>NC_137794.1:110403146-111778146 GCF_963383645.1 Muscardinus avellanarius | reverse complement strand
CCAAACCTCTAAATGCCCTTGGCTTTGTTCAAATGGTAAAAGAACTTAGTTAAAGATTAGATGAAGTGGTAGCATTCCAGTCAGTAATGACAAACGCAGATTTCCTCTCAATCTTTGACCCTCAACCTAATCAATAACTAACCTAGAGGGGGAGGCGACCCGATGCCTCCATTTGCCTCTCTTTGTGATCCTGCCCAGATACAGGAAGACAAACGTTGAGTGTAACATCAAAGCAACCCAGTTCATGAGCAACTGATACTGCCCAATACAATGGAGCTGAAGGCTAGGAAGATTCTTGACCTTTACACCCAGTATGAGCCCTGCTCGAGATGGGAGGGGCACCACGTGGCCCAGGAAAGGATATTGCAAAGGGTCTGGGACAGGAATATGGATTATTTATAAGATGAATAGGTTTCTAATAGGCCTATCGTTTGGGGAAAAGTGTTTCACAGCTAAGGAAGTTTATCTGACAACTAAATCTAAATACTACATGGTATTTCTGGTGTTTGTCTGCCAAACTGTGTTGTGAGTTTGCTTAAGATTTCAGATTTTAGAGGGCAAGGCAGCAACACCTGGAAGAACTTTTTATCACATCCACCTGAATCGCCACATCCCCCCATGCCTGCCATATGGACTGAGACCAAAAGATGGAAAGTTCCAAGAAAGTTAAAGAAGATTCCCCGAAAAGCCTCCAAGCCTTGGGCGTGCCTGTTTCTTCTGGAAGATTGCCCTTTGGAACTGCTTGTCTGCAAGATCTGGGAGAAGATCCGGAGTTAATCTCTTGAAAGCCAAAAGCCAGCTGAAAGCCGACTAGTTTTTTACCTTTGTTTACATGTCATTCACTATTGTTTCACAGTGATTGCATTCACTTCCTTTTCTCTTATTATTAACTCTACTGGTGAAGGGTATAAATTTTTCGGGGTTCTTGTAATAAAGTGTCATTAGCTCAAAAGGCTCTTGTCCATATCAGATTCTTCCCAAGAGCGCCGTCATTAGGGACTTAAAGAAATTTAGTCCCTAAAAGGGAAAGAATCACTGCAGATAAGAGGCTGCAGCATTTCACTCTATCCTTCCCCATCTTTGCTGAGATTCTCGACCGCGAGTGGACTTGCGCCCCGATTGGACTGAATTGGCCTTCGGCACAGAATCAAAGACAAAAATCACATGATCATCTCAATAGATGCTGAAAAAGCATTTGATAAAATTCAACATCCATTTATGATAAAAACACTGCAGAGAATTGGAATAGGAGGAACATTTCTCAACATTATTAAGGCAATCTACAATAAGCCCACTGCCAACATCATATTAAATGGGGAAAAACTTCAAGAATTCCCCCTAAAAACTGGAACGAGACAAGGATGTCCACTATCACCATTTATCTTCAATATAGGACTAGAGACTCTAGCCAGAGCAATAAGGCAAGAAAAGGAAATCAAAGGAGTACAAATAGGAAAAGAAGAACTCAAGCTTTCACTATTTGCAGATGACATGATACTATATTTAGAAAACCCAACAAACTCAACCAAAAGGCTTATAGAACTTATCAACAAATTCAGCAAAGTATCTGGATACAAAATCAATCTTAAAAAATCAGAAGCTTTCCTGTACACCAACCATAAATCCACTAAAAAGAAATTCAGAAAACACTTCCACTCAGGATCTCCCGCAATAAAAATAAAATACCTAGGATTAAACTTGACCAAGGAGGTAAAAGATCTCTACAAAGAAAATTATAAAACACTGAAAAAAGAAATCGAAGAAGATCTTAGAAGATGGAAGGACCTTCCCTGTTCATGGATTGGCAGAATAAATATCATTAAAATGGCCATCCTCCCAAAAGTGATCTACAGATTTAATGCAATGCCCATTAAACTACCAAGATCATTCCTCACAGACATAGAAAAATAAGTCCTTAAATTTATCTGGAATAACAAAAAGCCCAGAATAGCCAAGGTAGTTCTCAGCAACAAAAACCACACAGGAGGAATCACAATACCTGACTTTAAACTATACTACAAAGCCATTGTAATAAAAAAAAAAGCATGGTACTGGCAAAATAACAGATATATAGACCAATGGAGCAGAATAGAAGACCCAAAAACAAGTCCACACACTTTCAGCCAATTGATTTTTGACAAAGGTGCCAAAAACATACACTGGAAAAAAGATAGCCTCTTCAACAAATGGTGTTGGCAAAACTGGTTAACCATACGCAGAAAATTGGAAATTAATCCCACTTTTTCACCCTGTACAAAAGTCAACTCACGATGGATCAAAGACTTGGAAATTAAACCAGAGACCTTGAAGCTCCTTGAAGAGGGCATAGGTCCAACACTACAACACATAGGCACAGATAAACATTTCCTCAACAAGACCCCAAAGGCACAACAAACTAAAAGGAGAATCAATACATGGGATTGCATGACACTGAAGAGCTTCTCTTCAGCAAAGAAAACTATCAAGAACCTCAATCGAGAGCCAACAGAATGGGAGAAGATTTTTGCCACCTACACCACCAATAGAGGACTAATATCTAGAATATACAGAGAACTCAAGAAACTCAACACTAAGAAAACAAAGCATCCAATAACAAAATGGGCAAGTGAACTAAATAGATACTTCATGAAAGAAGAAAATCAAATGGCCAATAAATGCATGAAAAAATGCTCAACATCATTAGTAATCAGAGAGATGCAAATCAAAACTACCCTGAGATTTCACCTAACTCCAACTAGAATGGCAATCATTCAAAACACAACAGATGCTGGTGAGGATGTGGAGAATTGGGAACTCTAAGACATTGTTGGTGGGATTGCAAATTAGTGCAACCACTTTGAAAAACAGTATAGAGAATCCTCAGAAGAATGGGAACAAATCTACCATTTGATCCAGCAATACCACTTCTGGGTATCTACCCAAAAGATAGGAAGCCAAACTACCAAACTAATGCATGTGTATCTATGTTGATAGCTGCACAATTCACCATAGCCAAACTATGGAACCAGCCAAGATGTCCATCAACAGATGAATGGATTACAAAACTGTGGGATATGTACACAATGGAATTTTATTCAGCCATCAAAAAAAAAACTCAATTGCATCATTTTCAGGGAAATGGATGGAACTGGAGGACATTATGCTAAGTGAGATTAGTCAATCACAAAAAATAAGAAATCAGATGCTTTCCCTAATATGTGAGAGTTAGGGAGAAATGGGTCATAGGAGGAACTCTTGAAAGAGGAAATCCTATAGAGGAGCAAACAAGGCAACCTAGAGGAGGAGAAAGGAGGGGGGAAGAGGAAAATCTCTAAAACACACAATGTACTTAAACATATCGAAGTCAATCACTAAGCCAAGTAAGGGAGGGAGGGACGGGGAGGGAATGGGGTGGGAATTGGGTAGGGGTTAAATCAGCGATGAATACATGTTTGCACACATAAGTTTTTTACCCCAGTATGATGTTTGAATATAATGCACCAATAAAAGAAAAAAAATAAAATGGAAAGATCTTCCATGCTCATGGATAGGCAGAATAAATATTACCAAAATGGCCATACTTCCAAAAGTGATCTACAGATTCAACACAATGCCCATTAAATTACCAAGATCATTCCTCACGGACATAGAAAAATCAGTCCTTAAATTTGTTTGGAACAACAAAAAAAATCAGAATAGCCAAAGTAGTTCTCAGCAACAAAAACCATGCAGGAGGAATCACAATACCTGACTTTAAACTATACTACAAAGCCATTGTAGTAAAAATAGCATGGTACTGGCACAAAAACAGATACATAGACCAATGGAGCCGAATAGAAGACTCAGAAACAAGTCCACACACTTTCAGCCAATTGATTTTTGACATAGGGGCCAAAAACATACACTGGAAGAAAGATAAGTCTGTTCAACAAATGGTGTTGGTTGGCAAAACTGGTTAACCATATGCAGAAAAATGGAAATAAATCCCCCTTTCTCACCCTGCACAAGAGTCAATTCAAGATGGATCAAAGACTTGGAAATTAGACCAGAGACCTTGAGGCTCCTTGAAGAGGGCATAGGTCCAACAATGCAACACAGAGGCACAGATAAACACTTTCTCAACAAGACCCCAAAGGCACAACAAACTAAAAGGCAAATCAATATGTGGGATTGCATTAAACTGAAGAGCTTCTGTTCAGCAAAGAAAACTATCAAGAACCTCAATCGAGAGCCAAAAGAATGAGAGAAAATTTTTGCCACCTACTCCTCCGATAGAGAACTAATATCTAGAATATACAGAGAACTCAAGAAACTCAACACTAAAAAAACAAATAATCAAATGAAAAAAATGGGCAAGTGAACTAAACAGACACTTCACGAAAGAAATTCAAATGGCCAATAAATGCATGAAAAAATGCTCAACATCATTAGTAATCAGAGATGAAAATCAAAAGTATCCTGTGATTCCACCTAACTCCAACTAGAATGGCAATTATTCAAAACACAAACAACAACAAATGCTGGCAAGGATGCAGAGAAGTGAGAACTCTAAAACATTGTTGGTGGGGTTGAAAATTAGTGCAATCACTTTGGAAAACAGTATGGAGGATCCTCAGAAGAATGGGAACAAATTTACCATTTGATCCAGCAATACCACTTCTGGGTATCTACCCAAAAGAAAGGAAACCAAACTACCAAACTAATGCATGAGTATCTATGTTCATAGCTGCACAATTCACCATAGCCAAACTATGGAACCAGCCAAGATGTCCATCAACAGATGAATGGATTACAAAACTGTGGGATATGTACACAGTGGACTTTTACTCAGCCATAAAGGAAAAAACAATGACATCATTCTCAGGGAAATGGATGGAACTGGAGAACATTATGCTAAGCGAGATTAGTCAGTCATAAAACATAAGAAATCAGATGCTTTCCCTAATATGTGAAAGCTAAGGAGAAATGAGTCATAGGAGGAACTCTAGATGAAAAGGAGATTATATAGAGCAGCAAATAAGGCAACCTAACTGAGGATATGGGAGGGGGGGAAAGGAAACTCTAAAGCACAGGATATACTTAAACAAACATATAGATGTCAACCACTAAGCCAAGCATGGGAAGGAGGGATGGGGAGGGGTTGGGGTGGGGACTAACTGGATGATGTGTGCATGTACGTCTACACAAGTTTTTTTTTTTCCCATTATGATGTATGAATACAATGCTCCAATAAAAAATGTAAAAAAAATTCAATGAAGATGCTGAGAAAGTCTATGTGAATTCTCAAAAACCATAAAATGTTAAATATTTCACATAGTTACTGGAAAATCTAAATACTGAAAGTGCTTACAGAAGTCATATTATAAATCTATTATAAGATGGCCTTTTGCTTTAATACCAAAAGGTTGTGGACCTCCTTTAGGAAACCCCTGTAAGAATTCAATTAACCTTTATGCAAGAAAAATAGAAGGCCCAGAAACAAGGCCAGAATTGGGGTCATTAACCACGCACTGGCCTGAGGGTCAAAGACAGCCAAACGCCCAAAGTCAGACACTCTAGAAATCAGACTAACTTGTGGAGAATTAATACTACCATAGAAAGCACTCTCCATGCTTCCCTGCCCACTAATATGCACTTGTATTTTATTCCAGTTTTTTAACTTTCAATATTTTATAGGTAAAGTAGGTAAAGGCCAGTTCTCAAACTAAATAGCCAATCCAGGATCCCTGTTTTTCTCCTACACATACTTACCCCTTTGATTTCATATATCTATTCCTATTTATATTGGCAACAATTGTTTTCTTAACCTAAGGATAGTGGCAAGGTCAGTTTTGCGTGCAAGTGTCTTAAGAGACATTTTTTTTTTCCTACTAAACTTAGCACAATATGCTGGCATCATGGTAAGTATTCGTGACCGTGTCAGTAAGTAATTAAGAAGTGGTAGGTCGCCAGTGCAGTGGCACACAACTATAACCCCAGTACTTGGGAGACTGAGATAGGAGGAGTGAGGCTTTGAAGCCAGCCTCAGCAACTTAGTGAGACCCTGTTTCCAAATAAAAAGATAAAATAGGCCTGGGTTGTAGCTCAGAGGTAGAATGTCCTTGGGTTCAATCTCCAGCACAAAAGAAGGAGGAGGAGGAGGAAGAGGAAGAGGAGGAGGAAGAGGAAGAGGAGGAGGAAGAGGAGGAGGAGGAGGAAGAGGTTAGTTGATGCTATGTTATACAGTTATTAAAATATAAATATTTGATCCATAAGACCTTAAATTTATCATGTAATGTAAAATCTAATTGAGTCACTGGGAGTAGTGCTGCACACTTGTAATCCCAGCATTCAGGAGGCTGAGACAGAAGAAGGATTGTGGTTCACAAACAGCCTCAACTACTTAGTGAGACTCTTTGCAACTCAGTGAGACCCTGTTTCAAAATAAAGAATAAAAAATAGGGCTGGGAGTGTAGCTCAGAGGAAGAATGTCCCTGGGTTCCATTTCCAGGACTGAAAAAAAAAATCTATTGAGTAACATGAGTTAAATTCTTCTTGGTTTTAGTTTATGTTATCTATTTGAATGTATTTTCCAAAAATGGGTAAACTTTGTTAACAATTTTAACTAGCAAAAAAAAAAAGTATTGCTTTGAAAGTTACCTGTGATTTGCATTTTAAGTGACTACTGAACCCATCACTGGTAAATTTATAATATCGTTGCATCCCCTCAATAAACATGTTTTATTTACAGTATCACACTAACTTTCTAAAGTAGTATAACTGCTTTCCTTCTTTCCTGTTCCCTTTGCTTTCCTCCTTAATTTTTTCTTCCTTCTTTGAAAAAAAAACCCAAACTGAGGCTTTTTTTAAAAAAAAAAGGACAGAAGTACAGAAATACAAATAACAATAAAAGAATAAAAAGGGCTCAAATACAACAATTAGACTGTATCTTGAAGCTCATGATTAAAGACAGCTGCCCTTTTTTATCACTAAATTCACTAACTAACCTCTTTATGAGCCAAATGTTCTTTTTATAACATCCCCTGCATCTTCTGAACCCTGGGGCTGCCTTCTTAAGAGAGAGATGAAGGGCAGGAAAATGGAGGGTTCAGAAGAAGGGTGGTGACAGGCATTTTCAAAGAAAAGGCATGTGGTTTAAATTCAATAGACCTTTTTAACAATGGTTTCTGTGCTTTTAATAGCTTTTAAGAAATATAGACAAAATGCATCTACAGCAGCGTGCAATGCATTTAACTCAGAACACTGCTCTTGACCTTCGTACGTGTTCCACAGCTGGCCAAGATGTGCAGAGCTGAAGGCGGCGCCCACTGCCGCTCAGAGCAAATGTCCGCTCCCTCCTGGCGCTCCCCACCCAGTCACTCTGGATGCTTCTTTCCCTGCCTGGTTGCCATGGAGAAAGCTGCACCCTCAGCTTTTGTTTGCAGTGACCAGGCGATTATTAGTGCACTGCTTATAAAAGTCATTTCTCTAATGCCAATTAGTTATAGCAATGAAATTCACAGCTTGCCTGCCTTCCCGTCTTGCTCCTCTTCCCCGTGCGCCGAGGCAGGCATTTTAGATAAGGACTGAAATGACTAATTATGCTTCCTGGCAAAAGAAAAGCATTCACTTAGTACGTAATGGGGTAGACTTGAACTCTTCCCCATCTTCTGTTGAGGGCACTGGTTAGGTGATATTCTAAAAGGATTTGGTATTTCCTATGTCTTTTCTGCTTCCTCTGATGATGTACTTGAGTCTTGCTGACCTAAAGCTCAGAGTCCACAAGACTCATTATAACAATGCTAATAATAGAAATATAACCTGCCGGGCGTGGTGGCGCACACTTGTAGTCCCAGCATTCAGGAAGCTGAGACCTAAGGATTGTGGTTCACGGAGAGCCTCAACTACAACTTATGTGAGACCATGTTTCAAAATAAAGAATAAAGCTGGGCATGGTGACACACACTTACAATCACCGCACTTGGGAGGTGGAGACACGAGGATCGCGCAGGTTGGAAGCCAGCCTCGCTGGCTTAAAAGACCCTGTTTCCAAATAAAAATATTAAAAATAGGTGTCTGGGAGTGTAGCCTGAAGGTAGAAGGGTTTTCAGGAACCCCAGTGCCACCAAAAAAAATTAAAATTAAAAAAATTAAGAATAAAAAAATAGGGTTGGGGGTGTAGCTCGGAAGTCAAATGTCCCTGGGTTTCATCCCCAGATTTGAAAAATAAAAATAAAAAAGAAATACAACCAAATTCTGGTTTCCACCATTTTCAGATTACAATCTTAAGCAAACTGTTTAAACTCTCTTTCCTGATATGGGAAACAAAGAAATTAAGAAGCACTTTCCAGATTGTTGTGGATAAAAGGGAAAACCAAGCCAGCTTCATGTTGTGATGTACACAGTCACACAAAGCCCTGTACTCAGAAGAAAGTTTGAGTTCTGACACTGCTATCATGAAATGCTCACTAGTTTTTTACCAAAAGGGTTCTGTGTTTACTTTTTTTTGGGGGGGGGGTGGTACTGGGGATGGAATCCTTTCTACCTCCGGGCTACACTCCCAGACCTATTTTATATTTTTATTTGGAAACAGGGTCTCTTAAGCCAGTGTGACTGGCTTTAAACCTGCGCAATCCTCCTGTCTCCACCTCCCAAGCACGGGGATTACAAGTGTGCGCCACCACGCCCGGCTGTGTTTACATTTTATACTGGATTCCACAAGTTATGTAGTCAGGATGAGCTAGAAGATGCTGGGGTGACAATAAATACAGCACTCTAAAATCTCAGTGGCTTCACAAAGCAAAAGTTGGTTTCTTGCTCCTGCTCATGGCCAGGGCAAACAGAAGAGCACTGTGTACATCAGGATGCAGAAGGCTCACTTTCATGCCCCGGAGCACTGTGCTTGCCACACCAATGGGAAGGGAACAGACTGAGCTGGCCCAGGAGTGACACAGGCCATCAGCGCTCAGCCCTGCGTCCAGAGCATCGAATACAGCCTGGTCTAGTTTCAGGTGCGCTCCTGCCCACTACCTGCAAGTAGATTGCTGGAGGGGTTGAGAACAGGCTTGCCCCAGTTTCCCTACCAGAGTGTCCCCAGCCTCAGCTGTGTGGGACTGCCTTCAGCAGGTATGTCCTCCAAAAGCAAAGCCAAACCAAATTGCCTGAGAGTAAAATCATTTACCTTTCCCCTAGTCCTTGTGGGTTTTTTTGTTTTCCAATGAGTGCCAGATTTTCTTGACTGCCATCTACCCTAGGGCAGAGCAGGTGTGAGGAAGTCTGCACTGCCACGCCCATGTTGGGTCATCTTTACCAGGAGCCAGGCTGCTGGTTTCCTGCTTTGAAAAATGTGAATTTGTTATTACACTTTCAAACAAAGGGGAAAATGGAAAAGTTAGCATAGTCAGTAGTGACCCCTCAACTCATTTATTATTTTTCTAGGCTTTTTAAAAAAATAATTTGTTGCCGGGTGTGGTGGCGCACGCTTGTAATCCCCACGCTTGGGAGGCGTAGACAGGAGGATCGCACGGGTTTAAGAGACCTCGCTGGCTTAAGAGACCCTGTTTCCAAATAAAAATATAAAAATAGGTCTGGGAGTGTAGCCTGGAGGTAGAAGGGTTCTATCCCCAGTACCACCAAAAATAAATAAATAAATAAAATAAAAAATAAAAATAATAATTTATTATTAGTGCATGGCGATCATGCTTGATGGTGAGAGTGTGTCCTTCTCAAATGCACATGGCATTGTTTGGTCCGTTTCCTTCCCTGAATCTCCCCTTCCCCCCAGGCATGCATTCTTATAAGCATTTTAATGATACATACCCACACTTGAATTGTTTGAAGATAGTAGTATTATTATACATTTTCATTTGTACATCATGTTGTGTTTGATGCTACATTATAGGCATACTAAATATAGTTATAATAAACAAATATATATATGTATATGTATATGTATAGTTTGTGTGTATGATGGAACCCAGGGGCATTATACTCCAGATGACACCCCCAGCCTGATTTTTTATTCTTTATTTTGAAACAGGGTCTCACTGAGTTACAAAGGGCCTAAGTAGCTGAGGCTGTCCATACCCACTATCCTCCTGTCTCAGACTTCCGAATGCTGGGATTACAGCGTGCGCCACCAGCCCGGCTTTAACATTGTATTTTAAATGTCATCCTTGTGAGAAGTTATGACCTAACGCGTACTCACATAGTCCACATAAAGACTTCTTGTCTCTGTCCTCAAGCCCAGTTACAGGTTCTAGGGGTAACCACCTAGCACTTACTATTCTAAAAATTCCCTACACATACAGATATAGATATATTAACATATAGATACATAGAAATCGATTTTTTTCTTTTTCACCCACATCATTGTATTCTATTTATAAACTATTTTAACTGCTATACAGGGCTTCCTTTTATGTATATATCATAATTAGCTTAATGAACTACCTGTAGATGAGATTTAATTGTGTGGTATATGCAACATTGCGAAAAAATTAATGTGCATAAGTTTTTATTTATCTAAGAATATATCCATAGAAGTAAAATAATGTTGATTATTAAAGATCATAACATGTATTATATATGGTGATTATATCTATGTCATTGCAATGATGTATCTACATAAAGTTCATTTATTATCTTATTTGATGAGCCACTCAGAATTTTTTTAGAGAGCTCAATTGAAAGCTGTTTTGAGAGTTAAATAATAAATCTGGGACTGGTAGTGCTCACCTGTAATCCCAATACTTGGGTGGCTGACACAGAAGGATTGCAGGTTTGAGGACAGCCTCAGCAAGTAGTGGTACTCTCATCAACCTAGCATAATAAAAAATAGGGCTGGTAGTGTAACTTGGAGGTAGAATACCCCTGGATTCAATCCCCAGTACCACAAAAAATAATAATAATAATAATTATTATTATTATTATTATTATTATTATCATTATTATTATTATCCTATGGAAAATATTTTAAATCAATTATTATATCTATAAAAATAGTAATTACTTTGATTTATAGTGAGTACTGTCTACTTGTGTCATTTATGAATAAACAATATAAATATACAGCTATTTGTTCGTTTAAAATTCCAATGGAAATCATACTACAAAGGTGGCATCATGTATATAATGTGCAAGATGTGATTTGGGACAGTGAGAAATAACAAAACCACACTCCTTGGTCTGCCCAAGGCAGATTGGTTGGGGACAGTTCAAAGAAGCTCCCATCCTTACAAGACGGCTCCACTACCAACCCCACTGACATGTGTGGGGAGGGGAGAAGAGGGAGAGCTGGGGAGGGCTCCAGGGAGAGACGCGCCAAGTGATGCGCGTGCATGTGTCTGCATCACACTGCATCTCACTCTGAGGTATAATTACATCACACCAGTAAAAATTAAGAAATGACGTATGTACTCTTCCAGCGCCATTGTTGATTGCAGGCAACCGTTCACAGCATTCTTCTTTGGTCTAGAGGCTGGTCCCATCTTCTCCCTGGACAGTCCGTGCAGTCAGGCCAATCAGGGCAGGTGGGTGCAGCCTTCCCTACCAGGCTCTCCTGGAAGGGCAGTTGAGACCCACATCCTCATTCTTTGGGGCGTTCGCTGTCACTGTGGGGAGAGTTGCATTGGTAACGCTTTCGCATGGTCCTCGTATGGCGTGCCTACTTAATCTTCCTGCTTTTAATATTTTCCCTCTTGTCAGAGAGAAAAAATTAAGAAGTACTTTGAAAAAGTATTTTCTTATAACACTAAAGCAGGGCATCCTTTTACATCGTCTCTGATCTCCTCCCTCCAAATAAAGTCAGACAAAGTAATTTCATTCTACCATGCTGCAGTGGAATTAAGGGAGGTCATCTTCATAACCTGTGTTCATTAACCTTGTGCTAAATGAAATTCCCAAGAATTCTTTTCATCCCCAGAGCAAGCTCCTGATGGAAGTGTCACTTGATGTTCTTAACAGTTTAAAAGCAAAGCATCTTTTCAAGATGCTGGGTAGGAAATTGCCCGCGAACAGCCTTCCCTGATCATTAACCACACTGATGCATTCGGCGCTCCTGGCTCTTCCTCGGGATCTCTTACTCTCCGGCATCATCCAAGTTAATTAAGGGACGCACCACTCACTTTCTTGCCTGTCTCGCTACCTAATTAGAACTGAGTGTGTTGGTTTGTATCAAAGCCATTTCGCCTCAGCTCGCCCACCAGTTATTCCATTAGCAATTCCTGTACCTGGCTTTCCATCTCCACTCCTTCCTTTTCATGCTAGATAACTTCTTTACAGATGATGTGAGATGGCAAAACTTGGACTCATTTTATTGTAATTATGAATGTCCCAGTTAGAGCCAAGTAGCATAGAAACTGCACTGGCATTCCTGTATGTCTTCGGTGTTCTCAGAAATTTATGGCTGTGTGACTAACCACAAGTGTCAAGTCAGTGGGTCCCCCCCTTCCAGCTGCCCTGACATCCGGGCAACTCTTTCCCCATGAGCCATTTGTAAAGGCCTTTTGAATCACCACCACCAACAGTAGGAAACTCCCAATGACTTCTCAAGTCTAAAAAAGTGTTGAACATGCATAGGTAACAATATTTGGATTTTCCCAGGGAAAAGCATTTTAGGTGTTCGAGGTCTATGTGCCAGCCCAATTTTCTTTTAAAATATATACTGATATAGCTGGGCGTGGTAGCGCATGCTTGTAATTCCTGCGCTTGGGAGGCAGAGACAGGAGGATTGCGCAGGTTGGAAGTCAGCCTCGCTGGCTTAAGAGACCCTGTTTCCAAATAAAAATAATATAAAATAGGTCTGGGAGTGTAGCCCAGAGGTAGAAGGGTTTCCAGTACCATATATATATGTGGTACTGGGGTTCCTAGAAGATATATATATATATCCTGATTAGTAAATAGTAATTCCACAAACAAGACTTGAGGGAGGAATATTATTAGATCCAGCTGAATCGCTTAAAATCTGATTTTCCAGAGACCTGTCAGAAGCACTGGATTTTTTTTATATTGTTTCCTTAATATAAATTCTGATACTTCTAGTAAAGAATCCTGGCCATTTTGTGTCATGGATCCCTTTGACAGTTCAATGAAAACTTTGGACATTATCCTTAATAAAATGTTCTGTGCAGCCAGGCTGAATACCATCGTAAGCACTTTGTAAGCATTAGCTGCTCATCAGATTGGACGATTATTATTATCATCATTATTAACACTATGCCGCAGCACCCATGAGAAAAGGCAGGTGAGTGTTCGCCTACGCCTTGCAGTTTGATATGAATGTTAGTTTCCTGTGGGTTCTATAACAAATTACTTCTAGGACTCTAGAGAGAAGAATCCACTTCCTTCCCTTTTCCAACTTTTAAAGGCTGCCTGTATTCCTTGGTCTGTGCACCTTCATCTTCAAAACCGGCAATGTAAATGCTGGTTACACACACACACACACACACACACACACACACACACACACACCAGGCCCACCTAGATAACCCAGGACAATCTCCACATCTCAATATCTGAAGTTGGCTCACATCTGCAAAGTTTCTTCTGTGTAAAATAATCATATTCACTAGTTCAAGAGATGAAGGCATTGGAGGGGGGCATCATTCTACATACCACAATATGCCAAAATTGCATGTATTGGGAGCATTTTTCTGGAAAGTCATTAGGAAGTCTATTAGGAAATTTTACCCATCCTATAAGGAGCTCCCTTTACACTGCCAGGTCTCAAAGCGGCAGGAAGTGCCTGGGTAATAGCTCTGTGGGTTAACAAAGTTAGTATTTTAGGGGAGGACTCAGCCAGAGGAGCACCATGTCTAGACTGGCAGTGAGACAGCACAGGAGATTCCTGCTTCTGGAGGAACCTGCCGGCTCCTCTGAGGCGGAGTCCTCCCGTCAGCTACATTTACTATGAACAGCAGAGCAACCCACAAGCCTGGCCCAGAGGAAGAGGGGCTTATGCTATGATGAGACCTTCACTGAAACCTTGGCCTTCCTGAAGTAGAAATAGTCAAAAGAATCCCACGCGACATTGGGCAGGTTTTAGTGAGGAATGCCTGGTTTTGTTTGTTGTTGTTTCAGTACCAGGAATTGAAACTAGGGGTGTTCCAAGCTACACCCCCAGTCCTTTTTTTATTATTATTTTATAACAGTCTCACTAAATGGCTGAGGCTGGCCTCGCACCTGTGATCCTCCTGTCTCAGTCTCCCAAGTCCTGGGATTACAGGCATGCAACACTACGCCCAGCAAGAAGACAAGTACTTTTAGCCTCAAATTCCTAACCACAGTAAGAAGCATGTCAGCAAGGGGGGAATGAGTATGAAGAGGAGGTAAAATGAAGGACTCGAGTTTTCAGTGAGAATGTCATCAGGTCAGACCTGAGGTATGCCTTGCTGTGTAAGGTGCACCTTGTGATTACCTCTATGTCCACTATGGCTGACGGCTCAAGGTTACCTAAGTGCCAGTGTTTTGATTTCAGGTTTAGTCTCTGCAGTCCTGGGGAGTGGTCAGTGTATATGGACCCTGTGCTTTGCTTTAACACTATCTCCTCCGAACTGAAGGTCTTTTGCCTTATCCATTCTTAGAAAGGAAGCTTCGTCCCTGCTATGGGCTCCGCCACTCCCAAGAGAGAACGCGTGGTTTCGTTTGTTGTTGTTTTGGCACCAGGACTGTTGTGCTGGTCTGGCCTGCTCAGGTGACAACCACAGTTAACTACAGCCAGCGAGACAACATAGAGCACACAACCCTCCAACTGACTTGCTTAAGTAAAGCCCAGGTGGGGTCGTCCAACTTTGGAGCTAATTCTTGCTTTTTCCTGTATCTATTTTGACAAAAACATCAGCCTCTTGTCTGAACTCCTGAGAATTACTCTATATCCTGGAGTTCCCATTCAGAACAAATTCTGTCTCAGTTGCCCTTTATTTAAAAAAAAAAAAAAAACTATAATAAGAAATTTACTTCCAGCCTGAAATAAATTTCAACCCCTCTTTTTTGTTTGTTTGTTTGTTTGTTTGTGGAAGGGAGGGCTAAAGACAGTCTCCTGGGTGTCTTGTGTCATTCCTGTATTAATAATCCCACTTCTTCCTGCAGTGCCCCAGGTGGGATAAGAGGCAATCATGTGTCATGCTTCCGAGTGCACAGAATTGGAAGCAGAACTATGATGCCTGTTGACTGACAATATCCCTCTCTTTCTCCCACCCCCCTTGCCATAAAAGCATAGCTACATTATGATTTATATTATATGTAATAATCAAGCACTGGCAGCATGCTAGGGGCTCGTTCATGTGTCCTCCCAGCCAGAAGTGACCACTACTCTGACGTCCATCGCCATTGACTGGCTCTGCCTATTTTTGAACTCCTCCATGGAATCCTCTAGAACATATGCTTTTTGCCTGGATCTTTTCATTCCCCAGAATGCATGAGATACCTGCTCTCCAGTGTACACCCCAACAGCAGTGTATTCTTATTGCCATGTGGTCTCCTCTCCTAAAGCCATTCTTTCTTCTCCTCCCAGATTGACTTTCTTAGTTAAAAAAATAAGACCTCGGTGCCACTAAGCTGCCCTAGAGAGTAAAGCCCAGGATCCTCAGCATGGCACCAGAGGCCCTCATGCCCACCACTCCAGTCTCACCTCCCAGGACATGCTCAAGAGAGTACCCGTCTGCCCCCTGTGACTTGTCCAAGAATCCCTCAGACGACTGCTTCCCTGCTCCCGTCCACACTTCATCCAGTGCATTCGTTTTAAGTTGATGATTCAGTTTGGCCATTTTTTAAGTGGAAGATTATTGCTAGTTAGGAGGGCTAGAAGCTTATTCCTTCTCTAAGCCAGATGTGGTGGCACATGCTTGTAATCCCAGTACTTGGGAGGCTGAGACAGGAGGATCGCAGGTTCACAGCCAGCCTCAGCTACTTAAGTGAGGCCCTCTGCAACTTAGTGAGACCCCGTTTCAAAATGAAGAATAAAAATAGAGCTGGAGGTATAGCCCAGAGGTAGAATACCTTTGGGTTCAATCCCCAGTACCACAAAAATGTTTATTTCTTCTCATATAATAAAAGACAGGTCATATAAAATTGAGGAACAGCATGGAAATTCCAGGGTCCCCAAGGACTCATGGCCCTTCTTTCAGGACCAGCTTTCTGAGCATGGAGCTTCCGGAATCCCCAAAAGTGATCTGCTCGCAGCTCATCAGCCAGCCCCACTGCAAGTGAGTCTGGACAAAGCCATCTTTGGCCAGGCACATAGCAGATATCTTGGCAGTGAGGAAGGAGAGGACCGCAGCTATGAGGAGGCATTCACAGTCTTGGTCATTCCTGGCCAGTTTCTCCACATCCTTCAAGACTCCTCTCAAGCACCCCCACCTCCAGAAAGCCTTCTTTGTAGCCCAGAGCAGGCTCGGCGCCTCTCTACCTGCATTCCTCAGAGAGCTTGCATGTTCTTCTACTGTACAGCTCTAAGGCTGTTTACTGAAGTTTGGTTTGGGCTTCTCTATTGGACGATGCATTTAAGGGAACATGCTCATCTTGCTAATCATTGTGCTCTTGTGTGCCCAGCACTTACAAGAACCTGGTAAACATGTGTTGAGCTGGACTGATTTGAAGAGAGTAACGTATATGCTCCGTACAGGCTAGCAGTGCGTCCTATTACCTGTGTCTGTGTTGCATGACTCGCACAGTGCCAGGACAAGTAGGTTAAAGCTGAGACCGGAGGGCATGGATGGGGATGTCTCGCTCCAACTGCCGCTCTCCCAGTGCACTGGCGAAGGCAACTATTCATCAGCACAAATGGTCCCCTCAGCAGCGGGACACTGATGAGTAGTAATGAGAGGCCACCTAATCCAGGGGCAAAAACGAGAGAAAAAAATGAGATCGGTGGCAAGCAGGCATTACTTCTGAGCTGTGGGACACTCTGCAGAGATGGTGTGCGAGGTCTCAAGTCCAGACAGGAGCCCCAGGTCTGTGCATCTTAACTAGATTTAATTCCTTTATCCTAAAAATGATGCTTCACTTCTATCACCAGAAAAAAAAGATAAAAATTCAGCGTTAACTGGATTTAACCAACTTTGCCCGAGTGCCATAGAAAGACAAAAGCTCATCTGTCAGGCTGAGAGCTGCAGGCTTACCAAGAAGGCCCTGAGATTGCTCATGGTTTTGTGCTGTACTTGAAAGCTTTAAAATAAATCTATCAATCTCTTGTCGGAAAAACCCCTCCTTGGGTGTATTTCTGTATCTACGTATCTGTGTGTAGGTATTTGCTATAGTAAAGAGCTACGCATTTTCTAGTTGATGTTGCTGGGTGTTAAGGTTTTGATTTAGAATGTCCCCAAAGCAAGGCAGCCATGTTAGAGATGGCGCTTAGTTGCTGAGGAGGGCCCTGGGGCTATGGCCGTGGGACTACATATTACGTCTGGTCCCTCTTGCCCTTGCTCCCTCTCTTGCTTCCAGCCGCCATGTCGGGAGAGCTGAGCCCTTGTGCGTATCCTCTTTGCTCTCCGCGTCATGCCTTGAGCTCCGCCAATGTAAGCAGCCTAACATGCACTGAACCCCTGAAATCTCCAGAATGCAAGCAAATAAAGCCTCCCTCCTCTAAGATATGGCGGTCAAGTGTTTGGGATCACGGCAGAGAGAGTGCTAACTGCGACTCTGGGGTTTGAACCTGAGGGCCGTCTACCTCCAAGCTACACCTCCAGCCCTTTTTATTTTTTATTTTTAAATGGTCTTGCTAGCTTGCCGAGGGTTTTGTAAAGTTGCTGAGGCTGGCCTCAAACCTGTGATCCTCCTGTTTCAGCCTCCCAGGGAATTAAGGGTATGCATTACCATGCCTGGCTGCTACATGTTTCTTTGAGATAGAAAACATCTTATTTTGAGAGTCTTTCTCACTAGAATGGATAGTGAATTTCAGAGAGGCACTAGCTTATCTTATAATATGCAAACTGTGAAGCCGGGCGTGATGGCACACGCTTGTAATCCCAGCATTCGGGAGGCTGAGACCAGAGGATCTTGGTTTACAGACAGCCTCAGCTACTTAGTGAGGCCCTCTGCAACTCAGTGAGACCTGTTTCAAAATAAAGAATAAACAATAGGGCAGGGAGTGTAGCTTGGAGGTCAAATACCCCTGGGTTCCATCCCCAAACCCACAAATAATAATAATAATAATAATAATAATAAGAAGAAGAAGAAGAAGAAGAAGAAGAAGAAGAAGAAGAAGAAGAAGATAATGATGGAAACTGTGCCTTCTAATTCAATATCAGCACTGTCTGAGTTAGTTGTATAAGCAGAATTATTTAAGCTTCTAATTAACTACAGCTTCTCAAACTTATCTGCTTACTGCCCCTTGTCAGGAAAAAATGTACTCAACACCACCCAAGGTGCGCCCACTGCTCCTTTATGTTTATTCAGTGTCCTCCAATTGCATCTAAGGCTACCACCACCACCTCTGATCAGTCTAGCTTCAACCCTGGGCACTGTATCTCAGACTTTGGGATTCTATGGAATAGATCAGATGGATGGCTATAAAAATAGGAACCAGTAAACTGAAGGAAAAAACACAAAACCATTTCTAAATTCCTACAGTAACAAAAAGAGCTACACATTATCAGGGAATTTTAACTCACCAGAGAGCTGAAACCAAAAAGAAATCTAAATGAATGAAATTACTAAAAGTATCAAGTGCTTCCTGGAAGAGAAGATGCTATCAGAACTGACTGACTCATTCAGTAGGTTAATACAAGACTGACCTGCAGAGGGGAAGTATCAGTGATCTTGAAAAGAGGTCAGTGTAAAGGACTCAAAATGAAATTCATGAGAATCACAGAATCACAGAAGAGTAGCTACAGTTAATATTGTATTGTATTGTATTGTATTGTATTGTATTGTATTGTATTGTATACCTGGAATTTGCTAAGAGTAAATCTTGTGGTTATTGTGATACTGGGTATTCTACCACTGAGCTACACCTCCAGCCCTTTTTTTATTATTATTATTATGAAACTGGGTCTCAATTAAGTTACTGAGGGTTTTGCAAAGGTTCTAAAGCTGGTCTCAAACTTGTAAGGCTTCTGTCCTAGCCTCCCAAGTACTGGGATTACAGGCATGTTACACCATACGCAACAAGTGTAGACCTTAAGTGTCTCCCCCATACACAAACATGCTCAGAAGGGTAATTATGTGTTGATTTATTTGATTGTGATAATTATTATACAGTGTCTGAATGCCAAATTATCATGTTGTATGCCTTGAATACATAGGATTTTATTTATCAATTATATCTCCATAAAGCTGGGGGAAAAGAGAAACACAAAGTAAAAAAAAAAAGTAATAAACATAGAAAAGGGTATCCAAGAGCTGTAGGAACAATTTCAAACATTCCAATATACACATAATTGGGATCCAAGAAGGAAAATCAAGAGATGACAAGGAAGAAGAACTATCTGAAGAGATCAAAGTGAAAAATTTTCCAAAATTAATGAAAAACATCAAACTGAAGACCCCAACAGCACAGAGAATCCCAAGCAAGAGTAATACAGAGCAAAACGTACATAAATAAATCAGAGTCAAAATGCTGAAAACCCAAGATAAAAAGATAGATCTTCTTAAGAGCTGCCAGTGCAGGGGAGGGGGCACATTGCATAGAAAGGAACAATGATAAGAATTAATTTTGACTTCTCCACAAAAATAATGGAGTCCAGAAAACAATTGAACGGTATCTTTAAATACTGTCACACTAAAATACTGTAGTATAAGAAAGAAGAATCTTTAAAATATATGCCCAAAGAAGAACCATAGACATAAATATAAGAGCTTAAACTTTAAAAGTTCCAGACGCAAATCCTAAAACCCTACAGTAGGTAAATATTTCTTAGGATGAGAAATGCACAAAACATAAAATAAAAATAAGTAAATTGGACTAAAATCAAAAAAATTAAATCCTACTGTCAAAGATAAGAGGCCAGACATAGGTGGCAAACACCTATAATCCCAGTACTTGGGAGTCTGAGACAGGAGGATTTAAGGTTCAAGGCCAGCCTCAGCAACTCAGTGGGGCCTTGTACAACTTAGCAAGACCCTGTTTCAAAATAAAAATAAAATATGGCTGTGGGTATAGCTCAGCGAAAGAGCACCCCTGGGTTCAATCCCCAGTACCACACACGCACACACAAACAAAAAGAAAATTTGAGAAAATGTAAATATAAATCATGGACTGAAAATATATATATTCAAATCATCTATTTCTCAAAAGACTAATATCCAGAAAATATAAAGTCACAGCTCAATAATAATGACAAGCAACCTAATAAAAATGGGCTAAAAAAAAAGATATGCAACATTTTCTTGCATGATGGAAATGTTATCTAGCCTGATTGTAGGGTTGTTTATGTCAGTGTATATACTTGTCAAAGCACATCAAACTCTACAATTAAAATTAATGAATTTCATTTTATGTAAACTATATCCCATGACGTTTCTTTAAAAAAGAAAACTCCTGAGATTCAAGAGTTTCAGGAACAAAATGTGGCTTCCCGAGGAATTGACTAGCCCCATTAGTTTCCCCAATCCAGTCCCAATCCAGAATGTATCAGAAAGACACATCCTCTATTGCTGTCTACCTTCCCAGTTCCCTGTAATGCAGAATTTTACATGTGACTGAATGCCATTATACCTTGAGGTAGTGGCAGGACTTGGGTCAGAATGCTTCCAATTTTTCTGTAGATTGGCTGTCAAAGGCAATCCCTAGGTGAGGCTGGTCCTTCTGATGTGACCACCGGGCGCGCCTGGCCTGTGCCTGCATGTGTGGGGTCTGAGGTTGCTAGGAATGAGTGTCCACAAAGTCTTCCAGGCTCAAATATTTGGACTTTAATATAAAAGTTCAGTCTAGGTGAACTGAGAAATTGAACCATTGTACATCTGGGAATTGAAAGTGTGAGAGGAAGTGTCTTGTAGGTACATGCAAGTTGATCCAAAGATCCCATCCACTTTGGTAGTTGGTACTCTCAGAAAGTGCTGTCAGATTTCAAATACATCCCATCCAAGAGCAAGGCAAGGTGGGATTAAATGGTCAGTGTGGGTTTCCTGTGTCTGTGTGGACTTAGTCAACCTGTAGGATACATGGTTCCACAGCAGGATCAGGAAGGATGAGCTGAAGGACAGTAATTCTGAGAGCTGAGTGACCTTGGCATCCTTATCAAAGCAGGGAGCGGTGGGCCAGTTAAAGGTGGTCCTGACCTGCCAGCCTCTCTCTAGACGTGGGGCTGAAGCTGCTTACCTCAGGGATTCTGCTGGGTACCACACACCACTTCTCCCACAATATCCCACTGACTGGTCCAGCGCCAGTATTCACACTGACCTGGGAGCCCCAGAGAGTTCAGCTCCCCTCCATCTTATTAGGTCCCTTTTCTTCCTATAAGGGGTACTTACATAAATTTTCTCTATCTCTCTTGGTGCGTCTAGTATATTATAATCCACTATTGACAAGACTTCTGGCATTTTTGTGTGCCTACAGCCTAGCCGAGTGCCTTGTGCATAGTGAGTGTACTACCAAAACAGTGGAGAAAAGGAAATCCTCAGGAAACAGGAAATATTACTGGCCTCAGGCTGTGGTCTCCGTTCAGAAGCTATTAAACCAGTTTTGATCTAAAATCATTGATTATTTCAAGTATGTCAACTTTGGGGATGTAGACCATATTTTATATTTTTTATTGTTACGTTTCCCTAGAGAATCAGAGTCCTGTTTGCCAGCTGCAGGATGTCTGAGAAGCAATTTCCAACTTGTTTAGTTTATTTTTCAGCAAGTCAACCTCTGTTAATGACATATTAAATTTTGATTCTTTTTTTATATGATTGCCCTGGGGAGACATCCAAAGGAGACCTTTTAATAAGGGTTAGCTATACTGCTGATAGAACGTCATGGTGTCATTTCACTTAAGAGGATATTTTTCTGGAAAGACACACTTTAATGACTGGTCAAACATACTAACCACCTTTTCTTTGCTTTGGGCCATATAACTAATTTAGCTAGTCATTAGCTTCTAGGTAATAGAAGAGCATGTGCTACAATATTAGCTGAATACAAAACAGGTCCTAAAATTTCTCCCCTATAGTATTGCAACAGAAAAATGCCAGAGATCATAGAACTCTGGGTCTTGGCTGAGATATTGCTTAGAATTAAAAGAATGCAATATAGGTAAATTGGTTAGATATAAATGACTCCAGGCTCACTCATGACATGATCTCTCTAGAAGGACAAGACTTTGATTATACTGAGAGATGGTCGATAGACACAGAATTCACTCAGATGGAAAGAACACAGCAAGGCATAGCTAGTCAGGTCCATGTCCGAAGGAGAACCCCTCACTGCATCCTGTCCTGGTTGACACTTCTGACGGTCCCATCTTCAAATAGCTTCTGGGATCACTTCCATCTGCCTTTCTGGCCACCTTCCTGTCATATAACTTCACAGTCTGCATCACAAGATCATCTTTCACTGGCCCTTTAACAGAGTATTTTCAAGGGAACCATCCTTGGTCCTTCACTTTTCTCCAACCAAGTCTTCCTCAGGCCATCCCATTTATTTTGGTGGCTCTGACTTAACGGATCTCATCTCGATCTCTCTAGGTAGGCCATTCTCCAGCCCCAGGATTACACTTCGTGTTAATTACTGGATATCTCCCCTTAGATTTCTCCTAGGCACTTCAAATTCAGCCTTTAGAATCTGATGCGGGTGGAATGTTTATTAAGTTACTAGGCAATAATTACCTATGATAAAATGACTCCTGATTAGTGTGCTGAACCCTGACAAGTAAGATGCCAAATGAACTATAAATATCTAGGGAAAGCCATAGCCATGAACTTCCCTAGGCGCTGTGCTCACTGTGATAGAAATGATGTCTTTAGCTTGAGGTTGTGCCATGAATCCCTAATTCAACAATATGATCCTCTTCCCCAAACCTGAGTAGCCATTGGTGTTCGAAAATCATATTCATACCATCCCTCCGTGAAGCGGTATTTCCGTCTTATTGAACCCAGGGGCATTCCACCTCTGAGCTACACTCCCCAACCTCCTTTTTTTTTTTTTTTTACTTTGAAATTGAATCCCCCTAAGTTGCTGAGGCTGGCCTCAAACCTGCAATCCTCCTATCTTGGTTTCCCAACTATTGAGATTACAAGTACGTCCCACTATACCTGACTTGGTCTTATAATCTTCTAAGTGAATCCCAAGCCAATATGATTATTACAGTCTAGACTTTAATTAAACATCTCGTGTAGCTTGAGGCCACCCAGAGGAGTAATGTACCTCCTTTGCCTATTGTTTCCAAAGAACAGTAGCCTGATCTTCAAGACCTTGGTCAAGGCCACTCTCTTCTGTAAACACCTAGCCCCATCGACCCCTCTAGACTCACAGGAAATGATTCTTTCATTGCAAATACTTAGTAAAATATCACAGAGCACAGTTCTAGTATACAGGCTGGTAGTGCTATTTCTAAATCTGTCTTACCCTCTAAGCAAAGACTTTCCTGATGGTTGGATCAATCATTATTGCTATTGGTCTGTCCTGTTCCTACACTATGCCTTCCACAACCTCCACGCACACAGTAAAAGATGAATGATTGAACTGGGTGTGGTGGTGCACTCCTGTAACCCAGTGCTCTAGAGGCTGAGACAAGAGAGTCACAGATTTGTGGCCAGCCTCAGCAACTTAGTGAGGCCCTCTACAACTTAGTGAGACCCTGTTTCAAAATTAAAAATAATAGGGCTGGGGTGTAACTCAGAGGTAGAAGGCCCTTGGGTTCAATCCCTAGTCACAAACATACGTGCGTGCGCATGCACACACACACACACACACAACTGGATGGATGGATGGATGGATGGTTGGTTGGTTGAGTTCAAGGAGAGACGGATACGTGACTTTGCAGATAATTATCTCCTTCACAAAAAGTCAGCAGCCGTTATCCTGTTTAAGTAGAATGATATAAGCAGCACCTAGAAATCTACCAGTGATGCGGTAATTTCAGATGACCACTTCTGGCCCTCGGGCCTCCCATTAGGGGTGAGTCACGGTAAGGCTTTGGATTATGAAGGGGAAGGAGACAGCAAGACAACTGAAACATTCTGACTGTAGCAAAAGGTGCCAGGGAGCAAGTCCCCAAAGCCCCTAAGGAAATCTCCATATAAGCCGAAAGGAGAAAAAAATGGGGAAAATCTCCTTTGTGAGGGAGCACCAGGGCAGACTGCAGGGCCGTCTCCAAGAAGCCAGGCACATTGGCGACCCTGGTGCCTGCAGGCCACAAGTGCCAGGCTTCCCAGAAGCAGACCAAGTGACTCGGGAAATCCCTCCCTTCTCACAACTTTACTTAGAATCAGTTCCCCTCATGCCACTCAAAAAATACATTGGCTGCTAACCCCCATCCATCCCAGCAAGAGCATGATGACCTAAACTTCATCAAAGGTAAACTGAAACCCAAGGTCACTTGATTTGTACCCGATCCTGGAATCTTCGTCGCCTGGAGTGCGGTTCTGAGAAAGTTCTCATCACTAAGGGAGAGGAGGCAGCATGTGATCCAGGGCTGAAGCAACCAGGTCCCATCTGAAAGAAGCATCCATTGGCATCAGGCCACTGACAGGGCTGCTGAGGGCAGCAACACTGCTGGCCAGCGCTAGGACCCTCAGCAGGCCTGCGGGGCACTCCTGGTGGAGGCTGCTCTCATTCCCTCCAGATCAGAGGCAGGGCTTGGGCTTTGCAAGTGATGAGATTCAACTTCAAAAAGAAGAGGGGGAGGGGGAGAGGGAGAGAGAGGAGAAAGGAGAGAGGAGAGGAGGAGAGGAGGAAAAGAGGAGAAAAGAGAGGAGAGGAGAGGAGGGGAGGGGAGAGAAGAAGAGGGGAGGGGAGAGGAGAAGGAGATTCTGGTGATTGGAAGGTTTAGTCCAGGGCCAGTGAGGCAGATGGACCAAGTGCTTCTCACCTTTTCCAACATTTACAAACTTCTGGCAAAGTCAGTACACCCCCATGGCCAGCCTGTATGGCCACACAGAGAGGGCAGAGCTTAGCACAGGTAGAGATGTCAAGAGCACGGAGCTGACACACAGGTGCCCAGGTTCCAAAGAAGAAACAGACAAACAAACAAACATGTGCCCCTAGCACACTCTTCGCGCCTCGCGGCTGAAGTGTTTTGGAGATGCTCCTTTGCTGTTAAGTCAGGAAATCATACTTCATTTAAATATAGGGATGAATGATTGATGTTTTCACATTACTGAGCGTTCAATGTAAGCACTGGCTCTGCAGTAAACAGCATGCAGTGGTTTCAGGGGACAGGCGGCGACAGCGGGAGGCAGCCGGACAGTGGCCTCCGCCACAGTTGGGGTCGCGGGCGGTGGCAGCCACCCCAGGGTCACAGCGGCTGCGCTGATGGCCCGTCAGACCAGGCTCGCCAGGCATTCCGTGAAAATACTTGACAATTCCTTCTACTTAATAATTAAAATTTCAATCATTTCCTCTAATAATGGTCATGACTAAAGAACAAAAACACATTTCTAAAGTCTGTACGTAGCACAGAAGACACTGACCTACTTTAGAAAACAAGGTGACCCCGGGGTCCATTGATGTGGTCATGTTCTGTCCCCAGAGGTTGAAGGGAACCCTGGGCATCTGGAAAGCCGCATTGCTCTTCTTGTTCCTGTGACGACAGCGCTTTCACTCTAGAGATTGGAGTGTCCCAAGTCATTGGGAAGGTGATCATTTTCTGCATGTGAATTCAGCATGTAACATACCAACAGCCTCTGAAACACCAAATCACAACTTTTTCAGGTCTTCTGATTATTAGCATTTCTTTCCCAAATAGCTGCAAAACATCTTTTTAAACATCTTTTTTAAACATCTATAGGCGGTCATCTACAAAATTCTCACCTTACCACACAGTTTTGAATAATATGGTAATGCATGGCGGAAGCTAGTGATTTCCAATCTCTTTTTTCGGAATCGGTCTCTCCTCTAGAAACACATCTGTACCCAAGAGTAGGTTTTTATGCTCCCTGATTTTGCGATCTTCCTTTTTTCAAGTTTTCTGTAACACACATTCAGCGCTCAGGTCACAGAACACTCATCCACTTGTCTACCTGTCCATCCTTCCACTCGGCAATAAGGTCTTCTCGTTGATCCAGACACCATGACATGACTGGAATCATTTCTGTGACCCCCATGGTACTCTTGAATAATATGGTCGTCTCACTATAGGACAGTTAGAAAAGGCGAATTCTATTGAGTTACTAGCACTGTTGGCTCCTTCGACATTTTCGGTAGAAATGATGAGAATTCTCTTTTCAGTGGGGACGCATTGAAAGTGG
The DNA here is from genome assembly GCF_963383645.1 of Muscardinus avellanarius. NCBI lineage: Eukaryota > Metazoa > Chordata > Mammalia > Rodentia > Gliridae > Muscardinus > Muscardinus avellanarius. The sequence continues at coordinate 111,751,860 of NC_137794.1, read as the reverse complement.
ATCTTCATCTATGTAAGTAGAGGAGCCTTGAGTAGTAGACTCCTGCACCTGACAGGTGCCCATCTTCTCTGCGAGTGTCTAAGGAGATACATGGGCAACACAAGCAGGGTGGAGTGGCTTATCATTTGCTCTGGCTTTATCCCCAAACACCATCAGCGTACTCAGGAAAAACTGACCACAGAGCCCCTGAGTTTCTAAGACCATGCATGCCCAGAGGTCAGGAAGAAAGCCTTGCCTGTTGTCATCACTCAGGGAATATTTGTTAAGTAAGCAAGTTGGACCATCCCACCTCACTGTCATGCTGCCAGGCCCAGCTCCTGGACTTCAGTTCTCCCTCAGGACCACAAAGGAAGGAGAAAGGGCTCAGAGAGAGAAGAGTCCAAACCACAGCTGAGCTCCTCCAGCCACCACCTCCTCCAGGTTTGCTGAAAGCAGAGAGTTCCTGAACTAGCATCATCCCTCCTGAGGAGGCCCCCAAGCTCTCTGGCCACATGAGTGGAGAAGGGCCAGAAAGACCACACTCGTGTCGCCCCCGCCCTTTAACTCTGTGATCCCTGGTATGGCAAGGCACATTGAGCTCCTGAGACCTGAAAAGTAGCCTTTCCTACGGGGCAGTGTAGTGCTTTATCCTTGATCCTACTTATTCTTAGTAGGATGAAAACTGTCAGAGTAGAAGAGAGGGGCCTTTGGCTTTCCCTAGAGGTCAATATTTTCCTTTAAATTTTTTATTTTAAAAATAACTTTGAAACGGAAGAGACTGTGAGCACCCGTGGCCAACCTAGAAAATTTTTTCAGTATTTCTCTGTACTGTGTTGATAGGATTGCAAATACATGCTTGTATTTATCCATTTCTATTCACCTAATGTTTCTATAACTTCCAGGAGACCAGGAACCTGATATGACTTGATAAGCCCCCAATTCTAAAAGAAATTTGGGGGATGCTCTAATTTGTAATTTTTCTACTCACTAGGCAGCGCTGAGCTGATAGAAATAACAAGCCATCCATTAGGCAAATATTTATTGAGTGTCTGCTTACATGCCAGACACTATGCTGGATGGTGCTCAGAACATAAATTAAACCACACTGACCAAATCCATGGTCTAGAAAGTCTAAGTTCTAATAGGAGAGGTAGCAAACAACAAATCTATATATAACGCAATGTCTAGAGGAACCAGTATTATAAAGAGAAGATAGCTGAGGGAGGAAAATAAGTAGAAATTGAAGCCATTGGGAAGGGGAAGGCTGACGTTGTTTTAGATGGGCTCAGTGTCCTCACTGGAGAGGGGACATGTAGCAGAGACCCTAGGTGAAGCCAGAACGAGCCCCATCAGAAATCCCTGTGAAGTGCGATTGACCTCCAGACGGTAGAGTGAGCTAAGACAACCTCAGTGTTCCTGATTTGGGCTTTGATCTTGCATGCCGCCGTTAGTGCATTGTGATTCACACATCCTGAACTTCAGTGTAACTGCAATGCTGCTACAAGATCCCCTAAAATAAACTTGGGCATCCTTCAGATACTAAAAAGCTCAGAAATCTGGGAATTAAGAAAGTCCCATGGCTATCATCATTGTTCAGTGGGAGGCATCCACGGAACAGAGATCACAGTAGAAATTGGACTCAAGGTCACAGAAGACCTGTTACTACTCCTGCTAAGTTATTGGAGGGATTGCAAGGATTTCTTGAATGGTGAAGGGTTTCCCAAAGCCACCCAAACACTGCAGCTCTCCAACGATTCCAGAGTAAAGAGAACCACCCACAAACCTAAGAACATGTACCCGTGGTCCTTCCTCTCTTGTGCAGGACCCAGAATAACACGGGAAGAAAGCTCCAGAGGAACAAGCTACATACCTTCGACCCCAGAGCAGCTGGGCCTGCAGAACCCATACAACCTTATGCCGCCTTTCTGTGACCCTCGGGGTCATCACCAAAACATTGCTGGCACCCCCTGGAAATACGTAGGTGAATTGTCATCTCGTCTAGGTTTTTTCCATTTCCTAGAAAAATTAAAATAAAAATCATTTTTGCTTGATAAATCAGTAAATATCGCTGACCTCAGAATTGTCGTGAAGTTTGTGCTTTTGTATTTGGGGGAAGGAAAAAATGGGGGGGGGAGAGGAAAAGAAGGAGAGAGGGGTTTCTGTGTCAGTCAGGGCTTTCTTCATTTCAAGGAGCTGGCTTACATGATTTGGGGGCTGGTAAGTCTGAATTCTGTAGAGCTGACCAGAAGGTTGGAAACTGAGCAGGAAGTGACGTAGTAGTCTTGAGGCAGAATTTTTCTTCCTCTGAGGAGCATCTACTAAGTCCTTTTAAATGACTGAATGAGACCCACCAAGACGATGGAGTAAAATTTCCTCTACTTACAGTCAACTGACTGTAGGTCTCAACCACATCTATAAAAATACCTTTATTGAAACACCCAGAGTGATGCTTGGTCAAGTAATTGGGTGCTATAGCCTTGCCATTGATTCCAAAAACTCCAAATGCATGCTGTCTATCTATTCTGGTTCATCTGCGGCCAGGCAGAGCAGTTTTTGAAGTATTTGATAATGTACACACACACACACACACACACACACGCACGCACGCACGCACGCACGCACACACGCGCATATACACATTTACACATGCACAAGCATGAGAATTTCTGTAATCTCATGGTTATGAATTAGAAACAAGCAACAGAGCCTACAGTTTAAGCCTGGACAGCCCGGCTGCAGAGCCTCACCCAACCAGAATTCAGTCCTGATCTTTCTTTCAGGGTTCAAACCCTCATTGAGCATAGGGATTGAGTATTCCAATCTCTTAGGCTTTCACTAGATGTATTATGTGTATTAAGGGATCTTAAAACTTATCAGACAAATCCACAAGATATATCAAAAATTAACTAGATGAATTTTATTTTTTTTATTTTTTTTATTTATTTATTTATTTATTTATTTTTGGTGGTACTGGGGTTCCTGGAAGCCCTTCTACCTCCGGGCTACACTCCCAGACCTATTTTATATTTTTGAAACAGGGTCTCTTACGCCAGCGCGGCTGGCTTCGAACCTGCGCGATCCTCCTGTCTCCGCCTCCCAAGCGCGGGGATTACAAGCGTGCGCCACCACGCCCAGCTAACTAGATGAATTTTAATATCTGAAAAATCTTGTGTGGTTCCATATAAACTAAAACATAATACATGATTTTATTGAATCCAAATATCATGAAATATAGTAATGCATTTAAACCAAAGGGTAACAGTAGGATAACATACAGTCCAATAATCCATGTGAATACACACACACACATACATACACACACACAGACACACACACATACATACACACACACAGACACACACACATACATACACACACACAGACACACACACATTTTATATATTCAGCCCCTGAAAAAATGTTACACATTCAGTAGAAACTACTTTGATTTTTCTTGAGCTAGTAATAGAAGGTACCAATAGTCTATAGAGTCCTGTGTTGCTAAGCCTTTGTGTTCCTAGGGTAGGTGTATTAAATACATTTTTGGCATATGACACTTTCCACTTAACTCTGTGTTTGTTAGAACATAGCCCCATTGTAAGTTGAGGGACACCTGTATATAAACCCCGAGTCAAAAGTCAAGGGCTCCATGCTCATCTCCATTGAGTTATGGAATCATCGCCATGGCAACTATAATAGGGCTCGGGGTTCCCACACGGGTCACCAGAGAGAATGTAGTCAGTGCTCCAGCTGAAATTGTGTGTAGTGCACCCTCAGGCATGTTGAGAAGACAGCCTCAAAAATGAAGTGAGAGCAGAAGCGAAGGCAGCTCTGTGAGATGATGGCCACTTCCGTAGTCACTTCCGTCCTTGGAAGACTGAGCATAGGTAGAAAACGGCTTCAGAGGATCAAAGCCCTAGAACTGATGTTTTAAGCTAAGCAATTTATGTATATTTGGAATTATATGAACTTTCAATATTTAAAGAAATGTGGTTTATTAAGGAAACAGATCAGCCTCGTGACTTAGGTTAAAACCCTTAATTGCATAATTGATTTAGACTTGGGGTGTTAAGTTGAACTCTATGAAGTTTGTAAACAGTATCAAAGCTTTCAAGAGAACTTAAGATTCATTGTATTTATGATTCTGACTTATTCATGAGTTATTTAAGTCCTCAGGAGAAAAATGTTAATTTTAAATTAGACATTGGAAGTACTTAAAAAACATGTTAACTTTATAAAAACACTTAAAAATATTGGAAGGTGGCACCAATTGATAAGAAAATATCAATAATTAGGAAAATTATTTTGAAAGCTCCAGATAGATTAGCCAAGAAATCTGTTCGAAGCAATCCACTTCTTCTCTGAACTCTGCTCATGGACTGCCTGGTGCTGTGTCTGAAGTTCCCTGCCCACCTGGCTCAGCATGGCCCTCCAATGTGTGTCTACACTGCACAACACTTCCATTAACTACCACCTTCTTTTGGCCACTGGCCTAAATTTGTGAGACAGGCCAGTAGCCATCTAAGGATGAGTGGACCCTCAGCTTCAAGGTCAGGTTGTAAGCAGCAGGTCACTCTGAGTGGCCTTGAGTGAGGGCATCCTGAGACCATCATGACCCTGAGAGTCTTGATAGAAACGTAGTGACCAGCACAGGGAAGGTTCCAGTGCACTCTCTTTGTGCCCAGCTGACCACATCTGGAACTTTGTTTTTCGTGCTTAGAACCAGAATCAAGAGGGAATGAATGTTCTCTGGAGGTCTTCTCAGCAGTTGTAGAAGAAAGGGAGCTATTTTATCAGGCAATGAGATGGTGGTAAGACAAAAGGGATCCTTTTGTTTTTGATTCATTTGCTCTAGTGGGACACTGGCTTTGGGAGATGATTTTTCTATGGTGCCAAAACCCAAGTGAAAACAGGGAAACATGCTCAGATGCAGAAACGAGTTGCTGGGAGGTTTTCTACCATCCCAGTTTCTCAGAGGACCGATTCAGTGCTAGTCTATGCTTCTCTAATATTGCTCACTCGCCTCTTTGACGAAAAAAATTAGATTGTCTTGGTCCCTTTTTCATTACTATAACAAGATACCCGAAGTTGGGTAATTTTAAAGAAAACAAGTTAGTTTGACTCAGCATTTTGGAAGCCAAAATGGGGCAGCCCTATAAGCTCAGTCTGGCCCTGTTGACTGTCATAACATGACAGGTGGTTTCATGGCAAAAGTGTTTACAAAGGACAGATCGCATGGTGACAAGAAGCCAGGGGCTCACGTGTGTGTGTGTGTGTGTGTGTGTGTGTGTGTGTGCATGCACACACGCGTGTACATGCAAATGTATATGTGTGGTACTGAGGATTGAACTCAGGGGCATTCTACCTCTGAACTACACTCCCAGCCTTATTTTATTTTCTTTTAGTTTGAAACAAGATCTCACGATATTGCTGAGGGCCTTGCTGAGGGCTAAGATTGGTCTCCAACCTAAGATCTTCCCGTCTGAGCCTCCCATATGCGCAGGGGCATGCTGGTATACCTGGCTTACTCTTCTCCAATAACCTGTTCTCATAAGAACTAACTCCCACCAGGTAACCAGCACAATCATTCCCAAGGACCAAGGACTGGGCAGTACCCCATGATCTAATTACTTTGCACTAGTCCCCACCTCTAAAAGGTTCCACCACTTTGACACTGCACACTAGGACCAGGTTCCAACACACATGCCCTTGGGGGACATACTCAAATCCTATCTAAACCCTAGCACAGGCCCTGGGCTTTTCTACAGGAGACAGTGTTTTCTTCCCATATGACTTATTTGTGCAGTTATTTTCTATGCATGGCAAGTGATATGGTGTTTTTTATTTACATTAACAGTAGGGTGTTTCTTATAGCATAATTTAATTAAATTAAGAAAACATCAAATAGTAGTATGAGTGGTTCATAGATATGTTCAAAATTATGGAGGCAGGCAATTAAAAAAAAGTATCCAGCCTTGGGAATACCAGTGCCAATTACTCTGGATCACTCTACGGTGACCCCTTGTAACTATTTCGAGCCTACAAGATGTCAGACCCAACCCCTTCTCAGTGTGACTTCATGGTAAAAACACTGGGCTCTCTGTGTTGCAAAGGCCCCCAAATTGCTCCATACCATGATGCTTTTATTTTAAGATAATGACACCACTCATTTGAGCTAGTTACCTTGCACTCCAGCATACAAGGGTAGCTCAGAAAATCAAGGACAGGGTTGAAAAACGATAATGATCTCAGGGTTTTTAGCTTCCCAGATTTCCAGGGACTGCCTGTAGCCAGAGATGTCGAATCCCCCATTCCTCCCAATTAAGAAGAAACAGATTAAAAAGTCGGGCCCATAAATGTGTAGCAGAAGTGCAAAGACTTGAATGAAAAGCCCTATAGGAATCTCAGGATAGCTGTTCTCTCCAGGGAGGCAGAGAGGAAGGATGAGGAGGAAGAAAAGAGAGGATGGGGATGAGAGAACAAAGGAACCTTTAACAATACCTGCTACCTTCAACTTTGCACAAATTGGAAGCAAAAAGCCCCCTGCTAAATTCAACATTTGTTGTCTGAAAGGTGGGTATGAGAGTAGTTATTATGTTAGTCTCTGTATTTTCCGTGTATTGGAAATATTTCATTTTACACACACACACACACACACACACACACACACACACACACACACACACCCCTAAACACACATACACCTGTCTGTATGCTTTTAAAAATCATGAGAAAGGAAGGAAAGAAAAGAAGACAGAGTCTGGGAGATTTTTCCCCAAACTGTTTTCCTTACAGCAGCCTCATCTAAACTTAAGCCAGTGCAGAGAAGAAACATTATTCATAACTAAGACACAACATAAATACGTTTCCATCGAGTTCTTTTCTGAAAAGGTCAGGGAATTGGGCTGTTAGGGGGTCAGACGTGAATTTTAGGTTTTAGCCACAGGACACCCTAGATTAAGCATGTCATAGAGAATTGGAGAATTTAGACACCCAGGGGAAAACTGGTCAATGAACAGCAGTCCCTTCTCAGAGTGAAAAAGCAGCTTTCGGTTAACTTCACAGGGTACTTAACTGTCCTAGTAGCAGGTAGGGTGTTGCTATAGTAACAGCTCAGTGTGGGGTGAGAAGGAAAATGGGATTAAAAAGGATATTTTCCTTCTCTCGGGTTCTTTCCTTAAAGATCATTAAGAAGTCACCTACCCTGAGCAAGAAGAAAAGAAATCCCATCTAGCCTTAAGGGAGGAGAGAGAAACCTACTTTTGCACCAAAGAAGGACAGTAGCTGCCCCAGCGTGCTGTGGTACAGAGTGGATTTTTAAATGAATTTCGGAATATTCCATTTTGGGGGTGGCGTTGTCCTTCTGCGTGTATCTGGCATTGATGGATAGAATTAAAGAGAGATTTAGAGGGACTTAAGAGCCATCTCCTCTGCAGGTGCTGCTCCCACGTGAGCCCCTCGCTCCGGCTCCCTATTCCTTGTGAGGGAGGGTGGGTGGAAATTAGATAAGGATAAATTGTTTCATTTGTTGAGAGCTTTAATTTGATAGAAAGGAGAGGCCTAATAAATCACAGGCAGAAAAGAAGCTCTATTTGGTTTAAATTTTAAAGGATAGTTCAGGTTAACAAGGTTAAAAGCAGATTGCCCCAGGAATGGGTATGAATTCCTTCCACAGCGACAAATGTCCGATTCCTTTTATGCTTCTAAACAAAGCCACCTCGGACTCAGTCACCAGGCTCCAGGACAGCAGACTCTGCACGGGGCCCTGCCTTTCCTGCTCCCAGCTGGGTAAGCCCAGGCCTGGCCCCTCTGCGCTGCTGAGTCTCTGCTGGCCACCCCCAGAGCCTCCAGGTCATACCTGAATACAGTCCTCTCCAAGGGCCACAACCCTGGCACTTCCCCCTGGATCCCAGGTCTCCTCCAGCCTCATCCCGCCTCCCACAGCATGCTGGGGAACCGCAGAGTGAGGCCAGCGCCTCGACCCCTGCTCCTCTCAGCATTCTCAAAGCCACAATCTAAAGACCTGGCCACATAACTAATGGAAACAAGATTGATCTTCTTACAGTTTGGGGCTCAGTCCAGGTGAGGTCAGGGAACACAGATCTCAGGGCATGGCGGCAGGAGGCAGACAGGAGGAGAGTTCACGGGCTGCGCTCCTCACACCATGAAGGCCAAAGCAAGCAAGAGTGAGCAGGGGGAGAGAAACCACATATAATCTCCAAAACTATACCACCAGAGACCCGCACTTCCAGCCATACCCTACCAGCCCAGGCCAGACACTGAATACATTTATCTGGTGTGATTACAACCCTCATGACTCAATTATACCAGCTCCAAACTCAAAAATGAGCTCTTTAGGGTACACTTCGTATCTAACCAGGACAGTCCCCAAGGTCTCCTGTCTGTTGACTCCCTGCCTCACCTGGATTGAGCGGAGCCCCTCCACCTCACCTCCCCATTGGAAGGCCAAAGGAAGCCCCCAGGGAAAGCCGAGATATCTTTCCAGAGCAAGGGAGCAGGCTGAGCTGTGCACCTGGCCCCACCCACAGGGCTCCTGCACCTCGGGCTCACAGTTCTGACCTACTCGGCTACCCTTGAGGATGGCGCTCCATCTGGTTCTGCATCGTGCAGGCGGACACCGCAGCTCGGGTGGCCACTCTCCGCTCCCAGTCAGCTGGAGGCGTGGGAACCAGTGGGCTTTCGGAATCCTCCAAGTCCAGGAGAAGGGTCAGAGGAGTCTTCCCTCAAACTTGGAGAAAGAGTGGTTTTCCTTTACTCCTACTCTGAGATGTCTGTGCATAGGGAAAGGGGAAGGGGCCAAAGACCTCTATCCCTCGCCCACTCTGCCTGCTGGCCTGGCAGCCAGGCGTGTGGCGGAGCCTCTGGCAGCTCCCTTCCATCCAGAGTGACCCTCCCTCCCCGATCAGCTCTGAGCACCAGAGGTTGGTGCTGGGTGGTTTTCACCGGACTCTGGTCCACATGGTCGGGTAATCAACACACTGATGGGCACCATGAAATCTGGCTCCATGCCCCCTTCGTTTTCTGATTGGCATAGACTGGTGTGGGTGAAGATGTGTGGGCACTGGGGCTTTGGGCAGATTGAGCACACAGGTCTCAGTGTCCCGAGTTGCAGGTCAAAGCAGCAGCCCTGACTCCTGGTTCCTGAAGCCCAGCCTGGGCACTCGAGGAGTCCAGAGCAAGATATAGGCAGGGACTACCCAGAAACAAATGATACAGTTATTATGCCAGACACCTTAATTAGAAAGACCAGAGTGAGAATAAATAGTGAAAATGCAGACTCAAGAGATTTGGGTGGGGTTTTTTTCATAAATAACTACTACCTTAGCAAAACATGCATAAATCCATTAAACTGATAACTTATACATATCTGTGGCCCAAACCACAGGAAGTCCTTTTGCAAACTAATTGAAATGCAAAATAAATTACATGGAAAGATCTTGCCGGTACAGGATGTCAAGAGTGTCGCTTCACCCGTCACTGGAACGATCATCTTCACCGTCCCCAGTAGCAGCTCTTGTCCAAAGCTCCCGCTCTGGCTCCGAAGCCCTCGCTACCGCAGACAGGCTGAGCCCAGTGAATTAGCCTCTCAGGAGGAATTCAGCCTTTCAGAGCACAGCCTCGCCACATCAATTAATATCTGCTGATTGAATGCCTGTTGCATATGTACTGCTAACCGGGGTCTGCGGGGCCTTCTCTGAGTGTGATGGGCACTGGAGCACTAGATTGGCCTACATGGAGAAAAAAATGCATGGAAATGGGAACGCTGTCAGCAGATCCACCCGTCCAAAGGAACATGAGGTTTAAGCACAGCATTCCTCGAGGAAAGACGTGCTCGATTTAGGCAAATCTATTACAAATCATGTTGTTAATCAGAGAATGTGTCTTTGTAGAGGATGATCTTAATCCCTTCCTAAATGGTGAGGCAACTCGGCGGGAGTCGGGGCCTCTTGCAGGGGTGAAGGTGTAGGGGTGAGCCCTGCCTGGGACTTGGAGGTGGGGCATCTGGAGCCCTGCCTGTTGGCCTGGCTGGGTCCCACTATACGACCCAGATGCTCAGCAACCCACCTAGGCCTCACTTTTTACTTTCCTGTCCCTCGAGCCCCGCACAGTGCCTCACAGTTAGTTCGTAGACATGGAACCAGAGTCCATGTCAGCGACATGTCAACAGGCTACTAGTGCCAGCGTCTGTACCATGGTCATCCCGGCCACGGGATTCTTAGTAGCTACGGTGATGAATCTAGCAGCGCCTGAGCCAGAGACCACGCAGAGGAGCATCTGAGTTAGCAAAGTGCACAGCCGGCTGGCTCCCGCCACCTGTCTCTAGCTCTGTCAGTTTAGGTGGGTATAATATCAGTGGCTGGAACATATTTATTTTTGCCAAAGGTAAAACTGATTAATGATTACAGAGGATTTTTATACAACCATTTTTTTAAAACTAGCTTTTTGTGTAAATAGCCGTTTTTACGCCCACTCTCTGAATTGTCTACTCATGATGAATAACCTCTGTGGCATGATTTGTAAAACTACTGGCAGGTTTCCTTGTTAGGGCATGACAAAGTGGGTAAGATAGCAGGCTTTATCTTCAAGTGTACATTTAATGAGTACTTCTCACCCTACATGTTCTCAGTACCATTACATCCTGCAGCTTTAATTTATTCAATGTATGGCCAGCCCCCCAACTCCATGCATAGAGTGCACTTAGCATAGTGTAAGACCATGGGTGTCAGAGGACCTTCATCCCCTGACTCTAGTCTTCACTCACTTTCTTAACCTTGAGCAGATTAATTTCTCTGAGCCCCAATTTCTCCCATCTCCACAGTAGACAGAATAATAACTGGCCTAATTAGCAGGTAGCCATCGGCGATAACTAGAAGGCAGCTTATGTGAAAGCAATCACAGAGAATTATACAATGTTCTGTCTAGTCACTATCACATCCAAAATTAAAGGGTAGGAACCTCTCTTCTCTGGGATTCTCAGCGTTATCTCTGCTCCTGCCGTGTCTGCAGCTTCTGGAAAAAACCTAAGTGGGTGTTTGCATGGAAGCACAGCCCCAGAATGGAGAGAAGAATCCCAGGTCACGCTCTACTGGGAATCCAGCCCACCCAGTACAAGCCAGGGAAAGCTACTCCTGCGCCAGGTCACTCTTCCTGTGCAAGCAGGGCTGCTGCCTCCTGGAGGCAGAGAAGCAATTCTCCTGCCTGTGGGCACCTGCTGTGACCTTGGTCTTCTGTTCAGCACCTTAGAGTCCTCATCCAGGAGGCCAGAGGGGGACGTGTGACTCATCCTTCAGATTAAGCCCAGGATTTTAAATCATATTGAGAAGTGGCTTTGAATAAAGGTCATTTGCTATTATCACTAAAGTAAATCTTTTTACAGACAGTAAGTAATGGTGTCTTAAATCTGACTGTCAAGAGGAAGGACTTTACACTCATTTCATGGTGATTTTGGGACTAACCATTTCATGTTTTTACTTATCGTAGCAGCTAGAAGACCCCTTCAGTGAATCCGTCCTGAATTTTGAAGTGGAGAAATAATTCTCCTCCAATTTCAGAGAAATTGAAGTTTACTTAAAGATGATTAAAAATCCTTCTGACAGACTTGGAGAAGGTCTTTCTTCCAAATGCTATAATTTTAAATAATTCAGAGCTAGCTCAGCACATGTATGTTTATTAAAGTCGGGATGAAAATAAAGCCAATTCACGTAGCTGCCCGGTCTCACTCAGTACTTTTTATTGTTGCTGTGGGTTCTGCAATCAGAGGAAGAGCGTTGGCTCTGGGCCCGCAGCCAGAGGGTGCACTGGCCTCTGCTTAGCCGGCCTCGACAGGCAGGGACGGCCTTCACCCACTTCCCGAAGAGATCCTCACTCCACGGTAGCCTCTGCTTAAAGACTCAGAACAGCAGCCAGGAGGGGACGCACGGTCACTGGCTGAGTGACTTGGCCTCCCCAGGGCCCCTGAAGCCCATAGTGTTCACTGAAGCAGAGCATGCCACGGGCCGAGGTCCCGCTGTCCTTGTCCTCCGGGGTGACGGATTTTAGTGGGGAGACACAGACATTAGGAAAGTACCCCGGGTTTAGCGGGAGGAGAGGAAAGCACATTTCAGGATGCCCAGGAGCCTGGCCAAGAGGGGAAGGTGGTGCAGAGAAGAGAGAGCACTCTCCGGGGCGGGGCGGGGACCTGAGGGGTCCCTGACTTGTGCATTGGTTGCTTTCGCCTCTCTGGGATCCTCCCTCCTAATGAATTATTCATTGGGATGGTGGCACCAGTTTCCCTCCGAGGTCTAATGCACCTGCGCCAATTCCATCCTGGTGCAATTTTTCCCATCACCATCTCGGTGAAACCTTTTGGGGTGGGGTCGGGGACGGGGCAGAACCTCAAAGTGACTGGACCATTACAATGATCCCAGAGTGCTAGTGGGCTGTACATAATCTGGCTTGCTCTAGACTCTTGGGGCCGATTGTGTCCATTTTTCCTGGGTGAAGAGGGAGCTGTCTGACTAGGAAGGCCAACCCTGGGCGCTCCCTGGGCGGGTTAACAGCCAGTTGGCTGGCACCCAGGGCTGGGTGGGGCCTGCGTGTCCTTTTTCCTCTCCGTAGCGCGTCTCCGTCGAGCCTGTCCACTATTACAAACCTACACCAGCAGGATAAGCCCGTGTTGCTGTGATGAGGCACTGGGGGTCCCCAGGCCCGAGGGGCTTTCTGTAACTCCCAAATCAATACAATTAGCAAAGCTGTGAACTCTTATGCAAGGCTGCCGACCAAACTCCAAAACCGAGATGGATTTGTGCTGCCTTTTAAGTGGGGTCTGGACGGTTCAGCCCTGGTGTCCTTGACCCTCCTGGGGACAGAATGCCCTCCTCTCCTCCTGGGAAGGGTCCTGTCTCGCTCCTCCCCAGCCTTTTACACAGTTTTCTGGTTTTCCCTGTGCTGCCTGATGGCTTTGCAATGCAGACAAGCCCTCTCTGCCTTTGTTTGACTGATCCCCCAGAACCCCTGAGGCCATTTAGCTGGTTTAAATTCAGAATTCTTCTGGGATGTTTTTAGTTCAGAACATTTTGTTAGGAAAATCCTCTATGCCTTTACCAGTGAGATTTTTTTCAAAAGCCATTCCATTCTTCTCTCTGTCTTTCAACTGACATTTTAGTCTTCAATTTTCTAGGGACGCCATCAGGTCAGCCTCTTATCACATTAACCTCTTATTTATATTCTGCAATGGTCTTTAATATTCTGGAAGACAAATAAAGGACCCATGGAAAAGTCAGGGCCATTCTACTTCCTGACTTCGGTGCCGAATGATCTTAGGGATGTGTCCAGGGCTTCAGGTGGCAGCTGAAATGCCTCCCGGGCTTTGAAAGGGCAATCTAGAGCCCAGCAAACTCAGAGTGCGTTATGACAGATATGTCATAAATTTTTAGTGGCTCACCTCTTACCTCCCTCCATGTCTGTGGGGTAGAACTAGGATTTTTCTCATTCATTTCCAGCCACTCCCAGACCCCTGGCAAGGGCTGTGTCGAAGGCTGCCTCTTCCTCCAGCAATTCAATTTGTCTGGAGATGGAGCCCACGTGATACAGCTCAGCTCTTCAGCCTCGGTGTCTGACATTACTGACGAGCTGGGCAGGGCTATTCTTGAGGGGAGGGGTCTCCTTCAAGCTGTACAATGTTCAGCAGCAGCCCTGGCCAGGAGCCACCAGGTATCGATGGCAACCCCTCGTTGTGACAGTGAAAAATGTCTCCAGGCATTGCCCAGTGTGCCCTGGAGGAGAAAGCCACCCTGCATTGATGACTTTCAGTATAATGGGAAGAGCAGACACCCAGGACCAAGATATTGATGCTCAAATCTCAGCTCCCCTCGAGTGACCTTCACCAAGTCTATCAGAACTGACGACACTTGCCACACAAAGTGACCGTGATAATTTTTTTAATTTTTTTATTTTTGTGTGTATGTGTGTGGTAATGGGGGTGGAACCCAGGGGCTTTCTACCTCCGGGCTATACTCCCAGACCTATTTTATACTTTATTTGGAAACAGGGTCTCACTAAGTTGCTGAGAGCCTCACTAAGTAGCTGCGGCTGGCTTCGAACCTGAGATCCTCCTGTCTCAGCCTCCCAAGCGCGGGGATTACAAGCGTGGAGCACCACACGCAGCCTGTTACCGTGATAATTAAAAGAAATGATTTGGAATGTTTCAGTATGTGTTTATTGAAGCCAAATCTCCTAGCATCTCTTTTCCCAATTAATGGTAAGGATTAGGTTAATGTGTGTGGTAAATCATGAAAATCTACCTTTTTTATTTCACCGAAGGTATACTGCACTAGTAGCCCTTTTGCACAAAATGGTTGAGTTCAAGGTAATTTCATGCGCTGGGAGAGCTTGCCTTATCACCAGAAGAGAGGAGGCTTAACTTCAGGTGATATTCTTTATGTGCCCCTCGATAGATGCTCCCACACAGCTAATGTACCCAGATAATTATAAACGGAGTTGCCGCGGGCTGTAAACACAGCTCTGGGTGATTGCACACCCTCATCTATCCGTCCAATTTGCATGCCTACTTATTTACATTTCTACCTCTCCCACAGCTGACACTTGTTTTTTAATTTTGTAACTCCCCAGCATTTTTCTGATTTCCCTGGGCCTACTAGAAAGGCTCCCATGGCGGTCTCTGAGCCCCCCTCCCGCTCATCTTCCCTCCTCGTTTTAGAGGGGCCAGTTGGTGGGAGCCTTTTGCCGGGAGCCAGGGCGTAATGAGTCATTGTTCTTCCGAGGAGGCCCTTGGCGTCAGCTTCCTTTCAGCTGTGACATTATAGGACCTTGTCTGCCTTTTCCTCACGATCCCACCTGGGGACTCGCTACATTGCATTATGACAAGAGTCACCTTTCTTTCTCTTTTAGAAAGTGAGATTGACCTTCCTTCTGTTTCTGAAAGAAACATGACTTAAAAAAAAAAAGTCTACAACAATCAGCTGCTATAGCCCAATTCTGAAAGTACAGTTTCCATTAGGAATTTGACTGTAGCCGTGAAAGCACGCAATTCTTTGTTTTTGAAATCTCCTTGGATGCCTACATTTCTTAAGACAAATAAGATGGCCATGTTCCCATCCTGATTTCGTTTGAATGCACACCGGTCAGTCTTATCAAATGCAAATTGCTGATTTGCCTAGGCTGTTTTACAAGCAGCCCTGCTCCCGCAGAGCCACACCCAAGATGACCACTGAGGTGTATAATATTTATATAGCACTTTGCATTTACTAATCCTTTAAAAAAAAAACACCCACCAGAGCCGGGCGTGGTGGCGCACACCTGCAATCCCACTACTTGGGAGGCTGAGGCAGGAGGGTAGCAGGCTTGCAGCCAGCCTCAGCAACCTAGCAAGGCACTCGGCAACTTAGACTGGTTTCAAAATAAAAAGTAGAGCTGGGGGTTTAGCTCAGAAGTAGAATGCCTCTGAGTTCAATTCCCAGTACCACAAAAAAATACTCATTTCTTTTTCTACCTGATTTTCCCTCTCCGTTTCCATATGAACCTGCATGTAAAACTTTGCTGTTTCCCCTGCGTGCGCCATTTTCCTTCCTGTCCAATGATAGTAAGAAAACCTAGACGTGCAGAGCGTGCCTTCTGCCCCACACCTGTACTGAGAGGTCATCGTACTTCGCCACCTGAGCGAGTGTGTAAGGAAACAGGACCACGCCTGTCCCACTGGACGTGAAGCTCCCGTCGCCCTAGAGGTTGTGTGGTCTTTACCTGTCACGCCCTCACTCGCAGCTGTTCATCTCTGCTGGGCACATGGTCACCCTGGCCTGGCGCATCCTCAGACCAATTCTGCCATGAGATGTGTAATAAAGGCGCCAAATACAGGGCGAGAATAAGCATACATTTCTCAGCCAAGCCGTCACCAGCAGCCTGCATTGGGTAGATATCCTCGTATTCCTATTTGGGATTAAGGTACTATTTAATATTTACTTAATATCTTTTCATTGTTAATATATTATTTATTCTGATATTTATTCGGTATCCACTTCTAAAATAAACTGTCTGATACAGTATGCTTATTTTCTATATATAGGCTGGAGCAATTTAGGTTGATAACTTAGGTAATACATATAAAGATAAACATTAACAGATAGACTAAAGTAAGATTTTGAGGAAGGCATTGCTTTTCTTAGCATTCATTTTAGGAACACTAATTTATGACGCACGGTTTTTATGTATAGCCAGCTGGGTAAGGTCACCTTCTAGGACCTCATCCATGTAAAAGATCAAAGGCCATCCCTTTCGTGTGTACCCAGCAAGCAGTTCAGCCCAGTTCCACGTCCTCACAGCGTGCAGCCTCAGTGAACGGCAGGGGTATGAACACCGGAACCGTTGTTTTGGTAAGCACCGCTCCCAAATGTAGTGACCTCTTTGCTGGACCCAACAATGAGACTGAGGACTCTCCAGGTTGGCGGACAGGTCCAAGTTGGTCCAGGGGAAACATGAGAACAGGAGGGAGAGGAAAGACCGATTCCAAACAGTGAAAGTGTTTGCACAAGAGACGTGATGTTCACCAGGTGGCCCTGAGGCACCTCTCCTAATCCGGGCTCCCTGGGCACAGAGACGCCCACAGCAGCCAGCCAGGGTCACAAGAGTCTGCCAGGGGTGAGACAAGCTCGGAGGAGTGTGTCTGACCTACTTTCCCAGAATGTCTTTATTCCTCCTCTCCCAGCCTCACTTCCAAATCGCAACCGTTCTCTTATTACATGAATGCACGACCCACCAGGTCTTTGCACCGGAAATGTAACCCTCCCAAAGAGCATCTGCAACCTCATAAAGGTATTTCTTCCCCTCCCAAAGAACCTGCAGTTTGCAGAAGGCAGGAAAATAAGACTTCCAGAGCTGCATGTCTAGGGAATGCCCTCCTCTGCCATCCCAGAGAATGACATCCAGATTCTGGCAACTTCCCTTTCTGGGAGAGGGGTCAGTACCCTCTGGCACCTCCTTGAGGATATCACAGACTTCTGGAGGAAAGGAAATGCTGGGGTTCGCATAAATGCTGGGGTTCTCCTGTGGACACGGGCTTCCGTGGGAATAACCTGGTCTGCCCATAAAAGTAACTATATCCTACATTTCAGACTATTGTGAATCTCATCCTTAGTGAGGGGAGTGAAATGGAGGAACAGCAAAAGAGCTCTGAAGGAGGCAGAAAGAGCCGGGGGGGGGGGGTCCTGAGCCCTCCTGCTGAACCGCAGCCCGGCCTCGAACTCGTCGCGGGGCATCCGTGAAGCATCACTCTGCAACAGCAAAGTAGGAATAATGAGGCCACATCTTACATTTAACATTAGCACATTTTATTTTTAAAAATAGCTAATATTTGCAAATGTTAATATTCATAAAGCTTCTTGCACAAAGTAGGAGCTCAATACTTCTTTATAAACAATATTCATGCTGACCCTTTGCATTAGAGATTATTATAAATCAATAGGATGTGTAAAAGCATGGTTTGATAAAAGTAAGGTGCAAGTATTCTGAGAGGTTTTCAGGACAGTGGGGAATGTATCCGCTTAGGTATTTGAAAAAGAATGCTCCTAAGATATTGTCTTACAGAATCTCTTCTATTGAAATACTCTCTTTCCTCTGGCAAACCTTATATTCTACCCGGTTCACCTGTGTTATATCTAGCCACACACAAGTGGACTTATTATTTCTTCCCATGTTGTCTTACCAGACCTGTCAGGTCACATTAACCTAGTTACCAGTGGAACAAAAGTACAATTTGCCAAAGGTTATATTCCTTCGTCATGAGCACAAGAGAACAAAAGAACATTCCAGACAAAGGCTTTTACAAATGATGATCAAGAAGTGGGCCTTCTGCCCAGGATTCTCCTGCCTGCCCGTCCCCCGCCCAGACGCTCCCACCGCGTCGTCCTTGGTATTTTACCCTTGCTGGATTTGCGGTCTTTTTTTTTTTTTTTCATTTTGTTTATCTTTAAAGATGCATTTCTTGTAGGAAGACGTGTTACCAAACTTACTTCAGCGTGCTGTGCAATTGAAAAGTCTGAGGATTTTCGTGTTTAAAATTGCACCCTAGTTTTCAAAGAGCTTTCTTCCCCTCTTTCAGCTCTGACCCTCAAGGGATAGGCAAAAGGTGTTTTGTAAATCCTCGTTTTTACAGATGAGAATATTAGGTTTCTAGAAGAGGGAATGGTTTGCCCAGTGGTTACAGGAGTAGTAAAATAGAGGCCTCCCTTTGCGTTGCTCGTGCGAGTCAAAGCCTGCCCCAGCTTTGAGAGAACTGGTCTTGACGGCTCTGGTCCGAGTCCTGTAGGTCCGTGATTCTGGCCACGGGAAGAAAGAATGTGAGTGGGAATCAGGGGGTCAGGGGGATTCAGCAACACAGACAGCTAGGGGGCTGGCGGCGCCTGCGCGGCAGGTGTCATTCACCTGGGATATCAGTCAAGGGAAAACGCGCATAGAGAAATCCAAGCGAAACTAGCAGGAAGTCCTCTTCTCCCCGCGATTTATTTCAGTGTCAAGCTGAAACCGCCCACTGGCAAAATCCGGGGAGCAAGATAGCAAGGGAAGGGAAAGCTTCCCTCTGGGATGGTGAGAGCGCTGGTCTTGGGCCGTTTTCCTTGTGCACCCCACACAACACCAAGCAAGCGCTGTGCCTCCTTCCTCACTTTTAACTTGATTTATAAGATTTTCCCTGGGTCTGAGCAGCTGCAAAAAGCAAATCTTCTGACATTCTGTAAATACGGACTTAAAACGTGATGTAGTATTCTTTTAAACGATGGGAGTAGAATCTCAAAACAACAGGGCCTTGGCATCCATCCACATCATTCGTTATTTTTTACATTTGGGTTGGTATTTTAGTATTACATATATAATACTAGGATTCATTGTGACATGTTTGCACATGCGCAGTCTGGTCAGTTTGATTCCTAAGTACCTCCTGTCCCCTCCACTCTTCCCTCCCTGTTTCCTCTCTGTATAAATACACGCATAAACTCTCCTTTATAATGAGAAGTTTACATGATACCTTATTCTTGTAGTAGTCTAAAAGACTTGCTTTCCCCAAACCCTAAGATAATATTTTTTGTTTGAAATCTTGTATTGGTTATCTAGTCTATATTTCTGCTATGAAACATGTACAAAATTTTTAATTTTTTAATGACTTAAGAGACACAAAAATATGTTTGTCTAGTTGTGTTGACATTAAAATGATTAGTAGTGAACAATAAAAACAACAAAAATATGTTATAAATTTTGATGAGTACTTGTTAAAACGTGAAATGGTGGTGGAGATGTGCCCCTCTCTGAGACGCTCGAGTGAATACTACTTGCTGGTGGAATGAGATGGGGTTCCATAGGAGTTCTTTTTCTATTTTTAATTTTTATTAATGTGAGCACTAAAGAATTTTGCTCACATAAGTAGATTATAATAGGAAAAGTGTTCCTCCAGCTATAGCATTCCTTTTTCAACTTACTGGAACTTACATGCCAAAAAGCACTTAGTGAGTGATCTATTATCAAAAAATTTCTTTATTTTTCAAAAATCTCAAAAACAAAGAATTAGGAACAAAAAGCCTTTTTATTTGAATTTTGGTGTGAAATTACAGCATGGTAATTCATTTTTTCAGTGTCCGAGAAATAAACCAAAAATGCTTTATAAGAAGCTAACAAATAACTATTAATTATACCTTTATTTTATAAACTTAGATACCCATTATCTAATTTAATAAATTCAAAACAGTTTGAGAAAATATGAAACATTGTTATTTTCAATACACTTCCACCAATAAAGTATCTCTTGATAAAATGTTTTCATCATGTGCTTTAAATACATAAATATCTAACCCCAAACAAAAGCGGCTTCACCATTTAACTTATTGGAAAGTAAGTTAACAAACTATTTTCATCATTAAAACAGCCAACAAATTCAGACCAAGTACCTTTATTTTAGTATAAATAAATGTGCTAATATACATTTTATTTTGGGTTTTTTTTTTTTTTTTTTTTTTGGTGGTACTGGGGGTGGAACCCAGAGGCTTTTCTACCTCCAGGCTATACTCCCAGGCCCATTTTATATTTTATTTGGAAACAGCGTCTCACTAAGCTGCTGAGAGCCTCACTAAGTAGCTGAGGCTGGCTTCGAACCTGTGCGATCCTCCTGTCTCAGACTCCCAAGTGCAGGGATTACAAGCGTGCGCCACCACGCCCGGCTGCTAATACGCATTTCAAAGAATATTATAAGTAGCACTAAAAAATAGATGTTGCCCTTTTAGGATGAATTATGAAAATCAGTCAGGATCAAAAATGACAAATGCTAATGCTAATTTAACCATTTCACAATGTTTTAATATCAAAAATAAGTCTATCACTTATTTAATGTGTAATAAAGGAATATTATATGTAACTGAAACTATTTGTCATTTGAAGTCAGAGCAGCCTAGAGCTCTTTGGTAAATGGTCTGGGTGCGTTTACTGAATGCAGTTTGGTTCATGTCATCAGTGAATAATTAGTTAAAAATCATGTGGAATAATGACCAAACTTTTTCTGTACACTTTAAGAAAGTGAAGACCATAGGTAGGTATAGATAGAGATATAAAGTATTCTGATTTAGCAGCCAGCATGCAATTTTAATTTTTTTGCTAATAGAAGATAGAAAATATTAAACGTGTATAATCTGAAATACAAGTATTGACTGTACTTGAATAAAAATTTCATGATGTGATTTAATAAAATAGATTTTAACTACCTTGTTAAATAATGCACACCACATCTAAAAGGAATCCCATAAAATTTTTATCTGCTGATTTGATCCAGTATTAAATATAAAAATTTGGTAATCTCTGAAAATGTTTGTTATCTTTAAAAGGGTGAGCTGCTTTCAGTGGTTCCAAGTTTCTTTCTCTCCAGCTAATAATATACTCTAGAAACACGTATTGAAACTAGCTCATCATAATTGCTTACATTACACGCTGGGGGAACGCCATTTTAGCATTCAACATTTCTAGGCCTTTCCAGTTCCTCTCACCAGACTCTCCCCCAAGAGCAGTGCCCTTACCAAGAATAGAGAAAAGAGTCTGAGCCATTAAACAGAAATTGAGTGAAAATTACTATCATTTCTGCTTCCCACTTTCTACAATATATCTGATTTTGGAACACCCTGACAGGAGACCAAATTCTCCATACCTGCCACCTGCTTCATGCATAACCATAATCTCCCTGAGACAGGGACACTCCACAGGCCCCAGCTTGAGGGTTACTGCTGGTTCTTCCCTTAGGAAGCCTCCCCAAAATACATTTTGGAACGGTTTTTTGGTTTGGTTCCCAAGAGATGCTTTCCACCCCAGCTGTGAGATGGTGCGGGTGAAGGTGAGCCTTCCTGCGGAGGGGAGGGCTGTTTTTAAGAGGAGAGCTGGCAAGGGAGAACTCACCTGGTGCCGAGGTCACGTGCCTGTGGAGGTGAGGTCCTGGGGGTGCCCCTCTCGGGCAACTTCGGAAGGTCTTCCTGTACGCTCCACAGAAGATGGACCCATGGGCTGCTTTTCCTCTCAGGCTCCCACAGGCGCCTGCAGGAGGCCCAGGGACAGGCGCTCGGCACCCGCCCACGCCTTATCATAAGTTGATGTCATGGTTATGGTTCCGCTCACTTGAATTTCATTGATTCCAAGTCTTAGCTCAGGGGACACAGAAATCTTTTTATTTTTTCTTTATTTTTTCTTTCTTCTTTCTCTTTCTTTCTTTCTCTCTTTCTCTATTTATTTTACAGTACTGGGGATGGAACCCAGGGGCATTCTACCTCCAAGCTACATCCCCAACCCTATTTTTTATTCTTTATTTGGAAACAGAGTCTCACTGAGTTGCAGAGGGCCTCACTAAGAAGCTGAGACTGCCAACAAACCGCAATCCTCCTGTCTCAGCCTCCCAGGTACTAGGATTACAAGTGTGCTCCACCAAGCATGACTTAACACTGGAAATTTTAGAGATCTCTGATTTAACAGCGAGGGAACTGGATGCCCGGGGGTTTAATGATTTGCTGTAACAGTCAATATTCACTAGGGTAACAGAACTCACAGAACACATATATGGGGAAAGGGGATTTATAAAATCAGCTTACGACGCCGGGCGTGGTGGCGCACGCTTGTAATCCCCGCGCTTGGGAGGCGGAGACAGGAGGATCGCGCAGGTTCGAAGCCAGCCGCGCGCTGGCTTAGGAGACCCTGTTTCCAAAATGAAAATGTAAAAAAAAAATAGGTCTGGGAGTGTAGCCCCGAGGTAGAAGGGCTTCCAGGAACCCCGGTACCACAAAAAAAAAAAAAAATCATCTTACAGTTCAAAGTGGTATAGTCTCAAGTCTCCAATCCCATGTAGAAAACCAGAGGAACCAGCAGTTGAGCTAATGGTCCACGAGCTGGAGTCTCAGAATGGGAGCAACCGCTAATTCTGTCCCAGTCCAAGATGGAAAGACCAGGAAACTCCCTGGAGAAACGATGGTGAAGGTCCAGTTGGAAGAGCTGAAGGCCGATATCTCAGATGAGAGCAGACACGCTTTCTTTAGGAAGAACCACTCTCCTTCACACGGCTTTTTCCTTTTTTTTTTAATTTTTATTTATTTATTTTTTTATTGGTGCACTGTATTCATACATCATAGTGGGATACAAACTTTTGTAGACATACATGCACACATCGCCCAGTCAGCCCCCACCCGATCCCCACCCCATTCTCTCCCCATCCCTCCTTCCCATGCTTGGCTTAGTGATTGACATCTAGTATTATAGCAATTTATCCAAAATTAACAATGATAATCTCACAGAACAGTTTCATTTGTCTGATACCAAGCTTTTGATGACTTAAAGATAACATTTCAATATTTCTTTTTGCTTTCTTTCTTACCAGAGAATATTTTTTTTCTATTTTTTTAGGTGAAACTATCATATATTTATATATTTATTTTTCAGAAAAAAATCTATCCTAATATGGAATATGGGTTCTAGATACCCAAAACGATCTTGAAAAAGAACAAAGCTAGAAGACATATATTTTCTGATTTCAAACCATATAAAGCTACAATAGTTGAAACAGTGTAGTACTGTTCTAAAGGCAGATATATAAACCATTGGAGTTAAATACAAGCCTAGAGCTAAATTCTTCCCTATATTGTCAAGTTGTTTTTGACAAGGTTTCTACGAACATTTGGTGAAGGAAATAATAATCTTTTAACTAAATATTGTTGAAAAATAATACTTACATGGAAAAGAATAAAATTGGACCCTTACCTAATCCCATATACAAATATTAACTCAAAATAGATAAAAGACCTAAATATAAATCTTAAGACTATAAACTTTTAGAAGAAAATCTGGGTCATAAAACCTCACAACATTGAAATTGGCAGTGCTTTCTTGGATATGATTTCAATGGCGCAGGCAACAGAAGAGTATACAAACTCCCTAAAAAATAAAAAAAAAAAATTGTATATCCAAAGACAATGTAAACAGAGTTAAAAGTTACTAATAGAATTGGATAAAATATTTCCAAATGCTATATCTGAAGGTATATTAATATTCCAACTAGAAATCCTGAAAATTAACAACAATAAAGGCAAACAATACAACTTAGAGATAGGTAAAAGACTAACATAAATAACGAATCTCCACAGATAACCAATCTTAGTTGTCTGTTGGATAGAAACTCTTGTTTCTCTGGTTCTGGTGAGTGTTACCTATTTCTTCTTTGTAGTTAATCTCTTTGAGTATTTTCTCTAGCGCTGGTTTTGAAGACATAAATTCCTTCAGTTTCTGTTTGTCATGGAAGCTTCTTATTTTTCCTTCTAATTTGATAGAAAGTTTTGCTGGGTAGAAAATTTTGGGCTGGAAGTTGTTTTCTTTCAGAGTTTGGAATATGTTACTCCAAGCCCTTCTGGCTCTCATGACTTGGTTTGGGAAGTCTGGAGTGATTCTAATTGGTTTGCCTCTGAATGTCACTTGGCCCTTTGCTTTTGTTGCCTTTAAGATTCTCTGCTTGGCTTCCACATTGGTCATTTTGACAATTATGTGGCGTGAGGATCCTCTTCTCCAATCCTGTCTAAAGGGAGTTCTATAAGTTTCCTGGATCTGTGTATCAACCTCTTGCTCTATGTTTGGAAAATTTTCTGCTATTACTTCCTTAAAGAGATTGTTGATACCTTTGGTTTCACTTTCTTTTCCCTCCTCTATTCCAATTATTCTTAGGTTAGCTCTCTTAAAATGGGCCCATATTTCTTCAATGTCAGATTCCTGCTGTCGGATATTTTTTTCTAGATTAGAAACTATGCGTTCATTTTTGGAATGATCATCTTCTAAGAGCGAGATTCTGTTCTCCATGTGGTCTAATCGGTTGTTCATGCTTTGAATTGAGGCCTTTACTTCATTAATTACATCCTTTATCTCTTTTTGGCTCTCTCTGAATTCTTTTCGAAGCACCTCTATTATTTCTACAGTTATTTTCCTGATTTGATCTTCTAGAAATCTCTGATTTTCTGTTTTATCAGGTTCTGATGTTGTGGGGTTGTGGGCATTCATTGCTCCAGTGTTATTCCTCTTTCCCATTATTTCGGAAGTTTGTGCCTTCTCTGGGTTCTTCCTTTGGGTCACTATGACTTCGCTTAAGGTGCTCTGGATCTCGAGTCTGTAGTATCTCTGACCCCACTACTCCTTTACTGGGTTGTATCACAGAGTCTCCGACCCAGAGAGTCGATAGAGGCTGCTTTAAACTGTGGGGGGTGCCAGGTTGCACATTCTCCTATGATGTGATATCTCTGCCACCGCCACTCCCCTACTGGGTCAAGTCCCAGGGAGTACAGTACTGGGATTTCTCCTCTGGGGCCCGCAATTTGACTTACTGTTCTTGAGTTCGCAGATGTAGCTGTACTGGACTCGGTGAATTCACTGCTGCTGCCTCCGGTGGCAATATGGCGCCGCTGCCACGCCCTCGGCCGTGAGGCTGGCGTATTTTTTCTTCTCTGATTTTGATTTCCACTCTGAGTCCCTGTAGCGTGTGCTGAGCTCAGCCACTGGGAGCTTTAGATGCTTCCTGCGCCGAAAGATCCCGCCTGGCTGTTCCGCAGCGGCTCACCTCGGCCTGCTGTAGCCGTCAGATGAACTCGCCGCTGCCGCTGGCAGTATGGCGCTGCTGCCACGTCCTCGGGCGTGAGGCCGGTGTATCTCCTCTGTGGCTCTGGGCTCTGTTCTCAGTCCGCTTTCTCTCTGGAGCCTGGTGATTTTTTTTGTTTCTCTGCTGATGGTGTTTTCTGGCTATGAAAGGTGCTGATTTTGTGGTAATGGAGATTGGTTGTTAGCGGGGCTCTTAAGCCCCTCTTTTCTCAGTCACCATCTTCCCAGAAGTCCCGGCTTTTTCCTTTTAACCAGGTTCTGTGTCCATCAGAACCATGTTGCCTGTGTTCAGGGCAGGACTCCACTTCAGTCTCCATGACATAAACAATCATCTCATCAACACACCCAAAGTCACAGAATCATAGGTGTTTCATGATCCAGTCAAGTTGACCATCCAGACGAGCTGTTACACATGCCCGCCAGGGCCAGGGCCCACCCAGACGTCCTCTTCAGCCTGCTGGCTGGACTTTGGGTTGGTGGTGAATGGCCCTGGAGAGAAGAAACTTCATCTGACCAAGAAGCAGTACTTTCAGAGTTTGCAAACTGCTGGGAACATGGGAAAAAGTACAGAAGAATGCCAAACCTCAACCACTTCCTCTAAATTACCAACGCCATACTCAGAACCACAGAAGCATTCTGAGAAATGGAAAGATCTAACTTGAATTATTGTCTTCTCTCTTCTTACTCTACATTATGTTATATGTGTTTTAAGAAAGCTCTACTGCAAATTTTTCAATATTTCCCAAAATATTTTTGCAATTGTTCTGCTACATTTTTCAGATTATTAAAGCTAAGACCCAATATCGTGTGTAGTAGGGTCACTAACTACAATCTTGATAATCCCTGCTTACTTGATGGTCATCTGTAGGAGAGGGCTTGGAAGAATTCAGACTTGGAACAGAAGTAGATAGAACCAGATATGTAGAACTCATGGGAAGAGAGGAACCAAAGACACTTGTGTTGCAGCAGCCCCCCAGGCTCCTTCCGGAGCAGCAGAGACATGTTCTCCCACCTTCTACCTAGTCCTAAGCACCCATGAACAGCAGCCCAGAGAACAGAAGCAGCCTTCTTCCCAGCCTTCTGTCTTGGAAGCCTTCTTCAAAGGAGGCTAGAGAAACATATAAAGTGTGTGTGTGGCCGTATCGCTTTGCATCTCACTGTAATGTATAATTGCAGTGCACCAACACAAGCATAAAAAATGTAAACCATGGTCCCTCCAGTTTATGAGATGGAGACCATCACTCTTTGAGGGTTTTTTGTACTTTTCTTTATGTTTGATATTTTTTAATTCTTTCAGTGATTATGTCAGTACTCTGTGACAAGAATAAAAATTATTTTTGAAGAAAAAAAGAGAAAGAAAGAAAGAGAGAGAGAGAGAAAGAAAGAGAGAGAGAGAAAGAAAGAGAGAGAGAGAGAGAGAGAAGAGGGAAGGGAAGAAGAGAAGAGAGGAGAAGAAAGGAGAGGAGATGGAGAGAGGGGCAAGCCAGAATGTAAAGGCAAGAGGGATTGAGTCCCTGCAGAGAAAACTTGGGAGAGGGTTCTCCAAGGCGCCCTCCCACTTCTGCACATCTTTGAGAAGAGGCTCCATCTCATCACCTCCATCCTTACCCCACTCATATCCCAACAGCACCATTCCAATAGCTGCCTACTGGGAAAACTTCACTACAGCCCTGCCCACTTCAGAGCCATCCAGCAAAACTACTGAGCTACTGGAGCCTGCCTGCCCCCTCATCTAGCAAAGACCAACCACACCGAGGGCTCAGCTCTAGGGAGACAGTTTGTGTAACTCATCCCTGTGTGCGAGCGCCATGGTGGCTGTTTTCCCGTCCAAGCCACACCAGCACTGGTCCCCCTGTTTTGTTCTAATGGCCTGTAAACTTGCCCATCTGTGTAATCTCCTGGGGGGCAGAAACCTTTTCTGTCCTGATCACCATGGAGTCCCATATCTAGCCCAATGCCTGGCACCTACCAGCTCTTGATAAATATTTGTGAGGAAAATTTATAAATGAATAGGAGCCAGGCATGTGGCTCACACTTGCTATCCCAGTACTAGGGACACAGAGACTAAAGAATGGCAGGCTTGAGGACAGTCTCAGCAAAGTGTGAAACTCTGATCAACCTAGAGAGACCTTGTTTCAAAAGATAAAAATGAAATAGCTTAGAAGTAGAATGCCCCTGGATTCAATCCCTAGTGTAAGAGTGAGGTCACATTTTGCGTCCTGTCCAGTATGGTCTTGGTGATTGGAGCACTGTGAATGGTGGACCTCTCGGGGCATGTCCAAAGGGGTCCTAAAGAAGAAAAGTGTCACTTCAGGTGCATCTTAAGTGATCTCCTGGGCATGGGCAAACTGTCCTCCTTCTAGAACCAGCTAACCAGAGCAGGTCTGCCAGCCTGCTAGGCTAGGGGCAGAAATCTGTGTCTGGTCACTAAAAAGAAGTCAGGGAGAAGCCAGGCCCCTTGGCCACGGGTCAGCACACGCTAGGGGCATGGTCACAACAATGGCAGGGTAACAATGTCATGCGTGCACAGCCATCTGCCCAAAGAAACACGGTGTCAAACCCCGTGCATATGCAAGAAGATGGAGATTTTCACACGTAGAGGCATTCAGACAGGAAAATGAAAGAGAGAAATAATGTGAATGTGCTTTTCATTGCGAGCCTTTATTATATGTGTGAATTGCTGATTCTTTAGCAAGGCAGTAACGCTTGACAGGGAATTGCCCTTCAGACATGTGGGAAAACACTCAGAACGCAGCAAATTCACTGAACTAATGCAGCCACAATGCTGCACACTCAGAGATCCATGGCGCCTCCATGATCTTCCTCGTTGCTGCCCCGCATGAGAATGTCTGCGGTGCCCACTGTATTAAAGGTGAAAAAGACAGCCGCCGCCAGGATCACTGGGGTGCCAGTGTGGCCCCTGCAGCCCAGAACCCAGCAAATGCAGGATCCGGTCTCCAGCGGTGGAGACCTCTGCTTTTGGGTGGCCTGACAAGACTCACTTTGGTCTGCAGTCCTGCCTGTACGTAAGCGATTTGTTTATGAACTGGAGGAGGCGTCACAAATTGCTGGCCCGCAGCAGGCGCACACCTGCAAATTACAAGTGAAATGCTGCACTGTCCGAAGCCCGGGAGTTCACTCTTCCATGACACCTACCTGTTCAGCGCAGTTGCTACTGAAGTCTTTAGTTATTCAAAGCCCTCCGATCTCAGCAGAAGCCTAAGTTCAGAAAATAGTGGCAAGGCAGCGGCTGTGTCCCTGAGACATGCATACACGGCTTCCATGTCCCGAGGTACCTTAAGATGATGTTTCGTTTCTGCATATCAGATGTCACATAACGACTGCTAATTACCAGGAACAAAGACAGGAGGCAGATGTGAAATTGTCTCATCAATTTAATGGCATTCCGGCAATGGAGAGGAATCGAAATATCCCTGGGTCAGTTATGACTGGCATCTAAACACAGCTGTGCCCTTTGTGTGCTGGTGACCTCAAATCAGTTATCAGCCTCTATTTGCCTCTTTTTTCTCATCTGGAAATTGTGAGTGATGATAGGACCTACCAATTAGTGTTGCTGTGAGGACTAGGCAAGCAGTTTACAAAAAGCAGTAGTAGAGGACTTGGGATATTGCATATCGTTATTATATGTAATACTATAACTTCTGGGATCCTGGGGCACCTCACCTTGGATATTCAGGGGCATCAGATCATTTCATTTTCTCTCTTTTTGCTCATTCTTTTCCTCTTTCCACTTTTCATTAATGTTTTCCTGTTGCGTGTTGTTTTTCTATTCCTACAGTCTGTACTTAAGACTCTCCATTAACTGCTGTATCGCTGTCCTCCTTTTCATCAGTTCCCCCATAACATCCAGCCTGGGAACACATCACGGTCATTCCTAGCTGCTTTTGGAACTGATACTGAGTATTTGTCTCCAAAAGGGAGGTGGGACAGGCCATCGTGCTTCACAAGAATCCTGGGTCCTAATGTAAAGCTTTTAAAAATACCTGTGCCCCAAACAGGGACAGATGGAAATATGGGAGATTGACACACCGGGTCCAATCTACATCGTATTACACTTGGCTGTGTTGTACAAACATAAAATCTTGAGTATCTTGACAAATGAATCCTTTATGAACACACTTGTCCCAAAGGCAATTGTGACCTTCAGCAGACACTTCTTTGGTGAGTGACCTTTATTCTCTGGAGGAAGGAGCTGTAGGACCAGCATCCCCTCCCCTGTGGTGATATCCGTTAGTTTAAGAAATAAAATGGAAAGTATCTTCCCTTTAAGAGACTACATCCATGACACAGGTGACCCTATATCCCACTCTAGCTCACTGATTTAGTGTGTGGTTGGACATCAGGTTAGCAGTGCAGATACAGGATGGCCAGGTACTCTGACAGTGACATTGATGACCTCACTTACATCAATAGTCTTAACTAACAGAGAATACATTAGGAGAAAAATGGTAATGAGATGTACTGTGAACTCACTGAACTTGGGAAAATAAGCTATTCCTTTCAATTCTGCAACTAACAGGCTTACAAACTTAGTCATGATTTATCAGTGTCTCCCATCCATAAAATGTAGGGGACTCCACACGATCTCAAAATACTCCTACTAGATTGTAAGTGCTATTGTGTTGTTGTTGTTGTTGTTGTTGTTGTTGTTGTTGTTTTGGTGGTACTGGGGATGGAACCCAGAGGCTTTCTACCTCCGGGCTATACTCCCAGACCTATTTTCTATTTTATTTGGAAACAGGGTCTCACTAAGTTGCTGAGAGCCTCACTAAGTAGCTGAGGCTGGCTTCGAACCTGTGCGATCCCCCTGTCTCAGCCTCCCAAGCATGGGGATGACAAGCGTGCGCCACCACGCCCGGCTTTAAGTGCTATAGTTTTAAGAGCGTCTTTAATAAAGTAGTGTGGAAACCGATGGACTGAGAATGGCACTAGCAATTCCACAGGTGCCCCGATAGCTTCCACCCACAGTAGCCCCATAAATGTCAGCAGTGGAAGACAGTGAGCCTGTGACACTGGGAAGTATTCAAGCTTATCTGTGATCTCTTCCTCTTCTACTGCACCCTTACTGTGCTTCTGGATGCCCACATCTTTCTAAGATGCTCAGATATTTACTCTGCATTGACTATAATTTGGGTACTTTTATAGTCAGCTTCTATACACTGATAAAATCCAGGCAGAGTTCCCTCTCACCCACCTCTAGCCGACTTGACCAAGACAGATAATGGAATGATTCCAGAGAGGTCCTATACAGATACAGGATGAGATGCACTGCTGACGATACACTGCTGGGCTGTGGCAGGTGGGGAAAGACTTCCTTTGGCCATGGTGCCAGACTGCTTCTCTAAAGAGGCAACTTTAAATGGAGAACTGCATTTTTATGAATGCCAGCTTGGGATTGACATGTAGTCTAACTGAAGACATGCTTTGTCATGCACATTCCAGAGCTTGACAAACATAGGGCATCCTCCACTCAAATAAGCATTCTTCATGCATGGATAGGTGCAGGAAACTTCCTAAAACCCAGCTCGTGATCACAATGTGAAACTAGATCACAGTGCTCACCTCCATATATTTACATGTCAGCTGAGAGTTGCACAACTTCTGTCCATTTCCCCACACGTGCTGACGCTTGGCTGTACATTAAACAGCAAAGAGAGAGCGTGCTAACCTTCAGACACTAGATGGGAAAATTAGCTCACACCCGCTCTTCACCTGGGGCCATGTTTTCGCAGATGAGGAGGTCAGACCAAACCCAGGCGAAGATGTCAGAAATGAAAGATGCTGGCATCCCGAGCCCACGGCGGTTGTCGGGCCCATTCTGAGCAGCTTTTGTTACCTCAAGGCCTCAGCTTCACTTCATCTCCCCCTCAGTACGATGCTGAGATGTGAATGGACTTACAGGAAAGATGAACATCTCTAAAAGCCACAAATAAAACATCTGAATGCATGCCCAGCTTGTCTCCTATTGTGGTCCATGTGCTGTGAGTGATGGATCAGATGATGTCTACTGCGCTAGACAGGGGCCGCTGCCCGCATCTCCATCATCAGCATCCTCCCCATAGATCTACCCAAGCCTGCAGTGCAAGGCCAGAGCCTGATTTCTCATTTGAAAATTGACAGCCCAGAAGTAGCTTTAAAAATGAAAGTTCTTTCCTTCTGAGGCATCTTGTGTCTCCCTCCCTCCCTCCTTTCCTACTTCCTTTCTTTCTTTTTCTATTAAAAATATTTTCTAATTTTCCATAATTCTTTTAGTATAAAGAAAAGGATAATAATGAAGAATCAAGAAATGGATTATAAACAGAGTGTATTTAAGAATATAGGTAGCCGGGCGTGGTGGTGCATGCTTGTATTCCCAGCATTTGGGAGGCTGAGAGGGAAGGATTGCAGTTCTCGGCCAGCCTCAGCTACTTAGTTAAGAGGCCCTTTGCAACTCAGTGAGACCCTACTTCAAAATAAAGAATAAAAACAGGGCTGGGGGTGTAGCTCAGGTGTAGAATTGCCCCTGGGTTCCACCTCTAGTACCATAAAAAAAAAAAAAAAGCTGGGCGTGGTGGCACACACTTGTAATCCTCGCACTTGGGAGGCTGAGACAGGAGGATCGCGTAGATTCAAAGCCAGCTCAGCTGGCTTAAGAGACCCTGTTTCCAAATAAAATATAAAATAGGTCTGGGAGTGTAGCCCGGAGGTAGAAGGCCCCTGGGTACCATCCAGGAGGGGGGGAGGGGGGGAGGGGAGGGGAGGGAGAGGAGAGGGAGGAGGAGGAGGAAGAGGAGGAGGGTGGTATTACTCAAAAACTGAGAGGCACAAAGTTAATTTTCTTAGGGTTTCATTTTTGTTTTCTTTCTTTGTTTTGTTGTTGGTGTATGTGGTGTTAGGGATTGAGCTCAGGAGCATTCTCCCTCCAAGCTACACCCCCAGCCCTATTTTATTTTTTATTCAGAAACAGTCTTGCTAAGTTGCTGAGGCTGGCTTTGAACTTGAGATCCTCCTGTCTCAGCCGCCCAAGAACTGAGATACTGGGATTATAAGCATGTGCTACCACACTTGGCTTCATTCTTTTTGGTTTTCGGTTTGGGGGTTTTATTGCTTAGTTTTGTTGTGTTCCTGTTGTTTTGCTTTATTTTTTTTTAAACTAGGAATTGAATCCAGGAACATTCTACCTCTGAGCTATACCCCCAGCCCTTTTATTTTTGTCTTGAAACAGAATCTCTCTAGGTTGCTGAGAGTCCTAATACATTGCTGAGGTTACCCTTGAACCTGTGATCTTCCTGTCTCAGCCTCCCAAGTACTGGGATTACAGGTGTGCGCCACCATGCATAGCTGACCAGCATTTTATATGCATCCCATGCCAGTAATCTTCCAATGACTTACTAAAGTAAAACCTGAAAAACATTTCCTTTACTAGATGTTTCTATTTTGATAACCTATAAACAGAAATTCAAAATATAAAATCTCAATGAATTTATGTTGCTTGTTTCTAATTTACTAAATTCTAAGTTCCATTATTATATGTACTCTTTGCCCAAGAGAATAACAAGAATCTCTTCAGCACCATGGATATGAAATCTTGGAATAACCTGAGTCCAGAATAACCCATATAATCTATAATGTCAGGAACATATTTCAAAATTTAAACTCATTCTTCTCCAGTTTTAACTCTTTGCGATTTGTTCTGTATAGACAATGCGCATGTTAACGTTATGCGATGTACAATTTCTCTCTGAATACCCAATATGGTCTCTTTAGAAAATATACAAAAATTAGGCTTGGAAATGAGGCCAAGAGGTAAACATAGCTCTCTAGCTCTTTCTGTAACCCCAAGGGTCCCCTGTATCCCTTTATGAATGGAACTGTAGCCATGGAAAAAGAAATGTCATCTCTAGATGTTAGAGGGCTCTCTCTAGCTGCTCTCCTGCTGCTCTTCTAGTGAAGATTAAATGCAATTTAAGCTTAGGCTCAGGGCTTTGGTTATGACCCAGAAAGTGGTTAAACTCCAGGCATAGCTGCCAATACCCAATTCCCTCTGACTACTTCTCTACAACTTTTGGAAGCAAATTCTACATCCCCTAGTTAACTGTTTAGAAATGACTGCTTTTCGCTATTCAAAGTAACCGGAGTATTTCCATATCTGTTGAGAATTCAGCATGTTTGAATTAATACTACCCAATAGCAATGCGCAGTGCTGCGACTATTTCCGGTGATGGCGTACAGGAAGCTTCGGCCACCCTGGAGCTGCCTGGAGGGCAGAGGCTTGCCAGGTGAATGTCAAGTGATTTTCTTACATCAACACCTGAAGGAAGAAGGAGACGAGGACCCTTCCTTTAGCTGCTTCCCCAGTCTCTATCCTTTGTCTTCCCTATTTTCAGTAGTTCAGGCACAAAATTAAAGTTAGCAAAGAATAGAAATTTCAGAGAAGCAAATTCTGTAGAGTTGAGGAAAATCAAAAATAGCGTAGCATCTTACTTATTGGGACAAATGAAATAAACATCAGGTCCAGGGGTCTGACAAATCTGGGTCTAGATTCTCCCTCTAATGGTTCCCTTGTGACTTGGTCTCTCTGAGAGTTTTAGTTTTGTCATTTGTAAAATTAGAATATAAATGATAGAAGATAAAGAAAACGGCTCGTGCTGTTCGAAGCCTGGCCCCAAGGGCACCTGTGGTCATTTGTATTCTTTATCACTTTAAATATATAAGCTGAGGCTGCCTATAACTTTGAAAACTACTTAGGATTGATTCCTGACACCCCAACACACTTGGGGAAAGGATATCTTATTGTGTGCTTGTTTTTCACTTTTTGTTTGGTTGGTTTTTTGATGTTTATGTGTGTGTAGTGATACAGGGCATCCCTGCTCACTAATGATCTTATACAGAAAATGTTTAATTTTTCATTATTAACTATAATGTCAACTGGAGGCTTTTACATATATTCTTCTACGTAATTTTATTGGTACATTATCCCTACAATTATTCCTAAAAGTAGGAGGCATCGTGATATATTTATACTTGCACATAACATAATTTGTTCAGTTTAATTCCCCAATACCTCCCCTTCCTTCCCCTCCCACTGATTTCCCTCTTCCACCTTACTGTCTCCGTTTTATTTTATATATGTTCATTGATATAATTGTACATCATAATGAAGTTCAAAGTGGTGCAAACACACGTGCACGCAGCACTTGGCGCGCTCCCCTCCGTGACACACCCAGTGCTCCCCTCCGATTGGTAGTGATTGCTCTTCACAGGATCCTAGGGTGACTTGACCTGTTCCCTCATCAGGCCTCCTTCCCTCCCGCCCCCTTCCCAGTCCTCTTCACTGTCCACTGGGGCTCCTCCTCATCCTGTTGTTTCCCAGGTTTTCTCTAACCTCCACAAATGAGTGAACACATATGACCCTCGGCTTTCGTAGACTGGCTGACCTCACTTAGCATAATATTCGCTAGTTCCACTCATTTTCCTGCAAGTGATATATTTTGTTCCTCTTCAGGCTAAGTAAAATTCCATTGTGTATAGACCTCATTTCTTCACCCACTCACCTGTCAATGGACACCTAGATTGGTTCCGTAATTTAGCTCTTGTAAATTGTCCTGCCATAAGTATGGATATGCAGGTATCACTGAAATACATACTGAGGAGTGCTATGGCTGAGTCATGTGATGGCTTCACACCTAATCTCTTGAGGAACTTCCTTACTGTTTATAGTTGGTTGTACTCATTTACAATCCCACCAACAGTGTGTAAAGGTTCCTATTTCTCCACATCTAGTATTTATCATTGTTTGTATTGTTTATATTCTTAATGATTTTATTCTAACTGAAGTTAGATGGAATTGAGTCTCAGTGTAACTGATTTGTATTTTCCTGACTGCCAATGGTGTTGAACATATACTTATTGGCCATTTGTATTTCTTCTTTTGATAGGTGTCTATTCAATTCAATTTCCCATTTTTGACTGGGTTTTTTTTTTTCTGAGTGTTGAGTTTTTTAGTCCTTTATGCATTCAAGATAAATGAGTTTATTCAGCTCAGAGGAGTGGCTGCCAAAGATTTTCTCCCATCCTGTATGCTCTGTCTTCAAACTCTTAGTTGTTTCTTTTGCCGTTCAGAAGCTTTTTCATTTGATTCCATTCCATTGATTGATTCTTAGTTTTATTTCTTGAGCTTTGGCGATCTTAATGAGGAGGTCTCTACCAGTGCCTATATGTTGGAGAGTTGGTCCTGTGTTTTCTTTG
The DNA here is from genome assembly GCF_963383645.1 of Muscardinus avellanarius. Taxonomy (NCBI): domain Eukaryota; kingdom Metazoa; phylum Chordata; class Mammalia; order Rodentia; family Gliridae; genus Muscardinus; species Muscardinus avellanarius. Next base: position 111,716,481 of record NC_137794.1, on the reverse strand, counting down.
AGTGAATGCAAAGTTTCTGGTCTGATTTCAGGTCTTTGATTAATCTTGAGTTGACTTTTGTGCAGGATGAGAGGTAGGGATCTAGGTTAGTTCTTCTGTATATGGATAACCTAGCACCACTCATTTAAAAGGCTGCCTTTTCTCCAGCATATCTCTTTGGCACTTTTGCCAAAAATCACCTGGCAATAAGTGTGAGGGTTTGTTTCTGTGTCTCCCGTTCTGTCTGTCTTTGTACCAATACCATGTGGTTATTGTTACTATAGCTCTGAAGTATAGTTTGAAATCGAGTATTGTGATGTCTCTTGCATAGTTATTACTGCTCAGAATTTCTTTGGCTATTCTGAGTTTCTCATTCTTCCATATGAATTGTAAGACCATTTTTTCTAGCTCTGTAAAGAATGACACTGGTATTTTGATAGGAATTGCACTGAATATGTAGGTTGCTTATGGTAGAATGGCCATTTTGACAATATATATTCTGCCTATCCAAGAACATGGGAGATCTTTCTATCTTCTAAGGTATTTAAGTTCCTTCTTCATTTTTATATGAATTTTAATATAGATGTCTTTTACCTCTTTGGCTAGATTGCTTTCTAAGCATTGTTTTAGGCTATCATAAGTGGAATTTATCTCTAGCTTTCTTTTTCAGTACATTCATGATATAGAATAGCTGTTGGATTTTATAAGTTGGTTTTGTGTCTGTTCTTTTACTGAATTTGTTTATCAGCTCCAAAAGTCTTCTGGTTGTGTTTTTTTGGGGTCTTCTAAGTATAAAATCGTGTCGCCTACGAACAAAGAATAATTTTACTTCCTCTCTTCCTATTAGTATTTCTTTAATTTTCTTTTCTTGATTTATTGCTCAGGCTAAGTATTCAAGTACTATTGAATAGGAGTGGTAATTGTGAGCATCCTTCTCTTGGACCTGATTTTTTAGAAAATTATTTGTTTTTAGCACAATACTGGTATTGTAGATCACATATTGTCTTTACATTGTGGTGTTTTCTTCCTTCCTTAATATCCTCAGTGTTTTTAACATGAAGGGGTGTTGGGTTTTGTAGCATTTTTTCTGCATCTATTAAGATTATCATGTAATCTTTACCCTTGATTCTCTTTATGGGATGAACTACATTTGTGTGTGTTGAGCCATCCTTGCATCCCTTGAACGGCTCCTGAGCTTCTTTGATGCATTTGGGAAGAGGATATTTTGCTGTGTACTCATTTTCTATTTATTTTCAAAATCAGGTTTTTGCATTTTATCAAGTTTGCCAACTATTCTCTTTTAAGTGCCAGGCACTGTGCTAGGAACTTCCTTAAACAGTTATTTCCAGCCCCGACAGCAAGCCCACAAATAGATACCAACTCCCCCATCATGCAGTGTAGTATTGGAAACTTAGAGATGATAAGAGATCTGCTTAGAATTTCTAGAGCCCTCACCTGGAGGATTCAGAATTGAAACTCCAGACTGGTTAGGAATTTGCCCATTTTTATGAAAACAGAATCAAATACTTTTCCTTGGTCAGAGGACAGGCCATCTGTGCCATGGTTTGGAACTAGGGTTCTGGGATCAGAATGATCTGGTTGAGTTCTTTCTCCTGGTGTGGCCTGGGGATGTCACGGTCTTCATTAAGCCTCTGTTTTCTCATTTGTAAAATGGTCGTTTAAATGGGGCCACGTGCAGTAATGTGTGCAAGGCATAGGATTCTGTTTCTAGTGCACTATGCACAGTAAATGATGGCCATTATTTTAATACATAGAGGTCTATTCAGTGAACAATAACACCCATTAAACGCATGTGTCACTGTGTGAATATATAATTCTATATCCTTGGTGTAAATGATGTATTGGCAGTTAACATATCTTTAGAGACTTGCTTTCACATTTCATTTAAATGTCTGTTGGGTCTGAATTGTATTTCTACGTGGGCAGCAGTAGATATCGTTTTCCGATTTATGCCGGGATCCAGGAAAACTCCACCGCCTCTCCCTGAAAATGCCAATGCACTTTACAAGCAGAGTCAGCCACGAAATGTTTATGGGGGCAGGCAGTTGGGGCTGGAGCACAAGCGCGCTTTAGAAGGAACTCGCAGTGGTGTTAAAGTTCTGGAAGCAAATGCTACGTGGGAGGCCACAAGAAAAGGGAATTGTTGTTCACACTTCAGCTTTGATTTGGAGACACCCGCGAAAGAAAATAATCCTTTCCCAGTACTTACTGGTTATTTTATTTCCAGAAAACATTCTTGTTATTTCAGGGGAGGTAATTGCCTGGGCTGCTGGCTTTGGTTTGCGATAAGTGAACAGTGGCACCTACTGGCTAAGGAGGGTGAGATGTATTGCGAAGATGAGCTCCTGTTCTGGCTTCGCAGTGCAGGATCCCCAGAGAGTGCTGGATGTTTTGATTTTAGAGAGCAAGGAGCCAACACTGGAGTCAAAAACAAAAGTCCAACCATGTAGAAACAGATACAAGAATACAGGCAAATTCCTTTTCTGGTATGAAGATTTCTCTTTTCTCCTCTGAAATGTTTGGGATCTTCCCCGTCAATGTAGGCTCGTCGGCGCCGCTCCAAGTGACTTACTTGGCTCAGAAGCCAAGGGAAAATGCTTGGCTCCGGTCACCTGCTTTTCTCTCTGTGTTAACTAAGCAGATCAGCAGGGACTGCTCCTACTGCACTATTTGTCTAACCCACTTACATACTAACATTTCCAGAGTGGATCTGGTCCTGCATCTTTGTCACTGAAATGTATTTCTTGATCTGCTCGGTACCTTTGCAGGGGAGCTTTCTCAGTTCAGCCCTCCTGGACTTTCAGTTAGAACAAGCAAGTCCAGACGGGGCATGACAGCTACTCCCCTGACCACATGAGAGAGCACACCCCGCCCTCTGCTATGTGTCCACGGAGTCGGCCAGGCCTGGTTCACATCCCGAGGGAGCGTGGAGGTGGCCGCATCCCTTGCACCCCCCATTCCTGGCTGGTTCCTGCTGCAGGTCAGGAGCTGGTGTAGGGCCTAGGGTAGTGGTGGGGCGTAGGAGGTCTCCCTGCCTTCTCCCAGCCCAGCTTTGCCTGGGCTCTGTGTTCCAGGAATATTTAGACCTTATTAATTTGCCAAAGCTGACACTTCTGTCCTGTTTAGTTTTACTGGAGATAGAGGGGACGGGAGGGATGAGTGATTGACAACTAGAATCTCTAACATGGGACAGTTATTTAAGCTGAGCTTCTGCCTCTCAGGATGTGTGACCTGTGGGGTTCCTGTGACGATCACAGGAGGCAACAGGCATGGAACACCCAGACCAGGGCCTTGCGAGGAGCAGCAGGGTGTGTGCGTGCGTGCATGCGTGCGTGCATGTGTGTGTATGTGTGTGTGTTCCTAGGGATTGAACCCCAGGGACATTATACCTCTGAGCTACTCCTCCAGCCCTATTTTACTTTTTATTTGGAAGCAGGGTCTCACTAAGTTTCAGAGGGCCTCACTGAGTTGCTGAGGCTGGCTGTGAACCTGCGCTTCTCGTCTCAGCCTCCCCGAGTACGAGGATTATGAACATGCGCCGCCGTGTCCGGCTCACAAATTCCCCTCTTAAGACACAGACTCCGCCTCCAGTATTGTGTGGAAGGTAAATCTCTGCACTTCAAGTCAGAAATGAAACTGACGCTATGTGGTCATGGAGTCATCGATGACTTTCCCAGGCCATCACTAGCCAGTTGCTGCAAAATTCAGACTCACAGGCAAGTTCTGTGCCTGTTCTAGACCAGGTTGGAGAAGGATCCTCAGGGGTTATGGGCTCTGCTGGCTGAATGTGGGTGAGCAAAGCACACCCAGCCCCACACTCCTTCCTTGACTTCACTCCCAGATGTCTTTCTGCGGTCCCTCATCCCAAAGCCTTAGCTACTTCTCTTGTGAAATGGTTTCCAGTGCCATGCCTCTAACCCCTGCTGTACAGCCAGAAAGGGGAGTCTTCCAAACGGGGAGGCCCCTGGGCAGGAGGGACGGGAACAAGTCAGGTGTGACGTGTTCACCAGCAGGGCAGACATGGCCTTAAGAATCTCGCCCACACGCTCCGCCAGGCTGTGCAGTGCCTCGATTCCCCCAGTTCTATTTTGAGAGGGGCTCGCTCTCCGGGTTCCGGCCGGGAGCCACTTGTCATAGAGCCAGAGACATGGGGCCTTCCTTCTTGCTAATGTTAATAAGATCGTGAGCTAATAGCATGAATTTTTTCCTATCTGATTTCCATCAGCAGATAGAGAAAGCTTGTTTCTGTGAGGCAGTGGTGGACAGGGTAGAGAGGGAGGCCCCTGGTGAGAAGTGAGTGGGTCTCTATACCCTCTGGCTGCCTGGTTTGCATTCAGAGGCCAAGAGCATTGGTTAGCTCCTCAGTACCCCACACATGCATTCAGTCAACACACACGTACTGGGAGCCACCTGTGTACCGGGGGCCGCTCTAGGATTAGGGACACATCCGTGATCAAAAGAAACAGACAGCACTGCCCTCCAGCGTTCACACTCCCAAGAGAAGCCCACTGACAACTAGAAGTCTAACAGATAATTAAGTTATCAACCTGGGGCAGGTCAGCAAACTTTTCTGTAAGAGGAAGTGGGCCTCTTAGACTGGGCCGGCCCTGGGTCAGCTGCTGCTGCTCGGCTCCCTGTCCTGTGGGAAAGCAAGTGGCCACCGAGATCTCAGGGTGGTGGTGTCCCAGTGAGATGTACAGGCGTTAGCTGCTACAGCTAACTGGGCAGGGGCCATGAGGAAGGAACTGGGGCAGGATCAGCAGCTCTGGGCAGGAAGGGAGGGCAGGCTTTGATCTGAAACCCTGGAGCAGAGCGGTCTTCATAGAGGTGTGGCTCAAACACAGAAGGAGCGGGCGGGGGCTCGCCAAGGCACCTGAAGGGTTGCAGGGCTGTGGGCTCAAGAAGGAGCTCCACACAGCTTGGTACTTGCTTAGTAAACGCTAGTAGGATCATTTTTGTTCATCGGCATGATAGAGTCATTTTAACCCGGATTGGGGGCTAACCTAAGAAATGGTCTCATCTAATCTCCTAATCTCTGAGTCTCAGTCCTCCGCTCTATAAAATGAATTTAAATTAGCGGGGTGCGGTGGCTCATGCCTGTAATCCCAGTACTTAGGAGGCTGAGACAGGAGGATCGCAGCCCTGAGGCCAGCCTCAGCAAATGAACGAGTCTCTCTGCAACTTAGACCCTGTTCCAAAAATTAAAAATGAAATAGGGCTGGGGATATAGCTCAGAAGTAAAATGTCCCTGAGTTTAAAAAAAAAAAAAAAAAACTTAAGGAGAAGCGCGAGGTACCTAACCGCGTGGTCAGCAGTGAGGCCCGGCAGGATTGTGCTGATGACCTTGGCTGTTTGGCTGAGTCTGCTCTGTGTTCTCCCCGAGTTTGGGGGAGCTGCCTGAGCTGTAGCTGGGCCGCAGTCTTTCCTTGTCTTGGGGTCACGTTTGCCGCATCCACACAGACAAATCAGGACATAAGAAACAGGTAACAGGAGAAGTGGCCACTTCCGGCTCTGCGCCCCTCCCTCGGAAGAGCTACCAAGGAGGTTTAGGGAGAAGAAAGTCAATTCTTCATCTACCTAGCTCCTTTTCAAAATGAGTTTAATTTCCTGTGAATGATAAGAGAGTTCGTATTTAAAACGGAAACCCATTAATTTCCAGCCCGTGCATAATACAGTCTTTGGCAACCAAAGACTCTCCCCGCGCCCAGACGCGTCCTGCTCCGCAGAGACCATCCTCTCGCAGAGGAGAGTAATTTGCTTTTCATGCCTGTTGAGCCCAGAGCTTCATCAGGAAAAGATTGCCCTCCTCCGTAAAAGGAAAAGGACTCGAATCCATACTCTGTCAGGTGGCTGGGAAGCATCGAAGAGAACACAGTTTAACAGAAGGATAAAACCCAAATTACCTGGCCTTTTGTACTTTTTAAAATAAGTATCAGCCAAAGGGCTAGAAGTGAATAATCATATAGCTACCCTCCTAAATAAAATTCAAATTCTTGGTTATTTACTTCAACTGGGAGAGAAGAGAACATTTCATGGCATGTTTTGCATTTTGGGAAGTTGAGGCAGAAGATGCAGGGGGGGTCACTAAACCCACATGCATGGGCCTGGGGCCGGCTTAACAGGTTGAGAACGTTTCCAGGGCTCCCAGCAGGGAGGGCACCTGAGACCACCTTGGTGGGCAAAGCCACTGGAGAAGGGTAGGCGTGGCCTCCTGCTTTGGGGAGATGACGCTGTCATGGAGATCCAGAACTTGGTACTGGTCCCCACCGCCACTGGATTTAGAAGCAAAAGTAACCCTCTGTGCTCCTAAGAGCAAAGAATGAAAGAGTACAAATTAAAATTAAAATTATTCTGCCCCCATTCACCCTCCCCTCCGCCTAGGGCCATGCTGAGGGGAGGTTAGCTTTCCCTCCCGCCCTTAGGCTCCTCTCAGATCCTTCCTTCCCTGGGCCTTTGTAGCCGCCGCCCTCCTCCTCCTCCTCCTCCTCCTCCTCCTCCTCCTCCTCCTCCTCCTCCTCCTCCTCCTCCTCCTCCTCCTCCTCCTCCTCCTCCTCCTCCTCCTCCTCCTCCACTGTCTCTGGCTGTCTGGACTGTTCTGCCTTGGTCTCCTCTTAAGACAGGAGGAAAGAGAAAGGAACCACAGGGGGTGCCCGAGGCCCACCCTGCCTGCCTTCTCCCAGCAAACACCTACCTGCCTCTCAGGAGTTTTCCTTTTAATTAAAAATTGCAGTTTTGAATTAGCTTCCTCGGAGCTGGGGAGATTGGACACCTCATTTGTCTGGCATTATCCCAGTCCCCGGGAATGGCACGTGGTTCCTCCTCAGCCTGACTAATGTGCAGGCTGTGACCAGAAAGCCCCTGGCCCCAGGGCTGGCCCGCGGGCGGCCAGTCCCACCCAGGCTGGTTGCCCCATCCCTGAGCCAGCGGCTCCCGGCCTTCTCCACCTTGACCTCCAGCCCCAACGGCCAGGGCCCCGGCATGCTAGGACTCTTTCAGCTAACCTGTGTCAGGATACTGATGAATTGCTAAAACGTCCTTTCCCTTTTCTGCCATACATATACATATACATACATACACACACACATATACACATACATATACACGTATAAATGTATATATGTCTACACACACACTTTTTTTTTTTTTATGGTACTGGGGATGGAACCCAGGGGCTTTCTACCTCCGAGCTACACCCCCAGCTCTATTTTTTATTCTTTATTTGGAAACAGGGTCTCTCTGAGTTGCAAAGGGCCTCACTAAGAGTAGTAGCTGAGGCTGTCTGTGAACCGCGATCCTCCTGTCTCCGCCTCCCAAATGCTGGGATTACAAGAATGTGCCACCACGCCCGGCATACACACACACATTTTAAATTGCCCTTCTTCTAGTAGAAGGAGACTCAGGTAGGCAGGAAGGGGACAGTCGGAGCCCTGGCAGAGGGACAGAGAGTTCATAGGAAAGGGACCTTCCAGACTATGTCGTGGAGGCCTCTGTCCAGAGATGAGCCAGAACGAGCCCCTCAGCCCTGCACACAGTCCTCCTCTCCCCAGACCTCTTCATTCCTGGCCTCCTGGTGGTGTTTGGGTGTTTGGAAGAGTAATATGATTTTCCTGGAGCCAGTTTGCTGCCAGAATTCAGTTTAGTCCCTGAGATATTCTGGTTCCTCCACCCGAAGGCCAGGTGATAGCCAAGGGTCTGTCTCTGATCCCCAGAGATGTGTAGCTGATGCTTAATAAGCCCGTGTTGAGTGAATGAATTAATGAATGAAGAAATGAGTTCCCAGGTCAGGACGAGCTGTCACAGGCAGCCACTGTATTGGTCGCTTCAGTCTTGCCTGTCGCCATGGTACCAGACTCCCTAAAGGAGAGTCTCTGGGGTCTCATCGGCAAAGCAGAAGAAATAAATCTTGCCTCACAAATGAAACCAGGGCTCACAAGTGTCCTGGAAAAAGTGCCGTGGTTTATATTATTGCTTACGGTGTTAACTTATCGATCTGCACAATAAAGTCTGTTGGGGGAGGCAGACGTCTGCCTCGCCTTCTCTCAGTGCGAGGGGAGGGGCGCAGCTTCAGAAGCAGTCCTGCTGCTTGACCCAGATTGGAGAACACCGTCACTCTATGGGTGGCCCTGCTCTCCGGTGCAGGTGATAAGTTGTATGGCTTTAAGAAATCTCAAATCATTCAGAGGGCTGAACATTCAGATCGTGTTCCCTGTCACCAGCATGGAGGCGCTTCACTTACCATTTTCGTGGGAAGAGAGGGTGTGATTCCAGTGGCCCTTTTCCCTGCCCGCCCCGGTCACCCACAGATGCTCTCACTGGTTTCCTCCCCACCCTCCCCTGCGGTGGCTCTGTCCCCTCCCCCACTTCGTTAGGACCAACAGTGGCCCCTGAGGAGAGGCTGGCTGTAGCAGCAGCTCACTCTTCCCACCTCTCTGCTGAGAGAACAGGCAGCTCCAGCCCTGGCCTCCTGGGAGCCTCAGCCCCAGAGCAGGACTGGCTCAAGAGCTCAGGCTGGCAGCCACTAATCAAGGGGTCCCTGGTCTTGCCCAAAGGCTGAGCCCAGCCGATCACAGCCAGGACTTCTTTTTTTGTTTTGTTTTTGTTTTTGTTTTCTGGATTACAAACAGGGCACAAGGTACTAGCAACATTTATAGCCAGCTGCTGCTCCCAGACACAGGCCAGGAGAGGACAGGTCAGCCACCTCCTCTGTGCTGAGGCTGAGGCGCCCTCCTGCCCTCTCTCCATCTGCCCCTGCCTCCCTGGGGCCCAGTGCTGGAAGTCTTCCCCTTCAAGGACAGCAGGCACCAAAGGTACCAAGCTGCTGCCCCAGGTCCGCAGCAAGCCCAGAGCCTGTGCCCACGATCTTTTCCATCCCAGTATAGGAACCAGAAAGGTCACCGCTGTCCAGCTTGATTTACCCAATGCATAAGCCAGAACGTAATCTTCATGTTGCAAATACTCTCTGAAATATTTTTCAGTTCTGCTTCTCAGCTGCAAAGCAAGACAGTGTGGACTTCATGAGACTGGATCTGCTCCTCAGATTTATATAGATACGTAGGAGCCCTGTGGGTCAGAGGCAGCTAGGAGAATCTGGGTAATGAAACCCAAGGTGGAGCGCCATGCAAAGCACAGGGTGTGCAAGGTTGGGACGCCACAGGATCTGCCTTTGAGCACAGGGTTTCAGGTCAGGTTTTAAATACTTGCTCCTTGGATTGTTGTTTATTGCAAAATATTTAGCCAGGTTGGAGCTTGCTATCTTTTTCCATTAATTTATTTTTTTTAATTTTTTATTGGTGTGTTGTAGTCGTACATCTTAATGGAGTACAAGATGGTGGAGGCAGACATGCACACATCACCCAATTAGCCCTTCCCCAATTCCCGGCCCATCCCCCCCCTCCTTCCCATGTTTGGCTTAGTGATTAACTTTGATACTTTTGTGAATGTACATGTGCATTTTGGGAAGTTGAGGCAGAAGATGCGGCGGGGGGTCACTAAACCCACATGCATAGGCCTGGGGCCGGCTTAACAGGTTGAGAACGTTTCCAGGGCTCCCAGCAGGGAGGGCACCTGAGACCACCTTGGTGGGCAAAGCCACTGGAGAAGGGTAGGCGTGGCCTCCTGCTTTGGGGAGATGACGCTGTCATGGAGATCCAGAACTTGGTACCGGTCCCCACCGCCACTGGATTTAGAAGCAAAAGTAACCCTCTGTGCTCCTAAGAACAAAGAATGAAAGAGTACAAATTAAAATTAAAATTATTCTGCCCCATTCACCCTCCCCTCCGCCTAGGGCCATGCTGAGGGGAGGTTAGCTTTCCCTCCCGCCCTTAGGCTCCTCTCAGATCCTTCCTTCCCTGGGCCTTTGTAGCCACCGCCCTCCTCCTCCTCCTCCTCCTCCTCCTCTTCCTCCTCCTCCTCTTCCTCCTCCTCCTCTTCTTCCTCCTCCTCCTCCTCCACTGTCTCTGGCTGTCTGGACTGTTCTGCCTTGGTCTCCTCTTAAGACAGGAGGAAAGAGAAAGGAACCACAGGGGGTGCCCGAGGCCCACCCTGCCTGCCTTCTCCCAGCAAACACCTACCTGCCTCTCAGGAGTTTTCCTTTTAATTAAAAATTATAGTTTTGAATTAACTTCCTCGGAGCTGGGGAGATTGGACACCTCATTTGTCTGGCATTATCCCAGTCCCCAGGAATGGCACGTGGTTCCTCCTCAGCCTGACTAATGTGCAGGCTGTGACCAGAAAGCCCCTGGCCCCAGGGCTGGCCCGCGGGCAGCCAGTTCCACCCCAGGCTGGTTGCCCCATCCCTGAGCCATTACGACCTGGCGCACACTAGAGAACACAGTGACCTAAGGGCCCCAGAGATCTCCTGTCCAGTTTGCTTGTCGTATTGAAGAGTATTCAGTTTCTCTAATTCCATATTTAATGGTGACCATTAATGAGGATGCACCAGGATTTGTTTAAATAATTCATCTGACAGAATGGTGATGTTTACCCTATAGCCTAATTTTTGGTACATTACTGATTTTTCTTTAGAGAAAAAAAATTTCTAGGAGGGCCAAAATACGGGCATGTTTCTGAAGCCTACAAAACATTTTCACAGCTCTGAATAGCATCTTTTTATGTATCTTAATATCTCTGAAATCAAGATTATGTTTTAAGGATGTGAATGTTTACAAGGCTTTATTATTTTATTCTTTTGTTCAGCTGTTATTATTTATAGAGGGAAATTAGAATTTCCCTCTTCCCCTCCCACCCCCCTCAGTTCGGTGTCTTATTTGCTCATTTATAATAGCCCTGTCTTCGTCTAGAGTTCCTCCTATGACCCTTCTTCTCCCTAGCTTTTGCATATTAGGGACGACATCCAATTTCCTATTTTTTGTGACTGACTAATCTCACTTAGCACAATGTTCTCCAGTTCCATCCATTTCCCTGTAAAAGACATAATTTTGTTCTTCTTTATGGCTGAATGAAATTCCACTGTGTACATAACCCTTAGTTCTGTAACCCGTTTGTACAGTGGCAGCCTTGCATGAGTCCATGGAACTCTCTGGCTACCTAAAACTATCCAGCAAGCACAGAACTCCCCTTTGAACTGAAGGTGCTCCCAGGGTGACAGCCACTCGCCTGCGCCCTTAGGCCTGCGCCACACTAGGAGGACTGAGCTTGTCCCCATGGTATCAGCACTCGACACTTTGGGTGGAATTTTTTTTCCCTGCGGTCTAGGGATGGAACCCAGGGGCATTTGACCTCCAAGGTACACCCCCAGCCCTATTTTTTATTCTTTATTTTGAAATAGGGTCTCACTGAGTTGCAGAGGGCCTCACTAAGTAGCTGAGGCTGTCTGCGAACCACGATCCTCCAGTCAGCTTCCCGAATGCTGGGATTACAAGCGTGCGCCACCACGCCCGGCTCCCATTGTGTAATTTATTCTTGAAGATCCACTCTGGGAGCCGTATGGCCATTACGACCTGGCGCACACTAGAGAACACAGTGACCTAATGGCCCCAGAGATCTCCTGTCCAGTTTGCTTGTCGTATTGAAGAGTATTCCCAATCACAGCCAGTGTTTTAAAAATCGACTTTCTTCTTAAAACCTCTGATTGACTGCACACTTTTGATCTACATTTTAGGATAATATATAAATGGCTAAAGATCACCCCATTTGGGGTGAGATTTCTTTAACCATTTCCTAATGTTTTAAGAAAGCAATCAGAAGAGGTATCATTGTGCATGACACCTCTGGATTCTTTTTAATACCCATGAATGATTTCAAGTGACGTCATATAGGTACAGAACACATCCTGCAAACTTTAGCCAAGCATTCCCCTGTCTCCCATTTGCTTCCTCTGGATCCTCCCTGCACCAACCACATGGCTGCACACAACACCTGCCCCTCTGGCTGGTATACACATGGCCATCGCCCGGGATGCGGGACCTGGGAACCAGCCCGAGGGCTCATCTGGAAACACCTTTGCTAAATAAAAAATGCAAGCATTTTTATTATTCCAAAAGTGATACGAAATCATTAGCAACATCAGAAAACTGTAGAGAGAAAAAACAAGAAAAAAGCAACCATAATCCCATGTAGCTGGATGAGATTTTTTATTTATTTTACTTATTATTGTAGAGCTTTCTGGATATTTTTACATACACACACACACACACACACACACACACACACATTTTAACAGAAATTGGCTTGTGTGTATGTACTTTTTTATCAGTTTTTTCACCCTTGATAGTGACACAAACATCTTTACAATTTCTCTAATTCCATATTTAATGGTGACCATTAATGAGGATGCACCAGGATTTGTTTAAATAATTCATCTGACAGAATGGTGATGTTTACCCTATAGCCTAATTTTTGGTACATTACTGATTTTTCTTTAGAGAAAAAAAATTTCTAGGAGGGCCAAAATACAGGCATGTTTCTGAAGCCTACAAAACATTTTCACAGCTCTGAATAGCATCTTTTTATGTATCTTAATATCTCTGAAATCAAGATTATGTTTTAAGGATGTGAATGTTTACAAGGCTTTTATTCTTTTGTTGAACTGTTATTAAATTGAAGGTGCCTCTTACAATGCCATCTTAGAATCGAGCCATTCCAGTCCTGTCAAATTGCCTTCCAGAAAGCAGTTGTCCTGGTGTACAGGCCCTGCCCCCTGCAGCCCAGTGCCCCTCACCTGCTTCCCCATGCCCCTCCCTTTTTACTTTTACCAAATGATAAGCAATTTTGTTGCTTCTCATTGAGCCAGCATTTCCTTCTAGTTATAACTCACAAATCATTACCATTAGTATGGTTTTTAGAAATTTTAAAAATTTTGTGTTTCTACATAGATCACGATTCTCCATAGTACAAAAAAAGAACTATGAAACTATATTTTTGAAAATACAAAGAAGTTTTAATCTAGCATGTGCATTACAGAGGCTCTTATGTAAACATAATTTGATGATCTCAAGTTGAAATTAAATCTTAATGACATTTCTCTGAAGTTTCATTTTATTACAAATATCACAAGAAGCCTAACCCCGGTCAGGGCAGTGTCCCCAAGTCAGGGGGGACGCTCGGTCCTCACCCAGGACACCAGTGCCGACACACTCCTCCATCACTCCATACATGTTTCCAAGTTCCTCGCTGATGGTCTGGTCCTGTTACAGAGCAATTGAATGTCTGGAAAGTAATTACAGATTTGCCAGTTCCAACTTATGGTAGCATCATTGAGCTTTACTTGAAGCACAGATGGACAGAAAGGAGTGGTCCTGTTTGAACAGCTTGCTGGTCAGCCGACACAGGAGAGAAGAAGCCATTTTGCCTGGAAGTGCCCTGGAAAGGGGACCAAACCCTGCTCACTGAATGCCACCGCCTCACCGTTAGCCTAAAACTTATATTCTCTAGGCTCAAGCCTATTAAGAAATCACTTGCCATGACATGTAAGGCCCTGCACCCCGAATTCTCCGTTACCCTTTGTTACCAATGCTATGAAGCTTAACTTAGTTCAAAAGGACAGAGTGAGGAGTCTCCATCAAGTCACAGCGATTTAAGCCCTGAGACAATTGTTATTCTGCGCTGAGTATTGCATCTTTCTCGGCAAGGGCTTGGGAGCAACCCGCCTTACATTTTTGGATGGACTGGAGTAAAATCGCTGACATGTGCCAAAGGAGGCTGCAGCTTTGTGTTAGAAGTGTCAGCCTAAACTTTACTGCTTTAAAATGATGAGAAAATGTGTGAGGAGATTGCATTGCAAACCTAGCCATATGTAAAATCCAATGGCAAGGATATAGAAGGGGGAGGGGAACGGGAGGTTTTGCGAGTCCTTTCCAACCATAGACTCTTTACAAACACCCTAATTTGTTCCCAGTGCCAAACCCACATCAGATATGTATTAATTTTAGATTCTTGAAACTAACTTCAGCAAAGAATAACATGTTTCTCAAAACATGTTTCTCAAAACATGTTACATGGAGCAAAATTTGATTTTATTTTAAACTAGGGGTTAAACCCAGAGTCATTCTACCTCTGAACTATACCCCTAGCTCTAAGTAATTGATTGATTGATCAATTGATTGATCAATTGATAATTTCAAAACAGTGTCTAAGTTGCTGAGGAAAGTTGCTGAGGCTGGCCTAAAACCTGCAATCCTGTCTCAGCCTCCCAGGTAGTGGGATTACAGGTGTGTACCACCATGGCCGGCAAAACTCAAAACTCTTTTTTTTTGGTACTAGGGGTGGAACCTACGGGCTTTTCTACCTCCAGGTTATACTCCCAGACCTATTTTATATCTTATTTGGAAACAGGGTCTCACTAAGTTGCTGAAAGCCTCACTATGTAGCTGAGGCTGGTTTCGAACCCGTGCGACGATCCTCCTGTCTCAACCTCCCAAGTGCTGGGATTACAGGCGTGCGCCACCATGCCCAGCTTCCTTTTTTTTTTTATTATTGGTACATTGTAGTCAGGCACTGTAATGGAGTGCAAGATGGTAGAGGCATAAACTCCTTTTTTTAATCTGCTATTTGAACTGCCACATCGGTAGGAACAGATCTAGATGTGAACTTAACCCTTCCCCTTATCCTGTCTCCACTTCCTGCATCCAGCACGTATAAGCAGAGCTGGAGCTGCCTGGCCCTTGGAAACCAGCCAGAGATGCCAACCAGTGATGGTATTCCTCTGGGAAGTCAGGGGACTTGGTAGCTGCTACAGCTGCCACAAATGAGTAACGAGCTTGGAAAAGAGGTCCATAAGCATATGACAAGAAATGACAATTAATGGCTAGTTCCCCCAGTCTCACTGTAAATCCTGTCATTGTGTGACAAAGCCTGTTTTATCCATCGCGGTTTGTTCCTGGCCTGTAATAAAGTCGGGGCCTGTGAGACGTTGAGGTCATAAATCAGTACTCAGGTTAGAGAGTCGAGGAACTGGAAGAGATGGGAGGAAGCAATTTTATCATTTAGTCAATCTTCCTGCCTTCCGTGAAAACATATAATAACAAACATATGTCAGACCACCCCAGTAAGAAAAGAAAAAGTCCAATTTCTTTAAGACTCCAGACTTTTCTGCTGAAATTCCATCCCAGTATTTCCAACTGCCCGCTCTCTTAGGGCTTTTCGAAGCATATTGCTCCTGACTTGGCAGAGGATGCTGGGTCTCTGAAGCAGTAAAGGGAAGGTGTTGCTGCCTGCACCATGTGTGATGTGTTTGAACAAACATTTCAGTCCTTAGAAACAGAGCCTTCAGTGAAAGATATTTCCTTTCAGCCATGTCATTGTGCACCGAGCGATGTATACCATGACACTTCTTCCTTCTAAAAATTCTCCAGATAATCATAGAAAGATATTCTTACAGGTGATATAAACAGGAAAATTATTTTTTTGACGTACTGGAGATAGAACCCAGAGGCATTCTACTTTGAGCTACACCCCCAGCCCTATTTTTTATTTTTTATTTTAAAACAGGGTCTCACTAAGTTGCGAAGGCCTCACTAAGCAGCTTAGGCTGTCCGTGAACCCGTGATCCTCCTGTCTCAGCCTTCCAAGTACTGGGTCCTGACTCATCACCTTCATTTTGAACCTTAATTAACTAAAATTTACTGAAGTCATTGGGGTCATTGCGACAAAAGCTTATGTTCAGCCCCAGCTAGGCTTGTACTGACTGAACTGGCTTTCTCTGTGGGACCTTGCTGTCCTCGTCCTAACCACTCTTTTGTAATCCTTTTATTGGCGCACTGTGATTATACACCACAGTGAGGTTGGAGATGATGCAGACACTCACGTACACGGCACATGGTGTGTCCACGCCCCCACGCCGCCCTGCGCCCCCTCCGCCCGCACACGTTGTTGAGATTGGTGGTGACACTTTAATACATGCACATAGCATTATGGGTGCCGTTTTCTTCCTCAGCCCTCCCCTCCCTCCTCCTCACCTCTGCTCCACTCCATCTCGGCTATTCCCCTGTCTCTCTCCTCCTTATCTACAGTCCCTTTTGTTTCCTATTTTCTCTCTAGCTTCCACATCTGAGAAAAAACATATGTGCCTTGACTTTCTGAGAGTGGCTGATCCCAGCTCAATGCACTCTAGCTCTGGCTGATCTCCTTCACCCCTCAGGACCCCACGTGTCACGGGCTGGGGCATGTGCCACGCTGCGGGGGACAGACGTCCCCCGCCTGAGTGTCCTTGCAGATGGCCTGCTCAGCCAGGCCTCGTAAGCACCCTAGGGTCCGGGGCTGTGGGTAGCTGTGGGGGCGTCCACAGGTGGGCCCTCAGGAGCTCGAGGCTCCTGGGGATGATGGCGAAGAAGTCACCAGTGCAGTGCGATGGGAAGGAGGCTCGGGTAGGCCCGGGCGGTGGACAGCAGCTTGCCCAACAGGATTGCAGATTGAGACTCAGACTGAGACTCAGTGGCCCTGTTTGAGTCAGCTGTGCAAAGGGGCTGCAGGGGCAGCTCAGCGGTGAAGGAGGGATCCCGGGGCGCGGTCCTTGCTCCCTCACGCCCCCCCCCCGCCCCCAGCACGCATCAAGAAGCACCTCTCAGGAGACGTGATTCGCCATTCCTCCACTGGACAGCCGGGAGACCCCTTCACGAGCCCTTTGAAGATTTGGTTCTAGCCACAGAGAGATGGGATTTCAACAACGAAGGCATTAGGTCACTGCCATTCCTATGACATCCACTAAGCCCCTTTGTGCTTGCCGTGATTCGAGTCACTGGGCAATCTTCTTTAAATACAGAATATGACTAAGTCCCCCCTTTAGTGACCATAGCAGTAGGGAAGGAGAACCTGTTCCCATCCTAAAGATCATCGCCCAGACACTAAGGGCCGAGTCCCACCGGCTGAGCCCTGCACAGCGGCCGCTGACACGTTCCTGCTCATTGTTCTTTGTCTTAATGAACACCCCTCGTGTTATGGGACCAAAAAGCCATTAGCAAAGAGGCAGCGAGGCCGGTGGCATTCCACTCCCTCACCTGCGACCGGCCCATTATCTCAGCAGCTCGAGGCGCGGCAGGGTCTTGCTCTTTGCCTGCCACTTAATTAGCTCGCTTTCTACTGCCTTGCAAAGCAATAAAATTGGGAGAGGGGGAGAAATAAACATAGGCAGGGGAGAGGGTTGTAGGTCTGGGTCTATTTTATAATTTGAGCTGTTGCTGGGAGATAAGGGTTCTCAGTACGGAGGCCTTGTGGCTCTCCTGCTCCCGACCCCCAGGCGAGCGTTATCTTGAGCTCGCAGGCGTCCCAAGGAGTCCCAGTGATGGGCTGGCCTCGATGGCAGTCGCTCCCCACCGCTGTAGTCAGGGCACAGATGCATATCCAGGAGGATAATGTGGGAAACGCTCCCACCATTACCAAGCAGGCCCCGCTGGGCGCATCCTCCCAGAGACCTTAAGAGCACAGCAGGAGCATTTACTGGCTGGGCTGCAGAGAGATGCTGGCCAAAGCAGCAGCTCGATTCCCCAGGGCACACATGGCTTCTCTCCCTCTGAGCTTGAATACTGATGGTAGTGACGTGGGGCAGAGGTCCTGGGGCAGGAAACACCTGAGGCCCGGGAGAACCCTCAGAACCCAAATGCCGGCGCCCGGGCCTTCACGTGGGAAGTGTGGCGTCTCTGAGCTTTGGTGCGTCTTCTGTCCTTACTGTGGGCCTCATTTCAAGGGTGAACCCCAATGGCACGCTAATGTATCTGAATTATCACAAACAAATGTCCCCTTGCTAAGACCAAGGCTCTCACCTTGCTACTTTACACCAGAGGCAAACTTTTTGAACCCAAATCTTTTGGTAGGCTAAACTGAGACACTGCGGTCACTTTGAGTCCCGGCTAACCTGTCTGGAAATGAGAGTTCCTATAACTTTCCGTTTATCAGCCTCCCCCGTAAAAAAGGGTGGCGCCACCCACGTCCCAAACCTGGTGCTCGCTTGCTGTGTGCCACACCTCATCGTGTTCTAAGCCGCAGGCCACGTCGTGACCAGCTCTCTGAACCCTCTCTGCTTTGGTACAAGTCTTGACAAAGTGAACAGGTAGGAGGTAGGTTTAGCAGGTATCATGTCTAGGCAGAGACAGGTGAGGTCAGCAGTGACCCAGGACGGTTCTTAGTGTTGGGACTTCTTATAACAATTACGCCTCGTTTTCCTTCATCTGACTGACTTACTGTGCCCTGAAGTTTATTCCTCCATCGCCGGGCAAAACAGAACTCATGACTCTTCAAAGGCCAAGGATAATTAGAGCTGCCTTCACTGGGTGCGAAGGGCTTTGAATTTATCATTTGAATCATGAAAAGACTGGACATTTTCTTACTTCTCGAAGTCGCCTCACCTCCCCCTACTTATATATAAGATATGTGGAACTGGATTGGCCTGAATCAGGACATGCAGTAAGGGTAAAATACCGGTTCCAAAAGCTTAGTAAAGCTGGGCGTGGCGGCGCACGCTTGTAATCCCAGTACTTGGGAGGCTGAGACAGGAGGATCCGGGTTCACAGCCAGCCTCAGCTACTTAGTGAGGCTCTCCACAACTTAGTGAGACCCTGTTTCAAAATAAAAAAATAAATAAAAATATGGCTGGGGATGTAGTTTATAGGTAGAATACTCCTGGGTTCAATCCCCAGTACTGCCAAAAAAAAAAAATGTAAAGTAGTTTAGTAACAGTTTGGGGGTTTTTTGTGGGTCTGGGGATGGAATCCAGGGGCATTTGACCTCCAGGCTACACCCCTGCCCTATTTTTTATTCTTTATTTTGAAGCAGGGTCTCACTAAGTTGTGGAGGGCCTCACTAAGTAGCTGAGGCTGTCTGCGAACTGCGATCCTCTGGTCTCAGCCTCCCAAATGCTGGGATTACAAGCGTGCGCCACCACACCCGGCTAACAGTTTTTATATCAGTGACATGTTGAAATGATACTAGAGTTGGATGTATTTTAAGTCAGTATTAAAATTATTAATTTCCTCTGTTTTCCTATTTTAATGTAACAATTAGAGTATTTTAAATTAAATTGCAATTTCACTTGGACAGCATGATTCTAGCCTGTGTATGTTTAACTGGTTTCCACGCCAACAAGCTCAGAGCTGGACAGCATCACAGCAGGGTCTGCGCCAGCTGACTTCTGTTAGTAATGTGCCCCAAGACTAAAACCTGTTTCTTCCATGAGCATCTTCTCTGCCTCCCTGCCTGGGCCCTGATTAGCCCATGGGGTGCTCCAGGCTTCCTGCCTCCCTCTAGCCACACAGGGTGCTGCAGGGCTTGTGTGGTTCCTGGCAGCTGGCTCAGCCTGGGTGGGCTTCCACACCACCCCTGATGCTGCAGCCCCAGCCACACCACAGGGTCCCAAAGCCCGCCGCCACACCACATCCCTGGCCCTGAGCCGTCTCTAGCTGCAGTGCCTCACCTCAGCTCCCAGAGCCACAGACGAGGTCTCTCCTCCGTACACCGACTCTATGATCCAGAGTAAAAAGTACCACCCTCCCCAGAGGACCCCTGACCCCGGCACCACCCAGGCACCACCAAATGCATGCTATGTGTGTGGGGGGGGGAGCAGGGGAGGTCCATCTCCTGCAGTCAGCAACCCAGTTCCGCTCCTGCTCACACCCTGTGTCCCCAAGAACCTCACATTCGTCACACAGAGAGGACACGGCTGACACAAGTCTCTGAGGCTGGGGGAGCACCCAGGGCAGGGCTGTTCACATAGTACCAGCAGGGGCAGATGGATTCTGCAGAAGGATCTGCAGAAGAATTAGTCTTGGGGGGCATTACTAACAGAAGTCAGCTGGGTGTGTACTAAGGGGTAATGGACTTAGTACACACCCAGAGCGCCTGGCACACAGTGTGCACCCAGGAATGAATGAACTAAGAGCAGTTTCTCAAATGTGATGTGTACACAAGTCTCCTGGTGATAGTGTAAAATGCAGACCCTGGCCCAGGCTTGGGGCAGAGGCTGAGATCCCTCTTTTTGTACATGCTCCCAAGTGATGCGGGCTGTGGCTGGTCTGGGGGCCATGCTCCAAGCATCGGAGGAGCCCCACTCCTCTGGCCTCCTTATGAGTCTTCACTCCTGCCAGCTGGGTCACACCCCCCAAGGAAGAAGAGGACGGAGCGGGTCCCCAGGCAACCTGGATTCTGTCCCAGGATCTGGCCCCAAAACCTGATCCTCCTTTACTTTTTTTTTTTTTTTTTTTTACTTTTTTTTTTGTTTTGCAGTACCAGGGATAGAAACCAGGAACATTCTACCTCCGAACGGCACCCCAAACCCTATTTTTTTTTTTTTTTTTGCAGGTCTGGGGATGGAACTCAGGGGCATTCGACCTGCCCTATTTTTATTCTTTATATTGAAACAGGGTCTCACTGAGTTGCAGCATCCTCCTTTAAAAGCCTCCGATCCTGAGCTGGGCGTGGTGCACGCGCCTGAAATCCCAGCGATTGGGAGCTGAGACAGGGGAATCTCAGATTCTCAGGTTCGTGATCAGCCTCAGCAATTTAGCAAGACCCTGTTTCAAAATGAAAGATAAAGCAGCCTTGAGGTATAGCTCAGAGTGCTCCTGGGTTCAATCCCTAGTTAAAAAAAAAAAAAAACTTGGCTGGGTGTGGTGGTGCATGCTTATAATCCCAGTACTGAGAGGCTGAGACAGAAGGATAGGTTTGCAGCCAGCCTCAGCTACGTAGTGATCCTCTCTGCAACTTAGTGAGACCCTATTTCAAAATAAAGAATTAAAAATAGGGCTAGAGGCATAGCTCAGAGGTAGAATTCCCTGGGGTCCCAACCCCAGTACTGTAAAAAAAAAAAAAAATTGTGTGTGTGTGTGTGTGTGTGTGTGTGTGTGTGTACATTCATATTCTCCTCTTTCTCTCTCTCTCTCTCTCTCTCTCTCTCTCTCTCTCTCTCTCTCTCTCTCCTCATTATCTTTTTCTCTTTTCAAACCAATTCTGGGCCCTCTGCAAGGATCTTGGCCTTGGAATCTGGCTAATTATGTATCATTGGACTCAAACTGTGGTCTCCAAGGTCACAGGGAAGTGACCCCCTCCCACCCCAGCCAAATGGCCTTGTTCTCATTTCTCTGCTTCTCAGACTCACCAGTCCCTCTCCTCCCTGGATTTCAGCACCGGCTGCCTCGTGCTCCTGGGAAGCCTGGGCTTTCCCAGCTGCTGCTGCCCTTGTCCATTCCTGCCTGGGGACACCCTGAGGCCCTGGCCTCCCTGATGGTCACATGGCAGCTGAGTTGACTTCAATTTGAAGTGACTGCAGTTCGTCCAAGTGGAAACCCACAGCAGGCATCTCGCACAGCTCCGGAGAGGGGTCAGGAGCAGGTGAGAGACTTCAAGAAGTTGTTAGCCAAGAGGCTATTAAATAGCCCCCACTAGAGACCCGCCATCCTCAGGGGCAAAGGCGAAGGCCCGAAACGCAAACGCCATTTCCACTGACCTTAGCTGGCCTGATCTCTTCTCTGTGAGCTTCTGCAGCCGGCACAAGATGTAGCACAGCATCGTACAGCATGCAGTTGGTCCCCAGCATGCCTTTCTTTGTAAGCATCACCTCCTACCCCAGCCAGAAGCTCCTTGACCTGGGTGCCTGGCTGCTGTGAGCTGACACACATCAGAAGCACATCAGATTCCAGACTCTTCTACAGAAACAAAGGTGGACACAGGAAAAATCTTATCTATTTAGAAGAGGGGATAGGTCAAAGTAGTCTCAGATGGACAAAAAACATTTAAATAGTGGTAATAAAGATAATGTTTGGTTTTTGGGGTTTTTTTTTTGCGGGTCTGGGGATGGAAGCCAGGGGCATTCAACCTCCGAGCTACACCCCCTGCCCTATTTTTTTTATTCTTTATTTTGAAACCGGGTCTCACTGAGTTGCAGAGGGCCTCACTAAGTAGCTGAGGCTGTCCGTGAACTGCAATCCTCCGGTCTCAGCCTCCCAAATGCTGGGATTACAAGCGTGCCCACCACGCCCGGCTTAAAGATAATGTTTAAAGGGAGATTTGCCTTCATTGCCTAGCTCGGGGTTGGGAAACTGGGACCAATACAGGTAGGCCCCCCAGGAACCTATGAGACTTCAACGCCTAATAAAAGCTTATGATATATGTTTGATTGATCGATCACTGATAATCTTTTTTTTTTTTTTTGCGGGTCTGGGGATGGAACCCAGGGGCTTTTGACCCCCGAGCTATACCCCCTGCCCTATTTTTTATTCTTTATTTTGAAACCGGGTCTCACTGAGTTGCAGAGGGCCTCACTAAGTAGCTGAGGCTGTCCGCGAACCGCAATCCTCCAGGTCTCAGCCTCCCGAATGCTGGGATTACAAGCCTGTGCCACCACGCCCGGCTCACTGATAATCTTAAATAAACAAAAAACAAAAAACAAAAAAAAACCAGCCCAGCATGTTGGCACATGCTTGTAATCCCAGTACTTGGGAGGCTCAGACAGGAGGATCACAGGTTTGCAGCCTGCCTTAGCTACTTAGTGAGGCCCTTCACAACTTAGTGAGACCCTGTTTCAAAATAAAGAATGAAAAATAGGGCTGGGGGTGTAACTCAGAGGTAGAATTCCCCTGGGTTCAATCCCTAATACCAAAAAAAAAAAAGAAAAGAAACCCTCTAAAGACAGGAATTTCTAACATGGGCCAGTGAGGCACCCTGACAAGGCCGGGCCCCTTTCTAAGCTGGTCCTGCCCCCAGTTGCCACAGGCCAGACCCAGGTGTGCAGGGGAAGCATTTGGTCTCTCTTGCTGCACTGAAGAGCAGAAGGATACCCACAGGCACTCGGGACAAATTGGGCTCAAATTGCCATATGGTGTGGAGTTCCCATTTTCACTGGCACGATGCAGTCATTTTTATGAAGTCTAGTGCCTTGCTACAGATTGTAAATGATAAGGTCATGAAGATTAGAGACCAGTTAAAAATTATAGAAGACATATGCTGTGCATTTTACTAATGAATGGCCATATTCAAGCATGTTCACTAATTAATGGCAATATTTGAATGGGTCCACTAATGAATGGCAATATTTGAAAACGGTGTTGAATTTGATACCCTGTGACCAGTGCTCCATTTCTGGAAGGAGCCAACTGCTCCAGAAAGTCTGAGAAATGCTGATTTGAAAGCAAAATCAGGCGGGCCTTCCAGGATGCGAAAGGGGAGTCGCAGAGATGGGAACTGGCCCACCAAGAAGTTCTTGCAGATGGACACTGAGGGTGTGAATGTTATCATCGGATCCTTACTAGACTTTCAGCTTGCAACCAAATCCTACTTTAGCCTTTGGCAACCAGGGAAGCCACAAAGCTGATGAAAGGCCTGGAAAGTTTAGAAGACAGAGACTGTCAAGATAGGAATTGGTCTTTAAAATGGTTATTTTCACAAACATATCAAAGTCAACCACTAAGCCAAACAGGAGAAAGACATAAGGGGTAGGGAATGAGGTGGGGATGGGGGAAGGGCTAAATGAGTGATGTGTGCGTGTACGCCCCCACCATCGGGTACTCCAGAGATGTATGACGACAATGTTCCAATAAAAAAAAAAAAAACATAGAGCAGGGCGTGGTGGCACACGCCTGTAATCCCCGCGCTTGGGAGGCGGAGACAGGAGGATCGCGCAGGTTCGAAGTCAGCCGCGCTGGCTTAAGAGACCCTGTTTCCAAATAAAAATATAAAAAATAGGTCTGGGAGTGTAGCCCAGAGGTAGAAGGGCTTCCAGGAACCCCAGTACCACCAAAAAAAAAAAAACCCACATAAAAATAAAAATAAAAAATAAAAATAAAATGGTTATAGCAAAAAGAAGTGCAAAAGCCGGGCGTGGTGGCGCACACTTGTAATCCCAGCATTTGGGAGGCTGAGACCTGGAGGATCGCGGTTTGCAGACAGCCTCAGCTTCTTTGTGAGGCCCTCTGCAACTCAGTGAGACCCAGTTTCAAAATAAAGAATAAAAAATAGGGCAGGGGTGTAGCTCGGAGGTCACATGCCCCTGGGTTCCATCCCCAGACCCTCAAAAAAAAAAAAAAGAAGTGCAAAAAGGGGTGGAAAGTTGGGGGCAGAGTCACTGCCATAAGCTGTGCCTGTCCCGGCCCCTGCATCCCTGGTGGGCCGCTGCTAGAGGAGGCCTGGCCAGCAATGCTAAGGGCCAGCTCTGCCGAGTCAAGGCCCAGGACAGCAGCGGGGATGGGACCCGATGCTCCACTTCTCCTGTCTGCCCTCTCTAAGCTGGACTCCCGTGGACTAGATGTCCGTGTTTAAATCCAGCAAAAGTCCTTTCTCAGCTTCCGACTAGGCTGGTCAAGGATCCGACTAGCTCCGTGCAGCACTTGCTGGGAAAGAGCGGAGTGAGGCCAACCCAAGACCACCGTGACGCTGGTTCAGCAGCGTGGACAAGACTTAGGAGTGCTCCACAGGTACTCCTTGGCCAGGAATATGTCTCTGTGGTTACACAATGTGTATGAAAAGGTTTTTAATGGGCTGAGGATGTGCTGGAGCATTTTCCTAGCAAGTGAGAGGCCCAGGGTCTGATCCCCAGCTCTGCAAAAGAAAAAAAAATGTCTTCGCAAAAGTACCAGGATTTATTTGAGATTCTTTTAATGTGGTTTGGCAAATGCAGCAACTAGCAACATACTATGTTGGGTGGGATAAAGAAAGCAAGCGTTCACGTTCCTTGCTGCTGAGCTCACAGAAGCAATCCAAATGAAATGCGCACGTGCCCTTGGACCCTGCTACTCAGCTCCTGGAAATGTATTCTACAGATTTCCCTTCACACATGCAAAATGACCGATGGAGAAAGATGCTTCCTGCAGCTCTGTTTATAACGGCAAAATATGGAAAGAACCTATGTGCTCATCATAGGTAGCTGGTGAAATGAATCGGCACAGCCGTCAGCTGGAATATTGTGCAGTGGCTTAGGCAGAATGGAGCCGTTCAGTGGGTGCCGAGACAGAGCAGTCTACAAGATGCGCTAAATGGAAAGCCCGGCCTGGAGCATGACACACCACACAACATTTTATATACAATTTCTGCAAAAGAATGGCACATTACATATATGCTTGAATGTGTAAAATATTTCTGAAAAAGGTGACAGCGATGGTCTCTGGGAAGCCTCGTAACTGACCAAGGAAGGAAAGAGACTTATTTTTCATGACGCGCTTTTTGAATGTGAGCTTATGTGTGTGTGTGTTATATATTTTAAAAGTACAGTAACCTTTTTTAGCCAGGCGTGGTGGCGCACACTTGTAATCCCCGCACTTGGGAGGCTGAGACAGGAGGATCATGCAGGTTCAAAACCAGCCTCAGCTGGCTTAAGTGACCCTGTTTCCAAATAAAACATAAAATATGTCTGGGAGTGTGGCCCAGAGGTAGAAGGCCCCTGTGTTCCATCCCTAATACCACCAAAAAAAAAAAAAAAAAAAGGTACAGTGACTTAAAAATAAAAAACCTGTAACTCTGCGAATCGTATCACAATAAAGCTGTTAAGGAAAAGGGGAAATGAGTGGCCAATAATCATCTTTAAGTCTTAAAAACACAACCATTTTGTTGTGGGATGTGAATTTCAATGCCTTCCTCCCTCATTATACGCGAACAGCCTCGGTTCCCAACAGCACCTCACCGGGAGCATGGCGCCACCATAAGGAGCATTTATTGAGAGCACCCAGTAATCAGAGGCCCCGAGGTGGCTGTGAGGGAGGCGAGCCAGTGGGCCTGGTGTCGTTTGTGAGGTTGGTTCCGAGACAGATGGTAGCTCATTCCCTCCCTCCTCCTCACAGAGAGGGCATAAACTCACTGCACAGCTACCCCACTGAGTAGGTGCGTGCAGGTCCTCAATGAGAGGATGGCGGTGAAGGAAAAGGGATTCCCAGAGTTCCTTTAAGAGTGCCCTTGAAGCCGGGCATGGGGGCACACGCTTGTAATCCCAGCATTCGGGAGGCTGAGACCTGAGGATCGCGGTTCGCCGACAGCCTCAGCTACTTAGGCCTTCTGCAACTCAGTGAGACCCGGTTTCAAAATAAAGAATAAAATATAGGGCAGGGGGTGTAGCTCGGATCAAATGCCCCTGCTGGGTTCCATCCCCAGACCCGCAGAGGGAAAAAAAGAGTTCCCCTGAGTGGGAATTAAACAAGGAAAACACAGGCCTTTTCGAGGTAGCCAACTAAAACAAATATAATTTGGGGGACATACGGGGGATGAATATGGGGAGAGGAACTAGGTGGCATCTTTAACCATGCTTGGATCATTAGTACAGAAATTGAGAAGTACAAAGGAACTTGGCCACCAAGCTGTATCCAGCTTCAGTGAAATCATTTATTTAGAGTTAGGATCTGTGGTGCTCACCTATAATCCCAGCTACTCAGAAGCTGATGCAGGAAAATTACCAGCCTGCTCCACTTAATGAGTCTCTATCTCAAAATAAAATAAAAAGTGCCAAAGATGCAGCTCAGGGTAGAACACCCTTGGGTTCAACCCCTAGAGACACACACACACACACACACACACACACACACACACTCACACACACACATGCACACACTCACACGCGTGCACACGTTATTTAATTATCCATTTGGAGAGTGCGCACAAAAGATTGTCTTGGGTTGTTTGCATTTAGAGCTGGCATATTTTAAGATTGCCTCCCACCATAAGATGCTGTGATCTTTTAAGATAGCATACACTTGAAATCATTTCACTTTCTTCTTTTCCAAATCATGTTTCAGCACATTACTATCTAAAGACGTTTCCTCCCTGTGACACTGTCTTGTCGCAATGAGTTTTTGCATGTATCAGTGGCCTGTCACCCCACCAGGAGCCTTACTCTTGATACACTAATTTTAACAAGCCAAGGCTGAACTTACATATCTCTGCTGCCACCTTCAGGAAATGGCCTACCAAAAATAATCCTATTTCTTCTGTCCCCAAAGTACAAATGTGTGCTCTATGCTTTTGATGTTTCCCTTGACTATAGTAAGGGGTCCTAAGATGGTATTTGATTCTCTTGTTCTTTTAACACAGAACTTCAGAGCTGCGGGAGAAAAATAAATGTTACATACCAGAATGCTTTTATACCAAATGCAGTCGGGACAAAAAACAGGCACAAAGAAATTTGGGCTTTCATACAGAGATCATTCAACTTTGAGGATCAAAATCTTATTTTAAGAGTCATTACTTGCCGGCGCCAACTGGCTCTTGACTTCGCTGATCAACAGTCACTCGAATGCTCTGACTGCATTTGAAGCTGTTCACCTGCTTCCTCCTCATGCTTCCAAAGAGAAAATATGCATGCATCTCCTTTTGAATGTATCCATTGTGGGCACATGAGAAATCAGACTCAAATATCAACCCAATGGCCACTCTGCTGATACAGCACTGAAGGATTAACATGAGGGGCAATTCTTCTAACTCTGTGATGATGTGAACTGTCTTGGGGATTGGCAGCGACATACCTCTGCGCACACATATGGGCAAGCAGAGCCCATAAGTGGTCTCACGCTTATGGGACATTTACAAGTTTGGTGTATCCAAGGGGGTCCAGATTTCACCTAAGACTTGTTATTATCAATATGTTGAGAATTACCTTAACAAGGTGATTACTATTACCTTATATTCCTATAGAATTATATTGCTTATAAAGCATTGTACCCCTATACAAAATGTTGATCATGAGTTAGAAGCTGTTAAATATTATCACAGTATGCCTTCTTTGTAGATACAAAAAAACAATGAGATGCTAGGATCATAGGTCAGTACACAGAGTTACTGTCACCAGATATCTCTGAATTCCAAGGTTCTGTTTATAAACACTAAACTAAGCCAGGCGTGGTGGCACATGCTTGTAATCCCAGCATTTTGGAGGCTGAAACAAGAGGATCACGGTTCATGGACAGCCTCAGCTACTTAGTGAGACCCTCCGTAACTCAGTGAGACTCTGTTTCAAAATAAAGAATAAAAAATAGGGCTGTAGGTGTAGCTCAGAGGTAGATGCCCCTAGGTTCCATCCCCGGTACTGCAACAAAATAAAAAATAAAAAAATAAACACTAAACTATACCTGATTTTTAAAAATATAAATGTCTATTATATTATTTTATGAATTAAAATGTGTTATTCTTTTACATGCCAACCAGGTCTAAAATTACACTCATCGTGTGTGTGTGTGTGTGTGTGTGTGTGTGTGTGTGTGGTACTGGGGATGAAACTCAGGGGCATTCTACCTCTGAGCTACATGCCCAGCCCTATTTTTTATTCTTGATTTTGAAACCGGGTCTCACTGAGTTGCAAAGGGCCTCCCTAAGTAGCTAAGACTGGCTGCGAACCGTGATCCTCCTGTCTCAATCTCCCCGATGCTGGGATTACAAGTGTGCGCCACCAATGCAGTCACACATCCCATAATAATTGGCAGACATTCTGAGAAATGCATCACGAGACACTTGTCACTGTGGGATCATCGTAAAGTATGCTTGCTTACACACGCCAGGGTGGTGTGGCCTCCTACACACCTACGTGATGTGGTGTAGGCATCGCTTCAGGGCTGTAGACTGTATAGTACGCTACTGTGCCAGATACTGTGCACAATTATAACACAGGGGAGGTATTCCTGTATCTGAAGGTATCTACGCAGAAAAGATACAGTAAAAATACAATATAAAAGATTTTAAATGGCATCCGTGGAAAATACTTGTAGAGAATGGGGCTGGCAGGACTGGAAGCTGCTCTGGGTGAGTCCGTGTACAAGGGGTCAGGGAGTGTGAAGCCCGGGACCTCAGTGTGCAAGGGGTCAGGGAGTGTGAAGCCCGGGACCTCAATGTGCAAGGGGTCAGGGAGTGTGAAGCCTGGGACCTCAGTGTGCCGGGTCAGGGGTCTCAGCCTTCCAAATGCTGGGATTACAAGCGTGCGCCACCGTGCCTGGCTTCATAATAATAGTTTAAAACAGACACACATTGTATTGCTGTACAAAAAAAAAAAAAACCTTTATATCCTTATCCCAAAAGCTTTTTCTATTTTTACAATTTTTAGTTTCTTAATCTGTTCTTGTTTAAAACACTAAGACACAAACACACACATTGGCGCCGGCCCGCACAGCATCAGGATCCCCAGTGCTGCGGTCCCCCACATCCTGTCCCGCAGGACAGAGTCAGCACACGCCTGTCACGCCCTATGACGGCGGCTCCTTCTTCTGGAACGCCTGCCCCAGGCTCTTCCCGAGGAGGTGTCGCTCATTCCCAAGTCTGTCCAGGATGGTTTGCTTGGCTTGCGTCTTCATTTCATCAGAGATTTGCTTGTAAGCACAGGATGCGCCCTGATCATTCTTCTCTATTAATGAAAACCTGTCGGTCTCGGGGCATTTTCAAACTTTTTAAAGAGCTTGTTGAGGTCTGCGAAAGCGTCAATAAACCTTCACTGTGAATTTTCTTGGGGATTTTCTTTTACTTCTGCAGTCACCTTTTCTCTGACCTCTTTGGCTATGCATTTGCTGCTAATAGGACTTTTTTAGCTCCGTTCCAAGCTTATAGAATTACCACTGTGTATGAATGAGCCCCATCATTGACTGAAACATAATTGTACACTGTACACTGTAGAAATACACTCGACACTTACTAGTTACAGGGCAAAAGCAAGACTTCGATGTTAAGAACAGTTTGACTATTAATAGGAAAAACTGACTTCTTTGAATTTTGCTTTTATTAAATAGATTATTTCAAGATCTCATCTTGAAAACTTGGGCACCAATCTCCCAGGCTGGAAACGCCCTGGAGAATGACGTCTTGGGGGCCGTGTTCACTGTAACTGGATCCCATGGTGTTGGTCCGTAGCACTGATCACCACGCTCCCTTGCTCATCATCAAATAGAAGGAAGCCAGCACACTGGGGAGTGAGGACTTTCCTCCTGCCGCTGACTTATCAGAGGAACTTATCATTTGGCTACTTGGAATTTTGAAAAAAGCAAGAGGTTTTAACTGCAATTTTATAAATAAAAACTTTTTAAAAGGAGATAATATTTTTATTTTTTTATACTTTTATTGATACTTTTATTTATAGCCTCACCTAATGTATTTCATAGTAATATTTCAATTTAAATGTTGGTTTTTTACATTGTCCTTTTGCAAAAAGCAAGGGATAAATTGAGCTAGTTAAATTTTTTCTATAGGAGTTTTACCAGCCATAGCTCCACCAGAAAGAACCAGTAGAATGGTCTTACACACATGCACATGCACACACACACACACACACACACACACACACGTTATACCTAAGTATATATAAACACACATATATATAACATATGGTCATATATCTACATACACAGAGACACATAGACCTATGGTTATAACTACATATACATATGTATGGCTATATATCAACTTACACAGACAGACACATATATATGAAGATATTTGTTTCAGGGATTGGCTTGCCCGGCTCTGGAGGCTAGCTAGCCATGTCCTAAATGACAGGGCAGGCTCTCAGAAGAGCAGGCTGAAACTCCTGAGCACGGCCCGAGGCTGCAGCCCAGAGGCGACTGCCTGCCTCCTCAGGGAAGCCTCAGGCCTGCGCTTGGGGCCTTTCAGCAGGTTGAATCAGTCCACCTAGATCAGTCAGGGAAACCCCCCTTGCTTGAAGGCAGCTGGTGGTAGAGCTGACTCACATCTGCAGAGTGCCCTCTGAGCGCATTTGGGCAAGCATTTGATTGGCTACCTGGAGACTGTGGTCTAGCCAAGTTAATATGCAGAACTGACATCACAGAGCTCATACCGCCTGTGTATTTGACTTCTCTCTAATAGAATCTAGTTTAGAGAGCCAGTAGGATAAGTGTGTATTTTACCATTTTTAAAGACATTTAAAGGGGAGAGAATGGGGTGGGAATTGGGGAAGAGCTAAAATGAACAAAGTGTGCATGTATGCCTCTACTATCTTGTACTCATTAAGATGTATGACTACAATGCACCAATAAAAAATAAAGACATTTACAAATTATTTTTAAAATCCCATGAATATGGTGGCATCTGAGAGGTCTCTCTGCAGAGAAGAAAACCCAAGGAAGGTATACCATGTAAATGGATAGTGGTCCCTTTTGCTCAGTTAATGCCTGCTTCTAAGATTTGGAGGGCTGTTGGCACACCTTAAGGGAGCTTCAGCTTCAGCAAATTTGAGACCATAGCTAATTAATAACAAATCCCTGGGTAAATTGCAGCCTTTCACATCATTTGTCAAAGAAAGACACGTGTGCCCCAGACATGAGGCTTGGGGTCAGTAGAGAACTTGGGTTGGAGACAGGTCTGTCTTCTCCCACAGGGAGCTCTTCTTCT
This sequence comes from Muscardinus avellanarius, assembly GCF_963383645.1. Classification (NCBI taxonomy): domain Eukaryota; kingdom Metazoa; phylum Chordata; class Mammalia; order Rodentia; family Gliridae; genus Muscardinus; species Muscardinus avellanarius. The sequence continues at coordinate 111,685,242 of NC_137794.1, read as the reverse complement.
GGAAATAGCTGTATCACCAACAGTGTTTGCAAACTGGCCCAAGACATTTTCTCAATAAGAAATTTTTGTATCTGCCTAAGCCAGAGTTCCCCAAACTTCTGTATTCACCATGCCCTTCGGGGCTCAGTAAGTTTTTCATGCCACCACTAGGCTTAGCGCCTAAAAGTTCTGGTTTTTTAAAGATTTAGATTTAAATAGCACAATCAGGTAGTTAATATCTTAACAATTTAGCGGTCTTTAATAAAAATAACACATAAATTAAAAGAAAATTTTTTATTTTACTCTTAAATAGCCACATCTCTTATCCAAATAGATGTTTATATGATACTTAGGTTTTACCAAACATCCCCAAACTAGCTTTGCAAAGATATATAATGTCATTGAAGGGAGAGTGTCACAATCTCCAACATAATAGGGACAGCCTGTGTTACACTGTTTTTTCTTCAAAAATTTAAAACAGTCGAGTGCAGCCCTGCTTGTTATAGTACCTCAGGATGCCTTCGTGCATAGTTAGGGAACTGAAGTTCTAAACATTTATACAAGCACATTGTTGAGAGTCTTGAGCTCTAAGTGATGTGATTAAAAACTCCAAACACTTTGAAGGTCAAATAAGACCTTCTAAATGTTTCCCCATCTTGTATGAGACAAATTCAAAATATTTAACTAGAAAGGACCCTCAGTATGATATATCTAAATTTAAATTATACTATCAGAGCTGGGAATAGTGGCACATCATCTGTAATCCTAGTACTTGGGAGGCTAAGATGGGAGAATCGCACATTTGAGGCCAGCCTCAGCAACTCAGACTCAGCCTCGGCAATTTAGTGACATCACATTTCAAAATAAGATAATAAAAAGGGCTGGGGGTGTGGCTCAGAGGTAGAATACCCTGGATTCAATTCCTAAGACCAAAATTTTAAAAATGATACTATCAGAATAAAAGCAAATTAACAAATGCACTACTGTTAAACCATCACCAACCTATTCCTTCTACTTTTGCTTCCCTTTGCCATGCTTAAGTGGCAAGCTTTAATTTTTATATGCTCTATGTTTTCTGCTATTTCTTTATAGTATATTCTCTACAGTGCCACTGAAAAGGAATTTAATGTCTTTGTGTCAGGAAAGGCCTATTTATTCTGACAAACGGATCAACCTCCAGGGTGTTCCTCCACCATGAAACTGACTTTATATCTCATCCCTGGCTAATAAGATGAGAAGCAGTTTCCCCGTCACACCGTGAGAACAGGCTCGCGTCCCTCCAGAGCGGTGGGTGAAGTCACACCACAGGTCCTTGGTGACGGAGCCTCACAGTCTGCAGCTCCTCAATAGAGTGTGTAAGAGCTAAAGGCAAACCTGAAGATGGCAGATGTGTTTAAAAAGGAAAAAGAAACCCAGAGGAGGAAGCACTAGCACCCAACTCACCATTCACATCCTTCCCCTCCAGCTCAGGGGAAATAAAATGTCTGAGACTAAACTCCAGTGGTGCATGTGTGGGGACAACCCATCACACACCCTCTGCCACCTACTCGAACCTTTAAGTAAAGTTAGCACCCCACGACATTTGCATCCAGTCTCTCTGCTGTCAGAAGTAAGAGTATGTAGGCTAGTATGTAGGCTGAGCTACAAAATCTCAAGCCCTTTAGCACTGACATCATGCCATATGTGTGAGAAGTCACACTCAAAATGCAAGTATATAAAAATATTGTGTAAAATTGCCTTCGGGCTATGTGTGTGAGGTGTATACGGAACAAATGTATTTCGTTTTTTGACTTGGGTCCCATCACCAAGATATCTCATTATGTTTATGCAAGTATTCCAAAATCTGGGAAAAAAAATATTGAAAACACTTCTGGCCCCATGTGCTTTGGATAGCGATACTCAGTTCCTACTTGGAAAGTATAAATTTCTTCAAGATACATTTCTCTGTAGATGAAGCCATTGTGTTTCTTGTGTTCTGGGATTAAATAAGATTTCAGTGGTTGGTTGTTTTTTTGTTTGTTTGTTTGTTTGTTTGTTTGTTTTTGTGTGTGTGGTACTGGGGGTGGAACCCAGGAGCTTTTCTACCTCCAGGGTATACTCCCAGACCTATTTTTTATACTTTATTTGGAAACAGGGTCTCACTAAGTTTCTGAGGCTGGCTTCAAACCTGTGCGATCCTCTTGTCTCAGCCTCCCAAGCACTGGGATTACATGCACGCGCCACCACGCCTGGCACAGATGGGTGTTTTTCAAGAAGAAATTGGACATAGGGAAGGAGAGAAGTCTATTTGGGCAGTGACGGCTGCAGAAAAAGAACCGTGTTGGGTGGGCTGTTCTGTCTGAGTCAAGGCAGCAACTGTGATGTTTTGGCAATACAGTTGGTGTGGTCTACATCCTGCTTTTTTCCTTTAGTTTTTTCATTTCAAATTAGTCTTATCTGAAGCAAAGTGAGCTGAATGTGGGCTGATGCCATGGAATACCAACTTGAGGCCCTCTCGCCTCTAGAGATCTTTTGAGTGTCCCAGCCGTCCCCAGGGTATCTCGGGCGTCACATGGAGGATGACAACGCCAGTCCACAGCTGAGCCACCGCAGCCATCTTGGGGCATGACTGGAGATGATGTAAATGTGGGTTCCTCCTGGAGGGCTCCAGTGCTCCCCACAGAAGCAGCCTAGACACCCAGCCTTGCCGGCACCAGGCCACATTCGCTTTCTCAGCAGGTTTATTCATGAGATGAAGGGTGAGGGCAGAATTCCTTGGCTGTCTTTGCTCCATGGTATTGGAACCTGAAAGCACTGTTACCTAGTGCAAAGACCCCTGCAGCCCGCCTGTGACTCCCCTGAGGCCATCATAACAAAGTACTACTAACTGGGCGTCTGAGACAACAGAAACTTTCTCATGATCTTGGGGGCTAGAAGTCTGAGAACAAGGTGTCAGAGGACTAGTGTCTTCTGAGGCCTCACTCCTCGCATGCAGACGACGGCCACCTTATGCCCTCACAGGGTTGTCCCTTGCCAGAGCGCTGTCTGCATCGTGATCTCCTCATCTTAGGAGGACACCAGTCGTATTGGATTGGGGCCGATGACCTCATTTTACTTTAGTTACCACCTGAAAGCCTGATCTCTTAGTGCTTCCGGGGTATTGAGGTTTAAGTCTTTGACATGTGAATGCCAATTTCTCCTTTTCATAATGAGCTTTCAACACAAAAATAAGTCTATTGACATGGACATAGAAAATGTATAAGTTAACAAATGTGCGATGTGAAGGTCTCCAAGGAAGCTGTTTTCCTGGTATCCTAACACAGGGAGCACTTGGTACACGTATTCATTTGCATTCCTTTTACCTCCACTGGCCGGAAACTTCTGAGAGAAAGATGTGACTCATTTGTCTTTGTAACCTGCTACCATGCTCTGAGCACTCGCTAGCAAAGAGTAAACAATCCCATCCAGATGTAACTCCATTTCCTCTTGCAAAAAGTAATTCAGCGTAGAAACCATCACACAAGTCAGAGGAAGGAATGTCGCGAGTTTGGGAGAGGGAAACGTGTCATGTCCAAATGCAGGCAAGCGTCCTGACGCACAGGTGTTCTTTTGCAGTTTGTCTTTTGCCGGGACTGTAAAGAAGCCTACCACCAAGGTGAATGCAGTGCCCTGTTTGAAGCTGCCGGAACAAGCACTCAGGTACACCGTCCCCTGCCTATCCCTCTCAGCAAGGCTGGGAGCCCGCAGTAGAGTTGTTCCCAGAGCCCTGGAGAGTTCCACCCTGGAAACCCGGGCAGTGGACAGGTAGTCAGTCAACAACCCTGGGAACTGACCTCTGGCGTCTCTCAGGACAGCCCCTTCCTCGGGGTACATGTAGACTCCGCAGTGGCCGTATTGGATGTCCCACTATAACGTTCTTTATTCTTCACTGAAAAGGAACCAGCCAACCTTAGTTTTGAAGTTGCTTCTTTTTAGTTTTAAGTACTTATTAATACCTTAGTATTTGACTTAGAAAAATGGGGGGAAAAGTTAAAGCTGACCTTAAACATAGATGACCAGTACCAACAGGGTGTGTCTACAACAGAGCCAGTTAGCACACATTACCTTATGCACCTGCCAGACTCTGGCAAAGTGCAGGTAAGTACAATCCACTTCAGAGGGTGGAAGGGGAGCCACAGGGAAAACTTGCAGGAAAATTAAAAATTATAGCAATATCCTAAGCCAGAGATGAGCAAATATATAACTTTGTATATCATTTCCCTGGAAGTCATGAAAGGTGGCTCAGGGCTTGTTGAAACAAAGCAAAATAGGAGTGATGGAGACCATTCCATTTTGCCCAGGGGAATTTCATAGACTCCCAGGGGCGTGCATGTATGACCCCAGGAATCTCTATGTCTGAGAAATCAATGTTAACCCCACAAATATATATATATATGGAATATATATATGGAAATATATATATATGTGTGTGTGTGTATTAAACCCAAAGGCATTCTACCTCTGAGCTACACCTCCAGCCCTATTTATTTCTTATTCCTTATTTTGGAACAAGGTCTCACTAAATTGCAGAGGGCCTTGCTAAGTAGCTTAAGCTGTCTGCAACTGCAATCCTCCTGTTTCAGTCTCCCAGGTATTGGAATTACAAGCACATGCCACCATTCCTGGCTCCTGCTTTTATATTTTTAAGTACTTTTGTTTAGAGGCTGGGGGTACATCTCAGTGCCCATCATAAATTGAAAAAAGTGTTAAATCAAAAATATCTTAAAGCCGGGAGTGGTGGTGCACACTTGTAATCCCCGCGCTTGGGAGGCTGAGACAGGAGGATGCACAGGTTCGAAGCCAGCCTCAGCTACTTAGTGAGGCTCTCAGCAACTTAGTGAGACCCTGTTTCCAAATAAAATATAAAATAGGTCTGGGAGTATAGCCCGGAGGTAGAAAGCCTCAGGGTTCCACCCCCAGTACCACCAAAAAATAATAAGAATAAAAAATATCTTAGTAAACTGGGTGTGTTGGCACTCTCTTGTAATCCTAGTACTTTGGAGCCTGAGACAGGAAAATCATAGGTTTGAGACCAGCCTCATCAAGTTAGCAAGACTCTTGTTTGGAGATAGGGTCTCCAAACAAAAAATAAAAAGGCCTGCAGATGTAGCTCAGAGAGAGAATGGCTAGGATTCAGCCCCCAGTACCAAAAGACAAAAAAGCCTTAGTGAGCCAGCGCTGCAGAGTCTCCGTCATCACCCTGGGGCTGACAGAAAGACTGGCTGCCACTGCCCAGCATCCCCAGAGAGGACAGTATCACACACCGCTCCCCCACCCAAGACCAAAATACAGAATCCCACATACAGTTTCCACCGAACGTGTGCTGCTTTTGCGCCACTGTAAAGTGGGAAAATGGAAAGCCAAGCGCCAAGCCGTCGTAAGTCAGACTGTAGAGAAGTATCGTAAACGCAAGGACAGCGTTGCTTAGCAACGTCATGAGCGATGCTGCCTTGTTCTCAGTCCTGATTAAGTAAACATTGTGTTTCCTGAATCCTCCCCTCTAAGGTGCTATACCAGGCTTAGGGAAATGCAAATGCATCTTCTTTTATTTATTAATTACGATCAACCAAACCTTAGGGGAAAGAAGTTAAAAACTTCAGCACACTTGATGAATTCGCTCATTATTTCTCTCCTGATATAGATGTTAACAGGGTCTGAACACTAAATTATGCAGATAAATCCTCTAGTCATCTCATTGACGGGAACTTAGTAAGCAGGCACAGAAGAAATTCTAAGAACATTTTAATTTTATAGTCGAGACAGTTAAAGGTCCGAATGATTTCAAGTCAGAGCATAAAGAAGTCTATATCCGCCATTTTCTATCCCAGAGAATGGCCTGTTCCAGATACTTTCCTCTGGGATATATCCTTCCCCTTTCCCTTCCTGGCTTTTCTTATATGGTACCTCCACTCCCCTAAATAAATCTTCTATATCCCCTCCCCCCAAAAAGAAGCCTATCCCTATAAGGCTTTTCACAGATGTGTTTATATAATATTAACAAAAGTAAGTCAATGTAAGTAATGAATTTCAGGTGTTCTCATCTGCTGCTAAGTTGGTGGCCCTGAGTATATTGAGAGATGTAGAAAATGAGTTGTCATTTCCATTGCAGAGGGGGAAATGCTCCCTGACTTTTTTAAATTTGGCGCATTGTAATTTTACATCCTATTTGGGAGCAGAGTGACAGTGAAATGTGTGCACACGGCTCTCGGCGCCCTCCACCAGCCCTCCCCGTGCACACGGCTCTCGGTGCCCTGTACCTGCCCTCCCCGCGCCTGTCTTTGAGATTGGAATTGGTCACTCTGTGTGCATTGGTAGTAGTATTTCAACCACCACACTCTTAATGACTCTGCCCCCTTCCCTAATTCCCCATCACTCCACTGGAGTCTCTGCTCTTCTATCTGCTGTTTCTCTTATTTCCGGAAATCTCTCTACCTTCCACATATAAGAGAAAATATACACCTTCTAGTTTTGTGAGGCTAGTAATGTTACACTTCTGTGTAATATTCCCAAGTTCCATCCATTTTCCTTCAAATGGCGTGATTTTGTTCTTCTTTATGGCTGAGTAAAAATTCCACCAAGGTTTTGTGCTTCATTCATCTGTTGACAGACACCTAGGCTGGCTCCAGAACTTGACTGCTGTCAGTTGTGCTGTTATGACTGTAGATAACCAGTCATCATTGCAACGTTCACTGCCTTTGGGAAGATGGCCAGGGGCGCTGCCACTGGGTCAGAGACATTTATTTATTTAAATTTTATTTTTTAATGTGGATCATATTGAAAATGGTACACATTTAGACTGTGCTTGGTGCCCTCTTCCCCCATTCCTCTTCCTCGCTCCCAACACTGAGTGTCCAGGGTAACAATACTACATTCACATGTATACACATATTCAGATGTAGCTCCTCCATTAATCCACCTCAGCCTTCCTCCTCTCTTATCCTTCCATTCTAGCTTTGCTGAGGTTTCCCCTCCATTATCTGGAGTCCCTCTGGTATCCCCAATGCTCCCTAGTTTGGGCATATTAGAGAAAACGTATGTCCCTTCTCTTTCTGTGCTTGGCTGATCTCACTTAACATAATGTTCTCCAGGTCTTTCCATCTTCTTACAAATGACATGATTTTGTTCTTCTTTATAGCTGAGTAGAATTCCATTGTGTGTATTTCTCATAATTTTGAAATCCATTCATGTGTTGATAGAGACCTAGGTTGGTTGGGTCGGAGACATTTAAATGCAAGCTCACTGGTACTGGTAGCTGGAGTAATAAAGGCCCTGAGACCCCTCCCCAGGGGTCACTGTGGCCAGGAGAGTAAAGCCCACCACTGGGAAATGGGGTGGGTCTAGCAATTTACATCCATGTGCTCTTAGGACCACAGACATGACAAAGGCTTCCAAAAGGTGACACTTTTTTTTTTTGGGGGGGGGGGGGTCTGGGAATGGAACCCAGGGGCATTTAACCTCCAAGCTACGCCCCCTGCCCTATTATTTATTCTTTATTTTGAGACAGGGTCACACTAAGTTGCAGAGAGCCTCACTAAGTAGCTGAGGCTGTCCGCAAACCGTGATCCTCCAGTCTCAGCCTCCCAAATGCTGGGATTACAAGAGTGCGCCACCATGCCCAGCTAAAACAAAGTGATACCTTAATGTGTTTGTTTACCAGCAATAGAGTAGGATGAGCAAAAGGTGGCCTGTCTGCAGCTGTCCAGGCACCTGACTCCCTGTAATCCCCTTCATTCTTTATTCAAAAGGAGCCAGCCAATCTGGGTGTAGAAGTTGCTTCTTTTTTTATTTTAAGTCATTAAAACCTTAATAGCCAACTCAGAAAAATGGGAAAAAGAAAGCTAAAGCTGACCTTAAGCACAGAGTATCAACAGAGCGTGTCTACACCAGTGTCAATATGCACACATTACATTATACATCTGCATGGGTTACACAGCCTGCCAGACTCTGGCACAATGCAGGTAAGTACAATCTACTTTAGAGGCTGGAAGAAGAGCCAGGGGGAAGACTTGCAGGAAAACTGAAAATTTTAGCAGCATTCTAAGCCAAAGCTGGGCAAATGTGTAACTCTGTACCTCACTTCCCTGGAAGTCATGAAAGGTGGCTCCGAGCTTGTCAGAACAAAGCAAAATAGGGGTGACGGAGACCTTTCCAGAGAGGGCACCGCATGGCAAAGGTGCAGGCAACAGTCTCGTCGCCTGGACTCTTTTATCATCCCTCCAGCCCCATCCCAGGACTGAGCCTGGTGCATACATGCTTAACAGATGTTTGCTGAGTGATGGTAGCATCTGTAATGGAAAAGGCATTATTTCATTTGACAAATGTGCATTAAACACTCAGAGTATGTTAGGCATTGCTCTCGGCCCCAGAGACAAGGAGCAGGATGAAGTCCCTGCTCTTCTTGTATGTGTTTATTGCTTCATTAGAAACCCAGGGTGGTGTAAACAATCAATATGATAGGAATTCCAGGGAGATCTAGATAATGCAGTATTAACCTACACGGCACAGAATGAGGCGGCCAGAATGAGCTCCTCCTGCTGCCAGACCCTGGTCATAGGACTAGCCTCTCCTCCTCTCCTCTATTTCAAAACAAAGCAAACCAGCCAACTACAAAAGATGAAAGGCCTTCTGGTCCACTATTGCCAAGAACAGAACGTGGGTCCTTTGCTGCCATCTTGTCCTAGGTCTGATTCAGCCAAGGCTCCACAGGGAAGTGGGTCCGACTCGAATGGGCCCATGGAGATCTTAATGAGGGTCGATCCACAGCAGTAGAATAGGGGTGACGAGAACCGGGGCCACTTGGAGAACCTTGCAATCTAGCATCAGTGGGAGCCATGGCGCCCTAGGCCAGAGGGGCAAGAGAAGGAAATGGCATGCCACGGACCCTGTGAGCTGGTGCTGCCCAGGAGGGGCCTCGTGACAGAGTCATCACGGGCGGTCCAGCAGTGACAGAGGTGGGTCCAGTGCAGGACGGGAAAGCAGACGGGCACCTCGGCCTCTCTCCACCATCTGCCTCTTGCCAGACCCCACCAAAGCCAGCTACAGGACCCTGGACTCTCAGCTCAAGAGTGAGCCCCCAGAGCAGAGCAGAGCAGAGCAGAGAAGGGAAGAGAATGCAGAAAATCAGCTCCAAGATTCCAGTTCCCGTATTCAACCACAGTTATTCTTGGACATGGAAAGGAGTGAATCAAACAAGCTATCTCACCAGGCTGCAAGACCCAACTCCATTGGGTAACAGAATGGGACAGAATGGGAGGGGGCATTTGACTAGAGCTGGCTTGTCCTCTGTCCTATCCTTTCACACAGCGGTGAGTTCAGGAGCGGGGCCTCTGCGGTGCCATTGGCTGACGTCCTGTGCAAGGACAAGGCCCTTCTCTTCTCACCATCGGAACCTAGCTCAGCCCCCGGAGCTGCAGGCTGCAGATGCGTCCTCCTGCCTGAGTGTGTAGTGCTGACAGACGCCCTCGTTGGTCCTCTCTCTACTCTCTTTTGGATCCTATTCTCTTAAGAGGTCTTTCCCTTGTACCTCTTGTGACTACCTCCTCAGTTCTCCCTCCAGAGCTGAGTGGTTTCTGTTCTTTGATACTACATCCTGTAGCTGGGCAAGCCCGTTTCTCCCAGGACTCTCTTAGCTTTTCCCATCGTTACGGTGCCTTGGCCCAAACCTTAATATATTTTTTGATTAATGCAATAATATTTTTTAAAAAAAACAAACTCAAAAATTGGTTTTAAAATATTGAACAAGTTGAAACTGCTGAGAGTTTGGGAAATTGATGACAGAAGATCAATCCATCACCAGCTAGTGAGAGTCCGACACCGTTTGCTCGCGGTCTGGCGTGCTTCCTCTCCTCCCCAGCTTCCAGTCCCTCCCCATTCACCCCAGGAGGCTTTCCAATAGCTAGCCACTTGCTCTTTCAAACCACGCAATTTGATTCACTTTCCTAGTGGTTCTTAGCAGTTGGTATTACTCTCCCTATTTAACAGGAGAGAAAACTGCGGCCGACCTCCTGATTTCCTGATTTTAATGGCACCATCCAAAGCCACAAAGGAAATCCGCATCAATGGCTATACCTGCTCAGAGTAGTGTGGGAATAGTGACTTCCCTCTCTGGTTAATAAATCTTCAGTGTCTGAGCAGAATGTGCTCACCCCTGCCCACCAAGCTCCTACTCAACCCTCAAGACCCACACCGCTTGTCTCCTCCTCCTGGAAGCCATCTCCCACCCTGCTACATTGTGCATGCTTGTGTTACCCACCCAGCACACTGAAACACTGTTCCCCGCTCCCTTCACGAAAGGCTGAACTCTAGGAGTGCAGGACTTGCACCTGTAGCATCTATCACCCCCAGCGCCTCCCGCCTACCACGCATTCATCAAATGTTTCTTGAATGAATAACAACTCCCCACCCCTTGCTCTTCCAGGAAGCTGGGCTAGAACTGTAAACAGATGGGTGCTCACTCACTTCCAAGCTGGTTTCTGTCTCAGTAATCTTCTGAATCATAGGAGGAAATAAGATTCCCAGAGTAAACCACTTCCATCCTTCTTCTGAATTAGAAGAATAAAGCGCCGTCTCGCCTGGGGTAAAAATAATAGTGTATGCTTGAAATGTACTTGTGTACAAAGGACTTTCAAACTCATCCCAATGTTTGGTGAGAGGCTGGTTCTAGGCGAAGGATGGGGGGTGACAGAGGCCTCCCAGGGCCTCAGGCTGATACCCTCCAGACAGCCATGGTACCAGCAGGTGTGTGGGACCAGACGTGCCGGCAGAACCCAGGACCGCTCCGTCCGGGGACGCGGCAGCCTGGCATTCCAAGTGTTTCCTGGTCACTCTGAGTTTGAGAGACAGACAGACAGACAGACAGCCACTGTTGGCCCATGAAATGCTCTACCAGGGATGGCAAACTCAGATGCTAGCAGGGACCGGGCCCGTAAGTGAATAACACAGGCCCAGTCCAACTCAGGGACCTCCCGATACTTTGATGAAGATGCAAAGATACATTTCACTTTTTTTTCTGCCTTTCCTATTAAAACCAACAAGAACAGAATGAAACCATTTGCCGGCAGATCACACATAGCCCCAGTGTAGAGCTTGGCCACACATGGAGTGCGTACTTTAATTTCATAAGGTTTGGCTACTGCGTAGACACACCCCGCCCATCAGGGCTCCAAGCCGGCTTTCATCAGCTTTCCACTGCTATGATGAAACACCCGAGATACATAGCTTATAAGAGAAAAGGAAGCCGGGCATGGTGGCACGTGTCTGTAATCCACATTGGGAGGCTGAGACAGGAGGTTCACAGGTTTGAGGACAGCCTCAGCAACTGAGTAAGACCCTGTTTCAAAACATAAATAGGGTTGTATGTATTGTCCCTGGGCTCAATTTCCTCTACCTGCAAGAGGCTAAATTCCCAGGTGGGTGCCTGGGAGTCGCACGAGTGGGGCCAACCCACTTGACCCCTTGACTTCTGAGCACTAGTGGGGCTGTCGCACTTGACCCCTTGACTCCCGAGCACTGAAGGGGCTGTCCCACTTGACCCCTTGACCCCTGACCTGAGTGGGGCCATCCTACCTGACCCATTGACTCCCGAGCACTAGAGGAGCCATCCCACTTGACCCCTTGATCCCCGAGCTTCAGGGTTAGGGGGTTTGGGGCCCCAGGACTAGTAGCCTTTTAACGAGTGATTTCATGAGCAGACAATAATTTCAGCTGTTCATTCAGCCCCCATGACTGCGTCAACATGCACAGGCACACACTTGCTCATCTTTAAGGACCCAAAACAATTTTTAAAGCGCAATATGAATGCATTTTAAAAGATCGAGGGAAATGCGGTTTGTGCTAAATCAGTACCGGAAGAAGCCAAGCACAACCTAAATTCAGACCCTTAAATGCAAAGTTTCATGAGAACTTCTACTTGTTCTTAGGAGACCACGGAGAAATACTAAGTCATGAAGAAAACTTTATTATTATTATTATTATTATTATTATTATTATTATTATTATTCCTCTGCTTCTTGGCCCCACCCTTGGAAACTTTTTGGCCCCTTAGTCTACTATCTGGTCCCCTGGGTCAGTATTCAGGGTCTAGAACCTTATATGAGTTTCACCTCTTGCTAGATTTGTGAGCACAGGAGGGTGGGCGCGGGGCCGGCCAGAGTCTGGTGACAAGCTAGAGGTCCGGCTGGGGGAGGTGACAGGCTCATGTTGAAGCTGGGGTTTCCAAGTTGGGTGGTTGGTGGCGCCATTCACTAGAACACAAGAACAACGGCAGGCTGTTCAGGTAGCAACAGGCTCAGTCTGGACGTCCCCACCGAGGTTCTCAGTGGGCCCAGGAATGGATGCACAGCGCCCCTCCGAGGGGCGAGCTAGCCCCGGCCAACAGCAGTGACACTGGACGGCTCCTCTCCACTTCCCTACCATCCCTCCCCCAGAATTGTCACCCGAGGCAAGCCAAGAGCTGAGCCTCCTTCTATGGGGGGGTGGGGGGGGTAAAAAATGGCTCAGAGTATTTCCGTCCACTTTTCTGTGGCTGTGACCAAAACAGCTGACAGTCACACACTGAGAAGGAAAGCTTTGGTTGGGCTCACGGCTGCAGAGGTGCAGTCAGTCCATAGCTGGCTGACCCAGCCAGCCGTCATGGTGGTACGGCGTGGTAAGAAAAGAACTGAGCTCAACTCCTTGGTGCCCTTGGCAGAGAGTCAGGAAGTGACCACAGGGGCAGCAGAGCCCCAGGGTCACGCCTCCTGCAGACACACCCACCTGCCCAGGTCACGCCCAGTGAGTCATCAGATTGTTAACCCTTCAGTGGCTGATGAGATTAGGGCCAGGATTCACTACCGCACCTCTGGACGCTGTTGCATGGCTTTTCTGAGGAACATCCCATCTCCAGATCCTAACGGAGGGCTCAGGTTCTTGGCGATGTCTTGTCCCTGCGCCTCACCATAAATATCTCCTGCCATTAACAAGCCCAGTCCCTGAAGTGGGAGACAGGTGACATTTACCATTCCTGGACATCTAGAGCCCCTGATGTCTGGGAGTGCATTTTCTGACTCTCGTGTTGGTTTAAGTAAAATGGCTTTATTAGGGCCACTTCTGCGGAATCCTTGACTCTGGACACACAGCCTAAAAGGATGTGCGCACGGGATGGACGGAGATAGATCTCCATCAGAGCCAGCGCGTCCTCCACGCGTCGTTCCGTCTCGAGGACCTAAGTCAGTGCAAGGACAGCACGAGGCTCTCCACGGTGCGTTTAAAGCACTTAGCCTGTGCGCAGAGGTTTGCTCTGGGGAAGCAGGGATGGCCCTGAGCTGCTCATGGAGAGAATCAGTTTGAGTTCTTTACTTTCGGGCAAGTCACTCAAATGCACACAGCCCTTGTCCTCTCCTGCTGCAAGGGGCCGGTAAGGGCTGCGAGCTATAAAGAATGAGGTGGTCTTGTATGGGAAAGAGCCTATAAGTCTTAAGATCTACAGAATGCTAAAATGGGGGCTGAGGTTTTTAAGGCTGAGTGCTACAGAGAGAGAAAATGAAAGCTAAGGTTGAAAGGCAAAGGAAGGCCCGCGCAAGCACGCAGTTTTCTGTTGCATGACAGAATAACCGTGGCTGGGTAATTTATAAAGGAAAGAGGTTCTTTCTGGCTCATGTTTCTGGACATCTAAGCATGACACCACCGTCTGCTCAGCGTCTGGTGAGGGGCCCATGGCAGTCCACCTCGTGGGGGGAAGCAGAAGGCCGGCAGCCACGTGGAGACGAGAGGGAGGGGACAGAGGAGCGGGCCCATTCTATAACAACCGCGCTGATGAGAAAGGCCGGATGGCTCTCGAAGCCCCCTCCCAACGCTGCTGCGTTTGCAGCCAGATTCCAAGGAGCTGTGGCGAGGACAAACAGCCGCCCTCGGTGCTGACATGCCACGCGCCTGGAGGTCAGGCCGGGCCTCGCACAGAGCCGGGCTCCACGTCCCAGGACCCACCCTGCACTTGGGAGACTGCTATCTCCTCTGGGCCCGTCACCCCGCAGGAGCAGAGCCAGCCCTAGGCTGCCCCCCGGCTTCCTCCCTCCGGCAGGAATCCCCTACAGACACAGTCCCAACCCTGAGCACTCCATGAGCCCAGCCAGGGGCCGGCCTGCCCAGGCCCTCGCAGAGCCTTGCAGAGCCAGGGCAGCCTGCCCAGGCCCTGACCCGCACTCAGAATGCCCCAGGACACACCGCCAGGCCCTCGGGTGCCAGGGGCCCGAGCCTGCCACCTGCCGAGCAGGGGCCTCGTCGCCTCCTGCCTGGAGTCACAAGTCCACTGAACTACACGAGAGCTCGTGAAGGAGCCGCAGCAACTGGGAAACACAGGAATAAGTTCACAGAAATAATGGTCACACACGCCTGGGTCACACGTCAGAGCACACGAAACGCATCACAAACACATGTGTGCCATGCACATCGCATGCCATGCATGCCACACACATTCACACCGCACAAAACACGCCATAAGGACATATGTACCACATACACCACACACCATACACACCACACATTCACAGCATCATAAACACATACATGTCCCATACTACATACCACTCATATCCATACCTCACACACACTTGTCACATGTTACACACACCACACATACTATACACATTCATATCACACACATCACATGTACATGCCACACATTCACACCACACAAAACACATACATACCCTACACACCACAAACATTCACACCACACAAAACATCACAAACACATACACCACACACACCACACACATTCACAGCACAAAAAACACATCATAAACACATACATGCCCTACACAACACACACATTCATACCACACACATGCCTGTCACATACTATACACACACTCACATCACACACATTCACACCACACAAAACAAGCACATAAACAGCCCACATACTACATGCATGCTATGTGCCACACACATCACATGCATATATATAATGCACAGCATATATATATAACATGCCACCACATGCCACGTACACATATCACATACCACACTCATACTCTACACACATACACAGCACATGCAACACACACACCACACAGTCAGATTTATTTTTTGATCTCCACTGAAGGAAGACTGGCCCGCAGCCCAGGGTGCTGGGTGCAGGCAGGGTGCGGGCAGGGGCCGACAGGCGAAGAGAGTGCCCCCGGGGACAGGTGGGAGACGCGTGGCATGCTGGGAAGTGCCCAGAGGTCCCTGCTGCTCCAAGAAGAGCCGGGTGACAGGCGCACCGCTGCTCCTCTGCGCGTTGTCCCGTGGTGTCCCTGGGCGAGGCCGGGTGTGCTCCCGCAGGGCCCTCGGCTCCCTGCCCGTCCCGTCCAGGTGCCGCAGCTGGCTCAGCTTGTCGCCGGGCATCCTGTGCGCGTGTGCCAGGGGCGCTCGTGTGCCGGGGGCGCTCGTGTGCCAGGGCGTGCTCTGCAGGGACACTGGCTCGCCGGGTTCCAGCGTGTGCTAGAGGAGCTGGCCTGCTAGAGAAAGTGCGTCCGCACCTTCCAGCCGGCCTCTCTCGTGGCTCCCTCCGCTCGGCGAGGTTTTGGGGGACAGGAAGGGACATTCAGGGCCTTGGTGTCGTCCCAGTTCTCGGCGAGGTTTTGGGGACAGGAAGGGAGCATTCAGGGCCTTGGTCTCCCAGTTCTCTCGTGCAGATGCGCACAGAGCAGGGAGCCTGAGCCGCTGCAAAACGTCTCTGGCCACCAGGTGGCGCTACGTCCCTGGGGGAGATGCTGTGTTCCACAAGAAAAGATGAAATTCCCTTTCTTTTCTTTTCTTTCTTTCCTTTTTTTGTGTGTGGTAGTAAGTATTTGACGCAGGTAAATTCTATCTCTGAGCTGTACCCCCTGCCCTATTTTTTATTCTTTATTTTGAAACCGGGTCTCACTGAGTTGCAGAGGGCCTCGCTAAGTAGCTGAGGCTGTCCGCGAACCGCGATCCTCCGGTCTCAGCCTCCCAATGCTGGGATGACAAGTACGCACCCAGCCTGGCTAAAATACCATGTTGCTCAGCGGCCTTTTCCACACTTCTCAGTTCCTTCTTCTCCTCCTGCATCCTCTAGAATTTCTTTGGCTCCGTCTCTCAGTTCACAAAGCCTCTCTTTACTTGCATCCGGTTTGCTGCACAACTCATTGTCCGGGCCTCTAATTTTAATTATTAGTTGCTCATGCCCAGAAAAAAAGCGGACAAAGCAAAGAATTTTATTTCTTTTTCAGATCTTCCTGGTTAGTTATAACAGTCTGTCGTTCCGTTCTTACACTCGTCATACCTTCACTTAGCCCACCAACGCGTCAAGCACATGTGTTTTGAACTCTAGCTCTGACCCTCCCACAGCTGTCTCCCTAGCTGTTCTTATTCCAAAGTGTGGGACTTCTACCGCTTTCATCTACGGCGGCTAGTTTTCCCGTATATTTCATGAGTTTCTTACTTGTTATTGTTGTATTGTTGTTATTACTGAGGGTTGAACACAGGGGATTTTGACCTTTGCACTAGGCCCCCAGCCTTATTTTATTTATTTTTGAGCAGGGTCTCCCTAAGTTGTTGGGGCTGGCTGCGGAGGCTAGCCTTTAATGCGCAATCCTCCTGTTCCAACCTCCCAAGCGGTAGGATTATAGGCTTGCATCACCACGCCCATCTGAGTTTCTTACTTTTTATTATAATTTCAGGTTTCTTGGAATTTATTTATGAAAGTCCTTTGGGGTTTTTCTTTATAAAGTATATTTCTCCGTAGAAAATATTTTTGCTTCAGCCTGGTGGCGCACACTTGTAATCCCCGCACTTGGGAGGCGGAGACAGGAGGATCGCACAAGTTCGAAGCCAGCCGCGCTGGCTTAAGAGACCCTGTTTCCATATAAAAGTATAAAATAGGTTTGGGAGCGTAGCCCGGAGGTAGAAGGCCCCTGGCTTCCATCCCCAGTACCACCAAAAAGAAAGAAAAAGCAATGTTTCCAAAGTCACTCCCAGAGGGGAGCTGGACTTTGACCCCCGGCAGCTGGCTCCAGACCCAGTCCCAGCCTCCAGCTGTTACTGCGTCCCAAAGCCAGTTCCCCTGTCGTTCCCTTGTTCTTCCTCCTGTCCCTTCTGTGTCAACACTTGAAGTCCCCTCACTTCCCAGATGCAAGATCTGAAGGAAACAAGATATAAAGGTTAAAGGCAAAGACCCTGGGTTTGCACAAACCCTCCTTCTAACCAGTGTCAGGCCTCCGCTCAACTACGCTGATGCTGGAGCGCAGTGAACGCGCGCACACGCACTTCGCGTGCGCTGCAGCGTCTGATAACAGGTGCACGGCAGCACGGTCAGCGCCCGGCAGACGCTTAGGACAGCCTCGCAGAACAACAGGATCGAGGCTGCACGCCCATGAGCACAGGCACGTGCCGAGAACGCAGTGTCCGCACGCGCCCAGCGGGGTCCAGCACTGGCCCCGCAGTTGATATTTGAGCGTCTCACCTCTGGGAAGATGAGAAGATTCCCATCTTTAAGAATTCTCTGTACTTGCAAATCAAAACTACGCTGAGATTCCATCTAACCCCAGTCAGAGTGGCAAGCATAAAGAAATCAAATAACAACAAATGCTGGCGAGGATGTGGGGAAAGAGGAACTCTTTACACTGCTGGTGGGAATGCAAACTAGTTCAGCCACTATGGGGATCAGTGTGGAGATTCCTTAGAAAACTGGGAATAGATCCACCATACGATCCAGCCCTACCACTCCTGGGTATTTGTCCAAAGGGCTTGAAATCAGAGAACTATGTTAACACATGCATACCCATGTTCATAGCAGCACAATTCGTAATAGCCAAAATATGGAACCAACCCAGGTCTCCATCAACACATGAATGGATTGCAAAATTATGGGTGTCGCGTCCCTCGACCAGCGATTAAGACACGACACGAAGCTCTTCTTGCAAGCCGTTTATTCAGGATACTCGTAATAACGGAATGGCGAAGATCTGCCTCGCGCAGGGCATTATAAACATTAACTCCCCCAATCACTTCTTGCCACATCTCACTCACTCACTGGCTCACGCTCGTCAGGTCACCACCACGTCATGTGTTACGCAACCCTAGCCTCCAAATATGGAGTTGCTTCCTGCACAGCCATGTGCCTAATCAAGCTCAGAGGCAGGAAGCCGGCGCCATCTTTCAATGGCGGCTCACCACAATGGGAAATACACACAATGGAATTCTACTCAGCTATAAAGAAGAACAAAATCATGGCATTTGCAAGAAGATGGAAAGACCTGGAGAACATTATGTTAAGTGAGATCAGCCAAGCAAAGAAAGAGAAGGGACATCTTTCCTCTAATATGCTCAAGCTAGAGAGCATTGGGGATACAGAGGGACTCCAGATAATGGAGGGGAAAGCTCAGCAAAGCTAGAATGGAAGGGGAGGAGAGGAAGAAGGCTGAGGTTGATTAATGGAGGAGCTACATCCAAATATGCGTAAAAGTGTGAATATAGCATGGTCAACCTGGACACTCATTGTTGGGAGGGGGTTGGGGGAGAGGGCACCAAGCACAGTTTAAATGTATACCATTTATTTTCAATAAATACTCGAATTTCTGTACTCAAATTTCAAGGGGCCTAAACTTCAGTCCTAGTAATAAGACCTGAACATACATCCTTTGTCTCTATTGCTCAGGCCTACAGAGTGGATGAACGAGCCGCCGAGCAGGCTCGCTGGGAGGAGGCCTCCAGGGAGACCATCAAAAAGACCACCAAGCCCTGCCCTCGCTGCGGGGTGCCGGTGGAGAAGAACGGTGAGTGTGGCCCAGAGCCGGGCGTCCTGGGCTATTCCCGGTGGTAGCCGCTGGGGATCCTGGGAAGTTTGTTTTTGTTTGTTTGTTTGTTTGTTTGTTTGTTGCTGAGGATTGAGCCCGGAGGCATTCTGTCTCCAAACTGCACCCCCAGCCCTATTTTATTTCTAATTTGGAGACAGGGTCTTACTAGGTTGCTGAGCGCCTCGCGAAATTGCCGAGGCTGGCTGTGAACCCGTATCCTCCTGACTCAGCCTCCCAAGCACTGAGGTTACAGGCGTGCGCCACGACGCCCGGCTTCGGGAGCGCTTCACGGTGGAGCGGGCGCCTATCCATCCTGTGAAGCCATCCACGTACAGTTTGCAGCCCTGTTTCCCTCTGATTTCTTAATCTCCCAACTCCTCTAAAACTGACCTGGCTTCTTTAAAAGGAATTCTAAAAAGCTTCAATAAACTGGCTCACGCTTCTGGTGGGGATGACAATGGAGTGTCCTGTGCAGCTTCTGAGGGGATGAAACCCCCGGCCCTTGGTCTGGGGAGTAGGAATAGTCACTGAGTTCCCTTGAGTAATTTTGTCTGCTAATAGGGCTGGGGGTGTGGCTCAGAGATAGAACACCCCTGGGTTTGCTCCTTAGCAACACAGTAAGTAAATAAATACATAAATGTTTTTGCATGCCGGGATAATGCCGGCACTGTTACTGAGTTTCTGAAGGCCTCACTAAGTTATTGAGGCTGGCCTCAAACCTGCAATCCTCTGTCTCAGCCTCCCAAGTACTGCGATTTTACAGGTGTGCACTACCACGCCCTGCTACACAGAAATATTTAGTGAGCAAGTTTCATAGCTCATGGCTGTGTTCGGCAGACAATTAGCATTGATATGTGTGGGGCGGGAAGAAATATAGAAAGTAGGATCCAGGTATCGCGTGTGGTTGAGGGGGAGTGGCCAAGCCTTTCCTCCCTGGCCGCCCTACTGCTCCGATGGCCACGTTGCGTGGTGGTCATGTCGCCGTAGGCCACCAGCCCTGCAACATTATTTGATGTCAGCCGGTGGTCTGTGGGTAGGTCGTCCCTCTGACCAGCCCGTCCACAATGACCTTGATACCTCGCACCCCTCGGGGGTACCTGCTGCCTCCGCCGGGCTGTGTCCCCGAGCTTGCAGCGGCCTCCGCCAGTGCTCACAGAGCCTGTGGGAAGCACTTGCCGCCGTATGCGGCAGAGTCAGCAGCAGCAGCCCGAAGAAATGGAATGAAGAAATGTCATGAGTATAGTGAGCCGGCAAACGCGGGTCTTATTGGAAATTAATACAGCTCTTGTTAACAATCAAACAGGCTCAATCCCCATCACTCACTAAGTAGCTGCGGCTGGCCACAAACCTGCCATCCTCCCGTCTCAGCCTCCCAAGTACTGGATTACAAGATGCGCCACCACGCCCGGCTTTCCATTACAACCCTATAGCACCCCCATCGTCTATGCAGTCCACCCTGACCCAGCATGGCCGGGTGCATGGCCGCCTGAAGGCCACAGGCCTCTGCAGCGCGGGGCCTGACTGCCCCTCAGAGTATGCATGGAACCACGTGACATGAACGTCCTCTCTTCCAGTTTCCCTTCTTATTCTCCTATGCCATTACGATTCCAGTTTCCATAGTCAAACATGATTCGTAATTCAGCATTCTAGATACATTCTAGATACTTAGTTGCTGAGAACCTCACTAAGTAGGTGAGGCCGGCTTCGAACCTGCGCGATCCTCCTGTCTCCGCCTCCCAAGCGCTGGGATTACAAGCGTGCGCCACCACACCCGGCTTTTCTGGTTTTGTTTTTTTGGTTTTTTGGTTTTTGGTGGTACTGAGGATGGAACCCTTCTACCTCCAGGCTCCGGGCTACACTCCCAGACCTATTTTATATTTTATTTGGAAACAGGGTCTCTTAAGCCAGCGCGGCTGGCTTTGAACCTGCGTGATCCTCCTGTCTCCACCTCCCAACGCGGGTATTACGAGCGTGCGCCCGCACACCCTGCTTGTTGGGTTTTTTAGCGTTTTGTTGTTGTTGTTTTGTTTTTTGCAGAACTAGGGACTGAACCGAGGGACAGTCTACCTCTGAACTACATCCCCCGCCTATGTTTTATTTTTTATTTTGAAGCAGGGCGTCTCTAAGTTGTGAAGGGTCTCGCTAAGTAGCTGAGGCTGGCCCGCACCTGTGATCCTCCTGCCTCGGCCTCCCGAGTCCTAGGATTACAAGCGTGTGCCAACAAGCGCTGCTCTCGGTGCGCTTTTGAGGAGTAGAAATACACAGGACACCCAGCATCACTGGTTCTTTTCTTCCCTCTCATTGTAAGTAAAATGTTGAGCAGCATTAAGGGCTTATTTCCTATTAAAAGTAACATACTGCCCTAATTCTTATTTCAAGAACTTGGGAGGCTGAGACAGGAGGATTGTAGGTTCGAGGCCAGTCTCGGAAACTTAGTGAGTCCCTCAGCAACTTAACAAGACTGTGTTTCAAAATAAAAAATAAGCCTGGCATGGTGCTGCACACTTGTAAGCCTAGCACTTAGGAGGCTTAGATAGGAGAATTACAGGTTGGGAGCCAGCCTCAGAAAGTTAGTGAGGCCTTCTGCAAAATAAAATAATAAAATAGGGGTGGGGGTGTAGCTTGGAGATAGAATGCCCTGAGTCCCCTCCTAAATACCTAAATAAATGAATACATACGTACATTTTTAAAAAAATAGGACTGGAGGTATACCTCAGAGGTAGAATGCCCCTGGGTTCTATCCCCAGAGTACCACAAAAAAAAAGAAAAAAAGAAATGGTGGAATTAATCATACTCATAATTTAATATCACATATTTAATTAAGACATGTATTATTGCATTTAAAATATTAGATTTGATTTATATTTAAATTTGTTTGAGAATGGACATGAAATACTTATCTCTAAATCAAGAGAAGCAGGTAAATTCAGGTTCAGTAAAAAAAAATGGGTTTTGAAGCCAAGTGTGACGGTGCACCCCTGCACTCCCAATACCTGGGAGGCTGAGACAGGAGGATCTCAGGCTCGAGGCCAGCCTCAGCAAATTTCAAAACAAAAAATAAAATAGTGTAACACAGAGGTAGTGTGCCCCTGGGTTCAATCCTCAATGCAGGAAGGAAGAAAGGAAGGGAGGGAGGGTTGGGGAGGAATGAGGCTCTTTTAGTTTGCTTCTTAACGCATGGCCTGACCGTAGAGCCGCCCTCTGTGCTGATTTTCTGGCCTGGTTCTGCTCCGCTCTGCCTTGCTCGTGACTGTTTCCTTCGGGACCTCTCGAGTCCTCACCCGTGTCCTTGTCGCCCACAGGAGGCTGCATGCACATGAAGTGTCCACAGCCCCAGTGCAGGCTGGAGTGGTGCTGGAACTGCGGCTGCGAGTGGAACCGCGCCTGCATGGGCGACCACTGGTTCGACGTGTAGCGGGCGCAGCCGGGCCGGCGGGAGCGTGCGGTGTGTGCCCGCTGGCTACTTCTCCTCTCCCCCAACCCCTCCGTGCATGCACACGCACACACACGCACACGCACACAGACACACACAAACATGGGCTTTGAGGCCTTTCCACCGTCACAAGAGCCAAGTGACGGAAGACGCTCCGGATCTCTTTCGCACTGCCGGGAAAACCCTCGGCGCGGGTCCCGAGCAGCAAGCAGCATTTTTGTGCCTCTGGGGCCTGCGGACGTCAGAGCACAGGTTAAGGGCAGCCCGTGTTCTGCCCGGATCGTCAGCCTCGCGTGGGTTCAAGCAGGCTGGACGGCACGTGAGGATTTCTCAGGTTTAGTTCTCTCCTCTCTCCCTTTAGCAAGCGCTGTGCAGAAGCCACCCGCCAGGGCCAGGAGCTCCGGGGACAGTTGCCGGTGGTTCTCTACGAGATTATCTGCTGCGGAGTCCCAGCATCTATTTGTGGCTTTCGGTTCAAAGGTTTTACTTAATATTTCAGAAAGCATTGAGCCCCAGAAGAGCCCAGGCAGTAGTCAGAAATGTGTTTATTTTCCAAGAATTCTATCTTTATGAATTGGGCCGATGAAATATCAACTATGCGCCAATCGCCTGTCAATCCAGTGAGAAGTTCTGAAAGCCAATTTGAATGTTGAATGTTGAAATTACAGGGGAGGAAGCGACGCCTAATGTACTTTCGTTCCGCTTAATTATCTGTGACTTTAGAAAGAAGTCGTTTTTCTGAAAATATTACAAAATCTATAATTTGATTTTAAGTATTCATTCTGCAGCTTGGAAATAGAGCCCGTGCGTTTGGGTTCCCTGCAAATTTAATGGATAAAGTCTACGAGGAGCCATTTTTGAAAACCATTACGCGAGGGCAATCGGTGTGAACGAAAGGGAGGTTACTAAAGAGCCTTTAAAGAAGGGGCATCTCCAGAACCGTCCAGATGCGGAGGGGCCTGGCCTCCCCGGGACCACAGCGTGTGTACCCACGCTCTCCCCCAGGCGCAGTCCCCGGGGCCCCTCCGTACCATCGGGTCCCTGCTCCTCACAGGACGGCGAGCTCGCGCTACGCTCTCGCTCAGGCTGGCGTGCGTCGCAGTGTTGATCAGATTCCCAACTTTTTTGTTTATTTTGAGGGATTTGCAATACATCGAAAAGACTTAGTGCAGAACTAGCATGAGCCGCGCTGTCTACTGCAGGGTGCAGAAGAGAACGCGCAAGCACGGCCGCGGTTCTCTTGACCCCCAAAGAGGGAGGCCCCGAGTGTGACTGAGGCCACACAGGTCTCCCCTTCTGGATTTCCAGAGCTGGAGGTTGCAAACCCGCAACCTGGCTTCTTTGAGATGTACTGCCTCGAGTCCCCGCTGCTGGCGACCTCAGAAACGCTCTAGGTCACCTCTCAAGGGCATCTGTCCTTCCTGCCCTGACTGCACCAGCGAATCCGCTTCTTGCAGCCATCCAGGGAGCATCCTGCAATCTGACCTCCTGAGGTGCTCGGGTGAGACAGGGCTCCCTGGTACCCACATCGTCGTGAGCAGCCTGGGTCGGCCTCGCTGTGTTAGAAAAGCAGCTGGTCCGGCGTGCGCCATGGCCGCCGGGCCTGTGTCCAGAGCCTCAGGTCAGACACAAACGACGGAGGCCAGTGTGGCGTGAGGGAAAGCGGGCCACCGGCGAGCGCCCACGTGTCCCAGGGCCTCCGGGTGGGCAGAGCTGCATCCTGACCCAGCGTCTGGATGTCGACACTGACAGTCCAGCCACCGCGGCTCCTTGCGTGATGCGGGGTGCAGATCGGGGCAGCTCTGTCCCGTGTGCCGCGGTGCGTCTCGTCCGTAGCTTTTTCCTTGTGCTGTTTTCACGATTACCTCCTTCCGAATCTGCATGGTGTGTTGGGTTTGCGAAGCCGGAGAGAGGTTTGCTGCTGTTGAGTTTCAGGTCCTCTAGAAGTTCCTGGGGCAGCTCAGCTGCCCAGCCTGGTCCCTTTCCTTCCTGGCGATGGTCTCTTTCCCTCTCTCCCTCCCTCCTCCTTCCCTTTCTTCCCTCCTTCCTTCCTTTCTTCCTTTCTTTTCCTTGAATAGAATGGTGATTCTTAAAAAAGGAACAACCACTATATGAATGAACATGAATCACAAACAGTATTATCGGAACATGCACACTGTCATAAAATAAGACTGTATCAAAAGAATGCAAATAAAATGTCTGCAGAAGAATATTTTTCTCTGAAATGTGTTAAGAAATATCTGATGTCTAAAGCTGCGCTCAAATTGTCAATAAAAGCATCAAAAGACCTTTTGAGTCTGTTTTGAGGGTGTTTTCAGCAGTCACTGGAGCCTTGCAAGGAAAGCTCAGGCAATACGAGGAGATGGCCCTTTCTATCTGCATTCCCAGCTCCAGGTGAGCTCTGATCACTTCTCCTTTTTAAATTAGGGTATCAAAATTCAAAGGGGGTATCCAAAGTATCAGCACTCATTCAGAAATCTAACAGTCATTTTCTTGCCTTATTAGCCACCTTGTCTGAAGAAATGTTTCAAAGAGTCTGGAGCCCAGTATGGTGGCACATACTTGCAATCCCATACTTGGGAGGCTGAAACATGAGGATCACAGGTTCAAAGCCAGCCTCGGCAACTCAGCGAGGCTCTCAGAAGCCTAGTGAGACCCTGTTTTCAACTAAGAAATAAAATTGGGCCGGGCACAGTGGTTTAGAAGTCAAATGCCCCTAGGTCCAATCCCTAGTACCAAAAAGAAGAGAGAGAGGAGAGAGAGAGAG
Source organism: Muscardinus avellanarius (assembly GCF_963383645.1). Taxonomy (NCBI): domain Eukaryota; kingdom Metazoa; phylum Chordata; class Mammalia; order Rodentia; family Gliridae; genus Muscardinus; species Muscardinus avellanarius. The sequence goes on along the minus strand of NC_137794.1, from coordinate 111,660,263 downwards.
AGAGAGAGAGAGAGAGAGAGAGAGAGAGAGAGAGAGGAGAAGAGGAGAAAGAAAAAGGAAGGAAGGAAGGAGAAAGAGAAAGACATCGGGGCAAGGCCTTCCTTAAGGACTGCCTCTTCTCTCTCTCTCTCTCTCTCTCTCTCTCTCTCTCTATCTCTCTCTCTCTCTCTCTCTCTCTCCTTCTTTGTTGGGGGTTGGTGACTCTGCTCTGCTTAGTCTGGTATTGGACCCTGCATTTTCTCAGGCACCTGCTGTGGTCGCAGGTGGCTTATCTCACAACCGCCCTGATGGAGAGTCTGGAAGAGAAGGTCCCTGGAGAGCTCCAGGCATCAGGAAGCACAGGAGGGGGCAGGGGGCAGCCCAGCGGTGATCCAGCAAGGAGCAGCAGAAAAGGGGGTGAGTGTGTGAGCCCCGGCACTGGGCGGGAACCCCGACCGCACTATCCAACTGTGTGCAAACTGAGTTCAAAACCAGCTTTCACCTCCTAGGGTTACTGTGAAGATTAATTAAACTAATTAATTCCAGCACACAGGAAGTACCTGCAGTTGTTCACTGTTACTAATAAACGAACAGGTCACCGGGGACGACAGAACAGTGAGCAAACCACATAACTAATGCCGAGAAATTCAGATGCCAGGCCTGCCCGTGCGTTCCGTTCAGGGGTGCGGCGATCTCACGTGAGGGCAGGTGACCGCGCTGGGTTCGGCTGTGTTGGATCATCTCCCGCGCACGCCCCGAAGCTGCCCTCGAGGCTAAGTCGCCCTGCGTTTGTGAGCTGCGAGGCTGTGCCTGCTGTGGGTGTCCAGGGCGTAAATGAGAGAGTTGGTATTCTGAGCAGAAATGAATAAGCAGGGTTGTGAAATGCATATGTGAACAGAAGCAACAGAACATGAGCGAGAGCAGCCATCGCTGCGGGGAGGCTAATGTACGCGAGCATCCCTGCACCTCTACCGGCCACGTCTGATGGCGTCGAGAATACCAATTTTGGGCTTTTGGGGGGAAAAAAAAATAGGGCTGGAGGTGTAGCTCAGATGTAGAATGCCCCTAAGTTCCATCCCCAGTACCAAATAAAAAAGGGGGGGGGGGTATGGTGGAGCACACCTGTAATCCCAGTACTTGGAAGGCAGGAACAGGAGGATCACAGGTTTGAGTGCGTCTCAGCAATGTAGTAAGACTCTCAGTAACCTAGCAAGACCCTGTTTAAAATAAAAATAAAAGGGCTGGGGATATTATTTGGAGGTAGGATGCCCCTGGGTTCCATCCCCAGTACCAAAAAAAAATTTTTTAATAAAATAATAGCGTGATTTGGGGCAAAGGGGAATGGGTTGGTGGCGATGTTCACCAGTAACCAGGCACCAAGGGCCTCGTGGTGGCCAGCACCCTTGGGCTAAAGTGGCCCCTTGCCACCTGGCAACCTGCTTCTGTGAGATTTCACCAGGGCCTCCCACAAGCAGGTCCAACCCAGAGGCTGACAGCTCCAGTACAGACACTTCCCAAAGAGTTCATCCCACAGAGCCGGATCCAGGAGAACCACGCAAGTCCCCCGATGCCCCCGAGGGGCTGTCTCGTGGCAGCAGGGACTCCCTAAACCCTGCACTGCCCCCACCGGCGTTACCGGCTGTGTTCCCAGGACCATTCCTCTCGCAGGCGCTCAGATGTCCCGATTCCACAGGTGCTCTGAGGATGTGCTGCACGGAGTCTGCGCTCTCGCCTGTTTTCCTGCGGTGGGCTCGGGTTGGCCCCAGGTTTGGCCCGCTCCTCCCACACAGTGCTCCGCTCCCCATAGACCTCTCCCAGCTGTCATCTCCCCACGGAAGCCTTCCCGGTTGACTCCTCCCAAGGCTCTGTCCCCATCCACCATGCTCCCAGGCACAGAAGCAAATCCTACATCGTATCCTCATGGGGCTTTGCTTTCTGTCCCTCGGGAATGTGAGGTCCCCGAGGAAAGCTGGAGGCTGTATTTATTGATTTCATGGGTGATTCAAGGCTTGTCAACAATCATCAGCTCGGACACTCCTGCTTCCCCTTAAGTCTGGGCACAGCCCCCACACACTGCGGGATTGTAGAGTTACACCCTGGTCCAGCGGAGCCACCAAGTGCCACTGTATCAGCTATTCCTAGAAAAAACTGCCAGTGTTCCCTCAGGTGGGGCAATTGGAAGGTTACTACTGTGTACTTTGTTTTCTTCTCTTCCTTCTTCCTGTCCTAGGTGACATTTTTCTTGGGATCCTTGGATCCAAACATCCAGGAGCTCCAGTGGTGCCCTCTGGTCGGTAACCCTGCGCGATGCACCGTCAGCGGCATCTCCCACCCGGCCGTGGCCTCATCAGCCCATCACAGGAATCCTGTGCTGAGCAGCTGACGGAGGCTCCTCTGGAAGACAGACATTTTTGGTCTCCGTGATTTGGCATTCATTCTGTCTTTTAACCCATCTCGGCGGCGACGATGGGTCTCTTAGCTGGCTTGGCAGTAGCTGCCTTCTCGAGGAGGAATGGGACACAGCCCCCCAGAAGGTTTTTATTTTCCCTCTGACTGAGGTTTCTTCTGAAGGTATTGGACAAGTAAGCCTGCGTGTGGCATCAGACAACAAAAATGTCAATACAGACACGTTTTATTCAGTTTCAGATGTTTGCGGTTTAAGAACTCTGAGCGCCAAGAAAAGGGCTGAAGATGGAGCGCAGAGATACGACGATAGTGACGTCACTCGACAGTAAGCGACTTCTTTGCTTTTGTATTTTAGAGGTGCCGCTGAGACCATGCCCTGGGCCTCAAGGAGAGGAAGTAGCTTTGAACGCACCCCATTTTTCTTGGGGTCCTCCAAACATCCAGAAGCCCCATGGTACCCGCTGGTCGGTAACCCTGCGCGATGCACCGTCAGCGGCATCTCCCACCCCATCCGTGGCCTCATCACAGGAATCCTGTGCTGAGCAGCTGACGGAGGCTCCTGCGAAACAGAGGCCCGAGGCGACAAAAAAGAGGTCTGAGTCCCAGGTCCATTTACTAAGAATACCAAAATGTTTGTCCGGGCCTCCTGCCCGTGCCTGTTTTATCCTGCCCCATCATGACATCGGGGCCGAGAGCCCTACAGAACGAGTCTCGGCGCTGGCCGTGAGCATGCGCGTGAGCCCTGTGCTCTGGGAAGAGTGTTAGGAAACCAGGAAGCCCACGGCTCCGGCGATTAGTGAAAGCCGCAAGCCATCATCCACCCCGAGCATCAGTAAACCGCCCTGTTAAAGGCCAGGGAGTAATTACTTATTTGTGGGGTTTGTTATTTATTTGTTTGTGGTATGTATGTATGTGTATATTTGTGATTGAACCCAGGGGCACTCTACCTATGAGCTACCCCCTCAACCCTATTTTAATTTTTTTTATTTTTGGGGGGGTCTGGGAATGGAACCCAGGGGCATTTGACCTCCAAGCTACAGCCCCTGCCCTATTTTTTATTCTTTATTTTGAAACCAGGTCTCACTGAGTTGCAGAGGGCCTAAGTAGCTGAGGCTGTCCGCGAACCGCAATCCTCCGGTCTCAGCCTCCCGAATGTTGGAATTACAAGTGTGCGCCACCACACCCGACTTGTTTTGAAACAAGGTCTTACTAAGAGGCTCACTAAATTGCTGAGGCTGGTCTTGAGCCTGCGATCCTCCTGTCTCAGCCTCCTACATACTGCGATTCCGGGCCTGCACCACCATGCCTGGCTGAGAGTGACCAGTGTAGGCTTTGCAGAACAGACGTCTGCCCAACCGACTCAACCGGGACTCTGTGGAGTGGAAGCAACCATTGACAAGACACAAGAGTACACGCGTGCCGGGGCTCCGCTAACATCCCGAGCCCAGGAGCCGCCAGGCTGGCCCGCTGGCCGCTGTCTGCCAGGCCGTGCCGTCGTCACTGAGAATGGCAGGGGGTGCGCGGGGCAGAGCACTCCCTGGCTCTGGGCTTCCATCCCAGAACTGCAAAGGGTAACTTAAAAAGTAACAGGGAAACTTAGCGGACTCAGATACATGGTGTGGGGATGCTATTGTTTTTTTTCAAACTCACATGATCTGTTTAACAAGTAAGTCCTGGGCCTTGCAGATGTGGAATGTCAGAGTTTGAAAAGTAGATGCCGGGCATGGTGGGCACGCTTGTAATCCCCGCGCTTGGGAGGCTGAGACAGGAGGATCGCACAGGTTCGAAGCCAGCCTCAGCTACTTAGTGAGGCTTTCAGCAACTTAGTGAGACCCTGTCTCCAAATAAAATATAAAATGGGTCTGGGAGTATAGGCCGGAGGTAGAAAGCCTCTGGGTTCCACCCCCAGTATCACCACCACCCCCCAAAAAAAAGAAAGAAAAGAAAATTTCCACTTTCTCTGATGGGCAATGGGAAACTACTGAGGGGGTTTCAGAAGGACAGGGCTCAGTCAGGTCGGCGTCATGGAAAGACCATGGACTGGGGAGCAGCCGACGGGTGTGGGAGCACAGAAAGGAAGCCATAGTAGGGTCTGCCCATACAGTCAGGATGGGAGGCTCAGGCCTGGACGCAGGAGGGGCAGTGACGGAGGACGCACCTAAGCCAAGCCGGGGTGGGCCCAGCACGACAACTAGGATGTGAGTGGGAAATCTGATGGACTCTATCACGGGGCCCACCACAAGATGGCGCTGCAGACCGGGGATGGCCCGCGCGCTTGCTCCCCAGGCCTTCGTAGACTTTCAGGCCATAAAACCTCTTCCAACTACTGGATTTTACTTCAGGCGGGCTACCCTCTCTGACAGGGAGCCGTGTCCCATCCAGCTCCCTACTCGTCTTCCTCCACAACCAGGAGAGGGAAGTGGGAGCCACGCTTTGGGGTCCTGTGTTTTCATCATCTCTGCAGAACAGCAGCAGTGAGCAGGGAACCCTCAAAAGATGATCCCACAAGAAAGCACCACGAGCAGGGCACGTACCCACTGTATAGAGATCTAGAGTAAAAAATATCGCCTATTTATTTATTTATTTATTTATTTATTTTTGTGGTACTGGGGTTCATGGAAGCCCTTCTACCTCCGGGCTACACTCCCAGACCTATTTTATATTTTTATTTGGAAACAGGGTCTCTTAAGCCAGCAAGGCTGACTACGAACCTGCGCCATCCTCCTGTCTCCGCCTCCCAAGCGGGAATTACAAGCGTGCGCCACCACGCCCGGCCAGAGAGTCTATTTAAAAATATGTTGTGCCACATATTTATATACATTTCAAGGTTAACTTTTTTTTTTTTTTTTGCGGATCTGGGGATGGAATCCAAGGGCATTCGAACTCCAAGCTACACCTCCAAGCCTATTATTTATTCTTTATTATGAAACCAGGTCTCACTGAGTTGCAGAGGGACTCACTAAGTAGCTGAGGCTGTACAAACCGCAATCCTCCTGTCTCTGCCTCCCAAATGCTGGGATTACAAGCGTGCGCCACCACACCCGCTAAGGTTAACTTTTAAAATGCAATCTTTTGCCTTCATCAAATATGTAGAAATAACAAGTGAGCCTGGCTTTCTGTTAGAAGTCAAAGCCCTGTGTTTTTTCTTTCTAGTGCTTGAACAATTTAAAACTGTTTTCTAAGGATTTGTTCTGGTGATATATACACTCAAAAGAAATAGACCTCAATTCTCCCAACACTCTCCCGTAATCAGCTGGTATTCAGGATTAAAAACCAGGAACACCCACACAGTCAAAACCAGAACAGCACATCTTTACCCAGAAGGCACGCAGTAAACACACCCCAGCTTGAGTTGACTGTGCTTGAGAAATGTGCAATCTGGGTTTGTTCTGAACGTTCTGCCACTCAGGCACCGGGCTCTCTACTTGAGCACCATTATCAGCACTCTGTGCCACGTGTGACTTCCCAAATGAACAGCTGGATGAACGTGGACAGCAGACGGCCCTTCCCGATTCAGGAAAAACTCTTCATGCAGGACTTTAAGAGCAAGGAAATACAATTTTAAAGCCACTTTTATTAAATTGGGAAACGGTGAGTGTATTATTATACTTCAAATATAGTATGTCCCCTGGCAAAGCTCATGTGTCAGCAATGCAGAAACATTCGGAGATTAAATAGAGTCAAGACTCTACTGTGACCAGTGGATACAAACACAGAAAGGATTAATAATTTTTTGTGTGTGGGGGTCTGGGGATGGAACCCAGAGGCATTTGACCTCAGAGCTATACCCCCTGCCCAATTTTTTTCCTTTTATTTTGAAACAGGGTCTCACTGAGTTGCGGAGGGCCTCACTAAGTAGCTGAGACTGTCCTCAAACCATGATCCTCCGGTCTCAGCCTCCGGAATGATGGGATTACAAGCTTGCGCCACCACGCCCAGCTAAGGATTAATCATCTGAATGGATCTACGGGGTGGTCATTTAGGCGCACGGGCACAACTGGAGGAAGTGAGCCACAGGGGTGTGGCTTTGGGGACTCTATCTTGCTGGTGGCTTCCTGTCTCTGCCTCTGTCTCTCCGTTTTCCAGATGTCGTGAGAAGAGCTGCAGTGCTTTGCCACACACAGCGCCACCGTGATGTCTGCCTTGGAGACGGCCAACTATGGACCGTGCCTCTGAAGCCAGGAGCCCAGTAGACTTGTCCTCTGGGTTGTCCACGTCAGGCATTTTGTGCACAGAGGCAGAGGAGCAGACTAAAGCAGTAAGTAGCCGACTCAATAAATTATCTCTAGGTCAACAACTTGCCTCAGTTCCCCGAATAAAAGGACAGGTTCATCCCAGAGAAGAGTGGCAGGTACATTTGGAAGGAGGGGAGATGAGCGGAGAGGGGAGAGTCCCGGCAGGCATCAGGGCCGTCTGGCTAGACATTGGTGCTGAGGAAGAGGAGTACGGGGAGCGGAAGGGTGTGCCGAGTGGTAGAGCACTTGATTAGTAGACATGAGGCCCTGAGTTCAATCCCCACCCTGCAAGAAAGAGAGAAAGAAAAAAGAAAAGGCAAGAAACAGTCGACGTCTCCACACACCCAGGTTCTGGTCCTTTGTCTAAGGTCCTATTTAATTCTTATAAGTGCACGCATACGCATGTGTGTGTGTGTGTGTGTGTGTTTGTGTGTGTGTGTGTGTCTTATTTTTCCAATTTATAGATATTGAAAAGTTATTTCACAGAAATAAGTAATTGACCCCAACCCATACTATGTAGAAGCCATTTGTCAAAAAAAATTTAATGGCAGATCTTGGTGACAAAAGAGATGCGTGTGACAGTCAGTCCCTGCACTATGAGCATAGATATCGCTGACAGAAGTCAGGCAGGAGAGGAGGCGGATAGCTCCTCTTCATTTTTTATTTTTACTTTTTTATTTTTTTACAATCCTGGGGATGGAACCCAGGGGCATTCTACCTCTGACCTACTACCCCAGCCCTATTTTTTATTCTTTATTTTGAAACAGGGTCTCACTGAGTTGCAAAGCGCCTCACTAAGTAGCTGAGGCTGCCCGTGAACCGCGATCCTCCTATCTCAGCCTCCCGAATGCTGGGATTCCAAGCGTGCGCCATTGCATCTGGCAAGTACCTCTTCCTTTAGTAAATTTAAGCGAGAGCCAGGCACGGAGACAAACGCTTGTAATCTCAGTACTTGGGAGGCTGAGCAGGCGGATAGCAAGTTCATGGCTAGCCTCAGTTACTTAATGGGGCCCTCTGCAACTTAGTAAGATCCTGTTTCAAAATAAAGATTAAAAATAGGATAGGGAGCCAGGGGTGGTGGCGCACACTTGTAATCCCAGCATTCGGGAGGCTGAGACCTGGGGATCGCGGTTCACAGACAGCCTCAGCTACTTACTGAGGCCCTCCACGACTTAAAATTATTCAAAATAGCCGGGCGTGTTGGCACATGCTTTTAATCCCCATGCTTGGGAGGCAGACACAGGAGGATTGCGCAGGTTTGAAGCCAGCCATGCTGGCTGAAGAGACCCTGTTTCCAAAAAAAATAGTATAAAATAGGTCTGGGAGTATAGCCTGGAGGTAGAAGGGCTTCTAGGAACTCTAATACCACACACACACACACACACACACACACACACACACACACACACACACAAAAAAAATCAAAATAAAGAATTAAAAAAAAAAGGGGGCAGGGGTGTAGCTTGGAGGTCAAATGCCCCAGGGTTCCATCCCCAGACCCACAAAAAAAAAAAAAAAAAAAAGTCAGGGGTAGGGAGTGTAGCTGGAAGGTAGAATGCTCCTAGGTTCAATTCTCAGTAGAAAAAAAATTCCAGCCAGACTCCCCGGCAGTGTGTCCTGGTCCAGGAGATCCACCCACAGGTCCCTTTCTGGCAGCTCCCCACAGAGGGCAGGACAGGACTCCGGCTCCTCAGCGTTGGCTGCCAAGCTTTCTCCCTCCTCGTCTTTGCAGTGCGCCGTCTTCTAATTCACACTGATTCCATCTCACAACACGACTCTCCACCTCCCACGCCAGACCCCACGTGGCTGTGTTGAAGACAGCAGTGCCGATCTTAATCTCACTCATCACTCCCACACGCACACCAGCCTGAGAGCAGAGACCGGCACGCTCAGGGCCCAGTGTTCCCAGGGTCAGTAAAGGCCTGAGCTGGACGTGGCTTCCCTGTCTGGCCGCCACAGACCTGCACCAGTTCATAAAAATAGAGGAGAAAAATATGCTTTGGAAAATGTACAGATATTCAATGTCCATGATGTAGATGCTAATCCCATTTAAATTAAAAAGCTCAGCCAGGCATGGTGGTGCACGCTTATCATCCCAGTACTCCAGAGGCTGAGACAGGATCGCAGGTTCATGGTCAGCCTCAAGCTACTTAGCGAGGCCCTCTGCGCTGTTTCAAAATACAGAATAAAAATAGGGCTGAGGGTGTAGCTCAGAGGTAGAATGTCCCTGGGTTCCATCCCCAGTACCACAAGAAAAAAAAAAAATTAGAAAGCTCTTCTATACATTTAACTGAATTTTCTTAGTTAATCTAAGGATTGGGCATGGCCTTTTAGAAAGGCAGGATCAGTACGTAGCAGAGTTTAGTGAGAACCCCAGCCTGGCCCCTGACCATGTGTGTTATAGTTTGGATATACAGTGTTCCCCAGAAGCCGGGCGTGGTGGCGCACGCTTGTAATCCCAGCATTCGGGAGGCTGAGACAGGAGGATCGCGGTATCCAGACAGCCTCGGCTGTGAGTGAGGCCCTCCGCAACTTAGTGAGACCCTGTTTCAAAATAAAGAATTTAAAAAAAGGGCAAGGAAGGGTAGCTCGGAGGTAGAATACCCCTGGGTTCCATCCCCAGTACTGCAAAAAATAAAAAAAAATGTTCCCCAGAAAAGCTCATATGTCAAAAATGCAGAAATGTTGAGAGAGGTAAATAAGTGAATTGGGAATATAACATCATCAGTGGATAAAACTGTGGATGGATTAATAATTTGAATGAACTTACTGGGTGGAAGCTGTAGTTAGGTAGGGTGTGGCTGGAGGAATGAGATCACTGGGAATATGGCCTGGGGGCTAGATCTGTCCTTGGTCCCTTGTCTGTCTGTCTGTCCCTCTCCCTCTCCCTCTCCTTCCTTCCCTCCCTCTCTTTTTCCCTCCTTCTTCCAGCTGCCCTGGGCAGCTTTTCTGCACCCTGCCCAGCTGCCATGATGTTTCCTCCTTAGAGTCCGCCAACCATGGACTAGACCTCAGAAACCACGAGCCAAATAAACCTCCCTCCTTTGAGTTGTTCTTGTCGGCTGTGTTGGTTATAGCGATGCCAAAGCTGCCTAAGACGCCCTGTGCAGCCAGGGGTGGCTGTGCACCTCGGGGAGCCTCGCTCCTCACCCCACACCGACTAAGAGTAATGGTGGCATCTGGCCTGTACGGACTACCTTAAACCATCCAGGCATATACAAAGTCTGGAGCGTATCGTCTGCCCACACTAGGCGATAGGTAAGTTGTGGGAGGTGTTAGCAGGGACAGCACTTATGACTGGTTTCTCCAGCATCTTCATTTGAGCAGGTAACTAACTCCTTTGTGCCTTGGCTGTTTCGTTTAAGATGAGACGAGGATAACAGCCACACTTTCCTCATTAAGCCTTGAAAATACAACTGGACTTTGCAGAGATCCTAGGACGCTGTGGAAAGGAGGCGTGGCTTTCAAACAAACCGAATGAGGCTTTATGACTAACACATCCTGGACACAAAGACCAGCGAGGCCTGTCCCTTCCGCGGAACCCGCACTGGATCTGCACAGTGGTCACCTACCACCTCGGGCGGGCGCCGCCTCCCGCCACTAGAGACACTGGGAAAATCTCAGAGGGTGCTTCACGGGGGACAACACCCTTCCTACCTGCACCCAGATTCAGGGGAGGGTGACATGGAGTCTGCTACAAGAGCCATGTAGAAGCCAGGCACGGTGCCTCAAGCCTGTAACGCCAGTACCTAGGAAGCTGAGACAGGAAGGTCCCAGGTTTAGGACTGTAGCAAGTGTCTCAACAACCTGTTTCAAACAAAAATAAAAAGGGCTGAGGGTGTCGCTCAGAGGTAGAATGCCCCTGGGTTCGATCCCCAGTAACACAAAAGAAGAGGAGAAGGAGAAGGAAGAGAAGAAAGAGGACAGGGGAGGGGAGGAAAGCCACGCAGGCAGGCCAAGTCACAGATATATTAGGTTTAAAAATCCATAGAGCCGGGCATGGTGGCACACACTTGTAATCCCCGTACTTGGGAAGCTGAGACAGGAGGATCTCACAGGTTCGAAGCCAGCCTCAGCTACTTAGTGAGGCCCTCAACAACTCAGTGAGACCCTGTTTCCAAATAAAATATAAAATAGGGAGTCGGGCATGGTGGCGCACGCTTGTAATCTCAGCATTCAGGAGGCTGAGACAAGAGGATCGCGGTTTGCGGACAGCCTCAGCTACTTAGGCCCTTTGCAACTCAGTGAGACCCTGTTTGAAAATAAAGAATAATAAAATAAAATAGGGCAGGGGGCTCAGAGGCCGAATGCCCCCCTGGGTTTCATCTCTAGACCCACCCCAATATAAACATATATATATATATTAGGATAATAGGTTTAGGAATATAGCCCGGAGGTAAAAAGCCCCTGGATTCCACCCACAGTACCACCAAAAAAGAAAAAAGAAAAAATTAAAACAAGCCAGGCATGGTGGTGCATGCTTGTAATTCCAGTATTTGGGAGGCTGAGACAAGAGGATCTTGGTTTGCAGCCAGCCTCAGCTACCTAGTGAGGTGCTTTGCAACTCAGTAAGACCTTGTTTCAAAATACAAAATAAAAAATAGGGCTGGGGGTGTAGCTCGGAGGTATAATGCCCCTGGGTTCCATCCCCAGTACTGCAAAAATAAATAAAATAAATAAATAAGTAACCAAGCTCCAATCAAATCATACAAGCTCCTTGCTGCACGGCAGCCTCGGGGATGGAAGCTTACCTTGCTTTCTCCAACACCCGCTTCCTCCAGCTCAGGCTCCGGACACGGGGCTGGGTGGCTCCTCCATGTGGGGCCTGCGCTGAGCACCGCAGGACACCCAGCAGCACCCTGGCCTCCACCCACAAGACACCAGCTGTACCCCATTGTCATCCCCAGCTGTGACAACCCAAAATGCCACCAGGCGTGGCCCATTGTCCCCTGGCGGCCGAGTCACTCCCCATTGGGAACCACTGCCCGGCGATATCTCTACAACTTGGAATGGTTAGATAACACGATTCACATCGCCCTTTCAAATTCCCCATGTGGCTAAACCAGGCTAGTTTTGACCCAGATGTATTAGTTGCAGACTATTAGCCTTGTGACTGAAATCGCCTGGTGACCGCAGCCATATGTCCCCTGAGAGAAGGTGAGCATGGGTATGGCTGGAGTTGTTGTTGTTATTATTTTGAGGAGTCCCAGGTGCTGGTGGAGAGCCATGCGCTGCCTCGTTCGCCACAGAGATGGCCTCCGGTAGAGGGGAGGCCTACAAGCAAGTTGTGTAGAACCATCACGGTCATACTTGCTCATGGATAAATAAGGACGACACTCAAACGTTCCAGGATTCCTTCCCATTGCTGCCAACGTGCTTAAATTCACTTAAAACAGAAGTCGGACGCCCCAGAGCAGCGTAACCAGGCCTGGGCGTCCGCTGTCCCCAGAGTGTTCGGCTTCCTTGCTTAGCTGGGAAGTTTCTGATTGTCTCTCTGATTGTCTACAAATTAGAGAGTGACTGTGAATTATTTGTATAACCAAAAATAAAATATGCTCTCAGACATTCGAGATTTTTTGGTTTTGTCTGTTTTTGTTTTTGTTCTTGTGGTGCTGAGAACTGAACCCAGAGGCATTCTACCTCTGATCTACACCCCCAGCCTATTTTTTTTAAACTTCAAAACAGGGTCTGGGGGCCCAGCATTTGGGAGGTTGAGACAAGAGGGTTATGGTTCACAGACAGCCTCAAGTACTTAGTGAGGCCCTTTGCAACTCAATGAAACCTTGTTTCAAAATAAAGAATAAAAAATAGGGCTGGGAATGCTTCTGGGTTCTATCCCTAACACCACAAAAACAAAAAACAAAAAATAACAGGGTCTCCCTAAGTTGAGGAGGGCCTCACTAAATTCCTGAGGGAGGCCTAGAAACTGAGAACTTCCTGTCTCAGCCTCCCCTGTACTGGGGTTACAGGAATTTTTGTCACCACGCCCAACTTTATTATTTTTTTATTTTTTGTGGTACTGGGGGTGGAACCCAGAGGCTTTTTACCTCCAGGCTATACTCCCAGACCTTTTTTTTTTTTTTTTTTTTTTTGAAACAGGGTCTCACTAAGTAGCTGAGGCTGGCTTCGAACCCGTGCGATCCTCCTGTCTCGGCCTCCCAAGCGCGGGGATTACAAGTGTGCGCCACCACACCCGGCTTTCAACTTTATGTTTTATTCCGAAACAGCGTCTCACCAAGTTGCAGAGGTCCTTCCTCACTAAGCTGCTGAGGTTGGCCATGAACCTGAGATTCTAAGTATTTCTACAAATATGTATCAAACCACTTTCCCAAGTGCAAAACAATGTCTCAGGTGTAAAATATCTCCTTGTGGACTTTCAAGCAACATTAGTTTCACAATACGCATGGATTACAGTTTCCATAGTATGAAAGAGCCTCTCTTTGCATACTTGGCAGATACTGAAAAAACTTAATTTCCTAGGTCACTATGAAAGGCTCCATTTGGAAGAAAAATCATAAGCCCCTAGCAGCTAGCTAATAGTTAAAACAGCCAGCTAATAGTCAAAAAGAAAAAATATATTTTACTGCAGCTCACAGCTTAGGAATGTAAAATGTGCGATAAGCCCACCCCATCTTATCTATACTGACTGAGTCAGAGCGCCTTGACCCGGGAGCTTACTGACTGCACCTGGTATTATCTAACTCTTGACTACAAAATGTACTTTTCAAATGATTCTGTAATTTTCTGTAAATGCATGCAATTTAGCCCAAAACCCCCTAATGGTCTTTTCCCTATAAATACCCTCAGTTTCAGCGGCTCGGGGCCGAACTCCTATACGAGTCGGCCCCAGTGCACTGGCTCCTTAATAAATGCTTATCTTTTGATCATTGCATCAAGGACGTAGTCTCTCGTGGTACTTGGACTCGCGTATCCTAAGGCTTGAGTGAGGCAGGGGTCTTACAACTACACCACTTAGGATGCCCAAATAAAACCTCTGTTTGCTGAAGTAAGGAAGGGATTTTCTCAGGACAAAAGCCCGAACTCTGCTTTTTAGGTTCTCTGGTTGTAAGCAGGCAATGAGAAATAAGCACAGCGATTTTTACCGTTTATGTTATTATGTATTTATGTATTTATGTATTTACTTTCTGTACTGGGGGTGGAAACCAGGGGCATTCTACCTCCGAGGTATTTCCCCAGCCTTTTTTTTTTTTTTTTTTGAAACAGGGTCTCATCGAGTTGTTGAAGGCCTCACTAACTAGCTGAGGTTGTCGGTGAATCAAGATCCTCCTGTCTCAGCCTCCCAAATGCTGGGATTACAAGCGTGCGCCACCACACCTGGCCTCGAGTTATGTTTTTGTTTTTTTATTTTTGTTTTTGTTTTTTGTTTTTGTGCTACTGGGGATGGCACCTCTACCTCCGAGCTACACCCCCAACGCTATCTTTTATTCTTTATTTTGAAACAGGGTCTCATGAGTAGCTGAGGCTATTTGCTAACTGCAGTCTTCCTTAGTCTCCCAAATGCTGAGATTACCAGGGTGTGCCACCACACCCAGCTTCCATTTATGCTTCTAACTGACACAAATTCAAGTCTGTACACCTGGCGAGAAAACAGGAAAATAAAACAACAACAAAAGCCCACAGTGAGCCTGGCATGGGAGCACATGCCTGTAATCTCAATACTTGGGAGGCTTAGATGGGAGGATCAGCGATTTGAGGCCAGCCTCAACAATTTAGCAAGACCCTGTTTCAAAGTAATACATAAAATTAGGGTTAGGGGTATGGATCAGAGATAGAAAACCCCTGGGTTTGTCATGAGAAAACATAATTCCGTGGAGAGTCCTGGGTGGTTCCCAGGTTTGGGGATGGGAAACTCAACTCAGGACCTTTGGGGTCTTTGGCTTTTGTGTGGAAAATAATTTCAGCATGTGCCAGTCAGAGAAAAGACAGAGGTTTTTATTTAGGAAAAGTGAGAATACACATTCTTGGGAGAGGCCCTTGGGGTCTTTGTAATCTTTTATAGGGGAGCCTCTGGGGTTGGGGTTGTTTGTCAAACATCCCAGGAATTCAGGCGTGAAGATAGGCCATTAAGATTAAAAGTGGCAAAGTGGTGGGGGGGGCGGGCTGGTGGCGCATGCCTGTAATCCCCTGCCCTTGGGAGGCTGAGACAGCAGGATCACAGGTTTGTGGCCAGCCTCAGCTACTTAGTGAGGCCCTGTTTCAAAATAAAGAAGAAAAAACAGGGCTGGGGGAGTAGATCAGAGGTAGAATGGCCCTGGGTTCCATCCCCTGTACTGCAAAAAATAATAATAATAATAATAATAACAGTAATAATAATAATTAAAAGTGTGACCCATTAAGGGGTTTTGTCTAAGAAAGAGCTGGCTCTGTAAGGTGAAATTAAAGATTATGTGGTTTCTAGATTTTAAAGCTATATTTTCTGGGGCCAGGTGTGGTGGCGCATGCTTGTAATCCCAGCATCGGGGAGGCTAAGACCGGAGGATCGTGGTTCGCAGACAGCCTCAGCTACTTAGTGGGCCCTCCACAACTTAGTGAGACCCTGTTTCAAAATAAAGAATAAAAAATAGGGCTGCTATTACTTGGGAGGCTTAGGTCAGAGGTAGAATGCCCCTGGATTCCATCCCAGCAAAAAAAGATAGGATAGGAAAGGAGAGAGGGAGAGGGAGAGAGAGAGGGAGAGAGAGAGAGAGAGAGAGAGAGAGAGAGAGAGAGAGAGAGAGAGAAAGAGAAAGAGAAAGAGAAAGGAGGAGGAGGAGGAGGAGGAGGAGGAGGAGGAAGAAGAAGAGGAGGAAGAAGAAGAAGAAAGGGAGAAAGAAAGATAAAGAAGAAAGGAGAGTATGTCACTGTGGCATGTACTAGTATTGGGAAGAGGTTTTAAAATGTATTAATGTAACAGTGAAGAGATAGAAAGGAAATAAGCAGATAGGGAAAAGGCCTTGGTAGAAAAAAGCTAATTTCCTGAATTTCCTGAGTTTCCTGAGAGGTGACAAATGCCTGAAACTCCAAAGGCTCAGAGATAAGAAGGCCAGAGCTTCACAAAGCCATCTGTTTACTAATCAACAAACCCAGGAGCCAGCACAGAGCAAGTCGGACCCTCCTCCTGAATGAAAGGAGACCCTTCAAAGGACTTGCAAATACCCTATGCAAATTCTCCTTGGAATCCCAAAAGTCACCCTAACCAAAAGCGGACTTGCAAGAGGTCAGGCAAGGCCTGACAGGATGGAAAAAGGGGGGACTTTCCCACTCAGGACCCCCTCCCCTTTTGGGGAGCTGTTCTCTCTCTCACAGGTCGTGTTGGCCCTGAGAGAAGGCAGAGTGCATCTGAGGGCACGTGGCTCGGGCGACTCTCGAGTAGTGACCTGAAGGCCTCTGCTGGACATCAAGGCTGACCAGGCCCCTAGGGGTGACCTGTACCTCTTTTCTGGCAGATCGCGTGGACTCTGGGAGGAAGTAGTTTGCAACTGATGGGCACTTGGCTCGGGCGACACTCGGGTAGTGACCCTGAAGGCAGCTACTGGACCCCGGAGTTCCGACCGCCCCTATGGGGTGTTCAGCCACTTTTTTCTATTCCCTTCTGGCAGATCGCGTGGACTCCGGAAGAAAGCAGCCTGCACCTGAAGGCAATTCGGCTTGGGCTACTCTCAAGTATTGTCCTGAAGGCAGCTGCTGGACCCAGAGTTCCAGCCCCTTTGGGGGTGTTCAGCCACCCTTGCCCCATTCCCTGCTGCTTCCAATAAACCTTTTACTCCCCTTCCTGAGGTCTGCGGGTGTCATTCTTCGCTCACCATAGACAAGAACTCGCCGGGTTTTCTCTCAAGAAACCCCCATTTCATTTTGGAGGTCCCACTAAGATATCATCTATGAGATACCATCTACGGAGGGGTGAGTAATTGCGTGAATCTCCCGGTTTCCTAGTGTTTTTCTGTAGGATGTTTTCTGTAGCTGCTCAAAATTTCAGTAATATTCCATCTGAGCGGAGATTAACTAGTTGTGCCTTTACTCGATCCTAGCGGAGATGCCTTGTGCTTTTGGAAGGAAATGTAGCTCACAGATAATATCAGAAATCCCTCTCCAGAGAAATAGACAAAGGGAAAGATCGGTAACTTAAAATGTGCTTTGACATCGGGCTTATTTTAGAAGGAACAAAGTTTGGAGCTGGGGACACAAAATGTAGCAGACTCTCGCCAGGGTTCCCTCCAGAGCCCTCTCCTCATCTAACAAGGGTTCCGGGTTTATTCAGCTAGGGCGGAACCAGGCTTATTCAGCTAAAACTTCTCTTGGGAATTTAGGGCCCACAGGCAGGCACTAGGGGTACATGCACAGCGGCATGTGCTGACGGTTATCAGGGTGCTGGGCACAGCTTGCTGACATTTGGCCATTAGACCCGGGCATCTAATGGTGGCGACGGATGCCAGTTCCAGCCACGCTGGTAGAGCATGGATAGAACCCGGTAGGCTAAAGCATCATCATTTATGGCCATGCATGAAACGATATGCAAGCCCAGAGGATGCTCTGGGAAGGTTGCGATAGTGGGAGAAATTATGGGACGCCATTATTTTTTCCCCTGTCTTTCCAATGGGAAATCGCCCATCTCCAAGCTCACCAGCACCCCTAGTAGATTGCGTACAGAACAACTGGGGATCCTTATCCCCAGACACTGAAGAAGAAGCGTTTGGCCTTCTTCTCCAGCCGTGCCTGGCCTCTATCAAGTGGGAGATGGTAGAAGCTGCCCCCCCATGAGGGAAGTATAAATTGTGATACCATTTTAGATGCCTTTTGCAGGCGAAAGGCTAAATGGGCTGAACTGCCTCATGTACAACTATTCCTGGCTTTAAGGGAAGATTAACAGTGTGTAAATACACTGGTTGGAACAACTCAAACGCCAGTAACACCCCCAGAAACCCCAGAAAAGGAGAAAAATATACCCAATGTTCCTTCAGCACCACCCTGTCCACCCTACTCAGGGTCCCTAGATCAGAGAAGGCCTATACCCCATCATATTGGATGCTCAGGGCGCACACAGGCATCCATTACCCCCTCCAAGCTGTACCTGCTGGGGGTGAACTTGGAGGAACTATTTGGGTACAGGTACCCTTTTCCCTTC
Source organism: Muscardinus avellanarius (assembly GCF_963383645.1). NCBI lineage: Eukaryota > Metazoa > Chordata > Mammalia > Rodentia > Gliridae > Muscardinus > Muscardinus avellanarius. Next base: position 111,642,521 of record NC_137794.1, on the reverse strand, counting down.
AAGGTATGAGACAGATTAAGGCAGATCTAGGAAAATTTTCAGGTGGTCTGGATAAATATATTGGGAAGTTTCAGGAATATACTCTGACCTTTGATCTTTCCTGGAGGGAGGTGAGATTAATAATGGATCAAACTCTCACAACTAGTGAGAGGAGGGCAATTTTATTTTTTTAAATTTATTTTTATTGGTGAATTGTAATCATACATCACATTGGAATATAAGACTTGAGAGGATATACAAGCACACATCATCCAATTAGCCCTCATCCAGTCCTCATCCCATTCCCTCCCCCTCCCTCGATCCCATGCTTATTTGGTGATTAACTTTTATACATATGTTTATGTACCTCCTGCTTTTTAAAGAGGCTCCATCCTCCCCTATTCCATACCCTCTGGTTGGTCACCTTAATTGCTTCACTATAGGACCCTTTCTATAGCTCGACCACTTCCTGTTGCCCCTTTCCTCCTAGTTATTGCTAATTAGGGGAAGCATCTGGTTTTAATTTTCTGCGATATTTCCCTGTGCATGCCGCGTTGCAAATACCGATCCCACTCTTGACGGCCCCAGTTGTGGCCTGGCTACCCGGTGGACTGATCCAGACCTCGCTGGCTCAAGTAGCGGCCTTGCTTCATGGGAGGCCCTGGTTCTGGCCTCACTGGCCCCGACACTGGCCTAACCCCTCAGCTGGCTCCAATCCCGGCCTCAGAGGCCCCGCACCGGCCTTCCTCACGGCAGGCTCCAATGTTAGCCGATGGCCCCAGGATCGGCCTAACCCCTCGGCAGGCTCTGATCTAGGCCTCGGAGGCCTCAATAGCGGCCTTGCCTCACAGAAGGCTCCGATGCTGGCCAGTGGCCCTGGCACCGGCCTAACTTCTCAGCAGGCTCTGATCCCGGCCTTGGAGGGCCCAGCACCGGCCTTGCCTCACGGCAGGCTCCAATCGCAGCCTCGGAGGTCCCAGCACCGGCCCTGACTCATGGCATGCTCCAATCCCAGCCTCGCTGGCCCCGGCACTGGCCTAACCCCTCGGCAGGATCCAATCCCAGCCTCAGAGGCCTCAATAGCGGCCTTGCCTCATGGAAGACTCTGATGCCAGCCAGTGGCCCCAGCACCAGCCTAACCCCTCAGTAGGCTCTGATCCTGGCCTCGCGGCAGGCTCCAATCCCGGCCTTGCTGGCCCCAGCACCGGCCTAACCCCTCGGCAGACTCTGATCCCGGCCTCAGAGGCCTCAATAGCAGCCTTGCCTCACGAAAGGCTCTGATGCCGGCCGTTGGCCCCAGCACCGGCCTAACCCCTCGGCAGGCTCCCATCCCGGCCTCGGAGGCCCCAGCACCGGCCTTGCCTCATGGCAGGCTTCGATCCCAGCTTTGCTGTGTCCGTCACCCCTCAGCAGGCTCTAATCCGAGCACCCTCTTTGCCCAACTATTTGTCCCACATTCTCGAGGGTGCGTGGTGGTGGTAGCATTCTGCCTCTGGGGTCATTACTTCAAAGGTTCCAGGTGTCATGTATCAAATCTCTGCCTCCCCTGAGTACTGGCCACTGCCATTGCCACTGCCTCCACCATTTCAAATCTTTCCCAAGTTCTTTTTCCACTCTGAATGTTGTCCAGTCTTCCTAAGCATGCGCGACGGTAGCATTCAACCTTTAGTATAATTTCGAGGAGGGCAATTTTAGATGCTGCTCAAAATTGTTAAAGGTTTAAATCTATTAAAACTTGTTTATATTTGACTTAAATAGAAATTTCAAATACAGAGATATAGTACTACAAGATATAAAGGCTTTAAACTAAAATTCCTTTGTGTAATTGGTAATTAATATGGGACTAATACAGCTTGTTTTTATCTTTAGCCTAAACTGTTATAACAATTTATATGATAGTTTTTCTAAGTGCAGGTGTTTGTGTTTTAACACTTGGTGTTAAGTAGACTAAGGGTTAGCGTGTCTGACCAAGGTCAATATTTAAATATTATAACTCTAGCCTGATGGCTCAGAGGCAAAGAAAAAGATTTTTGGTTGGCCTACATCTGAAGGCTTATTCTTGATACTGGCTCAATCCTGGAGTCTCAATCTCCAGCAGCTTTTTGTTCTTAAAGAAAAACTTTGTAAAATGTTTAAGTGAGTGAAAAACAAAACTAAGAAAACACCTTAGTTCAGTTCATGTGGCTTAAATTGCTAACAGTTTAAGATTGTTAAAGATTTCAAAATTATCACTCAAAGATTAACATACTTTGGTTTCTTCAGGCTAAGACAACTGCCATCATATCGTCTTCCTGGTAATAGATGTTTAAATTATAATGTCATTCTAAAGATTTGTTTTGTTAAATTGATGGTTTAATCCACTGGCTGGTTATTAGAAGGGAAAAATTAGTAGGTAGATGTAAGTAAACTAATTGTGTCTATACCTGTGACCATAAATGTATCTAGATCTAAAAACTAAATGTGTTGTGTGTCTAGAGTCATCTAAATGTGCTAAAAGATTTCAGAAATCAAAAGTTAAAGGTTAAAAGTGTATGAGTTTTATATTTGTATGTGAACTGACCAATTTTAAAAATATATCGTTTGTACTAGAAAAACCAGGACTGGCAGGAAGAAGGGACTTGTAATTTACATTCCTAAAGAGAAGGAAGAAAGCCAGCCAGGGAAGAGGTTTCTGTACATTTCTGAGAGACAAATGGAGACACATTTTAACACATCTGGGGAGGGGAACAAAAGGAGAGGTTTGTGTCAGGAAGGCAGGACTGCCCCCCGCCCCAGGTCCGGCTGGAGATCGCAGAAAAACTGGGCTAGAGATAGGGCATCATGTCTACAGATCAAAGGACCTGCCGGGACTTGGTCGGGATAAAAACACTCAGCATACTGGAGTTCTTTGGTATTTTCATTCGAATTGCCCCCTTGTGCCCCTTTTGGGCAAAGGGCTGTGACTATCTCCTGTATTTCTATCTTTTTAATAAACTTCTTTAAATCTTCAGCAACTGTCCGAGCTATGCATATTTATTCTTAGCTTAGGACAAGAATCCATGGTTTTTTTTCTGCTTTTGGTCATTTTGGGTTTTATTGTGGTTTGAGGGAAGTGTGTCCAGGACCCTAGCAGGGATCCCCGGGAAACAGTTTCCCCAAACCATATTCTCCCAATCTGTAACATGGTAGATGAATAAAAGTCACTAACATGGATGCTGGAAGCGTACCCCTCCCCTGGTACTCACCAAGAAATGTAACTGCAGATAATTAACCTGCAGAGGGCCAGGTCCCCAGGCAGCCACCTGCAGAAAGGTAAAGGTCACATAGGTCAGGATCTCCGCCTTCCCCTCCCACACCCAGCTTCCCGGGGCAATCCAGCAGTCACTATTCAACCTCTGTGAGCCCGCCCGCCTGCTTCCGCCATTTGTCACAAATCATAAAATGAGAGCTCACACAGAGTTCGAGGCCGGAGTTTTTGAGGAGCTATCCTAATTCTTAACTTCTGTCCACTGGTGTAATAAACTTCTTTTCCACCCTACTTGGCGTGGGTCAGTTATTCCAGAGGATTTCCTCAACATCAGTTTTCAAAATAGCCAAAAGGTCATATTTTGGACCTATATTTGAAGCATCCTGTGAGATTATTCTCTGAACTGGGAACTGAAGGATGGAGAATTGAGGCCTAAGACCCCCGTTGTTCTCCTGTTGGGGAATAGACAATGTCACCTTTGCCCATTAGAAGAGACATAGGAGGTTAGTACTGTTGGGCCAGGACTATGCAGGGACAAAGAGAGCCACACACCAACAGGTTATTTTAAAAAAAATTAAAAGAATTTAGCATAAAAGAGAAAATTACCAGCTAGCTGGGGCTGCAGACTCTCGAGCCAATTGTTAGAGCTATGCGCCCCTCCAGTCAGCCAGACCCCTTTTATGGAGGAAAACCATAAAACCCTTAACTATATTTGGCCTTTTCCTTATTGGCTAAGCCCCCTTTACTGAGACAGATAACAGTTTTTGGTTAGCTAACAGCCCCCTCTTAGGTCCATATCTGGAAACCAGTCATCTTCTTTAGGTTTCCGCAGGGTAGGGGTCCCACTTTTTATTGAGCAGTTTATCTACAGTTTATCCAAGAACAAAGAGAGGAGGAAGAATGGTGATTACATTCAAGGGGTACTTACAATTTCAGAAAGGCAGACGTTAAAGGTTACACAGTGCAAAGGTTAAACAGGGTTCAGCATATACATACATTCCAGAGTAACAGCTCTGAGTTGTAACAAAATGGAGTCTATACAAGATGGAGTCCTGCTGGCCCTTCAGTACAAGTCCACACCCATCCCACATCTCTGGTGAGCTCACTGGTGCTGGTGTTTGTTGGTGGTGGTCGTGGCAATGATGATGTGCTTGTTTGTTTGTTTGTTTCTTTTGGGGTGCTGGGGATTGAACCCAGGGCCTTGCACAAGCCAGGCAAGCGCTGTTCCACAGAGCGCACCCCATCCTAAGGCTCTTGCTTTTGACGCACCTCCCTCTTAAACCATGAAAGAAACATCTTCCAAGCTCTTACGGATTGGGAGAATATGGTTTTGGGGAAACTGTCCCCGGGGACCCCTATTAGGGTCCTGGACACAATTTCTCAAATCACAACAACCCCCCCCCCAAAAAAAAAAAAAACCAGAAAAACCACGGTTTCTTGTCTTGAGCTAAGGGTAAAAACACTTTAGCCCGGACTCTTGCTGGAGATTTATTTATTTATTTTTGTGTGTGTGGTACTGGGGGTGGAACCCAGAGGCTTTCTACCTCCGGGCTATCCTCCCAGACCTTTATTCTATTTTATTTGGAAACAGGGTCTCACTAAGTTGCTGAAAGCCTCACTAAGTAGCTGAGGCTGGCTTCGAACCCGTGCGATCCTCCTGTCTCAGCCTCCCAAGCGTGGGGATTACAAGCGTGCGCCACCATGCCCGGCTTGCTGAAGATTTAAAGAAGTTTATTAAAAAGATAGAAATATAGAAGACAGTTACAGCCCCATGCCAGAATGGCATGGGGGGGGGGGGTTTCAAGCCAATTCACCACCCAAAGATACAGCACGTGGACCAGATGTTTTATACCCATGACCTCCATCTTGTTTACATAATTCTGAGGTAGTAACCGTCCCTGTAAGGTACCTCCCCCAGCAAGGTGTGGCAAGGTGTCTCCTTTCATGAAGGTCAACCCCTCCTACCATCTTAGCTAGCCTATCTAATCGTGTAGATCTGTCTTTAGACAGAGAAAGGCCTAGTTCCCCTCTCCCATCAACTTGCTAATTACTTTTACCTAAGTCAATCTAAGTTTCAACAGCTGTTTGCTTCCTGACCAAAGCCAAGCCCTTCTCTCTCCAGCTCTGCCATTTTGACACAATTATTTCTGAAATATATCTATTAATAATCAGAGCTTTCTCAGATCTTCCTAAGCCGTTCCCAATACTGGTGCACAAGCGAACAATTGTTCATAATTTGTCTAACATTACAGCCGAATGCACAGGCAACATCTCTGCCCCTTTCTTCTCCTTCTCTTGTTACTCCATCTCTCACTTTCTTTTCCTTCATTCTTAATTCAACGTCATCTCTTCTTACTTCCAGCAGCTTTGCAGACACTGCAGATGTGAAGAAGAGCACAGCAGAGCCTGCAGCCCGACACAGACCCAAGGAGGTAGAGGAAGTGAACCCAAGGTCAAAGGTGAGCCATTCTAGAATTTTCCACTGTAGAAAAGATGATTGCTCACAGATAAAATGAGTGCTAGTGTGTATGAGATTATATAATTACCTTTTTTTCTTTATATTTTGTTTTTAGTCCTGGGAATGGAACCCAGGGGCCTCTACCTCCAGGCCACACCCCGGACCTATTTTATATTTTATTTTGAAACAGGGTCTCACTAAGTTGCAGAAAGCCTCACTAAGTAGCTGAAGCTGGCTTTGAACCTGTGTGATCCTCCTGTCTCAGCCTCCCAAGTGCTGGGATTTCAAGTGTGCGCCACCATGCACGGCTTAATTATCTTTTTTTCTATCAAAGGAATAGCTTGACTTGGGCTCCATTTTGTAAAACTGCCTTTGAGTAGCCTTATGTGTGCTGTGTTTTTGTAAAGATAGCATTTCCTGGAAACTGTGCGTGCCAACCCCTCCCCCTGCACCCCCTTTAGCCAATGGTGTAAAGATTGTGAGGCTGCATTCCCACCAATAGGAGCACAGCACAGAAGCCCCACACTGAAAATAAGACACCCAGCAGTTTCCACCCTGCAGTTCCTGCGCGCTGACTCACTGGTGACGGGATCCTTCCTTGGAAAAAGTAAAATTCAACTTGCTGAGCTGCTTTCAAATGCGTGTCTCTTAGCTGGGCATGGTGGCGCGCTCGTAATCCTAGCACTCGAGAGGCTGAGACGGGAGGATAGAGGTTCGTGGACAGCCTCAGCTACTTAGTGAAATCTTTTACAACTCAGTATGACCCTATTTCAAAATAAAGAATAAAAAATAAATAGTGCGGGAGGTGTAGCTCAGAGATAAAACGCCTCTGGGTTCCATCCCCAGTACTGAAAAAAAAGTCTCTTTTCTATGACACCATAGAAATTTACTTCTGACACATGTCAGTGGATCTGTTGTGAAAACCTTTTAAGGACCTTTACTAATACTGGGAATTCTGTAACTTTGACTTAACATAAAATGGGTATAGTCATACAGGCCTTGTTTTCAGATACGAGGTAAAACATTCTTCATGCCAGAAGGTAACGTTAGAGATTTGCAAGATGCAAATAAACAGTAAGAGAAAATTTATTAATATGAAATATAAGAAATATCTTCCTAAGAGAAAGACTTGATAATATTTCATTCTTGTCACTTATGAATACATAGATAAAAACAAATTTTTTCCTGAATAGGAAAATTAATAAATATATAAAGCTGGGCGTGGTGGCGCACGTTTGTAATCCCAGCATTCGGGAGGCTGAGACCAAAGGATCGTGGTTCACAGACAGCCTCAGCTACTTAGTGAGGCCCTCTGCAACTCAGTGAGACCCGGTTTCAAAATAAAGAATAAAAAGTAGGGCAGGGGATGTAGCTCAGAGGTAGAAGGCCCCTGGGTTCCATCCCCAGACCCGCATAAATAAATACATAAATACATAAATAAATAAATACATATCTAATAAATATATCCTAAGCCTTGGTTCTCTACTCGAGTCTCATTTTAATTTAGGCAAGCCAGAAATAAAATAAAATGCATGGGCTTTAAGACCCAATTCACAAACTAAACACAAATAATTAGACAAAGAAATACTTCTGCTTCCGTTTGAGGAGAGAAAGACATTGCTCATATATATATACATACATATATATATACTTTTTTTTAATTTTGAAACAGGGTCTCACTAGGTTGCTGAGAGCCTCACTAAGTAGCTGAGGCTGGCTTTGAACCTGCGCGATCCTCCTGTTCCTCCTGTCTCTGCCTCCCAAGCTCAGGGATGACAAGCATGCGCCACCGCGCCCGGCAAGAGACATTGCTTTTTTGACGTGGAAATCTTTCCAGGTAGGGGGGCACAAGCCCGTAATCTGAGTACTTGGGAGGCTGAGACAGGAGGCTCAGCAAAGCCCTCAGAAACTTCCAAGACCCTTTTATTCGTTCCACATAAAAAATAAAATAGGGCTGAGGATGTAGCTCAGAGGTAGAACGCAGATGAGCTCAATCTCCAGTAGCCACAAAGAGGGGAGGGGTATAAATGTGCCTTCACCAGTCTATCTCTTATTTAAACATCCGGCTAGAGTCAGTAATACTCACCACACTCATATATTAAGTACTGAGCACACTCATATGTTAAGTACTTCGTGTATGGCACGATGCATTTTGTATTTCTCTTCCCACCCTGGAGTTGGCCCATCTGCCGTGGGGAGGGCAGCCGGAGGAGCAGACGGACCCAAGGTCACCCAGCTGGGAGTGGCCTCACCTGCTTCCTTGGGGTCTGGACAGCTTCCTAACCACATGGCCCGCGCCTTGCGTGGGGACAGAGCTGGCCAAAGAGAGGTTCTTTTTCACCTGTATCCTTAACCTCAAAGCAAGTGCATCCCCCCACGCCCCTACCCAACCGGGGAACAGTTTGACTTACAAGGACTAATTTCTTATTAAGTTCCGACAACAGGCTTTAATCAGATTGTTAAAATACGTCAGAATCAAACATTGTGACTTCCCATGGGCACACCGGACGGACACTCGGTGCCTTTGTAACAGTGGTCACCACAGGGAATGCAAATACGACAACGGTTTGTAAAGCATGGGCTGATTTCACCAACAACTTCAATTTCAATATATATAAAATATATATAATATATAAAATGTGTAATATATAAAATATACAATTAGAGACCTTGTTTCCAAATTTGAAAATAAAAAAAAAATCAAGCTGTGGGTATAAATCTGAGGTAAAGTGCCCTGGGTTCAATTCCCAGCACCAAAAGAAAAAAAGGAAGCTTGTAGGCCAGGTGTGGTGGCGCACGCTTTTAATCCCAGCATTTTAGAGTCTGAGACCGGAGGATCGCAATTCGCAGCCAGCCTCAGCTACTTCACAGCCTGCCTCAGCTACTTAGTGAGGCTCTCTGCAAATTAGTGAGACTCTGTTTCAAAATAAAAAGAATTTAAAAATAGGGCTGGGTGTGTAGCTTGGAGGTAGAAGAATGTCCCTAGGTTCCATCCACAGTACTGCAAAAAAAAAAAAAAAAGCTTTTAATTGTTATTATTCTAACATATTATTATTACTTGTAATCCCCGCGCTTGGGAGGCTGAGACAGGAGGATCGCATCGATTCAAAGCCAGCCTCAGCTACTTAGTGAGGTTCTCAGCAACTTAGTGAGACCCTGTTTTCAAATAAAGTATAAAAGAGGTCTGGGGATATAGCCCAGAGGTAGAAAGCCTCTGGGTTCCATCCCCAGTACTGCAAAAAAAAAAAAAAAAGAGAGAGAGAGATAAAGGCTAGACTACAGCAGTTTGTAAAATAACTAAAGCATGTCCTGAAATCTAACATTTTAACAGTAATCTAAATCATAGAGCCAGGCGTGGTGGCGCACGCTTGTAATCCTCGCGCTTGGGAGGCGGAGACAGGAGGATCGCGCAGGTTCAAAGCCAGCGGCGCTGATGTAAGAGACCCTGTTTCAAAAATATAAAATAGGTCTGGGAGTGTAGCCCGGAGGTAGAAGGGCTTCCAGGAACCCCAGTACCACTAAAAATAAAATAAAATAAATAAAATAAAATAAACCACAGATATTGATATATAGCATACAAAACAAATAATTATAGCCCGGCCGCCCAGAGGTGCCATAATTTCCCCTAAGTTGGTGAATATTGATAATTTTATATCAGATATATTCTAGACAGTATCTTTCAGGAAAAGAAAACAACAGGCTGGACAATGGGTCCTTGTTACCCACAGCTCGCTCCAGATGGGAGACAAGGAGGCTTTCATCCATCACATGGACGGAGCACAGGAACGGAGTCAGGGAGGGACGGTGCAGACATCGGCCAAGGATGTCAAAGTCACCCGACACCCGCAGAGTTCAATTTGTTTTCCGAACAAACTGGTCAAGAGAGAAGGAGGCCAAAAGAAACAAGAAAGTTCTTTAGAATGTGGAGTTTCTAACGTGCGGCGCTATCGCTTCCAGTTCATGATGCAATTAGAATGAACGTATTAGCCGGGCGTGGGGGCGCACACGTGTAATCTCAGCACTTGGGAGGCTGAGTCAGGAGGATCACAGTTCACAGCCAGCCTCAACTACTTAGTGAGGACACTCCACAACTTAGTGAGACCTCGTTTCAAAATAAGGAATAAAAATAGGGCTGGGAGTGTAGCTTGAAGGTAGAATGCTCCTGGATTCCATCTCCAGTTCTGCAAAAAAAAAAAAAAAAAAAACATATTGCTTATGGAAACACTGACATAGTCACTTTCATGTGCCTGTAGAACCCACTTAGTGATAACTGGCTTCTGAACCATTCGTGCTAGAACTTGCAATGCAGGGCATTTGAAAGGATGCGTAGGAAATGTTGGAAGGACAAATGGAAGTTAATGAACTATCAGAATAGAGAAAGACACTGAAATTCAGCTCTTTCTCCTAAGCTCGAGCACCAGGTCGTCTGGCGATGAGCTCTATTTCGTCTATGATATCTTCTTCCAGGCCCGGTTCCACACATTGCTGGAGATGCAACAGCAGACTGTGAACACGCACATCTGTACGCGGCCCCAGACTGTGAACACGCACATCTGCACGCGGCCCCGGGTTCTACACACAGGCTCTTCACAGTGACTTCAGGGAGGATGCGCTGCTGGACCTTACGGTCTCAAATATGAGAGATTTTCTTCTCCAGTGTAAGAGAGAAAATCTGCCTGCATTTGAGGTGTGCCCTGTACCACTGATCGTGCCATCGGGTTCTATGAAAACCTCTGTGCCAATCCCTGCTGGCCCCGTGAGCATGAGCACAGAAGACCTGGTGCCCTTTCCTCCGACGAGCGTGGCACCGCCCAGAGCATCTTCTCCTCCCGGCTCACTTTGCAGTGACTGGTCTGTGTCCTCAGGACTGGAACACGGTGCAGGAGCCTGGGGGACTTGAGGCTGGAGACGGATGATTAGCGGGGATTCTAATCTGTTTCTCTCTTGCCAAATTACTGTTTCTCTGCCACTGGGAACTTAAAAAATGTCACGTAATGAGAAAAGGCCATAGCTACAAGTGCTGTCTCCTGTCTCCGGCCGCTTTCCTCTCTCTAGACCAGTGCGAGGAGCCTGAGGGTGATCTCCCGCCCATGGGGAGCTGCTCACCTTCCAACCCAAAGACACATCAGGAAGGATTTATTTATTCGGCCCATCCGTCTTTGTCCTTCAACTGGCATTTATTTGGGGACTTCCGTGTGTGTCATCTTGCGAGCTGCTTATGCAGGGGGAGGAAAAAGAGGAGATTTGAAAGTGAAAACTATATTGTCTCTAAAAAAAATAGAGCCATGAAGCACATTGTGTTAGATCCTAATACTGAAGCAATGTGGAATTCCTAAAGATTATATATATATATATATATATATATATATATATATTTTTTTTTTTTTTTTTTTTTTGCAGTACTGGGGATGGAACCCAGGGGCACTCTTATCTTCTAGCTATGCCCCCCAGCCCTATTTTTGATTCTTTATTTTAAAACAGGGTCTCACTGAGTTGCAAAGGCCCTCACTAAGTAGTAGCTGAGGCTGTCCTCAAACTGCAATCCTCCTGTCTCAGCCTCCCAAATACTGGGATTACAAGCATGCGCCACCATGCTCAGCTAGGGTAATTATATTATAATTGTGTAGGAGAATGCCATTGTATTTCAGATGTCTATATAAGATGGAGGTTTATATATAGGTAGTGTCATGAAAGTTTTTATATGTAGGAGTTATATAAAGTGTCCTGATATCTACAGCTATGAAATAGTAGTGCTTAAAGTCTATGTGTGCATGTGTATATATGCATATGGACTTATACATGCAAATGAGCATAAAAGTAGATACAGACATATTTATACATATTGCATATATATGGTATATATTATCGTTTTATAAATATTGTGTGTAGATGTATTTAAAGAAAGAGCAAGGGCCGGGTGTGGTGGTGCACATTTGTAATCTCTGCGCTTGAGAGGCTGAGACAGGAGGATTGCTCAGGTTCAAAGCCAGCCTCAGCTACTTAGTGAGGCTCTCAGCAACTTAGTGAGACCCTGTTTCCAAATAAAATAGAAACTAGGTCTGGGGGTGTAGCCTGGAGGTAGAAAAGCCTCTGGGTTCCACCCCCAGTACCACCAAAAAAATAAAGAAGGGAAGAAAGAAAGAAAGAGAGAGAGAGAGAAAGACAGAAAGGAAGGAAAGAGAGCAAATATTGTAAAATACGGGTGGTTAGTGAACTTAGGTGAAGAGTATGGGGTCTTTATCAAGTGCTTTTTCTCTAGTTTTGAAATTTTCAGTAACACAAAGTTTAGAGGAAAATCTATCATCTTGGACCTCAAGAAGTTCACAGTCTGTGGATCATTTTTTTCTGTCTCTAATAATAAAGATGAGAAAGACCACATCAGAGGGCCAGGAATCTTTGGTGACGAGGGGCTTGGCCGGTATGTGTTGGCTTCACCTACGAACTCGATGCCGAAAAGGAGACCAACGTGGTAGACGTGGCAGGTTCAGTGCAGCCCCAGCTCCGGTGCCCTGGGTGGCTCTTTGAGCTGCAGCAGGTGCCAGTGGCTTAATGCCTTGCAGGGGCGGGAGAGGCACCCTGGAGGCAACGCCAAGATCCAGGCTCCAGTGGCCAGTGACCAGACTGGCATCAATTTGGCCCAGAAAGCTGCAACTTCTAAGTCACCCAGGACCAGGAACAAGAGTCCAGCTTCTCCCTGGCTGAGAGCAAAGCTGGGTGGCTTCAGCCTCCCCCTCCCACTCGCTGATCATGGCAATGGAGGAGGTAAGGCCATGAGCCCCGCTGACAGGACAGTCACCTTCCATCGCAGATCAACAGGAACAAGGTTCCAACAACGAGGAAATGACCCCAGGAGTTGGAGAAGACACACCGCGGGCCCCAGAATGTTCCCCACGAGGGCAGGTCCTGCAGCTCTCCTCCCCAGAACCATCAAGACCCTAGGCACCCTAGTGGTGCGGCAGGCCTGTAATCCCAGTACAGGGGAGGCTCAGACAGGAGGACTGAAGGATAGAGACCAGCCTCAGCAGCTACCTCAGCAGCTTAATGACACCATGTTTCAAAACAAATAAAAAAGCTGGGCGTATAGCTTGGAGGCAGAATGCCCTTGGGTTCAATACCCAGCACCAAAAGAAAGATAAGTCAAAAGCTTCCAGATCTCAATGGAAGCCACCTCTGAGCCCTGGCTGTGGCAGACCGACCTGGACTTGGCCTCCAGCCAAAGGCAAATTCACCTAGGTTGCATGCTGGGAAATCAAAAATGGATCAAGATGGCTTGCCCCAAACTCAGACAGAAAGGTGCTCCAATTAGAGCTGTCCCTGAGTTATGGCTCGGAAGTACCCATGAAGACGAAGGCCCCTGGTCTGCTGACTCTGAGCTGCGATGGGTGGTCTTCCTGCTCCTCCCCGACATGGCTCTGCACGTCAGTGTCAAGCACGCAGGTGCCGATGGTGCTCCCAGTTCACCGTGTCAGCCCCACTACTCGGGACAGCCAGGGTGCACTGTTCCACTACCTTCCCTTCCGTCACTCCAGCTCCCTCCACGGTCTCGACCGCCTCCCTGACTCCTTCGCCATCACGCTTGTAGAAGCAGCAGCCCCCTTTCTGCCTCTTCATGTGAGACACCATCTTCGTCCATTTGCACTGCTGCAGCAAAACACCTGACACTGGTAATTTATCAAGAAGAGAAATGTCTCACAGTTCTGGAGGCCGGGACTCCAAGGCCACAGTGCCAGCAGTTAGCTCTGGTGAGGGCCTTCTTGCTGAGTCCTCACAAGAAGAAAGAAGAAGCTGGAGGGATGGGCCTTTAGTCAAGTCCTTTTGTAAGAGCACAAATCCCCTGCCCTGGGGAGCCCTCGGGGCCTGCTCACCTCCCCAAGGCCCCCCTTAATAGTGTCGCAGTGCCCGAATTTGGAAGGGGACACTTCACAGTAGAGCAGGTGTCCCAGAGCCCCCAGAGTCCCCATCCAGGGCTCCATTCTGGCTCCCTGATGCTTCCATGGCCATGGGTTTCCTGGCCCTCCACACGTAGCCGGAGCATGATACGCGCTCTAGACTAAAGCCGTCTCCTCTTATTTCTGAATTTCTTTCATGACACCACTATTTCCTGTGCTCAGAGCGCCGTTCCTTCTCTCTTGGGTCCTACTCCTGTTTCAGCCTCTGTGCTGTCTCTGGAGTTTCGATCCCATCAGGCTCCAATCTGCACCTTCGGCCTGGTGATTCACCCTCCCCTCTTTCCCCCTTCATTGTTCTCAGCAGTCCTCAGGAGAGAATCCCTGACTCAGGATCTGTGCTTGTAAAACACTTGGGTGATAACTGTGCGCGGTGCTTCAACTGCAAAGCGTGGTCCAGTGCTGATCTCAGGCAGAGGGACGAGCATTGTTGCGGTAAGATAGAAGAAATTTTAAGTACAAAAGAGACACATTAGGAAGGAAAGGAAAAGGATAGCTTTAAAATATGGAAAATTCATAATCTCTAACTCCACCCTCCAAGGTACCTTTTGTTTTAGGTAGAAGTCTCAAGGACCCACACCCTTAATCACATGGCCTCTCTGCACCTGAGGTAAGGAAGATGCTTAGCGAACGAAGGCTTCTTGCTGAGGGACAAGGTCAGACACCACCCAGCCACTACCCAAGGCTTTGAGGAACTTGAGGATTAAGAAGTCCAGACCTGCTGGCGTGGTGGCGCACGCTTGTAATCCCTGCACTTGGGAGGCAGAGACAGGAGGATCCCGCAGGTTCGAAGCCAGCTGTGCTGGCTTAAGAGGCCCTGTTTCCAAATAAAAATATAAAATAGGCCTGGGAGTGTAGCCTGGAAGTAGAAGGGCTTCCAGGAACCCCAGTACCACCAAAAAAAAAAAAAAGTCCAGAACCCCACCCATGCTGTTTGTACCCCACCCACTCCCTCTAGGAGGTTCTGTAAAAGAGCTATAAAAGCAGCAGAGTCTCTCTCTCTCTCTCTCTCTCTCTCTCTCTCTCTCTCTCTCTCCTCATTCTCCCTTGAACGTGTATCCCCACTAAGCCAAGAACCCCATGGATTATCGTGTTTCCCATGACACACACTGTTTCCCACAAGCTTCCTGCCAGAGCTACAGAGAATGGGCTACAGAGAGCAGGTTAGCCTATAATCCCAGTACTTGGGAGGTTGAGACAGGAAGATCACAGGTTCAAGGACAGCCTCAGCAAGTAGTAAGAGACCCTGTTTTCAAAATAAATATATAATAGAGCTGGGGGTATAACTCAGAGGTAGAATACCCTTAGGTTCAATCATCAGTAATACATAAACAGAAAATGAAAATTCCTAAAACCACAAATAAAAAAGTGCTCTCTGATCGAATGGGACAGAATTCTAAGTGGTAGAAATAAGATAAATTATTTTTCCTTTTATTTCTCCAGCTGTTACAACAAAGGCCCTGGCTTTTGTGAGGCAATTAAATTCCCTTTATGATTCACACATCCTCAGCATATAAACACAATAGCGATTTTCTCATGACAGTCAGCTCAAAGCTATTAGAGTATTTCAAAAAGGATTTTGAGTTACCGTCTTTTATCCTCTCCCTTGGGACTTTGTGGATGACAGGCGGGTGGCTGACGTCAGGGGTAGCGTTTTCCTCCCCCTGGCCGGGCAGCTCCCATTTGGTAGGGCAGGGAGAGGGTGCGGGGATGTCCTTGGCATGGGCAGTTGAGTCCAAGGTCAAGGAAAAATGAAAACTTGGACTGTTTTCCAAGGAAGCGCAGCCTGCAGACCCCTCCGAGCAGCGTCGCCTGGGGGGAGATGAGGGAGGGGGCCTGTGTGTGCACTGGCGCGTCGAGCGTTTGGAGGCTGTGTGCGACTGGGAGGGAGGGTCAGAAACGGACGTGACATGTTAGGGACCCACTCCCTGGCACAGGGGCAGACGTTCCCGGTCCATGCTGTGCTTCTGCTGATGGCTCGTGGCCAGAGACCGAGATGAAGATGAGCCAGAAGATGTGGCTTCATGCAGGTTAAATGCTCAAGGCCAGAGTGAAACGTGGCTGGGGAAGGTGGCATCGCCTCCTTGTGCTGTTCCGGGGTGCGGAGAAGGAGCCAGTGTACAGGAAATGGCCAGAATGAAGATCCAAACCAGGGGTCCTCCCGAGGGCACTGCCATGGGGACTGGGAGGCGATCCTCGCCTTGCAAAGCCGCTCTGACCGCGGGTCATGAGTGACTTAGCTCTGGCCTCAGACGCTCAGCTGTGTCTAAGAGGGCATTTAGATTTCCACAGGATTTTTTTCCTTGATATTTCTTCCTAGTGTGGTTTCTACGATTGTCCAATTACACACACACACACACACACACACACACACACACACACACACTTTTCTTATTTTCTTATTTTTTCTTTCTTTCTTTCTTTCTTTTTTCTTTTTTATTTTTTTGGTGGTACTGGTGATAGAATCTTCTACCTCTGGGCTACACCCCCAACCCCTATTTTATTTTTATTTGGAAACAAGTTATTTATTTATTTATTTATTTTGGTGGTACTGGGGTTCCTGAAACCCTTATACTTCCAGGCTACACTACCAGACGTATTTTATACTTTTTTTTTTTTTAATTTGGAAACAGGGTCTCTTAAGCCAGCACTGCTGGCTTCAAACCTCGATCCTCCTATCTCCGCCTCCCAAACGAGGGGATTACAAGATGCGCCACCACGCCTGACTGGAAACAAGTTCTTGATAAATTTCTGAGAGCCTCACTATGTTGCTGAGGCTGGCTTCAAACCTGCAATCCTCCTGTCTCAGCCTCCAACTACTAGGATTACAGGCGTGTGCCACCACGCCTGGCTGCACTTTTTTTGGTTGTTTGTTGTTGTTTTGGTGGTACTAGGGGTGTTTCTACCTCTGGGCTATACTCCCAGACTTTTTTTATATTTTATTTGGAAACAGAGTCTCGCTAAGTTGCTGAGAGCCTCACTAAGTAGCTGAGGCTGGCTTCGAACCCGTGCGATCCTCCTTGCTTTTATTTGCCTTTTATCAGTGCACCTTGATTGTACCTCATGCTGAGATTTACCACGATACCATCATCTCCGCACAGTGCTGGCTCTTGTCTGGCATAACAGCATTTCATGTTGGCATGCCAAATCCAGTTCCTGTTTGCTTTCAGAAATGCGAGAGTCCAAGAAAACACCAGGTGGGTGTCTATAATGCAGTTAGGAGTGTCTTTCTTGAGGTTTCCAAGTACAAGAATCTATCGTACAATTATTTCAAAATTAAAAGGAAGAGCTTTGAAAGTGGTATCTCTGTCCTTCCTCACATTTGCTCCTCTTTTTAAAGTGTGCCACTCACAGTGGTTAGAACTTCACGCTGCTGGCAGCCACCCGCCGCTCCATCTCCAACTGCAGGACATGGGCGGGGGCACGAGAGCCATGGAATCATCTTGCCTGAGGAAATGGCCCTCCCTGCCCAGGCCCACCCACCAGCGCTCTTGTCAGCACTTTTCTGTCTCGAGGACGTTCTACCTTTGTGTTTTGTCAGCTCGGTCCTCAGATGCACCTTCTTTTTTACTTTTTTTTAATTGTTGCGCAGCAACTATACATCAGAATGAGCTTCAAGGTATTACAAACACATGCACAGCCAGGCACAGTGGCTCACATCTATAAGCCCAATACTTGGGAGGCTGAGCCAGGAGGACCACAGGTTCCAGAACAGCCTCAGCAACTTAGTGAGACTCTCGGCAACCTAGCAAGACTCTATTTCAAAACAAACAATCAAAGAGAGCTTGGGGTATAGCTCAGAGGTAGAATGAACCTGGGTTAAATCCCTAGCACCACAAAAAATAAGAAGAAAGGGAGGCAGGAAGGGAAGTGCCTCTCTCCTACCCCACCCGCCCCTCCCTCCCCTAGCGGAAGGTCATTAGATTGGTGATGGGGATAATCCCTGCACACATTGCAGTCCTGCCCCTTCCCCTCCCCGACTCTCGCCCACCCCTCAACTGCTCTACAGATCTCTCTGGATTACTTGACGTCACTTATGTTTTCTATATTTCATCCTCCACAGATGAGAGGAAACATGCGACCCTTGACTTTCTGAGACTGACTAATCTCACTCAGCATAATTCTCTGGTTCCATCCATTTTCCTGCAGATCATGTATTTTTGTTCTCTATGGCTGCGTAAAATCCCACTGTGTGTGCAGAGCACTCTTGCTTTCCCCATTCCTCTGCTGACAGGCACCTGGGTTGGCCCCATGATTTGACTGTTGTGGGTTGTGCTGCTATAGACGTGGGTGTGCATGTATCGCCGTAGCCTTCTGACTTCAGTCCTTTAGGAAAGATATCAAAGAGTGGTGTAGCTGGGTCACATGATGGCTCCATTCCTAGGTACAACTGAAGCATGAGAGGAATTCAGTGCAGATACAAGGACCACATGAGGGACTTTCAAGCCTGTGACCATCTGCAGTAAGAAACACCCTCTGGCATCCTGGCACAGGATGACAGGTGCCCAGAGCCCATCTAGCTCATCCTGCCCTATCCTGGAACTGGGCGCTTTATCTCCACTTACTCTCAAGAAAACACAAACACGTATGCTTGCATTTGCACCTTTTGTAGACACCTGGCAGAGGCCTATGGCATCCAGGTAGACTCAAGAATATTGGAGTTACAAGGAGTTTTAAAACCCAGCTGGTCCACGACCTTCATTTCCTGGTAAGAAAAAAAACAAAAAAAACCAAAAAAAACTGAAGCTCCCAGAAGCACATGAAGGGGATGAGACGTGTTGATGCCAGCACTGGCCCAAGTCCCAGGCTAACCTGCTAGGTTGGCTTCTTTTTCCGCAGGCTGGAGTTTCAGGGTCAGGAGAGAGCTGCCAGCTACAGGCCTCGGGGCACAGGCTGTTTCCAAGCAAGAATGCACACCCCGGGAGGCAGCAGCTGCCGGGCATACAGTTTGCTCCTGTGTAGGTCCTGTGTAGCTCATCGGCCACAAACCCAGAGAAACTACCAAGAATCACCTTTGTGTATTTACATACTTTTGCTACTGGGGATTGAACCCAGGGGCATTATATCTTCAAGCTGCACCCTCAGCCCTATTTATTTTGAAACAGGGTCTTGCTGAGTTGCTAAAGCCAGACTCGAACTTGCAATCCTCCTGTCTCTGCCTCCCAAGTACTAGGATTCGAGATGTACACCACTCCTGCCTGGCCAACAGAGTCTTTATATCCTTCCTTTACCCTTTGAGTATCTCCAGCCCAGCAAGCTAAGGCATTCCATAGAATGAAACACCACAGGAATTATCACTTAGCTTTTGACTTAAAAAATTATAGCAAAGGCATAGCATAAATTTTCCATTTAACTTGTGTAGTCGAGTGGCACGCATACCTCTGCAGTGCTGCACAACCACCACGGAGCTTCTTTACTGTCACAAGCAGAAATTCTGTACCATTCACGGTAGCCAACTGTATGTACCCAATATTCAGATGTTGGAGTCCTGGCCCCAGGGCCACAGAATGTCATTCCTTTGGAGGCGGGGTCTTTAGGTTGGGGACTGATCTGTCATGACTGTTTTAGAAGAAGTGGATATTTGGACACAGACACACACAGAGGGAAGACCTTGTAGAAACCACAGGGAGAAGACAGCCATCTGTGAGGCGAGGAGAGGGCTCTTAGAAGAAACCCACCTGCCAACACCTTGGTCTCTGAATTCAGGCCTCCAGAATTGTGAGAAAATTAACATACTCTGTTGAAGCCACCCAGTCATTGGTGCTTGGTTATAGTAGCTCTAGCAAATTAGTAAACTATTAATCCAAACTCCTTAACTTCCCAGTACTGCCAGCCCTAGAAACCTCTGTTGGACTGTCTATGAATGTGCCTATTCTAAGTATATCACGCGTGGGAAACTGTTCTAAGTCTAAAAAATATCGGCTTGAGGATTGATAGCTTTTTGCTTGCTTTGGCAGAAGGCTGCCTTTCTTGAGGAAACTGAAGACAGTGGCCTCGATGCCCCTTCGCTGTCTAAGCTCCTCCTGTTCTACGACACCTTTAGCTCGCTTTGCCTGCGGGGGAAGACCGCCCCACGGACCGAAGACAGCAACTTCTGTGCTGTTGCAGAGCCGCCAGGTAGCAACTTATCAAAGCCACCTAAGCCAGTGCTCTACTCCTTGGCCAGGGACGAGGAATGATCTGATGGCCCAATCTTAATTCTGTAACGCTGTAATAAAAGAAAGAGCTGAGTTTCATTTGCAGAGTCCGGCTCTCTGGCCTCTCCTCTCTCTCCACTTGGAGACCAGGAGTAAAGTCTCAGAGCATGTCTATCGTGTCATCTTGATCCCTGCTGGTGCAGAGCGCGGCACTCAGAAGTGGGACTATAAGTTATTTATCCTTTTGGCTCTGGCCATTGTGCATAACACTGGCGTAGTGGCTTTTTGTTTGTGTTTTGCTTTAACATAGGGGCGTTCTACCTCGACCACACCCTCAGCCCTTTTTAGTTTTTGTTTTGAAACAGGGTCTCATTAAGTTGCTGAGGCTGGCCTCAAACACACGATTCTTCAGTCTCGGTCTCCCAAGTACTTGCCCTGCTGGCTTAGCTTTTGATTTTCAAAATAAACAAGAATGGTAGTTTAAGAGAAAGGGGCTTTAAATTTCCAGGGATCAGAGTTTGTGCCATAGGAATTTTTTAAATGTATTAAGATGTAAGAGCTTCTTTCTTTTTTACACTGGGTAGAGAGTAAGGCAGAGAGAGGGAATCTACTGCTGACTGCACCAGCCACCTGCTTCAAGCCTTGATGGAGGGGAGTATTAGGACCCCCAGAGATAAGGACATACAAGGACAGAGGAACTGAGCTGAGCACCCCCTTCTATGGGAGCACCATGCCCCCCAACTACCAGGATATGGAAGATTAGGTCAGGGACGCCCATGTGAGGCCCAAGCAGAAGAGCTTGGGCAGTTACAGAGATCCCCTGCAGTCCTGGAGGGCTCAGGGAGCAGCCAATGCCCTCCTGGTGATGGAGAGAGTAGAAAGGACGGGATAGGATGCCGGCTAGGACTCTCCGGGGTCTCAGCGAGGGGCCTGAGGGAAGCAGCTTCAGCCCTGGGCAGGCAGAAGCGGGGCTCGTCCAATACAGATGGAGGGCAGCCCTGAGGCTCAACTGCAAAGACAAAGAGCCAGAGGCGGGCAGGGCTCCATGTGCACCAAGCCTCCCCGCTCCGCTCTCCTCTCATTCTCCTTCAAGCTCCTTTCCCACGATTAGCAAGATGCAGAAGGAGTTTGCATAATTTAAACAGATTTAAAAATAAGCCCCTTTTGACTTGGAGAGAAAAAAGAAGCAGAATTAGTACTTCTCCATCTAGAATAGATAAGAGGGAAGTGCCGGGGGATGGAAGGACCGTGAGCCACCCAGACGCCTGGGAGACAAGACGTGATGCTGACCCTGGACCTGCTCCGCTCCGACCGCCGTTCAGCTGCGTCACACGGTTCCTTCATCCGTAAAAGGAGGAGTGAGGGGTAAACACTCCTCATGCCTTCTGTCCACTTCTGTGGAGGAATAGATCTATATCTGTCTCTGTATATCTATATCGGTAATTTATAAATGTGTCCTAATATAGCATACCACCTGGGAACTGTGTGGAAAGGCGATTCCTATGTTCCCCAGACCTATGCAATCAGAAACTCCGGGAGTGGGGCCCAAAGCCCGGTGATCTCACAAGCCCCTCATGTAATTCTGGTGTGTTCTAAAGTTTGAAAACCTTCACTGAATAGACTGAAACAGGCTGGGTTTTTAGGAAGAATGGAATAGAGTGTTACTACTGGTAATGTTAAGGTAGAAAAGAAGAATAAATTTTAGGTAGAAAGGAGACACATTGAGAAGGAAAGGAAAATATATATATATTTTTTACATTCACTATTCTTTTTTTTTAAACACATTTTTTATTGAACATAAATGGTATACATTTAAACTATACTTGGTGCCCTCTCACCCCCGTGCAAAATATTTTTAAAATCTGAAGTTTTTTTGCTGGGCATGGTGGTACATGCTTGTAATACCAGCATTTGGGAGGCTGAGACTGGAGGATTGCGGTTCACAGACAGCCTCAGCTACTTAGTGAGGCCCTCCACAACTTAATGAGACCCTGTTTCAAAAATAAAGAATAAAGGCCCCGGGCATAGTGGCACATGCTTGTAATCCTCGTGCTTGGGAGGCGGAGACAGGAGGATTGTGCAGGTTTGAAGCTGGCCTTGCTGGCTTAAGAGACCCTGTTTACAAATATAAAAATATAAAAAAATAGGTGTCTGGGGGTATAGCCCAGAGGCAGAAGGGTTTCCAGGAACACCAGTACCACCAAAAAAAAAAAAAAAAAAGAATAAGCCAGGCGTGGTGCTGCACGCTTGTAATCCCAGCACTCAGGAGGCTGAGACCAAAGGATCACGGTTTGTGGATAGTCTCAGTTACTCAGTGAGACCCTCTGCAACTTAGTGAGACCCTGTTTCAACATAAAGAATAAAAAAAAAGTAGGGCAGGAGGTGTAGCTCAGAGGTCAAGTTCCCCTGGGTTCCATCCCCAGACCTGCAAAAAAAAAAAAAAAAAGAAAGAAAAAAAAAGAAAATAAAAAATAGGGCTGGGGGTATAGCTTGAAGGTAGAATGCCCCTGGGTTCTATTCTCAGTACTGCAAAAAATAAATAAAAAATAAAAATAAAAATAAAAATAGGGCTGGAGGTGGAGCTCAGAGGTACAATGCCCCTGGGTTCCATCCCCAGGATTGAAAAAAAAAAAGCCAGTCCCATACTTTTAAATCATAATGGTGGGCTGGCTCAGGAAATTCCTGATATGATTAAATCTGAGGGAGTATCACCTTTTGTCAAAATTATGTTGGTCTCCAGGAAGATCCCCAGAAAAGTCATACCTTTTGTTAAAGAACTCTGCACCAGAACATCCCCAACTTACTTTCTTTGCTCCTGAAGATACTGTCCCAAAAGGAATTCCTTTTTTTTTTTTTTTTTTTTCCGATACTGGGGATGGAACCTAGGGACATTTTTCCTCCAAGCTACACTCCCAGCCCTATTTTCTTATTTTTTTTATTTTGAAACAGAGTCTCAATTTGTGGAGAGCCAGCTGAGGCTGGCTGCAAAGTAGTTGAGGCTGGCTGTGAACCACAATTCTCCCGTCTCAGCCTCCTGAATGCTGGGATTACAAGCATGTGCTACCATGCCTGGCCTGAATTCCCACCTTTTGTGAACTAGAAAGGTAGAAAGCTTCAAAGCAAAGAGGCTGCCTCCACTTTCACCTGTACCCCTTAGCCAGCCCCTTCTAGGTACCCTATAAAGAAGGACTGTAGGAGATCCAGAGGCCGCTCTCACACTCTTTGAGGTGGCCTGCATGTCCCCTGAACATATATCTTTGTTTTACCTGAATTAAAACTCCTACCTAGCCAGGCGTGGTAGGGGCAGAGTTCCATTTCCTTCTCTTTTTTTCTAATTCTTACTGATTTTGTAATAAAGACTTGTTAAAGCTGCGCCAAACTGCCTACTAGTTTTATTTTTCCTATTCAACAAATTTTAGTTGAATAAAGGAAAAGAACCCACAGTGTCATTTGCAACTGTAACACTAATGCTCCGGTTGTACCAGTGCCATGGGCTCTTTTCCTCAATCCAAATAGATAAATTGAATTGGGGAATTAAGACTAATAGTTTGGTGCAGTTTTAACAAATTTTTAAATTACAAAGTCAAGAGGAAATAAAAAGGGAAGAGAAGAAAAGCAGTGCACCTGGCAGAGACACTGGAGAGCCGGAAAATGGAACTCTGCCCCCCTCCCCATCCTGGCCCCTTAAATGCAGATTTTGTATTGGTATGTTCTTATCAGTGTTACCAAGGCAATGGGCTAGTCACTTATCTCCTAGGTAGGTGGTGCCTCTTGTCACCAGGCACTACCACCTCTGTGCTGACTCCACCAAAACCACGTATCTCTAGGCTGCATCTCTCTGCTGCAATTCAGACTCCTACTGATCATACCCTGTCATTGCTTGTTGAATTCATAGATGTCTTAACCTCAACACATCGAAATCAGTTCTAATCTTTACCCCAATCCTGGCTGTGCTCACAGGTAGTTTTATTTCCCTATCTGCCAGCCAAAAACCTTGGGCACATCTTCCATTCCTCCAGTTTTCTTCCTGTTCTGTCTTGTATTGGTTTGATGTTATGGTTTAAATGGTACGAGGGCTCTTTTTCTTACTCAACTAAAGTTTGCTGAATAGAAAAATTAAAACTAATAGGCAGCTCAATGCAGCTTTAACAAAATTTTATTACAGGATCAGTAGGAAATAGAGAAGAGGAGGAAAAGGCAGCTTGCTGGCACACACGCTGGAGAGCCCAAAAATGGAACTCTGCCCCTCTTGGGACCCCAGCCCTTAAGTAGATTTAGTATTGGTATCTTCTTATCAGCGTCACGAAGGCAATGGACTAGTAACTTATTTGTGGACCTCTTTGTCCAGACAGTACACTTACTAAGTGCAGGGGTAAATAATCTACCTGGCCTTTGTGTCTGTTGTATTGGCAGTATAGCTTGCTCACCAACTAGGGGTGCTTCAAAGCAGCACACAGAGTTTACCTTTTCTATAACCAGGCCAGGTCACAGAGGAGAGGAGGTAAACAGAGGCACTGATTGCCTCTATGTAGTTTAGGGTTAAAGGTTTCAATTGACTCTGAGGCTTTTACTATAGGTTAATCATTAGAACAAAGGGCCAAGACAGAGGGGAACTCTGCATTGTAACAGCTGCTGCCCCCTCCCTGCCTGAGCGCCTGCGCAGCACCCAGACCCTGACTATATTTTTACATTTTGGAAATTAATACCAACGCAATTTTCTAATACTGGCACATTGAGACGGCATCATGGGTTCTTATTCTTAGCTAGTTGAGAAAAATAGCCAGAACTATACTGCTGCAAGCTTAAGCAAATTTTATTATTACAAACATAGAAAGAAGGGACAGAACAATAAATTACTATGTCAGAGGAAAGGGACGCAGTGGAGTGCCTTGACAGTAAGACACTGAAGTTTTTGAACATGGAACAGTTTTTATAAGGATTCATTATCTCCCACTCAGCTTAACCAATAGCCTTTCAATCTGCCCCTGACCTGATGGAGATGTAGGCCCACCCATTGTCTCCTGTGCAAGTCTTTGTTATGATTATAAGGATTCACTATCTCCCATCCTGCTTGACCAAGTCTTTATCTGCCCTGAACTGAGGAAGGTATAGACCAGCCCATTATCTCCACTGCAAGCCTTTGTTATGACCAAGATGTGTTACTTGGTTAAGAAAGCCAGGGGTCACTTGGTATATGTCCTCTTTTGAAGGCCTGTATCATTCTCCCCTGTCCTTGGGGAGTTTTAGCCTTTTTTTTTTTATCTCTATCTGCTAGAAGTTATTATATAAACTTGTCTTTAGAGTATGGAGACCCTGGATTACAACTCTTTTGTGTACTTGGTAGTTAATATAGGGTTCTCTTAACAACGTTAATGTAGTATTCCATGTTTAGCTGGGCTAACAGCTAACTTTTAGCTGACCAAGGTCAACATTGGCTGCAGCTCTTGGCTGACAGCTTAGAGGCAGAGAAAAGGATTTTATTGTTTTGCCTAAGTATGAAAACTTATTAACCATTAATAAGCTCTTATTAACATTAATCAATATAGCATTAACATTAATCTATACAACATTATCAATACAGGCTCAATCCCCATCATGTCTGATCTACCAGGCATTTAATCCTATCTGGTCTTGAGCTAGCAGGCCTGCCTGCTTGGCTGGATCACTGGGATTGGCTCTTGGAAGTGTTCATAGAACCAGTCTCCAAAGGGTTGTCATTAAGTATTAGAGGCATACCAGCCGAAAAGGAGAAGGAAAAAGAGGAGGAGGAGGAGGGGGAGGAGAAGGAGGAAGAAGAGGAGGAGGAGGAGGAGGGAGAAGGAGGAGGGAGAGGAAGAGGAGGAGGAGGAGGAGGAGGAGGAGGAGGAGGAGGAGGAGGAAGAGAAGCAACTATGGGACATGTCCTTGCAATAAAGTAAAAATGAAAAGAGACCCATGAGGAAAAAAGAAAAAAACACAGAATAACTACTACAAAGAATCTTTCAATCGATGAAAACGATTAGTTTCTGCCAGTTATATCCAACCATGCTTCCCTATAATACTTACTCTTCCTGGAGCCCTTTCCACAAAACAAAGCTAGAACTGATTTCATTAAACCTCACTTACAAATAGGTATTCAGTTGAGAGAGCCTAAAATCTGTTATTTTGGAGGGATGATCTAGAGGGGTTTTTTGTTTGTTTTTTTGTTTGTGGGTCTGGGGATGGAACCCAGAGGCATTAGACCTCCGAGCTACACCCCCTGCCCAATTTTTTATTCTTTATTTTAAAACAGGGTCTTACTGAGTTGTGGAGGGCCTCACTTAGTAGCTGAGGCTGTCCGCAAACTGCGGATCCTCTGGTCTCAGCCTCCCGAGTGCTGGGATTACAAGCGTGCACTGTACTAGTATTGGGAAGAGGTTTTAAAATGTATTAATGTACCAGTATTGGGAAAGATTTCCAATTTTGAAAATATATCGTCTATACTAAAGAAAGCCAGGACTGTCAGGAAGAAGGGACTTGTAATTTACATTTCTAAAGAGAAGGAAAGAAAGCCGGAGCCAGGGAAGGAGTCTTTACATTTCTAAAGGGAGACATACTGCCTAGAGGATGGGAGGAAACCCCAGATCCCAGAGGAGCAATTTCACACATCTTGTGAGAGGAACAAAAGGTGTAGAGGTCTGTGTCAGGAAGACAGGACTGCCCTCCGGGGAAAATCTGGCTGGGATGAAGACAGCAAAAGAAAACTGGCTAGAGATAGGGCAACATATCTACAGATGACAGGGCCTGCCGCAGACTTGGTCAGGATAAGAACACTCAGCATACTGGGGCTCTTTGGTGAATTCATTCAGATTGCCCCCTTGTGCCACTCTCGGGCACAGGGCTGTGACTATCTCCTGAATTTCTATCTTTTTAATAAACTTCTTTAAATCTTCAGCAAGAGTTCGGGCTAATGTATTTATAGTTAGCTCAGAACAAGAACCTGCGGGTTTTCTGTTTCTCTCTGTGTGTGGTTGTGTTGGGGGAATTATTTTTCCCCTCACACACCGAACATATTTCACTGCAACATGTGCCATCACGCCCGGCTCCAGAGTTTTTCTTTGATTGAAAAATGGAGAAGTTGAATAGTTTTAGTTGTACTCCCCCCCCTTCTTTTTCTTTACTTTCTTCCTTTCTTTCTTTCTTTCTTTCTTTTTTTTTTTTTAATTTTTATTTTGCATGCTGGGGATCTATCCCAGGGCTTCTTACATGCTATACCGCTCAGCCCTTTTTTTTTTTTTTTTTGGTGGTACTGGGAATGGAACCCAGGGACATTCTACCTCCAAGCTACACCCCCAGCCCTATTATTATAGTTTTTATTCTTTTTGTGTGTGTGTGGTACTGGGGTTCCTGGAAGCCCTTCTACCTCCGGGCTACACTCCCAGACCAATTTTTTTTATTTTTGCAAACAGCTTCTCTTAAGCCAGCGCAGCTGGCTTCAAACCTGCACAATCTTCCTGTCTCCACCTCCCAAGCGCGGGGATTACAAGCGTACGCCACCACACCCGACGCTAGTTTTTATTCTTTATTTTGAAAGAGGGTCTCACTGAGTTGCAAAGGGCCTCACTAAGTAGCTGAGACTGTCCATGAACTACCCAATCCTCCTGTCTCTTTATTTTGAAACAGGCTCTCACTGAGCTGCAAAGGGCCTCACTAAGTAGCTGAAGCTGGCCACAAACCACGATCCTCCCGATCCTCCCGTTTCAGCCTCCCAAGTACTGGGATTACAACAGTATGCCACCACACCCAGCTGCTATTTCTTTATTTGTTCTTTGTGTGTGTGTGTGATACTGCAGATGGAACCCAGGGGCATTTTACCTCCAAGCCACAATTCCAGTCCTATTTTTTTTATTCTTTATTTTGAAACAAGGTCTCACTAAGTTGCAGGTGGCCTCCCTGAGTAGCTGAGGCTGTCCATGAGCCTCAATCCTCCTGTCTTAGCCTCCCAAGTACTGGGATTACAAGTGTGCGCCACCACCCCCGGCGTATTTGTTCTTGTTTGATGAACAGGCTGTTTGCAGTCATTTGCTCTTTCAGCTCACGGGCTCTGCCGTTGACTGTGGATGCCTGGTTCTCCAGGGCGTGCGTTTCCCATGCTACATGCTTACACACGGATGTGATGGGAGAGAGCACGCACATCGTCAGTGTGATCAGGACACACTCCATGACTTTCCAAAGTGTTGCTGCGCTCTGCCTCCCTTTAAGAGTGTCTGCTCGCCGGACGTGGTGGGCACGCTTGTAATCCCTGCGCTTGGGAGGCTGAGACAGGAGGATCGCACGGGTTCGAAGCCAGCCTCAGCTACTTAGTGAGGCTCTCAGCAACTTAGTGAGACCCTGTTTCAAAAAAAAAAAAAAAAAGGTCTGGGAGTATAGCCCGGAGGTAGAAAGCCTCTGGGTTCCACCCCAGTACCACCAAAAAAATAGGGTGTCTGCTGCAGTGGCTCCATCCTCTGTCTAGTGGCTGGTGTATTTCCATTTTCTCCACCTTTCTAATGGTATCTTCCAGGTAGGCTTGATCATCTTTTCAGTTTCTTTTTTGGTGACTTTAATAGTCTTTTCTGTGAAAAACCTGTCCAAGTTCACATTTCCTATGAAGTTGACCTTTTATTACTGACTCAAAGGATATTTTAATTCGTTCTGGATAAGAGTTCTTTTTACGTACATATTACAAATAGTTTTTACATCTTTGTCCTGGAGATTGAACCCAGGGACATTCTACCTCTGAGACACACTCTGCGTCCTATTCATCTTTCTTTCTTTCTTTCTTTCTTTCTTTCTTTCTTTCTTTCTTTCTTTCTTTCTTTTTTTTTTTTTGCGGTATTGGGAATGGAACCTGGGGCATTTTACCTCTGAGCTACAACCACAGCCCTATTTTTTATTCTTTATTTTGAAACAAGATCTCACTAAGTTACAGAGGGCCTCACGATCCTCCTGTCTCAGCCTCCTGAATGCTGGGATTACAAGCATGCCCACCACGCCCGGCCATTTTTCTAATTTTTGAAATAAGTTCTCACTAAGTTGCTGAGGCTGCCCTCAAACCTGCAATTCTCCTACATCGGCCTCCCAAGTGCTGTGATTACAGGCCTGCATCACCATGCCCAGCTCCAAATAATGTTTTGGACTCTACAATTTGTCTTTGATTCTTGATGTTACCTTTTGATGACCAGACTTTAAAACTTGAGGTAATCCAGTTTCTATATTTTCCTTTATTATTAATGTTTTTGAATCCTATTTAAGAAAACTTTCTTGCCCCCAAAGTCACAAAGATTGTTTCCTGGGCTGGGAGTATAGCTCAGTGGTAGAGTACTTGCTTAGCATGTGTGAGGCCCTGGGTCAATGCCCCGTACAGCCAAAAATAAATAAATAAATAAATAAATAAATAAATAAATAAATAAATAAAAGATTTCAAGCCTGGTGTGGTGGTGCATGTTTGTAATCCTAGTAGTTGAGAGACTGAGACAGGAGAATTGCAGGTTCGTGGCCAGCCTCAGCTACTTAAGGAGGCTCTCTACAACTCAGTGAGGCTCTCTGCAACTTAGTGAGACCCTGTTTCAAAATAAAGAATAAAAAATAAGGCTGGGAGTATAGCTTGTAGGTAGAATGCCCCTGGGTTCAATCCTCAGTACTGAAAAAAAAAAAGTCTGGGGTTGTAGCTCAGAGGTAGAATGCCCCTGGGTCCAATCCCCAGTTCTGAAAAAAAATTTTTTTTTTCTATTTTGTCTTCAAGGTGCACTATTACCCTGGTATGGTGGTACACACTTGTAATCCCAGTACTTGGGAGGCTGAGACAGGAGGATCCGGGTTCTTAGCCAGCCTCGGCTATTTTGTGAGGCCCTTTGTAACTCAGTGAGACCCTGTTTCAAAAATGAAGAATAAAAAATAGGGCTGGGATTGTGGCTTGGAGGTAGAACACCCCTGGGTTCAGTCCCCAATACCACAAAAAGATGCACTGTTATTTTATTCTTAATATCTAAAGCTGCAATGCACTTGCAAATGGCTCCATGCACAGTAAAGGAGCCCTGTTTTCTGTGTAGTTATCCAGTTGGCGGAGCTTTCTTCATTCTTTTTCCTTATCACTCACCACTCTTCTTCTTCTTCTTCTTCTTCTTCTTCTTCTTCTTCTTCTTCTTCTTCTTCTCCTTCTTCTTCTTCTTTTTTAAGTACTGGGGATGAAACCCAGGGGTATTGTACCTCCAAGTTACATCTTCAGCCCTATTTTTTATTCTCTATTTTGCAGAGGGTAGCTGAGGCTGGCTACGAACCTGCGATCCTCCTGTCTCAGCCTCCCAAGTACTGGGATTACAAGCCGTGCGCCACCACGCCCAGCTACTCACCATTCTTCTTAACTGCCCTGTCATGCCCTCATCACCTCAATCAAGGGCCCATGAATGCACGGTTCTATTTCTGGACTTCCCATTCTTACACTGCTCTGTTTCCCACCCCTGCACCGTCTCAGTCACGTGACTTTATGAAACACGCCAGCCACCCCTCTGGGATCTAAGGCACAGGCAGTCCCGCCCTGTCTTCGCCCTGCTAGGCCCTTTGCAACTCCATACAACTGTCAGAATAAGCTTGCAGTTTTGAGGACCTTGAATGGAAAAGTTCAAGACCACAGACCAATTTAGGGAAGTTTTACAACTTCAAATAAACATGTGAATCTGTGTTCTCTAGTATATTTACCCATTTGCTCAAGACACCTCCCTCCCTCCCTCCCTCCCTCCCTTCACACTGGGGCTTGAACCCAGGGACATTCTACCTCTGAGGTACACTCCCAGCCCTTTTTATTTTTCATCCTGAAACAGGCTCTTGCTAAGTTGCTGAAGCTGGCCGCAAACCTTCAATCCTCCTATCAAGTACTGAGGCTATGCGCATGGGCCTCCATGCCCCGCAAGCCTTAATTTCTTTTCTTTTTTCTTTTTTCTTTTTGTGCTGGGGATAGAATTCAGGGGCATTCTACCTCTAAACTACACCTCCAGCCCCACTTTTTATTCTTTATTTTGAAACAGGTTCTCATTGAGTTTCAGAGGACCTCACTATGTAGCTGAGGCTGGCCATGAACCTGTAATCCTTCTGTCTCAGCCTCCCTAGTACTGGGATCACAGATATACCACCACACCTGGCCAAGTCTTTAATTTCTTTTTTCTTTTTTTTTTTTTTGGTGGTACTGGTGGTGGAACCCAGAGGCTTTCTACCTCCGGGCTATACTCCCAGACCTTTTTTTATATGTTATTTGGAAACAGGGTCTCACTAAGTTGCTGAGAGCTTCACTAAGCAGCTGAGGCTGGCTTTGAACCCGTGCTATCCTCCTGTCTCAGCCTCCCAAGCACGGGGATTACAAGCGTGCGCCACCACGCCCAGCCCAA
Organism: Muscardinus avellanarius; assembly: GCF_963383645.1. NCBI lineage: Eukaryota > Metazoa > Chordata > Mammalia > Rodentia > Gliridae > Muscardinus > Muscardinus avellanarius. The sequence goes on along the minus strand of NC_137794.1, from coordinate 111,611,397 downwards.
GTCTTTAATTTCTTTAGTGGAGTGTTATAATTTGGTATTCTCTATAAAGATACACCTTTCATTAGAGTCATCCTTTGGAGTTGAGGCTTTTGATACTATTAAAAATATATAGCTATGTAGGGTAGCACAGTACTTGGGAGACTGAGACAAGAGGATCATAGGTCAAAGCCGGTCTCAGAAATTCAGTGAGGCCTTCAGCAGCTTAGTGAGACGCTGCTTTAAAATAAAATAACATAATAGGGCTGGAGGTATATTTCAGAAGTAGAATGCTCCTGAGTTCCAACTCCAGTATCCCCCCCAAACACACATACAAATAAATAAATAAATAAATAAATAAATAAATAAATAAATAAATAAGCAAATAAATGAACAAATATTTTGTACCCCCCAAACACACACACATCTAAGTGGGTGGAATCTAGGGGACCTCTACCACTTCAAACCGCGATCCTCCTGTGTCTCAGCCTTCCAAGTATTGGGATTATAGGGGTACACCACAGCCTACTGACATTTGTATTTTTAAAATTTATTTATTGTTTGTTTGTTTATTTATTTGTTGTCGGTACTAGGGATTGAATCCAGGGGCAGTCTACCTCTGAGCTACACCCTCAGCCCTGTTTTTTTTTTTGAAACATGGATGATCTCACTAAGTTGCTGAGGCTGGCCTCAAACCTGGGATCCTGGCTAAAACTTTCAGCTTTTGAATTTCATTTTCCTGTTTTTAACTGTGTGTGCTTTGTGCATGGAAAAGGGCGTGACAAGCGCCTGACTCAGTGGTGTGAGGAGCCCCTCTCTAAACCAGCCGGGTAGCCGAGGCACAGGGCTTTCTCCCCGCTCCACAATGTCCAGCGCTTCAGCCGGACTCAAAGGCTGGGGCTGGAACCCTCTGGACACTTCTCTGGTGGGCACTGGGCTGGACTGGCTCACAGGATGGACTCCACTAGCCCGTTCACATGCCCCTCCATGACCCTCCTGAGCGGAAGGGACCCGAGAAAGCTGCGCCACCTCCCCTGGCTGAGCAGGGAGCTCCGCTGTGCCATTTCACCACAGGCTCCGCTGTGGTTGGGTCCTGAGGCCACGCAGATTCCTGGGAGAAGATGACTCCATCTGGACAGGGTTGGAGAGTCCTGCTGCAGAGAGGTATGGCTACAGCATCTTTGAAAAATACAATCTTACTGTGTACAAAGCCTGCAATCCCATACTTGGGAGGCTAAGACAGGAAGAGTCCAGGTTCAAGGTCAGCCTTGGCAACTGAGGGAAACCCAGTTACAAAATTAAAAGGGCTGAAGGTGTAGCTCAGTGGTAGTACACTGCTGGTTAATCCCTAATAATACAAATAGAAAAAACAGAGACAGTGTCTAGGCAATACGGAGACACCACTGGCTTAGCACACTGGCCTGCCTCTCTCTCTGTGTGTGTGTGTGTGTGTGTGTGTGTGTGTGTGTGTGTGGTATTGGGGATTGAATCCAGGGGCATTCTACTTCCAAGATATATCTCCAACCACAATATATATATATATATATATATATGATGGGGGTTTTTTGGTATGGAACCCAGGGGTATTATATCTCCAAGTTATACCTCCAACCCTAGCTTTTACTCTTTATTTTGAAACAGGGTCTCACTAATTTGCAGAGGGCCTCACTAAGTAGCTGAGGCTGGCTGCGAATCTGCGATCCTTCGGTCTCAGCCTCAAATTCTGTGATTACAAGCATGCACCACCACACTTGGCTCTAAAATAATTACAACTTTACTTCTCTAATCCCCACCACCACGTTTTTGTTTTGTGGTGCTAGGGGTTGAACCCAGAGGCATTCTACCTCCAAGCTACATCTCCAGCCCTGTTTTATTTTATTCTTTTATTTGGAAACAAGTTCCTGCTAAGTTCCTGAGACTGGAATCCTCCCCTCTCAGCTTCCCAAGAACTGGGGTCACAAGAGTGCGCCACGCCGGGTTAAAGCCTCGCTCTCTCCGCCCTCTGCAGCAAGTGGTCTCTTCATTGTCCCGTTATTATTCTGTGATACTGTGGGTTCCTCTCATCCTCTTTTCTTTGAATATAATTGTTTTGACAAATATTTTTAAATATTTTAAATATTTTTAAAAAGGGAGGAAAGTCATGCTATCATCGCAAAGAAAGGATGGGAAGGAGAGGGGCATAGAGTGATAGTTATGAGCAAACAGAAGATCATATTTTCTTTCTAAATAATAAAAAAAAAATTCTTGTGGTACCTGGGATTGAACCCAGGGTCATTCTACTTCTGAACTACACCCCTCCCACCCTATTTTATTTGGAAAGAGGGTCTCACTAAGTTGTGGAGGGCCTAAGTGGCTGAGGCTGGCCTTGAACCTGTGTGATCCTCCTGTCTCAGCCTCCCAAGTGCAGGGATTACAAGCATGCGCCACCACACCTGGCTCCTGTTTTATTTGGAAAGAGGGTCTCACTAAGTTGTGGAGGGCCTAAGTGGCTGAGGCTGGCCTTGAACCTGTGGTGCCCCCATTTCAGCCTCACAAATACTGGGATTGCAAGCAAGCGTGTGCCACCACACTTGGCCTCTATAACGAAGTTTTGTGACTCTCGATTCATTTTTCCCCCACTAGGCTCAACTGTAGAATTGACTTAGAAACATTTATTTCACAATTTAGCCAATCCTGGGTCGTTAAGAAGTCCACTGAGAGGTTTTCCTTAGAAACAAACAACAAAGATCTCTCTTTTCATTTCAGTAAAAGTGATTTGAAAAAGCCCTGAGGAGCTGCTGCCCCATCGGGCAGCTGGTGTGGAGTCATCCGAGAGCCACGTGCCAGGCGTGAGCACCTGCTCTGCAGGACCACAAAAAACGCTCACAGTGACTGAACAGCAGCCTGGGAAAATATGTTTAAATCACAGGCCAAATATTTCAGGAAAGGTGTGCTTAGGACTGGGTCCTGTAAGAAGCAGCTGGCATGTCTCTCCATCCAAGGCCAAACCTGGCCTCTGTGTAGGCAGGGGCCACGTGTGGCGCACCACTCGCCATGAGGAGGCACGCCTGTCTCCTGCCTGCCGCCAGCAGATGAAGCGCCCAGACTGCCAACAGCGAAGGGCCACGGACCACAGAGAGAGCCAGCTCCTCCATTCAACAGAAGGACGCCTCTGAGTCAGGTTTGCAAATTCTCAGGGAAGCACAGGGACTGCAGAACACATCTGGGTGTGGTGTGCATCATAGCGTTATCTTAGAGCATAGCCTCCTTAGAGGGGTGATCCTGGACCTGGCATTGGCCTCACCTGGAAGCTTGTTAAAAATGCTGAGTTCCAAGTTGGGCGTGGTGGCGCACACTTGTAATACCAGTACTTGAGAGGCCGAGACAGGAGGATCCAGGGTTGTGGACAGCCTCAGCTACTTAGTGAGACCTTGTTTCAAAATAAGGAATAAAAGCCGGGCGTGGTGGTGCACTTGGGAGGCTGAAACAGGAGGACCGCACAGGTTCAAAGCCAGCCTCAGCTACTTAGTGAGGCTCTCAGCAACTTGGTGAGACCCTGCTTCCAAATAAAATATAAAATAGGTCTGGGAGTATAGCCTGGAGGTAGAAAACCCCTAGGTTCCACCCCCAGTACCACCAAAAATAAGTAAATAAATAAATAAATAAATAAAATAAGGAATAAAAAATAGGGCTGGGGGTTTAGCTTGGAGGTAGAATGCCCCTGGGTTCCATCCCTGTAATCCCCCATTCCCCACAGTAAGCCCCCCACACAAAGAATACAGGAGGACGCACATAGGTTATATGCAAATATTATGCCATTTCTGATCCAAGGATTTTGATGTACTGGAGATCCTGAGCTGATCCCCCTTAGATACTAAGAGACACTGTATGATTCAAACTTTATGGTGCAGGTGAATCTCCTGGACATGCCTCTCAGATGCAGTTTACTAGGTCTGGGCTGGGGCTTGGGACTCAGCTTTTTTTTTTTTTTTTTCCAGTACTGGATATGGAACCCAGGGGCATTCCACCTTTGAGCTACACCCCAGTCCCATTTTTCCTTCTTTATTTTGAAACAGGGTCTCACTGAGTTGCAAAGGGCCTAAGTAGCTGAGGCTGTCTGTCCGCAAACCATAATCCTCCTGTCTCAGCCTCCCTAGTACTGGAATTACAAGCATGAGCCGCCATGCCCGGCAGGACTCAGCATTTTTAACAAGCTTCCAGGTGAGGCCAGTACCTGGTCCAGGATCACCCCTCCAGTATCACCCCTCTAACGAGGTTATCCTCTAAGATAACGCTATGATGAAAGCTTTCATGGTCACCAGTAAACAACAATTGATAACAATACCTGTTGATTTTAGAAAATGCAACTAGGTTTACTTTTCTGTTTATAAAGAATATAGAGCTGGGCGTGGTGGTGCACGCTTGTAATTCCAGTACTTGGGAGGCTGAGACAGGAGAATCTGGGTTCGTGGCCAGCCTCAGCTACTTAGTGAGGCCCTCCTCAACTTAAGGAGACCCTGTTTCAAAACAAAGAATAAAAAATAGGGCTGGGGCTGTAGCTTGGCGATTCAATCCCCAGTACTGCAAGAAAAAAAAATTACATTATAAAAGCTGAGCATGGTGGCATACATCTGTGTTCTCACTACTTGAGAGGCTGAGACAGGATGATTGCAAGTTCCAGGCCAGCTTCTGCAACTGAGCAAGGCCTTTAGCAAATTAATGAAACCCTGCTTATAATAATAATAATAATAATAATAATAAAGCTGGGTGTGGGGCGCACTCCTGCAACCCCCGGACTTGAGAGTTGAGACAGGAGGATCACAGGTTGGAGGTCTGCCAAAGCAAGTAGTGAGCCTCTCATTAACCTAGTGAGACTCAACTTCAAAATAAAAATAAAATTGGGCTGGGAATAACGCTCAGTGGTCGATGCCTCTGGGTTCAATTCCAAGTGCCCCCCCCCCCACTCACTCACACACACAGAATAAAATAGAACTAGGGGTATAACTCAGAGGTAGAAAGCTCCTGGGTTCTTAACCCCACTACCACCCCCCAAAATTACATTATTAAAATAATGTATGCGTATAATTTTTTTCAAGAAACACATAATATGTAAAGCGCAATGACTGTTAAAATCGTCACTTTAAATCCAACCAAACTAAATTTCTCTCATCACTTGATTAAAAAGAATACAAGTGCTAAGTTTTGGTATTCATATTTTATTACCTTGCCTTTTAAGATCACAGTGTGAAAAGAGTATCTTTCTCAATGTGCTGCCAGTTAGCTGGGTACTAATTAGCTTGGATTCAGTTTTGCTCCTGTGTTTAATGATTTCAGTCTGCTCATCACCTGGACTCGGGAGAGGGAGTCGGTGGTGTTCCGGGGGCCGTTCCCAGCCAGGTCGAATCGACCAAATTTGTCCAAAGAAAGGAGCTGAGCGAAGACAGAATGACTCAGAGGATGAAACTCGAGTCAAGAGTGCGAGGGCCGCAGACATCGCCCCGCGTAGCGCGGTTGCCTAGCGTGCAGGATCAAGGGCTTGGATTTGACCCCCAGCCCTGCACATTAATCAACAAAGAAAATTAGATACATTGGTAGCTGACAGAGGGCTGCTGCACAAAATACACTGAGTTGGTTGGGTATATATGCTAAAAATTCAGAGTCAGTTGGAATATACAACTATTAATACAAGATGACACATTTCAAATATCAAAGTAGCCGCATCGTCTCTACATTTTCTTTGCGTCCTCGAAGCAGCCACTATTTGTTATTCATTATACAGGGAGGTAATCAGAGTTGCAAATGTATTCTTTCTTTTTTTCCTTTTTTCTTTCTGTACTGGGGATTGAACTCAGGAGCATTCTACCTCTGAGCTATGCACCAGCCCTTTTTATGTTTTTATTTTGAAACAGAGTCCACTAGATTGCTGAAGATTTCACTAAGTTTCTGAGGGCTGGCCTCAAATCTGTGAACCCCGTCTCAGCCTCCCAAGGACTGGGATTACAGGCGTGGGCCACCACACCCGGCTATGATATCTTTATATTTTATACCTTGAGGAAATTTTCTGTGTATATATGTATGTATGTATGTATGTATATACAGAGGGAGAGAGGTGTTTACAACCCAAGTAAAGTGATAATAAAGCAAAAATATTGTCAAAATGTAGCTAACACCATGTTGAGAGAAGGAGTGATTTAAAACAATACTATTAGAAACTCAAGAATATGATCTGAGCTGGTCTTTATCATCATGGATGTCCACGTATGTACCTGAATGATTGGATGCACATGTATGTACTTTAACCACTGGGTTAATCTCTGCCTAGTTCCTGGTATAGATTCCAGGGAGTCGGATGGTTGAATCAATTTTTTTTTTTTTTTTTTTTTTGCGGTACTAGGGATGGAACCCAGGGGTATTCTGCCTCTGAGCTACACCCTTCGTCCTATTTTTTATTTTTTATTTTGAACCCAGGGTCTCAGTGAATTGCAAAGGGCCTCACTAAGTAGCTGAGGCTGGTTGCGAACCGTGATCCTCCTGTCTCAGCCTCCTAGATGCTGGGATTACAAGTGTGCGCCACCATGCCTGGCTGATTAAAAAGATTTTAAAGATTCATAAAAATCTTGTTTGGTTGAATTCCAGAGATGGTATCAACTGACTGCCCAGCAGGAGAGGAGAGGACCCACCGCCCAGTGCCTCTTCACACCATGTCCTGTGGTGTCTTCAGTGTCTGGCAGGTGGGCAGCCAAGGAGATGACATCTCTTCCCTTGTGGTTTTGGGTGGGTCTTTGTTCTTTATTAGCTATTTGCGGACCGTTTCCTGTGTTACCAGGTTATGCTCTGTATACCTGTCTAATTTGGTTTCTTTAAAGCAGGGCACGCTTGTAATCCCAGCATTCGGGAGACTGAGACCAGAGGATCGCGGTTCGCGGACAGCCTCAGCTACTTAGTGAGGCCCTCTACAACTCAGTGAGACCCTGTTTCAAAATAAAGAATACAAAATAGGGCAAGGGGTATAGCACGGAGGTCAAATGCCCCTGGGTTCCATCCCCCCAGACCCGCAAAATAAATGAATAAATAAATAAATAAATATATAAAAAGACTAAAAAATAGGGCTGGTGGTATAGCTTGGAGGTACAGTGCCCCTGGGTTCCATTCCCAGTATCGAAAAAAAAAGTTTCTTTTCTCTCTGACAGATGGTGTGTGTGTGTGTGTGTGTGTGTGTGTGTGTGTGTGTGTGGTGCCGGGAATTGAACCCAGGGGCATTCTGCCTCCAACTTGTATACCTAGCCCTTTTTTTGTTTTTGTCTTTTTTTTGGTTTTTGTTTTGTTTTGAAACAGGATCTCTCTAGATTGCTGAGTCTCACTACTTGCTGAGACTACCCTCAACCTGCGATCCCTGTCTCAGCCTCCCAAGTAATAGGATTACAGGCATGCACTACCACACCCAGCTTTTATTTATTTATTTTTATTATTATTATTTTTTTGTGTGCATGGTACTGGGGTTCCTGGAAACTACCTCTGGGCTACACTCCCAGACCTATTTTTATACTTTTTTAAATTTGGAAACAGGGTTTCTTAAGCCAGCGCGGCTGGCTTCGACCTGTAGGATCTTCCTGTCTCTGCCTCCCAAGCGCGGGGATTATAAGCTTGCGCCACCATGCCTGGCCACACCCAGTTTTTAAATTAACAGATTGAATATCCTTCATCAGAAATGCTTGGGACCATTAGAGTTTTGAGTTTTGAATTTTGTTTTTTTAAATTTCAGAATATTTAGCCAGGCGTAGAGGCGCACGCTTGTAATCCCCGCATTTCAGAGGCTGAGACAGGAGGATCGCACAGGTTCAAAGCCAGCCTCAGCTACTTAGTGAGGCTCTCAGCAACTTAGTGAGACCTTGTTTTCAAATAAAAACATAAAATAGGTCTGTGAGTATAGCCTAGAGGTAGAAAGCCTCTGGGTTCCACCCCTAGTACCACCAAAAAAAAAAAAAAATTTTTTTTTCAGAATATTTGCATGTGCATATGAGATGTTTTGGGGGTGAGACTAAGCTGAACACAGAATTCATTTGTGTTTCCGTGCTCTTGTCCTCATAGCCCGAAGGTGGCTTTATGCAATGTTCTCCTTGTGCTGCACCTTGACTTCGACCTCTCACAGGGGGCAGCTGTGGGTTCCCACCAGGTAGCCATGCTGGAGCTCAAAGGCTCTGGAGTTTTGGATTAGGGGTACTCAACCTGAATTTACTTCTTCTTTTTTTTTTTTTTTTGTGGTACTGGGGATGGAACCCAGGGGCATTCTACCTCTGAGCTACAGCCCAGGCCTATTTTTATTTACTTAGTTTTTGTTTTTGTTTTGTTTTGAAGATTTAAAGGGGTTTATTAAAAAGATAGAAATACAGAAGACAGTTACAGCCCCATGCCATTCAGGAGTGGCATGGGGGGGTGTTTTGAACGAAATCACCCCATTTTATTTATTTTTGTGGATCTGGGGATGGAACCCAGGGGTATTTGACCTCCAAGCTACACCCCTGCCCATTTTTTTTTTATTCTTTATTTTGAAACAGAGTCTCCCTGAGTTGTGGAGGGCCTCACTAAGTAGCTGAGGCTGTCCGCGAACCATGATCCTCTGGTCTCAGCCTCCCAAATGCTGGGATTACAAGCGTGTGCCACCATGCCCAGCTTCTATTTATTTATTTTGAAACAGGGTCTCACTGAGTTGCAAAGGGCCTCACTAAGTAGCTGAGGCTGTCTTTGAACCGCGATCCTCCTTTCTCAGCCTCCCAAATGCTGGGATTACAAATGTGTGCCACCACGCCCAGCTTCTGAGTTTGCTTCTTGACAGTGTTTATTTCTCACCGTCTTACTGCTGGGTACCCTGCTTACCTTCACCCGCGTTAGTTTTCTGTGAGCTAAGAAACTCTGTAGACACCTCTGGGACACTCTGGGGCTTCACAGCCGGCGAGCCTCCGGTTGTATCTTCACGGCTTATGTGCCTCTTGCCCCCTACGACGTGGAGCCCCCTGGGGCAACGTCTATGTCTGATTCACATTTATGTATTTGTTGACTTGGATTGTTAGATTATGACCTGAAAACATTCTCAATTCCGTGGTAAAACAGACTCACCACAAGAACACATAGAGATTTTTTTTGTATGTGTAGCACTTGGGGTGGAACCCAGGGGCGTTTCTACCTCCAGGCTACACTCTCAGACCTATTTTATACTTTATTTGGAAACAGGGTCTCACTAAGTTGCTGAGAGCCTCACTAAGTAGCTGAGGCTGGCTTTGAACCTGTGTTCTCTTGTCTCAGCCTCCCAAGCGCAGAGATTACAAGTGTGCGCCACCACGCCCGCCTAACAAAGAGAGATTCTAAATGGGACCCTGAAGAAAGTGCACAGGGTTTAACCTGTGAATGTTGCAATTCCACTTTAAAATTTTAGAAGTGGTAATTTTTTTCTTCTCTATTGCTCAGCTATATATCTGAGAGAACTGGGGCTGTGAACAACATTGTCTAAATAGGTAAAGTGTTAGCAATCATAAGCCTAATAATTTTAATGTTGATAGTGAAATAAAGGCATTAGAATATTGAGATTAGAATAAGAATTGCAATTATCATATTTTTAAATTTCTTATTGTTTCCATTGAAATCATTGTACTTGTAATAGATGTAGCACAAATTTATGCAGTTGTAGATTTTGAAACAAATTCCCATTTAAAAATCAACTGTTAGAGACAGTAACTATTTGAAAAGTACTTTGAAGCCATGGTGGCGCACGCTTGTAATCCCAGCATTCAGGAGGCTGAGGTCAGAGGATTGTGGTTCGAGGACAGCCTCAGCTACTTAGTGAGGCCCTTTGCAACTTAGTGAGACCCTGTTTCAAAATAAAGAATAAAAAAATAGATTGGGGGTGTAGCTTGGAGGTAGAAAGCCCCTGGGTTCCATCTCCAGCGCCACACACACACACACACACACACACACACACACACACACACACACACGGCAGGGGGTGTAGCTCAGAGGTAAAATGTCCCTGGGTTCGGTTTCCAACAGCGATAGAAAGGAAAAAAAGTTATGAGTCAGAACTCTTATAATTGCATTGGCTGCAAGAAATTTATCAGCTTTTTCTTTTCTTTTTCAGTACTAGAGTTTGAAGGGGGCGCATTTTACCTCAATCTCTACCTCTACCCCCATTCCCTTTTTTTTTTTTTTTTTTTTTGTGGTACTGGGAGTGGAACCCAGGGGCTTTCTACCTTTGGGCTACATTCCCAGACCTATTTTCTATTTTATTTGGAAAGAGGGTCTCACTAAGTTGCTGAGAGCCTCACTAAGTAGCTGAGGCTGGCTTCGAACCTGTGCGATCCTCCTGTCAGCCTCCCAAGCGCGGGGATGACAAGCGTGGGCCACCACGCCCCGCTTTTATTTTTCATTTTAAAACCGGGTCTTGATAGGTTGCGGAAAGTCCTGCTAACTTGCTGAAGCTGCCCTTAAACCTGCGATCCTCCTGTCTCAGCATCCCCGGTGCAGGGATTACAGGCGGGCGCCACCACGCCCGGCTTTCAACATTCTTTACAAGCATTCCTAGAAGGCCAATTTTATTTTAGCACGGCTGTTAAAGTGAGCCATGGCCACAAATGCGTTTTCAGTTTCGATCTTTCGTCTCGTCTCCCAGGTCCTTTATCCCCCAGCCCATCTTCCCATCCCCCACCCAGCGCGATCCTGGAAGACCCCGGCGGACCTTGCTTTGTGAACGACGGATGCTGTCCCCTCCGCCCAGCACAACCCAGGCATCTCTGCCCCTCTGCGGGCTGCACGCGCCCTAGGGGCTTAGCCACCGTGCGGCCGACTGCAGCCGCGTGCGAGCACGTTTTCCCGGCCCTCCGCGCTGCATAAAGACCCGGGGAGTCCTGTCCTCTGCAAATACTCAAGTATCCTGGGGACGGCGGCTCCGGGAGCGGACCGTGCGGGGCGCACAGCCTAGCGGTGCAGAGGCTGGAACGGCGTCCGGGAACCCGGGCCCCCCCCCCCCCCGCCCCTGGGAACTAGTGAGGACCCCGCCCCACCCCAGGAGGCACGTCGGGGTGCAGCAGGGTGGGGGCGCAGGCGGGGCCCCGGGAGCTGGCGGGGAGGAGCGAGTCGGGGGCCGCCGCCCGCCCAGCGGCCGTGAAAGGACGCCTGGGCGGGGCGCGACGTCACGGAGGACCACTTTCCCTCCTTCCCGCAGGGCCCACCCCTGGGTGGAGCCTCGGCTCCGGCGAGCAGCGCGGTCTCTGCGCCCCGCGGCCCCGGAGCGGCGCGTGCGGGCGGCGGAGCAGGTAGGTGCGGCGGGGGCGGACGCTGGACGGGCGGGCGGTGGACGGGCGCAGCCGGCCCCGGCCCCGCTCCTGCCCGCGCCGGCGCGTCCTCTGCCGTCGCCGAGGTGGAGCGCCGGCTGGTACCGATGGCTCTCTTTGTGTCCAGCAACACGTTCTTCCGTCTCCGGCGTCTCTATGGCAACCACCAAATAATACTACCCGGAACGCGCCCGGCCTCGATGGATGGATCTGGGATTCTCCGGGCGCGGGCGGCGGCGCGCTGGGACCCCCCGGCCCGGGCTACCCCTCCTCACCCGCACTTTGGTTTTTCCCTTCCACGGCAGGGCTGGGGGAGGGGAGTTGTCAAGGAAACAGGCATTCGCGACCTTCTATTTACTTAGTCTTCGGCCTATGGTTTTCTCCATCATATCTAAGAATTTAAAAAGGAGATCTGTGGTGTGTATGTGCGTTTTCAGTGTCTGGCCTTTTTTAAAAAAGAAAACGTAAACATTTCTCAGGATGTGATGTCGACTCTGCTCCAGCCAAGAAGAAAGAGGACTTGATTTTTTGTTTTTTTCTAATAGGAGATGAGATCCTTGAAATAGCAACTTCCAGAGAGTGCATCAGGGTTCCCACTAACGGAAGGGTTATCAGCTGCCCAGGACTGCCTGCCAGTCGGAGCGGTGTCAAGGGGGTCTTTGCTCTAGTCTGAGCTTGATTTAGCCCCAAGTTAAAGTTCATTTAGGAGAAGCCAGTAGCAAATGGCCACTCCCCAGCAGGATTCGCGATTTTCCTTGCGTGGGTGACCAGTACCGCTCTCTCTCATCAAGGCGAGGTTTGATTGGACTTTCTGTCTTCCAAAACTGGAATGACTGACCCATCTGACTGTTAGTCAGCCATTCTCAGCTGGAGAAAAAAGTATTTTGAGAAAAGGGAGTGAGTGAGAGTGTGTGTGTGTGTGTGTGTGTGTGTGTGTGTGTGTGTGTGTGTGAGTGTGGTGCCTGGGGTGGGGGTGGGGTGGAAGTGGGCAGGGAGGATGGGCAAAAAAAATCTTCAGTCCTAAGTTAGAACTACAGAATCCTCTTCCGATTGGAAATAAAAAAAACCCAGATTTTCAGGAGAGGAAAAAAAAGAACTGCAAGAGAAAATGATTCTCTACTGATAAGCAAAGTTAAATATAATTAAAATCAAGTAACACAGCTCTTGACATAGTCCAAATGGGCTTAGTAACAGGGGCGGCTTAAATGGATGGTTTTATTAGAGTGCATCTAAGGAAATGTTTGAAGGCACCCTGTCCTTTGAATGGGCATCCCAAATTACCAACATTACCTCTTTAAGATGGATCAGTACTAATTCCATCCCTAAAATTGTCTGTAAAAAGCTTTGTGAAGATTGCTCAGTCCTGGTACTTAACCTTCCAGCCTTTAAAGCCAAGCACATTGCTTAGAAACCTCAGAATAATCCTGCCAGGTAGAAGCAGATGGAGGGATGGTTTTTGTAAGGTTGTTTGGGGGAGATCTCTACATACTGTTATCTGTGTGTTAAAAACTGACTGCTGGGCCTGGTGACACAGGCCTGTGATCCCAGTACTTGGGAGGCCCACAGGAGATGGCAAGGCCCTATTTCTTTCTTTCTTTCTTTCTTCCTTTCTTTATTTGTGGTATTGGGGATGGAACCCAGGGACATTTGACCTCTAAGCTACACTTCCCGCCCTATTTTTTATTTTTTATTTTGAAACAGAGTCTCACTGAGCTGCAAAGGGCCTCAGTAAGTAGCTGAGGCTGTCCAAGAACTGCGATCCTCCTGTCTTAGCCTCCCAAATGCTGGGATTACAAGCATTTGACACCACACCTAGCTAAGAGCCTCTTTCTAAATAAGCAAATAAATAAATTCAGAGGTAAGGGGCCTGTTTTTTTTTTTTTTTTCTTTCTTCTTTTTGTTAAGCTCAGAGGTAGAATGTCTATGTTCAGCCCTCAGTTCCAATAATTAATTAATTAAATAATAATAACACTGACTGTTGGGCAAAAGGTCTAAAGGATTTCCAATACGAAGTTAAGAATCATGAGACCGAGTAGCACATCACACAATGGGGCATGGAGCCCCGCACGGCGGTGCAGGCCTGTAATCCCAGCCTTGGGAGGCCGAGACAGGAGGATTGCAGGCTCGAAGCCCGCCTTGGCATCTTAGCACGCTCCTATTTACAAATAAGAAATAAAATCGGGCTGGGGGTGTAGCTTGAAGGTAGAATGCCTCCGGGTTCAGTCCTCAGTCAACACACACGCACATACACACCAAACACAGATAAAGAGGAGGCAGTGGGGTGCTGTTGCTGCAAGGCTTTTCAGTGAAGGGAGGCGAGGATTCCAAGGAAAGAGACCAGTGTGTCCCAGAGAGCAGAGAGGGCGGCAAGGTTCTTGTTCCAAGCAGGACGAAGTCAGGCTTTACTGGAGAATAAAGCAGGTATGCTTTGCACTCGGGGAAAGAACAGAAGCAGACTCAGGGCTAAAATTAAAACACACACACACACTCACACGCACCAGTTCACAGCTAGAAGAAAGACTCTGAATTGACTTTAGGTGGAACCATCCCTAATCCAATAACTTCTTAGCTGGAGCTCACAAACTGAAGGGCGGACTAAATCCGGTGTGACGTTCGAGAAGAGGGAAGCCCTAATTCTCCCTAATAAAGCACCGTTCTAGTCGTTCCCCGCCATTGCTATGGCTTTAGATCTTGGTGCCCGCTGAGCTGGGGTAAACACGGTGCATCTGGAAGCAGGCAGCTCGCAGGCTTCTGAGCAGGGCTTGCTAACCTGGAGGAGTGTGTGCTGAAGTCAGCCACGGGCTAGCATCACCAGCAGCGGGCAGCCTTTAACGCCTTGTCTAAGGAGCAGCTTGGAAAGCCCGGGTTAGAACTGGGAAATCTGGCTTCTCACGCGCGCCCGGGGAGGGTCTGCGGCGCCTGCAGGCGGAGGGGAGGGGAAGCTGCGGCCAGCATTCTCTAGACCAGTTTTACTGTGTAGCGTTTATGTGTCAGGTGCTGTGGACACAATTTGAGCTAAACAAGAAACAGTTTCAATAGTTACAGTTTTCAAGTAGCCCAGCAGGAGACTCTGCCACTGACTGCCACTGTCTTAATGACAAAATAATAAGAGACAGCGTAAAATAAGATAAATTGTTTTGGCTGGATGTGTTTTGGCTGGATTATAGTTTTGGACTACAATCCCTGTTTCTGGGAAGCAATTTTTTTTTTTTTTTTTTTTTTTTTTTTGGTGGTACTGGGGTTCCTGGGAGCCCTTCTACCTCCGGGCTACACTCCCAGACCTATTTGGAAATGGTCTCCTAAGCCAGCGCGTGCAGCTGGCTTCGAACCTGCGCGATCCTCCTGTCTCTGTCTCCCAAGCGCGGGGATTACGAGCGTGCGCCACCACGCCCAGCTTACCCCCAGACCTATTTTATATTTTATTTGGAAACAGGGTCTCACCAAGTTGCTGAGAACCTCACTAAGTAGCTGAGGCTGGCTTTGAACCTGTAATCCTCCTGTCTCAGCCTCCCAAGCTCTGGGATTACAAGTGTGCACCACCACGCCTGGCTTCTGGGAAGCAATTTGGAAGGAGTATCGCAGGTTCGAGGACAGCCTCAGCAACTTAGACTTCAGCATCCTAGCAAGACTGTTTCAAAATAAAGAATAACAGGGGCTGGGAGTGTAGCCCAGAGGTACAGTGCCCCTAGGTTTAATCCCCAGTACCACTAAAAAAAAAAACCCCAAAACAATTTTTTCTTGAACATTATCCTGAAACAATCTATTTAACTTCCAGAGTACTTTGCACAAACATTTCTTTCCTGTTTCCTTCCGTCCTCATTTTGTCCTTTGGTCTGGTTGGTTCTTCCTGTCACCCTGAGCCCTCCCTTCATCACCGTTCATTCATGCATGCATACTTCTGTCTGTCATCTGTCCAACCATCCAGTTTTTTTCATTCATCCAACAAATAGTACTAAGTATCATGTTACAGGCCCTGTATAGTAAGGATGTACCAACAAACAGAAAACCAGGTCTACCCTAAAGAAGTTTAGGAACTAGCAGGGAGCCTGAGTGGAAAGAGCCCCTTGGTGCTGGGAATTGAACTCAGGGGCACTCCACTTCTTACCTACACCCAAACCCTTTTATTACTTACTTACTTACTTACTTAATTAATTAATTTATTTATTTCTTGCAGTTCTGGGATGGAACCCAGGGGCATTCTACCTCTGAGCCACACCAGCCCTATTTTTTATATTTGTTTATTTATTCATTCATTTATTTATTTTTGGTGGTACTGGGGTTCCTGGAAACCCTTCTCCGGGCTACACTTCCAGACCTATTTTATATTTTTATTTGGAAACAGGGTCTCTTAAGCGAGCGCATCTAGCTTCAACCCAGCACAATCGTGTCTCCGCCTCCCAAGGGGGGTGGATTACAAACATGCGCCACCAAGCCTGGCCTCCAGCCCTATTTTTTATTCTTTAGTTTGAAATAGGGTCTCATTGAGTTGCAAAGGGGCCTTACTAAGTAGCTGAGGCTGGTCACAAACCGTAATCCTCCTGTCTCAGCCTCCCAAATGCTGGGATTACAAGTGGGCGTCACCACACCTGGCTTCCCAAACCCTGTTATTTTTTTATTTTGAAACAGAGTCTGGCTAAGTTACCATGACTGTCCTCCCACCTGTGATCCTCCTGTGCCAGCCAGTGATTAGAGCTGTGCCTGGCTAAGGGGTAGTACTTTTTTTTTTTTTTTTTTTTTTTTTTTGCGGGTCTGGAGATGGAACCCAGGGCCATTCAACCTTCGAGCTATACCCGCTGCCCTATTTTTTATTTTTTATTTTGAAACCGGGGTCTCACTGAGTTGCACTAAGTAGCTGAGGCTGTCCACGAACTGAGATCCTCTGGTCTCAGCCTCCTGAATGCTGGGATTACAAGCGTGTGGCACCATGCCTGGCTGGGGGTATTACTTTTTTTTTTTTGGTGGTGGTACTGGGGTTTTTGGAAACCCTTCTACCTCCGGGTTACACTCCCAGACCTATTTTTATATTTTTATTTGGAAACAGGGTCTCTTAAGCCAGCACGACTGGCTTCGAACCTGTGCGATCCTCCTGTCTCAGCCTCCGAAGCG
Source organism: Muscardinus avellanarius (assembly GCF_963383645.1). NCBI lineage: Eukaryota > Metazoa > Chordata > Mammalia > Rodentia > Gliridae > Muscardinus > Muscardinus avellanarius. The sequence goes on along the minus strand of NC_137794.1, from coordinate 111,595,015 downwards.
TGGGGATTACAAGCGTGTGCCACCACGCCCGGCGTTGGGGTATTACTTCTTTTTGTTTGTTTGTTTGGTGGAACGCAGAGGCTTTCTACCTCCGGGCTATACTCCCAGACCCTTTTTTTTTAATATTTTATTTGGAAACAGGGTCTCACTAAGTTGCTGAAAGCCTCACTAAGTAGCTGAGGCTGGCTTTGAACCCGTGGGATCCTCCTGTCTCAGCCTCCCAAGCGCGGGGATTACAAGCGTGCGCCACCATGCCCGGCTGGGGTATTACTTTTGATAGAGACATTTACCAGATAATGACAGTGAATGTTGTTTTACCAAACAATGTTTTTTGCGTAGATCATGCTAGACAGAGAGGAAGCCAGTAGTTAAATGCTGACTGTTGTCCATTTCACAGTTTTCTCGTATTTTTCATGTTGGCTGAGTATATAAAGTTGGGAAACAGTTGATAACAAAATGGGAACTACTGCGATCTCTGTCCCTGGACACAGGGATAAAAGACCGTGTATTCTCCTGGTAGAACAAGCAGGGTGCTGGGTGTGGGGGTGCACACTCATAACTCAGTATTTGGGAGGCTGAGACAGGAGGATCATGGTTTACGGCTAGCCTCGGCTACTACTTAGTGAGGCCCTTTGCAACTCAGTGAGACCCTGTTTCAAAGTAAAGAATGAAAAATAGGGCTGGGGGTGTAGCTCAAAGGTAGGATGCCCCTGGGTTCCATCTCCAGTACTGAAAAAAAAAAAAAAAAAAGCAGGCAGGGTTAGCTGTCTTTCAGGCTTCTCACATCCCCCAACTCCAGACCCCAAATGTAATATTTTTAAAAAGAAAAACTAGCTGGGTACAGTGGCCCACACTTGGGAGGCTGAGACAGGAGGATTACAGGAAAGGCCAGCCTCAGCAGCTTAGCAAAACCCTCAGCAATGTAGTGGGACCCTGCTTTAAAAAAATTAAAATGAGGGTGTAGGTTGGGGTAGAATGCCCCAAGGGTCAATCTCATGCAAAAAAAAAAAAAAAAAAAAAAAAAACTGAGCTTTTTTTCTTAGTTCATTGTGCGTCTTACCAAAAGCAGGATGGTTTGTCGGTCCCTTTTTCTTTCCCCTAGTCATGTAGAAACAGCAGTTCAGGCAGGAACCCAAAGACAGTCTAGAGTTCCGCGTAAAGTGTCAGAGCCCTGTCCAGGTCCTCTCCGCGTTTCCTCTCCGTGGAGCTCCACCCAATTTCTCCCTGCAGATGGAATTACATGGGCCGAGTGACCAAGTTCGTCTGGAAAGCCCGCTCCTCTGCGGCTGCCCGTGGGAGGAGGCGCTGGGCATGTTCTGCGCCTCTGTTGCTTCATGTCAGATGAGATCGCCCTGTCCCTGTGGCACGGTGCTGGCTCTGATGGTGGCGTGGCGCCATCTCTCCACTCTGCTTGGGTAACAGTGGTGACTTCATGGTCACTTTCGTCTGCCTCCTGTAAGAGGAGAGGTACTTTTCAAATTTCGTTGTACTTGGAAGCTGACGTTAAATGCATAAGAAATGATTCCTTGGTGCGGGGTGACATGCACCCGGCAGACGGAGGCCACGGCCCACCTGAGGGCCGTAGGAGAAGGCTCTCGGCCCGCGGGTGCAAGGGCTCCCCGCATGTGAATCTGTTTCAGGGGCTGCGCGTGTATCCACTCACTGTGGCTGCGTAACCAAGGAGCCGGTGAAAGCTGTTAGCACTTTCCGTTTTGCAGTGCCCCAGGATTAGCAGAGCCAAGATTCGAACCCAGACCCTTGTTTCCGGAGCTCCTAGTCTGGCCACACAGACACACAGACTTTCTTTTTTCTTTCTTTTTTTGTTTTTTCTTTTGGTGGTGCTGGGGTTCCTAGAAACCCTTCTACCTTTGGGCTACTACACTCCCAGACCTATTTTTTTTTTTTTTGAGGGGGGGTCTGGGGATGGAACCCAGGGGCATTTGACCTCCAAGCTACACCCCCGGCCCAATTGTTTTTATTCTTTATTTTGAAACTGGGTCTCACTGAGTTGCGAAGGGCCTCATTAAGTAGCTGAGGCTGTCCGTGAATCGCGATCCTCCGTCTCAGCCTCCCAAATGCTGGGATTACAAGCGTGCGCCACCACGCCCGGCACCCAGACCTATTTTATATTTTTATTTGGAAACAGGGTCTCTTAAGCCAGCAAGGCTGGCTTGAACCTGCATCATCCTCTGTCTCTACCTCCCAAGCGCGGGGATTGCAAGTGTGTGCCACCATGCCCGGCTCCACACAGACCTTCTTGTACTTTGCTATTTTTTTTTTTTTTTTTTTGCAGTACCAGGGATGGAACCCAGGGGCATTCTACCTCCAAGCCACACCCCCAGTTCTATTTTGTAGTCTTTTTATCTTTTGAAACAGGGTCTCACTGAGTTGTGAAGGGCCTCGCTAAGTGGCTTAGGCTGTCTGTTAACAGCAATCCTCTAGTCCCCACCTTCCAAATGCTGGGGTTACAGGTGTGCGCCACCACGCCTAGCCTTGTACCTTGCTTTTTATCCTGATTTTTTTTTCTTTCTTTCTTTTTTTTTTTTTTTTTTTTTTGTGGGTCTGGAGATGGAACCCAGGGGCATTCAACCTCCGAGCTACAGCCTGTGCCCTATTTTTTATTCTTTATTTTGAAACAGGGTCTCGCTGAGTTGCGGAGGGCCTCACTTAAGTAGCTGAGCTGTGTGTGAACTGCGATCCACGGGTCTCACCCTCTCGAATGCTGGGATTACAAGCGTGCACCACCACGCCCGGCTCTTTTTATCCTGATTTTTAAGAGCTGCAGAAATACTGCAAGAGAGAAAGGAGTATTTCAGTATTTCAAAAGCTGTAGAGACACTGAAGAGCGGTTCTTACGAGACAAGCTACTGTGCTTTCTGGGGGGTCTTTTTGTCATGGTTGAGTCATTGATGTAAGATGGTGGGACCTCGGGCTAAAATATCTGAATCTAACACAGTATGCTTAATAAATTAAATACAAAATACTGAGCTGGGCGTGTTGGCGCGCGTTTATAATCCCAGCATTCGGGAGGCTGAGACAGGAGGATCAAGGTTTGTGGCCAGCCTCAGCGACTTAGTGAGGCCCTTTGCAACTCAGTGAGACTCTGTTTCAAAATAAAAAATAAATTGGGCTGGGGATGTAGCTTGGAGGTAGAATGCCCTTGGGCTCCATCCCCAGTACCACACACACAAAAAAAAAACCAAAAAACAAAAACAAACAAAGCCCCCCCACCAAACTCTCAAAGCCAGTGTTTAATCAAGAACCAGCCTTGCCGAGTAGCCACACCTCAGGGTATCCTTGGCGTACCACCTGATTTTTTTTTTTGTGTGTGTGTGTATGGCACTGGGGATGGAACCCAGGGGCCTTTTACCTACATGCTACACCTCCAGACCCGTTTTATACTTTATTTGGAAACAGGGTCTCATTAAGTTACTGAGAGCCTCACTAACTGCTGAGGCTGGCTTCAAACCTGCGATCCTCCTGTCTCAGCCTCCCAAGTACTGGGATTACAAGCGTGTGCCACCACGCCCGGCTCCCCTGGTGGTGCCAGGCTGCGGGTGGATGGGATCCAAGACTTTCAACCTTTAGATGACTTTCATCACCCTGTTTAAAGGCAGATAACTAGCTCTATTATCTGAAAGGGTACTGCCAGGGTTTATCTCGGACAAACTTGGAAATGCGAATGGGTGAAATGAATTGATCCCGGAGTGATATCAGGTCTGCTTCTCATCTCCCCGGGCGGGCGCCGCGTGAGCAGTCAATTCTCTGTGGGCAGAGGCCAACCAAGGCTGATGAAATTTTAAACAACCACTCACATCTCCTGCCCGGGATGCTGCAGCCAGCGACATACGATCAATGCGGTCATCAAAATTTTGCCCTGAACCCCACTTGTAAGTCACCCTAGCTCATTTCCCCTGCTTCCTCTTCCTGCTGTGGGCAGAAAGGAGAGAGCACTGCGGGCTCCTCACAGGCGCAGCAGCCCTCGGTCTACTCCCGCCTCCTCCGCGCCACTCCTCCTCCATCACATCCTCGCTCTTCCTGGATGCGGGGAATATTACGGGACAACGATTTCCTTACAGTTCTTGGTTACCGCGGCGGGTTCTTGGTGGAGTCTGGGGTGACCAGTCGCACCATTGTCAGTATGGAACTGACTGAATGGGTGTTGTAGCCTGAAAACACAGGCATTCGTGAGGCAGTCAGGTTGGCCTCTCCGTGGCCTCCCAGCCGGGGTGACATTCCTGCCAGGGGGGGATGTTGAGCAGTGTCCCTGGCCTTTGGATGCCAGTGGCCCTCATCCCTCCTATGAGGACCACACATGTTCTAGAAATTCCCAGGTACCACCAGCAGGGACCAAATTCCCCCAGTTTAGAACCACATGTGGCTCCTGGGCTCAGAAATCCTGCTGGCTCGCTACCCAGAAATCTGCTGGCTCGCTCCCTGGTGCAATAAAACGCCCTTCTCAGGACTAATGTGCACAAACCAGACCTGCAAATATTGGGTCCCAGCCAAGGCGGCACTTCCTCAATTTAAATTTCATAGGAAATTGGAAAATAAAAGTGAAGTTATAAAAAAAGAACAAAGCTTTTTTACCCCCTTAATACTGAGGATTGAATTCAGGGGCATTCTGCATCTGAGCTGCATTCCAGCACTCGTTATTATGTGTTTATTTATTTACTTATGATTTATTATTTAGTCTTCTACCTCTGACCTTTGTCCTTTTGCATTATTTTGTGTGTGTGTGTGTGTGTGTGTGTGTGTGTGTGTGTGTGTGTGGTACTGGGGATGGACCCCAGAGGCATTCTACCTCCAAGCTATACCCCCCAGTCCTATTTTTTATTCTTTATTTTGAAACAGGGTCTCACTGAGTTGCAGAGGGCCTCTCTAAGTAGCTGAGGCTGTCTACAAACTGCGATCCTCCTGTCTCAGCCTCCCAAATGCTGGGATTACAAGTGTAATCCACCATGCCTGACTTGTATGTTTTGTTTTGAAATAGGGTCTTGCTATGTTGTTGAGGCTGTCCTTGAACCTGCAGCCCTCCCCTCTCAACCTCCCAAGTACTGGGATTACAGGCATGTGCCACTGCACCGGGTAAAAAAATCAATCATGTAACCAGACAGTAGTGAAATAGTTCCTCTGTTCTTTTGGTGCACCTGCAGGGGGGTGGTATCGTTACCAGGGCTGCTGGGTGAAAGCTGGGAACTGGTGGTCTGGTAGGGTTCTATCTGGACCCCAAAGCTGTCTACAAAGACCCTCCCCCAAGCTGAGTTGGTTGAAACAATCATTTTGGGTTAGAATTTGCATAATATCAGATTAATAGATGAATAACACATCTAAAGAACGAATTAAGAGCCACTCAAGGTCCTGTCTCTGCTCCTACTTCATGACAGTCACCACAGAGGACTGTACGTGATGACCTCCTGGGCCGTGGTCACCCAGGAGGGGTCTGCCGAGTTCCCAGAGGGGCCCTGACTCAGGATGAACTAGGCTCTGGATGACGGCTGGTCGCGGAAATGAATTGAAGGGTGCACAGCTAGGAGCACAGACAGAGGTCCGTTTAGGAGAGCAGACAGGTTCGAGGGAAGAGGCCGACCAAGAAGCCGCGACCCTCTGGTCCAGGGTTAATATGTGGAGGGGCAGCAGCGGGGGCTGAGCCAGGGTGGAGTCAGGGCAGAGCGCAGGTTTGCACTAGTTCTTTCTGTGGTTGTGTGGAGCCTTCCTGTGATGTCTGTCTTTCTTTCTTTCTTTCTTTCTCTCTTTCTTTCTTTCTTTCTTTCTTTCTTTTTTTCTTTCTTCCTTCCTTCCTTTCTTTCTTGGTCTTCAGATGGCTCATGTTCAATTTCTGCATTCCAATGGTTTCTGGGCACTTTTCTTTTGAGACTCAGTATATTTTTCTTTTTCTTTGTCCCCAAATTCCTATCTCATCACCAGCTGTGAACTAGCACCACCCCTGGGGCCTCAAACCATCCCTCCCTCTGTCTCCCGGGCTCATGTGGGGGGCACCATGGCTGCCTGCCAGGGCCACAGCCCTGTTCCTTCAGGTAGAGCCTCAGGGCCCCGCCCGGGGACAGTCAGATTCCATAACCGCTGTCCATTTATCCTCCATCTCCCTCCTTCCAGCACCTCAAAGATTGGTGTGGCGGGCCACTCTGTTATTCTACCTCCTCATAGAGCACTGCCAACCGAGTCCTTGGGTTCAGGCTGCCATGTGCTATGTCCTGGGGGCACCAGAATGGACTGGACATCAAGATGGCAAGCTGACAACCATCCCCACATTGCGATGCAATCAGTATGTGCAGACGGAGGCCATCCAGGCTTTCAGAAACACTTCCTAGAGAAAACCCCTTAAACTAGGCCGGAAAATGGGACCGGGAAATGTTCATCACAGTGGACTTGTATTAGCAGTTTTCGACCCCAAACTGGGTGGGTGGTTCTTTTCTCGAAACCGTGGAACCAATAACAAGATAGAGCTTCCATTCAGCAGCCAATACTTTTATTCCTGGCCAAGAGAAGTGGGAAAGAGACCAGCACTTCTCTCTCCTTGGGGTCGGGAGGCTGGAGATAGATGATACAGGAAAGGAAGGTGCTAGAAATAGATTTTCATGGTGTCAAGAAACGGCATCGTGTTGAAAATTGCTTGGCAAGGCCATATTACTTTTTTGGGGAAAAAAAACTGCTTCCGGAGAGAGCACGTCTGGCAGAGAACCCAGAAGGTCTCCTGACACAAGTATGGTGGGGATTACAGATTCATATTCTTCCAGGTCAGCCACAGGGGAAGATAGAGGAGGGCAGACTCCTGAAATCTCTTAAGAGATGCTAATTTTGTGAAGGAAATAAGTCCTGACCAGGATACAACACTGGCAGTTTAAGTTTAAGCTACTGTGTGTGTGTGTGTGTGTGTGTGTGTGTGTGTGTGTGTGGTACTGGGGGTGGAACCCAGGGGCTTTCTACCTCTGGGTTACACTCCTAGACCTATTTTCTATTTTATTTGGAAACAGGGTCTCACTAAGTTGCTGAGAGCCTCACTAAGTAGTTGGGGCTGGCTTTGAACCTGTGCGATCCTCCTGTGTCAACCTCCCAAGCGTGGGGATTACAAGTGTGCGCCACCACGCCCAGCTCTAAGCTACTTTTTTGACAGATAAAATACAATTATATTCTCACATAGGGGAGCGCCATTCACATTTTTCCTGGCAATGGTGGACGTAGGGTTCTTTCTGGCCATTGCTTGGCAGCTGTCAGTGGTCCAGGTGCTAGTCGGGGATGTCCGTTAGCATGCAGATGGCTTTAGCAGGAAGTTTAAAGGTCAGCTCAAGCCGGGCGTGGTGGCACACGCTTGTAATCCCCGCGCTTGGGAGGCTGAGACAGGAGGATCTCACAGGTTCAAAGCCAGCCTCAGCTACTTAGTGAGGCTCTCAGCAACTTGGTGAGACCCTGTTTCCAAATAAAATATAAAAAAGGTCTGGGAGTATAGCCCGGAGGTAGAAAGCCTCTGGGTTCCACCCCCAGTACCACCAAAAAAAAAAAAAAAAAAAAAAAGTCAGCTCAGGTCGCCCTGGCAGCCACCTTAGATCCAACTGCTGCCGGCTCACCCTTCTGAAGAGGAATGTCAGGCCTCCAGGCATCCTGCCTTAAAGCTAAGCAAGCTTGGGTCACCTGGGCAGTTCAGATTAGGGTTGGGGGTTATAAGGCCTACTTTTCCCTAGAAGCTGCAGTGAATCAGGAAGTGACAGGGATGAGGCTTGCAGCCTGTGAGCCTTGAGCAGTGCGGGGACTCCTAGGAAGAGCCATGTGGGCTGCTGGGTGCAGGGCTGATGGCCTTTCCAGACCTGGGGTGGGGGATGGAGAGCAGGAACAGGTCTGAGGACTAATCCAGTGAGCTTTGAGAACTGGTTCTTTTGAGGGCCTCTTTGACCCTCTAGAATAGTAAATACAGAAGGAAAGAAAACCTTTTCTGTGTTGTTTTCTCCAAATGGTCACTTACGTACGCATTAAGCTTTGTAATGTGGCCACTGATGGGCTGTACTAAGCAGCATCCTTTATTCCACCCTTACCATGTGCTCTGCGTGGCAGAGGGTCTCAGACCTCCTCCAGCCATACGATTGATGAATGATTTTCTCTAATCTGATTTGAACAGAAGCCCAGAAAGGTTGACTAGCCTTCCTGAAGTCACAGAGCCACTAATGCCGGGACGCACTGCGACTTCTCTATGAGAACTTCAGATCAATTGCAGGCTTGTACCACATACTCTCGTCTCCCCAAAACTCCCTGGATCTTCTTTCAGGGTGAAAAGGCTTTTCCAAGCTTCCAGATGTGCACAGACTTTCTTCCCCATCTCAGCCCCCATGCCTAATCATGGGGCAATTTAAGAAGTTACCTCCAGGACTTGGGAGTCTCAGACAGGAGGATCGTAAGTTTGTGGCCAGCCTCAGCTACTTAGTGAGGCCCTCTGCAACCTAGTGAAGCCATTTCAAAATAAAGAACAAAAGCTGGGAAGCCGGGCCTGGTGGTGCATACTTGTAGTCCCAGTATTTGGGAGGCTGAGACAGGAGGATTGTAGTTTTTAGACAGCTTCAGCTACTTAGTGAGGTCCTCTGCAACTCAGTGAGACCCTGTTTTGATAAAAAGAATAAAAAATAGGGCTGGGGTTATAGCTCGGAGATAAAAAGCCCTGAGTTCCATCCCCAGTACTGGGGCGGTGGGGGGTGGGAGAATAAAATCTAGGCATGGTGGCACACGCTTGTAATCCCAGCATTTGGGAGGCTGAGACGGGAGGATCACAGTTTACAGACAGTCTCAGCTACTTAGTGAGGCCCCAGTGAGACTGTTTCAAAAATAAAGAATAAAAAATAGGGCTGGGGTGTAGCTCGGAGGTAGAATGTCTATCTCTGGGTTCCATCCCCAGTACCCCCTCCCCCCAGAATAAAAAATAGGTCTGGGAGTGTAGTTTGGAGGTAGAATGCCTCTGGTGCAAAGCTTAGTTTCACACACACACACACACACACACACACACACACACACACACACACACACACACAAATGTTACCTGAGGCCAGATGATATCAGGAAAGGTCTGAGTTGTCACTGAAAGCCTCATTTGGCCCTTTTCTAGAGAACTGACCAAGAGGAGGGTGGGGCGGAGACCAGGAGACTTTGAAATGTGCCGGTGTTTGGATGATTGATACAGTTTCCACTTTTGGCTACGTTTGGGCTGATGTCCCCCTTCTTCCTTCTCAAATGTCTGGACCAGGGCCTGTCTCCACCCTGGTCTCTGGCAGCCCAGTTCTGGTCTGTTTCCCAGAGAAGAGGCTCCCGCCTCGCGCGTGCTTGGTCCGGCCAGGGTCCAGCTGTGTCCTGAGGCCGAGCGCCTGAGCTCTAGTCCTGGGTGTTATGGTTTAAATGGTGCGAGAGTTCTTTTTCTTATTCAACTAAAGTTTGTTGAATAGAAAAATTAAAACTAATAAGCAGCTTGGTGCAGCTTTAACAAATCAATAAAGATTTTTTTTGTTTTGTAATAAAACAAAATCACTGGGAAATAGAGAAGAAAATAGAGCCCGAAAATGGAACTCTGACCCCTTTTCAGGACCCCAGCCCTTAAGTACATTTTGTATTGGTATATTCTTATCAGCGTCACCAAGGCAACGGGCTAGTAACTTATTTATTAGGCAGGTGGTGCCTCTTGTCTCCAGACAGTGCACTCACTAAGTGCAGGGGTCCAGGACCTACCTGGCCTTCGCCTCTGCTGTATTGGGCAGTACTGGCTGCTCATCAAGTAGGGGTGCCTCGAAGCAGCACATGGAGTTGAGCTTCCTACGCCAGGCCAGGTCGCAGAGGAGAGGAGGTCAACAGAGGCACCGATTGCCTCTCTGTATTTTTAGGGCTAAAGGCTTCAATTGACTCTGGGGCTTTTACTAGAGGTTAATCATTAGAACCAAGGGCAAAGGGAGAGGGGAGCTCTGCACTGTAACAGCGGCCCCCTCCCTGCCTGAGCGCCTGCGCAGCCCAGGCCCTGACTACTTTTTACATTTTGGAAATTAGTACCAGAGCAGTTTTCCTATACCGGCACACTAGGTACTCAGCCTCCGCCCACCAGCAACAAGGCGGGCACCTTCCATCAAGAGGCCCGGGCACTGCCGCCTCCCCCTCTGTACACACTTTGTGGGCAGCGGGGACCCTAGGACTGCGAGGGAGAGTGGGCGGACTCTGGGCTCCGACTCGCCATCGCTGAGACCTTAAGCTCGCAGGCCCAGGGGCCGCGGCTTGGCGGCTCTGGACATTGGTTTTTCCGTGCGCCTGCCAGGGAAGAGTCCAGGAGAACCTGGTGCCCAAGGCTGAGCTGCGGCACACGCTGGTGCTCGCTCTCACATCTGCTTTGCTGAGAGACCTCAGGAAATGAAGTTTAATATTAAGACAGGTGGAGATCTTGAGACAGAGCGGAGGCCTTTCAAGCTTGGTTGTAGCCTCTCCTGCTAAGAGAATATATTGTATTTTGTGGTACTGGGGATTGAACCCAAGGGCATTCTACCCCCCAAGCCTGTTGGATCTTTTCTTTTGAAACAGGGTCTAAGTTGCTGAGGCTGTCACAAGTTGCTGATAGTTGCCTCAAACTTGCAGTTCTCCTGTTTCAGCCTCCCAAATACTGGGATTAGAGGTGTGGGCCACCATGCCTGGCAAGGGAATGTTTTTCTGGAGGTTTTGAGAAGAAGCCCGAGTTGGGCGATCTCCAGCTTGCTTGCTTTCTTTCTTTCTTTCTTTCTTTCTTTCTTTTTTTTTTTTTTTCTTTTTTTGGTGGAACTGGGGTTCCTGGAAGCCCTTCTACCTCCAGGCTACACTCCCAGACCTATTTTTACATTTTTATTTGGAAACAGGGCCTCCTAAGCCAGCGCGCGCAGCTGGCTTCGAACCCGCATGATCCTCCTGTCACTGCCTCCCAAGTGCAGGGATTACAAGCGTGCGCCACCACGCCCGGCTTTATTTTTTACTTTGAAACAGGGTCTCAGTAAGTTGCAGAAGGCCTCGCTAAGTTGCCGAGGCTGGCCTTGAACCCACGATCCTCCTGTCTTGGCCTCCCAAGTTCTAGGATTACAGCCATGCACCACCGCACCCAGCTTATGCAGTCTCTCCTGCATGAGTCCAGAGTTTTCTTTTCTTTTCTTTTTTTTTTTGTGGTACTGGGGGGTGGAACCCAGAGGCTTTCTATCTCCGGGCTATACCCCCAGACCTATTTTATACTTATTTGGAAACAGGGTCTCACTAAGTTGCTGAGAGCCTCACTAAGTAGTTGAGGCTGGCTTCGAACGTGTACGATCCTCCTGTCTCAGCCTCCCAAGCGTGGGGATTACAAGTGTGTGCCACCACGCCCGGCTCCAGAGTTTTCTTGAATATTCCGGTGTGACAGTTAGATGGGGTACCCACAGCCCTCCCTGACTAATTCTGGACAACTCTGCAAAATAGGACGGCGAGACAGGGCTCGACCTTTGTAGAATGTGTGGCGGTCGCCAGTAGCTCAGAGCTTTCCCCACTGACAGCAGGATCACCTTAGCTCACCCCAGTGTTAGAAGAATGGCCGCCAATTGCTAGTAAGTCTCGTAGTGTCAGGTCTCCTGGGCAGCATTTTGGTGGTTAATAATACTTGAACAGGGCTCAAGGAGTTGATTTTGCGTTGCTCTCGGGATATGTATAAGTATGTGAGGGGTGGATGTTACCAGTTTGGGTTAAATCACTTCTCAACGTGGAACGTTTCCAGACAACATGTTGCGTATCATAAATAATAGTTTTGAACCTGTCAATTAAAAAACTACCAACGTCAAAAGTTTGCCATGACGTAATTTCTGAGTCATTCCTGTCTAGTCACATGATAAAGTTTTCAACCAAATCTTACCAAACCCGGTGTGAAGACTGGCTGCGTGTGGATGGTGTTTCTCTGGGTTTCTAGGAACTAAGGATCCTTTCCCGACATGTAAAGGTGCCACAGTCCAAGCTTGAAGTTGCTCCAAGAGAGAATTCTTCTCCCTCATATGTACAGGACATTAATGATTTTGTGTTTCCACTTAATTTCCTTCCTTTTCTTCTTTCTGCATTTTTCTTTCTTTCTCTCTCTCTCTCTCTCTCTCTCTTTCTTTCTTTCTTTCTTTCTTTCTTTCTTTCTTTCTTTCTTTCTTTCTTTGTTTCTGTGGTACTGAGGATGGAACCCAGGGGCCTTCTACCTCCGGGCTACACTCCCAGACCTATTTTATATTTTATTTGGAAACAGGGTCTCTTAAGCCAGCGTGGCTGGCTTCGAACGTGCCCGATCCTCCTGTTTCCGCCTCCCAAGCGCGGGGATGACAAGCGTGTGCCACCACGCCCAGGTTCCTCTTGGTGCTTTAAAACATGAATAAAAATGTACATTCCCAAATTTTCACCAAACTGATGTTCAGGGAAGGTAACTTTTTTAAAAAAACAAAATTCTCAAAATGCAATCAACCACCTCCAGGTGGTTGGAGAATGTGCCAACCCTGTTTGCAGGAAACTTGTTTTCCGACAGGAAAGGGGAGACGGATGCGAAGGTGGCCTTGCGCCATCTTGAATGATTACCAGCATCCCGCCAACACCGAGCGTTCTTGCAGAAATAGACTGAATGTACAGCCTCGGTCTCTGAGCCTCCTTGAGATGTCGTGGGGAGATAGGAAAAGCAGCATAAGGCGGAAAAAAATTCAGCAAGTAAAATTCCCTATTTTCAAAAGCTGCAAAATAGAAATGCTAGAATGTTTGTTCTGCTAGGCAGGACTTGGTTCCTTCCAGAAACGTCTGGAGCCAGCGTGCACCTGCTGAACCAAATCGTGCTGAGTGAAGTCACATTATTGGTGCCATTACTGGGTGAGCCATTTGAGTTGGTGTGTGTGTGTGTGTGTGTGTGTGTGTGTGTGTGTGTGTGAGAGAGAGAGTAGGGATGGAATCCAGGGGCCACCAGGCTACACTTCCAAGATGTTTTTATTTTTTATTTGGAAACAGGGTCTCGATAACTTGCTGAGAGCCTCAGTTGCAAAGGCTGGCTTTGAACCTGTGATCCTCTTGTCTCAGCCTCCCAAGTACTGGAATTGCAAGTGTGTGCCACCATATCCAGCTTGGGTGAGCCATTTGAGAAAAAGTCAGAGCAAGGGTAGTATTTTTATGTAAAAATTTGATAGATTGCACTGTAATATCCTTGTATATAAGCCGGGCGAGGTGGCGCATGCTTGTAATCCCAGCATTTGGGAGGCTGAGACAGGAGGGTCGTGGTTCGCAGGCAGCCTCAGCTACTTAGTGAGGCCCTTTGCAACTCAGTGAGAGTTTGCAACTCAGTGAGACCCTGTTTCAAAATAAAAAGTCAGAATAAAAAATCAAAATTAAAAAGAGGGCTAGGGCTGTAGCTCAGAGGCAGAATGCCCCTGGGTTCCATCTCTGGTCACACACACACACACACACACACACACACACACACACTGGTCACACACACACACACTGGACACACACACACACACACACTGGACACACACACACACTGGACACACACACACACTGGACACACACACACCGGTCACACACACAAACACACACTGGACACACACACGCACACACACACTGGACACACACACACACTGGACATACACACACACACTGGACACACACACACACTGATCACACACACAAACACACACTGGACACACACACACACTGGACACACACACACGCACACACACACTGGGCACACACAAACTGGACACACACACACACTGGACACACACACACACACACACACACACACACACACACACACTGGATCCTTGTATATAGGATGCTGAAACCGAGGTTGGGAGGCCGTACGGATTCATCGCAAGGCTGGTATTTGCTTCCACTAGAAGGAAGACAGTGGACCCAGGCTATCTTTTTCTGATTTTGATTCCACGTCCCTTGCCCACATTCCTTTTTCATTTCTACGAGGAGCATTAATTTGGCTTCTCATTTCCATGATTGCTGCTCCTGTTCTTTTTTGATGTTGGGATTTTTTTTGACAGTTTTAATTTAAATATTTCTTCCATCTGTGCATTTAATTTTGAAAGCTTTTTGATTTTTGGTTTTCTTTGTAGTACTGAACCCAGGGGCCTTCTAGCTCTGAGCTACACCCCCAGCCCTTTTTTACTTTTTTATTTTGAAGCAGGGTCTCACTAAGTTGCAGAGAGCCTTGCAAAATTGCTAAGACTGGCCTCAAGCCTGTGATCCTCCTCTCTCAGCCTCCCAAGTACTGAGATGATAAGCATGCATCACTCTGCCTGGTTTGAAAGGTCTTATTGGTTGATTGATTGATTGATTGATTGATTATGGTACTGGTGATTCAACCCAGGGGCATTCTACCTCTGAGCTATGCCCCAGCCCTCTTTTTAATTTTGAAACAGGGTCTCACTAAGTTGCAGAGGGTTTTGCAAAGCTGCTAAAGCTGTCCTCAAGCTTACGACTCTCCTGTCTCAGCCTCTCAAGTACTGGGATTATAGGCTTGCTCCACCACGCCCGGCTTGAAAGTTTTTCTTTCTTTATTTATGTGTTTATTTCTTTTTTCTAATATTGGGGATTGAACCTAGCAGCATTCTACCTCTGAGTACATCCCTAGCCCTATTTTACTTTTTAATTCCTAATTTTTATTTCATTTTATTTATTTATTTTTTTGCGGTATTGGGGATGGAACCCAGGGGCATTCTACCTCTGAGCTACACCTCCAGCCCTATTTTTTATCCTTTATTTAGAAACAGGGTCTCACTAAGTAGCTGAGGCTGTCTGAAGACGATGATCCTCCTGTCTCAGCCCCCCGAATGCTGGAATTACAAGTGCGCGCCACCACGCCCGACTTATTTTACTTTTTTATTCTGAAACAGGGTCTCCCTTAGTTGATGAAAGTCTTGGTACTTGCTGAGACTGTCCTTGAACCTGTGATCCTCTTGTCTCAGCCTCTTAAGGACTGGGATTACAGGCTTGCGCCCCCCCCCCCCCCCCCCCCGGCTGGGCTAAAAGTTTTTATTGATATAGAATCTACATAATGTAAAATCTACCCCTTTTAGGTATCTAGTTCAGTGAATTTGGGTGAATTCTGTGTCATGTAGCCATCACCAAAACCCATTTTGGAACCCTTTGCCACACCTGAAGTCCTCACGTTCTGAAGCTGCCCCTCCTGTTAGCTCTCGCCCTGCACAACCAGCAGTCTATTTTCATCTCCAGTTTTCCCTCTTAGGTGCTGCCGGCCCATGGGCAGAGGCGGTGTGTATTGCTTTGTGTCTAGCTTTGCTCAGCAGGACATTTTTGAGGTCCTGCCATGAACTGCGTGGACCAGCAGCTGCTTCCCCTGGACCTCTGGGCAGCCCGCCATGGTCCAGATACCCACAACTTGTTTATCCATGCACGGGGCCGCGGGTGTTTGGAATTTTTAAGCATTCCTCCAATTTTCTGCTTAGGATTTTTGTTCCTGATCCAAAGTACACATTAGAAACAGGCTCCGTTTTCCTTGGCACGCTACCTCCGTCCCCAGTGCCTGCGTGGGGCGACAGCATCATTACGTTCAGCACAAGGACTGGAGGAGGAGCCGGGAGAGCGGTCTCTCACTCCTCGCTGGCCCAGGTTGCTGGGCACGAGGAAGTACAGTGCACATTTTGAGTTTGAAGCTGTAGGTTGACTTTCAGAAAAATAGAAAGTCGCCCAGACCTAACACTCAGAAAAGGAGATAGCAGCCGGGCGCGGTGGCGCACGCTTGTCATCCCCGTGCTTGGGAGGCGGAGACAGGAGGATCGTGCAGGTTCGAAGCCAGCCTCAGCTACTTAGTGAGGCTCTCAGCAACTTAGTGAGACCCTGCTTCCAAATAAAATAGAAAATAGGTCTGGGAGTATAGCCCGGAGGTAGAAAGCCCTGGGTTCCACCCCCAGTACCACCACAAAAAAAAAAAAAAAAAAAAAGGAGATAGCAATGTTCTTTTGTGTGTGTATGTGTGTGGTGCTGGGGATGGAGCCCAGAGGCACTCTACCTCTGAGCTACACACTACACACTCAGCCTTTAATATTTTATATATTTATTTTTGGTGGTACTGAGGATGGGACCCAGGGGCATTCTACTTATGAGCTATGCTCCCAGCCTTTAAAAATACATAATTCCTATTATTATTATTATT
Organism: Muscardinus avellanarius; assembly: GCF_963383645.1. Classification (NCBI taxonomy): domain Eukaryota; kingdom Metazoa; phylum Chordata; class Mammalia; order Rodentia; family Gliridae; genus Muscardinus; species Muscardinus avellanarius. Next base: position 111,578,853 of record NC_137794.1, on the reverse strand, counting down.
ATTATTATTATTATTATTATTATTTTGCAGTACTGGGAATGGAACCCAGAGATTATACATTTTTTAAAATAATTTTATGTAAGGCTCTTTTGAAAACCTGAGATCAGTCTCTGCCAGTGCTCACTGTTTTCGCAGGACCCAGGAGAGTGTGAATAGATGAGCATACTTGCTCTAGCATACGCACTGGGCCTAAAGTTGGATGCCGTTTCGGGCACCCAGGGATGCAGGAGAGAACGGCATCCAGGAACGGCATCCAGGGATGCAGGAGAGAATGGCACAGGCTGAATTCTCTCCCGCTGGCGGCGCCCCGAGCAGGGCTGGCGCGCGTCCCTGGGGTCAGCTCTGTGGGGCAGAGACGGTGTCTGGTGGCTCACCCTGTCCCCGGCTGCTGCACACGGCGGACACGGAGGAAAACCACTCCTGAGTGAGATCTGGTGACTTGCCAAAGCTTCATTTAGTTAACGAAATCAGTGGGGAGATAAATAATTGAGAGAAAGAAATGGGCTTGTCAGGAGGCAGCAGTTTTCCATACGCTGGCCAGGAGGGACATTAGCCATAAAATGGGGTCAAGAGCTGCTGCTGCCTGGTGCTGGGTGCTGGGGTGCAGGCCTGGAGTCCTAGGGCTTGGGAGGCTGGGCAGGAGGATCACAAGTTTGAGGCCAGTGTGTGATGCTCCCAAATAGAAAATAGAACCTGGGCATGGTGGCGGCACTTGTCATCCTGGTACTTGGGAGGCTGAGACAAGAAGATCACTGATTTGAGACCAGCCTCAGAAACTTAGTGAGGCCCTCTGCAACTTAATGAGAACCTATTTCAAAATAAAAGAATATAGCTGGGGCGTGGTGGCACACATTTTTAATCCCAGTACTTGGGAGGCTGAGACAGGAGGATCGCGGGTTCGAAGCCAGCCTCAGCAATTTAGTGAATCTCTGAGCAACTTAGTGAGACTCTTGTTTCTAAATAAAAAATAAGTACAGGGGTGTATCCCGGAGGTAGAAGGCCCCTGGGTTCCATCCCCAGTGCTAAGAAACAAGTAAAGAAATAAGAAGGAGGAACTGCGTACCATTAGCCGTCATTCCCCATTTCCCACCCAGCCCAGCCCTGCATGGCCACCGGTCTACTCCGGTTCCGCAGAGTTGCCTGTTCTGAAATTTCAGACACATGAAGTCATATAATATATGGTCTTTTGTGACTGTTTCCTTTCACTTAACATAGTTTTTGAGGTTCATTCCTGTATCCGTAATTCAAGCCTTTTTTTGTGACTGAATACTATTCCGTTTTATACCGCACTGTTTTTTTTTTTTTTTTTTTTTTGTGGTACTGGGGATGGAACCCAGAGGCTTTCTACCTCCGGGCTATACTCCCAGGCCTTTTTTATATTTTATTTGCAAACAGGGTCTCACTAAGTTGCTGAGAGCCTCACTAAGTAGCTGAGGCTGGCTTCGAACCCGTGCGATCCTCCTGTCTCAGCCTCCCAAGCACAGGGATTACAAGCGTGCGCCACCGCGCCCAGCTATACTGCACTGTTTTAATCTATCCGTCAGGTGATGACCTTTTGGCTTGCTTCCTACTTGACTGTTCTGAGTAATGCTGCTGTGCACACAGGCGTTCACATTTCTGTGTGGACGTGTTTCGTTTCCCTCTGTTTGACGCCTGCGAGTAGAGTTGTAGGTAAACGCCTGAGGTCTATGGCACCAGAGCCGAGCGCCTTCCCTTCACTTCCCCAAATCTCCTCTGAGGCTTAGAAAACAATAATACAAGGCAGAGGAGTCTTTCAAACCCAGATCGCGTTGTTATTCAGGCCTCTGTCAAAATGTTATTAGAGAATGAATGGGGGAGAACTTTTTTTTTTTTTTTTGGTGGTACTGGGGTTCCTGGAAGCCCTTCTACCTCCGGTATACACTCCCACGGGCTACACTCCCAGGCCTATTTTTTTTTTTAACATTTTTATGTGGAAACAGGGTCTCTTAAACCAGCAAGGCTGGCTCCGAACCAGCGCGATCCTCCTGTCTCCGCCTCCCAAGCGCGGGGATTACAAGCGTGTGCCACCATGCCCGGCTGGGGGAGAACTTTATGTCCGAGTTACCCAAGCAAAGACTACACGGCTGTAAGTGCTGCGGTCCAGCTGTGTCCCATGGCTGGAGAGTGCGGGCGTCCTGGGCAGCCAGGCCCTGTCCACCTGGTGTCTCTGGGACTGGGGCTGTGTGCCATTGGCCGTCTCAGCACCCCCTCAGAGGGCATCGGTGCCCTGCTGGGCACGTGCGATACTCTTTCCTGCCGAGGCTGGGGCCCGGCTTTGGGCCGCCCAGGCGCCTTCTTCAGGGCTCTCCGCCCGGCCACGAACTGCTTTCTAAGAATCAAGCAAGTCCTGCAAAGAGAATGACCCACAGCCCCAACACGCGTGATTGCAGTATTGAATTCCTTTTGCCATTCTTGTTTGGTCAGTGTTTACTGATCTTTAAGAATTAAATTCTGCTTCAAGCCGAGACCCAAGGATTCCAGAAGCGAGTCCTGCGTCCTCGGCACCCCTCAAGACCTGCCACGCACGCCCTTTCCATGAGAAGGACCAAACGAAGTGGAACCTGGAGGTCGCGATGACCCCACGCCGCCCTCTGTCCCCGATACGTAGTTCTTTCTTACTGTGAACACAGTAGTGACAGAAATAGAAATAAAGGCAAGGTGGTCGACGCACACAGTAGGTGCTCCTAATGTCAGCTGAAGGATTGAGTGTGTGTTGTATACACACGCACATCACTTTCATAGTTTTTAGTGATTCCAGCCATCTAATTTATATATATAAGTATAATCAAAAGAATAAAACATAGATGGAAACACTAATTTCAAACTCAGATTTGGGGGGTTGTCTCAGTATTTGTGTGTGCGCACACGAGTGTGTGTGTGTGTGTGTGTGTGTGTGTGTTGGGGAGGATTGAGCCCAGGGCCCTCTACCTCTGAGCGACATCTCCAGCTGTATTTATAATTTGTAAACAGGGTCTCGTTAAGTTGCTGACAGCCTCACTAAGTTGTCAAGGTTTGCTTGTTTTTGTTGTTGTTGCGGGTCTGGGGATGGAACCCAGAGGCATTTGACCTCCAAGCTACACCCTTGCCCAGTTTTTATTCTTTATTTTGAAACAGGGTCTCACTGAGTTGCGGAGGGCCTCACTAAGTAGCTGAGGCTGTCTGCGAACCGCGATCCTTACACGCGTGCGCCACCACGCCCGGCTCTTGATTTTGCTTTGAACCTGTGGCCCTCTCGTTTCAGCCTCCCAAGTACTGGGATTACTGGCGTGCACCACCACGCCTGATATCTAACTTTTTTTTTTTTAAATACGAAGGAAACATAATTAGATATCAATGTGGTATAAGACAGATTTATAGTAAAAAAGTTTTGTTGGTTTAGTTTTTTGGTACTGAGAATTGAACCCAGGGGTTTCTACTTCTGAGCTACATCTCCAGCCCTACTTTATTTTACTTCTTAAATTTTGTGACAGCATCTCACTAAGCTGCCGAGGGCCTTGCTACGTTGCTGAGGCTGGTCTCCAGCCTGTGAACCTCTGGTCTCAGCCTCCTGAGTACTGAGATTACAGGCACAGGCCACCATGCCAAGCTACACTCTATGTTTAGTCTATTGAAAATATTTCAGGAATTTTTTAAAAAGTTTGACAACTTTCTGGGTACTTCCTACATTTAAAAATATACTATTTTTTTGTTTTCTAAAAATTTGGTAGACATAGAGTATATATATTTTTGTTGACTGCACCGCAAACATCTCTGTCACTAAACAGGCATCTTCCTTGTTTCTCTTGTTACTTCTTTTGTCTGTTCCAACATAGTGAAGAGAATTTTTAGAACAAGCAAAATTGCTGGGACTGCCTTTTACATTTTTATAATTATTTTCTGTCTATTATTATTCACACATTTATACTATATTCAATAATGAAGGAACAATTAACTTAAAAGCAGTGGCAGATTTCCATCTAGTTGTGTCAAGAGACACAGAATCCACTTGGAGGATTCTCTAAGGCTCAAGAGTTTATACTATGAAATCATTAATTGAACAAAGCTCTGGGTGGAGAGAAGATTCTCCCAGTCCCCAAACCCAGTCGCCCTCCCACCCGGAACCCCTTCAGTTCCCTGACGTCGCAGGCCAGAGAAGCTCGGGAGCCTGTGAGGTCTGAGGTCTGTCCCCCCCCCCCCCCCGGTGTATCCCGCCCCTAGGCTTGGGAGCCACCAGTTAAGAAAGAAGCTGCCGGGTGTGTTGGCGCACGCTTGTAACCCCAGCATCTGGGAGGCTGAGACAGGAGGCTTGAGGTTCGTGGACAGCCTCAGCTGCTTAGTGAGGCCCTCTGCAACTCAGTGAGACCTGTTTCAAAATAAAGAATAAAAAATAGGGCTGGGGGTGTAGACTGTCCCATCCCCAGTACCCCCCCCCAAAAAAAAAAACAACAACAACAACCGAACTTCCCACCCTGAGATGTCAACTATCTTGAACAAGGGCTGCATCCCTTTGACCTTTCTGTCCCTTTGACCTCTCTGTGTTCTTTTGCTCTCTCTGCATTTTGTCTCTTCTGAGGAACCCATCTTGGGCAGGTGGGTAGGCAATGTCTTCCTGAGGGTCCAGACGGCTTCTCCCCTCTCCCAGGGGTAAAATGAGTCTCAGGATTGGCTCGAAACCACCTGGGCAACCTCTTCCCCCGGGACTCCGTGGGCACCAGTGCGCTTGCCTGGGTCCAGCACCACGTCTCCATCTTCCTGGGCATCTCTGCTCCCTGGACATGGGACAGGCTGAACCTCATGCAAGGGACTGCCCAGGAGAGGGGGAGATGGAGGAGGCGCAGACGCCATGAGAGTGAGGCCTGGGGAGCACGAGCTCCCGGAGCCGGACAGCCAGGGTGCCAGAGTGACGGGGGCCCGCGGCGCTCTCCACCTACGTTTTCTCATCTCTAGGATGAGCGGAGGATTGATGCCCACAGTTCATCTTTGTCTGTTGCTATTAATATGTGGGACTGTAGTGTGAATTAATGAAGCAGACAGGATCTTTCAAAAAATGTCTTGGATGCACCTGGCTAAGTATTAGGCACTACATTGACTTACATTCTCACATAGCTTTGCAACCAAAAAGAAATGTCAGATGGCCAAACAAACAATTAATAAAATTAACCATAGAAAAACTAGGTGAAGTAAGTGAACATGTGTCGGTTTTTTACAGAATAAGAAATAAGGGAGAAGGAAGACCAGTCCATGCTTCAGCATTGTGTGATAACCCACGTTCTCACTTTAACATAAAGCTCCAATAAGCTAAAAGTAAAAATTAAAAATCCAGCCGGGCATGGTGGTGCACGCTTGTAATCCCTGTGCTTGGGAGGCTGAGACAGGAGGATCGCGCAGGTTCGAGGCCAGCCTCAGCTACTTCGTGAGACCCTGTTTCCAAATTTAAAAAAATATATAACATAGGTCTGGGAGTATAGCCTGGAGGTAGAAAGCCTCTGGGTTCCACCCCCAGTACCACCAAAAAAAAAAAAAAAAAAAAATAATAATAATTAAATAAAATAAAATAAACCATAAAATGGACATTTTAAGTGGAATAGGGAAGATATTGTTTTATTTAATAAGGAGCTCATGCAAATCAACATTCAAAACAAGCAATAGGTAACATAGAGACTTTGTGAGGGAAAAGCAAGAGTGTAATAAATTTCAAAAGTCCACAGCTTCATTGCCGACCAAAAAATCCAATTGAAAATAACAAGACGCGGGTGTATTCATTTCGAGTCACCCCCCCCATGCCATTTTGGCATGGGGCTGTATTTCTATTTTCTGTATTTCTATCTAATAAACTTCTTTAAATCTTCAAAAAATAAAATAAAATAACAAGACACAACCTTTAAGGTATGGAGAGTTTAGTTTTTAAAATTAGCTAACTTATTGATTCATTTGTTGATTGTGGTACTGATGACTGAACCAGGGTCTTGTGTATACTAGGCAAGAGCCACCACTGACCATATCCCCAGCCCTTTTTATTTTTTATTTTGAGACAGAGTATTGCTAAATTACTCAGGCCGGCCTCAAACTTGTGATCCTCCTGCCTCGGCTTCTGGCATAGCTGAGATCACAGGCAGGCAAGCTTCACCTAGCTTTGCTGCTTTGAAATGAGAATCCTCATTGCCGTCGGATGTGGTGAAAGGGGCATTTATAGACATTGCTGGTAAGAATGTAAGTAGTTACACACATTTTAGAAAATCATTTGGCAATGTTCACCAGATACCTTAAGATGTTCCTGGGGCCGAGAAATCTTGTTTCTGAGAATTGATTCTAAAGAAATAACACAAAATTCAGGAGGGGGAAAATGCTTATGTCCAGAATTGCTAATCATTGCATTATTTATTCTTGAAAAGACAACACGAAGCCTAAGTGCGCAATACCGAAGCAATAAGATTATAATTGATACGCCTAAAATAGCTCTCCAAGCATGCTTAGGGTACAAGTGGAAACGGAATGAGTGCGCACTAAAGATTCAAGAAGGACGTTTAAAATTGATTTAACATAAGGTCACAAGTAAGTTTAAAAATAAAAAAAGCCTCCGCAATGATTTTTATCTAGCACAGGGGAAAAAAGACCTCATGCCGTCACCAAAGACTAGAAGAAAATAAACCGAAATGTTATCAGCGGTTGTTCCAAGTGGGAACATTTCTACACTTTAGAACTTGACACATTCTGTAGTGAACGCAAACTCTTATAATGGGGAGAAATGACATTCCAGAAAAATTCATGTCTTTGGGTAAGTGATTTACACAGCGAGCATAATTTCCTTTTTTTTTTTTTTTTACCAGATTTGTGTCTTAATAGAAAATTCTTTGTTCAAACAACAGCAACAAAAGAAGCCAGTTCTCGTGTTCCTCGACCAGCATCAGAGCCGCTCCCTGCTGGGGCGTAGGGAGATGATTTGCTTTCATCTTGGTTATTTTCCTGTTGGTTTGGTGCAGTTTCAGGGTGGGTAGGAGGACTTGCTGCTTGTTCAGCAGAGTGTGTGTGAGACACAGTGTGACGTGTGGAGAGCGAGCCTCTGGCTTTATCTCTGTGGCTTTCACAAGGATATAGCCTGATGGGTCATCTGCCCCGTGCATCGGGTCCTAGAAAAGAAACCGAGGACTTCATGAGGGCTTGCTAGAGTTTTTTGCGCTGCTTTTGAGGATTCGGAGTTATTGCTGTGGAGGTTAAATGAAGTCATCTAGCAGTTCGGACTGAGTTAGTGAGCATCTTTCTATTCTGTAAGAGGTGGAGGGGTGGGGTTCATCTGGGCTGGATCTGCCACTCAGAAAGCACTTTTGTTTATTGGACGTGATACTCTTGTACTTAAAACCTAGAACAGCCAGGCCTGGTGGCGCACGCTTGTAATCCCAGCATTTGGGAGGCTGACACAGGAGGATCGAGGTTCACCGACAGCCTTGGCTACTTAGTGAGGCCCTCTGCAACTCAGTGAGACCCTATTTCAAAATAAAGAATGAAAAATAGGGCTGGAGGTGTAGCCTGAAAGTAAAATGCCCCTGGGTTCAATCCCCAGTACTGCAAAACAAAACAAAACAAAAAAAACAAAACAAAACAAAAAAACAACCCAACAAAAAAAGCCCAAAAAACTAAACTAAAATAGGGCTGGGGATATAGCTTCAAGATAGAATGCCCTTGGGTTCAATTCCCAGTTCTGCAAACAACCACAACAAAAATTCAGGAACAGGGCTCTGTACCAGTCCCTCTCCCCATGCCTGTGCTTGTGCTCAGAAGTCTTGCGCAATGCCTTGGGTAAAGCTATAACTTAAATGTGAGTTTTTAACTACACCACTGGGTGGGTAGCTCCAAGGACACTGAATGGATAGAGGATGAAGGTGTGGATAGAGCCCATCCTGGACCTGCCTGGAGACTGGGAAAGCGTCCTGCCTCCCTGAGCATCTTGGGCTCCTGAGCTTGGCTGAAGTAAGAAAAGGAAGGGAGAGAGGCTGGGCGTGGTGCACGCTTGTCATCCCAGCATTCGGGAGGCTGAGACAGGGGGATCGCGGTTCGTGGGCAGCCTCAGCTACTTAGTGAGGCCCTCTGCAACTCACTGAGACCCTGTTTCCAAATAGATAATAAAAAGTAGGGCTGGGGATGTAGCTCAAAGGTAGAATGTCCCTGGGTTGCGTCCCCAGTACTGGAAGTAAAAACGTAAAGGAAGGGAGAGAGAAATCCCTGCTTGGTGGCTTAGGGCTGCTCCTGTTGAAACTTTTCGAGGAAGAGCCAGTCTGCAGTGACCCCCGCAGCACTTTTCGTAGTTGAGTACTTCAGCACTCTTGGGGCTCCGTTGCAGAGCTGTCTAGAAACAGGGACACTGTGAGCCAACTTATTTCGGGTACTCACAGCCAGCAGTTCTGTCTTTCATAAATGATTCATGCCCGAAAAGCACTGAAGTGCATTTGTTTTCTAATAAGTCTCTCTTTGGGTCCATTATGCATGAATCAAGTCGGGGAAATTACCTGGGCTCATTTGGCATTCCTGTAGGAAGATCAAAGGAAAACGTTTAAAACCTAGCCATATTGATCTCCTACCATCTCCAAACTCTTTACCAGAAAATAATGACCGGCAATGTCAGGGTCTCCAAGAAGTCAAGTTTGGGAGTCCCTCACAGACAGGGAGGAGGACGGAAGAGAGCCCAGTGACTAGCATGGGAAATATGGAATTAAAAGAAGGTCCTCTTGCTTATTTCTCCCGCCGCTCCCCCCTCTGCACTGACCCTCACTGAACCATCCCACTAAAATGAGCTTGTAGCTGGGCGGGGTGGCACACACCTGTAATCTCAGTACTTGGGAGGCTGAGACAGGAGGATCGCAGGTTCGGGACTAGCCTCAGATCCTCAATAACTTAGATCATTTTTTTCTAAATTAAAAAAAAGAATTTTTTTTTTTTTTTTTTTTTTTTTGGTGGTACTGGGGTTCCTGGAAACCCTTCTACCTCTGGGCTACACTCCCAGACCTATTTTATTTTTGGAAACAGGGTCTCTTACGCCAGCGCAGCTGGCTTTGAACCTGAGCGATCCTCCTGTCTCCGCCTCCCAAGCGCGGGAATTACAAGCATGTGCCACCACGCCCGGCCAAAAAAAAGAAATTTTTTTAAAGACTGGGGGTGAGCCAGGCATGGTGGGCATATGCTTGTAATCTCAGTACTTGGGAGGCTGAGACAGGAGGATCGCAGGTTCTCGGCCAACCCCAGCTACTTAGTGAGGCCCTCCACAACTTAGTGAGACCCTGTTTCCAAATAAAGAATAAAAATAGGGCTAGGAGTTTAACTCGGAGGTAAAATGCCCCTGGGTCCATCCTCGGTGCCATTAAAAAAAAAAAAAAAAAAGGCTGGGGTGTATCTTAGAGGCAAAATGCCGTGGGTTGCATGGCCATTACCAAAATAAAATACAGAAGGCTAGGTGTTTATTTGATTTAGTGCCCAAATAAAATCAAATCACAATAAAAAGGGCTGGGGGGTGTAATTTGGAAGTAGAATGTCCTTGAGTTCAATCCCCAGTACCACCAAGAGAAAAAAGAAAAAGAAAAAAATGGAGCCCCGGAGGTCAAGCTGGGCGGCGCAGCCTTCTCCTGAGCTCCGTCTCCAGGTGGCATGGATGCTGGTCGCCACGGGCCTGAAGCACTGGGTGGAGCGCGTGTGGCCAACGGGCCCTATTGCCATGAAGCCGGCACTCAGAGGCCGAGCGCCTGCCCGGCGGAGCCCGCACCTCCTGCCTAACCAACCCCGTGGGGTCAGCGCATCTGTCAGTGTTACTGACTGGCAGATACAGAAGCTGAGATTTCTAGGGGCCAAGTGGCCAAGCTGAGGACAGGCAGAGTCCAGCTCAGATGCCCTGACCCCACATCCGGGCACCTCCCCTTTCACAAAATAAGCTGTCAATCAATGTCAGGCTTCCTAGCACGCGTTTGCGCAACATTAGCCCAGGTACCTCAGGTAGACTGTCTCAGGCTCCTGGCTCTTCTCTCTGAGATAGCTTATCTCTGACACTGAGCGGTTGAACCCATTTATCCCTGTTTATCCAGCCCTGTTCATGGTGTCCAAGCCAGTGTTTTATCCTTGGCCAAATGCCAGTGACCATTCCTGATGGAGCAGTTCACCCAGATGAGCCAGGTGGGCTGGGCCAGCAGGACGAGATTGCGGAGAGACTGCAGTGTTATCAGCTTTGCAGAGAACAGGTGTGGCTGATTACCTGACAGGTCCTGGCCCGCACTGCAGCAGAACGCGGGCGGTTCAGCCACGCTGGAGCCAGCTAAGCTGTCAGGACTGAAGGTGACGTTCGAGCCCCTTTTCACAATGGCTATTAAAATTTTTTTAAATTAAAATATTAACGCTGGGCGTGGTGGCGCACGCTTGTAATCTCAGCATGTGGGAGGCCGAGACAGGAGGATCGCAGGTTTGCAGACAGCCTCAACTACTTAGTGAGGCCCTTTGCAACTCAGTGAGACCCTGTTTCAAAATAAAGAATAAAAAATAGAGCTGGGGCTGTAGCTTTGAGGTAGAATGCCCCGGTACCACAAAAAAAAAAAAAAAAAAAAAACAAGTGTAAAGAAATTTCTAACAATGGTTTGAATTTTGTTATATTTTATAGGCATGTGCGAGCGTGCGTGTGTGCGTGTGTGTGTGCGTGTGTGTGTGTGTGTGTGTGTGTGTGTTACTAGGGACTGAAGCCAGGGGCATTCTAACTCCGAGCTACCCCCCCCCAGCCCTATTTCATTTTTTATTTTGAAACAGGATCTCACCAAGTAGCTGAGGCTGGCCATGGACCTGCAATCCTCCTCTCAGCCTCCCAAGTACTGGGATTACAATCGTGTGCCACTACCTGCCTTAATTTTATAGGCTTTTAATTATTTGTTCTTGTTTTGACATATTAAAGATCAGATGTATGTATGTATGTATGTTTGTATGTATTTCGTGATGCTGGGGATGGAACCCAAGAGCATTCTACCTCTGAGCTAAATCCTCAGCCCTATTTTATTTATTTTGAAACAAGGTCTCACTAAATTGCTGAGGCTGGTGGCAGACCTGTGATCCTTCTCTCTCAGCCTTCCAAGTACCGGGATTACAGGCTCAGATTTTATTTGTTAAAAATATTCCTTGGAGGCCAAGCATGGCAGATGTCTGTAATCTCAGTATTTGGGAGACTGACATGGAAGGGTTACAGGTTTGAAGCCGGCTTCACCAACTTAGTGAGTTCCTCCACCACTTCACGAGAGCCTGTTTCACAAAACAAAACAAAATAAAAAGGCAAGTGTAGCTTGGAGGTAGAATGTCCCTGGGTTTAATCTCCAGTACAGAAAAAAATAAATTTTTTTTTGGGGGAAGGTGCCATAATTTGTTGGAAACCCAAGTACCCATCTATTTGCACTGCTATGCCAGAACTGCCCCCACCCCAGAAGTCTTCTTGCTGTCCTGTGGGAGGCTGCACACCTTCATCTATTCCGTCTTCATTTCCCCATAACTGTCAAAGGCGCATGCTTAGCTCCTTGTGGCAGGGCTCCTGCAGACCAGGGAAACTGGCCTATTCAGAGAGCTCTGAGGCCGTGATGGTCCAGGTCTCATCAATCCTAGTTTATATTTCTCTTCCATGAGTGGAAGTAGGCCCGTATTATGTATATGACTCAGTAATTCAATAAGATTTGTATAGGGAATGAACAGTTATTACTCAAAACCAACAGCTTTGCACTACTATCCTTTGGGATCGAAAGAAGGATGTGATCACTTCATTGAAACTTTTGGGTGGGTTGGGGGGTTCCTGTGAGTCACTGAAGCTCAGGGCCACCCTAGGGTTGTGTAGATCTGTCAGAAAAAACCCAAAAAGGCCAGACAAGGAAAATCTTAGTAAAACAAACTGATAGGTAGAGCCGGAAGTGGAAACCTTAGTAAGAAAAGATGGTGGTATGTGATAAAAGACCATATTCCTTGTCTGAAGTGGTTGGGACCAGAGTGGTTTGGATTTCAGTTATTTTGGAGTATTTGCATATATGTAATGAGATAGCTCTGGAATGGGACCCAAGTCTAAATATGCAATTCATGTATATTTCATGTACACCTTACATATGGAGCCTGAAGGTAATTTTATATAATGTTTTAAAATATTTTGTGCATGAAACAAAGTTTTATGGAGTGGACTTTTCCACCTGTGGCATTATGTTGACACTTAAAAGGCTTTGGGTTTGGAAGCATTCTGGATTTGAGCTTTCAGATTAACAGTGATGGCCTGCAGGTGATTTGGGAGCCACAGAGAAGTGGTCAGCAGTTGAGGAGATGGGCCCTAGCAGCCCGGCTGTGAGGACGGGGACTTGATTGAGGGGTGCTTATTCAGCCCTGGGGGGCTTTCTGTGCACTGGTTTGGATGTCACGGCACTCCTGGGAGGCGAGGGTTACAGCTTCCACTAAATAGACGGAGAAGCGGAGGCTAGCAGTAACACGCGACTGGCCCAGGATCACATAGGTAGCAAAGGGGGTTCTCTGTGGAGGCCCTGGGAGGGAGGAAGGCCCTGGGTTCTGCCCACATTGCCTGGGGCTGGTGGAGGGCTGGGGAGCTGGTGTGTGTCGCGAATACAGCTCTTGTTTCTTCTTGGTGCCCGTTGGAGATGTCTTCTTCCTTGGGCCCACATCTCTAGGCCCAGAGCTGAGTCTCAGGCCACTTCCCCACTTGATACAGCTCAGGGAAAACGGTCCTTCATGGTTTTCGGTCTGCAAGCCCTTCCAGCCTTCCTGCGTCTGTGCCCAAACTGATAGTTCCTGCCACATGGTGGTGGTAACGAAGACCCCAGTAACAATTTCTCTTCTTTTTTCTTCTTTCTTTTTCTCCTTCCTTCCCTCCCTCCTTCCTTTCTTCCTTCCTTCCTTCTTTTTTTGTACTGATAATTGAACCCAAGCATTCTACCTCCAAGCTACATCCCCAGCCCTATTTTACTTTTTTGTTTTGAAATGGGGTCTCACTAAGTTGCCAAGGCTGGTCTTGAACCTGCAATCTGCCTGAGCCAGATTCCCAAGTACTGGGATTACAAGTGCACCGCCACACCCAGCCACACAGCAATTTCAATTCAACCAACACCCTCTTTTACTTCCACATTTGAAAAGGCTTCCTTATTTGTGGGAATATTCTAACTTAAAACAGAACTGCGTGGATGTGTGCCCATTGGGAAGAATAATCTTATTTCATTTCGGCTTTTGGTTTCATGATATTGGCGTTTTCATCAGGATCTGATGAAAAATTTTTTGGAAACTTCCATAGACTGAACATACTTTCAAAATATACTTTCCACGGAACCTCTTTGAAAATAGCTCCCATGGTCTTGGTTGTTGGAAATGCGGCTAGCCAATAGCGTTCCCTGGAAATGTGCAGACTTTGCGGCCGGAGCACCCCAGCCCCAGCGGGTGGGGGTTTGGAGATGGAGGGCACTCTACTGAAAGGAGGCACAACTGGAGAGCCACGGGACTGACCGGTAGAGGGCACTAGCTTAAACATTCACCCTTACCCCAGCTTTCAGAAATGGGACCGTTAGCTGGGCAGGGTGGCTCACACCTGTAATCCTTAAACATTCACCCTTACCCCAACTTTCAGAAACGGGACCGTGAGCTGGGCAGGGTGGCTCACACCTGTAATCCCAGCCCTTGGGAAGCTGAGAGAGGAGGATTGCAGTTTCAAGGCCAGATACAGCAATTTAGCGAGGCCCTGAACAACTTAACGAGACCCTGTTTGAAAGTATTTTTATTTAAAAATAATAAAAGCTGAGGTGCGGCTTAGAGGTAGAATTATCCTGGGTTCAGCACAGTGATAGACACACACACACACACACACGCATGCACGCACGCACGCACACATGCACGCAATGGGACTGCGTACTGGAATATGGAGCGGTCCCCGATAAGGGAGCTTGCCGGATTAGCAGCGTGAGACCTGGTCTAGGCTTGTCTCTCACTTCTAAGCCCTGCACTTTACCTAGTCTAACTAACCTCAGTTTCTTCATCTACAATATGAGGATGACATTATCTACCATAGTGGACTTTTGTGACAGAAAGGAAATATACGTTTAAGATTTATTAAACAGACCCAGCTACACTGATCACTACTCAGAAAACCTCCAGCGTTCAATTCTTGCTATTTTTTATCTTGTAGAAGCTACAAAAGGCCCAAGAGAATACTTGACTCCATTTTTTCTGCCTTTATTTTCTCTCCTGACAGCAGAGGTTACCTAGGTTATCCATCTGTGTTTTTCTGAGTCTGGATTTCCTTGGATATAAAAGCTCTTTCGAATTTTTTTTCTCTTATATGCTTCTGAAAACCAATTAGTAAATATAAACTTAAAACCATCAGTTTTCTGTCAACCTCGGTTTTAATCGTCCTGCAGTCAGAATTTGGAGAGGGACTTAGGACTGTTTATTAGAGGACGTAATGAAAATGTTGCATAAGCCTTATGTCTTCTTCTTTGGTTTATTTTAATGGACATCATGCACTGTACAGGGATCTGGAACAAAGTGCCATTCTATAAAATTTTAAAATAAGCTAATTTTACATAGGCTTCTGTTGAACCATTAGACTCTAATGATTATTTTTTTCCTTTGTTCTGGGGATCAAATCCAGGGACATTCTACCTCTCAGCTATACTCCCAGCCCCTTTTTATTTTTTATTTTTAAACAGGGTCTTGCTAGGTTGCTAAGGGCCTCACTAAGTTACGGAGGCTGGTCTTGAATCTGCGATCTTCCAGTCTCAGCTTCCCAAATACTGGGATTACAAGTGTGTATTACCATGCCCCGCTCAGGAAGATTCTTTGAGGGATGTTTTAGCTAGAGATGATCTTGTCAACTGTTAAAGCGGACTTCAGATCCTTTCTCTCCTGTTTTGTTTGGGCTTTAGGCCAACAGAATCTCTGGAGAGTCCTTGTTCAAGAATCTTGGCCTGCTTGTCAGAACTAAAAACTTGGCCTTGCTTGTCAGAACTAAGTGCTAAGAGGTCAGGGGTCCCCGAGTTCCTTTCTGTCCTCATAGAGGCTTGGACTAATCCCATTCAACTGGAAGTAGAGCCCATGATCTGAATGTTCTAGGCTCAGAAAACCACCTCACTCATTTTTCCTGGGACTGGGCCCACTCCCTTTCACTCTGGGGAACCCTTGTCGCTGGAAGTCCTCTGTCCTACAGACCAAAAATACTGGTCGAGGGACAGAATTTGCTGGCTAGACCCACCTTAGCTGCTACCGTCTTGGCCAGCACCTGAAGTTTTCTGTATCTCGTATTCATCTCATTTGGTTAAATGGCCCCTTGAGAACCTGCTTTGTAGGCAGGAGTTGGAAAAGGAGGATGGAGATGGAAGCCTTCAAAAGACGAGACAAACAAAACAGAACAAAAACAAAAAACGCACAAAAAGCCAGCCTTGGGAGAGCATGGGTTTGCTCCCTTGACAAGGGACCTTGGAGTGCACCCGCTGAGTTTCTTCCTAAGGAAGATGCCGAGGCTGCAGCCACGGGCCAGGCCCAGGCGCCAGGTGGGCTCACTTGCTAAGTGTGGGGTGTGTGCGTGTGTGCGCATGTGTGTGTGGAGTGGAGTATCGTGTGCATGTGTGCAGGGTATGAGCGTGCGTGTGTGTGGTGGGCTGTTGTGGTTGTGGAGGTTTTGTGCATGCGTGTGGGGTTTGAGCATGCGCGCGCGCGTGTATGTATGTGTGTGTGTGTGTGTGTAGAACTCCATGCCAGAGACGTGACCCGAGGACCCCAAAGCCATGGAGCGCATTCTGTGGCTGGCGCTTGAACAGAAGGTCATCACGGGCAGATGGCATGTCTGACGGGAGCTTTCACAGACGCCACGCCACCCATTCTGAGTCTCTGCAGAGAGTAGAGGTGAGAACAGAGACCCCTGGGCAGGGACGCCTCCACTGCTCGGAGGGGCTTTAAAGAAACGCCAGCATCTGGGCATCTAATAGAGGGGAACAGTAGACTCATACCTCATTATCTTTATGCCAGAGTAATACCTCTCGGCTCCTCTCTTGACCTCTCACTTTGCAAGTGACAGGAAAACCCCTGCTTCTGGTGCTTGGGCACCAGCTGCGTGGTGAGCGTCCGGGGCCGTTCTCAGTCCTCACCCCACACAATGGCGTCATTCTGGTTTTACAGAGAGGAGACCGGACTGAGCAAGTTAGCAGCTCCCAGGGCTGTGAGTGACTGAGCTGGAGCTGTCCCATCCGCCATGTCCAACACGCCCTGTGCGCCACACCTGGCCTGTGTCACCCGTGTGCACCTCCAGGCCGGATGCCGGGCGGCCGCTGCTCCTGCCCATTTCAGCTTCCTTGGCTGCTGCTGAACGTCGGGGTGACGGTCTCTGTTCTCTTACAGAAGTCCTCCCTTACTCCTCCCTTTCTGGTCAGGATGGCAAGTGCGCTTCTCCTCCCTCGATGACTTACAGCGCCTCTCTGCCCCCCTGAGCACCAGCAGGGCTGGCGAGGAGGCCCATCCAGTTCTGTGCCCCCGGCGGGCACAGCTCATTCTCATCTTAGAGACAAGACGAGAAATAAGCCATGAGCCTCCACCCAGACTAGCCACCAGCAACCGCAATAGATGGAAATGGATGGACTCACGTGACCCCTCACAGCTCACAGTTATGCTTCCTATGAGCTTTATTTTTACTCAGTATATTCTAATAGTCCCTCAACATTAATGACAACTTTTTATTTTGTCAGATAGCTCTGAACTAATCTTTATTTATTTATTATTGACACTTTATTGAACCCAGGGGCATTCTACCTCTTTGTTACACTCTGAGCCCTGTTTTTATTTTTATTTTGAAACAGGGTCTCCCTAGGTTGATGGAGTCTCACTACTTGCTGAGGCTGTCCTTAAAATTGTGATCTTCCTGTCTCAGCCTCCCAAGTACTGGAATTACAGGTGTGTGCCACCACGCCTGGGTAACTAATTTTTTGTTTTTTTCTGGCTAATTTAACATAGACTCATAACCAGTAGTTTTTCACAAGGCCTTCCAGGCTGCCAGAGACTTTGTCAAATGATTAGTTGCATTCAACGTCTACTATACTATTAGTAGCCTGGGGAATAAAGGTCATTTGGAGAAAATTCTCTTTGAAATTATTATGGCTCCTGGTGACAATTTCTTTTTCTTTTTAATTTTTTTTTTTTGTGTGTGTGTGTATTGTACTGGAGATTAAACCTGGAAGCATTCTGCCTCTGAGCCACACCTCCAGCCCTATTTTATCTTATTTCTTTTTTTATTTTGAAACAGATTCCCACTAAGTTGCAGAGGGCTTCACTAAGTTGCTGAGGCTGGCCATGAACCTGAGACCCTCCTATCTCATCTCAAGTCCTGGGATTACAGGTGTGCACCATCAAGTCTGGCTGACAATTTCTTTTCTCTGTGTTTAAAACACAAATTCAAGCCGGGTGTGGTGGCGCACGCTTGTAATCCCCACGCTTGGGAGGCTGAGACAGGAGGATCGCGCAGGTTCGAAGCCAGCCTCAGCTACTTAGTGAGGCTCTCGGCAACTTAGTGAGACCCTGTTTCCAAATAAAATATAATATAGGTCTGGGAGTATAGCCCAGAGGTAGAAAGCCCGTGGGTTCCACCCCCAGTATCACCAAAAAAATAATAAATAAATAAATAAATAAATAAATAAAAAAATTCAGTGTTTTTCAAGGGATGTACCTACTATGTTCAGGGGCCCCACTCTACCTGTTGGAAAGTTCAGACGATGTATCCAACTTGGGTTTTCTGGCCTTTCTCTTAGTCGTTTGGATTTTTCTTAAAAGTGTCTCCGTGGGTCAGCAGTTCTTTCTGTGTGTTGCTGTGGCTCACTGGGGCGTGACTGGTCTGAGATTCACCAACTGGTGAAACCCCCTGTGATTTTCGCCCAGTAGCTACGTGTACCATAAGCCCCAATAGCATCACTTTGTCCTCTCCCCAGAGGCGGCCGCCCTGGCCTCTGTGGCCAGGCTTCACTGTGTGAATCGCTGGGAAGGGTGGCCGACAACCTCAGGCCACCTCTGGAGGGGCCGCGCTCAAGTCCACGTGGGTGAATTTGTGGGAAAAGGTTAAATGCCCCTCGGGAGCTCATCAACGCCCAGCCCACTGCCATTTTGTTTATTTTTTTGGTACTGGAGATGGAACCCGGGGCATTCGACTTCTGAGCTACACCCCCAGCCCGATTTTTGATTCTTTATTTTGAATCTCACTGAGTTGCAGAGGGCCTCAATAAGTGGCTGAGGCTGTCTGTGAACCGCGATCCTCCTGTCTCAGCCTCCCAAATGCTGGGATTACAAGCGCGCGCCCCCACGCCTGGCTCTGCCATTTCATTTTTTAAGGTTTCATTCTTGGTTTCTTGAGCATCTGAGTTCTTCACTAGTGCTCCTGGTGGCGAGAGATATTTCTAATCACAGGAACGTGACGTGGACAGAGCTTCGTGGTTATATGTGGACCTACACGCTCCCAAAGTGACCGCTCTGATATTCTCAGGTACCGCAGAACATTCTTTGTCATATCCTTGTCATATAGTACACTGCGAGGTGGATCTGCTGGAAAGATTCCCCCACGACATTCCAGGTACTTAACAAAGCTGCGAGGGAGACAGGTGAACTATCTTGAAATATTTTCTCTCTAGCTATTTTTTTTTTTTTAATTTGGTGCTGGAGATTGAACCCAGGGTCACTCTACCTCTGAGCTATACCACCAGCCCAAGTTTTTATTCTTTATTTTGAAACGGGCTCTCACTGAGTTGCAGAGGGCCTCACTCAGTAGCTGAGGCTGTCCGCGAACCTGGATCCTCCTGTCTCAGCCTCCCAAGTGCTGGGATGACAAGCGCGCGCCCCCACGCCGGGCTCTAGCTATTTTCATCAGCATATTTATACCATCTTTTCTCAGGCTGACATAAATGGGCTCTTTGCCACATTAAAAGGGAAGAACGAGACAGATGGGAAGGATGGATCGCCCAACTTTCAGGACACCCCTCTGAACAATTTAGTCTTGTTTCTCTCTTAATAATCAGCCCTAAGACTCAAGTCAGGTGAAGTGTCTAACAAACTCATTGCGCCTTCTGCTTTGTTCTCCAGGCGATGCCTTCTCTAGTCTTGTTTTTGTTTTGTGTATGAATTTGAGAATCAGTGTATTAGCCCATTTTTCATTGCAATGAGAAATACAAGAAACGGAGAGGCTTAAGAGGAGATGTGTGTTGAGTGGCAGTGCGGCTGGAGGTCGAGAGCGTAGACCCGGGTCTCCTTGGCTTTGGGGACCGTCTCATGGTGGGTGGCCTTGTCATGGTGGAAGTGTAAGCGTAAATGATCACGTGGCAAGATGGGAAACGCAGAAGCCGGGAGGACCTGCTATACGTTTTCATAATACAACAATGCGTTGAGAACTGACTCATGTTGCGCCAGCACTAGTCCCTTCCCAGGGCAGCCCCCCAGTGGCTTGATCACCTTGCACTGGGCCCTTCCCCGGAGTCACCACACTGAAGACCAGGCTTCCATCAGATAGACCTTGGAGAGCAAGCCACAGCCAAAATAGCGGTCAGCTCAACATTTTCCAAAATAAAAAACAATAACCGTCTCAGAATTTTTGGGGGAGGTGGGTTCTGGGGATTGAGCCCAGGGGCAGTCTATTTCCAAGCTATACTCCCAGCCCTTTTTATTTTGTATTTTGAAACAGGGTTTTACTAAGTTGCTAAGGTTGGCCTTGAACTTGTGATCTTTCTGTCTCAGCATCCCAAGAACTGGGATTACCAGCCTGAGCCCACATCCAGCTCTTCTTGGGATTTCGATTAAAAAGATCAAAGAGAGAAGCTTCAAACCCAGGCAACCCAGAACTTCAAACCTATGCCCCAAACTGGGCGGCTGAGACAGGAGGGTAACAGATTCATGGCCAGCCTCAGGTACTTAGGCCCTTCACAATTTAGTGACACCCTGTTACAAAATAAAAGGATAGATCCGGGTGTGGTGGCACACGCTTGTAATCCCTGCACTTGGGAGGCGGAGACATGAGGATCGCACCAGTTTGAAGCCAGTCGTGCTGACTTAAGAGACCCTGTTTCCAAATAAAAATATATATTAAAAAAAATAGGTCTGGGAGTGTAGCCTGAAGGTAGAAGGGCTTCCAGGAACCCCAGTATCTCTCTCTCTCACACACACACACACACACACACACACACACACACACACACACACACAATACACACACACAATACACACACACACACACATACATACAAAATAAAAAGATAAAATAGGTCTGGGGGTATAGCTTGGAGGTAGAATGCTCCTGGGTTCAATCCTTAGTAACACGCACACACACACACACACACACACACACACACACACACACACACACACCAAACCCTATGCCCAGCCCCAATGCCAGGCTAAGACAGGGATTTGATGACATCTATGGATGTGAAAAAACCCAAAACCAAAGAAACTAAGGCTGTGCTGCTCTTAAGGCTCACCTGTTTGTAATTCCCCCTAAGCATCACCAATATCCTGTTAGATGCTGGCTACGGCAGTCCTCGTGACAATTTTACCTGAAGGCATGATCCTTGAAATTTTAAAAGGAGAAAAAAACTCTTAATTTCTCCTGATAGCCTCACACCGGGCCGGAGCCCAGGGAGCAGCCTTAATCCCCGCCTATCTGATGCCAGTCGACAGCCCCTGTTGAGTGTTAAATCAGCAAAGAAAAGGATTTGTCAACCACTTTAGAAACCTGAGACCCCAGAAACCCAGAGAAAAATCAAACCTTGAGCAGATTGCCTTGAAATCATTAGTGGCTAATCCAGGGACAAGAAATAAAATGGCATGAATATTCAGCAGCGGCAGGCTGGCGGAGCGGTGGAGCTGTACCTCGGAACTCGCGCCTGTTTATGTGGCTGCTGAAGTCAAGGGCGGAGGGGGAGCTGCAAGCTCCGATCCAGCACGACTGGGCGAGCTCCATCTTGACTGGGCCAGCTCGACTGGGCGGCCGAGCCAGGTAAGGAGCACTCTCCCCCGCACCTGGCGATGTCAGTGGACCCGCTGTCTGGGAAGGGCTTGAGACGCGGCCATGCCAACCCTGTAGGGTCTAGGATTGTGCCCAGGGATGAAGATTCTGGAGCCCAGAGCACGGAATGCTTCAGCGGTTCTAAGCTTAAGCTGATTGCAGAGAAGTCAGGCCAAGGGATCGTTTTTATTTCCCACTCAGGAAGGAATGCAGACCCCTTCCAAATGGGTCTAAGCGAGTGTAACGTGACCTCCACAGCGCTGACCCTGGCCTCCGAGCCAGCCTGGACGAGCTCGGAGAGCTCCATCTTATTTACTCCAAGCATCCTTGACCTTCATCGTAGGCCCTTGGGGTGATTTCTGGGCGCTCTGCAATGGGGAGATCTGAGCCCAAGAGAGCTCTCCCCACAGCCCAGGAGCACAGCAGGCTGAACAGGTGCAGGAGAGAGAGCTCAGAGTTACAGGCGCGCTCCGCCAGTTAGCGATTCCCGCACCTCAGGCAGGTCGCCCCACGAGGAGTTGCTTTGGTTTCTTATTCTGAAAGTATGGGACAAGAATGTTCATCTCGTGGGATTCCCGGGTGTCCCAAATGAGATGATAGATACAAAACTACTGAGTGGCTCTTTCATTTGGGGGCATTTTTAATAACGATTATAACAAGCCCAGGACCTATCAGTTACTACTATAGACATTTTGTCCTAAACCTTGAGCTCTGCTGGGGTAGAGCCGTCCTCTGCTTCCAGAAGCGCGCCTGCTGCGTTCCTGCTTTTCACCGGGGCCCTCCAAACTCCGCCTCCTCCCTTCCCTCAAGTCGTTATTTGCTAAACCGTCAGGTCATTTCACTCTTTCATTTTGGAGCTGGAGACGGATCTCAGGACCGAGAGCCTGGCTGCTGCATACGTGTGGAGTTGCTTTTTGATTTTAGCACATTTAAGATGTGTGTGTGTGTGTGTGTGTGTGTGTGTGTGTGTGTGTGTCTGGGGTGCCCTAAGGGTAGGTAGTTTTCTTGCCATCCTAGTTATTTGTCTTTTTCTGAGAAGTCCAACTCTTGTCTGTCTTCATTAAATCATACACAGATATTAGGAAGTAACCCATTCTCATCCATGTGCACGCGTTTGTCCTCGGTGCTGGAGATGACGCCAGGCTTAGCCTCATCGCCGAGGCGTTGATAGAGGAGGAGGAAGGCGAACCATTCACAGGCGGCAGGTGTGCATGTCTCCAGGGTGCTTGAGGGCGGTGCCCAGCCAGCTCTGTCCCAGAATGTCACCCAGGAGCCATGCCAGAAGGGAGGGGCCAGCGGAGGGCCGGAGGAAGAGACCCGAGGGAGATGGACCAGCTGGGCGGGGCCCAGGCACCAGGGAAGGTCTAGAGCAGCGTGGACTGGGCCCCCGCAGCACCGTGGGAGCGGCTCGGCCCACCTGGCTCCTACCTAGCTGGGAACTTGGAGAACCCTGGTCCAGGTGCTTCACCTTCCGGGCCTCGGCCTCCTCATCTACATGATGGTACCCGCCTTGGAGGGTGCGCAGAGAATGAAACGGAGGGTCGTTCTGATTTTTAAAATTTTCAATTGATGCACTGTAGTCACACATCTTAATGGGGTACAAGATGGTGGAGTCATACAGGCACACATCACCCAGTTAGCCCTTCCTCAGTTCCTACCCCCTCCCTCCCCCTCCCTCCGTCTCATATTCGGCTTAGTGATTGACTTTGATGTGTTTGTGAATGTATGCCATGTACATTAGGGAGTTTACCCAACAAAACTCTTGGAGGGTTGTTCTAAAAGCGCGCGCGCGCGCACACACACACACACACACACACACACACACCTGTAATCCCAGGACTTGGGAGGCTGAGACAGAAGGATGGCGTTTTAAAGCTAGCCTCAGCAATTTAGTGAGATCCTGTTTCAAAATAAATAAAAATCAGGCTATGGATGTAGCTTAGGGGTAGAACCCACCCTGGGTCCAATCCCAGTACCCCCTAACCCCCAACATACAACCCTTGTACTGTGCCTGGTAGGCTATAAACACTGTGTTAATATTTATAAAATAAATATAAATCAACTGATATACAATGAGTTTAATCTGAAGCACAATCCCTTTCTTTGTGAGCACCCCTGCCCCCGGCTATCATGCTAACGCTTAACACTTGTTTGTGTTTTAGACGCTTTGCTGAGGCTGGTCTTCCCTCCGTCTGGGGGTCTACTGCGGGCGTTTGTTTCTGCAACCGCGTCGGCGCACCATGGACCTCGTTGGGCTGCTGAAGTCTCAGTTCCTGTGCCACCTGGTCTTCTGCTACGTGTTCATTGCCTCGGGGCTCATCGTCAACACCCTCCAGCTGTTCACGCTGCTGCTCTGGCCCATCAACAAGCAGCTGTTCAGGAGGATCAACTGCAGGCTGTCCTACTGCGTCTCCAGCCGTAAGTTGCCCCCTGCCCTGCCCTCCGCCCCTCCGCGCGGCATGATGGTGGCGCGGGCTCCCTGGGCGCCCACGTCGGGCTGAGCTGCGTCCAGTTTTGCTTTCCATTTGCAATGTCTATTTTGTCCTCGGTCTTCAAAAATCACTTTGAGTGAAAAATGCCCATAGCACAAAACCCAGCGGGCACAGAGGGTGACTATACCTCCTAGCCCCGATTCTCTGCGTTTCCTTCTTGCAAGCGATCAGTGCTCATGATTTCTTAGTTACCTGCTCAGAAATAGTAAATATCTAAGGCTCTTGTGTGTACGCGTGTGCACGTGAGTGTATGCGTGTATTGTAGACACACGGCACAGTCACCTCTTTTGGCAATACGTGCACTGCTACTGGTGCGATGTAATGTACATCATCGTGGGAAGCAAAGTGCTACAAGCACGCATGCATCACTTAACAATACACATCCATTTTTAAGACTAAATGGCAATATACTATATTGTTCTCTTCTTTGCTTCCTGTTACCGGCGGGTTCAGTCCTGTGGGGGCAAGTCCACTAGCGGTCCGGGGCCTCAGAAAGATGGGACAAAAGGCAGGCGACGTACTGCAGATTCTTATCTGCAGCGGTTCCTTTCCCTCTATGAATTCCTCAAGTTTTTAGTTACGACGTTTTGGAAAAGAAACCTGAAGTGGACAAAGGCTTCTTGAGCCAATGACACTTTATTATGAAAAACCCAAGAAATTTATACACTTCACCAGTAAAGTTAAGAGAAAGGGGGGCAGGTGTCTCTCAGCTGGCTGTTGGCCTTTGAAGAATTAACTTCTGTTTCTCTCCAAGGTCTTGCAGATAAGCAGTTGCAGGTGGCAGCCTCCCAGGATAGTCAAGGCTTGGGAACTTCTCAGGGGAATCTTCTTTTAACCCTTCCTGGAATTTTCCATCTTTTGGGCTCAGTTCATATAACAAGTGTGGGGAGATTTGGTAATTCAGGTATTGGCATCTTATCTTCTGAATCTGAAAGCTTAAGCATACTCACAACACAGTTTGGCAGACAAAATACCACAAACAACACCACAAGGTTTTTAGTTCTAATTGTCAGATGTATTTTCTTAACTGCTGAGCACTCTTCTTTAAACAACAAGCCTATTAAAAGAATCCACTTATCTTTAATAATTCACTTCCCTGTCACAAACTCTCTGCAACTTGCTTCTAACTTTCTAATTCCTTTCTTTCCCAGTTGGGACTTCCTCATGCAAAAATGCTCTTCTTACTCTTACGGTATTTCTTTTCCTTCATACATATATATTTTTAGAACATCTGTCCTTTATTTTGTCATATTCATTTCTAACTATGCGGCCATTTTTTCTGTCTCCTGGAGTGCTCACACTGAGGTAAAAGTTAACAGTCTTTTTCTTTGGGTCTATTGTATTTGGGCAGCTAAGTTGTTTCTTTAAGGTCACACACAAGGTTTTTCTCTGTCTCTTGGCAGGATTTGCCAGAGTTAACGATGAAGGTCGGAGGCCATTTGTGATTGCTGCAGCTGGGGTGCTTATCACAGTACCTGAATTCTGGCCAGTCTCTCATTATTGTTGAGCAGAGCCAAGGACGTTTAAACAAATTATTAGAAAGTTTATCTCCACGGACTCAGTTTCTTTTTATAGTCCTAATTTCACATCACTGGAGCAATTCGTGTAGAAAGTTAAAAGAAATAATAGTGAAGGGTATCTAAAAGTGGGGGGTACTTTGGCCAGAGACAATACCTCCTTCTCGGGGCGTCCTTGCCGATTTTACTATGTGGAGTGGGGGTTCTCAACACATAGATGCCGAGGCAGCAGGATGTCTTGGCAGCTTCCCCCCAATTTTTTATTTTGAGGTAATTATGTATTCACTTGCAGATAGAAGAAACAAAACAGTGAAATCCCAAATACCTTTCAGCTGGTTTCCTCCAATGGTACCACCTTATATAACTGGATGACACTATTCCAACCAGAAAATTGACATTAACACAGTCCACCAACCCTGCTGAGCCTTTCTCACTTTCAAAATGCACTCATGCGTGTGTGTACGTGTGTGTACGTGTGTGTGTGTGTGTGTGTGTGTGTGTGCGCGCCAGCTGCTTTTTGTTATTTATTTATTTATTTATTTTTTGTGGTACTGGGGTTCCTGGAAGCCCTTCTATCTCCGGGTTACACTCCCAGACCTATTTTTTACATTTTTATTTGGAAACAGGGTCTCCTAAGCCAGCGCGCGTGGCTGGCTTCGAACCTGCACGATCCTCCTGTCTCCGCCTCCCAAGCGCGGGGATTACAAGCGTGCGCCACCACGCCCAGCTTGTTATTGTTGTTTTGGTACTGGGGATAGAACCCAGGGCATTCCACCTCCCAGCTATACTCCCAGCTCTATATTTTATTTTTGATTTCGAAACACGGTCTCACTGAGTTGCAGAGGGCCTCACTAAGTAGCTGAGGCTGTCTGTGAACCATGATCCTCCTGTCTCAGCCTCCCAGATGCTGGGATTACAAGTGTGCGCCACCAAACCCCTCTTCACAAGTTTTAATTACAGTACATTTCCTTAGTAATATTATTTCTAGGTATTTTATTTTATTTAAAGCTACTGTGAATGGGATTGCTTTATTTGTTTATTTTTTTTTACTTCCTCAGTAGTTTTGTTATTGGTATATTAAAATGTTACTGATTTTTGTATGTTGATCTTGTATCCTACAACCTTACTGAATTTCTCTATATATTTTAGCAGTTTTCAGTGGAGATGTGCAAATCGGGATAATTTGACTCCTTCTTTTTGATCTGGATGCCCATTATTTATTTTTTGTATGTTACTGCTGTGTATTAGTCCGCCAATTCTCTGCTATATAGTGTTGAAAGTGAATATCCTTGTCTCAACCTTAGAAGTGTTTCAGCGTTTGCCCCTCAGTGCGATGCTGCCTGTGGGTTAGTTATCTATAACTGTTTTGTGCTGAGGTACAGTCCTTCTCTAACCTAATCTTTGAGGGCTTTTGTTATGAAGGGGATTTGTTAATGCTGAGTTTTACTGAATGCCCTTTTTACACCTATGTAGACGATCGTATGATTTTTGGCCTGTATTCTTTTGATGTTCATTGCATTCCTGGAATAAATCCCACTCAACTGTGGGGTATAATCTTAGAGATGCTGTTGGATTTAGTTTACCAGTATTTGGTTGAGAGTGTTTGCGTCCCTGTCATCGGGGCTATTGGTCTGAGGTTTTCTATTTTGTAGTTTTAAATGTCTTTGATTTTTTATGGTAAGCTGACCTTGTAGAGTAAGTTTGGAAGGATTCTTTTTCTCTTTGAGCCCTTTAGAATAGCTTGAGAAGAATTGGTAGTAGCTCTTCTTTGTAAGTTTGGCAAAATTATAAAAAAGCTCTTCTTAGCCGGGCGTGGTGGCGCACCCTTGTAATCCCAGCATTCGGGAGGCTGAGACAGGAGGATCGCGGTTCACGGCCGGCCTCAGCTACTTTGTGAGGCCCTCTGCAACTCAGTGAGACCTGGTTTCAAAATAAAAAATAAAGAATTGGGCTGGGGGTGTAGCTCAGAGATAGAATGCCCCTGGGTTTCATCCCCAGTACCACATTAAATAAATAAATAAATAAACTCTTCTTTATAAGCTTGGAGCCATTCAATCCTTGGTTTTTCTTCCTTGAGAGACTTTTCATTACTGATTCAATCTCAAAATTTATTATTGGTATTCAGGCTTTCTATGTATTTGTGGTTTAATTTTGGTAGGGCATATGTGCCCAACAATTTATTTATCTATTTATTTATTGTGTTACTGGAAGTGAAACCCAGGGGCTTTCTACTCCCAGGCCTATTTTATACTTTATTTGGAAACAGGGTCTCACTAAGTTGCTGAGAGCCTCACTTAGTAGCTGAGGCTGGCTTCGAACCTGCGCGACCATTCCTGTTTCAGCCTCCCAAGCGAGGGGATTACAAGCTTGTGCCACCACGCCTGGCTACGTGCCCAACAATTTAGCCATTTCTTCTAGGTTTTCTAAATTGTCATATATATTTGTTCATGATACTTATTAATTATCTTTTATATTTTGTGGTGTCAGTTGTAATGTCTTTTTTATTTCTGGCTTTATTTATTTGAATCTCTTTTTTTCTCGGTTAGTCTAGTTACAGGTTTGTTGATTTTATCTCTTTAAGAAGTCAGTTCTCCATTTCACGTTTCACTGGCATTTTTTTAAGTCTCTGTTTTACTTCTGCTCTGATCTTTATTTCTTTTCTTCTGCTAACTTCAGGTTTGGTTTGGTATTGCTTACTTATTTTTCAGTTCCTTGAGTTGAATCCTTGTGTTGTTTTTTTGGACTTTCTCTCTCTGTACTTATTTCTATAAACATTCTCTTTAGTACTGTTTTTGCTTCATACCAAAGGTTTGGTGTGTTCTATTTCCATTTTCATTTGTTTCAAGAAATTTTAAAAATTTCCTTTAATTTCTTCATTGGCCATTGATTATTCAAGGACATACCATCCGATTCCCATGCATCTATACCATTTCTAAAGTTCCTCTTGGTGATTTCTAGTTTTATTCCATTGCCATCAGAGAAGATACATGATATGATTTCAATTTTTAAAAATTTCTTGAGCCGGGCGTGGTGGCACGCTTGTAATCCCCGTGCTTGGGAGGCAGAGACAGGAGGATCGCGCAGGTTCGAAGCCAGTTGCGCTGGCTTAGGAGACCCTGTTTTCAAATAAAAATGTAAAAATAGGTCTGGGAGTGTAGCCCGAAGGTAGAAGGGCTTTCAGGAACCCCAGTACCACCAAAAAAAAAAAAAAAAAAAAAAATTTCTTGAGACTCATCCTGTGGCTGAACCTGTTACTCTATTCTGGAAAAATTTCCATTCGCTGAAGAGTGGAATGTGTATCCTGCAAGTCCTGGATGAAATGTGCCGTGAATGTTAGACCCACTGGTTTCTAGTGTGGTTTCACTCCTCTGTTTCTTTGTTGATTTTTTACATAGATAAGCTATTATTGGTGAAGGTGGGCGTCGAAGTCCCCAACTATTACTGCTTTGCAGTCTGTTTCCACTTTTAGGCCTAGTAATGTTTGCTGTGTATTACTGAGCGCTGCAGTTATGAGTATGTGTATATTTACAGTTCTACTCTTGTTGACTTTATCCCGTTATCATTAAATAGTGAACTTCTTTGCCTCTTTGCAGTTTTGACTTAAAGCCCACTGATGTGATATTGGTACAACTGTTCCTGTTCGTTTTTTATTTCCCCTTGCATCGTGTATCTTTTTTTTTATTCCTTTACTTACTTTCAATCTATATGTTTCTTTTCTTTTCTTTTCTTTTTTTTTTTTTTTTCCGGAATACTGGGAACTGGACTCAGGAGCATTCTACCACCAAGCTATAAAATATACCCCTAGCCCTATTATTTATTTATTTATTTTTTGCGGTACTGGTGATGGAACCCAGGGGCATTCTACCTCCAAGTTACACCTCCAGCCCTATTTTTTTATTCTTTATTTTGAAACAGGGTTTCACTCAGTTGCAAAGGGCCTCACTAGGTAGTAGCGGAACCGCGATCCTCCTGTCTCAGCCTCCCAAATGCTGGAATTACAAGCGTGGAACCACCACGCCTGGCTTATTCTTTATTTTTGAAACAGGATCTTGCTGAGTTTTAAAAGGCCTCAGTAAGTAGCTGAGGCTGACCAGACCCTGTAATCCTCCTATCTCAGCCTCTTAAAAGTACTGGGATTTTAGCCGGGCATGGTGGCGCACGCTTGTAATCCCTGAGTTTGGGAGGCTGAGACAGGAGGATCACATGGGTTCGAAGCCAGCCTCAGCTACTTAGTGAGGCTCTCAGCAACGTAGTGAGACCCTGTTTCCAAATAAAATATAAAAAAGGTCTGGGAGTATAGCCCGGAGGTAGAAAGCCTCTGGGTTCCACCCCCAGTACCACCCAAAACAAAAAAGTACTGGGATTTTAAGTGAGTGTCACCATTCCTGGCTCTATATGTATCTTTAATAATGGAGTTTCTTACCCTGGACAACCATTGGTGGGAGGGGGGAAGAGAAATTGGGGCGGGGGGGGAGAGGGCACCAAGTATAGTTTAAATATATACCATTTATGTTCAATAAAAATTTTGTTTAAAAAATAATGGAGTTTCTTATACTTAGCATATCGTTTGTGCCTTTGATTTTGTTTTGTTTTTGTTTTGCAGTACTGGGGACTGAACCTGGAGGCATTCTTCTACCTTCGAGCTACACCCCAGCCCAATTTTTTTATTCTTTATTTTGAAACAAATCTCTTTGACTAAGTTGAAGAGGGCCTCACTCCATAGCTGAGGCTGGCTGTGAACTTACGATTCTCCTGTCTCAGCCTCCCAAGTACTGGGATTACAGCGTGCACCACCACACCCAACTCACCCTACACCCAACTCACCCTTGTCTTTAAATCCATTCAGCCAATCTGAATCTTTTAACTGAGAAATTTAATGGATTCACATTCAAGCTTGTTATTGATAAATGAATACTTCTGTCATTTTGTTAAATTTTTCTATTTTTTTTTTTAGCAAAGCCTTTGTTCCTTTTTGTTTGGTTGCTTTCTGTGTTGAGAAGACTTGATTCCCTTTTTCTCTCTTGTGTATCTGCTCTATTAGCGAGTTTTGTACTTTTGCATGTCTTTCTGGATGATAGTTATCTTTTCCTTATAAAGTAGAGCTTCTTTAAGTATTTCCTGTGGGGCCAATCTGCAGGTTTTGCTTGTCTTAGGAAGACAATCATTTCTTTGTATTTCCCCTTTATTTCTGGAGGTTAGTTTTGCTGGGTATAGTATTCTCGGTTGACTTTTTTTTTTTTCTTTCCACTTTGAATATATCATCCCATCCTTTCCTGTCCTGCAGGGTTTCTGTTAAGAAGCCTGCAGGGTTGGTGCACGTTAGTGTGAGGGCCATGAGGATACTGGACCACACTGATGGGAGTATGTGGGGCCTGCCACTGGTCATGCAGGGGCCTGTGCAGAGCCTTGGTGAGCTCAGCTGCTCTTGATGGGCTTCCTGGAGCCTAGGCAAGCCGTGCAGCACAGTGAAGGCTACCCGGTTGCTCCCTGGGCCACTGAGTGATGGGCGAGGCTGCCCAGGACAGTGGAGGTCATACACTTGTGACAGGTCAGAACTGAGGTGGATGAGCGGGGCCACTTGCCTGCTTCCCAGGTGTCTCTGGGCCAGGCCACTCGGGGCAGGCAACCCAGCTGCTTCCCAGGAGCAAGAGTGAATGGGCGCCACCATGTGTCTGCTTCTTAGGGGTCTCTGTAGGCTGGGTCCCCAGAACTGGCTGCTGGCTGCTTCCTGTGGGTGAGAGGTGGCCCACGCTCGGCTGGGTCATCAGGCCGGCCTGGCCTAGTCATTAGGGCAGCTGCCTGGCCACTTCACCTGACTCCAGGTAGGTGGGTGTCAAGATGGGGCTGGCATCTCCCAAGCAGACGAGCATCTCCCAAGCAGAGCTCCGGCCGCACAGATGCACGCTTCCCAGCAGCAAGTGCTTCTGTGTCCCTGGTGTTCAAGAGCACTGCCGGGCCCCCTTCACCCTTTCCCACGGCCACACCTGTTGTTTAGGGGCGTCTCCACTGCAGGGCTGGGATGATAGATGCCCTGTACGCATGCCCTTCTCGAGGAGGCTCGGCGTGTCTCTGCTCTGTGGCCCCTCTGCCCCAGGCAGTGCGTTGCCTCAAATGCTCAGTGAGGTAGCCGCAGGATTTTCTTTGTTCTGGTTCTTGTGTGTGCTTGTGGAGAGGAGCCCACAAGGCCCCTCTAGCCCACCATCTTGCAGTTCCATTCACTTTTGTGTGAAACTTCAAAATATGAGAAGAAAGTGATAGAAACAGCCTTATTTGTGATGGCTTTTCCAACTCAAAACGTGCAAACATGTCTGATACTCTTTCTTGATTCTCGTTTTGGTTTGTTTGTTTGTTTGTTTGGGCCCTAGGGATTGAGCACAGGGGCATTCTACCTCTGAGCTATACCCCCAGCCCTTTGTATTTTTTATTCTCAAACAGGGTCTTTCTAAGCTGTTGAGGCTGGCCTCGAAACTGTGATCCCCCATCTGATCCTCCCAAGTGCTGCGTTGGCAGGTGTGTGCCCAGCTTTGTCTGATATTATTTCTGATATGGTTTGAATGCAGGCTATGTGTGTCATAAACATGTGTTCATAAACTTATCTTATAATGCAGGCTGTGTGTGTCATAAACATATCTTGAAAATACCCAGAAAATCTTACGACTAAATTGTAATTGTCAAAAATATCTGTAATCCATTTGTTTATGGCCTATTAGACACAAACATCCCAATACCAGATAATGTGCTTTTCTTGGTCATATACTTTACTCTAGCCTTGTTCTCCTAGAGTTTAGGTTTCTCTAGTGGTTTAGAGAAAGGACGAACTTGTCAGAAAAGGACAGGGAAAGCAGGAAATGATCAGAGCTGTTTGAAGAAAGAAGGGTTTGCATAATCCAGGGAGAGGAGACAGTTGCCTGAGATTAGCTTCACGATTTTCCACTGTAGCAGTAGGTTTCTATTTATCCAAAGCTAGATGTAACAGAGCAATACCAGTTGTACTTTTCTGTGAAACCTGCATTTGTAGGATTTGCATTCACCTTGGGAAATTCCATCTGTCAGTTTACAGTTTAAAACCACATCTATTTGTACTGTCATGACCCCTACCCAAATTTCAAGTAGATGGTTAAGAGCTGGATGACTCACTTGAAGATAAGCAGTAAAAAATAAGACTTGATATCTGCGTTCCCAGTACTTGGCTTTTGCTACTTCTGAGCTATACCCCCAGCCCTTGGTATTTTTATTCACAAACAGGGTCTTATTGAGGCTGGCCAATAATGTGGTGAAGATGTCCTATGGTTACAGCAGGATCAGGCAGATATTTTTTCCAAGAGTGCTTTAGCTTTCTGGTCTCTGGGTAGCAAACTTGTGCACCATGGTTCAGGCCCGTAATTTCAGTACTTTGGAGACTGAAATAGGAGGTTGCAGGTTCAAGGTCGGTCTCAGCAATTTACCAAAACCCTCAACAGTTTAGCAAGACCTTGTTGCAAAATAAGAAATAAAAAGGGAAGCCGGGTGTGGTGGCGCACACTTGTAATCCCAGTATTTGGGAGGCTGAGACAGGAGGATCATGGTTCACGGACAGCCTCAACTACTTAGTGAGGCCCATTGCAACTCAGTGAGACCCTGTTTCAAAAAATAAAGAGTAAAAACTAGGGATGGGGGTGTCGCTCAGGAGTAGAATGCCCCTGGGTTTTCCATCCCAGTACCAAGAAAAACAATCAATCAAGCAATCAATCAGTAGGGCTGGGCCTACTGATTGAATCTAGAGTGCCCCTAGATTCAATCCCCAGTACAAAATAAATAAATAAAAAGATAGATAACAACCTTAGAAAGAAAAGGGAAATCTTTATCATCACAAATTAATTAAATTATTTAGAACAGATTCCAAATGAAACTCCAGGATTAACCATATAGGACAACTGGCATTAAACAGTGGGTGCAAGCCAGGCGTGGCACACATGCCTATAATCCAGTACTTGGGAGGCCGAGGCAGGAGGGTTGCAGGTTCTCGGACAGTCTCAGCAAGTAGTGAGACTCTCATCAATCTAGCAAGACCGTGTTTCAAAATAAAAATAAAATAGGGCTGGGACCGAAGCTCAAAGGTAGAATGCCCCTGGGTTCAATCCCCAGTGCCACACAGACACACACACACACACACACACACACACACACACACACACACACACATAAAATAAAAGGCAGGATGCAAGGGAGGGCAGCTCCTCCACCCCAGTGCACCCCACAGTGTGTCTGCTTCCCCAGAGGAAACTGCCCGTGGCTTTGGGTAGAGCAGTAGCAGAGGCATTTGGCAATGATCTGAAGAGAGAAGGGGCGGTTTCTCTCCAGAGGAGCAGTCCCAGTCCTTGGAAAGAGATCGTGACTGCAGGGAGGGTGAGCGCCGGCCTGGCCCGTGGGCACTCGCCGTGATGAGCCGGCTCAGATTAGGACCGGCAGCTCCGCACCCGGGTTCTCCCTGCCTGGCACTCCAGCTTTGCTATTCTCCTGCTTTTTCTTTGCGGCCTATGATTGACAGATAACCTAATACCCTGAGAGTTTCATGGAGAAAGACAGTGTGTAGGAGGCTCTCCTGCTTCTCCCATCACATGGACCGCAGCTCGGGGGCCGCTCAACAGCTGGCACAGCAGAGAGCGGAGCGGCTTCAGGTGGGCTTAGCTCCCCTCTTCTCCCCAAGTCCAGCTAAAAACTGTTGGCAAGGCCTAGTTGTGTCTTTTGGCACATGAATCACTCTAAGCCTAGAAAATCAGCAGTATTCAAGGCTTGCAGCTAATTTCCTAAGGAAAAGACCAAAGAAATTGTTTTCTGGCGACGAGGCTCCATCCGTCGCCCTGGCCACGCTTCACTAACAGAACTGTGGCCCTTCCCTTCTTATAGCACGTCATCAGGTCAGAGCTTGGTGTTGTGGCATGGCGTTCTGAGCAGTCACCAGCCGCGCTGGGACGGAGCTCACGTGCCACAGGCCACGCCAACGTCCATGACAGACAGAGACCAAGCGCGGTGAGGACCCGCGGTCACCAGCCGGACACGCCGAGCCGAGGACCTTAGTCCAGGGCAAGGACCCAGCTCATGGGAAACACTGAAAAGAATGGAATCTAGGTGGCTGGTTTTCAGCAGTTTTATTTTTGCCTAGATTTGTAGATGGAAAATGCTGAGTCATCTGGTTAGTGAATTAAATAAGGAAGGTGAGGGCGAAACGAGCTTTGCTAATGTTAAAAAAAAAAAAAAAGGAAGGGGCAGTTGTAAGATGTGGGGCAAAGGGTAGAACTTTATAACCTCGCCACCGAGCAGGTGGGCCTTTTAATCTCTGGGGAAAGGTGGCCCAGACTGGCGGGAATTTTTTTTCTTTTTCCCTTCCTTCTGACACTTTAAAAACAAAACAAAACAAAACAAAACCTAAGAAAGATTAGAAGATTCTATTAATATCAGGGTTTAAAATAAAAAAAGCAAGAATTGGGGAGGGCTATAATGATCTGAAAAAGATCGGCACAATAGAGCTGAGGAAGACAGCCATCACCCAGCCCCGTCCGTCCCCACCCCGGTGCCAGCTTCCGTGCCAGCTTCCGAGTCAGTGCGGCTGCACCTGGTTCTGTGGCTCCGCCTGCCACTCGGGTTCTGAACCCAGCAGCTCTTGGCTCCAAAGGGCCGCGTGTTGCACAGCCCCATGGGGCTCCCTTCGTGGACCAGTGGTGAGTGAAAGGACGGGAACTCACACATCCCGCCCGCCCACTTGCAGGCTGTGCCGCGTGGGCGCGCAACGGACTGGCAGCCGCCCTCCGAGTCCACACAGCGGACCGACCGTCGCCAGGGCTGGCAGGAAAAGCACAGGGACGGCAGTGGTGCAAAGCGCTCTGCACGTCGCTCAAAGAGCATCCAGCTCCAGAAGAAGGGCGGCCGAGGGCATCTCGTTCTTTCTTTTTTGGTTTATTACTTGAGCAGGTAACTTCAAAAGAGTCAGAGGATAGATTAGAATTCATGGGGATTCTCATTTTTTTTTTTTTTTTTGGTACTGGGGATGGAACCCAGGGGCATTCTATCTCCAAGCTACACCCCCAGCCCTATTTCTTATTCTTTATTTTGAAACATGGTCTCACTGAGTTGCAAAGGGCCTCACTAAGTAGCTGAGGCTGCCTGCGAACCGGGATCCTCTGTCTCAGCCTCCCGAATGCTGGGATTATAAGCGTGCGCCACCACGCCCGGCTTGCTTCCCAACGTTTTCTGAGCAGTAGCTTTGCTGTTTTTGCTGTGTGGGGAAGGCGCTGAAGGGCCTTCGCCTTGTGTTTGTTGGAGGGTTGATTGGAAGTGGTTGAGCCTCTCCCAGATCCCACTTACAAGGCCACTGCAGGGACCCGACGCCCCCCCAAGCTGCGGCCAGTTTTCCTGTGCTGCGCGGGGCTTCTGCAGCTGGCAGAGCTGGTCAGCCACAGTTGTGCAAGGGCTACGCACACGGGAGGGTCGAGGCACCGGGTGAGCTGCATCCCAGCGTGTTGATTTCCTCCTCACCGCACCTCTGGGCTGAAGCCCACAGACAGCGGGAGCTGACTCTTCTGGCTGGGAGCAGGTTCTTTGAAAGAGGGTCTTGTGGCAGAGTCGAGAGCAGGCCAGCCTCTGGCAAGGTAGGGGACTTGGCTGTGCGCCTCTCCTGGACAAGATCGTGGGGCTTCTGTTAGGAATCCTTTGTGATTTATTCTTAGTGCCCCAGGTATTAGTAGGTGGGTCTGCAGACCCAGCAAGATAAGCCAGGGGAAGGGATGCAGCCTATGACATGTAAATCAGAGAATGGGACCGCTCGGTGTGTGTTCTGCACCCCATCAGAGCTGTCGTGGCCCCTGGTTCTGGATGTCACCTGTGCCCCACGTAGACCATTCCAGTCCCGGGGCCAGCAGGCCCATCTGCTCTTCCACCAGAGGCCTGGATTTGACCTGCTTTCCTGCTAAGAGAGGCTCCAAGACATCACCGACTACTGGTCGACCTCAGGAGAACCAGTGCTTCCTGCCCTCCTCCTTCCTGACAAAGGACCTCCCCCACATTGCATTTTTAAATGATGCAGCAAATTGTGAAACCAAGCAACTTTCTCTCTTTTATAGTGGTCTCACGTGCTGCTCAGCTTGGAAGTCCTGTGAGACCAGGCAGGTGGCATTCCTGCGTTCCCTCCTCCAGACCCCTGGAGACCAAAGGCCGAACTTGGAGGATATTGTGGGTGACAGTCCTGTGCTTTCATTTCTGGGTCGTTCCTGGGGTATGAATTCTGTGCATGGAGTGTGTAGCAAGTTGACCTGACTCCCCAGCGCTCTCCCGCTGCCTCTCTGCCTCTGAGGAGTGGGAGGAGACTAAGTGGTGGCTTCGTTGTCCACAGGGCCAGGCCGAGGGATTCCCCCTCTGCTGTGCTCCAGTGAGAGTGGCCCCAGGAGGCTGGAGCCCTGTAAGGCACCTGTGCCACCCCATGCTCTGCCGACCCAGCACTGCCGGGGGGACTTGGCAGGTGGAACTAACATCACCTCCGGGACAGTGATGTAGACTTAGCGAGAGAGGGTCCTAAGTGCTGACGTAGAAGCTGGGAGCCAGGAGAAGCGGGCCAGGCAGCTGGGGCCCCGGTGCGGAGGGAAGGAAGGGAGCCACCAGCTGCAGAGCTCCATCCCAGGATGCTGGGCCCTGCGTCCTGCCAAGAGGGATCCCCATAACGTCAGACGGCCTTGGGAGAACCTGTGTGTCCTGGGCCCTCCGCAGCAGCCCCAGCTACTCAGCCTTGCCCGTGGTGGGGCTATCCTCTCTCTCGTTTCAACCCACGCTGAGCTGTCGTTATTCTTTCAGCCCCAGTTGGGTTTGGACTCCTTCGTGTGCCATGGCAAAGCCGTCCAAGGCTTCAGAAAGGGTGTTTGTTAGGTTGATCCCGAGGCTGTCGGTCCTAACCCTCACTGTCTTTGAGCCTGCAAAAAGGTGGTGGAGTTGTAGTCACTCATTGCACTTGAGATAATCTGCCAAGCGTTGGCCACGAATCAAGCACTGTGTGTGTGTGTGTGTGTGTGTGTGTGTGTGTGTGTGTGTGTGTGTGTCACTGGAGATTGAACCCAGGGGCATTCTACTTTTAAGATACATCCCCAGCCCTATTTTACTTTTATTTAATTTTTTACTTTTTTCTGTGTGTGGTACTGGGGATGGAACCCAGGGGCTTTTCTACCTCTGGGCTACCCCCCAGACCTATTTTATATTTTATTTGGAAACAGGGTCTCACTAAGTTGCTGAGAGCCTCACTAAGTAGCTGAGGCTGGCTTCGAACCTGTGCGATCCTCCTGTCTCAGCCTCCCAAATGCTGGGATTACAAGCGTGCGCCACCACGCCCAGCTTTTTACTTTTGTTTTTGAAACAGCTAGATTACTGAGAGTCTCACTACTTGCTGAGGCTGTCCTCGAACCTATGATCCTCCCGTCTCAGTCTCTCAAGTACTCGGATTACAGGTGTGCACCACCATACCCAGTTATGCTAAACCCTTTATATCCAATAGCCTTTGATTCCTCATTTTGTGGATCGGTTAATTGAGGCTCAAAAAGCTTGGTCGGCTTGTCCCAGTCCCCATAGTTAGTAATAGGAGAGCTGAGATTTCAGCTTCCATTTCTTTTTTACATTTTAAAATAAATTTAGTATGCTATGCGAGCTTTTATCTTGGCGCCCATGGATGATGTTAAGCAAACATCTGTTAGGATCAAACTGGAACATGCTGAATCCCTGTCTCGGCCCCAGGTGGCCGGGGGTGCCTGCCTCTGCCCAGCTGGTGCTGCAGATCACCTGCTTTTGAGTTCATTTGGAGGGCAGACGTCAGGCTGGCACTCAGCATACAGAGATGAGCGGGACGCAGCCAGTCTAGAAGAGGGACTTTTGGGCTCAAACCACAGCAGAGCAGTGAGATAAAGGCTGGACCAGAGGCCCACGGGGAGTGCAGGGGGGCCCCCTCCTTCTCTAGGATGCTGACACCACACAGCCTCACTAGACAGTGTTAGGGATGAGAGGCAGCTGAGATGCAGTAGCAAGAAGAGGAAAGGCAGCGGGAGGGAGCGAACGCTAGCACCGCCAAGGGGCTGGCCTGGTGTCTTGCTAGCACCGCCAAGGGGCTGGCCTGGTGTCTTGCTAGCACCGCCAAGGGGCTGGCCTGGTGTGCTCAGGCAGATGCTGGGTCAGCAGGAGAGGATCTAGCAAATGTTGTCATGACCTTACCTTATTCTCTTTTCTGTGGCTATAACTGAATACCAGAGACTGGGTAGTTTATATAATAAAAATTTTACTCACCCACAGCGCTGATGCTGGGAAGTCCGAGCGCGTGGTGTTTGTACCTTGTAGCCTTCTAGCTCTATCATGGAGTGGCAGCGGGCATCAACAGTGAGACAGAGCAAGCTTGCTAGCCCAGGTGTCCCTTCCCCTAAGCCACCGATACCCTCATGGGAGCACCATCTTCTAGATTTTGTGTGATTCTAATTACTGTCCATAGACCCGCCTCCAAATACCGTGAACATCTGAATACAGGAAGGAGATTCCGCACAGGTGAATTTCTGCCGAGCAGCCCCATGTCACGAGGCTCCAGTAGCCTGTGGGAGAGCGGGCCCGCACACCGGGGTGCTGGTGGCTGGAAGCCTTCATCCCTCGGGAATTCCAACCGTCATGAACAGCAGTTTAAGATTTATTTTTGTCTTGTTCTGAGCAGCGTCGTACAGAATGTACCTTGAGAAATTGTTAATTTGCTCTTTGAAAAAAAATCTCTTCACACATCATTTTTTATTAGAAGATCCCCAGCTGGGTCATTCTTTCCTTGAACCATGTTACAGCCCTAAGTATAATATTAAGTAAAAATAGCACGATGTAGAGCTGTTGGCACAGGGGACACCAGTTTTATAAATATAGTTAGGAAGCGAGTTTATCAACCTTTTTTTTAAGGAATTATAAGCAGAGATGATTTTCTGAAGCCATCTTTTTTATTTTCTAAATGTCTTAGATTTGATGAAAGGAATGTACACTTTATACATTGGAATAAAAACAAGAAACAAAATAACCCAAACACCAAATAAATAAATAAATAAATAGGAAATAGCTCATGGAAGGGAGAAAAAAGGAAAACATAAAATGTAGTGACAGAAGCCATTGCTCGATTGAAATGATTAATTCAATTGATCAATTGATCAGCTGCCTCTTCCAGGCTGGGGCCAGGGGTGTGGAGAATGTTCCAGGTCATGATCTCCTGAGTGGAGCGGGGTCAGCCGTCATTACTAGTCCTCGCAGCAGCATGGAGCGAAGGGACTGGGGGAGGAACGGCCACCAGAGCTGGGTTCCAGTCCTGAGCTGGGAGGTGCCTGACACTCCCTCCAGGAAGATGCTGAAGCCCCCGTGCCGGCGCCTGTGCACACAGCTTGGTTTAGAGATAGGTCTTCTAGATAATTGAGCAGATGAAGCCATTAGCGTGGCCCAGTCCAGTGTGGCTGGTGTCCTTGTAGGAAAGGGAAACAAGGACCGAGAACGTAGAGGACGACGGTGTGAGGACAGAGGAGCATGGCCCCCGTAGGCAGAGACGCAGCCGAGGCACCTAGAGCCAGGGAGGCAGCAGGCCCCCTGAGCCCCGCAGAAGGCCCTAGACCTGCCAACGCCTCCATCCTAGACTTCCCCAGCCTGTGGTGTGGGGCCCTGACGGCAGTGCCGGCACACAGAACCGTCAGGACCCTGGACAGTCTGCCCCGTAAGCCCGCCCCGCCCTGGTGGTCAAGCCCACCCTGAAGTCCAGCTCAGGGTGAAGGACCCGCATCAGCTCGGCAGGTACCTCCCCCGCCTCCCCCCGAGCCCCTCATGGGCTCTCTCACCCCCAGGTTTGATCTGCTGGTTATATAGGAAGTGCGAGTTCACAGATAAAATGACTTGCATTTTAGGCTGAGCCAAGGAGTCCGTTTTCCTCGACTTAGAGTCAGGAACGCAGCCAACTGAAGTGGGGCAGGTGGCTGACGTGGAAGAAGGTGCCGGACAGTCCAGAGGCCACAGGTGGAGAGCGCAGCCTCCAGGTCCGCAGGAGGGGAACGGCTCCTTTGTCTTCATGGATTCCTGGTCTTCCCACTGGCACTTACTTGATCTCCTTAGATACACTGTCCAAGCTTTCAGAGCTGCCTGTCTAGCACCAGGCACCCTGCCCAAGCACTGGAGCCTGAGAGAGTGTCTTTCAGACCTGGAGAAAGTGCTCATGGGCGATGGGGCTGGACACCTGCGGGCAGTCGGGTGAGTACTGCCGCCCCGGTGCGGGTCCTTCGTTGCACGGGCAGCCTCTCGGTTTGGCCAACATGAGGGCAACGTGTCTTTCCTTCATCTACTTGCTTTTGCATAAAAGAGTGGCATGAGCTGAAGGCATTGCACCCGGGAGGTCCCTTCTGACGGGCAGGCACGCCTGGGTGTCCTGTGGCCCGGCTCAGCCCCGATACGCCATTTTCTTTTCCGAGTCCCAGTTCTCTGTGAAAGGATTTTATTTAGGATTGGACTTACTTTGCTGAACTTTTCCACGTGATAGCTTATTACAAAATTGGCCCTCGTGTCAACACCTCTTGGCTTATTTAGGGGAGAGAAAGGCATTGGGCTTGAGATCTGATGGTTAGATCTCTGTCTTTGCTCAGTTTGTCCAGTAATATCACGGCTGCGTGGTTGATGCGCCTGGTGACTGGCAGCATATGAAATAGGCAACGGCTTCATCTTATGAAACCAGTTCAGTCAGAAAGCTAGGGATACGCAAGGAAGCCGCATTTTTAAGCTCTTTTTTTGCGGTACTGGGGCTAGAACCCAGGGGCGTTCTACCTCAGAGATATACCCCCAGCCCTATTTTTTATTCTTTATTTTGAAACAGGGCATCACTAAGTAGCTGAGGCTGTCCACGAACCGCGATCCTCCAATCTCAGCCTCCCAAATGATAGGATTATAAGCGTGCACCACCACGCCCAGCTATATTACTCTTTTTAAGAACTTAAAAATGAAGGCAGGTGTGGAGGTAGAATGGCCCTGCGTTCAATTCCTGGTACCACCTCCAAAACAAACAAGAGTAATATAACTATGATGAAAGATGCCATATTTCAGCAGTGACCTCTTTGTGTTGAACGCATGTGTGTATGTATATATGTTTGTGAATATATCTCTATCTGAATATTTCTACTATAAGTCTGGTATAAGAAGCGGCCTTATGTTTTGTTTTGTTTTTGTGGTACTGGGGATGGAACCCAGGGGCATTCTACCTCTGAGCTACACCCCCCGCCCTATTTTTTTATTCTTTATTTTGAAACGGGGTCTCACTGAGTTGCAAAGGGCCTCACTAAGTAGTTGAGGCTGGCCGTGAACCGTGATCCTCCTGTTTCAGCCTCCCGAATGCTGGGATTACAAGCGTGCGCCACCAGGCCTGGCTGACATTATGTTTTAATTAGGGAACTTGACTGCTCCAAGTTTCAAAAAGGTGTGCTAACCAAATGGCCAGTTCAGGGATACAGATGTGATAGCAGATGGTGTGAGGAGATGCCTGGTTAGACCAGGGAGCCTTAGTTGCTGATGTAGTTTGTAAATAAGTGAATCCTCAGCCAAGGTGCCCATTTGTTTCAGGAAGCATTACATTTCGCTTGTGACTTAAGTTACAGCTTTCATACAGGCTGGAAGTTTGACTTTGGTGTCTTGTAACTTTATGAGATAATTTGGGGTAAAATGAGTATTCCTAGGAGTAAACAAGACCAGGGTCAAGTAGAGAAAGAAAACCTCAGAGCTCTCATTTGTATTTTTTATCATATTTATCTATCTGGCTGGGGTTAAAATTTAATATATACTCTGTATAAATTATATAAAATACAAATTTTACATATATCAAATTTGCATATGTTAGTAGAGCATCTTTTCTTCTAAACAATCAGACATTAGACGATCACTGTGTGTGTTAAGCCTGTGGGTTTTCACTTCAGTGTATTAGAGGTAGAACTTAAATATCACAATTTGAAGGAAAGAGGAAAGTAGGCTTCATGAAAACAACTCCAAAGCAGTGTGCTGATGGCAAAGAGCGTTCTGTATTTTGCTCTCTTTCACTTTCTCTTGTTCCTGATAGAGGCATTCACAGATGGAAGGAGGGGATGCCAGGAGAAAGGATTCTCCCCTTCCCTGGTCATTTTGAAGAAAAATTCTAGAAATAGTCTTCTTAGTATGGTATCTCATGACACTGTCTGTGTCTGTGTATTTATTTACTTCTTGGCCCTGGGGACTGAACCCATGGGCATTCTTCCTCAGAGCTAGGCTGCTGAGGCTGTTTGGAACGTGCAATTCTTCTGTCCCAGCCTCCCAAGTGCTGGGATTATAGGCATGTGCCACACGCCTGGCTTGTAGCACTGTTGTTTTTTAAAAATTAATTTTGGTAGTTTCGGGGATTGAACCCAGAGGCATTCTACCTCTGAGCTATACCCCCAACTCTTATTTTTTTTTAAAATAGGGTCTTGCTAAGTTGCTGAGGGCCTGGCTAAGTTGCCGATGCTGGCTGTGAACCTGCAATCCTCCTGTCTCAGCCTCCCAAGTACTGGGGTTACAGGTGTGTGTACCCTGCTCTCTCCCATCTCAGAATCCATAGGCACATCGTATAGAAGCATTGAATCCCACAGCTCTCCGCTGACATT
Organism: Muscardinus avellanarius; assembly: GCF_963383645.1. Lineage (NCBI taxonomy): Eukaryota > Metazoa > Chordata > Mammalia > Rodentia > Gliridae > Muscardinus > Muscardinus avellanarius. The sequence continues at coordinate 111,536,180 of NC_137794.1, read as the reverse complement.
CTGATGCCCCTGTTAGAGCTGCTAGCAGCTGTTTGGGGTAGATTTCATAAGGACAAGCTGTGCTTGGCAGAGGGCAATGGGATTCGGCCCTGAGTTTTGTTCATACGCCTGAGGAACCTGGAGTCCTGGCTTCCTGTGTGCAGGCCAAACCATCTGGTGTCTCCATCCCCTTACCCGAGGCTCTGTGTTTTCACTTGCAAGACAAGAGAAACACAGTTTAATGTGCTATAAAAACATAAGGCGAGGTTGCCGCTCCTCCCACGGAGTCAGGCCATCCTGCTCGCTGACAGATGGCGTGAAGCTCACTCTCCCGGGAGTCCTGACCGCCTGGTGTGCGTGCAGCGGGGCGAGGCTGGGAGCCTGGAACAGGGCCGAGGTAGATACTGGGCCGGGAGGGAACACAGGAGATCCCTGTGTTCCTGGGATTGTAGGACTTTCTGTGGGACAGAGGCCAGCAGTATCGCATGGCCTCAGAAGGAAAGGCTGGGGCGCCCAGGGAAAGGCTCCCCAAGTGGTCTCTATGGAGACAGGCCGTCCAGGACGGATGGAGGACGCTCAGGAATCCTGGGATCCCTGCCATGAGCTCTATGCAGATGGTGTCTGGCCATTGAGGGGGCTAACAGGGATGTCTTCAAACCACCGTCTCAGGGAGGAGTCCTTCTTCTAGTGTCTCATGGTGGAGAGGGCTGTATCTGCTGCCCAGGAGACTTTAAAACACTCCAAAGGTTCTGTGAAGGCATTCTAAGGTGACCCTTAGCATTTTACAAAACAATCTCAGCTTTATCTCAGATTGTAGATAAGCAGAGAGTAAGGATGGGGAGATAGGGAGATGAGGTCAGGATGAACATAAATTATGTTGAAAATAACAGGATTCAAACTTCTGGCAAGAAAAATCTTGTCTTGAATTGACCAGAGGTTAAGAAAACACAAATGAAAGACAAATCCAACCCTGGGAACCATTTTTTTGGGGGGAGTAGTAGGGATGGAACCCAGGGGCATTCTACCTCTAAGCAACATCCCCAGACCTATCTTTTTATTCTTTATTTTTAATTAATTAATTTTTTTGGTGGTACTGGGGGTGGAACCCAGGCGCTTTCTACCTCCAGGCTATACTCCCAGACCTATTTTATATTTTATTTGGTAACAGGGTCTCACTAAGTTGATGAGAGCCTCACTAAGTAGCTGAGGTTGGCTTCGAACTTGTGCGATCCTCCTGTCTTAGCCTCCCAAGCGCAGGGATTACGAGCCTGTGGCACCACACCTGGCCTTAAAGTGAGACAGCTATTTATTTATTTATTTATTTATTTATTTATTTATTTATTTATTTATCGGTGGTACTGGGGGTGGAACCCAGAGGCTTTCTAACTCCTAGCTATACTCCCAGACCTATTTTATACTTTATTTGGAAATAGGCTCTCACTAAGTTGCAGAGAGCCTCACTAAGTAGCTGAGGCTGGCTGGGAACCTGTGCTATCCTCCTGTCTCAGCCTCCCAGGTGCTGGGATTACAAGTGTGCGCCACCACGCCCGGCTCCTGGGAACCAATTCACTGTTAGCCTTACTTAGTCAAGGTGCACAGGTCAAGGTCCCGGGCCTGGACGAGGGGAGGGCAGGGTGAGCAGAGACTGACCTAAGACCTTTCAGCCCCTTTGCCTCTTCCTCCTGTTCGGATCCTGGTTTCTTCCAAGGTCTAAGGTAATCCACCTTACCTCCTACACAGCTTTTAGAGCTTTCTGTTTGAAAATTGGGACATTTGCAGGCAAATGGGGTGAGGTTGGTCACCCTAATTTCAGTCAAAGTACAGATCCCCAGACCCAAGCCCAGAGCCAGAACAGGGCAGTGTTCCTGCGGTCCTGGCGGTCGTTTGCAGGGGAGGACAGCAGATGTTATGGGGATGGAGGCTCCGGTTCAGCATCTGCTCTGCCTGCCCTCTGTCGCGGGAATCCTGTTTTGTAAGGAGCCTCTTGAGACAGACACTCTTGTGATGTTTTAGTTTGTATGGTCCGAGCAGCCACTGAAGCTGAGCGTCCTTGTTGATAGCATGACCTTCATGCGTGTTGTTTCAGCCAGTTGTTATTTACTGGCAGAAAGAAAAAATTTATATAAATTCAACAGTAGTAAAAAAAAAATGAGGTTTTTGTCTCGAGGGCTAATATTTCTGGCCGAGCACGTATTTGAAGGTCATTTCCATACTCTGTGTGATCCTGCGAGCCAGGCCTGGCTGGACGAGGGTGCTACTGTGTGTGAAGGTTGACCCCTCTCGTGTGAACTGAGCAAGAGTGTGTGCGCCAGTGTAATGCTGACGTTCATTTCCTTAGAATTAAAGAAAAGAATTGCTGCAGTCAAAGAATAAAACAGTGCCTTCCATCAAAGACACTTGGGCAGTTTCCTGATATGGATACTAGCTGGTGCTTTAATATTTTTATTAAGGACATGTCCAGTTTTAGCCGTGAAACCAAGTTACATACAGGAAGAAAACGCAAGATCATGGATCTAGTTCCTCAGTAATGTGGGAGAGACTTACATATTGTAGCATTTAATTTAATTAATTAATTAATTTATTTATTGCAGTACTAGAACCCAGGGGCATTCTACCTCCGAGCTACAACCCCAGCCCTATTTTTTATTATTTATCTTGAAACGGGGTCTCACTGAGTTGCAAAGGGCCTCACTAAATAGTAGCTGAGGCTGTCCTCAAACCACAATCCTCCCATCTCAGCCTCCCAAATGCTGGGATTACAAGCGTGCAACACCACGCCCGGCTCATTGTAGTATTTTATTTTGCTCTATTTCTTGTGGTACTGAGGATGGAACCCATCTGCCTCCAAGCTACACCCCCAGCCCTATTGTTTCATTCTTTATTTTGAAACAAGATCTTACTAAGTTGCGGAGGGCCTCACTAAGTAGCTGAGGCTGTCCATGAACCAAGATCCTCACGTCTCAGCCTCCGGGATGCTGGGATTCCCAGCCTGTGCCACCACGCCCGGCTTCACTGTCGCATTTTAGAAAGAAGGAAAAGTGACTGCTGGCTGGACCCGGAGGAGGACTTGGGAAAGGGCCAGGCCTCGGCAGCTTTCCTGGGAGAGCGAGGGCCGGGCAGCTTGGCCAGGAGGCCCGGTGGCCGGGACCCAGAGCCCCGCTGGCTCCAGCCAGAGTGGTGGATTACCAGGTCCCTGAGCCTGGCCGTGGGCAGGTGGCGAGCGCTCCTGGACGCAGACCGGAGCAAGCCCTCTGTGTGTCATGTGACTGCTCTGTTTTGGGGTACCTGGGATTAAAACCAGGGGCGTTCTGAGCCATACCCCAGCCCCATTCCTTCCTTCCTTCATTTATTTATATATTTATTTATTTCAACCTCCAAACCACACTCCCAGCCCTTTTGTCCTTTTGAAACAGTCTTGCTAGGTTGCTCAGAGTCTCCCTAAGCTGCCGAGGCTGGACTCGAGCCTGCGATCCCCCTGTCTCAGCCTCCCAAGTACTGAGATAATAGTCACGCACCACCATCCTGGCTCTTCTGTTTTATTTTGAAACAGGGTCTTGATACCTTGCTAAGGGTCTTGCTACATTGCTGAGGCTGGCCTCAAATCTGAGACCCTCCTGTCTCAGCCTCCCAAGTACCAGGATTGCAGGTGTGTGTCACCGTGCCCTGATGTCCTGACTCTTCACAAAGTCAGGCTCCCTGGACTGCCAGCTGTCCTCACTCCGTTTCTGCTCCTTAAGAGGACAAGCGTTCCCCAGCTCCGGCGCCTGCGCAGCTTGAGTCTCAGGCCGTGTCTCCATCTCGTAGTCGGCTAGAGGTGATGTGGGCCACTCCCCAGTGCCCGCTGATGAAGCGTCAAGAACTTTCCAAGTGGGTTAGCAAACAGATGCATAAGCCTGTAATAAGTGATGTCACGAAGCAAGGGTACCACTCAAGACCCCCGTCCCTGGATGGTTGACTATACTTTACTCTTTTCTTTGCTGCTGAGGTTATTTACCTCTGTCGTTGCCAAGTGGCGGGGCTGCTCTGTAACCCTGGCTTGTTGTGCATTTCTTGATTTCCAATTTGCTGATCTCACGTCCACAGCCTGGCATCTGTGTGACGGGGGACCAGACACCATGCACATGGGAAGTGCTATAACTCAGGGCTTTTCTCCAACCCGGGCTGCCTCTTGGCCCTTTTTCTAGCAGAACCCTGTAAGCAGCATCGCTGGACAAGTTCAGTTCTAGAAGATTCTTGTGCAGATGGCATGCCCAGCCCAAACATGTGGCGCGCGCATCCCTCTCCCCCCCCCTCTCTCGCAGTACTGGGGATGGAACAACCCAGGGGCATTGCACCTCTGAGCTACAGCCCCAGCCCTATTTTTTAGTCTTTTTTATTTTTGAAACAGGGTCTCACTGAGTTGCAGAGGCCTCACTAAGTAGCTGAGGCTGTCTGAGAACCGCGATCCTCCAGTCTGAGCCTCCCAAATTCTGGGATTACAAGCGTGCGCCACCATGCCCGGCTGTGCTTCTCTTACCCAAAGCAAAGGGCACAGACTGGTCCAAGACATCAGCCGCCGCAGAACTTGGCAGAGGTGAGCGGGGACATGCAGCTGGCCTCGGCAGGCCCACAAGGCCATTCTCTAACTCATCCTAGCATCACGGTTCTGGAGTGCTCTTCCCAAGAGCTGGATGTGGGAGAGAGAGCGAAGGCGCCATCTGCCCCTCAACCCAGGGTGGTCCAGGCGCAGGGGGAGGTGTGTGAGCTCAGTCAGAGGGCCACGCTGAGGGGCAGCGAGCAGAGCCATGCAGGAGCCAGGCGCAGGACAGTGAGCTGCCCCGTGCCGCCTGCAGCGCGGCGGGGGCATTCCTGCTGGGCTCTCTAACTCCAGTTCAGGGCTGTGAGCACTTTTTTCTGGAAATCTTTTTTTGGGGGGCAGGTACTAGAAATGGAACCCAGGGGCATTTTACCTCCAAACCACACCCCCCAGCCCTATTTTTTATTCTTAATTTGAAACAGGGTCTCACTGAGTTGCAGAGGGCCTCACTAAGTAGCTGAGGCTGTCCGCGAACTGTGATCCTCCGGTCTCAGCCTCCCAAATGCTGGGATCATAAGCGTGTGCCACCACGCCCGCCTCTGGAAATCTTAATGTGCTAAACTGAGTCACTGCCCCAGCCCGCTGTCCTCTTTCAGCACAGTAATTCCGATAAATCTGACTCATCACACACTTTGCATAACAATAGGCAACTTTTCTAAACTGAAAGGAACATGCATACCATGTCCCCAACTACAGCCAACATGATTAGAGGGAGCAAACGCAGAGACGGCGCCCGTACATGTACTGTACATGCTTTTAGCGTGACTGGACCCTGGGGTGCTAGGCTTTGATTAGAGTCTCCACCGCAGCCCCACCCGGAGGGTCCTCCACCCGCTACCCCAGAGTGTTCACAAGCATGCCGCAAAAGTGGAACGGCCCCTCGGGTCCATCGCGGACCACCTGCTGTCACCACATCAGGTGTGCACTTCATGGAGTGCCAGGCCAGAGGGATGCAGCCCGTTCTGTCCTGGGGCCACCTTTCCAGCCTCAGCTCCAGGCCTGGCCTCCGAAGGAAGGACCGCCTTCTCCCGTCTCCGCGCATCCCCACCCTGGCTCACGCAGGCTCTCGTTCTGTGTGCTCATCTTTTGTGGCTGAGCTGGGTCAGAGAGAGGACACGTCTCAAAGGAAATCGTGACAAGGACGAGACAACCTGAAGGTGTAGTAGAGCAGGTGCCACGTGAGCCTGGCCAGCAGGAGGGAGCGGAGACTCCCAGCATCCTGTGGGAGGGAGGCAGGTAGACAGCGCGGCCACTGGGACGTGGCTCTATGAGGAGCCCCGGGACCACATTGCAAAAGCATCCTTGGCGCTTTGCACCTGGACCACGGCGCGTGAAGCCGGGGAGGGATCCTGTGAATGCCGCTCCCTGTGCTGAGGAGACTGAGCCTGAACTCCGGGCAGGCAGCGGCAGCGGTTGTCTGTCCTCCTGGACCCAAGCAGACATTTGCTCCATGACTGAGGTGCCTGGCTATTCTCCCCCATCATGCTCTCCTCCAGGGACCCCAAAGTGTCGCCCTTGGCACCCGCCGTTCATTGACTTATTCCCATCCAAACCCATAGCCCCAGCGTGGGTTCAAAGCTCTTTCTGCAACAGAGACATCGCCGACTTGTATCAGTGTCTAAGCACATGACAGTGGTCTTTGTTGGGCTCCGAAGGAGCCTGTGAAGTCGGGGAGGGAGCTCTTGGCAGCGCCTGGGCTTGGCTGTGGGTGAATGGCATGTTTTGTTTGTTTTCTTTAATCCCTGTCAACTGGACAGGGGCTTGTAGAGAGAGGCGAGTGTGTCTGAGCCCAAACAGCTCTGGTTCCAGGGGCGGAGAGGTTGGCAGCCCTTCGTGGGAGGCTGCGTGCACACAGTTTTGCTTGTGAACATTGGTAAGTCTGTCCGCTCTACCCAGGCTGGTGCGGAGACGGAGAGGTAATGCTCTGTTAAGAGTAAAGGCGAGCCGGGCGTGGTGGCGCACACTTGTAATCCCAACATTTAGGAGGTTGAGACCGGAGGATCGTTGTTAACGGCCAGCCTCAGCTGCTTAGTGAGGTTCTCTGCAACTCAGTGAGACTCTGTTTCAAAATAAAGAATAAAAAATAGGCCTGGGGGTGTAGCTCGGAGGCAGAATGCCCCTGGGTTCCATCCTCAGTATAAAAAAAAAAAAAAAAAAAAAAAGAGAACCTAGAGTTTTGTTTTTATTTCTTCTCAAGATGGGGGAACCATCCTCTGGGGTTGCTCATGTGGGAAGAGCCCTGAGCTCCTGAGGGAGCTCGGCATTTTAAGTGTAGGCTGGATTCCAGGGCATAAAGACTTAAACTTTTGAGGCTCAGAGAGCTTGGTTAAAATTTTTATTCATTTATTTATTTTGGATACTGGAGATTGAAACCAGGGCCACTCTACCTGTGAACAACACTCCCAGCCCTATTTTATTTATTTATTTATTTATTTATTTATTTATTTACTTATTTATTTATTTATTTTTGGGTGATACTGAGAATGGAACCCAGGGGCCTTCTACCTCTGGGCTGCACTCCCAGACCTATTTTATATATTTTATTTGGAAACAGGGTTTCTTAAACCAGCTGAGGCTGGCTTTGAACCTGCCCAATCCTCCTGTCTCAGCCTCCCAAGTGCTGGGATTACAAGCGTGTGCCACCACGCCCGGTTCCCTATTTTATTTTTTATTCCGAAACAGAGTCTCCCTAAATTGAGGAGGGCCTTGCTCAGCTGCTGAGTCTGGCTGTACATTCACAACCCTCCTATCTCAGATTCCTAAGTACTAGGATTACAGGCATGCACCACCACACCCAATAAACTTGTTGGGAATTTAAAATATTTTGGAGCTAGGCATAGTGGCACATGCTTGAATCCCAGTCCTGGGGAGGCTGAGGGAGGAGGATCAAATGTTTGAGACTAGCCTCAGCAACCCGAGAGACACTGTTTCAAAACAAAAAATATAAAAGGCTGGGGGTGTAACTCGACAGTAAAATGCCTCTGGGTTCAATCTCAATACAAAACAAAAACAGACAAACAGAAAACATTTTGGCTGGGCACAAAATTATTACCTGTAATCCCAGTTCTTGGGAGCCTGAGGCAGGAAGATCACAGGTTTGAGGCCAGCATGCTACAACTTAGTGAGGCCCTGTTGCAGAATAAAAAATAAAAATAAAAAGGGTTAAAAGTATAGTTCAAAGGAAGAACAGCCCTAGGTTCAATCCCCAGTACCTAAACAAATAATTAATACAGTTTTTGTGTATCATCCGGGCCAAAGAGTCAGAGCCGAGGCACACGCACGCTGAGCGGCCGAGACTCCGTGGCTTGGAGCCGGGGGCATCAGCTGCTGTTCCTCCACGCTCAGGGTGGGGACGTGTGTTCCGCAAAGCCAGGCGTGTGGAAATATCAGGGAAGGACCGAGCTGCGGCCTCGGAGGACTTGCAATCCAACACATACCCCCGCTAGGATGCGGCGACATCTCTAACCCACGGGTAGGCGGACCCTAATTCCACAAAGATGTTTTATGAACCAAGCAGTAGATTAGAAGCCTAGGGCGCTCGGTTATGTAAGCGTGGGGTTGTAAATTTAATTAGGGTAATTAGTGTGTCTTGCCAAATGGCGAAGTCTTGTTTAATAAGGCGTATTAAATTGCACTCCACTCTGTAGATAGGAGAAGCTTCTAGATAGTCCCCGTTGGGGGATTTAAGTCAGGATTTAAAATACTGCATGAAGAGGATACTTAGAAGCTGGACGTGGTGGCACAGGCTTGTAATCCCAGCATTTGGGAGACTGAGACTGGAGCATTGTACAGGTTCAAAGCCAGCCTCATCTTAGTGAGGCTCTCAGCAACTCAGTGAGACCCTGTTTCCAAATAAAGTATAAAATAGGGCTGGGGGTGTAGCTCGGGGGTCGAATGCCCCTGGGTTCCATCACCAGACCCACAAAACAAAAAGCGTATTTAGTAGCCGTAGGAAAGGAGACACTGTTGGAGCTGGACATGGAGCCCAGCGATCCTGAGACTATACACGGCGCTGTCTTTATCTTAGGCCTATCTGGGGAAGCAGGCAGAACAGGTTAGAAGTGGGAGAAGTCCTGAAGTTCTCCTGTTACGTGCTTCCTCAGCGCTTTCCCAGGGGGATCCCGACACCTGAGTTGAGGTGCTAGAGGCACCGAGTCCGTCCCTGCCAGCCTAATAATTAAACAAGTCTTTGGCAGCTTCTCTGAGGCTTGGTTAGCAGCACCAGTGCTGGTGGGCCGCTTCTGGGGTGCATCGGGGAAGCAGGAGACCAAAGAAGAGGCCCCCCTTCAGCTCACCGCAGGGCCAGCGGGCTGGGTTCCTTCTCTGCCTGCAAAGGATGTGCAGGAACCGGGGCTGAGGGACCCAGACAGAGTCCCCATCAGTTCTGGCCTTTAGTACAGTGTCTGGTCTCCTGCCTGACGCTGTGGGTCCCAGCTATAATCTTGGGGTTTGTAGGATCTCTGCCCCACCATCTATATGGGCCTTGCTTGACTTCATTCATTCATTCATTCAACAAATGTGTTGGACACCTGCTCAAGTCACACACAGTTCTAAGAGTCGGGCAGACAAATAACATATTTGGGGCTTGTTTCCCCTTTGGAAAATCTAGAGTCCTGGAGCCCATTAGGATTTGGCATGGAGTCTTTTTTTTTTTTTTTGTAGTACTGGGGATAGAACTCAGGGACATTCTACCTCTGAGCTATGTCCCCAGCCCTACTTTTATCTTTATTTTAAAATAGGGTCTCACTGAGCTGCAAAGGGCCTCACTAAGTAGCTGAGGCTGTCTGCGAACTGAGATCCTCCTGTCTCAGCCTCCTGAGTGCTGGGATTCTGCGTGCCCACCACACCCGGCTCATGGAATGGAGTCCTGATGCCTGTGGCCTGTGGCCCCATCCCCACGCCTTGTTCTAGCCGCCCCCCAGCTTTCAGGCGCCCCGTTCCATGGTCCCAGCTCCTCCTGTGTCCAGGGCAGGCAACCACCAAAGCCAGCAGCCATGGAAACGCGCTCCTTCCCTTGCTACCTCTGCTCAGGCCTCGGCGTCTGTGGCAGGCCCAGCTGTAAACATTTCTTCCACATGGCAGTACCCTCCGTTATGCCTGTTAGTTAAGCCCCTTGTCCAGGCCCCTGGTCCACCCTCTCACCAGCTGCTGGACAAGTTGATGAATTCGAGCCCAGGGGCGGCCTCCAGGGCCCTGGGGAGGGAGCTCCTTCCCGGCCGTGAGAGCACATCTGTAGCAGATGCCAGCACCTGACCACTCACGCCCGGTCTCAGGCCGGTTTCTGGAGACCACGCTTCCTCCATTTGGTGGACGTTTCCGCTTCTGGCCCTCCTCCTGGGCGAGGCCAGACTTCCCTGTTTCCTCTGAGTGCATTTTCCCGAAATTCACTCAGGGTCATGATGATCATTGGGGCAGTCCCTCCCGCACTGGCTTCTCCACTGACTCATGTCCCCGATGACAAGTTCTAAGACGCTGTTTCTCATGATTATTAAAATTTTTTCCTACATACTTCATCTTAATTCCGGCTCGAATAGTTACCAATTGCAAACTGGCAGAATTTAAATTAAGTTTTATTGTGCCTTATTGAAATACTCAGGAAACAAATTTTTTTTTTTTTTTTCGAGTCTGGGGATGGAATCCTGGGGCATTCTACCTCCACGCTCCACCCTCAGCCCTATTTTTTATTCTTTATTTATTTTTATTTATTTATTTTTTTTTTGGTGGTACTAGGGGTGGAACCCAGAGACTTTCTACCTTTCCCAGACCTATTTTATATTTTATTTGGAAATAGGGTCTCACTAAGTAGCCGAGGCTGGCTTCGAACCTGTGCGATCCTCCTGTCTCAGCCTCCCAAGCGCAGGGATTACAAGTGTGCGCCACCACGCCCGGCTTTTATTCTTTATTTTGAAACAGGGTCTCACTATGTTGCAGAGGGCTTCACTCAGTAGCTGAGGCTGGCCACAAACCACCATCCTCCTGTCTCAGCCTCTTGAACGCTGGGATTACAAGCGTGCGCCACCACGCCCAGCTGAGAAACAAATCTTTATTTAAATCAATCTGCACTGAATTGTTTCCATTTGAACATATGTACTTTTCCATTTCTTTTCCTTACTCTTAACTTTTCTGCAGCTATGACTTGACAATTTAAGTGATAACTGAGTTATTTTTTCAACCAAGTTGCTCTTAGGAATTAGTTTGCTGTTGTTGTTGCTTTAATATTTGACCTGAGGAGCTATGGGTGGTCCTGTGTCTTACTGAGTTTTGTCTCACATATTTTAAATGTTATGAAAAAAAAATTCTGCAGCTGGTGATTCTGTCGGATGCATGTACACAGTTGTCTGTATGACGGCGCAGTGTGTACACAGTTGTCTGTATGACGGCGCAGTGTGCACACAGTTGTCTGTATGACGGCGCAGTGTGTACACAGTTGTCTGTATGAGGGCGCAGTGTGTACACAGTTGTCTGTATGACGGCGCAGTGTGTACACAGTTGTCTGTATGACGGCGCAGTGTGTACACAGTTGTCTGTATGAGGGCGCAGTGTGTACACAGTTGTCTGTATGACGGCGCAGTGTGTACACAGTTGTCTGTATGAGGGTGCAGGCCTGTGTTCCGTTGAATTATTTAGAAAAGGAGTTCTAGGTAGTCACATAAAGGGGAGTGCTGCCCAGACTGCAGGGGTATTAAATGTAAAAGAGAGCAGTTCCACACAGGGCACTCCTGTCGCTTGTATACAATGTTTACGTATTTTTTAGTGACTTTTCTAGAACAGGAAGAACTCTGTCTACCTCATCTTGTCCTGGAACCCATGTCTAAAGAACTCTATTAATGCCTTCTTTTTCTTTTGGGGTTGGGACCGGCTCTAGGTCCTGTGCGTGCTAGGCCTGAACTCTCCACTGAGCCTCGCCCCAGCCCCCTAGTGTCCTAGTTCATGGAAACAACTGTGAATAGAAGCTAGAAACGAGCAGGTTCGTGCTCACGTTTGCAGCTATTGTAACTGTAGCTCGGATGGCTTCTTTTTCTAGTCTGTTTCTCTAAAGCAATTTCCCTTCAACGTGACATTTTGATCTATTTGTGATCTGTCAGTAGGACGTTTTATGATGCCTTCCCCCACAAGTGCTGCTGTTTCTCTCTCTAACCAGCAGGCGCCCAGCTGTGTGCCATGGCTGCGGGGAGGCGCGCAGTGAAGGCCATTTCAGCTGCCCCACCAGGGCCGCTTCAGACGCACCTCTGCTTCTCTGGTGGGAGGTGTAGCTCTGTCAGGCCTCTGACCTTAAAATGTCCCTCTTGGTCACTCTTGATGTTGCTTAGTGATGCCCAGGGTTGATGCAGGCGGGCGCGCTTTCCCCCGAGCACCAGGGGTACTCAGAGCTCCCCCCGGGTCTGCACTAACCGCTGGGTCCCTGATTGAGCTTCTAGAGGGGCTGGGGAGTGCTTGGCGCAGGGCCGTGTGGTCAGTGGGATGCACATCCCACCTTCGGGGGTGGGGTCGCCAGAAGGGAGCAGGCCGCGGAGGTGGGAGGGCCATATTCAAGATCGGTTAGGCCAGCGGACGCTCATCTGTATGACCTGCGGGGCCAGCGCCTGGCTGTTCCGCAGACTCTCCTGCAGCATGGCAGACAGCTTTTTTCCACCCCGGTGGTGAGGTGGAGGCCCGCGTCCTCCCCCTCTCACGGGCTTCTCAATCAATAGGGCCCTGCAGTCATTCGTATTACTTTTCAGTTAATTAATTATTTGTTTGTTTGTTTCTGTGGCTCTGGGATCAAACCTAGGGCCTCTACGCAAGCCCTCTACCACAGAGCAGCCCTCAGGTTTAACGTTTACATTTGATAATCTTTCTAATTTGGGGTAGCTTTGTTTTTCTGTTTCTTTTTAACCACAACTGAAATTATTCCTACAGCTGACTCAGTAATAATTAGAAAGCAGTACAAAGGGCGGAGTGGTTTTTTTGGTGGTACTGGGGACAGAACCCAAGGACTTTCTACCTCCAGGCTATACTCCCAGACCTATTATGTATGTATGTGTATGTATGTGTACATATATATATATATATATATATATACACACATATGTGTGTGTGTGTGTATACGTATATGTATATAATATTTATTTGTTTGGAAACAGGGTCTCACTAAGTTGCTGAGAGCCTCACTAAGTAGCTGAGGCTGGCTTCGAACCTGTGCGATCCTCCTGTCTCAGCCTCCCAAGCGCGGGGATTACAAGCGTGCGCCACCATGCCCGGCTGTGTGTGCTTGACCTGGGGAAGAACTTCTGCCTCTTTGATCAGCCACAGCAGGGAACGTTCCTACCATGCTTGGACCTAGAAATCTGGACTTCGAATTTGGGAGAACTTCTCATACACACTTGGAGTGGGGCATTGTAACTGTATATCATAGTGAGATTCGAAATGATACATAGACACACGCACCCATCACCTGGGCGTTCCCTCGGCACCCCGCTCCCCGGTATGTGCTCCCGAGACTGGCAGCGACACCGTCGTATATGGACGTGATATTGTTGGAACTATTCTGTCCTCAGCCTCCTTCTCATCTCCTCCCTCCCATTCCCCTTCCCCTCTCTACTGGTCTCTCCTCGCTTGGTGACAGTTCCTTTTGTGTTCTGTTTTTATTCTAGCGTCCACATATGACCCTTGATGTTCTGAGACTGGTTGATCTCACTTAGCATAATATCTCTAGATTGATCCATTTTCCTGTAGAATGTTCTTTACAGCCAAGCAAAATTTAGAGGTTTTTTTTTTGTTGTTGTTGTTTTGTGGTACTGGGGATGGAACCCAGGGGCTCTCTACCTCCGGGCTACATACACTTCCAGACCTGTTTTTTTTTTTTAATATATATATTTTTATTTGGAAACAAGGTCTCACTAAGTTGCCGAGAGCCTCACTAAGCAGCCGAGGCTGGCTTCAAACCTGTGCGATCCTCCTGTCTCAGCCTCCCAAGTGCTAGGATTACAAGCCTGCGCCACCATGCCCGGCTTGGAGATTTATTTATTTATTTGTTTATTAATTTATTTATTGCAGTACTGGGATGGAACCCAGGGGCATTCTGTCTTCAAGCGACACCCCCAGCACTTTTTTATTCTTTATTTTGAAACAGGATCTCACTGAGTTACAAAGGGCCTCACTAAGTAGCCGAGGCTGGCTTCGAACCTGCATGATTCTCCTGTCTCCGCTTCCCAAGTATTGGGATTACAAACGTGCACCACTATGCCCGGCTAGGAGATTCTCTTTCTTTTCTTTTCCTCTTTTCTTTTCTCTTCGTGGTACTGGGATGGAACCCAGAGGCATTCTACCTTCGAGCTACGCCCCCAGCACTATTTATTATTCTTTATTTTGAAACAGGGTCTCACTGAGTTACAAAGGGCCTCACTTAGTAGCCGAGGCTGTCCGTGAATCGTGATCCTCCAGTCTCAGCCTCCGAGTGCTGGGATTACGAGCGGGCGGCATCACACCCAGTTCGGCTAGGAGAGTTTTTAAAATGTGCTTTTTGGTGCGTTACAGTCTCACATCGTAATGTGATGGGAAGATAACCAGGTACAGCCGTGTCCTGTCATCAGTTTTCTGAGGGATTAGGAGATGTTTTTCTAAAGCTTTCAGTGACAACTGTAGATCGATTTTGATTGACATTTTGTTTGTCTTTTGCCATTTAATTAGCATTTGTCAAATTTAGAGGAGTTAAACTTCATCATGAGCTGATAATGAGATAATGAGAACTAAGTGCTGTTTCTAGAAAATTATGTTCAGCTGAAGGACAAATATGGCTGGAGGATTAAGTAGAAATTTATTCTGTCTTTACCTGCAGAGGGGGAACTGACTATAAAATGGGCTGTATGAATATTAGCCGGGGACTTCATCATCATTAAATCTAATAAGAAATAAAACACTGGGCCAATGAGGCCATTTTGAGAATCCCAAGATGACACTGTACCCAGCCCAGCTGGGGGATCATGCTTCAAAACCCACATGTTGCCCATACGTCATAGAAAGAGTGAGAAAACGACTGATGAACAGCAGTCCCGGTGCGTGCGCTTATTAGTGTGAAGATTAACTGCGTCAACGCATCTGAATGACTCTGAGAAAAATTTAAGATTTTAAATCACATCTTTCTGCCTGTATATATAGAATTGAAAAGGTAAGAAGCCGGGCGTGGTGGCGCACGCTTGTAATCCCCGTGCTTGGGAGGCTTAGACAGGAGGATCGCGCTGGTTCGGAGCCAGCCTTGCTGGCTTAAGAGACCCTGTTTCCAAATATATAAATAAATATAAAATAGGTCTGGGAGTGTAGCCCAGAGGTAGAAGGGCTTCCAGGAACCCCAGTACCACCAAAAAAAAAAAAAAAAAGAAAGCAAAGGTAAAGTTAACTTAATAGGTTAAAGTTTTAATAACCTGACACAGTGGCACAGGCCTGTAATCCCAGCTACTCAGGAGGATCCAGAAGTCCAAGGCCAGCCCGCACAACTTAGTGGGACTCTGTCTCAAAATCAAATTGAAACAATGGCTGGGGGTGTGACTCAGTGGTCAAGTGCTTGCTGACCACGTGTGAAGCCCTGGGTTAAATCCCTGGCACTACACAATATAAAAATATAAGTATCTTTGGCTTTGAGGTCGCAACCATTTTATGATCATTATTACTGTTTATTTATGTTAATGGTATGCACGTTTTTGGTACCAGGAGAAAGATTGCCTGATAAAATGCCCTCAGTGTTGATTTAGAAGTCAAAAGAAGGGCAGGATTAAAATAAAACACTGCCACATGGCTGGGAGATGTGCATACCAACCTGGTTGGGTAGATGATGCTTACTTTTCTATACATGGGGCTTCAAAACAGTGGTCCAAGTTCCAGCCAAAAAGAACTTTCTCTTCAAATTTTCACAAACTCTCCTTCCTTCCTTCCTTCCTTCCTTTCCTTCTTTTTCTTTCTTTTTTTGCGGTACTAGGGATGGAACCCAGGGGGATTCTACCTCCGAGCTACTCCCCCGGCCCTACTTGAAACAGGGTCGCACTGAGTTGCAAAGGGCTTCACTAAGTAGCTGAGGCTGGCCTTGAACCACAGTCCTCCCAATGCTGGGATTACAAGTGTGCACCCCCACGCTCAGTTTATGATCTTTCTTTAAAAGCCATGCATCACTCCCACCGGGTTCTCATGGTTACAGACAACATGCTCGCCCTCTCAGGGCAAGAGGGTGGGGATTCTCATCCACCTCTTAATGAGGACGTCCTGCTTTCTAGAAGGCGACTTTGTTACCACCGTCTTTGGAAAGTACAATCTATTGAGCACAGTAATTAAAAGTACATCTGAGTGTGACAGTCTTCCCCACAACAAGTAGAAACTAATTTCCCAGGCTGGACTCGGTGATGCTCTCTTATTAAACTGAGTAGCATTAACGATTCTTTCTCTCTCTCTCACCCTCACCCCCTCATTCTGGGGCTGGGAAGTCCACTCACCTAGACCTTCACACATGAGGACACCCAAGTGGTCCTCAGTGAGCCCTGGAGAAGAATTGAGATCGACAGCCGACAGCCACCCCCGGCTTGCTATCCTCAGTCAAGCCCCACTGACCTCTGCAGACAATCTCCAATGAGACCCCAAGCCACAACCCAGGGCTCAGCCTGCTGGTCCTCAACTCCTGATCTCCAGAAGCTGTCTGAAATGATTGCTGTTTATAGTTATTCTAAGCCTTTAAGTTTTGGGGGACTTGTTACTGAGCAATAGGCTGCAGATGCATACGGTGCGCACAGGAGCGGATGCGATTGTGTACACGAGGACCGCCTGGGCGGGGCTTGCCAGGCCAGGTAGGCTCCCTGGGGGAGGAGACACATTACTGAGTCTCGAGTGCCTTCACCTGGGCGGCAGGCTGAGCTCTGTGAACTTACATGTGCCAAGTAAGAAGTCTGGAAATGGGAAGAGAAGTATGGGCGCAGGAGGCTAGTTCATTGCCCGTAAAATGGAGACTTCCTCTTGGACTGTCAGAGAATGAAGCGAGCGAGTGGCCTTAGAGCTCAGGCCAGGCTGGGGCTGCTGGGGGCGCAGTGCTTCCCCTGCCCCGTGCCCCCTAGTGAGCTCAGTACCACCCTGACTCATGGTTAAAAACGCAGACTCGCGGGCCTCCGCCCACCCGAGGATCTGCACCAGGTGCACCGCCACAGGTGCGAGGGCAGTTTGCTGGGCAGAGGCCCTGGGCACCGCCCAGGGGGAGCGTGTGGTGGGGAGGGGGATGTGGATGGCAGCCTGGGAAACCAGGAGCGACTAAGAGACCAGCGCTCCTGGTTTTCATAAATGACTTTCTTATTTCTCTCTTCTATTTTTAACCTGAAGTGTTCTGTGAATAAGAATGAGACGAAAAAGAAAAAGTCGATCGATCGTTCCCATAATTTCCTTCTCTTCGGGCGCTTTTGCACCTCCCTAGGGATTGTCCTGCTCATTAACCCAGTCCCCAGGAAAGCCGTCATTTTCATTAATGACTCTTAACTTTCGCCGTATCTGATTAGGCGCAGAATTAAGTCTCCTTCGAGAAGCCTGTCCCCCCCACACCCCCCACCTTGCCATTTTCTCATTTTCTCCAGAAGGACCTGGGCGATCGATACTGCAGAGGAACCTGAGCTGATCAATGGGGCGAGATTTCCTTTGTAGCTTCTGATTATGGCGACGTCCTCGGCTGAGCTGCCAGTCGGGCGGGGGCAGAGTGAGATGCCGGGCGGCCGGACGCCGCGGGGCCGCCTGCGGCTGCTGAGGGGAAGACGGTCCGGCTGCCTCAGCTTCGCACTCGACCCCTTGACCCTGCCCCAACCGTGACAGGGACCCGCCATTCTGAAGGGAGCAGTAGAGGATTTCTACCCTTGTGAGTTTGGGCTGATCAGAAATAATGGCCAAATCCAAACAGAACGACCTTCTCAGAAGCTGTGTGGTGGAGACCACCATGTGCCCCCAGTCATTCCAGGAACAATGGGATCCTGATTGTCTGGGCGTGGTGACATGTGCCTGTAATCTGAGTTCTTGGAAGGCTGAGACTGGGAAATTCAGGTTCAAGGACAGCCTAAGTAGCTTGGTGAGAAGCTCCGCAATCTAGTAAGACCCTGTCTCAAACTATGAAAGAGCCGGGCGTGGTGGCGCACGCTTGTGTTACCAACATTCGGGAGGCTGAGACAGGAGGATTGCAGTTAGAGGACAGCCGCAGCTACTTAGTGAGGCCCTTTGCAACTCAGTGAGACCCTGTTTCAACAACAACAAAAAATAGGGCTGGGAGTTTAGCTTAGAAGTAGAATGCCTCTGGGTTCAATCCCCAGTTCTGAAAAGAAAACAAAAATAAATAAAAATAAATAACAAAAAAGGGCTGAGGGTGTAGCTTGCAGGGAGAGTGGCCCTGTGTTTAATCCCCAGTGCCCCAAACAAACAAAACTTGGAATCATTTATTTCTGATTTTTTTGGTGGGGGGTGGCATCGCACCCAGGGGTTCAGACTTGTTAGGCAAGTACCCTGCCACTGAGACCTGCCCCTAGCCATTGTCCCTGGCTCTTTGCCTAAGGCAAGAGAGAGATCTTTGGTGTGTGCCATCCTCAAAAATAAACTGGCTATTGAAGTGGACAAGACTGTGCAGATGATTCCCTGCAGAGTGTCCCTGAACAGTCAGAAAATGAGGTCCTGAGTCATGTACCGTGGTGCACACCAGTAATCCCAGCTACCCGGGAGGCTGAGGCTGGAGGATCACAAATTTGAAGCTAGCCTGGGCAACTTGGTGAGACCCTGCCTCAAAATAAAATTGAAAAAAAAAAAAAAAGAGGCTGGGGATATAGTTCTGTGGTAGAGCAGGCCCTTGAGTTCAATCCCAGGACTGTTTTAAAAAAGAAGGCCTGGCTTGGTGGTGCACACCTGTAATCTCAGTACTAGTACCTGGGAAACTGAGACAGGAGGGTTTGAAGCCAGTGTGTGTTCACTTAGCAATGCCTTGATTCAGAATAAAACCCAAAGGGCCAGGGCGTAGCTCAGAGGCCGAATACCCCGATACAATCCGCAGCAACACACACCCTCGGTGCCCTGTGCTGGGGCACGCGTGTGGACGCCTTGGGCTTTCCTGCATGCGGGTCAGCTCTGCTAGGCAGTGGGCAGAGGGGAGGAGAGAGGAGCAGGGTGCAGGACTTCTCCCAGGCCACTAGGCCTTGCCACAGTTATTTCGAATCCACACGGCGCACCCCATTATTTTCCGGCTTGTAACCCCCTTCCTGTAGTGCTTCACACTTAGACTTTATCTTGAATTTTCTGAGGGCTTTTGAGGCGAGAGGTGAACGCGAGCATCGCAGTTCCCAGGCCCCTTCTGTGGAGTTTTCTATAACACGGATGTGTCTGTTGCGCTGCGGGGCCTCGCCGAGGTTGGTGTGCAGCGTTTGCTTTCTTTCTTTTTTTTTTGCGGTCATTGTACCTCTGAGTGACACCCCCAGCCCTATTCTTTATTCTTTATTTTTTTTTAAACAGGGTCTCAGTGAGTTGCAAAGGGCCTCACTAAGCAGCTGAGGCTGTCTGTGAACCGCGATCCTCCCGTCTCAGCCTCCCGAGTGCTGGAATTGCAAGGGTGCACCCCCATGTCCAACATCATTCTCTCTTTTGCTTCTGTCCTTATTTCTTTCTTCCCTTTTGGGCCCAGATCCATCCTGATGCCAAGTTAGGTTCCCCGGGAACATGCTTTGGCGCTGTTTCCTGGTCCTGGTCAAAGGGGTCTGTGGCTCTGGGAGACCTTCGGGGTCAAGCTGGTGTTCTGGGAGGCCAGAGTGACAATGTACAGGCCAGCTGTCATCGTCAGGGCTGAGGGTGGGCAGGGAAGTGGCAGGGGCTTTACTGCAGGTGACCTCTCCGGCTGGGACGGGAATGCTGGGTGGGGCTCTTGTCCCCTGGCCCTGGGACTGGCTCTGCCACTGGGGGGCCAGCTGTTATCGCCAGGCTATTATGAGAATCCGTGTGCGTGCATATACTGTGTGCATGCTTACGTAGCCACATCTGTAAAATCCCCTTCGCACCAACACCCACATTAGTGTTGGATTAAGTAACTGGGACCTGTACGCTGGCCCTGGAGACATAGCTGACCGCCCTCGCCACGGCGGGAAGGACGCCAAGGGGCCGGCATGTGGTTTGTGCTCTTAATGTCGGCCTCGTGGGCCGGGGCTTTGAACAGTGGAAGGATCGCCGCCCGGACATGGTGCGGATGAAGGGTGGCAGCCGCGGGCCTGCTGAGCAGCTCGTGCTGCCCAACGGCTCTTTAACGACTCTGGCTCTTTAACGACTCTGCGAGCCAGATACGCGGTGTTCCAATGTATTATTTATGCAGAAGACATTACGAGGCCAATTAATGGTTCTTGTCATTTTTCTGTCGTTAGCAAGCTAGCATCCTTTTGAAACCTGCGTTATTAGCCATGTCTCTGAGATCCAGATGTTTTATAATCGGCCAGTGAAAAATGCTTGGAGGGCGTGGCGGCTGCCTGCCCCAGGCTTCGCGCATGTGGATCTGCAGAACAGATCCAAGGACTCGCGGAAGTCACCAGCAATCGGGCTATAGATTGTTGGGGGACTTCCTGCCTTCAAATATGGACTCTTGGATAACATAAAAAGGCATTTTACCCCCGAATGAGTTATGTAATGTTGTGTTTATTTGGGGGGGGAAAAAAAAAACAGACGAGTTCCAGGTCAGCGCCCCGTTTCCATTCAGACCTTCTGCCGAGGGACAAGGGGCTGGGCCGTGATATGGAACGGTTCTGGGGCGCTCCTAAGTCGTCCGCACCCCTCAGCTGATGGAAACCTTGTGCCAGCCATAGCAGAGGAGGAAACCGAGACCCAGCGAGGGTGAACGACTCGTCCAAGCTCCCAGGCCGTGGTGATGGGAGGCGATGCAACTGGACCGCGCGCGCATGTCTTGAGGTCAGTCTTTAAGGCCGCCGCCGCCACCGCGCTTATTCTGGTCCTTTGGCTCCTCGCAAAGTGGCTTCTCGTGGTGCGCGCTGACTTTGGGCCGAAGAGTTCTCTGTCGAGGGGGTTTGTCCTGTGCACTGAACAACCCTTAGCAGCAACTCCGGCCTCTACCCCCGAAGTCAGTAGCATCTCCCAGGTTATAACAGCCCCATGGCTCCAAGCATGGCTGAAATGCCCCCGGGAAGAGGGAGGGACACAGGACCACTCCCAGCCAGAGCCAGAGCCATATAGTGAGAAGTGCAGGTGATGCCTCTGTGAAAAGTAAGCTCTACAGTGTAGGGGATGTGTGTGTGTGTGTGTGTGTGTGTGTGTGTGTGTGTGTGTGGTACTGGGGGTGGAACCCAGAGACTTTCTACCTCCGGGCTAAACTCCCAGACCTATTTTATACTTATTTGGAAACAGGGTCTCACTAAGTTGCTGAGAACCTCACTCAGTAGCTGAGGCTGGCTTCGAACCTGTGCGATCCTCCTATCTCAGCCTCCCAAGCGTTGGGATTACAAGTGTGCACCACCACACCCGGCTGGGATTTTATTATATTTGAGATATAAGAAGATATAAACCTTTTACTTACCCAGTTTCAAAATCAAGAAAAAGAAACATAAAACCCTTCATGAAACATATTAGTAACATGTATTCTAGCTGGGCTTGGCAGCTCATATACTATAATCCCAGTTCTTGGGAGGCTGAGATAGGAGGATCACAGATTTGAGGCCAGCTCCAGCAATTTAGAGAGACCCTTTTTCAAAAATAATAATAAAAGGCTGGGCGTATAGTTCAGAGGTAGAATCTCCCTCAGGTCGGTCCCCAGGACCAAAAAACCAAAAAATGTATTTCAGTTCTTTATCATAGAAAGTATTCACTAAGTTTGCATGGAGTAAAACTTTAATAAATAAGAAAAATCAGGTGCACTTACTTCATGGAGACCACTCAGGACGCATGCCCCACACTGGGGCTCAGTCGAGCACGCCTAGAGTGTAAAGCTGGGACTTTCATACCTGTCACCCCTCCAAACACACTGCGGCTTGTCAGCACATTACTTGCCCCGAGACGGCCGGGGGAAGGTGCTGGGTTAGCTAGGTGCTGGGTTAGCTCGCTTTTTTATTCAAATGGTCGGTCTCCCAGACACTTGTCCACATCACCCAGTAAAGCGTTCCTGGGCCAGGGGCCGTGGGACAGAGTTTGGGAAGCTGGTTTTGCGGTTCTGTATTTCCGTGACCAACTGGAATGAGCTTTACTAGAAGTCACTTGTGTAACAAAAGCCGGCTGATGTGGCCGGATCACCCGGTGATCACCTGGAGACCTTTCCCTCGCTTGCGACTCCCTTCTCCAGTGGTGACCCTTCCCTAACCACCCTCTGCAGAAGCCGCCCAGGGGCATGGACTTGTGCTATTTTCTAGTTCAGAAGAGCTAAGCCTCAGAATTCCACCTTGCCCACCTTCTGCCATTTTGAAAGACGTCAGCAGGGCCATTCCAGTGTGGAGAGTTCCCATGCGCTCCCAGGAGGAGGGTCCAAAGCCCCGACGGTGGCCCAGAGGACGGGCAGATCGGACCAACCCCAGGCTTCTGAAATGCACCAGGCGTGAAACGCCTGAAACACCCTACAGCAAGACTGGCCTTCCCTGTCTGCTGCCGCAGACCCTCCCCCCAGACACCTGCAGTAGGGTCCCCAGAGGCCGGCCTGACCTCCTCCCATCAGCCTGGCCCCCTCCCCTTCACCTGCCCTGTGTTCTGATAAAGCCACCACCACCACCTGCCCTGCCGTCATGAGGACGGGAATTTCATCTCTGGCCTGCAGCAGCACTCCCGGCCCGCGCAGCGCCGAGCGCCTAGTAAGTGCCACAGGCGTTTCTCAGTGAGCAGCCCGGACATCAAATTCGCTTCTTGTTCTCCCAGGTGGTCCTCTCCTTGCTTCGAGGATTGTACACATTAAATGGAACATGACCCTTAACTCTCGTTTTCACCCTAACTCAGTGGCTGCTGACCTCCCTGGGACCCTAGATTCCCCCCAGTTCCCAGTCTGACTCTCCCCGACTTGACCGCATCCAGTCTCTGTGTCCTATTCAGTGTCACGTTTAAGTGCTATTTGGCACTGATCGCCTCCTCCTTCCTTTTCAAGTACTCTCTTCTCTTAGTTTCCAGAGCATCCTTTCTTCTGACTTCACTCCCGCCGCCCCAAACTGTGCAATTCCTGAACGTTTAAAGATGTTGCTCTAAATGTCGGCAAAGGCCCAACGGTTGGTACCCAAAGTCTTCCTTTCTATGTTCCAGCTGTGGCGTTTTCTTTTCTGCTAGAACAGAAGTCTAAGATAATGAGCTGAGTCATCCAGAAGCAGGGTCAGGGGCATCTCTGATTTGCGCCTGTGGCATCATTAAGACTCATGAAGTGATGTTAGTCCTGCACTTCTAACCCATCTAAACACTCCTGGATGTCCAGCGCGGCAGCCGTGAGCATGAGCAGCCTGGGTCATGGGCAGAAGAGAGAGGAGTGCTTAATCAATGATAAATGTTAAGAAAGAGAGAAGACTGGTGCACGGTGGACTGCCCGGTGCTGGAGGGTTGACCAGTTGCCCCGTCGCTGGTCAAGCCACCTACCAAAGGCCCTGTCAACCAGCCCTGAGGGAGTGACAAGGTGACCTACATGTCTGGAGTTCCTAGGCATGTATCAAGTTTTGAATGAGTGAGACAGAGACAGAGACAGAATGGCTTTCCTAGAGTTTCTTCCTAGACTTTGCTCCCATTCAGAACAGTTGTGGTAGTCATGGGATGGCACAGCCCCATGTGTTCAGGATCTCAAGGTCTCTCTTCTCCCTCCTTCTTCGCCCACTTGATGAGTTCTAAGTAGGCTTTTACTGCGCGCCATCAAGCCCGCTGAGCTAATGGTTCCATTAAGTGCACTCTAGGAAACGCTCTGGGCTCTGGGGCGGGCTGGCTGTGGCACAAGCTCCCGATTCTCGTGATCACCAAGTCATTGCGTTTCTAGATGACACTCCGCTTGGAATGACTGTTCCCCGCTGGAATGTTTGCTTATTTTATTATTTTTATTGTATCTTTTATCCCATTTTTATTTATTTTTTATTTTTTGTGGTACAGGGGATGGAACCTAGGGGTACTGCACCTCCGAGCTATACCCCAGTCCTAATTTTTAGTCTTTTTATTTTTTGAAAGAGGGTCTCACTGTGTTGTGAAGGGCCTCGCTAAGTAGCTGAGGCTGCCTGTGAACGGCGATGCCCAGGTCTCCGCCTCCTGAATGCAGGCTTACAAGCGTGCGCCCTGGCTGGAATGTTTGTTTAGAAGAGATTTAGAAGCCAGTCTGTACTCCTGTCCAACTGCGGTGCTTATCTTTGTTGTTGTTGTTGTAGTCCTGGGGATGAACCCAGAGGAATCCTCTGAGCTATACCCCTGGCCCTATTTTATTATTATTAATTTTTTTTTCTTTTTTTGGTGTACTGGGGTTCCTCCTGGAAGCCCTTTTACCTCCGGGCTATACTCCCAGACCTATTTTTTATTTTTGTTTGGAAACAGGGTCTCTTAAGCCAGCGTGGCATCGCCGGGTGTGGTGACGCACGCTTGTAATCCCCGCACTTGGGAGGCTGAGACAGGAGGATCGCACAGGTTCAAAACCAGCCTCAGCTACTTAGTGAGGCTCTCAGCAACTTAGTGAGAACCTCTTTCCAAATAAAATATAAAATAGGTCTGGGAGTATAGCCCGGAGGTAGAAAGCCTCTGGGTTCCATCCCCGGTGCCACTAAAAAATAAATAAAATAAAATAAAATAAAACTTAAGCCAGCATGGCTGCCTTCGAACCTGCGTGATCCTCCTGTCTCGCCTCCCAAGCGTGGGGATTCCAAGTGTGCGCCACCATGCCTGGCTATTAATTTCTATTTTGAAGCAGTGTCTCACTGAGTTGCTGAGACTGGCCTCCAACCTGCAATCCTCCTGTCTCAGTCTCCCAAGTACTAGGATTTCAGGTGTGAACCCTCACACCTGGCTTTGTCTTCTTTGAATTGTTTTTTTCTCTTCTTTATTTGGAAAGATGGACTTTGGAAAGCTTACATCTTATGTTAAAAGTAGCAGGTGCTTTTTTTTTGTCTTTTTAGTTTCCCTTCAATTGTGGGTTAAATGAGAATTTGCTTCAAATTCTGGATAATGTTTCTGGTGTGGTTACATTAAATTATATTATGTTCTTCTGGAGAATAAAGAAGAATATACTCAACTTTGGGCTTAGATAAGATTGAAGTCCCCAAGAAGGCCTCTTGAATGGTCCCCTCTCGGTTATTTTTCTGAATAATTCGAGAAATCGAAGAATAGGAATTGGTGGCCAAATGTTCCCTTACAGCTGAGAGGGCCTCGCTTGAAGACCAGCTTTGTGCAGGCGCCAGATGCGCCTGCCTGATCCCCAGCCCCAGGCTGAGGGGCGCTGCCCTCCAGTCACAGCAGGGCCAGCCCAGGGCGGCTTTGCGAGGCCAGGGAGAGCAGTTGTTGGGCTCAGTAGAAATCACACTTGTAGAAGTGCAGTGCCAGGCACAGAACGCCCACATATCTTTCCCCACCTGGCTGGCTGTGAGCTCCTGCGTTCTGCGGGGGCAGGCGAGTGGAGGGTGCAGGGGCTTCGCGAGGGAAAGACCCCTGCTCGGCCGGAAGGGAGGAGAGGTACTCCTGAGAGCCAAGCGCATCAGACGCTCCATGGGGCCCGGTGTTCCCATGAACTCCGCCAGTGTGGGCGCGCCTGCTGTGTGACATGGGCTGAGTCTGGTAACACAGAGGTGCACACAGTCAGTTTCTTCCCCCATCTTGTGGGGAAGGACACGCGTGCACACTCACACTGACGTGCAAAGGAGTGGTGAGCGCACGGGGCAGCGAGGCAGGCGGAGGGACCCGACGGCTCACGGAGTGTCTTTATGACCGTGCCATGTGGCTTCCCCTTTGTCTTCTAGGTCAGTGCTGTCCACCGGAAACAGCAGGAGGACACGTGTATAATGTTTAATTTTCTGGTTGTCACTTTTTTCTTAGTTTGTTTTTTGGGTTTTGTTTTTGTTCTGTCTTTCGTTTTGGAACTGGGCTTGAGCCCAGGGCGGTACACTTACACTGGGAAGGCAAGGGCTTTACCACTGAGCTACATCCCAGCCCCTGGTAGTTACTCTTAAAAAACTTAAAGAAATGGTGAGATTAATTAGGGGTGTGTGTGTGTGTGTGTGTGTGTGCGCATGCGTGCACGTGTTCTGGGGACTGAACACAGGCATTTTACCTTCGAGCTACACCCTCAGCCCAATTTTATCTTTTATTTGGAAACAGGATCTTGCTAGGTTGATGAGAATCTCACTATTTGCTGAGGCTGTCCTCAAACCTGCGATCCTCCTGTCTCAGCCTCCCAAGTACTGGAATTACAGGCATGTGCCACTATGCCCAGCAGTGAGATTAATTCTAATTAATCTAATACTGCAAAAAATACACACACACATTCAAATATATATATGCACATATATATATATATATTTTTTTTTTTTTTTTTCTTAACGGTACTAGGGATGGAACTCAGGGGCATTGTATCTTCGAGCTATACCTCAACCCTATATTTTTATTCTTTATTTTCAAGCAGGGTCTCACTGAGTTGCAAAGGGCCTCACTAAGCAGCCGAGGCTGGCCACGAACCTGCGATCCTCCCGTCTCAGCCTCCCGAATGCTGGGATTACAAGCGTGCGCCACCACGCCTGGTTCTACATTCAAAGGTGATTAACGAGATATTTTCACCCCTCTTTCCTTGTTGTTCTAAGTCTCCGTAACGCAGCATACCTGACTGGCTACATTCCCAATGCTCAGAGGCCAGCTGTATAGGACAGCACAGCTGTAGACAATGATAACTAGCCCTCTTGTACATTTGGGGGTTGAACTTGGAAAAGTTGCTCATCGAGGCAGACTCTGACTTCCAGTGGTGTGGCAGCTAAGGCTGTTTTACCCAACCTCATCTGTAAGCATATAGAGTTAGTGGATAAAATAGGTCTGAGAAAATCTTTGCAAATTATCAGAGTTGGCAACATCATAAGCACAGTAACATTTAAGAAAGATGGAAGATTCAGGGCACTGAATGTGCTTCTGGGGATATTTACTGAAAAAGGCAAACTCGAGCATCAGCGTGTCCCGATACATGGGACACAACCATCAAAGCCCAGCGCCTTCCCTGGAGTCTTAACAAAAGAGTCTTCCTGCCTAAAACCTGTACCCTCCATGGCTATTCCTCAAAAGAAAGTTAATTCACCCCAGGCCCAGTGGTCCATGAGGAGGTCTGTACTGGTTGAGCTGAAGATGATAAAGCCCCTGAAAGTCCCGGCCACAGCCGCTGCAGACGGCTGTGTGCTCAGCTCCCCGGTTCTCTGGACTCCCCCAGCCACTAACGCAACTTAAATAGTCTTGGACCAGTCACATGGTGCCTGTAAGGAAAAAGAAGCAGGAAAAGTAACCTCGGAGACTTTAAAATGAGCCAGAAACCTGGAGAAGAAAGAGAACTGCTGAACTTAAGGAGTCAGCATGTGGGTTTAATGTCATCTGGAACGCCGCTGACCTGACCATTGGGAACCAGAGAACAAAGCGGAACAACAGAGATGCAAAGACGGGAAACGACAACATACACACCATGGGAAGGAGGTGACGTCTTTCCCTAGGAAGGGGCTACGGAGAAAGAGATGGTATTTGAAGAAGCAAGGGCCAAGGATTTTCTGGAACAGGTGATCCAGAAAACGAATCCAGAGGTTCAAGAAGTTCAGTGAAACCATGAAAAAGAAAGGGAATAAAAAGAAGTCACATGCAGGGCGTGGTGGCGCACGCTTGTAATCCCCGTGCTTGGGAGGCGGAGACAGGAGGATCGTGCAGGTTCGAAGCCAGCTGTGCTGGCTTAAGAGACCCTGTTTCCAAATAAAATATAAAATAGGTCTGGGAGTATAGCTCGGAGGTAGAAGGGTTTCCAGGAACCCAGTACCACCAAAAAAAAAAAAAAAAAAAAAGAAAGAAAAGTCACATTTAGGCCGGGCATGGTGGTAAATGCTGCCTGGGAGGCTGAGACAGGAGGATCATAGATTCAAGGCCAGCCCCAGCAATGTAGAAAGACTGTCAGCAACCTATGGAGACACTTTAAAAACAAAATATAAAAAAGGGCTAGGAGCATAGCTGGGAGGTAAAATGCCCCTGGGTTTAGTCTGCCTATAAAACACACACACACACACACACACTCTCTCTCTCTCTCTCTCTCTCTCTCTCTCTCTCTCTCTCTCTCTCTCTCTCTCTCTCTCTCTATGTGAGATAAATAGAATTCACAAAGCAGGGTAGTCTTTCTCCACCGGAGAACAGTACAGCTCGTCCCTGCCGCTGTCCAGCCCTTGTCCTAGTCTGAGGAGCAGAGACAAGTCAAGAGTCGAAAGCATCCTTGAGAGATAAGTAGTTAACCTGTCCAAGATCATCATCTAGCCAATGGCGTGGTCAGCAGCCTCACCCGCCTCGCCCTGTGGAGCCAACAGCGAACCCCGTGCAGGTAACGCTCGTCCGCGGTGCGGGGCAGGGCGCCCTTTCCTGCAGCTCCGCCTGCGCCAGGTGGAATGGAGCAGAAGCTGTCTCTCCCAGCTCGTGGAATTTACAGCTGACAAAATCTTTGTCATTGATACTTTAAATGTCAGCCTGCAAAAGTCAAACAGCTGCAATTTAGCCTTGACTGTGTGTGATCTAATGACTCCATCATCCTCTCTGGGTCTCTGACAGGTGAGACAAAGATATGCGCATCTACAATCGTGTCTCTTCCAGTGTCATGCGCCTCTAGTGTGCTGTCTTTCTGCTACTCCGTCCTAACTTTAGGGGGAGAGGAGAGTGACCCCTTGGTCTGAGCCAGCCTCCAGAGTAACCTCTTGTCAGTGATGTTGACACAAAGAGTTGGACTTCCCTGGTTTCGTTCAGTTCCTAAGTACCACATTTTAACAGTTTCACATGTTCCTGACATGTAATTTGCAGTGTATCGTAGAGATAGTGAGTGTGGAGGCCTGGCGTGGTGGCGCACACTTGTCATCCCTGTACTTGGGAGGCTGAGACAGGAGGATCACAGGTTCTCAACCAGCCTCAGCTACTTAGTGAGGCTCTCCGCAACTGAGTAAGAAGCTGTTTCAAAGTAAAAATAAAATAGGGTAAGCCGGGCGTGGTGGCGCACGCTTGTAATCCCCGCGCTTGGGATTACAAGGAGGATCGCGCAGGTTCGAAGCCAGCCTTGCTGGTTTAGGAGAGCCTGTTTCCAAATAAAAATGTAAAAATAGGTCTGGGCGTATAGCCCAGAGGTAGAAGGGCTTCCAGGAACCCCAGTACCACCAAAATAAATAAATAAATAAATAAATAAATAAATAAAAATAAATAAAAAAATAGGGTAAAAACGTGTGGTGTTAGAGTCCGCAGGCCTGGCCAAGTCCGGCTTTGTGGTCTTGGGGCGCAGGTCCCGTACACTGGGCTGTTCTTGTCTGTACCGTATACTCTGCCTGCCTCACTACAGAGACATTTGTAAAACATCTGTCACAATGTGTAGCCCATAATGGGCACCTCGTAAACACGTGGGATCAGACCATCAGCTCAGTATTATCTCTTTAAAGGGATCTGAGAAGCAGGATGGAGAGATGGAGAGATTTGAACACCAAGATCGGCAGTCGATCAACCACGGTTCTAGCTGGCGTGGCCTCCTGGGAGACCTAGATCAGGAAAACAGTTTTCCTCTGGATGTATTTTCCAAGAACAAGAACAAAGAAAGCTTACTATGGTTACAACCTATGGTCCATTAGGTCAGTCAGTGTATTATAACCTGGTTCTCTAGTGAGATGTTGATTGTGCCCCAGAGGCCCATGTGGTACAGGCTTAGTCCCCGGGGTGGGTCTTGGGGACTATGGAACCTTTGAGAGGCAGAGCCTGGTGAGGTCAGTGGGTCACCAGTGTCTCCTCCAAGAGAATGGTAAGACCCTGGCCCCTTTCTCTCTCTTCCTTTGGCTCCAGGCCATAAGGTGAGCAAGGCTCAGCTGTGAGCTCACCACAGGCCCAAACCAATAGGGCTAGGCAAACGTGAACCTCTAATGCCATGGCCTAAAACAAGCCTTTTGTCTTCATAAGTTATTTACCTCAGTGATTTTGTTATGGTAACAGAAATCTGGCTGACACACCCCAGAGCCAAAGCACCGACTTTTCTAATGACTAGCCCTCCTCGGCTTGTTTTAATTTAATTTAATTTATTGTGTGGTACTGAGATGGAACCCAGGGGCTTTTCTACCTCCGAGCTATACTCCCAGACCTTTTTATTTATACTTTAATTGGAAACAGGCTCTCACTAAGTTGCTGAGAGCCTCACTAAGTAGCTGAGGCTGGCTTGGAACCTGTGCGATCCTCCTGTCTCAGCCTCCCAGGCGCGGGGATTTCAAGCGTGCGCCACCACGCCCGGCTGCTTGTTTTTATTCTAGGGATAGATTCCTCAAATCGTGTGTAGAATATTTCTTTTTTTCTCCGTCAGGGTGGGGCTTGGCTTTATTGCTGATCTTTCTTGACCATTCAGATGACCGGAGAGTGGGGTTTGTAGTATTTGCAACCTAAGAGGGAATGAGAGTTCTTTTTCTGTTTTTTGTTTTTTTCTCCTTTGTGGTACCGGGGATTGAACCAAGGGATAGTCTACCGCTGAGCTACACTCCCAGCCCTATTGGAAGCCCAAGCTCGGGCAGCCTTGGGCTCAGCTCACTTCTCTGGCCTTCACACCTGGAGCCAGATGGGCAGACCCGGGCGGTGAGCAGGAGGAAAGCCCTCCTAGCGCTTGGTGCCCGAGGACTGCCACGCACTGGGCTAGCCGCACACCCTGGGTTTCATTACCTGACAGCGTCAAGCTCAGCAAAGCCCTGGGAAATTATTTCCCAGGGGCCTCTTAAAGGCTGGGATATCACTGAAGTGCAGATTTACGATTCAAACTTAAGCTTCTAAGAAATGTGTCTCCTGCAGTGCAAGAGTCACCTGTGTGAGGCCAGCAGCGCATGGTGGCTCTACCCCCAGCTGGCAGGTATTTCCAGATGGCACTCACTGTCCCCCAAAGCAACACGACCTTGGGAAAGCCATCGTCTTCCATCTTCATCTGGAAAGTGGGGTACCGATGCCTGCCTGACCCGGTGCTCTTGGCTTATGTGAAGCAATCTTTGTGAAATCCCTGCTCACCTGTGGATGGGCTCTCAGCCCTGTGGGGACAGTTTCCAGCACCTCCCACCTGCATCTCTGAGGCACATCAGGGCTTGTTACCATGGCTACTGCTGGGCTGATGAGGCCTCAGGTTTCCAGACTTAGCAAATAAAAATTCACGACACCCAGCTACCTTGTTATTTCAGGCAAACAATGAATGACATTTTAGTATCTGCCCCAAATAGGGCCTGGCTTATAATTTAATATATCTTCCACTAAGACTGCGTAGAATGTTCTTATGCTAAAAGATTATTTGCAGTTTATCTGAAACTCAATTTTAACTAGGTGCCTCGTACCTTATCTAGTAACCTCAATAGGAATAAGCTATTTCTGTTTTGGAAACCCAGGAAAGAGTTTCTCTGAAAACAACTGATGTGTGGATAGGCTCTCAGAACCTGGAACCTCGCTCAGCACCAGTGTAGAGGAATACACAGTGCTCATGCCGTCCTCCATAGCGAATATTTGTCCACTAGAGAAGCTGCTTCTGTGTTAGGAAAGAGACAAAGCTAAGGATCCTGGGGCTTCTGGCCTGAGGTAAGGAAACAGGCCTGTTGTGAAGGAAATAATTTTGAAGAAACAATTTCAGAGCCAGGCGTGGGGGCGTGCACTTGTAATCCCCGTACCTAGGAGGCTTAGACAGGAAGATCGCAGGTGCCTCAGCTATTTAGTGAGGTCTTTGCAACTCAGTGAGACCATTTCAAAATAAAGAATAAAAAATAGGGCTAGGGGTGTGGCTTGGAGGATGCTCCTGGGTTCCATCCTCAATACCGCTAAAAATAAAGATAAAAAAAGGGCCAGAGATATAACTTAGAGGTAGAGCATGCCTGGGTTCAATCCCCAGTCCTCAGGAAGAAGGAAAAAAGGAAGGAGAGAGGGAGGGAAGGAGCAAGGGAAGGAATGAAGGGAGGAAAGGAGAAGGAAGGAGAGAAAGAAAGAAAGGGAGGGAGAGGAAGGATGGAGTGCAGTGTTTTTTGTTTTTTTTTGTTTTTTTTTTTTTTTTTTTTACAAACGTTAGTCTTATTTAATGTTTGTAATTCTAGGAGTGATATTATTCCTCTTTCATAAATAAAACTGAAAGCCAGCGAGTCTAGGTTCTATGCCACTGCCATATAAAGCTAGTAAATAACGCAATGGGAATTCAGATTTGGGTCTGACTTCGAAGTGTGCCCTGTGTCTCTCTGGTGATAAGACAGAATCTACTTCTAATGGACACGAGGGGGTGGGTGAGTGATTTTTAGCTAAACCGAAACTTGGTAAACGGAAGGTTCAGATAACTATCCCGTAGAAAGGAAGAGTCTGGCCCAGAGATCAGCTTGAGCAAGAGGCCAGTGCCTGGCGAAAGGACAGAGAATTGGAGGTGCGTCCGGGCACGGTGTGTAGTTCAGGTGGACTTTGGCTGCAGATACAGTGGAGGAAGGAGACGGAAGGGAGGCCGGGCGGGCTGCGGAGTCTGCACCTTACCTGGCTGATGGTGAACACAGAGCCACATGAGGGCCGCCCTCCAAGGCGGGATTGAACGGCCTCTCGAGGGGCACTGGGCTAGGATGGGATGAAAAGGAGAAGCGTCACATGTGAAGGGTTGGGCGGCGGCGGCGAGGGGGCCGATTGCTCCTTGGCAGGGGCCTTACACCTCTTGGGAAGCCCGTTTCACTGGGCTGTCATTATTCTTGGTCTTGCAGGACAGACACTTCTTCCTTCCCATCAAGAATGTCCAGGGTCGCTACAGAAAGTGCTTAGTGAATATCGTCCTTTGTCATCAGGCTCAAGGTCGGAAGGGCCGCTCAAAGCCAAGGATGAGCCGCGGCAGACCCCTGGCTTCCTTGTGCCGCACGCCAGGCACCGAGTCCAAGCTCCAGGGTAGCCTCGGTGGTGGCTGTTTTCTCCACATCAGAGGTGGGGAGGCTGAGACCTGAGAGGCTGAGCTCCCCACGGTCACTCGGCCGAGAAGAGACGGGGCCGGAGACTTTCAGACTTTTTCATTGCTTAGATATGGCAGTAATGATTGTGAAGTGATTTTCACATCACGTTTTAATCTGCATCTCATTGAGAAGTTGAGGCATGGAACGCTGCGGGCCTTGCTCTTCATTGAGGGAGTGATCGCCCCATCACTTTTTGTCTTGTTCTCTCTCCTTGCTCCAGGGGAAGTGACAGGGATGTCTGAATAGAGGCCAGGGTATCTGGGGGTCATACCCCGGTCATTGGCTCACCGCACCCTGGACTTCAGTGTGGAGGAGGCGACTTGCTCGCTTCCTTCAACTTTTTTATTATGAAAATTTTCAAATATAAGAGCACAGAGACCACCATACGGACCCCTCATATCCACAGCATCTTGATTTAACTTTATTTCATACTTCTGGCAGTTATTGAATTATTAATAGACTGATCAAAATTTATAAATTCTAGATATTGTACACCATGTGATGTTTTATAAAGAACATCTTTAAAACATAACCGGAATATCATTATAAAAATTAACAGTGTTTTCTTAGTATTAGGTAATCTTCAGATTTTACCCGTTGTTTCAAAATGCCTTTTTAAAAAACATTTGGAGTGCCGGGCGTGGTGGCCCACACTTGTAGTCCCCGCGCTTGGGAGGCGGAGGTAGGAGGGTCGCGCAGTTTCGAAGCCAGCCACGCTGGCTTAAGAGACCCTGTTTCCAAATGAAAAAATATGAAATAGGTCTGGGAGTGTAGCCCGGAGGTAGAAGGGCTTCCAGGAACCCCAGTACCACCAAAAAAACAAACAAAACAAAACAACAACAACAAAAAACATTTGGAGCATTTAAGGCAGGATTCAAATAGACCCATATAGTGCATTTAGTCCTTGAAGTTCCTCATAATTTAGAATCCCTGCCTCCCCCTTTAAATTTGCCAAGGATCTGTTGAATAGCCAGCCCTGTTTACTAGCCCATCCCCCATCTGGCCATCAGTGGACACTTCCTGTCATGACGTTTCACGTGAATCTCTCTGATGTAAACCACACATTCCATTTCAGTGTTTCCCCCAAAACTCTCTATAGCGGCAGCACTGTTCTGCCCCTCTGGGGCGGTGTGCCTCCTCGCAAGACATACAAGAAGGAAATAGAGAACACAGTCTCGGTGCCAGGGCGCTAACCAGCACCGGGTTCTAACCAGCACAGCAGTGTCCCTTAGAGATGGTCTTACTTGCTTTGGTTTTAGCTACCTAGGATCAGCCACAATCTGAAAACGTTAAGTGAACATTCCTGAAATAAACAACAAGTAACGTTTACATTGTGCGCTGTTCTGAGCGTCATGGCGCGTGGTAGCACCTTCCTGCTCTGTCCTGCTCTGTCCTGCTCTTTCCACATGATACATGCTACCCACCCACGAGTCACCCGTAGTCATCCCACTTAGACTGTTGTGGCTTAGCCGCGTTCACATTCAAGTTACCCTGATTTTACTTAGTAATGGCCCCAGAGCACAAGAGCAGCGATGCTAGCAGTTTTATTATAGTGTATCATTGTAATTGTCCTGTTTTTAGTCTCTTGCCATGCCTAATTTATTTTTTTATTTTAATTTTATTTTATATTTTTGTGGTACTAGGGATGGAACAGGAGCCTTCTACCTTCGGGGTACACTCCCAGACTTATATTCTATTTGAAAACAGCATCTCGCTAATTTGCTGAGAGCCTCACTAAGGCTGGCTTCGAACCTGCGCGATCCTCCTGTCTCAGCCTCCCAAGTACTGGGATTACAAGCGTGCGCCACCACGCCTGTCTTGCCGTGCCTAATTTAAATTTTATTACAGTTATGAAAATATAGGAGAAAACTTAGCATATGTAAGACTCTGTGCTCTCCATGGTTTCAGGCATCCACTGAGAGTTTGGAATGTATTTCTCACGAGAGGGAGGCCACCACATTCCCTGCAGGAGGGGGACCATCGCAGTCAGATTCCTAGTCTTGTCCAGTGCCCAGAGGGAGTGGCGCCTGGCAAGTCAGCTGTCGCTGTTTTGAAGAATGGGTTGTGACTTTGTCACAGGTGGGGTTTGAAGAGGTCTTGACTGTGATGCAGAAAAGAATTGAAGAACTTGTTGGGTGTGAGTAGTGGCAAAACAAGAGGTTTGTTATAAAGGAAAAGTTCACACTGAGCATTGCAGTGTGGCACACATCAGAGAGAAAGTGTGTTGCCCTGACTGGGCTTTCAACATTCAGGACGTCAGAGCCTGAGGGCCGGGGCTGGAGGCGAGGCAGGGTGGGCTGCGATTGCACAGCAGCTTTCCTGGCACGCACACATTAGCCCACGTGTCTAATCAGGCTGCTTCCTACCCTGTATCCCATTAGCACCCCCAGTCCACCAGGCAAGTGTGTTTTACTATCCCAGTGAGGCTAGGGTCTGTTCTTGGTCACCCAGTGTTTAATTTGCGTACTGCCCAGGGAGTGCTCTTTCAGAGGGATTGTGGGCTTGTCGCTTTATCATCGAGGGGCTGGGTTGCTCCCAAGTTCTGCATCTCAGTTGTTTGGGGACGTTTCTCTTCTGAGACAAGGTGTTCTCTCTGTATCCCTAAATTCTTACGTCATATCATCATGCTGTGAGGTTTTGGCTGGGCTAGAAGAAAAACCCATGAGCCACAGAGCCAGAGGGCAGGGGAGCCAGAGGGAAGGGGAGCCAGAGGGCAGTGGGGCAGCGGGATCAGAAGAGGGAGGAAAGAGGGAGGACAGAGGGAGGACCCAGTCCAAGGCCGGCTGCAGAACCACTCCTCACCGCCCCCTGCTGGCCAGGTGCTGCCAGCACACCACATTCTAGGTATGGAGAGGGCGGTGGCCTTGCCTCTGAACCCCAGGGTCAGTGGCAGGGCGCTCACAGGATATCCTGAACTACTCAGTAAATGGTAGTTGCGATCACCTTCCTCCTTTGTGGCTGGGCAAATCGATGCCCCTCTTCTTTCCCTCCATTGTTTTGGTCTAACTTTTTGCTTATCTGCACTTCTTTTAAGGAGACATCACAATAACAGATACAAGAAAACCGTATCTGCATTTCAGGCCACCTGTCTTTGCGGCCATGTGTGTTTCATCCTTTATCGTCCCCCGAGATAGCAGGTGATGGTTTACAGTTCCGAGGTGAAGGCCTCCAAGCCAGGGTTGCAAAACAGGCAGCAGTGATGGGCTGGTGTGTGCCCAACCTGGGCACGGCGGCTCCTTGAGCAGACAGCCCTCACTGTGCTGCCGGCGGAGACACTGGAAGAAAAATAAAGTTGACAACATTTGGTTGTCTGAAAGGTAAAGAGCGCAGTAGAAGGTACCAGAACCGCTGTCTGCTGTTGAGGATGGCTGAGTGCGTCCTGAGCAGCGGCCCCCCCTTTCCCGCCTGCGCGCCATGCGTCCCTCCTCTCCTCTGCTTGGACAAACGCTCACACTTCAGTGTCATTTTATTCTGAATTCATACTAAAGGGGCTCGAGGGTGGCAACGGGGGCACATAAGACAGGGTTTCTGCCTCATTCACTCCACGGGAGTGTTTCTGAGGGCAGAGAAGACGCTGAGGGACACACACGGCTTAGATGTGGGTCCGAAGTCCGACATCACTTTATCTCAGGCGCATGGCTCCCGATCAGCCGTGGGGTGGGGAGCCAAGAGTCAGGGCCCCACGTGCGGGCTCTTGGCAGGGCCGTGGCAGGGGGGGTGTCCCTATCTCCAGCCACCTTCTCTGCTCGGCCACTGCAGGTGGCAGAGAAGAGCGTGTCGGATCCCTCACTTCAGCAGTGCAGCCGGAATGCAGAGATTCCAGGCGACAGAGTCTAGAGGACTCTTGGGTGGGGAGGGCCGGTTTCCTGGGAAGATGTGAAGGAGAGGGAGGACACCCACCCCTGGATCCATCCTTCTTGGGCCAGAAAACAAAGGCCTTTCGTTGCTACCATAGAATCTGACTCTGTCCGAGCACTGAAATGTCAGTATTTAGAAGGACACTGGGTCACACACACAAGCTGTCAGTCAGCAGGTCTTGGGGGTCCAGAGGGCTGAGGAAGGAGAGCAGACAGCTCCTTGCCAGGGCGGGACTTGCTGTGACCAGCTCATGAGGGTGACCCCAGGGCGGGGCTGACTGGCCGGGCCTGAGTCACACGTCCAGATGGTCAGTGCAGGGCTTAGTCCCACCAGGGGACCCGGGGACCGAGTCACCTGGCTCCGTTTCTGCCCACATGGCCGAGCCCGGGCCCAGAGAGACCAAGAACCAATGAGTCAAGGGATCCAGGGCTGTTGGCCTCATTCAGAGACTGAGCTGAGAACTGATGTCCAGGCCACCAGATCGCTCTGGTTGAGTCACTGCGGGGCCGGCACAGAAGTGACAACAAATGCCCTCCGGCCCAGCATGCCACTTTCTCCTCTGCTTTTTCCATTATGTGGGCGTGAGGAGCAGCAGGGTGGCACCCAGATGGGCCACCCGTGGGGCGATCGCACGCCCCTGACTCACTGAGGCACTCCGGTGGAGCTCAGAGGGCTCCTCCACCTGGCAGTGCCTGGCCCTTCCCAGGTGCCTTTCTGTCTGTGGTCCTCGGATTTCCAGTCTCTGTGTGTCTTGGAATGCGTCCCACACTCAGGGGGCCTCGGTTTCTGTGCCTGGGCCGGGTGCTGTGTGCCCCACAGATATGCCAGGCAGGGCCCTGGATCGATGCGTCAGTGTGAGGCCCACGTGCTCACTCACCACGAGTCTCCAGTCCTGAGCTTCCCTGGCCTGGCTTCTTCCTCCTGGCCTTTCCCCTGGGTCCCTCTCAGGGAGAGCCACTAGTGGCCTCTGCGTCCCGGGAGGGGCATTGCGAGCTCTCTGGCCTCCCCCGCGGGCTTCGCTTTTTACTTGGTGCACTGTTTTCATTACTGCTTTTGTTTTTCTTGAGTGTGCCTTTCTCGGTGCACTGTAGGTACGCAGCATCGCGAGGTTCAGGTAAAAGCGTCCACGTGTGCAGCACCTGTGCATTTCCCTCCAGGTTCTACCCTTCCCCGCACATGATATGAAATTGCCCTTGAAACTAGTATACACAGCTCAGCTGAACGGTCTCTTTCACTAGGCCTCCCCTTTCACCTCCCCTCCTCCTTCCCCAAGTCTCCTTCCACGATTCCACTGGCATCATCCCTCTTTTATCTCAAGTCCCTTTTTATTTTCCAATTTCTCTCTGGCTTCCACCTGTGAGGAAAAACAAATGGCCTTCACTTTCTGAGACTGGCAGAGCTCCCTGAGCTTTCCTCCTCCTCTCACTCCCATCATTATGAGGTGAGCC
The DNA here is from genome assembly GCF_963383645.1 of Muscardinus avellanarius. Taxonomy (NCBI): domain Eukaryota; kingdom Metazoa; phylum Chordata; class Mammalia; order Rodentia; family Gliridae; genus Muscardinus; species Muscardinus avellanarius. Next base: position 111,498,213 of record NC_137794.1, on the reverse strand, counting down.
TCTGGGAGGAGGGTGTCCAGAGGCAGTTAAAGGTTAGACAAACTGGCCTTTGTGCGCATGTGTGGTGGGGTGGGATGCTGGTGCTGAGGGAGCCCGCTGCCAAATCGTTACCCTGCTAACTGGTGATAAAAGGGTACAGCCTTCGAGGGAACTCGGGTCCCCACTCACCTCCCAAAACCAACTTTAAAAATGCATTTTGGGGTACTGTGTGATCCCAAACATTCAACTATATTTCTGGACCATTTCTACCATCTGGGCTTCTGGTGCTGCCAGGTTGGGAGCTGGCAGTCTGGGCCTGAGGCTTTACTGAGAATCCACTTGAATTGATCAGTATTGCCTGGGGGAAAAAGGCTTATGCTTTCCCAGACCCCTCTGAAAGACGTGTGAAGAGTTTTGCAGAAGCTTTTGGGATAGCCACTGTGATTGACCTATGTTTTTCTGGCCCCTGGTGTTCTGTTATTTCCTGCCCCCCCCCCGCCAGATGTCATCCATAGGAGAGAAAAAGTGGGTACTTGGTGTTCTTTGATAGAGTTTATCAAGTGCCAATTATAAGTACTAATTAGTCATTTTCCAATTGGTAAGTACCTATTAGTCATTTTCTAGGGCTTTAAGAATTCTGGCCATCATCTCTCACTGCCTTTCCAAGTTCTGTCAACAGAAGGGCCTGGGTGCTGGCTGGCTTCAGCCTCTCATTTGTTTTCTCCCAAAATATTTAATCAGGGAGTATAAGTCATTGGCTGTCTCCATACTTCCTCTTTGCCTTCCCCGAAGGCATGGTGTCTTTCTCATTTTTCTTTCTGCTTCTAAACTCTTTCAAGAACTAGGGTTTGGGCTGAAATGACCCAGAACAAAACTTTACCCCTGAGTCTCTTTCTCTCCCAGCGGGGAGGGCAGAGCCCTGTTCCCAGCGTGGCCCAGGCAGAGGCCAGAGGATGGTGAGATAAATGTGTCTGTTGTTGTGGTCTCTTCCAGAGCTGGTGATGCTTCTGGAGTGGTGGTCAGGCACGGAGTGCACCATCTACACAGACCCAAGGGCCTATCCCAAGTACGGAAAGGAAAACGCCATCGTGGTCCTCAACCACAAGTTCGAAATCGACTTCCTCTGTGGCTGGAGCCTGGCCGAGCGCTTTGGAATCTTAGGGGTAAGTGGGGAGCAGCTTCCCTCTCTCATGCACTCCTCTGGGCACACCGTAGCTGCCTTTGCTCTCAGACATTGGGAATTTGCAGAAGAATTGGTAGAGTTTTTACAGGATAAAATGTTAAAAAACTGCTTTTCATTCTTGCCGGGAATCAGGATTGATAGATCTAAAGAGCAGTAATTAGAGGTGGCCAGCCATGACTACACCAGGCATTCTACATGCAGGTGGCGTATTTAATCCTTGTGGAAGCATCGAGTAGATGGTGCACCGCAGGTGGCGTGCCACCCTCTCTTTTTAACAGCTAAGTACAGAGCACTCGCGTATTCTGCAGGTCATGCAGCTGTAATTGGGTTTGGATTTGAATGTGTCTGCTCTGACTCCCAGTCATAGTCTCAATGACCCTTCTCTGCCGCCTCCTGGCTCACAGGCAAAGTTCCTCTCTGAATTTCCATCATTGTAGGCTTAAGAACATGGAGTCCCTAAGCGAGGAGATTAGAACATGGAGTCCCTAAGCGAGGAGGTTTAAGCTGCAGAATCCAGAACTGTTTTTCAGTTCTGTTTTTCTCCAGTCAGGTTGCTTTCTGCTCGCACGTTGCGTGCAGGCCTCTGCATCCGGGTCTCTTTGACTGACCTTTGGCATCGTTAACACACAAAGGTGTGTCATGGTTGGGCCGGCATCACGCCGCTGACTTACAGTTATCCTTGGCATGTAAACATTGCAGTGGGTACCACAGCATATGTTGGCCAGGGCTGGAGAAGGGCTGGTATCTGCACCAGAACCTGTAGACGGGCTTTGCAGCTGAGAGCAGTTCCCCGCAGAGTCAAGGGGCTGCTCACAGTGCACATGGTTTGATAGCAATAGTGTTTAGGGTGTAGAAGGTTGAGACCATGGAGGACAGTGGGGCTGGAGCTCAGGGGGCCTGGTTCCACTGCGAAGAGGACAAGTACTTTTGGCCAACAGATTCTCCTTTGTTTTCCTGTTAAACGTGTGTGTGTGTGTGTGTGTGTGTGTGTGTGTGTGTGTGTGCGCGCGCGTGCGCAAATATATTTTCAAAACAAAAGCAAAAATTCCAGTATAACAGCCCTCTTTCACCCTTGGGCATATGTTCCAAAACTTTGAGGATGTTAGACCGCCCATTCTCCCGTAGCCCGTGTACCCTGTGTTTTCCTGTACACACACAGCTATGGTGAAGTTTACCTTATAAACTAGGACAGTAAGAGATTAACAATAGCTGATGATAACAACGAAAATCTCAATAGCGATATCCTGCAGAACAGGTTATTTAAAATTTGTGAATTGCTTATTTCTGGAACTTTCCACATAATATTTCCAGCCCACAGTTGGCTGCAGTAACTGAAACTGTGGAAAGCGGCGCCATGCACAAGATAGGAGCACTGTGCCTGCCCTCTTCTGCCACAGAAGCCCTGGACAGAGGCTTGGTTATAATAGTTCCATGGTTTGTGTTTTCTCTGAGGCAAAACCACACCCTTAAAATGTCACAGTCCCTGGCCCGGTTTGTCATGGCGCCTGAGGATCAGAGGCACGGTCCTGCCCACGTGTGGGCCTGCGGCTGGTGTCGGCCCTGCCTCAGAGCTCACGCCCTGGCACACCAACGCCTCCCGGACCCCGTGCTCAGCGTCCTCCCGTACTCAGCATCCTGTCAAGGCAGCGGGTCTCCGGACTCAGAGGTAAAATGCCTCTGGGTTCAATTCTCAGTGTAGATAGAGAGATAAGAAAAACTGCCCTGATCCTGTGTTTTTCATCTTCACCTATAATAGCCCCAGAGGAAATGAGTTTAAATTGAACCAAATGCAGTTTTCAGGAATTCTTGAACAAGAGTTTATTAAATTGTCTTTGAGAGAGAGTGATGAAATTCTCTTCAAAAGAGGCTTTGGCCAGGCGTGGTGGCACATGCTTGTAATCCTAGTACTAGGAGGCCGAGATAGAAGGATTGCAGGTTCAAGGCTAACCTCAGCAATTAGTAAGATCCTGTTTCAAAATAAAAAAATAAAGAGGGATGTAGCTCAGAGGTAGAATGCTCCTGAGTTCAATCTCTAGTACCAAAAAGCAATAAATAAATAAATTTAAACAATAAGCCAAACGTGGTGGTGCATGTTTGTAATTCCAGAATTTGGGAGGCTGAGATGTGAGGATCTCAGTTCAGTGACAGCCTTAAGAGGCCCTTTGCAATTCAGTGAGACCCTGTTTCAAAATAAAGAATAAAAAATAGGGCTGGAGGTGTAGCTCAGAAGTAGAATGCCCCTGGGTTCAATCCTCAGTACCAGAAAAAAAAAAAAGCTAGTTATAAAAGTAAGAAGCCTTGACCACTGGTGAGGCTGGTGGTCAGTCCGTCCTCTGACCTGGCTCCTGGGGATGGCCTGCCATGGCGTGGGCCGGGGCTACAGAGTCTTGGCTCGGGATCTCAGACCCACACCGACGCCCTCCTCCCTGGAGGTGAGTCTGGCTGGGTGGTGGTCTCGTGTGAGGGCTCGACGTGCTCATGGTCTGCTTCCAAGCTCACCAGTGGGTTTGCTGCAGGCCTCCATCCCTGCACGTGGGCCCCGCACAGCACCCTGGACAGGGCAGCCGCTTGCCTGGGGCATGGAGGGCATCAGAGAGGAGGGGTGCCCAGAGCAGAAGCTGCAGTGTGTTTATAGCTGGGATGCAAAAGGACGCCCGTCACTTCTGTTTCACTTGTTAGAAGTGAACTAGTGAGCCTGGCTGTGCTCAGAATGGTAAGACCAGGAGCCAGGAACCAGGAGGCCAGGGCCGCTGGGGCCACCGCAGAGGCCTCTGCACACTGGGCCAAGACAGCCTCAGACCTTTGCTTTTCCATTTAGTAAATATTACTCAGGATATAATGAGCTTGGTCTGAAAGCAGATTGAAATTCAGTTGCTTTTTTTTTTTTTTAACTAGGCACAGAACCTAGGGCATTCTACCTCTGAGCTACATCCCCATCCCCATTAATTTATTTTGAAACAGGGTCTCAGAAGTTGCAGAGGACCTCACTAAGTTACTAAGGCTGGCTGCGAACCTGTGATCCTCCTGTCTCAGCCTCCCCAGTACTAGGATTACAGATGTGCGTGCACCACCACACCTGGCTACGTTTGCATTTCTCTGTGAAGAGCCCTGTAGAAAGGGGAGAGTAATCACTATGCCTGAGCAGAGGGGACTCTCATGTCCCTCTCAAAGCCAGGTCTGCCCTTCAAACAGGAAGGCTCATGAGGACGATTACAATGGGTACATGCCCACGGTATGTATCCAAGGAGTGTAAATTGTGTGTGTGTTTCTGTAGGAGATGGTGTGCTGGGTGCTGGAGGTTGAGAGACACAGTCCTTGCCCCCAAGGACTCTGCAGAGTAAGAAGAGAGGTTACAGGTGTATACACCTGTTCTGCAAGGCCCGGTCTAAGGACAGGAATAAGGGGCGGAGCCTTTTTCCTGGGGATGTGGGGTGTGTGTGTGACCAGCACCCAGCAGGCCCCAAGAGGCTGTGGGGTGAGCTTTTGGGGTGCTGAGAAAGCCCCAGGGAGGCGCTGGGGCAGCAGCACAAAGGGGCATCTTGGAGGGGAGGCTGGCTTGCGGGCAGCTGTGTTTGCCAGTCTGTGGGGAAGAATGGCAGGATTTTAGCAGCTAGTCCAATGCTCTGGCGTTGACCAGCTTACAGCTGGGTTTAGCAAAGTCTCCGAGAGGGTGGCGACATTGGAGCGAAGCCATAAAGAGCGGGCATGACTTTAGGAGTGGACAAGAGGTTGGGGTGAAGGGATAAATAGGAGGCAGGGGACAGGCGTGGGGAGCCACGGGGCCTGAGGGAGGTCAACTGTCTGTCCACTCGTGGAAGCCGCGCTCGGGGGCTCTGACCCCAGGGACAGGGTCAGAGGCGCCCTCTGGGGCAGGGCCGAGCACACACAGAACCTCTCAACAGGCTACAGCTCTGCCTTACTCCCTGTGGGGTGGCTGGGACTGGGATGTGCACGTTGCTGTTTTGACCGAGGGGGGAATGATGTGCCCAGCCCTCTGTAAGATCACGTTGTAAAACCCGAGAGCCTCCCCTGCACGCTGAAAGCAGACCCGAGCCCACACTATCGGCGTTCTCATTTTATTCTGCCAGAACATTCCCGATCAACATTGGCGATGGTTCATTCTGAGCCCGCAGCGGTGGCGCGGGCCCGCATTCCCAGTATTTTGGAAGCCGAGACAGGAGGATCGCAGGTTCCAGACCAGTGCATGGTAACTTAGTGAGACCCTATTTCAAAATAAAAAGAAAAAAAGACCAGGGCTGTGGCTTAGAGGCGGAACATTCCTGAGTTCAATCCCAGTGTCACTAAAGAAAACATACAGCTCCTTCTGTAGAAGCTCACATGTGTTTGAAAGTGAGCATTTCTTAAAGTTTGATCGTAAAGGGATAACTTTAAGAAAGCCAAACTTTATCTGTAGAAAAAAGTGTTGATGTAGACTCATCTGTAGAGGCCACACAGACGTGACTTCCTATTACCCCTCATTCGTGGCACTCCTCCAATCCGTGCGTTCCCGTGCTTTGTCCTCGAACATCTGAAACAGCCCCACAGGGAAGACCTTCAAAAGCAGCCTCCACGTCCTCTGTGCTCAGCATCGGGGGCAGCGATCTCCTTTCTGCTTCTTCCTGATGGTTCTGACACGGGTGGCGGGAGAGAGTGCGAAACAGCAATGGCCCCAGTCCTGGGCCCTGTGTTTGACCTTGGCACCTCTTGGCCATCGTGTGACCTTGGGAAGGCTTTGTGACCTTTTTAATTTTTATTTTTTGCCGTACTGGGGATGGAAGCCAGGGGCATTCTACCTCTGCGCTACACCCCCAGCTGAGGCTGGCAGCGAACCACGAGCCTCTTCTCTCAGCCTCGCGAGTGCTGGGATGACAAGTGTGCACCACCACGCCTGGCTCTTTTCTGACGTTTTAGAAACAGTTAGTAACCTCCTTCTGTGTTGTTAGAAGCTTCTGCTGGAATAATGTTCATGCTTAGTTAGGTTCGAGGGCCTAGCCCGGGGTCGCATTACCTTGCTGAGAGCCTCACTAAGTAGCTGAGGCTGGCTTCAAACCTGCGTGATCCTCCTGTCTCAGCCTCCCAAGTACTGGGATTACAAGTGTGCGCCACCATGTCCAGCCTACTATTTATTTATTTATTTATTTATTTATTTATTTATTTATTTTGGTGGTACTGGGATGGAACCCAGGGGCATTCTACCTCCAGGCTACACATCCCAGACCTATTTCATATTTTATTTGGAAACAGGGTCTCACTAAGTTGCTGAGAGCCTCACTAAGTAGCTGAGGCTGGCCTTGAATCTGTGCGATTCTCCTGTCTCAGCCTCCCAAGCGCTGGGATCACAAGCGTGTGCCACCACTTTAAAACAGGGTCTCACTAAGTTGCTGAGGCTGGCCTTGAACCTGCGATCCTCCCATTTCAGCCTCCTCAGTACTGGGATTACAGGTGTGCCCCTGGCTTAATCCTCACCATTTTTATGGGGCACAAGTATTGCCACATCTATGCCAGAATGAACTGGGCCTCTGTACTCAGCTCCAGACAGGCTGCCCCAACTGCCATGATGGTGGGACATTGCTGTCTGCCCCAACTGCCCCACTGGACCAGGCGAGCTGGGATCTGGAGTGGCAGATAGAGGTGACCAAGGACGCCGGTGGATGAAGAGCTGGCGAGGAAGGAAGGGGCGGCCCCCCAGGACTGCTGCACCTGAGCACCTGAACAGGCCACGCCAAAAACACCAGTGTGCGCGTCATTTTTTAAAGTGTTGTCCCGAGTGAGGCCTAGCAAGGCCTTATGGAACAGCAGTGTCTTATTAGCAAGCTGGAGTGGCCCACCTGGGCAGTTATAAAGCAGGCGTATAGCAGCAGGCCATGGCAGTGCTGGCCAGGGGTGGCCTGCCCCCTCTGCCGCCAGCCCTCGGCAAGTGCCGCAGCCATACTGTCTGCTCTGGGAGGACGCCGCTCACCACACTCACTGCCCCTCGTGGTCATCCTGCGACTGTTGAGAACACCACCGGAGGCCTGCGGGGCGTTGAGCCGAACACAGCTCCTGCAGTGCCTTCTGCTCCTCTTCCCATCACTCAGACCTGCAGGCGTCCCAGGAAGACCTGGGCTGGCCTTTTAATACAGGAACTGCCGGGCGGTGGCGCACGCTTGTCATCCCAGCTTTGGAGAGGCTGAGCTCAGAGGATCGCGGTTCATGGCCAGCCTCAGCTACTAAGTGAGGCCCTTTGCAACTCAGTGAGACCCTGTTTCAAAATAAAAGGATAAAAAATAGGGCTGGGGATATAACTCAGAGGTAGAATGCCCCTGGGTTCCATCCCCAGTACCACAAAAAATAAAATAAAACAGGAACTGGAACTGGGCGTGGTGGCACACGCTTGTAATCCCAGCATTTGGGAGGCTGAGCTCAGAGGATCATGGTTCGCCGACAGCTTCAGCTACTTAGGCCCTCCGCAACTTAGTGAGACCCGGTTTCAAAATAAAGAATAAAAAATGGGGCAGGGGGTGTAGCTTGGAGGTTGAATGCCCCTGGGTTCTATCACCAGACCCCCCCAAAAAAAAAAAAAAAAAAAGAACAGGAACTGGGAGAGGGCTGTGAGGAAGGGCAGACGGGCCGTGTGCAAGGATTCTCTCATCTGTTCTGTCCTGACTGCCGTGACCCCTCGGAGCTGAGGCAGGAGTGATAAATACCCCGCTGAGCTCAGCCCCTTGTGGATCCCCAGTTTTCTCACCTATTCACTCGTATCTTCCTCCTCCTCCTCCTCCTCCTCCTCCTCCTCCCCCTCCTCCTCCTCCTCCTCCCCCTCCTCCTCCTCCTCCTCCTCCTCCTCCTCCTCCTCCTCCTCCTCCTCCTCCTCTTCCTTTTCTTGCAGTACTGGCGATGGAACCCAGGGGCATTCTATCTCCCAGCTACACCCCCAGCCCTATTTTTTATTCTTTATTTTGAAACAGGGTCTCACTGACTTGCAGAGGGCCTCACTAAGTAGCTGTCCTCGAACCACGCTCCTCTTATCTCAGCCTCCCGAATGCTGGGATTACCAGCGTGCGCCGCCACGCCCGGCTTTCGCTACACCCTCTGACCAAGAACACCTCGTGGCCTCGGCTGGGGGAGGACGGTGTGCTCAGGAGCCAGAGCTCCGCGCATGCGGCTCGACTTTGCCGAGCGAGGCCTGCTCATTTCCAGTCTGAGAGAGGATTCTTAGCGCTCTTGTTTCACGTGTGGTTGGTGCTGCATTTCCCCTGTTGCTGTGACTAATTGTGGAACTGGGTTCATTTTGTTGGAGAGCTCTCGAGATTCTTCTGGTAGCATACAGGCCCCGCCATTTCCCTCTGGGCACCAGAGGACGTGGACAGCCAGGGCAGGAAAGCGTGCTCGGCAGGACGGGGCGACGTTTGTACCACCGTAGCTGGCACCAGTGCAGTCTCTCACCTTGTGATGTGTGTGTGCATGTTTGCGGACACGTGCATGCACACGCTCACAGCTACTGGTTCCTCATCGTGAGCTTTACCTAGGGTCTTAGACTTCAGGGACGCGTACAGACCTAGCCAGTCCTTTCTCTTGTGAGAGCGAGGGTGTGCTCAAGAGCTTCCTTGGGGGGATCAGAGGCAGAGATGTAACAAGTGCCCGGCTTTCTGTGGTTCCTCACCCACTGGACTGATGCCTCCAGGGCAGGGTGAGCCCTTGCAGGGCACCTAGTCCCACGGTCCTCTCCAAATGCCTTTGCGTGAACAGGGCAGCTTGGGGTCAGTGCAGCTGGGTTACACGTCACGTGAGAGCACGCGAGCTCCTGTCTTCTGGTCCTCGGTGTGGCCTCCGCAGCCGGGCTGGGCCGTCCAACCCACACACTCGCTGCTCATCCCCAGCTGTAAAGGCTTGAAGTGTGCACCTTTCAGCCTATTGATTTTTTAACAAATGTCTTATTCGTTTTCAAAGTTCCACTAAACTTTGTTTTAGTAGAAATAAATAACAGTGGGTAAACCCGAATGACTAACTGGTGGCCAAACCGACACACAAATACACACACACACACACACACACACACACACACACACACATATATTTTGTGGATGGAACCCAGGGGCATTCTACCTTTGAGCTATACCCCCAGCCCTATTTGTTTTTATTTATTTTGCAGCCCTATTTGTTTTTATTCTTTATTTTCTCATTGAGTTGCAAAGGGCCTCACTAAATAGCCGAGGCTGTCCACAAAGCACAATCCTTTCTCAGCCTCCCAAATGTTGGGATTACAAGTGTGTGCCACCATGCCCAGCTGGTTGTATATTTGAAAGCCAGGAAGTGATACTTAAGCAAATGTCACCTGGCAATCCCTGCCTCTGAGCAGATCCTCTGCTGGTCCCTGGGCAATGGTAAGAGGAGGTGGGGACATTGCAGAAATGTGCAAGATTCCCTACTGGCTCCCACCAGCATTGGAGCACAGTTTAATTTTACCACTTGGTGACAGCCATCTTGAAGAAAAGCCTTCACGCGAGAATCCTTATCTTTTTCGTGGTGGAGGTGAGAGCCAGCGGCCTGCGTTGGAATGCAGTGGGTCTCAGCAGTGGGTAGAGTGATTCTTTCTGCCCCCAACAGGGCTCTGCACCTACTTGGGCCAGGTGTGGCCCTCTGGGCCCTTGGGACCAGCTGTGTCCCTGGTGATGGCTGGTCCTGACCACGGCTGCTTCACTACATGGACCAGGCAGCCGCAGTAACAATTCTTAAGCCCCCTCACACCCGCTCACACTCCCACAGGCTCGGGTGTTCTGTGAGCTTTTACCTGTAGGACATGCCACGACAACGGTACCCTACTACCACTAGAAGTGGTCAGGCAGGACCTTCTGCCTTATCCTTTGTGGATTATCCTGTACTGCCTGTGAAATGTTTGATGTTCTAGACATGCTTACATCTTGATGGCTGGGCACATGAGCCGAACTCCTCGGGGAAGCCTGCCGGATCTCCCTTCAAGCTAAACCCACAATCAATGCAACTGGGATGTTTTCCTTTACACTCTCTTAAAGATGTTACTGACCACACAGAGCAACTTTCATCGCCCTGGAAGGGTCATGGCGTTTATAGTTTATTAATTCTGTTTCCCAGGGGATTGTGAATGTTTTTTAATAACTTCTCGTCTGTTAGTGGTAAATGAGTTAGTGGATATAAGTCAGCACAGGGCCCGTCGAGTGGCACTGAAATAAGCACGATGTTTTACTCACTGTATGCTAAAGGATGGCTTAGAAAATGAGTTTTGTGGAAGAGACATTGGACACCGTGTCTGCTCCCTGATAATCAACGTGTGCAGGTTCCCATATGCTATTACACCTTCATGGGAGCACCATAAGGTTGGTATGAATTTCCTTCTAACGTAGTAGAGGAGACTGAAGGCCAGGAATGTGAGGTATCTTGACTGAAGTCACACAGATGGGCCATGGAAGAGCCTGGTTAAAACCAGACTCTCTGGAGCCCGGCGTGGTGGCGCATGCTTGTCATCCCACATTCAGGAGGCCAAGACAGGAGGATCTAGGATCGCAGGCAGCCTCGATACTTAGTGAGGCCCTTTGCAACTCAGTGAGACCGTGTTTTATTTTTTATTTGTTTTTATTTTTATTTTTTGGTGGTACTGGGGGTTGAACCCAGAGGCTTTCTACCTCTGGGCTATACTCCCAGACCTATTTTTGGAAACAGTGTCTCACTAAGTTACTGAGAGCCTCACTAAGTAGCTGAGACTGGCTTCGAACCTGTGTGATCCTCCTGTCTCAGCCTCCCAAGTGTGGGGATTACAAGCGTACACCACCACGCCCAGCGATGAGACCGTGTTTTAAAATAAAGAATAAAAAATAGGGTTGAGGGTATAGCTTGGAGGTAGAATGTCCCTGTGTTCCATTCCCAGTACAACCCTCCAAATTAAATAAATAAATAAATAAATAAATAAATAAATAAATAAATAAATGCAGCATTAGGAGAACACTAAAATATTTTTCTACTAAAAAATCTAACAGCATAAAAATCAGCTATCCTCCAACCACCCGGCAATAACTGATATTTTTCTCTGCTTTATTCTTTCCATAATCATATTCATGCTGGAGACTCAGCTTTAGGTTCTAGATCTTTTTTAAAAAAAAATCTAGCCGGCCGTGGTGGCGCACGCTTGTAATCCCTGCGCTTGGGAGGTGGAGACAGGAGGATCGCGCAGGTTTGTAGCCAGCCACGCTAGCTTAAGAGACCCTGTTTCCAAATAAAATATAAAATAGGTCTGGGAAATGTAGCCTGGATGTAGAAGGGTTAGATCACCAGTACCCCCCCAAAAAAAAAAAAATCTAGAAGTTATCATTTCCCCAGCCATTAAATACAGAAAACAAATTTTAGTGGCTCTACATTATTGAGGGTTGACAAACTTCCTCTAACAGGCCAGACAGAGAGTGACCATTCCGGGCTCCGTGGACCGCACCGTCCCTGTCAGGACCGCTCCTCCCTGAGGGCGGGGGCTGCACTTGCACAAGCAGACTCGGCCCCTCTCTGGGATTATATGTTGCTTGATCTATAGCATACCCCGAATCCACAAAACACTTCCACCGTGGGACATGTAAACAGTCCCCGTGAGTGAACGTGGTGGTGGAAATACAGACGAGTCACTGCCGCCTGTGCGTCTTTGAAATCCCATCGCCGTCCTGGCGTTCCTTCCCTTCCGGGAGCAGCTCACCAAGGCCGCCACTAAGCCCCCGGTGAGCCCTGCGGGGCGGATCCACAGGCAGACGGTCCACCTGCCTGTCCTCTCAGCCAGGGTCGGCTGACACCGGTCCCTGCACAGACCCTGGGGCCACCACTGTAGAACAAGTGACCTTTGTAGTGCCTTCATGTGACCACACGTGACTTTTGGAGGGAATATGAGTATGTGTAATTTTATTTTTAATATTTATTTATTATTGGGGATGGAACCCAGGGGCATTCTACCTTCCCAGCTACCCCCAGCTCTATTTTTTTATTCTTTATTTGAAACAGGGTCTCACTAAGGTGCAGAGGGCCTCACTAGGTAGCTGAGGCTGTCCGCGAGCTGCGATCCTCCTGTCTCAGCCTCCCAAGTACTGGGATTGCAAGCGTGCACCACCACGCCTAGCTGGTATGTGTAATTTTTAAAAATAGTTTTAACCTACCAGAACCCAAGCTTAGTTCATCAGAGAATCTTCCTTCCCCTAAGCAGAGTTTATTTTATTTTCATCTTAAAGGCAGATGAAACAGATACAGAGGAAGGCGGAGGGCGGAGAGCGTGGGAAGCATCCCCGCATTGCATCCCTCCCTACAGGAAGAGGAGCAGGAGAGGGAGTCAGGGCCATGGGCTCCCAGGGAGAGCGTGACCCAGAGGACACTGTCTCCATGCTCCGTGATCGGAGTGGCAGGCACTTCCTTGTCCTTTACAGCATAGAGTGCAGGCTCATTCTCAGCGCTGAACACTGGTTCAACTCCTCACTGTAAAAGGCAAAGCTGAGCGGGAGCCAGAGTGTGGTCGAGGCCCCGTCAGCGCTTCTTCAGGCCCTGAGCCTGCTGCACAGTGCAGAAACCAGGCTGCGAACCTTTAGCCACAAAGCCCCAGTTATGTCCAGCACCAGCAGGACTCAGGTGGAGCCTTGGGGTGCTGTGAGTGAGCTGCCTCGGGCAGGGCCGGGGGTTGCAATCCTGCTCACAGCCACCGGCTGCTGTTGGCCAAAGCTGTGATCCAACAACCAGCTGGGAGAGAGGAAGGCAGGACAGACCTCTCCCCTCTGCTCTGCCCCTCCCCTCTCTCCTCCTCTTCCTCTCCCTCTTTTTCACCTCCTCCCTCTCCGCTCCCTCCAGCCCTTCCTTCCTATCAAGGAGCAGGATCCTCCCCAGAAGCTCCAGCACCCGTACAGCCTCAGCAGACCCGGTGGCACACCGCCAGCCCCAGCCAGGAGCCTACACTGGCTGAGGGACCAGCTGGGAACACTGGCCGGGGCCTTGTCACGCACAGCCTGCGCCCAAAAGGAGAACCGGGGTCCCTGAGTGCGCGGCTCTCAGAGCATGAGAGTCCTGATGGAAGAAGGCGGCAGCTGTGGGGAGGCCTCAGCTCCCCTGCTGTGAGCCGTGTGCATTCGAGCCTGTTGGCCACCTCTAAAGGGGTGCCCCCTGTTGGTATAGAATACAAGGGACCTGGCTCTGCACATGGCACACAGAAGCCTTCCCCCCCACTGCACCGGTGAGTTCTCTCGCCCCAGGACTCACCTTCAAGTCCTCTGCAGCTTCAAATTTTTGGCTACTTTCTCTTCAAGGGAATTTGCAGGTTGGATTTGTGTCCAAAAATGGTGATACTAGATCTGAAAGGAGTTTTTTCTTCTCCATTGGGGGAAGAACTTTTTTTTTTTTTTTTTTTTGAGATACTGAAGATTGAAGCCAGGGGCATTCTACCTCTAAGCTACACCCCCAGCCTATTCTTTGTTCTTAAATTTTGAAGCAGGGTCTCACTAAGTTGCCGAGGGCCTCGCTACGTAGCTGAGGCTGGCCGCGAACCTTTGACCCTTTGTCTCAGCCTCCCGAATGCTGGGATTACAGGTGTGGGCCACCACGCCCGGCCCCAGAAGTTTTTCAGCTGCTCACACCTTTCCCATGCTTGCTTACTGCCTCTGTATCAAGCCGAGGTTCTCTTGCTGCCCTGGAAGAAAGGGGGGAGAGGAGAGTGGAGGAGAGAGGCCTGTGGGAGCATCCGCACTTCGTGCTCTGGGCCGCTCAGGCTCAGGGACAGACCCAGATGGTTGTCATGGAAACAGCTCAGCCTGCTCGTCCATCCCATCAGCGGAGGAGCAGCATGACCAGTTCCAAAAGGAAAGGGTGGGAGGTAGAGAAGCCAAGTCGCTAGAGAAGAAGCCGCTCCGTGGCTCCTTTGCCCCGGCCACTCACCGGAACCCCAGTGCTTCCTGGCCCAGTGGAGGCTGGCAGGGAGCCCGCCGCAGGGCCCTGCAGGTGGGCCAGCCTTGGGAAGGTCACTGGTGGGCACTGGAGCAGGTGGGCCTTGGAGATGTGTGAGTGAGACAAGGGGTATTGAGCACCGGTGCACCCGCCATCCAAGTAGACTCCTGGCCCCACCAAGTGCCAGCCTGCTGACTCCGAGGACCTCCCGGGCTAGCTTCCTAGAATGCCCGGTGAGTCGAGTTTGCCCTGTCTGCAAAGCTTGGCGAATTTTGCTGAGGACTGAGATCCATGGGAAGGAGTTGTGCAAACTAGTGTCACACACCTCATGTGATGGGCTTAGCTGGTTGGTGGTCCAGAGGGCTCGGGTGACCACTGGGGTGTCCTCAAGACCCTTACGTTGCCTTGGCTGGTGGCCGGCACCTTTGCAGACCCCTGGCCCCGCCCCCCGGCGTCCCTGCCTTCTCCCCTGCCCAGCAGTGAGCACAGCCTGGGCCTTTGGCTCATGCCATGGGCAGGGCTCCAGGGCCGCTGGCTTTGGCCTTGCTGGTTCTGGAACTATCCCGGCAGCCTTGGTGTGAATGACTCTCCGAGAGCCGGGGGAGGAGCCCTTGCTCCTGCATGGACTCTGCTGCTTCCTGTGTTTCAGAACTCCAAAGTCCTGGCCAAGAAGGAGCTGGCCTACGTCCCCATCATCGGCTGGATGTGGTACTTCACGGAGATGATCTTCTGCACACGCAAGTGGGAACAAGACCGCCAGACAGTGGCTCAGAGCCTGCTGCGCCTGCGGGACCACCCCGAGAAGTACCTCGTACGTAGCACGGGCCGCGTGTCCTTCTGGCTTGCAGGGCCATGGCACCCTGTGTCTCTTCAAGACCAGGGGGAGCACGGGATTGTGTGTGATTGTGCAGTTGTGTGAAGTTGGGACTCTGACTCCAGAATCTCGAGCGACCTGGGGTAGTGTGTGGCCTTGGGACCTTGAGGGAGCTGGGGCTGTATGTGCCACCAGGCCCGTCCTGGGCTGGGGGCACTGACCTGGGCTGTGTGCTGGGTCCCTGTGCAGCCTTGGGACACTGATCTGGGTCGCACGTGACCTTGGGACCCGGGATTGTATGTGACCTTGGGGCCTGTGTGACGTCACCCTCTGCCTCCAGTTCCTGATCCACTGCGAGGGCACGCGCTTCACGGAGAAGAAGCACAAGATCAGCATGCAGGTGGCGCAAGCCAAGGGCCTGCCAAGCCTCAAGCACCACCTGCTGCCGCGCACCAAGGGCTTCGCCGTCACCGTGAGGTGCTTGAGAGACGTAGGTAAGGGCGACCCCATCCTGCAGCCCCCTGCTCCTAGAGGACCTGCCCCACAGCCTCTACCCTGGCCTGCTCTGGGTGGATTTCGGAGCCTGTGTCCTCGGTGTGTCCTGGCAAACACTGCCCTCTGCTGCCCAGTGGTGGCACTGCAGCCCGCATGGCCTGTGTTCAATCCCTAGGGGCCGCTCCCTGGCTCAGCCTGGCCACAGGGCTGAAGAGGCCCCAGGGGTCTGCTGGACCCCTGGAGGGTGCCCCCCAGCGGCAGCTTGAGGAGCAGGGCTGCGGAACTGAGGGGTGTGCTGGATTCCTGGACGATGTCCAGGGTGCAGACCATGCTGGGTATTCTGGGGTTTCATGCCAGTCTGCGGGCACAGGCTTTCTGCAGATGAACTGAGCTTGTGGTCCATGGCAGCTGACCTGTGAGTTCAGAGTCCTGGAATTACTGTTAAGAAGGAAACCACAGCTTCTCACCTCTGGCCCCCACCAGCGTCTCCTTTTTAGTCCTCCGTTCTTCAGTTTAACACCCTTCCAGTTCTCCCACAGGGCTCTCGGATCCCCCTCCCTGGTCCCTGGGCCTGAGCATAGCTAAGTCTCAGGAGCAGCCAGTGGTTGGACTGGCCTTCCTTGCACTTGTGCCAGGCTGGGCTTTGCCCTGTGGGAAAGAGGGCAAGGCTGGGCCTTGTCTGCCGCCAGAGCCAGCTCCTGGCTTCTGACCCATCCCACATCTCCTCTCCTCCTGTGGCAAGGGCAAGAGTCCTTGAGCTCTTTGCAGGCCCGTGCCAAGGACTTAGCTGGGATGCAGAGGGTACCAGTGGCCCAGTTATCTATTGGGCTGCCCACCTCACAGGCCTCCCTGGAGGACAGTACATCCTGTACCCAAGGGCGGGGGAGTGGACGTGGGCATTTAGGGGCCCTGTTCCAGGCACTCCTGCAGGCCAGCAGTGGGACCCTCTGCAATGAGACGGTGGACCTGTACATCCTATATGGGTCAGGCAGCAGGTAGAAGAAAATGATGATTTTTTTATTTTTTCATATTTTATCAACTAGACCAAGTATCTCTTACCCTTCCTATCACTGTCCACTCCATGTATGTATGTATGTATGTATGTATGTATGTATGTATGTATTCATTGCGGTACTGGGGATGGAACCCAAGGGCATTCTACTTCTAAGCTACACGCTCAGCCCTATTTTTTATTCTTTATTTTGAAACAAGGTCTCATTAAGCTGTGGAGGGCCTCACTAAGTAGCTGAGGCTGGCCAAAAACCTGTGGTCGGTCCTCCAGTCTCAGCCTCCCAAGTACTGGGATTATAGGCCTGCGCCACCATGCCCGGCTCCACTCTTTCTATTGACAGCAATTACATACAGAGTTCTTGGTGAAGGGTCAGGCTTGTAATGCAGTGACTGCAGCAAAAGCCAGACACTATCAGAAGTCCACCCTCCAGGAGAACTAGGCGTAGGGGGTGGGCAGCCTGTCTAGGAAACACCCGCCATGGCGGAGTGGCTCTGGGACTCACACCCAGCCCGACTCCAACACTCCCGTCCCTGCAGCACCAAGTCCAGCACCCATTCCCGACTCACATCAGTAAGAGGCTGTCTTTGTACTCCGAGTGTTTCTGTACTCGGTTCACGCTCTCCTTCACTCAGCACTCTTCCGACCTTTGACCCAAGAAACATTTCTTGAGCATGGGCTATGTCTCCGGCTAATTGCCGTTACTAGACTTTCGTGCGTGTGTGCGTGTGTGTGTGTGTGTGTGTGTGTGTGTGTGTGTGTGTGTGTGTAAACTGGGGACTGAACTCAGGGGCATTCTACCTCTGAGCTCCACCCCAGCCCTATTTTTATTTTGACTTTGAAACAGTCTTGCTAGGTTGCTGAGAGTCCCACTGCTTGATGAGGCTGTCCTCAAACCTGCAATCCTCCTGTCTCAGCCTCAAGTTACTGGGATTACAGGCGAGCGCCACCACACCCGGCTCTATTCCTAGATTATAGTGGAGTTTTCTATTACTAGATTACGTAGTTTTCTGATTACAAAGATGATACATGTTCGATGCAGAACATCCGAATATGGAAATGCACCCGAGGAAGTAGCCGTGCCACCCACACAGCCAGTTAGCCGTGGGACTGTACCTCGGAAGGTGTGTGTCTTCCAAGCAGAGTTGGGTTCACCTGCTATAGACTGCTTTGTGTTTGTCTTATTCTTGTAGTTCCAGCTGTATATGACTGTACACTCAATTTCAGAAATAATGAAAACCCAACACTGCTGGGAGTCCTAAATGGAAAGAAATATCATGCCGATTGCTATGTTAGGTAAGTCGATCCTATTTCTTTTCCAGAAAAGAGAGAATGCATTCCTAAGTAAATAACTCACATGTGGCCAGGAGCCCTTCTCCCACGGACATCTGGTTGACCTCTTCCTGCTTGCAGTCCTCTGTCACTGACCTTGTTTACAGTCTGCATTTACGTTATTAGGAGCAATCTCATTTGGGAAGCCGCCTTCCCGCCCAGCTACTTCCTGATTCTCTTACCAGCTCCTTAGAGAGCTCAGGTTGGACAACGGGAAGACCATACTGCAAAATCAATCATCTGGAGATTGTTAGGCAATTATTGTATTGATCCCTTTCCTCGGAAGATGGGTCTGCTCTGTAGAAATACACAGAGAATGGTGTATACAATTTATCAGGAGGCTTAGAAGTGAATGGAAAACACTTTGCAGTATCTCACTTATGTGTTATATTCCAGGCTACCCATTTTATTTTAGTTATTTTATTTATTATTTTTTTGGTGGTACTGGGGTTCCTGGAAACCCTTCTACCTCCGAGCTACACTCCCAGACCTATTTTATATATTTTAATTTGGAAACAGAGTCTTTTAAGCCAGCACGGCTGGCTTCGAACCTGCGCAATCCTCCTGTCTCCACCTCCCAAGCGCGAGGATTACAAGTGTGCACCACCACGCCCGGCAAGGCTACCCATTTTAAAAACATTTCCAAAGACAATTCTCTGTACGTGTTTATTGGCTGACACACTGGTTCTAACATCTAGTCTTTAGAATGCCTCCAAAATTCGTAGGAAAGAGAATTTCCAGATTTTGCCAATCATGGTACATAGGGGTGATGTGCATTAAGTCAGTAGCCTCAGCTTTAAAATCCATTCTGACTTGGGTCGGGGTGGCACTGGTTCCCTGTGCTGCAGTTCATCTCCTCCAAGGGCTGAGAAGGGCCTCTAACATACCCACATAGAGAACTAGTCAGATGGTTCATGGCTTTCCAGTCAAAGACACTTTCAGGTGCCAAGTTACATGGCTCACTGAAAATCTAGTGGAGGATCATTCCCACTAGTTATACAAGAGGTTTGAACGTCCTGAGATGTCCTGATGCCCAGGTTTAGTGGCACCTGAGTTAAATCCCTGCCTGCCTGCGCACTACTCTGGCTTCCTACAGAAAACAGAAGGAAGTATGACTATTTATGCTGTTTTCTTCTGGCTTTTTGGGGGGAGGCACTGGGATTTAACGCAGGGCCATTCTACCTCTGAGCTACACTCCTAGCCCTATTTTATGTCCTTTTTTTCTTTTTGGTGGTACTGGGGTTCCTGGAAGCCCTTCTACCTCTGGGCTATACTCCCAGACCCAGACCTATTTTTTTTTATATTTTTTTATTGGGAAACAGGGTCTCTTAAGCCAGCACGGCTGGCTTCAAACTTGCGCGATCCTCCTGTCTCCGCCTCCCAAGCGCAGGGATTACAAGCGTGCGCCACCATGCCTGGCTGTGCCCTATTTTGGAACAGGGTCTCACTAAGTTGCTAAGGCTGGCCCTGAGCCTGCTATCCTGTCTCAGCCTCCCAAGAGCTGGGAGTACAGGTATGTACCACGGCGCCAGCCAGCACTGTTCCCTTGTATAAGGACGCAGTCTACAGGCTGCCTGGCACACAGGGCAGGGGAGTCACTACCTTCCCACAGGAGGCCCTCTCCCAGGGGCAGAGTGAGTTTTTTCCCCCGAGTCCAACACGTGGCAGGGCTCCATGCAATCGTCAGTGGGGCCCTGGAGTTGCAAGGCCATTCACCTGCATAAGGCTCTTTTCCTGGGTGACTGCAACTCTCAAGAGTATTGTGAGAATCAGAGCCCACAACCAATGAAAGGTCCTGTCCAGTCTGCCCACCGCCAGCCCAATGTCCGTGGCCTGGGAGGAAGGTTATTTACGCCCTCGACACACATATCTAGTTGTAGAGACCCACTCACCATGACTGAGGTATCACCGTGCGAGCACTACACTTCGATGTGAAAAGTCGAATCAGCAAGGGCAAGAGGTGGAGGAAGTTAGAGAAAAGTGCAGATTCACCTAGGCTCCCAGAAGGCTCTGTGAGCATCTCTGGCCAAACTGGGATAGATCAGAAAGAGCAAGCTGGGCGTGGTGGCGCACGCTTGTAATCCCTGCGCTTGGGAGGCAGAGACAGGAGGATCGCGCAGGTTCCAAGCCAGCCGCACGCACTGGCTTAGGAGACCCTGTTTCCAAATAAAAAAAATAGGTCTGGGAGTGTAGCCCAGAGGTAGAAGGGCTTCCAGGAACCCCAGTACCAAAAAAAAAAAAAAAAAAAAAAAAAAAAAGAGCAGAGAAAGAAGTGGCATAGTCACAGAAATATATGTAGGCCAGAAATGGGGAAAGAATGTTTGCAGAGGAGCTTGCAGGGTAAGTTTTAGTTTAATTACGTGCACAACCTACCTCTGTGGACTGCCGCCTCAAATGTAAGCCATTATCCTGACAGTGGCGGCACATTATGACCTGCTGAGACGAAACCCCATGGCATGTTCTCACAACAGGCTACACCTGTGGTGGGTTAAGCTCTAAAACTGTCTCTTCTGCCTGAGATATTCCTGGGCACAGTGAGGAACGGAAGGCCCAGGGAAAACTGAGGCTGACACAGGCCTTTTCACAGATGGCCACAGGTGTAAACGAACATGTCCTGGAGGCCAGTCACAAGGGCCAGCAGCCTGAGAACAAGGAGTCGGAGGCGTGGCACAGTGGCTTTTCCCATTGGGCATGGGCTGTTTGCAGAGGGATGGGGATGAACTTTCTGTCCGTGTGCACAGCCTCAGGGGCCGCCCTTGAACTTGTGATGCAGTGACCCCTTTGGCAGGTTGGGAGCCTGCCTGAGATGGTCAAAGGCAGCTGCCGCCCTCTCCCAGCTCCCTCGTGTCCAGCAGGCCCTTGCTTGGCCCTGCACTTTGGCTTCCTGCCAGCCACTGAGTTACCCTCTTCATTCCTTACCATTTAGGGCACCTACGTAAAAGCCCCACGTGGCAAGACCACACTGTCACATTGAGTGTGCCATCAGGTGCTCAGAGTGGCCACGTTGAGCGTGCCATCGGGTGCCCAGCGTGGCCACGTTGAGCGTGCCATCGGGTGCCAGCGTGGCCACGTTGAACGTGCCATCGGGTGCCAGCGTGGCTCCCTGCCAGCTGCTCTCTGCTTTTCAGGCGGATCCCAATGGAAGACATCCCGGAAGACGAGGCCCAGTGTTCTGCCTGGCTGCACAAGCTCTACCAGGAGAAGGTGAGAATGCTGGGCCTCCGCCTGCTTCTGGGCGCAGCAGAGGGTGTGCTGAGCAGCCACGCGGGGTTGGGGTGAGGAGGGACAGTGGCCTCCCACGGGTGCGATTTCCCAGAGCCAGTTACTGGTGACTCTGGAGCTGATGCTCTGTGGCGAAAGGGACAAGAGCACAGCAAAATATATTTCTAAAGGGGCTTCGCAGCAAGAAGGAAGCGGAACACACAGAAAAGAGGTCACAATAGCCCTTGCCCATCTTCCTGCCCTAAGGCAGAACATTCCTGCAGGTGCAAGCCCTTGTTAGCTGTGGGTGTGGTATTAACTGCTTCCTGGTCAAGCATCTCTGAAGGGAGCAGCAGAAGCAGCACGTGGACCCATGAGGGCCACACGCCTTGGTGGGTTCAGACCTGCGGGCCTCTCCTATGCCCGCGTGCGCTGGGCCCAGTGGCCCTGGGCTCTCTGCATCTTTCCTCTGAGCAGGGCCTTCACCTTCGCTGGTTTCGTTCTTCCTAGACACATGCAGGGAAGGGGGAACCCGATTATTACAGCTCTAACTTGATCTCCTGGAAGAAGTCCCAAGTGTGTGCAGTCTCCTCCTGGGAGGACCAATGCAGGTTCCACGGCCCTTGATCAGCCCTGAGGCCTCGAAGCCCAGGCCTGCGGGCTGCTCCGGGGTGTAGCCAGGGTGAAGGGCATGGGTGTTGGTGGGTCGCTGACAGGATCCTGCGCGTGGAGGCCAGTGTGCCGGGTCCTGCACTGGGTCTGGGCAAGCCGGCTTGTCGAGGCATCTGCGATGGGCCAGTTTCATTGCAGTCTCATTCTATTCTCTCAACCATCTGGAAAGGCACCACTGACCCGGTGGACAGACCAGGCGCCTGGCCAGCCAGCTAATTAACTCAGGTGGGCGGGGGGCACTCTCCCTCTCTCAGGGACAGCTGCCCCTCCCGGACACGGCCAAGCAGTGCTGAGAAGACAGTCAATACCTGCAAAGCACTTTCTGGAAGGCTCTGCCCAGGGCAGTGGCCTGATGTGTCCATGAGCTTCCTCAGAAGCAGGCCCCAGGAGAGGCTGGCCCCAAGCCCCGCCTGTTCCTCAGTGTCCCCTTTTCTGCCCCAGGATGCCTTCCAGGAGGACTACTGCAGGACGGGCACCTTCCCGGGGACGCCCCAGGTGCCCGCACGGAGGCCCTGGGCGCTGGTCAACTGGCTCTTCTGGGCCTCGCTGCTGCTGTACCCGTTCTTCCAGTTCCTCGTCAGCATGGTGCGCAGCGGCTCTTCTGTGACACTGGCCAGCTTCGTCCTCGTTTTCTTTATGGGTAAGTGGAGGCAGGAGCGCCACCCTGCCATGGCGGAGCCTCTGGTGTGGGGACAGAGCAGGTCCAGGAGGCCCCGGCAGGCTACACACTGCCCACAAGGCTTGGTATCCTGATGTCACGATCTGCTGGCCTGGGCTCGGAGCTGGAGTCCCTTCTCATGATGACAGACAGACTCCCTGGTCAGGGGTCCCGCCTCCTGTCCTCCGCAGACAGCTCTGCCCCTTCTAGTCACCCCTCCTTCTCAAGCCATGATGTGGAGCTGGGGAACTGGCAGCCGGCCCGGCCCGGCCCTTCCCTGAAGGGCTCCTCTGTGACCAGGTTGGCTGGCGTGGAGTGAGGGCACCCGGGAATGGCTTTTTTGGCCAGTGTTTCCCAACACCGCACCCCGAGCCTCCATGCATATGGCCACTGGCTTTCCAGGGGTCTGTGCGTGCTGAGGTGAGGGAGACAGGAGCCTTCTCGTCCTCCAAGGGCTGGGTCCCCTTGTAAGGCTCTGGAGAACGTGGGCATTCTACTTTTCCAAGATGAAACACAGAGGCCTGGAATCAAAGGGTGTGAGAGATCTGTGTATGTTCTTTGAACAGATGGATCTCAGTTATTTCTGTAAAACATAAAGATGCTATATGCTCAGGCCCAAACAATCAAACACCAAAATGTAAAGTATCTCAGGACCAACTCCCCCTGGGAGCCTGTCCCCAGAGACAGCCATTACTGACAGCTCTGTGCACACTGGTGCATGTTTAAGTCTATGCGCCAAAAAACCCACCCAGGGGGAGTTTCCTTAATTCACTAATAAAAACCTAAGGAATTATGACCACCTAAATCATTTCAACACATAACCCATCTCATTTTCCTGCATCAAGTTAACCCATTCTAGAAGACGTCGCCACAGTAGGCAGATTGGCTCTTATTCCTGTACTAGACCCCATAATAACCTTTTTAAAAACAGGCACTTTAACAAATATTAATATGAAAATAATAATGTTAATGTTAAAATATTAACATCCCATCCCCCTCAGCAGAGAGCCCTCTACCACTACTACTGGGTGCTGTGCAGAAAGCTGGCCAGGGGCACCAGGGCCACAGGTGCCAGGCCCCCAGGGCTGGGGACACACTCAGCCTCTGCTTCCAGTAGCGGAAAGGCTGAGAAGAACCACACTCTCCTAGAGGAAGAAAGCTGGGGCAGGGCCGGCCCCAGCGGTGCAGTGAGTGGCGAGGCCTGGGCCCACTGCCTTGGAGTGCCGTGTGCACACAGCTGGTGCTTCCAGAGCGTCTGTGGGCTCTCGTCTCCTCCCACCTATGCCCGCCACCCTGGAGCGCGAGGCTGGCTGCGCCTCAGCCTGGGCTGCCATGCACGCCTCCTTGTGAGGCTGTTTACCTCCTCCTTGTTCTCCAGTGCCACTCCCGTAGCTAGCGTGGCGGTCCAGGGTTACCACAAGGCACATGTCCTCTCCAGAGGTGGCCCCAAGTGTGAGTCTCTGCTGGCTGGCACCCGCCCTGGCCCATTGCGTCTGAGGAAGTCAGCGGCATGGTGCTAAGGCTTTGTGACATATGCGCCATGACTTGAGACTCAGCTATCCACCCGTAAGCGGTGTTTCCTGGACCCTGTGAGGGGCCGGTGCTGGCCACATCCAAGAAGCTCACAGGGCCTGCCTTCTCCAGGGGGGCGGGGAACACCTTACACAGCGGCTTCAGAGCCGTGGCCATTTCCCAGCCTTCTGGAGGTAAACTGGACTCCCACAGGCGTCTTGCACCATCTTTGCTGGAGGCCACGTCTGCTATGCGCCACGTCAGGGAGGGCAGGGACTCAGCTCCAAAGCACTGACAGAAGTTGCCAGGCACCACGCAGATACACTGGAGTTCTTGCTTCTCCCAGACCCCTGGTGTGTTCTTCTTAAAGCTTCACTGGGGTGCCCCATAAGCTCCTGCCTGGCATTTGCAAAAGAATCCACCTTGTTGTGCCAGTAAAATAATCAGCATCAAATGCAGACCAATTCTGTGAGCCCTGTGAACAGTGACGTAGGCCTTGCCAGGCCCTGTTCATCTCGTGTCTGGGATGAGTACACAGGGCAGCGGGCTTTTTTTTTTTTTCCTTTTGGTGGTACTGGGGTTCCTGGAAGCCCTTCTACCTCCGGGCTACACTCCCAGACCTATTTTATACTTTATTTTTGAAAACAGGGTCTCTTAAGCCAGCACAGCTGGCTTTGAACCTGTGCGATCCCCTCCTGTCTCCGCCTCCCAAGTGCGGGGATTACAAGCTGCGCCACCATGCTGGCGGCTCTGCTCCTTTTAACGCCACTTAGACACACATGCTCAAGGAAGGCTATGAAGCTGGGGTCGTGGAGTGACAGCCCAGATTTCCCAGCTCTAACGGGGTGGTTTTCCTCCACCCCATCCCTGCCGCCCCAGGCTCTGTCCAGGCTCCTGATCTCTGCTCCTGCTCCACCTCCACAGCTTCCATGGGAGTTCGATGGATGATCGGAGTGACGGAAATCGACAAGGGCTCAGCCTACGGCAACTTTGACAACAAACAGAAACAGAGCGACTGACTGGGGAAGGTGTCGCCTCCAAGGGAACCTTGGGAACTGGAGGCCCCTGCGTCGCCTTCTAGTGGGACCGGGGATGGAGGCTGGTGAGCCCTTGCCGGGACAAGCGGAAACCACAGCGGCTCCAGCTGCGGAGTCTGGACTTGGAGGCTGACAGGGAGGAGGATGCTCTTACGCCTTTTCCCCTGTGCTTTAGTGGGGTCTGGTTTTCTTTCTTTTCACCTGTACACAGTTTGTGTGCGTGCGTGTGTATTTGTGTGTATGGGAAACGGGAGAGCGAGCGCATGGGCGTGGGTTGTGTGATCCTGGCTCTGCCGTCCTGCACAAGGTATTTGAGGCTGCAGGGGCAGGCAGGGCTGGGAGCCCAGGGAAAAGTGCCCCGACATCCTCTGGTGCTCAGTCCCTGTAACTCTTGATGGCCAGGGTCGAGTGAAAGCGCTTTAGGTGAGATGACTAATTTATGCCTCCATTAAAAAAAATTAAAAGTGTTTGTCTGGGCCTCTGTAGTGCTAGTTTACACAGCCCGCCCAACCATCCGGCCTGCCGCCTGCTGAAGGTCTGGGCACCCTACCAGCAGTGTTCACAGCACAGGGCTGCTGGAGTCTGCAGGGACTCCTGCACCCCAACAGATTGTTTAGCCGCTGTACCAGCCCAGTGCCACTCCCTGGTAATGCCAAGTGGGGCCTCTTGGCGTCTGAGGGCAGGTGCCAGTGTGGAGACAAGCCGGGCACCTCCCCATGACACGGCGAAGGGCTCTTGGAAGGCGCTCTGGTCATGTGCACCTTGAAGATCCACCAGCTCCCTGGGAGCTGATCATGTAAGTGAGTTTTAGCGCGATGGAGCCGGAGCATCTGCGAGGCGTCACACCTGCTGCCAGCTCAGCAGGGACCGCAGAAGGTGGATCCCTCAGAGCAAGTGCAGGGCCACCTATAAAAGGACCTGGCCCTTTCCCAGCATGCAGCACTCCTGTCCGGCTCCTCCAGCCAGATCCACGCAGGGGCCGTCCCGAGCGCCTGCCTTGTCTCTCGGCGGCTGTCTGGCTCCCACTTCACACCACTAAAGGCTTCTGCTCTTCGGCATCTCCAGTGGTCTTGGGAGCAGAGGCCAGTGGGGAAAACATCTGCAGACTGGTCAGCCTGCAGAGAAGAGATGCAAAACAAGATGGGCGCAAAGAGCAGCGGCTCTGCAGGGGACCAGTTACACTGCATGGCGCGCCCCCTGGCCCAGATGCCGCTGACATTTGTACTCAAGCTGAGAGTGAAATGTATCCCTTCTTTCTCTCCATGTGCCTGGTACAAACGTCCTGTTTTGCTGTGGCTACAGAAGGAGGGAAGTGGTCCATACAGAAGCCGGCCAAAAGCTGGGTGTGATGGAAAAACCCGTAATCCCAGTACTTGGGAGGCTGAGACAGGAGGGTCGCAGTTTCACGGCCAGGCTCAGCCACTTAGCAAGGCCCTTAGCAACTCAATGAAAATATGTTTCAAAATAAAAAATAAAGCTGGGCGTGGTGGTGCACGCTTGTAATCCCAGCATTTGAGAGGCTGAGACTGGAGGATCACAAGTTTGTGAACAGCCTCAGCTACTTAGTGTAGCCCTTTGTAACTCAGTGAGACTCTGTTTCAAAAAAATAAAGAATAAAAAATAGGGCTGGGGGTGTAGCTTGGAGGTAGAATGCCCCTGGATTCCATCCCCAGGACTGATAAATAAATAAATACATAAACGAACAAACAAATAAATAAATATAAAAATAATAAAAAAAACAGGGCCAGGGGTAGAGCTCAGAGGTAGAAAGCCCCTGAATATAATCCCCAGTACCACAAAGTTGGCCAAATATTTCACCAAAGGCACATCTAGTTACAGTCCCATTTTTAGATGTTTGCTCATTGAGTCACCAAGTGTACCACGTAGCACTGACCTAGATGAGCCGAAGACTTACAGGAGGGGCCTAGAGCTCCCTCTGCTTAAAGGACAGCAATGTGCCACTGATACAGTCTGCAGGTGAAGAAAGGAACACAATCTGGCTAGCTTGTGGGGCAGTCCTGCATTGCTCAGGGCAGTTCCCCTCGCTGGCCTCCCTGAAGACAGGGTTGCTGGGCTCAGCACCTCTGCCACCTACATCTGGCCCAGACACCAAAGCAGAGCTCTGGGGGCAGAAGCCTGGGAGCGGCTCCCTCAGGTGAGTGCTGCCCTGGAGGTGCTCAGTGTGCGTTCTGGGTGCCTGTGAGCATCCCCGTGGGCCTGCCCCGGACTCTAGGGCCATCCTGGACCCTCTCCAGTGCCCATACGCTCCATGTTACACAGTTCACCTGCACCCAACAGCTCATTCACTGCAGGATTCCAGCAAGCTTCCCTACCCCTCCGCCTGCTTGCCCATTTGTGAAACAGAATGCTACCTACCTCTTGGGTTGTTGCAAGGGTAAGAAGAGTCAAGCTTCAAGAAAGTCAGCACTAAGCCAACGTGGTGAAGGGTTAGAAAGCTGCTTCCAAACACTTCTTAGAAACGCTCAGGAACTGCCTGTGGATACTAAAAACACTAAAAATGTGTCTTCTCCCATTCAGTAGAGGTCACCGGAGTTCCAAAACCATACGTTCCAACCAGGGACCTTAAAGGGGCCCACAGACTTACCTACCTGCCCACCCCCAGCCCAATGGGTTGCTGTGGTAGCCAACAAAAGACAAAGGGCAAATTAATGTCATTGTGCCAGGCTGGAGGGATTCTAGAAAGGAAGTAAGCAAGCTCTGGCTTTTAATATTTGCTGTACTGGATTTTCAAGACAAGGGCATTCTGTCTCCAAACTACATGGCCAGCCATATCTTTTCGTTTTGAAACAGGGTCTAGCTAAGTTGCTGAGTCTCACCTTGAACCTGTGTTCCTCCTGTCTTAACCTACCAAATACTGGGATTGACAGGCATGGGACACCATGCTTGGCTCTGGTTTTGAAAATTGCTTTCCAATACAAAAGAGAATGAGGTTTGGGGAAGGGTCCTGGCAGCTCACTTATCATTTTGCCTGTGTGAAGAAAATGTCATATAGTCGGGGTCCTCCTCATCTGCTTCTATTTCCTAATGACGGCTAGGCACGGGTGCCCTTGGGAGGAGCCCTGGCCTCCTCTCCCTGCTGGTGCTTCAGGTCCATATAACCTCGTCGGCAAAGAACTACCATGGCTCTCACCTCTGCGGAGAGGGACAGTGGCTGGCCAGTCCTGCCAAGCAGAGTGGGTCCTGCCCGGGCCTTACACATTGCTAGCAACTGTGGATATCAGTGCAGAAAGTGACCAATGAGCAGCCCACAGTCCCCGCTGCTCACAGCGTCTGGAGCACAGCCTTCTGCAAGCGGTAAGCAACCTTTGCACATGTCTGGTGGGATGGAGAAGTGAGCCGGAGACTCTGTCTAGCAGGCCTCCTGAGGGATGTGCGCCAGCCCTCCCAAGTAAGTGCCCAGGGGCTGGTGCTAAACGTGACTTCCCAGCTACTGCCTAGGTCACTCACATTGTCCTGTCTGGATATGCTCAGCCAACTGAGTTCCACAATAGCTAAAGTGTGTGTGTGTGTGTGTGTGTGTGTGTGTGTGTGTGTGTGTGTGCGTGTGTGTGTGTGAGAGAGCGTGTGTGTGTGTGTGTGTGTGTTTTACTGGAGACTGAACTCAGATTCTACCTCTGAGCTACACGCCCTGGCCCAAGGTCTTGCTAAGTTGTGGAAGATCTTGTTAAGTTGCAGAGGCTCGAGCCTGTGATCCTACCTCGGCCCCCAAGTTCTGAGGTTACGGGCCTGCGCCGCCATGCCCAGCTGCAGTGCATCTGAAGTGTTGTTTACAGAGAACAGAATGAAGCCAACACAAAGGCGCCAGTGGGCAGGGCAGCCAGGCTGTGGTGCTGGGTGCCCGTCAGGACGGACCAGCCTGCTGGTGCTCCTGGCTTGTTTTGATCAATGCTCTTCCTGAAAACAGGTGCTCTGAAGTGCACCTCCGCCTGCTGGAGTAGAGCGACTCCGGGAGGGGCGCCTGGCCCACAGGGGGTCACCAGAGACTCCCCCAACCCCTCACGAGACCCTTCCTTGCCCTGCCAGGGAGCCACGTAAGGGCTGCAGAGCAGCTGCCACACCCAGGCTTTTCTGGATCCTTCCCACCTGTACCAGATATGATGTCTGTGAGGATAAGTCAGAAATTGGTTGCCTCTCAGTGAGACACTTTCCTAAAAATGCCTTCAGGGATTCCGCTGAGAACAACACTTACACACTGTTCTTGTCCTTTGGTCAGGGTAAGCTCCGCCCTGGCTGCACAGCTGGCGAGAAGTGGCAGGTGGCACCCGTTCCGAGGGGCAGTGTCTATTCCTCTTACTCAGACCTGTGGAGAAGGTGAGGGGCTCCATCGGCTCAGGGCGCCCCCAGGCCACACACACCTGTGCCCTTCAGTTTCACATTCCAAGCAGACTTCCCAACACTTGAGGTGTTCTGGGTCCTGGCCTGTCACGATGGCTTTGAAGCACTAGACACATAAAGAATCTTTCCTAAGCAGGAGGAGGCCCAAGTGAACTGCGTAACTGGTCAAGTCTGAGCATTTGCAGCTACAGTGAAGCGCCCAGCCAGTCCCCAGGAAGGCCAAGCAGCGACAGGCAGCCGTCCTCCACCCGCAACTTTGTCCTGCTTAATGTTGAGGCTGTGCGCCAACGGAAGGGCACTCGCCAAGCACCTGCTTAGGTGCTTCCAGCGCCTACGAGTGTCTCTAGAGCTGTGTTAGTTGAGACTTTCACTGGCTAAGACTCACAATTTTACTTTTTTAGACAAAGGTATAGTCTTTCTCTACATACCGCAGAAGCTAGGTATTATTGAAATTTCTGGCATCTATGTTCTCAATTTTAAGGCAAGTGATACGAATACAAAATTAGGGCAGCTAAATAATAATTCTTTACCGTTTCAAAAAGAGCTGTACACATTACTTCCCTTCCAATGTTCCACAGTGTAGGTCTCAGCCAGATCCTTGCCAGATAGCCTAAGAAACACAGAAGCGTCACCAGAGGCATTTCAGAATGTCCTTCTGTGTCCTTGGAGATGACCAGAAGCTGATGAGAAGGTTCAAGTGCATGTGGAAGGCCACAGCCCTGCAGAAGGCCGCGCCTGCCGAGCACGGGCCACGGGCTAAGTGCTCAGCACTCCCTTACCTGACCTAGGGCCCGATGCCGAGGGCTTATGATGGGTGGGACACACCCAGGCCAGGCCAGGGGCTAAGGTGCTCTAAGTGACCGGTGGACTCTCTCCTCACCTATATTAACTGTGCCCAGAGTTCAAGAGATTGTTTTGCACAGTGAAGGGGATCGTTTTGAAGAAAGATGTGAGGGAGGCAATTTAAAAAAGGAAGATGAGTGAGCAGAAGAGACTGCTGTGCAGCAGTGTTCTGGAATGGCTTGTCCCACGGATGACGTTTGAGTACACAGAGAACGCAGCCAGGGCTAGGAGCAGCAGATGCGGGCAGAATGAATGAGTGACATCCGACCAGATACACCTGCGTGGCACGTATCAACAGGAATCTGAACTTCAGCAAGGCATCTGGGAGAGTCACACCAGTCTCAGGCAGAATGTAATGTAAAACAGAGGGGGTGAAAGGATGGTCGTGTCTGGGTGCTGTCCCTCTGTCATGCTGTGTAGCAAATCCTTGCAATTTTTTAATTGATGGGGACACCACTAAAAGGACCAGCCTAATGGCTTGTAAGTTTTAATCTTGGAAAATGCAGCTATCTCTCTACTTACCTACCTACCTATCTGACTGGAATGGTGCTGAGCATTGAACCCTCTACCTCCAAGCCACAATCCCAGCCCTATTTGTTGTTGTTTTGAAACAGGGTCTTGGTATGTTGTTGAGTCTCACTACTTGCCGAGACTGTCCTCCAACCTGCGGTCCCGTCTCAGCCTCCCAAGTACTGGGATCACAGGGTGTGCCACCACACCGGGCTTGACCTGCTACTCTCAGGGATGGTGGCTTCCCACCTGCGCAGCCCCTGGCACACCTGACCTGTCATGGCCCTGCCCATGCTGCCCTCTCTCCTCTCTTCGCCTCTCCCCTGCCCTTGCATGTGCGCGTGTGTGCTCAACCTCTCCACCATGCTTCAGCTCAGCGCCACCTCGGAAAGGCTCTCCCTTAACTTCCCTCACGGCTGGCCCTCCGCACAAGCCAGCAGGAGAGGGGCCCCCAACTCCTCGCTCGTGGTCTGCCTCCCCACGTCTGCCACCTGCCCACGGGGGCAGCCGGGCCTGCTCTGCAGCGGTAACGTAGATGAGGTCACCACAGCTCAGGGGGGAAGGCCATGCCACCGCGATAGGCACCATCTCCACTAGTGACCGGTCTACTCAGGACTGACCAACTCAGGGGCTGGGAATTAGCAACTATGACACGAGGGACGGGGGAGGCCGAGGAAAGGCCTGGGGTACAAGAAAACATGCACAAACAGTTGGGTATACGGGGTATGCATCAGCAACACAAAAGCATGGATTTCAGCTCAAAATAAAAAATAGTTCTCTGCAATTCAAATGATTCTAAAATGGAAAGGGGCTATCGAAGAAGGTGACAATTAAAAAAAAGAAATGTGATGTCAACAGTGCCTTCTGAGCTGGGTGACACAGCCAACATGTCACTGAGACAATATAAAACCAGGAGGTGGTTGGAGGGCTGCTCAGTCTCTCTGAAACAAATGGTTCTGCTGGACTAAGAACAAATCACCTAAGATACATGAAAAGAACTGTGCTTCTGTGATCAACAGTGGCTGGTGGAGAAGAGAAAAACGACCGGGCAAGATGAAGGACTCCCCAGGGCGGGAGCGGGAGGCTGGGCCTTCGTGAGTACAGGGGAGGCCGGGAATCCGTAGGGAGGACAAAGTGACAAGCACCTTAAGCAGCTCGTGTCCTGGCAGTTTTCATCACAACACTGAAGGACTGATTTGAAAGACAGTAACTCAGATCCCACAAGAAAGAGATACCTGCTTCAGCAGATCCGTTCTGCATGTGGTTGCTCCTTTGAATACGGAAGAGAAGAGTAGGTTTCAAAGGACAGATGCACACCACCATGCACGGAACGGCAAGCCTCAGCTCTTCCTGGCCATTTCTTGAACGTCTCTACAAAACCTTTAGGAATCCAAACTGTGTAAACACAGAGGAATCTCCAAGGGCCTCTGCACTATTGTGTCCCTGGGAAGCAAGGCCTCAGTTCGAGCAGGATCACGATGAAACCTGGTCTTGGAAAGTCCTGCTCTAGCCTTCAGCAGCTCATATATACCCAGGAGGCAAGCGGTCTAGTTGCATAGTAGCTCCCACGCGGTACGAGCACAGCACCACTGCTGACTAATATATGAAGCATGAATGAGGCAGCACTACACATCAGCTTCCGGGGGCACTGCTTTGAATAGGACTACGGAGGCCCTACTAGGCTGCGGAGCATTAGTTTTGCTAATGCTCTAAAGGCTGGCACTCTGTGGCCTGGGTCGCATCTGGCCTGCCGCCTCATACCCGGAGCTGTCCCGGAGCATGCCACGCCTGCTCATTCACACACTGGTTCTCAGCTGAGCGCTGTGACCAAGACTATGGCCACAAAACCCAAAGCATTCACTTTTACCACTACAGAAAACATCCGTCCCCAGTGTTCTAAAGAACATAATGCCAGAAGAACAGGGCGGCCATTGCAGAGGGGAAATAATACCAGGCCTTGCTTTTGTATGGTTTTTTTTTTTTTTTTTGGACTGAGGAATCACCTTCAGAATGTCTTCAGGACAAGGCTCTACTTGTAAACTACCAGGAAAAATAGCCTACCTTGTTTTTACTGACAGTTTGTTTTGTCACCTTCTATCTTCAAAAATTATAAGAAGATTAGTAAATTAAACCCAGAGCATGCAGGAGGGAAATGGCAGGTCATTGTGGAAAAGAAACAGAAATGGAAGTAGAGAAACAACAGAGGAGATTAATGATACCAGAAGTCAATCTTTGGAAAGACCAACAAAATAGGTAATCCATTACTCAGCCCAAAAAGAGGGAAAACAAAAACCACTGAACTCAGGAATCCAAGCAGATATCACTACCTCCCTTAGAGATCTTTAAAGTGCACTACTGTCAACAGATCAGACATCTTGGCTATAATGGATAAATTCCTAAGAATTTTTCAATTATTGAAACTGATGAAAGGAAACAGAGATCATCTGAATAGACCTGTAGCAAGTAGAGAGATGGAATCAGTAATTTGTCTTCTCACAAAAGAAACCCAGACGCCAGCGAGTTCCACCAGAGAATTCCACCAAGTATTTAAAGAGGTTTGGTGAGCAGTACCATCCCTCCACCATCTCTGAAATCTTCCCAACTCATTGTAGGGCCAGCTACCAAATCCACACAAAGACATCACCAGGAATGAAAACTGCAAACCAAGATCCCTTGTGTACAGAGAAGCGCGAGCCCTCAAGGGAATAGTGCAAGTGAATTCAGCTACACATAAAAGGAAGATGCACGATGACCAGCGAGGACTTGCGCCAGGAGGGCAAGACTAGCTCAGCACCCAACACCAAGTAAGGCGCACACTGCACTGAGAGACAAAGGGCGAAAGAGAGATCATCTCCACATTGAAGAAGAATTTAATAAAACTTAACACCCAATCCTGATAAACTCTCAACCAACCAGGAATAGAAGGAAACCTTTAATGGAGAAAGGGTATTAATGAAAAAACCCACCCCACATTTAATGATGCACTCCACCTACGATCAAAAACAGGACGAGAAAGCCTGGAGCTCTTGCGTCAGGCCTGCCATCGGTGTGATGAGCTCACCTTCATTGTGCGCGCACTTGTTGAGCAGTCCGCCCTCACTCCACTGCGTCCTCTTGCATTCCTGTTGCAGATCGGTTGACCTCCACGTGAGCATCTGTCTCTGGCTCTCACTTCTGCTCTACTTATCCATAGCGTCTGTTGTGTGCAGCGTCCCACCCTCTGCTTGCTGTTACTTTGTAGTGAGCTTTACAAATTGGAAATATGAGTTCTTAAACTTTTATTCTTCTTGATTATTTTGACCGTTCTGGTTAATTTCATTTCCATGAGAATTTTAGGATCAGAATGCCAGTTTCTCAAAAATAAAACAAGAAAGCAGCTGGAGATCTCGTTAGGATTTACACTGAATCTATGGAACAATTTGAGAAGGACTGTCATCTGAATTTTTTTTTTTTTTGGTGGTACTAGGGTTCCCGGAAACCCTTCTACCTCCGGGCTACACTCCCAGACCCATTTTTACATTTTTATTTGGAAACAGGGTCTCCTAAGCCAGCACGCGCGGCTGGCTTCGAACCTGCGCGATCCTCTTGTCTCCGCCTCCCAAGTGCAGGGATTACAAGCGTGCCCACCGCGCCCGGCGCGACCTTTCTGTGAGCTGGGATGGGGTGATGACTTCTTAGATATGATGCACAAGCAGTAAAGAACAAGTTGATAAACAGGGCTTTAAAAAAGTAAGCCTTCTGCTCTGAAAGACATTACTATGAAAAGGAAAACACGGCGGGCGTGGGGCGCACTCGCCATCCCAGCACTTGGGAGGCGGAGACAGGAGGATCACACGTTCACAGCCAGCCTCAGCTACTTAGTGAGGCCCTGGTTCAAAATAAAGAATAAGAAAACAGGCTGGAGGTAGAGCACGGACGTAGAATGCCCCTGGGTTCAATCCCCAGCACTGCAAAATAAATAAACAAACACACACACACACAAGCCACAGGATGGAGAAAGAAACATTTACAAATCACATACCTAGTAAAGAACCTGTATTCAGAATGCATTAACTCCTAAAACTCAGTAAGATGACAAATAACCTAGTTTAAAATGAAGCAAAAAGCATTCCACCAAAGAACTTATGAATGACTGGTGACAGAAAAGCACATGGAAATCTATTCACTGTCACTAGGAAATACTAATCAGAACCACAGTAAGATACTACTTCACTCACCAGAGCAGCTGTGACCACACAGAAAGACACACCAAGTGTTGGCAAGCGTATGGAGAAGGTAGAGCCCCTGATTTGCTGATGTGGGAATGTAAGACTGTATAACCACCCTGGAAAACCGAAATTTCTGACAATGTTGAGCATGGACTTACCATATGACCTCGCAATTCTCCTCCCAAGAGAAATGAAAATATATGTCCATATAACGACTTGTATGGGGATATTCACAGCATCATAACAACCAAACGGGAAGCAGTCCACACACTCATCAACTCCTAAGTGGAGAAATAAGATGTGTTGCCATCCACAGTGGAATGGTATGCAGCAATAAAAAGGAAGGAAGTGCCGATCCATGCTACAACATGGACAAGCCTCGGAAGTCTGTTAAGTAAAAGGCAGACACAAGACCACATACTGCAAGATTTTAGCTACATGGAACATCCAGAATAGCCTGTGGACAGAGGCGGGAGGTAGCTTAGTGGCTGCCTAAGGCTGGGGGTAAAAGTGGGGAAGGGCTGCCCAGAGACACGATGGTTCTTTTTGGGGTGATGGAAATGTTCAATTAGATAATAATGATGGTTGTACAAGTATATAACCTTATTAAAAATCACCAAATTATACTCTTCAAATATTATATAAATTGTAACTCAAAAAGCTGTGTAAGAACATCTTAAAACAAGACAAAATCCTGTATCTGCACAGGCCCTCTGTGCTGCCAGCCTTCTCTGGACACTGATTTCCTGGCTGTGGAGGTCAGCTGCCCTGGGGGAAGGTGCACACAGAAGCTGCAAGTCAACAGTCTTCTAAAAAGATGTCAGGAAGCTTTAAGGTCAATCTTTAAAGAATTTAATAGCAAAACAAAGTAAAAAAACACCACCAATGACATATACTTTGGCTACTATGCTAAGTGCTGAAATTAAGTTTACATTCTGAAAAAGATGCTCTTATCGAGATCATTCAGCAGTATTTATACTGACCTAGCACCTATACATCTTGGCTGAAAAAATAAACTGAGTCCCAACATGTGATAACGAGGCTTGAGCTTCTGTCTGCTATAAATTTTCTGGTTAATATACAATAAGGGAGATGGACTGTCTTACACCTTTAGTGTGGTCTGTAGCCAGCAGACCCTTGGGGAATGGCTGGTGCAGTGACACCGAGCACGTGGCTCGCTCTGCCTTCTGGGGAACGGTGAGTGGAGATGAACAAGCCTTCGCATCCTGCCGGGCAGCTCGTAGCTTCAACCATGAAAAGACAATAGAACTTAGCTTTCCTAAAATAAACCATTTATTGAAAAAAAGATCCTCTTTCTTAAATTTCATTCATCAGCCTTTTGCATAACAAGCCTGCAGCTTGCCAACAAAAAGGAAAGGTTTCACAGTCAGTGCACTCAACAAACAGGAGATTAGAAACAAGGCCCAGGGCGCCTGATAACACTACAACGTCTCTGACCCCGGGAGGGTGGAAACGCTGCGCTGATGTCACCGTTCTCAGGCACGCGAGGAGCGGAGAAGACGGGCGATGGTCCGTGTACAGTAGTAATGGCACTTAACATGCAGCTTCTTTAACCTGAGGACGCCACCACGCAGGAGGGCCCTGTGCCACGCCGGACAGCAGGAGCAGCACAAGTGACGCCTGCCACCTGTGCGGTCTTCAGGCTCGGAGGTCAAAAGGCATACGCTGCTTCTGAGCAGTCTTCATGTAAATATTACATACAGTAGTGATAAGGAGGGTCTCCGAGCCCACGCTCTCCCTGGCCACGAACTGGTTAGCTTCATTCTTCATCTGTGCAAACCTGTGAGGAAGCAGGAGGGAGCTGAGCGCTGGGTGTGTGCACGCATGGCCGGGCTGACAGGAGCCCGTGTGCTCACACTCTGGCGCCTGCGCCCGCACTGGAGGACAGAAGGCTCCGTTGCGTGGAGGCAGCACCAGGGCCTGCTCTCAGGCTCAGCCTGGGAACCCACTACTCAAGTTATTTTTTTTAATGTATGTGTATAATCTCAGGTGAGGATGCACTGCGTATGTATTTGAAACTGTTTATAAAAAGAGGCCCCTAAGTCTCCAAGGCTGCCCCCCAACAGGGACAGCGTGGCCCCTCGCGCCTTCCCTGCGGTATCGGGAGTGCCTGTGCAGAGCCCGTGTCGCTGCTCTCCAGGGGTCTGCTCTCACACACACCCGGCAACTGTCTCCCAAACCTGTCCCCAACCCAGTCCCCTCAGGAGTGCCAGCCCCAGACATCCAAATGCTTGCTTGAAATCCCCAAGCAGATGCTGCAAACAGGCCTTGAATTCAATGTACCAAAGAGGAAACCATCATCTCCCTGGTCCACCTCATTCATCTGCTGTCCTGCCCTGAATGTAATGCCAAGACCCTGTGACAAGCCAGGACCCCGGGGCCACTACAGACGCCCCACTCACCTTTCACATCTGCCTATTTCAACAGTTCCTCAGTCAAGGCCATCCTAACTCCTACATATGGCTGCTAACTTGTTATATTCACCCATTCTCAATCCTTTGGCTGCACGGGCAGCTTCCTAACGACTTGCTACCCAGAGCCATCCTCCAAAACACCAGCTCATCACGATCTATTCACAATAAAACTGAAGTCTCTTTGTGTTGCCCCTCGCCTTATTCCACGTCCCGTGACCCAGCAGTCTCCCACCTACAAGCAGCTCCTGAAGGGCTGAGCCCCTGTGTGCCTCTTCGTCTCCTCTGCCATATTTCTACCCTGTTCCCGACCTGGCCAAAGCCTCTCAAATGGGTGAGGTGCCTCATTGCAGAGAAAATAGTGCCTGAGATCACATGAATGCTTTCAAGTCTCTTCTCAGCAGCTCTGCAGAGTGGCACACATCCCACGATCATAGCTCTTCACGTAACGACTGGTCAGTACCAAGGTGTCTCTATGTCAGTGGAGACTATTCTTTGAGCCAGTCCCATTTAAACCCCCATTTAACTATCCCAAGTGTACTTCAAGTGCACTACTACCAAGAGATCAAGTCAAAGAATGTCGAACATTTTCCAAGTGAAAAAAAAACCCACATGAATGTAAATAAATAAACCCCCGATATGATTAGACATTTAGTTTCTCTTCGTTTAAGTTTCCAAATTTCTTGAAGTATCAGATGCAAAAACTGAACCTCAATCTTTCACCACGAAGGAGCCTCCGTGTCTGCCCCACCTTGATAAAGGAGTGGTCGAGGAGCTGGCTGGCCGTCCACCTCATCTTGGGGTCACTTTCCAGGCAGTGAGAGAGGAAGTCCTTTCCTTCAGGGCTTAATCTCTCTGGGATTGGAGGCTTATGCCCCATTCCCACTTTATACATGATCTGAAAGTTGTGTTCATACTCATGCCACGGCCTCTATAGAAAGAGAAAAATAAATCAGGCTTTAGTATTACTTGGCCATAAGAAACACAGATGCCTAATCTTGTTGTAGGTATCTCAAAATTAATACCCATCAGAGGTTAGCAAACTATTTTTTGGTAGTACTAGGGATTGAGCCCAGGGGAATTCTATCTTTGAGCTAGACCCTCAGCACTATTTTATTTATTTATTA
This sequence comes from Muscardinus avellanarius, assembly GCF_963383645.1. Classification (NCBI taxonomy): domain Eukaryota; kingdom Metazoa; phylum Chordata; class Mammalia; order Rodentia; family Gliridae; genus Muscardinus; species Muscardinus avellanarius. Next base: position 111,459,939 of record NC_137794.1, on the reverse strand, counting down.
TTTTGCGGACCTGGGGATGGAACCCAGGGACATTCTACCTCCAAGCTACACTCCCAGCCCTATTTTTATTCTTTATTTTGAAACAGGATCTCGCTGAGTTGCAAAGGGCCTCACTAAGTAGTAGCTGAGGCTGTCCTTGAACCACGATCTTCCTATCTCAGCTTTCCATGTGCTGGGATTACAAGCGTGCACCACCACGTCTGGCTACTATTTTATTTTTATTTTGAAATGGGGTATTATTAAATTGCTAAGTATCTCCCTATATTGCCGAGGCTGGCCCAGAACCTGAAATCCTTCTGTTTTATCCTCCCGAGTCCTGGGATTATAGGAATGCACCACCACGCCTGGCTCGGCCTACTTTTATTGAGAGCCAAGTAGTAAATATTTCTGGCCTGCAGGCCATGTGGTTGCAATCCCAAGTATTCAGTTCTCTCACTGGAGCATGAAAGCAGCTCCTGACAGGCTGTCTGTGAACAGGTGCCAGTGTGTCTGATGAAACTGATGTGTAAGCCAGGTGGCCGGCAGAGCTTGCCTGCTCCACTGGGGATGCTGCATTAGACCAGCATTATCTAGAAGTTGTATGTTCAACTAAGAGATGCAATATATAAAATGATATAAAAATGTCCTAAAGATGTGTAACCCTGTTGAATAAGGAAAATTCCACTAATGCAAAGGTTTCATTATGATCACAGAAAAATGAGATTCATGAGCAAGGAAACAAGCCCACAGGGCATTGACTTGTGAACTATTGTTTGCTTATTTCCAACACGGGAGTCAGTGCAAGTCCTCGCTCTCAGGCGGCTTGACTGCCACGCACCGCTGTGGGCTGTTCTCAGAAGTAAAGTGGTTTGCTGAGCACTTGCCACGAGCACACTTCTGCAGCAACCGCAAACCGCAGCTGGAGAACGAGTCCATGAATCCCTAAGAACACCTCAGAGGTTGAACATTTTACTGTACAAACATGCCACAAACATATGCAGTGTATGTACATGTATACTACCACTTTTCCAAAGTTCTCATGGGTGTACTGTAATTGTACCAGTGAGGTGCAAAGTGATACAAATATACAAGTCTTTTTTTTTTTTTTTTTTTTGCGGGTCTGGGATGGAACCCAGGGGCATTCGACCTCCGAGCTGCACCCCTGGCCCATTTTTTATTCTTTATTTTGAAACCGGGTCTCACTGAGTTGCAGAGGCCTCACTAGGTAGCTGAGGGTGTCCGCGAACCGCGAGCCTCCGGTCTCAGCCTCCCGAATGCTGGGATGACGAGCGTGCCCACCACGCCCGGCAAGTCTTGGTGTGTCTCTTCAGATCCCACCCTGCTACCCAGAGCTCGTTATATTAGTGAGATTGGTAGTGACGCCTTCATGCATGACACGGCATCATCTAAGCTGTTTCTTTCACTATCCCCCCCCCCCCCCCGCCTCCTGCTCCCCTTCCATTTTCTATTGGTTTCTCTCCTCAATTATCTGAAGTTCTTTTTTTTTCTTATTTTCTCTCTAGCTCCCACACGAGAGAAAACACTGGATGACTGGCTTCATAAGCCTGGCTGGTCTCACTCAGCATATTTCCTAGTGCCATCCATCTTCCTGCAAATGACGTCATTGTTCTTTATGGCTGAGTAAACTCCATGGCATATTCCAGGTGCTCGTTACCTCCTCACCTGCTGTTGGACACCTGCGCTACTCCATACTCGGCCTGCTGTGGACGGTGTCGCTATGAACACGGTATGTATGTGCACTGCAGAGTTCTGACCCAGTTCCTCTGGACAGACACTAAGCAGCACGGGCGGTCAGCGGGTGGCTCCGCTCCGAAGTCTTTGGAGGACCCGCCCAACTGATCCCCATTCTAGCTGTGATAACCTGCAGTCCCTCCTCCAGAGTGCTCAAGGCTTCCTACTGCTCCGCATCTCCACCGGCACTTTTATAATTGCTCTTTAGTAGTTATATTCATCACAAGACAAGTTTTCAGAAGAAAAAATTTCCTGATTTAAGGGTATGTGCATTTAAAATTTTGACAGTTGAAAGGGTTTTCCAAAGCATTTTCAATTTTTGTCCACAATGAATGTTTCTTTATACCATAATAGCAAGTATGAGAAATCTTTTAGAATGTCATTCTTTCACTAAGTAAAAATAAAATTTCACTTTTTTTGTGTGTGTCTGTGGTACTGGGGGTAGAACTTAGGGGCTTTCTACCTCCAGGCTATACTCCCACACCTATTTTATACTTTATTTGGAAACAGGGTCTCACTAAGTTGCTGAGAGCCTAAGTAGCTGAGGCTGGCTTTGAACCTGTGTCATCCTCCTGTCTCAGCTTCCCAAGTGCGGAGATTACAAGCGTGCACCACCACGCCCGGCTCTGATCATTAGTAAGCTGACCGTCTTGTTTCTTTTTCAAGAGGTTTGACTTTACAGACCACTTAATTGAAGCGCAGAGCCCCCACGTACCCCCCAACCCGTGTCCTCTACACACCCCCCCACTTGGCCCTTTGTTACGGCTGAGGAGCCAGCGTGGTGCAGTCCTGTGGAGCAGAGGCCAGCGCTTACGTGAGGACCCATTCTCCTGTGGTGCACTCATGGGCTTGGGTATGCCATCATGCACCACCATGGTCCTACAGAACAGCTTTACACACCTTAAACACGCCGTGCTCCCCCACTAGCCTGGGGACTACAGACCCTTCTCTGTCTCTATAGTTCTGCCTCTTACAGACTGTTGTAAAGATGGAATCACAGAGTTTGCAGCCTTTTTAGACTAGTGGCCTTTATCACTTAGCCATATGCATTAAGGTCCTTCTGGCTCTCTGAGGACCCACAGCACATTTCTTTTTATCACTGAATAATATCCTTTTGTATAGATAAAAGATAGTTTATCCATTTATCTAAGGACATTTGGTTACTGCCAAGTTTTGGCATTTATGAATAAAGTTCCTATAAGCATTAATGTACAAGTTTTGTGTGACCTAAGTTTCAACTTCATGTTTCTTTCTGTAACTGTTCACTTCTCTGTTTTATTTTGAGGCTTATGCTTTTTAAAATTCAGCCTAAGGTTCTTTATGGCATACGTTTGTTTTGGGTTTTTGGGGGAGGGTATGGAGACTATGGATCTACCTCTGAGCTATACCCCCAGCCCATTTTTAGTTTTGAAATAGGGTCTTGCTAAGCTGCTGAGGCTGGCCTTGAACCTGCGATCCTCTTGTTTCAGCCTCCCAAGCACTGGGATTACAGATGTGTGCCACCATGCACAGCTTCTATGGTATATATCTTACAAATACTCATTTCCTAGTTTATCATTTTTCTTAAACATGTCTGGCAGGTGCGTTTCTACATCCAGTCATGTCCTCTAGTAGCAAAGGTGCCCACAGAGTTGATGCTCAATAACGCAACCTCGGTGTCTGCTGTCCCTGCGTGGCGCCCTCGGGAAGCTCCTCGAGGGGCAGGTCCGCTCACCTTGCCAGTCACCATCTCTATGACAACACAGCCCAGACTCCAGATGTCAGCTGCACGCCCGTGGCCTTCTCCTTTAGCACGCGTAATGACTTCAGGGGCCATGTATGCTTTAAAAGTTACAAATATGATAACAGTAATGAGTTATAAATACAGCACCAGGTATCCAGAGTACCAAGCAATCAATTAATAGTCTGGCATATCCTTTCCCTGAATTATACAGTAGGAAATGTGGAAAACAGGTACTTCACATCACTGTTGAAAAAACCTTAAAAGGACAGAATTCTTTTCTAACAGAAAACTTCTGAATGCACAAACTTTCAAATAAGTTGTGTTTGCAATGAAACACAGAAGGATGCAAAATGTCAGGACATTAAGTGATCAAAACAAATAACGAGCACGTGACCACAATGCTGTTTCAACTACAGTAGTTTTAATAACTATGGAAACAACAACGGAAGCCTTTCTGGGGGAAAACGCCACTTGCCTCCTGCCTTAAAGTTAAAGGAGCAATTTAACTCACGGCGCGGACAGCTGCTCTCCTCTCCTGGAGGCTGAGCGCACAGGGACCATCCGCGGCAGGACTAGAGCCTCTTCCTGCCGTGCGGGGCAGTGCTGACAAAGGCGCGAACGCAAAGTACCTGCTGTCCCCAGCGTGCTGTTCACTTCACCGGGCATGGTCTGGGCATTGTTTTTAAGCTTTACTGAGCATCCAAAATCTCCCAGTTTGATTAGTCCAGATGAGGTAAGGAAGATATTGGCACCTAATGAGAGAGAAGCAGTCACTAGGCAGTTGAGTCCGGCTCCCGAGATCAGAGTTGGATGCGGTTAGCAACGCCCATGGAGGGAGGGGCGGCAGAAGAGCCAGTACACAGTCCTGCTTCAGTCACAGCTGAGGCCACTGTGACTGGAAACAATGTTCCGTAATTTTCCAATACCTCTACAAGCAGCCTACATGCCTACTTTGTACTCCACTTGGAATCTGGGTTACTGCTCATCTCAGGACAGCCTGGCCTTCTGCTCTACAGGCTGCAAGGTGTTATCGCCCTAACCAAGTCACACATCTCTGGAGAGTACCTTATGGTGCTCCTACGTGGAGCAACGTGGGCCCCTCAGGCCCAGAGACGAGATGAGCCTAATGGTTCCCTCTCAACACCTGAGGCCTCCCAGAGCTGACAATCCCCCGTGGATTACACAGCGGGAATTCTGGAGCTGTGCTACATGTACTCATTCTTGGCCATGCTAAACTGATGAAAGGACCTGGGGATCCAACCTGCAGACACCTTCTCTGACAGCACACAGGGATGTATTTGGTGCTTGTGGCAAGACAGCTGGAACAGGCAGGGCCGCAGACTCACAGAGCCGACTCAGCAAGTGCCCAGAATGACCCTGGGTGGCAAAGCCACGTGGTGGACAGACAGGCGGCCAAGGGGCTGGTCACGCCGGTGACTCAGGGCAAGCTGCGTTATGGAGCATGAGCGACCCACCCTGACCACAGCTGGTTCTGGTGTCATCAGAACACCCACCAGACTGTGTCTCGTCCCTGGCCACAAGTCAGCCAGTCCCTGAGGAAACGTGTTTAGGTTAACTACAGACTGGAACTCCTTAGTCTAGGGCCAACTAGAGATGAAAATACTCCCTGCTTTAATTATCTCCAAAACTCTCAGAAACAAAGGCCGGTGGATGGTGTGGTTGAAGCCAACAGCACAGTGACCGTTCTGATGGAGGCAGGGCTACTCCCCTCAGGCCAGCAGAGAGAGACACTTCTCACCAGCAGATGACCACATTAACCTACAGCAGAACTCTAATTTGGAGTTTGGTCTAAATAAATACTATTCTTGTCTCCAAAGACAGAGGCGCACATTCTGACTCACACAGGCATTTCTGATTTAGCGTTACTTTATATATTCACAAGGTTCATACATAAATAGAAAGAGAAGTTGCTTTGATCCTGACTATCTAGTATGCATCCTGACTTTGTGAAATCAGCCCATAAAAGTTCATTTTTGGAAGGATTTCTCTAAAAGTAATATTGGGCAGTAAAGAGATGAGCCCTCTACTCATGGACAGACATGGTTTTACTCCATTTCTCAGCTGGGAGCTGGCTGTAATTAGAGTACTGGCCAACCCACCTGGACAGGAGCAGGGAGGGGCGGGGAGCGGGGAGCGGGGCAGCGGGGCTCACCCTTGATGTCGCGGTGGACGATGCCATGCTCGTGGAGGACGTTGATGGCAACGGTGATCTGCTTTGAATAGAGTCTGATGACGTGCTCCTGCAGGCCCAGCCGCGACACCTCTTCCAGCGTGCCCTCGTCACAGTACTCCATGAAGATGTACATCTCTTCCTATGGGTAAAGCACAGCCCCACGTCTTAGACTTCCCTTACCTGACACAACATGAAGACGTGGGGAGACCTCCCAGGCTACGCCACGAGGAGCCACCCCTTTCTAGTGCTGTACTACACTGGCCGTCTGAATATGCCGTGTAGCCGCTGACTCTCACTCTTCTGCAGGGGTGACTGCCCGTCTCTTGTCTGAAATTAAGTCGCTAGCTGGGGTAAAAATGTCTCCTCCAAATCACAGGGGACAAGTATCTATAATCTTCCGAGATTAAATCAGCCACGGGCAAATAGGGATGTCTCTATAGATACATTATTAAGTACTGAAACATATCCTTTTTAAACATAAATGTATTTGCAAACACATTAAAAATGAACACCCTCCAGTTCCCCTTCGAAACTCTGGTTCTACACCAAGACCCCTGGATTACCCTCTTTCCTGCAACTTGCTTATCTCTACATACATGGAGGAGCATGAATCTGATGTCTTAATTTTCTCATTTCCCAAAGATTCCTTCAGACCAGAGAAGAAAAATCAGCAGGGCATAATGGTTCAGTGTGACAGAGAGAAGGCCCAGCCCGGGCCTTAGGCAGGATAGGCCTCAGCACTGCGTAGCGCGCCAGTGACTGCCGGCGACAACTGCGCTTCAGGAGGAACGCCGCTGGTTCAGAGAGAAGGCAGGAATGCTGTGACCCAGGGAGATTTCCTGAGCACTAGGCAGCATGACTGTGCTCTGAGATGGGGGCCTGTGATGCAGACTGGCCTCCCTTCTACCTCACTGACCCCTCACACAGAAGGGCAACTCAAGGGGCTTACTCTGTGCAGCTCCACACCAAAATACCGAACCAGATTCGGGTGCTTGATGCCCTCAAATATCTTCAGCTCATCTGCAGTCTCCTTGATAGTTTTATGGTCATTCGGTTGAAATCGAATCTGCCAACAGAAAGCGCTGATTACACTGGTACTGTCACAAACGCGAACGGGTAGATGTTAAGGAGTGGGGCCGTGAGGCTGTTTCCTCACACTTCCCTGTCAGGCCGGTGGGATGAGGGCCACGTCTATGACTTGACTTCCTGATCTTTGTCCCTTTGTTTTTCCAAACCTGCTTTTGAGTATCTGTAGGTTTAAGAGCTAACAGGATCACTGGCAATGCAACACTGTGACCCGAGTCACCAAACTGTACTTCAGGCAACACAGTAAAAGAAGCTGTGCTTTTGCCCTTAAGATTTCACACGTGAGACCAGAAGTGTTCGTGTGTCTATGACTATAAATAATGGTTATGTATGCATTTCAAAATGACTCAGGGAATAAACTTCTAATTATGAAAAGTGAGCTGACGGATGTTAACCAGCCTGACTTAATCATTTATATCACCCGCACACTGCTGTATGGGACACACTGGAAATGTACACACACTGTAAATGCACGCAATTAGGATCTGTCAATCAAATATAAGGTAAGAAATGATTACCACCACGTCAGAACAAGGACATGAAGGACGGACACGGGCCAGCATGAAGAGTAGGAGCTGCTGAAGCTCGGGGCACAGGCCAGCCCAAGGGCCGCGGCTGCGAACCCTGTGGCCACCTACCTCCCACCTTGCCCTCCGTCCTGCCTGCCTTCGGAGCCACTCGTGTTCCTCCAGTGGCAGCAAGTCTCGTCTCCCTCGGCTCTCCCCTGCTCCTGCAGTTCTTCCAAAGGTTATTAAGTATGACCTACTTCTGAAGCTCATCACAAATGTTACCTTCTCCCCTCAGTGCCTAATAAGGTGCTTCTGGTATTAGCCTCCTGCAAGCCTCCATCAAACCTGCCTTCAGGCTCGTGGCAGGCCCTGCTCCTGCCCTCCATGAGAAGCACTGCGCTCCCGTGCTTACTGTGGCTTACTGTCCTGCCGCAATCGGTGAGGCCTTTGCCGTCACTCCCCCAGCGCACCTGTGGGTTGGGCCTGCCTGAACGCTAACACACAGGACTTAGGCCTAGACATCTCGCCACGGAAAGGACTTAAGCCAGCGGATGCACCGAGAACTGTTGAGTCTAGCACTGGGGTCGTCCCACGTGAAGGCTCCCGAGCCCCACTCACCTCCTTCATGGCCATCAGCTCTCCAGTGTCCACGCTGATGCAGGTGTAGACCTTCCCATACTGTCCTTCCCCTGTGCACAACACAAACAGCCGCCCTTCCAGTCACCGCACACAGGTCATGTCATTGAAACCCACAAAGATGTTGCCGATTAATTATGAATGTACATTTATGTATCTACAACTATGTTTCTTATGGCTTACTACTGCAAGCAGACCCAAAGTAGCTCTGAATGCTCCCAAAGAAAAAGTAGCTCTGAATGCTCCCAAAGAAATTTTTCTTATCTGTAAACATTTTTAGATAAAGAACTGCCTTTGGAGAATCCTAGAAGAGGAAGAGTGGTCCTGGTGCCTATTTTGAGCCCCACACCTCTGGGGCAAGCTGGGATGGGGCCGGGGCAGAAGGGAGGGGCTGGGAGCAGCCTGGACCCATTTAGCCTCACAATTGCAGGGATAGGAGTGTGGGGCAGATACTCTAACATTCCTTCTGGAACTTCAAGGACTATCCAGCTGAACAAGATTAAGAATAACGGTATGAACGTGATGTACATTCACAAACATATCAACGTCAGTCACTAAGGCAAACATGAGATGGAGTAGGGGGGATGGGGTAGAATTGGGGAAGGGCTAAATGACTGACGTGTGCATGTATGCCTCCACCATCCTATACCTCATTAAGATGTATGACTACATGCACTAATAAAGAAACAAACAACAACAAAAAAAGAGCACCAGTGAATAAAATCTGTAAAGTACTTGGTTGTTCCAGTGTCTTTTGCCCCATTGGATAGTTCTAACGAACCTCCAGTTTCCTGGTGAACTCTGCCTACAGAGACCTTACTCTACTAGTTATTTTACAAAAGGCAATTTCACCTGAAAATTAATAATTAGGCAAGATTCTTAGACTGTCTTGGCCCAACTTGTCTTGTCTCTATTCAAATAATATTCTTGTGAGAATAAGATAAAAGAATATAGAAGGGGGCTACAGGTGAATTTCAGTAATTCTCCACAGGAGACTTATGGAATTACTGAGGGCAACTATTCAATTAAGGAACTATCTAAAAATCTTCTCAAAAATATCATTTTGTGCCAAGTGTGGTCTGTAATCCAAGTACTTGGGAGGCTAAGACAGGATGATTACAGGTTTGAGGACAGCCTCAGCAATTTAATAAGATTCCTGGCAACCTAAGTGAAACCCTGTTTCAAAATAAAAAATAAAAGCGCCGGGCGTGGGAGGCCGCACTTGGGAGGCGGAGACAGGAGGATCGCGCAAGTTTGAGACCCTGTTTCCAAATAAAAATATAAAAATGGGTCTGGGAGTATAGCCCAGAGGTAGAAGGATTTCCAGGAACTCCAGTACCACCAAGAAATACATACATACATACATACATACATACATACATACATACATACATACAAAAATAGCTGGAGTTGTAGCTGGGAGGTAAAATACCCCTGGGTTCAATCTCCAGTATCAAAAGGAAAAAAAGATTTCATATTTTATTGTTCTTAGAACACACTTAGAAATTAAGCCATAAAAAAGAACTCTCTGCAAAGACATGCTGTATATTGCAATGTCTATAAGAAAAAGGTCCAACTCTGAGCCTTAAATAAGCATGAACATCGCCATGTCTAACAGACACTATCCCCAAGTCCTGCTCCTCGGTCTCCTTACCAATTTTGTTTCCTCTTTGCCATTTGAAGGTCACTTTCCTCAAGCCAACATGCATGACATTATCATAGGACTTAGGGGTGTCGCACACTTGACCAATGATATTCTTTCTCCTCATTTCTCGATACCTCTTTTCTTCAAACAATCGAACTGACTTCTGGATAGCTTCGATGGGTCCTTGTCTAGAAGCAGTATCTGAAGAGACCAGAAAATTCATCAGCCCCAATCACTGTTACCAAGTCAATTTCCAACAAATATCTATAAGAACATAGCAACATACATCGGCACTCCATGACAGCAGGACTTAAAGAGTATCTGTTCAAATCCACAGTAGATCAACTGAGTCCTCTGAAATCTACTAATTCCAGCCCGTGCCCCTGCGCGGGACCAGTACACACGTAGATGATGCTCCTTGGGCGCCAGCCTGCACTCTCGCCAGCTGCCTGAGCTTAGAGACAGGAGAGCTTCCCTGTCACTTTCCCACGTAAGTTTACTTCAGTTCTCCACTACCTACTAAACAAAGGCACAAGCTCCTCCACACAGGACTCAAGGTCCCTGACTTGCTGTTCTGGTATTTTGGATTTCATTTTGTATTTTTAGTGGTTGTGGGGTTCCTGGAAGCCCTTCTACCTCCGGGCTACACTCCCAGACATCTATTTTTTGTATATTTCTTTAATTTGGAAACAGGGTCTCTTAAGCCAGCACGGCTGGTTTCGAACCTGCTGGTTTCGAACCTGCGCGATCCTCCTGTCTCCACCTCCCAGGCGAGGGGATGACAAGTGTGCCAAGCGTGCCACCACGCCCGGCATTGAGGCTGGCTTTGAACCTGCAGGATCCTGCTGTCTCCGCCTCCCAGGCGCAGGGATGACAAGCAAGCCCACCAACGGCGCTTGTTTTGCATTTTTAACTCACTCCTCTTTTCTTCTCCGACCACATGCTCCAGACCAGTAAGGCGAAGCAGCGTCGTCTGACACTCATTCCCAGGCCGGGTCACACTCCCCTCTGCCTAGCACACCTTGTCACCACAGCACCCTCTCCCTGGAAGCCACCTCTGACGAGAAGGAACCAGGGCTGTCCCTCTCTGGGTGCTTGACAATGGGCAAGTGAACTGGCTTCTTTATACAGCAGATACCTCATCTGCCGATTGACTTCTCTACATTTAGTCTCTAACACGTGAAATGAGGGAAGTGACACTGACCCCAGGGCTGTCGTGAGTGAGGAGTAAGTCACGTAACGCACGTCAAGCTTCTAGGCCAGTGTTGGGGCCACGCTAGCTATTACGCCACCCCTTGTTTTCCCACCAGGCTCCACAGCTTGTTAAGTAAGGAATGCCTGTCACCCAAGGAGCTCCTAACATGAATGTCAGCAGACACTATTTCCTGTGCTACAGGTGATTCTGGCTCCTCATCACCTTCTTTTTAAAGGCAGATCACACTCAATATAAGCTTTTACCACTCACTTGTGAGTCACAAGCCACACCCTGAAACCAGTGGCTTGTGCACACGCCTGTGATGCACTTCCCACCCCACAGCCTCATTAGCAAAGGGCAGACCAAGAGACCCCTGGAGCCTACGTGACTGTAAGGTTAGACTGAAAAGACCCCCTAAAGCTTTATGTTTTAATACCACTGTGTCTTTAAAACATGAACCCTAGTTCATCTCCTTTATCTCCACCATTCTGCCCCACGCTGGATGATCTTTCATGCCTGCGAGGCCATGCACCCCACTGCCAAGTATTTCTGGGAAATGAACTGTAACTCCCCTTGGTTCCCAAGTTTACCTCACCACAAAGTGTCTATTTTGGAAACCTGGGCAAAGACCTGGTGTCCAGGAACTACTGCCGAGAGTCAGGATGTCCCCACCAATCCTGGACACACAGCTGTGTTACCAGGCCTGTCAACTGCTGCGCCAAAGCTGTGTTTTGTAGCCATTCCCTTTTAAAACCACCACACTCCATCATCTATTATTCACACTGAATCATTAGGGTAGTATTAAAAACTCAGCTCCCTATTTCCTCCCCAATCCAGGTTAGCAGGGTAGTCTGCTGCGCCATGTCTTACTAATCGCTGTCCTCCCGTTAATTAACAAAAGCCTTCAGCGGCTGCCACCACCTCTGAGTAAAGCCTTAGGTCTCTGAAGACTGCCATGGGCCGCTCGCCTCGCCCTCCCCTGCCCCTGTGCTTACATCCACCCCACCGGCCCCGAGTCACCAGGCCTCCAGGCGTGGCTTTCTCTGCCCTCTGCTCCATCTGCCGCAGACCTGCCTTCCCTCAAGAGCCAGCTCAGCCCTCCCCTGGTGAAACCCTCACCGTTCAGGGTTTGGGGGACAAATGCTCTTCTCATCAGTCACACACAGTCCCAAGTGGTGCTGTGGCAGGGAGAACGCTGGACTCAAAGACAGGGTCAAATTCCAGCTCTATTAATTACGTTGGTCAAATTATTTAGCCTCTCAGAATCTATGTTTTTCATGAAAAGACACAAAGATATATTCTGCCTATTGCTCAAGATTATTTAACAAAAAAAAAAATGAAAGTATTTGGTTGATCATAAAAGTACTAAATGAGTGATTTTTCTGCTATTCATCCTTTTAATTACTACTGATTGGTCACCTATTTCCTTAAATTCTTTCCCTCAACTTTTTAGCATGGTTTCACAAATAACTGATTAAAGAATTATGCTAAGCTGCTTAAGAATACAAGCATGAGTAAAACATATTCCTGACTCAAAAAAGCTTATAATTTGTTACAAAATATCCACAAACACAGTAATTGTAGAAAATGATGTCAGAGGACAAATGAGATTACAAAATATTAACACAGAAGGTCCAAAAACTCAGAAGTTAAATTAAATTAGGTGGAACTGTTCATCTGACTCTTTTTTGAATGCTTGATTTTTTTTTTTTTTTTTTTTTTTTTTGTGTGTGTGTGTGTGTGGCACTGGGGTTCCTGGAAGCCCTTCTATCTCCGGGCTACACTTCCAGACCTATTTTGACATTTTTATTTGGAAACAGGGTCTCCTAAACCAGCGCGCGCGGCTGGCTTCAAACCTGCGCGATCCTCCTGTCTCTGCCTCCCAAGCGCGGGGATTACAAGCGTGCGCCACCAAGCCCGGCCCAATGCTTGATTTTTTAAAATTGGTCATTGTACTCATACATCGTAGTGGAGTACAAGATGGTGGAGGCACACATGCACACATCACTCTTAGCCCTTCCCCGGCTCCCGCCCCAGACCCTCCCCTCGCTCCTTCTCATGTTTGCTTCAGTGACTGACTTGATGTGTTTGTGGATGTACGTCACGTACGTCAGGAAACTTCCCTCTCCCCTCATCCCCCGCCGTCAGTCACCTTATAGGTTCATCTAGTTTCTCCTTCTTTGTCTAGAGATCCTCCTCTGCCCTTTTTCTCCCTAGCTTCTGCATACTAGAGAAAGCATCCAATTGTTTACTTTTTGTGACTAATCTCATTTAGCATAATGTTATAATGTTCTCCAGCTCCATCTATTTGTCTGCAAATGACATAATTTTGTTCTTCTTTATGGATGAGTGAAATTCCACTGTGTACATATCCCACAGTTTTGTAATCCATTCATCTGTTGATGGACGCCTTGGCTGGTACCATAGCATGGCGATGGTGAACTGTGCGGCTGTGAACATAGACGGGCATGCATCTCATTCTTAAACATTTTTAAATTCGATGTCCCTTCTCTTACCTCTGTTCTGGCTAATAAGTGTCCGAAGTTCCCAGCTTCTTCGTGTTGACCCACTTGAATCACCTCTTGGATATGCTGGTTCTGCACAAATTAAGAAAAAAATATGCTTGAGAGCAAGACTCTTATCTGTTTATACATTAAATACCTAATAAACACTAAACACGTGGTGAATAGTAATGGTTACAATCAATCTGTCCTTTCTGGTGATTAAATACTAATGTGCTTGAAGCAGGTATGGGAATTTTTTATACTCAATTGTAGAGAATTACACCAAACTAAAAATTTATTATAGGGTTTTACCTCCTTAAACTTTTCATGAATAAGGAAACAGAGCACTGTGTAGATGCTATGTTCTTGCGAACCCCACTCAAGAGGTCAGTTTTGGCGGCCCCTGCCCTGAAACCACAGGCACAGCAATGTGGTTGGTAGGCAGAAACCCTGAGGGCTGCATTAAAGTTCAACATATTATTGATACACACAGTATCACTTTGATGTTTTTATTTTACTTGGTACTTACTTATTGTGTTTGGTACTGGGAATTGAACCCAGGCATTTTGAGCTATATCCATAGCCCTATTTTATTTTGAAACAGGGTCTTGCTGAGTTACCAAGTACTAGCCTCAAATCTTCAGTCTGCCTGTCTCAGCCTCTCAGGCACTGGGGTTACAGGTGCGTGACACCAAGCCCAGCATCAATTGTGTACATTTAAAGTGAATATGAGTACTCAAACAAAGGAAATATGAGATATCAGAAATAAATTTTTAAGAAGCAACAAAAGTAGGCCCAGAATATTCAGATAGCTAAAATCTGGGTTAAAAGGCCAAGGTGTTTAGCATTGACTCCTCCCCCAGGGCCCTGCTTCTTACCCTCCCCTGCCTTCCTTTCTAAAGCTGAATGATTGGCAGGTGGAGCATGCAGGTGGCTGCCTTCCCACACTCACCGTCTCGCTCCTCCGTGGGACTTGAGTGGCGACTCAGGGACCTAAACTGCAGCTCAGCAGCTATGGAAGCCAATCGGTCGTTCTCGGGGACGCTGGAACCCCTGTTTTGATATTTTTTACAATTGAGCTATCAATTCAATGGAACTGAAATTGGAAGACCTGTGAGATTCCTCTAGAGCCCTGGGTCTTAACTAGGGACAGTGCTGTCCTCCAGGGAACCTGGCAGTGTCTGGAGACACTTTGGACCATCATGTCTGAGAGGGGGCAAGTGGCGTGTAGTGGGTGGGAAGCACATGAACACAGCTCCACTGAAATGGGCCCCTTCTGAAGACTGCCGGGAGACCTCGGAGCCGGAAGAACCACTGTTGCTCCTCCACAGCCAGTGGCCAGCCCCACAGGGCCTGCCTGCAGAATGTCCTATTCGACATTAACCACAAGAACCTCTAGAAATAAGAACCAGCTAAGTCTACCTAAGTATGACTGACATGCATGGGATACTTCATAATTTAGGTCCATGATGGACAGACATGTATTAGCCAAATGTGGCTAAAATTAAGGTCACCATCAAGTTGCATTTGTATACTTAACTGTATTTAAAGTATTAATATCATTACATAATTTAAAAAAATCCAAATCTCTATATAGTAAGCAAACAGAAAGGAGTACCTACTGATTTCTCAAGCAGTTGCCAAGCAAAAGTACAAGAGCAGGAAGCGTAATATATTAAGTAGGGCAAAGTTAATTAGTTGCGTTTCCAGAAGAGTGTTTAAGCAGAATGAACCCATAAGGAATAAAAACTAGGCTTAAGTAAATGAAGTGTTAAAACTGTAATTCAAATAATCAAAGAACCCAAAACAGATCAGGGATTAATTTATTAAAAAGTGACTGGGTGTATATTTTAAGTGAATGACATAATGAAGTATGGTAGCATGTATGTTCTTTTTATTAAACATAAACAGACTGAGGGCAACATGGTGTACTGTACAAATTATAAAATATGCATTATTTTTATATTTCCCCTAGACACTCCAACCTAGTATAGCACTCGTTCAGTCTGAAGAGGGGTGACATTTCCACTTTCGTGTAGTTCATCAAAAAGTTCTGGCACTATTTGGTGGCAGAGCTACTAATGTTGAAGTGAGGAAACGTATTTCCCTCCCAAGCAGTGCCACAGTCTCTGAGAACAACACCCCAAGCGCCCTGGTTTCTACAGGTGAATCAGCCATGCCGCACCCGTGGGAGAACTTCGCAAAGGTAGAGACAAGAAGACATGCTTAACGAAGTGGTGCACCTGTGAATGCTTAACCGCTACTGTGGAGTGGGGCGGGCGCAGGCTGTGGAGGTTTGCCAATTTCCACAGTGTAACAACAAGCTTACAAAACATCTGAAAATTAGTAATTGGCTCTGTGCATCACTTGGAGCCAGCTCTCGAAAGTCCACTCTGCAAACAGTATTTTTATAAAAAGGATGACAGAATTGAAGCCTAGAATAGGTATTTCTTTGATCGCAAAATTAATGAAAACATGTATTTGGATCAAGTGGGCCAACTGCAAGTGAATTCTGGTTTCCGATTGTCTAAGAGGGGACAAGGCTGCACACTGGGCTGAGCCAGGACGTCCTCGGCAACGCTGCCTCCCAGGGCTCTGGAGACGCGGGCTCTCGGGTGTGCCCGAGCGCAGGGAACCCACCCCCTGGCGATGCGCAGGGCACTCCCTCCACGGGACCGCAGGGAGGCCTGCGCCCAGTGAGCGGGAGGCGGGGAGCTGGCGGAGTCCTGGCCACCAGCCCTCACCTGTGTGTGGCTGTCTCCTCTCTACAGTGTCACACACGGGCCTGCAGCTAACTCTATTTCTTTATTTTTTAAAAAATGAACTTTAAGACAGCATATTGTGCCACTGTTTAAATTCCTAGACATTAAGAATGTTCAAGTATATACAAATTTGAAACAAATACTTATGGAATATTATTCTTGACAACATGCTTGAAAACTGCTTACGTGAAGAACAAGACGAAATGCGTGAAAAGGCCAACAACAGGCACTTGGCTTCTGTGCAAACCACTTCCGTCAAGGTGGGCATACAGACGTGCATTCATACACGTGTATATATGTTTGTGTATTTATTTTTGTGGTACTGGGTATTGTACACAGAGGATTTCTACTTCCGGCTTTTATCTTTTATTTTCAATCAGGGTCTCACCAAGTTAATGAGAGTCACAATACTTGCCGAGGCTATCCCTGATCCTGAGATCCTCTTATCTCAGCCTCCCAAGTCCTGGGATTACAGGTGTGCACCAGCAAGGCTGATTTCTAGTAAGTGGGATGTCTTCATCCCTTTCTGGTTCTGAACCCACCCCATGAGAACATGCATGCTGCAGGTATGGGAGTCGGCACCTATCTGACTAATGTCCTCAAGCACTTCTATGCTCGTGGCCAACTCATTTCCCTCAACTCAACAGATTCAGCACCTCCATGGGGATATGGAAGTACACGTGAAAATATCTGTCATGAAATACCCTAAAGATAAAAACAGGGCAAACGGGTATGTGGTTTAATGTTAATTTTCTTAGTTGACTGGTTAAGCTGTAACATACTTTTATATTTTTTAGGTTATAAACGTTACTAAAATTAGGGATATTAATTACTTTAATAACTGAGAAGACTGCAAATGTTTATAGAAATTTTAGAGTTATTAAATAAAGCTAAAAGCATTTTGGTCCTTTAAATCCTAAAGCCCTAAGTCATCTTTCTGCCAACTCCTACATGGGTACTTTTTCCACAATCCACTGAGCTTCATCACAATTAATAGCTTTGCCTATCACCTTCTTTATCACAAGAAGAGAGTATTGACAGCATTCCTTCTACTCAAATATAGGGGTGGGATTAAGAGAGCAAAACTCCTTTCTCCATTCAGTAAATGAGAACAACTTGCTAAAATCCTCTGCCAAAAAATAGCTAGAATGGAAAAAACTGCAGTCCCTTCTAAACAAAAGCCCCAGTGCAAGACACCTCAACTGTTCCAGAGCTTGCTGAGCGCAGGAGAGTTCTGTCTAGCGATCTATTCTCTAGATGATATGCAAACTCCATGAGCTCTCTTATCCACTTCGTATACAACTTTTTTTTTTTTTTTTATTACTGGGGATAGAAACCAGAGGCATTCTACCTCCGAGCTACACCCCCCAGCCCTATTTTTTATTATTTATTTTGAAATACAGTCTCACTGAGTTGCAAAGGACCTCACTAAATAGCTGAGGCTGGTCGCGAACCCGGATCCTCCTGTCTCAGCCTCCCAGATGCTAGGGTTACAAGCGTGCCCACCACACCCAGCTATATAACTACTTCTACTCGACAATTATTTTTTAAAAGTGTATTAGGTTAGAAAATTGATCTTCCTTTAAAAAAGTCATTGCCTATGGCTGTTAACAAGCAGCCCTCTCTGAACTACATTATGACCATCCAGGAAAGTCTCTGTGAGCCCAAGTTTCACATCCCTCTACTGTACCCGAGTTCTCGCCTCTGTCCGTCCCTCTAAGGAGCTACTGGGAGAGGCTCTGGTCTTTGTGGTTGGTACTGAATGGGGCTGTCTGGTGCCAGAGCCTGGGCCGTGACAAGCCACAGAGGGACCTGGGCATCCCGTGCTCAGCAGAGGGAAGCAGTCCAGTCAGCTGTGGCACATCCTAGAGCTCAGGCCCATGTAGACGGGGTGGTGAGGAGACAGGGGCTGGTGGAGGGAGACTACCTGGTATCAGGGGCACTGCTGATGGGTTTGGGCAGCGCCGAGTCGCCGCCACAGGGGCTGGGGCGACTGGTGGCAGCAGCAGCAGCAGTAGCGGCAGCAGGGCTGCCGTGGCTCCGCCCATCCGCAGGCATGCTCCGAGTGCTAAGACGAGAAGAAGAGCTTCAGGAAGGCAGGTGAGAAGAGGGCTGGGCTTGCAAATGGTTTCAGTTAGAAAGAAAACATGGAAAGAAAGTTAAGAATATTCTAAAATATAAAGTGAAAATTGCTGTTTGCGAGTCAAGTCTAGGTGTAGAAAAGGACTGATTTTAAAGATTTTTTAAAATTGTGGTCCTTGCCTAGCAAATCTTGTCAATAAGGTTAACTTTGAAAAGTGATCGCATGGGGAGGGGACACTCGCTACCTGGAGCTGCATAGAGGCCACCACATTCAGGGCATCACTGTGAATGTGCTGGCTCCTGACCCGCTGTGGTGCGGCGCGCTGCCTCACAAGTGCGCATGCCCCAGGCTGGCCTGCTGTGGCCAGGCCAGCTTGCTCTATTTCTAAAGTGTTGTTTAGTATTTTCCAATGTTTATTATGTTATGCACACTTAAATTTGTTTTCCTAAGGTAATTTTTCAAAGAAAGAATTATTCCAAAGCCAGAAAGCATTTAGTAGCTCGAGGTTAAAAAGAAGCCGAAAAATTATATTATCTTGAAAGGTCCAGGTCTATTTTAAAGTTGTATGTCTTTTTCTTTTGCAACTAAGGCACTATGGCATGTATTCAAGATAATGCAAATAAAGAGATTTTACGAGCATATGAACAAGGAGATAGAAAAACACTGAGCGCTCAGGGCAAGCAGTGAGTTGTTCCGAGAGACCCCATGCACATCAGAGAAGAAGCAAATGAGGAACACAGATACCTGAATCCCTCTGGAGTTGGGATGATGAGATGCGGGTTAGGAGGGTCGCTGTGGCATCGAGGCACCTTCACAGGACGGGGGCTGTTCCGATGAATAGCTGTCAGTGGAGATGGCAGCAGAGACTGGTTAACAGAGCAGTCAACAGAAAACAGTCAAGGCAACCACTAAACGCACAAGTATCACTCCGCCTGCCAGAGACCAGAGCCAATCCAGGCATCTGAGCAAAACAGTCAACTGCATGTATAAATATCATACAAAGTGTCAATTTTTAAGTTTACAAAGCTATATAATGCACATTCAAATTTTTATCCACCAGAAGCATTTTTTAAAATCTTAGACTGAGCTGGGCGTGGTGGCGCACGCTTGTAATCCCAGCATTCGGGAGGCTGAAACTGGAGGATCACGGTTTGCAGACAGCCTCAGCTACTTAGGGAGGCGCTCTGAAACTTAGTGAGACCCTGTTTCAAAAAATAAAGAATAAAAATAGGGCAGGGGGTGTGGCTCGGAGGTCAAATGCCCCTAGGTTCCATCCCCAGACCCACAAAAACAAAACAAAAGAAAAAAAAAAAACCTTACACTGAACTGTATACAATGCATGCTAAACAAATGACTGCACTCCTTTTGGAGACAGAAGAAAATGTGGCTTATTTGGTAACTCTCTACTAAAAAGGAATTCTTTGTTATCAGCACTTAAAAAAAAATTGGTTCGTGGGTATTTCATCATTAGTTACAGTCCTGTGTTGGGAGTGTCACTGTGATTTCCCAGAGTACATGCAGTTTTATTTGATTCCTTTGAGCCCAACCAGGTAGACAGGGTATAATCTAACTGAATTTTGTAGGAAGTTTTTTTTCTCTTCGTTTAAATCTTTTAGAAAAAGTGAATACAGATAAAATTTTTAGTGAAATTTTAAAACTAGAATTTAAAATAAAAATGTAAACTACAGACATTACCTAGTGATT
Organism: Muscardinus avellanarius; assembly: GCF_963383645.1. Classification (NCBI taxonomy): domain Eukaryota; kingdom Metazoa; phylum Chordata; class Mammalia; order Rodentia; family Gliridae; genus Muscardinus; species Muscardinus avellanarius. The sequence goes on along the minus strand of NC_137794.1, from coordinate 111,440,167 downwards.
ACACAAAGGTGACAATTCCACTTTGCTAATAACTAAAGGCAAACATTTGGGACACATGTCCCCATCTACCATCCTGACAGGTCCTCCTCTAATTCCCACTTCTACCTCCGCGGTTAGCCTTCCTGGGGTTTTACATCATCTCTTCTCCTCACCATGTTAGTAATTTTAGACTCTATATGTTTCATCCTAAGTATGTTCCATCCTAAATGAACATCCTCTTTTATCATGTTTTTTTCCCTTTTAATAACATTACACAGGAGAGACAGAAGTACTGCAAACTTGCAAAACAAAAATCAAATGACTTAACAAAAAATCAAGCAATTTGTATGTATCTCAATTATTACAATGCAAAATACAAAAACTCAACAGCTTTAATAAGAGGAAAAAAATTAAATGATGGTGATGTCATTAATTCAACAAAGACACTGGGAATTAATCTAGTCAAAAACTACTATAAAATTTTCCCATGATGGTATAAAGACTCTATTTTAAAAAAACTATATACCTACACAAGTTTAATACTCTTCATGCATGAAACAAAGGACTTACTTTAAGAGTATGTATAATTAAAATTGCAAAACTGACTTGTCATTGAAAAGAAAATTCAAACAACCAATAAATATAAAATAGATGTTTAAATTTTACTAGAGGCAATCATTTATTATAGTTACTATTCATAACTCAAACAAGAACAACAACCAAAAAAAATCTCCGTAAGTAATGGTAGAAAGAATTATAGTACATTCATAACGGCCACCACGTAGCCACTAAAACAAAATGAATTAGATCTCCACCCGCTGAGATGCAAGAATTTCTACAATTGTCAAATGAAAAAAGGAAGAGATTAATATCTAAGATGAGCCATTTTCAAACACTTACTGGCAGGAAACAACCCGGTATATGCTTGTATGATTACATGGCATTGAGAAAGGTAGAGTAGAATGTGTTTGTGTAAATTATATGAATATACAGGATACATGAAAGGTTAAGTACCAGACATCATCATTAGCTACATGCTTAGAGGAGGAAGAAAGTAAGCAAGAGTAATAACAAAAACGTAATAGCCGATGTGCTCTCATTGTAATTAATTTCTCTTATAAAAAATACCCGTATTGAGTACGGAACCCTAGAGTGCACGTTATTACCTTATTCAGTTCTCACCACTTGACAATGACAAGGGGAGACTCAATGGTGAGGATGAGCAGCGCCAGGCCACTTGCTGTCGGGCACTCAGACTGGGTGCAGTCCCACTGCCCCACGGGGGCTGAGGGAACAAAGGAGAAGTGGAGCCCACAGCAAGCACTGCTGACCACCTGTCCCACCAGCACGGGGGCAGCGGCATACAAAAGCTCACTCACTCAAATATTACCTGATTTACCTGTAGATAACGGGAGTATCTTTTGCCTGGCAATTCCTTATAGATCAAAAATTCTCCTAAATGTCCATCTTCTACATAGTTTTTATATGTTGTAATTTTTTCCACAAAAAAAATGATTCCTTATGCAATAATTTTTTGTGGGGGGAGCAGTACCGGGGATGGAACCCAGGAGCATTCTACCTCTGAGCTCTACCCCTAGCCCTATTTGTTATTCTTTACTGTGAAACAAGATTTCACTAGTTGCAGACGGCCTTACTAAGCAGCTGAGGCTGAACCATGATGCTCCTGTCTCATCCTCCCAAGTACTAGGATTATAAGTGTGCACCACTATGTCTGGCTAAAATTTTTAAAAGACATATTTTTCTACTGAATTCCTGATCATGTATTTTTAGAAAAATATTGTAAGAGATCACAGGCTTAAGCCAAAGTCTGATAAGAAGAAAGCAAGCTTTGCATAAATGCTCAAATAATTTTACATATCACAACTTTCATTTTCCTAAAACCCTTGGGTAAAAAGAGTTTATATCAACAGAAAGAATTTTAAAGGTTAAAAGAAAGCCAATGATTAAGATCTGTTCTTATACTAAATTTCCTGAAGCTAATGAGCTTCTTTGAAGAAACAGAGTTAGTGTTCAATAAAGTTACCATTTATCAATTAGTTTTGGTGTAATTTAAACTGTATGAAATTTCTAAGTTTTCATTTTTAGGTATTTACAAGGAGTAAGAATTAACTTTCAATTCAAATTGTGAATAAAAACAAATACAATTTTGTTCTTATTCACAGAATATAACAAGAATGACCTAAGACAGCCTTTTTTTGATAAATACTTTTTAAAGTTTCAAGACACACTGTAAAACTGTACACTAACTGTATTTGAAAACTGTAATTAAAATAACACATATGGTAGTGTAACATAATTTAAAAAAGAAATAAGACCAATCAGAATTTACTGCAAGGAATGGGGACTTGGGAAAACCCTGGAGACATGAAGGCAGAGAAGTCACACTGCACTGGGGAGGCTCCGCGGCCCGACAGACAACAGCCTCTTCTAGTCTTCCCTGCCCATAGGCGAGCATTTCAAGGGGGAGGGTAGAATGATAGTGTTGATTAGAAATTTTTTAAGAAAATGTAGTTTAATTCTGGTTAGCAGGGAATGCCTCCCATTGGCACCTCTGTCTCCCTGTCGGGTGGAGAGTGCGCTGGGTCCCCACACACCTCACTCCCGGCACCGTCCTGTCATGTCCCGAATCAAGCACCTCCCACACCACTCGTAACTGAGGCCCAAGATGATCTGCTCCTCCAGACGCTCCAGGGCAACGCGGCAGCAGCTGTCTTACCAAGGCACAAACCTGTGACGGGGCTGTGGGGCTTTCCTATGACGTGACCAATGCATTCGTTCATCAGGGCTTGTAAACTCTGGAAACCACAGGGCGGGAGAAGGGAGAGAGGGCAGAGTCTGAATCACATAAATGGCACACACTGGGTTTCCAGTACAGTTACAACAGACATATGACTTTAATATTTTTAAAGTTAGTTTAAGAAAATAGATTTAAACATAAACACAAGTTGTACATAATTTAAAATAATATAGTATATAATTTCATTTCCACGAATAAAAGCAAATTAGCAGTCAATTCCCCATAATGCAAGGATATGCATAAACAGAGGACATTTCATGTAATCATCTTTTACTACTGGGAGAATGAATGAGTTCACATTTTTAAGAACACCTTTTATTTATTTACTTATTTATATATTTATTTATTTATTTATTTAGCAGATCTGGGGATAGAACCCAGGGGCATTTGACCTCCAAGCTACACCCCCCTGCCCTATTTTTATTCAAAACTGGTCTCAGTGAGTTGCAAAGGGCCTCACTAAGTAGCTGAGGCTGTCTGCGAACCGCGATCCTCCAGTCTCAGCCTCCCGAGTTCTGGGATTACAAGCGTGAGCCACCACGCCCAGCTAAGAACACCTTTAAAATCTGATAGAATTTATCAGAACAGCAATAATGCTGGCCTTGTGCTCTCAGATGATGGATACTGAAAAGAAAGTGAATCCTTATTCTTTGTTAAAATAACCAAAGGCAGCGACTAAGTTGGCATTTATAAAATATAAAATCTAGCAAATATTTTAGAAATAATTGGGCTTACAAACAACCAGATACTGATTTGGTCAGCTGAATAGTACTGTTGTTAACAACAACAACAACAAAAAAGAATAGTGAAGGTCTTACTATATTATTAAGAATGTGTCAGCTGGGCATGCTGGCACACACTTGCAATCCCAGTACTTGAGAGGCTGAGACAGGAGGATCACAAGTTTACAGCCAGCCTCAGGTACTTAGGGAGGCCCTCTGCAACTTAGTGAGACCTCTATTCAAAATAAGGAATAAAAAATAGGGCTGGGGGTGTATCTCGGAGGTAGAATGCCTCTGGGTTGAATCCCCAGTACCACAAAATACATACGTACGTATGTACGTACGTACATACATACATACATACATACATACATAAAAATGTGTCTTCTCAGCATCATAATTATATAAAAATATTTAAGAATCACTATTACAATATAAAAAAATAGAGAGCAATCAACTTGCTTGTTTTTTTTTTTTTTTGAAAAATCTTAGAATATTCCATACCAAGAAGTCATCTTCTGGTAAAGCTGATATAAAGGCAGGTTCAATGGCTTGCAGGAAATCAAATCCTTGAGTTGCCCACCTATCACACAAAAATGTCCAATAATCACAAAACAACCGAGAAAATGTTGTAGCAGGCTAGACCATACAATATAAAAAGTACTATGGTTGGGAAATCATTATCTAAAAGAAAATAATTTTTGGTCTTGGTCTTTATATAAATGTATTAAGTTTATGGTAAAAACTTTCTAAGAGTTACAGGTATTCTATGTGTATGTTCTCACAAAATAAATAAATGAGCAAACAAACAAGCCAACTAACCAACCAACCCACCCATATGTCATCTGCTCAAAATTCCCATCGATCACCTAGGAAGAGTGCTGCCCACCCCACAATGCACGCAGGAAATCGATCACCTAGGAAGAGTGCTGCCCACCCCACAATGCACGCAGGAATCGATCACCTAGGAAGAGTGCTGCCCACCCCACAATGCACGCAGGGAGCCGTGTCATTACCTGGGTCTTGTGCCTCTGCCGCTCTCACATTTGGTCAGGACGTAATTCATCCACTTCCGGGCAAAGCTTATATATTTGTCTCCTATCTTCTGTCGAAACTCTCCAGACATCAAACGAATAACTTCTTTGTGATACTGTAAGATTTCATGTATATCAAAATTAAAAAGGAAATCATTATAGTAATTCTACACACTATTATACCATGTCTCCTTAAATATTCTTTTCTAAAACCAAAAGTTAAAATCCACATATTCTAAAGAATATGAAGAATGAGTGTCTCAAAATGCAGTTTCATAAATGTTTTACTCACAAACTTAAGTGAGGAATGTAACTTTATGAAGCCGGGCGCTGTGGCACATGCCTGTGATCCCCTGGGGTAATACATGGGAGGCTGAGACCCGAGGATCTCAAGTTTGAAACCAGCATGTGGTAACTCAGCAAGCAAGACCTTGTTTCAAAATAAAAAACAAAAAAATGCTTTTCTATGTATCTTCTGATCCATCTGATGTTTGTTATGTAAGCTTGTATGGATGGCCTCTAATTCTTTGATAAAATAAGTAACAAGAAGTGAAAAAATAAATAAATAAAAAGTGCTGGGGTGGAGCTCAGAGATGGAGTATCCCTGGGTTCAATCATCAGTATCGCCAAAAAAATTGAAAAAAAAAAAAAAGACTATAAGGCTATTATGATATTAATAGATATTGTTAGCAAAATATAAACTAACATTTTTGGTATTCAGCAGCAGTATAAGATGACATTTTTTTTTTTTCTTTTTTGGTGGTACTGAGGATTAAACTCAGGAATATTCTACCTTTGAACTATACCCCTAGCCCTATTTCTTATTCTTTTATTTTGAAACAGGGGCTCGCTAGGTTGTGGAGACTGTCATTAAGTATCCGAGGCTGGCCTTGAACCTGTTATCCTCCTGTCTCAGCCTCCCAAGTACTGAGATCACAAGCATGCACCACTATGCCTGGCTGATATGACATTCTTGACTAAGCTGTGATTACAATTAGTAAAAAATTCACAAGATTCACATTTGTAAGTTACAAAGCAGATACCAAAATCTACTGCATTGTCCCTCTTGTTCTGTACCTACCTCAAACCCAAAATTGTATCCTTGTATCATTGCTTCTCGATAATACTGTTGCAAGGTGACAGATTCAGATTCTTCAACTTCAGCATCAAATTCCGATGTGAACATGTGGTCCACTCGGTTGATGGCATTGCTTATTTTGTTGCACAGCTCTAGTGCTTCATTCTGAAGAATCCAAACCATGATTAGCCCAACATGAAGCAAATTAAATGAGACTGCGCTTTAACGAAGACAGCACTCATCACCAGACATTAACCACTAATTACAGCCACATTACTTTAGTTATCAAAAGGAATCACTGGATAGAGGAGAAATATATATTTTATTTATATTTTTAACATTCATTTTATTTATATTCATTCATTTTATTTATATTCTTTAACATTTTATAGAATACAAAAGGAAGCAATCTATTTAAAATGATAATGTATAGACAAAATCTGGGTTTTGGCTAGCTGCAGGTGTTTTCAGTATTTTTGTGTATCAACCACTAGAGATATTTCTAGCAGTGTCTGGATGTATTTTTGGTTTAAAAACTGGGAGAAAGTAAAATCCACTGACATCTGGAGGGCAAAGGCCAGGGATCTGCTAAAGACCCTTCAGTGCACAGGACAGACCCCACAACAATTCCTTACTGGCTGAAAATGTCAATACTGCAAAAGCTGAGGAAACTGGCCCTACAAACCTTCAGCGAATCGAGGCAGCACCTCCACAGCTCCACATGAGCCTCCCTTCCCACCTGTCCTCTAACACACCTGTGGACATGTGGTATCCATCAGATAACTGCCCCCACGTATTGTTACAAAACACTCTTCCAAAATCTTCAACGTCTCTCTGAGGATTAGAAAATAAAATCTGCTCTCTCTCAACAAACCAATTTCTGCCCACCATATTTCACCAGTCTTCCCTCCTACTTTGCCTTGAATATAACAAGATCCGGCCACTAATTCAAACTGCATGTGATGTTCAGACAGCAGACTTTGTTCCATGGACACCCAAGACCAAATGCCCCTCTGTCAGCTCCTTCCCAATCTGCATCTTCCACAACCCTCCGCAGCTGAAATGGTACACTTCCCAGGTGCTATGGGCTCTGTGCTCGTCCTCCTCTGCTCCTAAGTGTGACCCTGAACCAGGCTATCTATTCCCTAGGCTCAATAATCAGCATCTTATAAAATCTTGCTTGTCGAGACTTGGAGACCTTTGCACCTGTCTACAATGGTGTTTTTTCTGGTATAATTTGGTTGAATCATTTGTTAAATAAAGAAATAAATATACCTTCTTGCAGATTATACATTATTGATATGGAACATTGGCAGTAAATACTAGAAATTGCTAAAAGAGGAAGTTATATTAGGAACAAAGATACCTAAATTCCAATCTCAGCTTTGCTAACAACCAGACACGTGACCATTATGTACTGCTCAATATTCTGTCCTTTCCAATTCTAAAGCTCCACAGTTTCAAGAAAAATCCAAGAATTTTTTAGTTTGCACATGGAAAAACTTATACGAGGGAGAGAAGGGGAATGGGCCAACTTCAGAGCTCACGTTCGTCGAGTAACACTGCATCACACCACGGCAACTCTTCCCCAGCACCTCATCGAAAGGCCAAGATGAAAGCTATGGCAAGGCACAGTGGGCGGTACCTTGAGCTGCTGCAACGCCTTGGCGATGACTGGCTGGCTGGACGTCTGCTCCTGGCGCAGAGTCATGAGCCCCTCGATGGACTGCTGGAAGGCTTTTCTCTGAATTGTGAGAAGAGCGGACTGCATGACGACTAGTAAAAAATGATCCATCTGAGAGGAAAACCAAACGCAGACTAGTTAAACTCCATCCAAAAACAAGGCCAACTTTTGGGGCCACCAGGTCAACAACCATCTGACCAGAGAGCCAGCTGCGAGCAAAGCTGCCCTCGCAGAGTGACGTGCTGCTGAGGGCCACGGCGTCCAGGCTCTTCGTTACAGTGGAGAAGAACCCAAGGGTTCTGTGGGACACCACAGCTTGAAATATCCTAGACCTCAAAGTAGTCTAACACTTCTGGTGCGGAGAGTGTGAGTGTGAGTGAGTGTGTGTGTGTGAGAAGAGAGGGGTGGGGGACAGACAGATGCAGTCCGTGGACCTGCACATGAAGATGATACAGGTAGGAATAAGAGTGGGGTCAGATAAGTGGCCTTGACTTCTTCAGAGATCAAAGCTGTATCACTTTTAGCCGGGCGTGGTGGCACACGCTTGTAATCCCTGCACTTGGGAGGCTGAGACAGGAGGATTGTGCAAGTTCAAAGCCAGCCTCAGCTACTTAGTGAGGCTCTCAGCAACTTAGTTAGACCTGTTTCCAAATAAAGTATAAAATAGGTCTGGGAGTATAGCCCGGAGGTAGAAAGCCTCTGGGTTCCACCCCCAGTACCACAAAAAAAAAAAAAAAAGAAAAAGAAAAAGAAAAAAAAGCTGTATCACTTTTATTCTTAAGAGACAGTCATTCAGTATTTTGAGTAGATCTGTGTATTACAATGACCATTCTCCAAGGAGCAAAACAACCGACAGACAGAGAGCCAGGAGGAAGACACGGAGGCCCGCAGCAGGTAAAGCAAAGGTACGACAGCGACCATCCAGGGAAGAGTGGAGACATTCTGACCAGCAGCGGCCCCAGGGATGCAGGATAAGGATTACTTACTGGATGTGCTTCCAGGGCTACTGAGTAACTGCAAGGATGGGCAGCTGGCTTTACATTAACCGCCACATTTATGGTGTGAACAAGTGAGTGGGCGGGCAGCCCGCACCACTCACCCACTGGGGACAAGGAGCAGAGCTGTGGCCTGAAGAGACAGCACCGGGCACGGCCAGCTCTGGTCGGGCTGCCTGTGAGATGCGCATGAGCTACCTCTGTTCCCAGCCTGGACGCACACACGGGACGGATCCTGGCAGTATCATCAGCGAGCTACATAAACTGACCAGAGTGCTCTTTAGGTAGGTAACAGTCTTGACTGCAAAATGAAACTAACAAGTAAACCAAAGTACTTAGGGAACTGGGATTCTGGGAAGTAGGAGTTACACTAGTGAGTTCCTTTTAGACATAGCTCTCTAGACCTAACTAAAGGAAGGCTAAATACAACAGATGGATTTTAACAAACCTTGATGGGATATGTTGGTGCACACCATGCTGCAAACCACCAGGGAAACACTGAGGCCCACCTTTGGGAAACACACTTGAGACCAGGAGGGCCGCTAAAGCGATTGTTCGCGAGCTGCAGGATTCATTTTTCCCAGAAGTACTTTAAGTGACTGACACAGCTGGAGGTAAGGAGCCAGGAGAGGGGGAGTAGGACTGACCTGCATACTTCTCAGGGTATCGACAGTCTCCACCTGAGGCACGAGCTTGACAGGGGGTGCTTCCCACGCGCCCCAGCCGTCATCCGAGTCCCGGGCTCGGTCACTGTGCTTGGTCAAGAGCAGATATGCGTCAATAAGCACCTCGTCCGGATCCTTCGAGCAGTCCTTTCCTGCAGCAGCATTGAGCAATTGCAAAATAATACTCTTCTCCTCAGCAAGGGTGTCTGGAACAAACACTTGCAAGTTTTCTAAACCAGGAATTTGTACCTGCAAGAGAAACGATCCAGTCTTGTATTAAGCGACACCATGCATGTAGATATATGTTATTTTAAAGAACTAGAAACAGGGAAGCAGGCCCAGGGAGGATGAATTGGGAAAGGTCTAGATCTGGGCTGTACAGAGAACAGCAAGAAGCCCAGCTCAGAGCGGCTGCAGGTCCAGGTCCCCCTGCACTGCTTCACTTTCAATATCACAACCAAATCCCCAGGGGAGAGGAGTGCCTCTGAAGCTCCCTCAGCCAGCACTACCTCGTGATGTTTACACATTGCCGGCCAGCTCTACTGGGATGGGCACTAATCATTTTGAAGAGAAATGCCAATGAGATGGGGTGCATGTCCCACCATAACTCACACATCCCGGGCCTGGCTGTGCATCAGGTGACAACATCACAACATCACACAGAGTTAAAAGTGCTTGATCTCAGACAACTTAAAGGGAAGAGAAGATGGTAACTTAAAAAGTGGTTCTAGTGATGACCACTGAAGACTCATGCAAAAACTTGCCTCAGGAAATGTGAGGGTAAAACACAAAGTCATTATTTAAAATCAGTAGCATCTTTTTACATACACTGATTAAATTAATACAAAGTATGAGTAAATAGTTACTGCATTAAGAAAGTAAGTCAAGCCAGGTATGATGGTACATGTCTATAATCTCAATACTTGGGATGCTGAGACAGGATCACAGGATCCAGACCAGTCTCAGCAACGTGGTGAGACTCAAGAACCCAGGGAAACTTTATTTCAGAACAAAAAAATTAAAAGGGTTGGGGGTATAGCTCAGAGGTAGAATACGCCCTGGGTTCAATTCCCTGTGTCACAAAATGAAAGGGAAGGAGGGAGGGAGGGAAAGAAAAAGGTTTTCTAACTTTCACTGGGAATGTGCAGGGCAGTCCTGTAAATGGGGCTGATGTATGGACTTTGAAGCCTAAGACAGTCACTATCTGGACCTTTGGAATAAGCTCACCTGTTTCAAAATAAAGCAGGAATGGCAAAATATTCAAGTATACCATTTTAAGTACCTTCACATACTGTTTTGCTTTCAGAACATCCAGGAGATCTCTAACTGGGGCTGAGAGTATAAATTCTGCTGCTATTTCCAGGTCCTAGAATCACAGGAACAAAGAAATTTCTTTAGGGTCAGCATTCTTCAAAGACAAGATAAAAGAAGAATCGTAAGAAGGTGATAACTAGTCAGGTTTGTGGACTCACCTTTCTGAGCATCTTGGCAAATCCAAGTGCTTTCGAGGCCCTTTCCCTGGCTTCGTGGAAGAGCTCCTTGAGCGCTCGGCTGACCTCTATGACAGACCTCCTGCCAAGGGAGCACAGCCCAGTCAGAAGGTGCCACGGCGTGCCCCCATGCAGAAGCACTCAGCGAGGAAGTGAATTCCAACCAGAGCAACAGACACTGCAGGCTTTTTCAATAGAAACAAGTTTTGTGGACGTATTCATAATATTCAGAAGTTTGTTCCTCACAGGTGTGTGTGTGTGTGTGTGTGTGTGTGTGTGTGTGTGTACGCGCACTTGCACTCAAGCATGCAGTGCTAGTGGAAGGAACCCTGAGTCTCACGCATACTGATCAAGTGTTCTACCAATGAGCTCCATCCCCAGCCTGCTCCTTGGTTTTGTATAAAGTATTTGAGTTCTTTAACTTAAAGTAGGGTATATTCAAATACCCAAAAGTTCAAATTTCTAAAGATTTCAGTATGATCATTTCTTAAGAGTCTGAGGTAAGCTATTGACCCTGAGTTCATAATATGATGAAAGAGACATGTACACATGTGTATGTACATACGTATACATGTATGTTTACATTTGTCTAACAACCGGCTTCTCTAAATCTGACCTCACGTGGTGTCCATCTGGACGGTAAGATACTTCCATCACAGCCGACTCTAGGCAGCAGAAAGACAGCACAGACACTCCGGGAACAGTGTGCACAACCGGCCAGGGCAGCCCGCTTCAGTGTGCGGCAACACACAAGGCCCCTATGAAACCACCCCTAAGAAGCAATTAGAGCTTCTCGACAGTCACTCCCTACTTCACCAATGTTAGCCTCAAATTCTCGTGTTGATTTTGAATCTTTGACGTCAGATCTCACACTGCAACACCTACATACTGATTCATGGGTCCCCAGTGAGGCTCTAGAAGGGAACCTCTTTCTACGCTTGGCTGAAAAACAGCCCAAGTAGCCTGAAACCCAAAACACGGCCAGCTTCACTTGAACATTTACTCATGCTGAGCCCTGTGGTATTAGTGACCTAGGGCCACAAAATGGCTATGTGGCCAACATGCAGGCCATGAAGAACGGCAAATTCAATGGTTCAATTCAACAGTGTCTGCACAGAACTGGAGCAAATGCAACAGATGAGTAAGCCTTGCTTTCATACATTTCAACTTAAAGTTCAAAAGAAGAAAGACACAAGGCATAAAAGCATCAAATGTTGGTATGTGCCAAAGGCTTGCCACAAAGGTTTTAAAGGCCAGACGCGTGGCACTGAAGCAAAGCCATCCCAGGAAATGCAAATGCAAACAACTAATTCTACTCATTTTCAGCCAATTGTGTCCCCTTTTTCTAAAGACTTTTTATTATGCTGAGTAAAGTCTAAGTTCACCTACAGAGAAAGCGTCACATGAAAGCCCTAGAAGTCATGTGAGAAGACCAGGCAGCAGTAAGTCCTGTTGGCTCGTCCACCCAAATGCCTGCAGCCCAGTGGCTCAGTCGAGCGAAGCTCGCTCCCGGTGAAGAGCCACGAGACAGGGCAGAGAGCAACCCCGACCTTATTTCATCTGAGGCGCTGCTGTCATCAGCACTGGTCCAGAATTCAGCACAGCTCTCCTGCAAGCCAATCTCCAGAAAGATTCCTGTAGATTTCAGCAGCATTCCTGCAATGTCACTAAGGGACAAAACAACAAAGATAAAACACAGGAAAAGCTGCCTGACACTGAAAGCCTCAGCCACTGCTACAACGGTTTAGAAATCAACAAAGACAATTTTCTTTAATATAAAATCATGATTAATGTGAAAAAATAGAAACCTAGACTATAATATGTACCTTTTTTCTCTTTTTTTTTATTTTATGTTACTTTATTTATTTATTTTTTATTGGTGCACTGTATTCATACATCATAGTGGGATACAAACTTTTTTAGACATACATGCAAACATCGCCCAGTCAGCCCCCACCCGATCCCCACCCCATTCTCTCCCCATCCCTCCCTCCCATGCTTGGCTTAGTGGTTGACATCTAGTATTATAGCAATTTATCCAAAATTAAAAATGATAATCTCACATAACAGTTTCATTTGTCTGATACCAAGCTTTTGATGACTTAAAGATAACATTTCAATATTTCTTTTTACTTTCTTTCTTACCAGAGAATATTTTATTTCTATTTTTTTTTAGGTTAAACTATCATATATTTATATATTTATTTTTCAGAAAAAAAATCTATGCTAATATGGAATATGGACTCTAGATACCCAAAACGATCTTGAAAAAGAACAAAGCTAGAAGATATATATTTTCTGATTTCAAACCATATAAAGCTACAATAATTGAAACAGTGTAGTACTATTCTAAAGGCAGATATATAAACCATTGGAGTTAAATACAAGCCTAGAGCTAAATTCTTCCCTATATTGTCAAGTTATTTTTGACAAGGTTTCCACGAACATTTGGTGGTAGAAATAATAATATTTCAACTAAATATTGTTGAAACATAATAATTACATGGAAAAGAATAAAGTTGGACCCTTACCTAATCCCATATACAAATATTAACTCAAAATAGATAAAAGAACTAAATATAAATCTTAAGACTATAAACTTTTAGGAGAAAATCTGGGTCATAAAACCTCACAACACTGAAATTGGTAGTGATTTCTTGGATATTTCAATGGCACAGGCAACAGAAGAGTATACAAACTCCCTAAAAAATAAAAAAAATATTGTATATCCAAAAACAATGTAAACAGAGATAACAGTTACTAATAGAATGGGATAAAATATTTCCAAATGCTATATCTGAAGGTATATTAATATTCCAATTAGAAATCCTAAAAATTAACAACAATAAAGGCAAACAATACCATTTAGAGATAGGTAAAAGACTAACATAAGTAATGAATCTCCACAGATAACCAATCTTAGTTGACTGTTGGATGGAAACTCTTGTTTCTCTGGTTCTGGTGTGTGTTACCTATTTCTTCTTTGTAGTTAATCTCTCTGAGTATTTTCTCTAGTGCTGGTTTTGAAGACAAAAATTCCTTCAGTTTCTGTTTGTCATGGAAGCTTCTTATTTCTCCATCTAATTTGATAGAAAGTTTTGCTGGGTAGGAAATTTTTGGCTGGAAGTTGTTTTCTTTCAGAGTTTGGAATATGTTACTCCAAGCCCTTCTGGCTCTCATGACTTGGTTTGGGAAGTCTGGAGTGATTCTAATTGGCTTGCCTCTGAATGTCACTTGGCCCTTTGTTTTTGTTGCCTTTAAGATTCTCTGCTTGGCTTCCACATTGGTCATTTTGACAATTATGTGGCGTGGGGATCCTCTTCTCTGATCCTGTCTAAAGGGAGTTCTCTAAGTTTCCTGGACCTGTGTATCAACCTCTTGCTCTATGTTTGGAAATTTTTCTGCTATTACTTCCTTGAAGAGATTGTTGATCCCTTTGGTTTCACTTTCTTTTCCCTCCTCTATTCCAATTATTCTTAGGTTAGCTCTCTTAAGATGGGCCCATATTTCTTCAATATCAGATTCCTGCTGTCGGATATTTTTTCCTAGATTAGAAACTATGCGTTCATTTTTGGAATGATCATCTTCTAAGAGCGAGATTCTGTTCTCCATGTGTTCTAATCGGTTGTTTGTGCTTTGAATTGAGGCCTTTACTTCATTAATTGCATCCTTTATCTCTTTTGGGCTCTCTCTGAGTTCTTTTCGAAGCACCTCTATTATTTCTACAGTTATTTTCCCGATTTGATCTTCTAGAAATCTCTGATTTTCTGTTTTATCGGGTTCTGATGTTGTGGGGTTGTGGGCATTCATTGCTCCAGTATTATTCCTCTTTCCCATGATTTCGGAAGTTTGTGCCTTCTCTGGGTTCTTCCCTTGGGTCACTATGACTTCACTTAAGGTGTTCTGGATCTCGAGTCTGTATTATCTCAGACCCCACTACTCTTTTACTGGGTTGTATCACAGAGTCTCCGACCCAGAGAGTCGATAGAGGCTGCTTTAGATTGTGGGAGGTGCCAGGTTGCACGTTCTCCTATGGTGTGATATCTATGCCACTGCCCCTCCCCCACTGCATCAAGTCCCAGGGAGTACAGTACTGGGATTTCTCCTCTGTGGCCCGCAATTTGACTCACTGTTCTCGAGTACGCAGATGTAGCTGTACTGGATTCGGTGAATTCTCTGCTGCTGCCGCCGGTGGCAATCCCTTTTTTCTCTTAATACAGTATTTCACCAATGAATGATATAATCTTACATTTATAGTGGCTATGTGATTCTTACTTATTATTTCAAACTTAAGTATTCAAAATGGTATAATATGCCTCAAGGAAACTAAATGATGGTATACAAAAAATAAATTCCATAAGTATAACTGTTTATCAAATCTTTTTTAGAGTTCAAAAACAGGAAATATTCTATATAGCTGATCCTTCACATTAAACATACAATCTAAATACTGGTGTTAAAATGAACACTCAAGAATACAAAAAAATTCTGAATGAGTGTAGTAGAAATTCAACAAGCTTAATGGTCTCAATGCCATTCAAGAAAAGGCACTCTGGCCTAGAAAAGCGAGGAGCCCATATGCGGCGGTGCACATGCGCTAGGGCTGCTGTCAGAGGAGCCAAGCCCAGCTGCAGCACCGCAGGGCGGTTTCCCGGCCACAGAGCCCTGCAGCTGCCTGGCAGGTGGGCACGGAGCACCGGCAGGGAGAAGAGTGAGCTGGAAGAGGGGATCTGTCAGGAAGAAAACGGAGAAGGAAAAGAGGGCCCCGGAAGAACAACAGATACAACCGAGGCATGAAGATGTGTCAGCCAGAAGCATGATTATGAAAAAGAAGCGGCCTGACCTGAAAGGAGCAGAGGGTGCTGGTGCACACACAGGGCACAGAGGACTGAACGCGAGCGTCCAGGCTGTGGAGGGCGTGGACGCCACGCCAAGTGATCTGAGCACTCGGCAGTCAAAGCACGGGCATTCCACTGCCTCGTGGGAAAGGGGCCGAGGGAAACATGAAGAGCATAGGACACAGGGAGGGTCCAACAGCCACCGGGTGTTGCTGTGCAGAGCAGCAGTGAACGGTCAGAAGTCCTCCAGCGGAGGGAGAGCAGCAGTATATAAAAAGAACAACATACAGCCTTCTGATGACTAATCAGTACTCTGGAGAAGGCTAAGGATCAGAACTTTGATTTTAAATATGGCAAGAGAGTAGCTTCTGATCAAGGCCTGAAGGAGTGAAACTGAGTCTTGAAGATGAGCGGGGGCTGCAAGGGCCAAGGGCCCGGCAGGAGCAGGCCCAGCCTGCGGGGACAGAGGGGCCTGCAGCTGCCCAGGAAGCACAGCAGAGGCCAGCAAACCCAGGCGGAGAGTTCATGAGAAGCCACTCCGCCCTCTGCCCCGCAGGCCCCTGCAGGCATCCTCACCAGACAGGGGCCGCGGAGTGTTGAGATGGTCTGACGTGCCGTGTAGCAAGAGCACCTGGGTCTGTGCCGAGGATGCAACACAGAGCACAGGCAGAGCGGGAGCTTTCTGGAGAGCGAATGCACTAACACGCGAGGAACGGCACCTGGGAAAGGTGGTGGCATGGCGTGTGAAGAGAGCTTCAATTCTGCAGGTGTCCTTGGGGCAGCCGAAAGGCTCGGAGGTAACGTGTTCAGGAAAGAAGTCAGAGCTGACTCCACGCTGCCAAGTCCACAAAGCAGAAGCCGCCACGCCTACGCCCTCACAGCAGATGTAAGCAAGCTCTGACCTAGGCTGGCAGAGGTGGGCGGCCCCACAGGAGGGGCACTGGAAAGCCTGGGGGTCTCAGAACCAGGACAGGTGAACTCAAGGCCAGATGTGCCCAAGGAACTCGAAGGTTAAGTAAAAGATAAAGAGAGGAACGCTGACCAGAGGGAGTGAAGGTACAGAGAAAATACATGTGTGGAGCAAAACTAAGCAGGAACCTTTTCACACTCTCACCTCCACAAAGCTTGGTGGGCTGAAAACAGAAAATGCAGACAGGAGGAATTAAGACAGCAGAATGATGCGTCAAAGTTAAGAAGGGAGAGATGATGAAAATGGATTCTCAAGGCAGGGACAGCAGGCTGAGTGGCTGAGCAAGGTGAGGGGCAAAGGCCTGGGACGGAGGAGCCGAGAGCAAGTTCACCGCTCACAGGCAGGAGACAGACGCCGGTGGCAGGAAGACAGTGCAGCCGGGAGCAGTGAGTAGCAGTGAGTAGCGTTCCGTGGAAGCTGAGTCCTAGGGCCTGGCAGACAGGAGGCAGGAGGAGCCAAGCAGCTGATGGACAGGCAGCACCAGACGGCAGAGTGGCAAGGCTAAGCAAGCAGGACTGCAGCCCTCGCTGAGCTCAGGGCCTGGGCCTGGCTCGAGCAAGAGCTCACTTCCTACAGCAGGCAGACAGGGGCCGCACGCCCCCAGCTTGTCTCTGTTCACAAAGAGGACCCATGATTAGATTATGTCCCCAAATACATCAGAAAATAATACATCAGATTCTGAATGTCCCCACAAAGATGAAATAAAGTGGACTACTCTACACTTAGAGAACCTTGGGTTTTTTTTTTCCCTCCCTTTTACTAAAAATAACAAGAATAAAATAAAAACAAGAGAATTTACGCTAAGACAGAACTTCTCAAGTTGGAAACTGATGTTCTGAGTGTGCAGCTGTGGTGGAGCCGTCTGGTGCGCTGCGGAGAGGCAGCAGCGCCTGCGGCTACCCTCAGTCCCCGCCCCACGGTGACAGCCAAACGCCCCCTAGGTGAGGACCGCTTCTTGAAACTTGGAAGAGGGGACAAATGTCAGGTGTGAGTGATTGTCACTTCCATGTAACTGAGTATCAAAGTGTGGAAGGGAACGGAGGAGCAGAGAGGGGGCAGAGAGGGGAGGAAACCACATTCCAAAGCACAAGATCCTACCAGAAAAGTTTTCCAGCCTGTGCTTCTCCTCCCCGTATGTAATGAGTTATTTCTTTGGTGAAATTCCATTCTTCTTCTAGGAGATTCTTTAAACTATGGGATGCTTGAGGTAACTGCTGTAGCATTTGGATCCAGCTTCTCATGTAATCAAAATACACCTTAAAACACAAAAATATAAAAGGAGATCTGAGTAGAGTTCAGCACTCGCAGCGCCACCTTGTGGGTAACAGACTCTAATGAGAGGGAAGCAGAAGGGCCCTGGAAGCGCCAGGCCGGGCCCTTCACCACACCAGGAGCACGCCCCTCGCCCTCGCCGCAGTGCCCCGCAGCTTAACACGCCACCACACTCCTGCGAATTCCTAAGAAAGTAGCCAGGACGTTCAACAGGCACAGAAAAGTCCAATAATGTGAGGAACAGCACTTAGGAATGTTACTACGAACACTGTGGGTGCGGCTCCTGTAAGAGGGAGGGGCGTCACCTGCTCAGTGACTGACTTTAGCTGGACAAAGTTATCCTTTCACCAAGAGGAAGCAGTACACTTCCCACCACTCCTTCCTGACACTCAAGATTTTTGTGACCTAATCTTCTCAAGACTTATTACATACAAACTAACCATAACCAAAACCCCCACTTGTGTTGAATTGGGGGTGCGCCAACACCATCCTTCCAAGCTCCCCATCCCCGGATTCTCAGCGGGGCTTGTCTGTTGGCTAGGAGGACTTTACTAGCAAGTCATTTTTCTCTCAAGACAGGCCCACAGAGGCTATTTCAAAAGTTATGCTAAAGGATAACCTGACTGGGAGAAAAAAGCCTGAGAGGCGCACTGTCCCTCAGACCTGGGCGGACACAGCTCCACTACCTCCTGAGTGTGGAGATGTTACCATGGAGACACCAACCTGCTCTGAAGACGACTCTTTCCTCCAGCTAGAAGCTCACAGATTCACTTTGCATTTCAGTGTTCTCACCAGGCTACATGTTAAGCCCACTATTCAGGATGGTTCTTTTTCTGACACTCAGGAATGACTTTCAGTCAGCCAACTGCAACAACTTTCTTTTTTTGACTGCTCTGGGTCCTCGCCCTCCAGGCTGTGCAGTGGGGCTCCGGAGGCCTGTCCACGCTGACTAGCTGCGTGTGCGTGACCTACACTTTATGGGCCTACCATCGTCTTACCGAGTGAGCAAGCCTCTCCAGCAGCAGGCCCAGCGCCTCCCTCACCTCCTGGTCTCCCTGCCCCTCGGCAGACACATCCTAGCCCTGCTGTGTGCTCGAGGGCTGCAGAGGGTTGACTCCCTGAGCTTCCACATTACCATTTTCAAATCATTATTCTCTCATATTCTTCTTTATAAAGCAAAACAAAAGAAACACTCTCCCTCTACAGGATTTGTGCTGTCAGCTTACCACTCCAAGTGCCACGCCCTGCACCCCGCTACCCTCGCTGCCTTCTGCCTGCCTACCAAGAGCCCCTGCCAGCGGACGCCCAACAGGCCTCCCCTGGGCCCACACTCGGAGCGGAAGCCGCGGGGAGTCACCGGGCAGGAGGAACCCCGGCTCTGGGAAGCAACAGCCCCGCTTCCCTCTGCAGCCGCTAGTTTCAAAGTCTCTGCCTCCTGTTCCCAGAAGCTGAGCTCCCCTCTCTGCATGAAAAACAGAAATCATTAGATACAGAATCCCTCCACTGCCTGCAAACCTGCACCCGCTGCTGTGTATGCTCCTCCTTCCAGCACAGGAGCCACCTTCCTCCTCATCCCAGCATTGCATTTTAAGACCCGTGTCCTGAAAGCTGAGGAGCTTCACACTACAGACATTCCCTGTATCATGCATGAACTTAGCATGTTTCCTTCTACTCTAAATGTTTTTTGAAAATAATGTTATTACATAGATTACAACATGTATATAGTTCTGTGTGTTTGTCTACTTTTTACACAAATTGGGTTAAAGTGGGTACGTCAACCTTCAAATAAGCCCAGATCCTTTTTTTTGGGGGGGGTGGCACAGGGGGTGGAATCCAGAGGCTTTCTACCACTGGGCTATACTCCCAGACCTATTTTATATTTTATTTGGAAACAGGGTCTCACTAAGTTGCTGAGTGCCTCACTCAGTAGGTGAGGCTGGCTTTGAACCTGTGCAATCCTCCTGTCTCAGCCTTCCAAGCATGGGGATTACGAGCGTGCACTACCACACCCAGCCTAGATCCCCTTTTGAGCAAGCCCTTCTCTACCCTAGCCTTACCCTTGGAGCCCAAAGGCCTGTCTCCTTCACCATGTTCTCCCGGCTGCAAATTTGTTTGTGATTATACCACACACCATCCCATCATTCCAAACTCCAAGAAAAAGCTATGTTCCTGGCGGAGTCCTCGGTACTCCGCAGGCCTCCCTGCACACAGCAGACCCCAGTAATCCACCTGCAGCATGGAGACGTCCTGCCTGCTGCCTGGCTCCCGATGCCCTGGGGCCTCGCTGCCTGCCTTCCGCACCTCGCGTCTCACCTGCCACCTTCCTGTTCTCAACCTTACCTCCCTGCTGCGGCTCCTCAGGTATTCCATGTTCCTCGCCCTGTGCTTGCTGTCTGGGTTACTGCTGACACAGGGGCCAGGGAAATGAGCAGACAGCTCCAGCTCCAACTTAAGTTTGCTGCTGCGAACCCTCACCAAGTCACTTCCTAGGAACTGTGGGGCAACAGACATCTAGAACTTCACACTGTGATACCCCAAAGTCACAGACTTCTGCTGGTGACTGTGATACCTGCTCCCCCGACTCGCAACTGTTCTGGCTGGCTGACTGGGGGACACTAAGCTCTACTCCTGCAGCTGATGCCATGTGCACATCCTCAGCCACAACAGAGCTCTGCAGGACACAACTGCCACTCACAGGCACCAGGGCTCTGGCCAGTCACGGCACTGGCCCCTCCTCTAAACACCAGGGCTCTGGTCAGTCACTGCACAGGCCACCACTGGACACCAGGGCTCTGAACCTGGACAGCTGTGCCTGGCACTTCTTATAACCTAGGCTTCTGCCATCGCACCGGTGCACACAGGCATGGAATCCACATGGCCAGGAGTTCACCTGTCCGCTGCTCCTCCCATTGTGGGACAAAAGGCACTCGGTGTGTTTTTGGAGGCCATCAAAGATAGTTCAAGAAACAAAGAACTTTCTTTTTAAACTCTGGTTTAATTAACTATAAAAAGAGAAAAATAACTTGTGTGTTGCTTTTAACCATAACTTTTCATTGACAGACTTTTCTGACATACAAAGTATATGGGACTTCAAAATACCATCATTTGCCATACTCTGGCCTTTTATGTATTCTTCCCAAACAGAAAAGTTCATGCTCATTAAAACCATTTCTCATAATATGCCAGATAGTATGAGTCCTCCCCACCCACCCACCTTCTTCTCTCTGCATTTCTATCCAGGCTGGAGGCACAGGATGTTTGAATTCCCAGCTCCAGGAGCGCACAAGGGTGCAAAACAGGCCTCTGTGGGGAATGGGGCTGGGCTCTCAGATGGGTTCCCACTGCTACCTGGCTGGCCATTACAAGCTGGGTTGCTTCTGGAGGGGCTGAGGCATCAAGAAGGTGTCAAGCCAGAACAAGAGCATCCCCAGAGCCAGGCACCTGGGAACTGCAGTGCCACTGGATTTCATCAACCTGCCACATCAAGAGGCCATCTATGCATTTGCCCTGGTGACTCTAACACGCGTTTACCACACACTAACACTCTACCCCACAAGACATGGAGAAGAAGGATTCCAAGTTACAGCCCTGGGTCTTGAAGCTTTCCGTCCAATCCGAGCCCTGAGCAGAGCCTCTGTTTAATGTTAGGCCACAGTACAATACTGACGGTAATCGCTCAGAGTTCAAAGAAGGTAGAGGTAACAGTAGACTTAAAGGTTAACACTATCAGAGAAGCTTTCTGGAAAAAAATAAAACCTGAAAGTAAGTCCTCAGTGGGAAGATAAGGAGAAAGGGGACATTTCTAGTAGAAAATAATAACAATAATGATATGAACAACAGTGCAGAAGTTAGAAACCCTGGGGAGCGCAGTGCCTGTGAGAACAGGGTCCCCGGCAGAAGCAGGTCTACTCCTGCACGTCGGGCTACACACGGCCTCTGGAGCACAGGATCCCTCCTGAAACCCTCCTCAGAGTGTGTCCCTCTGTGTGCCCAGGCTGGCTTGGGGTCCACCTCAGCACGCTTCTACCCTGACCCGTCCTCACCAGACCAGGCTTCCTGTTCTTCTTTACCATGTCCAGAGCTAGGCAAGGCCCCCAAGACTGTCCCCAGGTACAACAAAATTGGTTGCTCAGAGGTGGCTGAATAAAGGATCAGCAGATTTTATTATCTTTCTGGGCATTCTATCATAAAATGAACTATCCTACAATTAAGCAACGAAGTAGATTAAGACTTGTCAGAAATGCCAAACCACTGAGGATTAACACAAAACAAAAAAAGTGAGCCTAAATAAAAAACAAATGCGATCTACTTCTAGACAGATTCCGATCAAGAACTGCCACGCCCCCCTAGGTAAAGATAAGCGAGAAACGCCTCCTGTCCCTCCTCACCATCAACATCTTCTGCAGGTCCTCTTCGAAGGCGTCGATGTTGCAGTCAGTCTTCTCCAAGTCGTCCAGCACCTCCTGCAGCATGAACTGGTAGTACTGCTTCATCAACAGGCCGCCCTTCAGGACCTCCTTACACTCCCTCACCAGCTGCAAAATAACAGGAACAGGCTCTATCGTCCACACACCGACAGGCTCCCACTTCTCACACATTCCCGCTAAAGTCTCAAATAACTCAGGGCAACTCTGCTTCGATACAGTTTCTGCATTCTTGATCATTTTATTTTTTAATAAACATTTTATAAGTCCCAGACAAGTAAATACAAACAGACTTTACTATTACAGCATGGAAACAGACACAGTGGTCCACGCCTGTAATCTCAGCTACTTGGGGGGGTCTAGGCAGAAAGATCTCCAGTAAGAGACCAACCCAGGCAAGTTAGCAAGACCATATCTAAAAATCAAAAATAAAAAGGAGCAAAGATGTAGCTTAGTGGTAGAGCAGCAGGGTTCAATCATCAATCATCAATAACACACACACACACACACACACACACACACACACACACACACACACCCTATGGATACACAGAGAAAATAATACATGGACAACTATCGCTTTGCTAAAATATATTCTCCTACTGCTATCCTCGAATCTGCAGTCGTCCTGTCTCAGCCTCCCAAGTACTGGGATTAAAGGCCTGTTATACCACACTCAGCTTCTGTGCTCTTTTAGAAAAAAGAGGAAGTAGGTGGTAGAAGGGCTAAACCATAACCTTGTATTTTGAGGACTACCTGTAAAGAATATTTTAAATTGCCCTGGAAAGAACACCTTATGACAACAGTGAAAATATGCTCATTTTTCACTATTTGCAATAATAAAAGGAAAAAAATCCTCACCACAAAAAAGGAGGCTATAGAATAATATATGATTGCTAATATTTAAACAGCCTTTGAAACAAACCTGCTTGATGCTCAAGAGAGAAGGCTCTCCAGCAGGTCTCTGTTCCAATCGTAGCTTCAGACACTCATGGATCACATTCAGCAGGACCCGGCAGAGCACTAGGAAGGCGGGTTCGAACGAGGGCAAGTCCATGGCCCTCAGCTCCTCCCAGGACACAGCGCTGCACTTCTGCTCACAGGATGGCGGCGACCTGGACAGCTGCACATAATCCGAGCCCCACATGGGATCTGGAAATTCAGAAAACTAACAAAAATTCAAGACAGAGATTAAAGAACACACAGGACAATGTCCTAAGGCTGTGGTTATAAACCACTGTTCTCTACAATTTGCTAACAAATCTACAAAGTTCTAATTTTAAAGAGAAAATAATCTTCAATAATTCAACACAGACCCAAAAAGTTCTTAGCATGTTAGGAAACTATAACAAGAACTGAAACCAAATCATAATACTTTCATCACGATAGTAGTAAAAGAAAAAGGATTAGAACATGTTATTGTGAAGATCACATCTATCTACAACTGTCTCTGGGCTGACAAACTAGAGAATTATTAAAATTTTAGATTACCAAGTACACTAAGCAATAATGATGGACAAGTTTTCCTAAGATCATTCTGGTTGGTACCACTCCATTATCTGTTATGCTTCTTAAGCATCCTGGTGTTGCTTGACCTTACTTTAGCAGTCCCCTCAAATTCCTTATACTGTTTCCTATAAAGGGGGAATTTGGAGCTTTTCTATTGTTCTTAAGCCTCTGGCAACATCTTATTTACCAATCATATTCAAAGACCTTGCCTTGGCCTCTCACGCTCTTGAGCTGGCCCTCGTTCTCCCTTGAATATGTATACTCACTTGTCCTTAATAAACCTCTGCCTTTGTCTCTGATCAAAAAAAAAAAAAAAGACCTTGCCCCTTGCCTTCTCCTTTTATTGAGAAAGCTGAGATCACTGAAATTTAAATACCTCAACCTTTTAATTTATAACCTCACCATTTGTAGCTATTCTACCTCCATGATGTCACTGACACTCTTCTGTCACTTACTGAGCTCTCTACTGGTATCCCCTGCTTACATCTTGACTTTCACCTATTCTCTCCACAGAAATAGCCATCTCAAAACATAAACCAGACATGTACATGATACCCTCAGACCATCCACGTGAATGACATCAATTATGCCCTTGGCCCGCATGCATATGGCAGTCAATCTACATGTGCTGCATGAATACAGGAACATCATCATTCTCTGAAGCAATCAGGATGCCCCTTGCCCACCCACCAGATAAGGCCACAGAACTCAGCCTGAATCTCAGCCCCCCCCCCCAATCCTCCTGGGCAGCCTCCCCTCTCCTCCACCTCCCACAGAGGACCTCCCGCATATGTGGGCCTCCCGAATGCATGCACCAGGCAGCCTCCTGCCCTGCAGCCTGCTCCACTGGAGAAGCTCCTCCCTTCATATTCCCTCCTCATGCTCAATTTTCTAATTTCACCTCATGGCACTTTTTCAACAACTTTATTTTTCCCCTCACAGCATGCCAACTAAAACATGCTATATCTGAGTTCATTTTGACATGCATTATAGAGATGAGAGAAAGAAGAAATGAAATAAAGGTTCAAAAGTCAGAACACCTGGCTTTCAGTTATTTAATTAACTAAGTGATTCTGGAAGCACTGAGTCATCTCTCAGGCCTGGTCCTTTTTTTAAATAGAGTTGTGCTAGGGCTTGTGACTCAGTGGTGGAGTAACTGCCTAGCACACGCAAAGCCCCAGGGTCAATCCATGGCACCACAAAAAGTCATCTCCATTATAAAGTTTGAATAGAATACACCTGTGGGAAAAACACTTTAACAAGCTTGATGCAAATATCATTTGTAAAATTACTACTGTTCACATACTACCTCTCCTATTATACAACTAGCTGCTTTAGAGTAAATGCAGACAGCCATATCTGAAGTCAAGACTCACATAAATGCCCACATCGACAACTTTCAGGGACTCAACACCTGAACTGCAAAGAAGCTCAGCTGCAGATAGACTACTGTGGTGTCCGTCACTTCTGCAGGACGGTGCCCTGTCCCTGGGTTTGCTGCACACAGTGTGGTTCTCACAAAAATGCCCACCACCATCTCCTTGCTTCTCTTCCTTGAGCCAGACATGCAGCCATTTCATGAGGTCTGTCTGCCCCACTCCTAACAGTCCCCCAATCCACCTTGCACTCTCCACACTAATAGCCTTAGTTCATACTAAGGCCTTGGGTCACTTTTCGGCTGCTTTCCCGCTTCCAACATTTCAACCCTGATCTTATAATAACTCCCAATGTCATTTTGTTCTAAAGCTTGTCTTATCCCTTCTGATGTCAAACGCCACACGTCACTGGCTTCCCTAAATACCAGGTTCTCTTACTTTACCCAAAGTCTGGTCTCCACACAGATATCAATACTTACCTCCTACCACACTCTCCTTCAGCTTAATATAAGTGTCTTATATGTCCCTGACTTAGCAAATATGCCTCCGTACTTTTGCACAAAGTAATAATTATCTTCAGAGGTTAGGATCTGCTGACAATGCCCTGCCCCTAGTGAACTATTCATATATATATTATGAGGGATTGAAGTTTTGAACCCAGGGGCATTCTATCACTGAGCCATATCCTTAGCACTTTTTATTTTGAAGCAGCGTCACTAGGTTACTACAGCTGGCCTTGAATCTGCAAATCTTCGGTCTCGGCTTCCTAAGTACTGGAATTACAGGCACATGCCACCCCCAGTGCCTAGTTAACCTCAACTGTAGGAAGGAATTCAGATATCATCCTCCTTTATAAAGCTTGCTGTAATTGTCTCAGATAATGTATTTTCTCACAGTACCCCTGCAAATGCTTCCTTCCTCAGTTGTATTTATCATTTTTACTATAATGTGTTATTTATCTATTTGATTTCCCCAACAGATCATCAGTTCCAAAGAAGACTACCTCTTGTTAACTATGGCTCTTCACCATTTAGCTCAGTACCAGCCACATAACAGACACGAAAGCTCCTACTTCTCAAGTTTGTTACTGTTCCCCTTCCTTAATAACAACAGTGATCACTGTAGTGATAGGTTGACAGTATCTACAGTTTTAAAAGTGAGTGTTTTGATTAAAAATAAAAACCTACATACTTGGTTTAACTGAGACACATTTAATGACAAAAAGAAGGATTAGGTTTTCTTCTTAGATAATATTCCCAGTGACACTGAAAGCCTAAAAGGAAAATCTTCTCTCACTCCTTAAAACATAGACATTTAGTTTCAAGTAATAAAACAAAGACACATCAAACAAATAAAATATCAGCATATAACTGCTAACAAAGAAACCTGGGGAATATGCTGAGTATTTCCGACTAGTGATCTGCCTCAGCACATTTATATATCCTTTTATGTTCAACACATATGTTTGCATTTAAATTAATACATACTGTACTTGGGTTTCCCTAAAAGGCAAGAATTTCTAACACAGCCACATAACTTTTAAAATGATTACTTAGGATAAATGTGGTCAGAGTTAAGACATTTCTATTTAAAGGCTTTAGGCACTTTAATTTTTTTTCCTGGTATAATGACATCAGAAATAAATGTTTATATAAAGCGCTATAAAATTTGACAAACTTACTATGATAAAATTCTAAAGACTTCTTTTGGCATGCTCTGCACCCCCAGCCTGCTGACCCAATTGCTACAGGCCCCTGAGCAAGGTAACAGTCCGTCCTCTAGGAGACCCCAGACCGCCTGCTTGGTGGCTGAGGAGGTGAGTCCTGCAGCGGTGCTTGAGAGATCAGTATGTATGCAGGCAGACAAGAACGGATGCTTGAACTCCGCAGTGAAGGGGAGTCACGAGTTTCTTAAGAGATCAAGGTGAAGAATCAGAACGGTTGGCTTCAAACAATGCTGACTTGATGGAGGACAGGAGAGAACCATAAAAATACCCGATGCAAGATCCCACTCTGAAACCCTCTGGAGAAAATAAACCAAGACTCCTGGATAAATTCAATAAAGGTAATGAAATTAACTGCAGAAATTATCACTATAACCCAGGTCCCAAGGAAAAAGAAATGGAATTGCAAGTAAAAAAGAATAGACATGGAAGTCAGATGTAGGAGCTCTGACGGAGCTCCATAAAGAACAAAAGGACGCGATGAAGGAATGCTCAGGGCAGTCGAGGTGGGTGGCAGGCAGAGGAGGCGGCGGGGCGGCAGCAGGTCGAGGCCTCCACCCTGACCACGACCACCTCTCAACAGTGACGAGCTCAGAGAACAGCTCGTGTACCTTGTCTAAAAAAACACATACGGACGTACAACAGAGGCCAGTCAGAGGAAAAGTACGCTGAAATAAAATCTCAAGAAGGGGGAGAAAAACACCAAAGGAAGTAGCTTGAACCTGGCAAAAGTAACTGAGCTGACCCAACCACACGGTGGTAATTCGGTTATGAACTATAATTCAAGTCCTAGAATAAAATATTTATAATTCTTTAAAAAGCACCACTATAAGGAGGAAATCTGGATCTTACATTTCACATTATTTCAATAAAAGTGTGGTCCGGCAATGCCACACATCTGTCTTGACTCCATCCACTGAGGAGCCCAGGACTAAACACAGTGTCAGGCCCTTGACCAGGCAGCCACACTACGGGACTCAATAATACAAGGACAATTACAAAAGTGCAACTAAACTGATCCCCGCGCCACTCTGTGTGCATTTGACTTCAAACTGAAACTCACGTGGAAGAACAGGATGTGCAAAGACGGCCCAGGAACGTTGAGAAAGACAAAAGGAATAAGAACTGCACTACAAGATGCTAAACTTCACTACGCCTATGTTATCTAAAACAGAAAAGTCCTGGGACAGAAATAAACAGATGAGCAGAACAAACACTCAGTTACCTAAGCATTAAGCAGTAAGGTCATTAATTTAGCATTAAGGTCAGCTGTGGAGAATGAATTATCCAATGAGTATTTAGGCAATTAAAGAAACATAATTACATACTTTTCTCATGCACTATACCTCATATTATCAGAAGGGATCATTTTTAAGTTATACACCTGTTTTAGAAATTCTTGCCTGTTATCTATTAATTTAAACTTATCTATTAATTTAAATTAAAAAGTACATGTTTGGAGCTGGGCGTGGTGGCGCACGCTTGTAATCCCAGCGCTTGGGAGGCTGAGACAGGAGGATCGCACAGGTTCGAAGCCAGCCTCAGCTACTGAGTGAGGCTCTCAGCAACTTAGTGAGACCCTGTTTCCAAATAAAAATATAAAATAGGTCTGGGAGTATAGCCCAGAGGTAGAAAGCCCCTGGGTTCCACCCCTAGTACCACCAAAAAAAAAAGTACATGTTGAATGTATATATTTGAAAAAAAAAAGAGACTTCGGACATATTATGACTTACACATACAGCAATACACTAGGTTAAGGCATTTAAAATTGCCTTTTAAGTCAACTAAAAATGATCAAGTATTGACAACTGGTCGGTCAAATTAATAAAAAGAATTCTGGGAAAACAAGTTTCTCTTATGTCCCCTTTAGAATACACAGAACACTAGCACAGCAAAACCAAAATTCTTTGAGACACATCTACAAGAAAGCGAGGTGATGCCTTGCAAGGTTACACAGGCCTAGTACTTGGGAGTATAGTACAGGAGGACCACAGGTTTGAGGCCAGCTTCAGCAACTTAGCATGACTGGGGTTTTTTTTTTTGTCTTTTTAAGGAAGGAAGGAAGGAAGGCCGGCCGGACGGACGGAAGGAGTTGGTTTAGGGTATAGCTTGGTGGTAGAGCCCCCAAAGAGAAAAGGTAATGAGGGACATAATGAACAGTTCCAAGGCCCACGCAGTACAGCACTTGTGCAAGAGAAGCAGAGGGAATTAACAAGGTGCTGAATGTGCTTAAACAGGCAAGTCACAAAACCATCAGTTAGTACTCAAGGGAAAGCTCAATGCACCTCTTTAAGAACATCTGTGAGATTGGCATAGATATGGACAAGTTCATGAGTGATGTCTAGGTGTGGAAGAGTAGTGTAGGCCCTCAAAACTCTTAATACCTAGCACCCCAAATTCCCTTCCAAGACAAAGCCCCACAATGTGCCTCTGCAAGCAAACACACACACACACACACACACACACACACTACAGTAAAACCCAGTGACCAAGCCAGACGTGGTGTCACATGCTTGTAATCCCAGCATTTGGGAGCCTGAGACTAGAGGATCACGGTTCTTGGACAGCCTTAGCTACTTAGTGAGGCCCTCCACAACTTAGTGAGAACCTGTTTCAAAATGAAGAAATGGCTTGGAGGTCGAATGCCACTGGGTTGTAGTCCCAACCCCACCCCCCCCCAAAAAAAAAACCCTAGTGATCAGTAAAAAGCCAACCAAAAAAAAAAAAAAAAAAAAAAAAGATGGCCCAAAAAGGAAAAGACTGTGAAAAGACAGCAAATGATTAAGTGTGTATTTTTTAGCATCTTAGAAAATGATCTCAAAACCATCTAAACACTTTACTAACTCCCTCTCTCCTTAAAGTTCAAAAAAACAAATACAATGCTTAAAAATGAGCAAGATAAAAGGACTGTGGTAGATTCTAACACAGGATTATAAGCAGAGAGAATAAGAATAGCCTCACAGTCAATGAAAGCCAGCCAGAAAAATATGCCCACCACTCAACAGACAAGAATTGTAGCACAAATTTTTAAATAAGCTAAAAGAAATTAAGAAAATCATAGACTGTCTTTAAAAACACACGAATTCAAGTGCAGGAAAAAAAAAAACACATTTAAAAAATAAACAAAGGGAGACTTCCGGGAAGATGGCGACGGAGGAAAGCGGCACAAGTCCCGCTAACAATCGAACTCTATTACCACAAAACCAGCGCCTTTCAGAGCCAGAAAACACCACCAGCAAAGAAATAAAAACTGTAAATAAAAGGGACAGAGAAAAAGAGGGCTGGAAAAACAAGACACCAGAAAGAAACCAGACCGAAGTGCCGTGGCCGCCGCAGCGCAGAACGACCACAGTGGCTGGAGCTGCCGGAGCCACAGTGCGAAGAAGCTGGAGCACCCAGAGCCGCGGCACGGAGCAGCATGGCCTACATCTTCCCTAGCAGCACCAGGCTCCAGAGAGGAGGGAGACTCAGAACGGAGCTCAAATCCAGAGAGGAGGTACGCTGGCCTCGTGGCCTAGGACGCAGCAACAGCGCCTTACTGCTGGTGGCAGCGGCGAGTTCACCAGACGGCTGAAGACCAACGCACTCAACCAGCCACCAGGCTCCAGAGAGGAGGGGTGGACAGTGAGCCGAGGTGAGCAGGTGCTGAACAGCCGGGTAGCAGTGAGCAGTTTTGTCGACGCAGGGAACATCTAAAGCTCCCAAGAGCCAGGCACAGCACACCTGGCAGGGACTCAGAGCGGAGCTAAAAACCAGAGAAGAAATACGCCGCATCACGGCCGAGGGCGTGGCAGTGGTGCCATATTGCCAGTGGCAGCAGCAGCGAACCCACCGAGTTCACTACAGCTCCATCAGCGCACGCAGCAACCGTGAGTCAAATTGCGGCCCCTAGGGGAGAAATCCCGGAACTGCACTCCTAGGGACTTGCGCAGATAGTCTCCCTGGGTCAGAGATGTTAGCAGTGCAACCCAGTGGGGGAGTGGCGGTGGCAGAGATATCACACCATAGTCACAACTCCCCGATGTAGAACGCCCAACTTAGCACCCCCCAAAGTCGAAGCAGCCTCGATTGACTCCCTGGGTCTGAGACTTTGTGATACAACCCAGTAAAGGAGTAGTGGGGACTGAGATACCACAGACTCGAGATCCAGAGCATCTTAAGTGAACTCGTAGTGGCCCAGGGAAGAACACAGAGAAGGCACAAACTTCCAAAATCAAGGGAAAGAGAAATAACAATGGAGCAGTGAATGCCAACAACCCCACAACATCAGAATCTGATAACACAGAAATGCAAAGATCTCTAGAAGATCAAATCAGGAAAATAACTTTAGAAATAATAGAGGACTTTCTAAAAGAATTCAGAGAGAGTCAAAAAGAGATAAAGGATGCAATCATTAAAATAAAGGCCTCAATTCAAAGTATAAACAACAGATTAGACCACATGGAGAATAGAATCTCGCTTCTTGAAGATGATCATTCCAAAAATGAACGCATAGTTTCTAATTTAGGAAAAAAAAAACCAACAGCAGGAATCTGACATTGAAGAAATATGGGCCCATTTTAAGAGAGCTAACCTAAGAATAATTGGAATAGAGGAGGGAAAAGAAGGTGAAACCAAAGGGATCAACAATCTCTTCAAGGAAGTAATAGCAGAAAATTTTCCAAACATAGAGCAAGAGGTTGATACACAGGTCCAGGAAACTTAGAGAACTCCCTTTAGACAGGATCAGAGAAGAGGATCCCCACGCCACATAATTGTCAAAATGACCAATGTGGAAGCCAAGCAGAGAATCTTAAAGGCAACAAAAACAAAGGGCCAAGTGACATTCAGAGGCAAGCCAATTAGAATCACTCCAGACTTCCCAAACCAAGTCATGAGAGCCAGAAGGGCTTGGAGTAACATATTCCAAACTCTGAAAGAAAACAACTTCCAGCCAAAAATTTCCTACCCAGCAAAACTTTCTATCAAATTAGATGGAGAATAAGAAGCTTCCATGACAAACAGCAACTGAAGGAATTTATGTCTTCAAAACCAGCGCTAGAGAAAATACTCAAGGAGATTAACTGCAAAGAGGAAATGGGTAATACACACCAGAACCAAAGAAACAAGAATTTCCATCCAGCAGACAACTAAACAAAGAAGAATAAACAGTATCTCAAACAGAAATAAAATCTTAACATGTTGGGAATTAAAAATCATCTCTCTATAATCACACTGAATGTAAACGGCCTCAACTCCCCAATAAAAAGACATAAAGTGGCAAAATGGATTAAAAGCCAGAATCCATCCATCTGCTGCTTACAAGAAACACACCTTACAAGTAAAGATAGGAACAAACTCAAGGTAAAGGGCTGGAGCAAGGTAATCCATGCTAATGGTACTCAAAGACAAGCAGGAGTAGCAACTATGATATCAGACAAGTTAGACTTCAAACCCAAACTTATTAGAAGAGACAAAGAAGGTCACATTTTACTGGTAAAAGGAATAGTCCAGCAAGAGGAAATAACAATAATCAACATCTATGCCCCAAACATAGGGGCAGCTACTTTCATAAATCAAACTCTTTGTGACATGAAGTCACACATAAATCCCAACACAATAATACTGGGAGACTTCAACACACCTCTCACAACACTAGACCGATCTTCCAGACAAAGGGTCAGTAAAGATGTCTCAGAACTAAAGAACACCATTAACCAAATGGACCTGTTGGACACATATAGAATATTTCACCCAACTACAGCGGAGTTTACATTTTTCTCAGCTGCTCACGCAACCTTCTCCAAAATAGATCACATCCTGGGACACAAAATGAGCACTAGCAAATTTAAGAAATGTTACATACTTCCCTGTGTCATTTCAGACCATAATGGAATGAAACTAGAAATCAACTATAAGAAGACCCAGAGAAACAACATAAACATGTGGAGACTGAACACCACACTTCTGAATGAAGAATGGGTCATAGAAGATGTAAGAGGTGAAATCAAGAAATTTCTAGAAACAAATGGAAATAAAGATACAACATATCAAAACCTCTGGGACACTGTGAAGGCAGTATTAAGAGGAAAATTTATAGCATTGAGTGCTCACATAAGAAAAACAGAAAATCTTCAAATAAATAGCCTAACGACACACCTCAAAGCCCTTAAAAAGCAGGAACAATTGAACCCCAAAGCCAGCAGAAGACGGGAAATTATTAAAATTAGAGCAGAAATTAACGAAATAGAGAATAAAAAAACAATACAGAAAATCAACAAAACCAAAAGCTGGTTTCTTGAAAAAATTAACAAGATTGGTAAACCACTAGCCAACCTAACTAAAAAAAAAAGAGAATCAACCCAAATTATAGAGATAAGGGATGAAAAAGAAGACATTACTACTGACAGCATAGAAATCCAGAGGATTATCAGAAACTACTTTGAAAAACTATACTCCAACAAAATGGAAAATCTGGAGGAAATTGACAACGTCCTAGATAAATACAACCTTCCTAAACTGAGTCAAGAAGATATAGAACACTTAAACCAACCAATAACAATCAAATGATTGAAACAGCAATAAAGTGCTTACCATCAAAGAAAAGCCCAGGACCAGATGGTTTCCCAAGTGAATTCTATAAAACCTTTATAGAAGAGCTAACCCCAATACTACTCAAACTATTTCGTGAAATAGAAAAAACCGAACTCTCCCAAACACATTCTATGAAGCCAACATCACACTAATACCCAAACCGAATAAAGACAGTTCAAGGAAGGAAAACTACAGGCCTATATCTCTGATGAACTTGGATGCAAAACTATTAAACAAAATACTAGCAACATGCATTCAAAACCACATCAGGAAAATCATTCACCATGACCAGGTAGGGATACAAGGCTGGTTCAATATATGAAAATCAATCCATATAATTCATCATATAAACAGAATCAAAGACAAAAATCACATGATCATCTCAATAGACGCTGAAAAAGCATTTGATAAAATTCAATATCCATTTATGATAAAAACACTGCAGAGAATTGGAATAGAAGGAACATATCTCAACATTATTAAGGCAATCTACAATAAGCCCACTGCCAACATCATATTAAATGGGGAAAAACTTCAAGAAATCCCCCTAAAACTGGAACGAGACAAGGATGTCCACTATCACCACTTCTCTTCAATACAGTACTAGAGACTCTAGCCAGAGCAATAAGGCAAGAAAGGAAATCAAAGGAGTACAAATAGGAAAAGAAGAACTTAAGCTTTCCCTATTTGCAGATGACATTATACTATATTTAGAAAACCCAACAAACTCAACCAAAAGGCTTATAGAACTGATCAACAAATTCAGCAAAGTATCTGGATTAAAAAATCAATCTTAAAAAATCAGAAGCTTTTCTGTACACTAACAATAAATCCACTGAAAAACAAATTCAGAAAACACTTCCACTCAGGATCTCCCACAAGAAAATAAAATACCTAGGAATAAACTTGACCAAGGATGTAAAAGATCTCTACAAAGAAAATTATAAAACACTGAAAAAAGA
Source organism: Muscardinus avellanarius (assembly GCF_963383645.1). Lineage (NCBI taxonomy): Eukaryota > Metazoa > Chordata > Mammalia > Rodentia > Gliridae > Muscardinus > Muscardinus avellanarius. The sequence goes on along the minus strand of NC_137794.1, from coordinate 111,406,055 downwards.
AATCGAAGAAGATTTTAGAAGATGGATAGACCTTCCATGTTCGTGGATTGGCAGAATAAATATCATTAAAATGGCCATCCTCCCAAAAGTGATCTACAGATTTAATGCAATGCCCATTAAACTACCAAGATCATTCCTCACAGATATAGAAAAATCAGTCCTTAAATTTATCTGGAATAACAAAAAGCCCAGAATAGCCAAGGTAGTTCTCAGCAACAAAAAACACGCAGCAGGAATCACAATACCTGACTTTAAACTATACTACAAAGCCATTGTAATAAAAACAGCATGGTACTGGCAAAAGAACAGATATATAGACCAATGGAGCAGAATAGAAGACCCAGAAACAAGTCCACACACTCTCAGCCAATTCATTTTTGACAAATGGGCCAAAAACATACACTGGAAAAAAGATAGCCTCTTCAACAAATGGTGTTGGCAAAACTGGTTAACCATATGCAGAAAATTGGAAATTAATTCTACTTTCTCACCCTGCATAAGAGTCATTTCAAGATGGATTAAAGACTTGGAAAATTAGACCAGAGACCTTGAGGCTCCTTGAGGAGGGCATAGGTCCAACACTGCAACACATAGGCACAGATAAACACTTTCTCAACAAGACCCCAAAGACACAACAAACTAAAAGGCAAATAAATACATGGGATTGCATGAAACTGAAAAGCTTCTGCTGTACAGCAAAGGAAACTGTCAAGAACCTCAATCGAGAGCCAACAGAATGGGAGAAGATTTTTGCCACCTACACCACCGATAGAGGACTAATATCTAGAATATACAGAGAACTCAAGAAACTCAACACTAAGAAAACAAAGCATCCAGTAACAAAATGGGCAAATTAACTAAATAGACACTTCACAAAAGAAGAAATTCAAATGGCCAATAAGTGCAGGAAAAAATGTTCAATATCACTGGCAATCAGAGAGATGCAAATCAAAACTACTCTGAGATTTCACCTAACTCCAACTAGAATGGCCATCATTCAAAACACAAACAACAACAGATGCTGGCGAGGATGTGGAGAAGTGGGAACTCTAAGACATTATTGGTGGGATTGCAAATTAGTGCAACCACTTTGGAAAACAGTATGGAGAATCCTCAGAAGAATGGGAACAAATCTACCATTTGATCCAGCAATACCACTGTTGGGTATCTACCCAAAAGAAAAGAAACCAAACTACCAAACTAATGCATGTGTATCTATGTTCATAGCTGCACAATTCACCATAGCCAAACTATGGAACCAGCCAAGATGTCCATCAACAGATGAATGGATTACAAAACTGTGGGATATGTACACAATGGAATTTTACTCAGCCATCAAAAAAAACCTCAATTACATCATTTTCAGGGAAATGGATGGAACTGGAGGATATTATGCTAAGTGAGATTAGTCAGGCACAAAAAATAAGAAATCGGATGCTTTCCCTAATATGTGAGAGTTAGGGAGAAATGGGTCATAGGAGGAACTCTTGAAAGAGGAAATCCTATAGAGGAGCAAACAAGACAACCTAAAGGAGGAGAAAGGAGGGGGGAAGAGGAAAATCTCTAAAGCTCACAATGTACTTAAACATATCGAAGTCAACCACTAAGACAAGCAAGTGAGGGAGGGACGGGGAGGGAATGGGGTGGGAATTGGGTAGGGGTTAAATCAGCGATGAGTACATGTTTGTACACACAAGTTTTTTACCCCAATATGTTGTATGAATATAATGCACCAGTAAAAAAAATTTAAAAGAAAAAAAAGAAAAAGAAACAAATAAAGGAGCTGAGCATGGTGGCGCACGCTTGTGATCCCCAGACTTAGGAGGTAGAGACAGGAGGACTGCACCGGTTCACAGCCTGCCTCAGCTACTTGGTGAGCCTCTCAGCAACTTAGTGAGACCCTATTTCCAAATAAAATATAAAATAGGTCTGAGAGATCAGAGAGATGCAAATCAAAACTACCCTGAGATTTCACCTAACTCCAACTAGAATGGCCATCATTCAAAACACAAACAACAACAGATGCTGGCGAGGATGTGGAGAAGTGGGAACTCTAAGACATTATTGGTGGGATTGCAAATTAGTGCAACCACTTTGGAAAACAGTATGGAGAATCCTCAGAAGAATGGGAACAAATCTACCATTTGATCCAGCAATACCACTGTTGGGTATCTACCCAAAAGAAAAGAAACCAAACTACCAAACTAATGCATGTGTATCTATGTTCATAGCTGCACAATTCACCATAGCCAAACTATGGAACCAGCCAAGATGTCCATCAACAGATGAATGGATTACAAAACTGTGGGATATGTACACAATGGAATTTTACTCAGCCATCAAAAAAAACTCAATTACATCATTTTCAGGGAAATGGATGGAACTGGAGGATATTATGCTAAGTGAGATTAGTCAGGCACAAAAAATAAGAAATCAGATGCTTTCCCTAATATGTGAGAGTTAGGGAGAAAAGAGGAGCAAACAAGTCAACCTAAAGGAGGAGAAATGAGGGGGGAAGAGGAAAATCTCTAAAGCTCACAATGTACTTAAACATATCGAAGTCAATCACTAAGCCAAGCAAGGGAGGGAGGGACGGGGAGGGAATGGGATGGGATTTGGGTAGGGGTTAAATCAGCGATGAGTACATGTTTGTACACACAAGTTTTTTACCCCAATAAGTTGTATGATTATAATGCACCAATAAAAAATAATTAAAAAAAATAGGTCTGAGAGTATAGCCTGGAGGTAGAAAGCCCCTGGGTTCCACCCCTTAGTACCACCAAAATAAAATAAAATAAAATAAACACAAGGAACCCAGAGTAAATAAAGAAAATTGATACCTTCAACAGAAATATAAGAAAAAAGACTTTATAAATTAAAAAATAAAGTAAACGATTTGAAATGAAGTGACAAAGTAGATACAAAACACTTAAGTAGTGATTCCCAAAGAAAACCAAAGCAATAAGACAAAAATTTTTACATTTAAGAAATCCACTTGAAATTGTATTAAAAAAGACTGACAAAAAAGACCTTGAAACTACATATTAAAAGTACATCCCTTGCAGCAGGGCATGGTGGTGCACGCTTGTAATCCCAGCACTTGGGAGGCAGAGACAGGAGGATCGCGCAGGTTCAATGCCAGCCGTGCTGGCTTAAGAGACCCAGTTTCCAAATAAAAAAGTATAAAATAGGTCTGGGAGTGTAGCCCAGAGGTAGAAGGGCTTCCAGGAACCCCTGTACCACCAAAGAAAAAAAAAGTATAGCTCATGTATTCAAAAATATCAAATTTGAAAAACCAATGCCACATAAAACTAGAAGAGTTTAAAGAAAAAGAAAATTCTTTAGGTATTCAGCAAACAAACCAAAGGGGGATGTGTGTGTGTATTGTGTATAAACAAAAGAATCACACTGTCAGACTTTTCAAAAGCAATGCTTCAGTCCAAAAGACAATGTATAACAAATTCATTAAAGGGAAGAAAATATAAGCCAAAGATTGCACGGCTAGCCACGCTGTAAAGTATAAATCTGCAAACTGCTTAGGAATATCCAAGCGCCCTTACTGAAGAATCGATGAGGAGACAAGGGTCACACAACCAAAGCAACTTGACTGGGACATGAGAAGTGCTGTGAACATTTCAATGAAACTGACAGAGGAGAATTAAGAAAGGTTGGAAATAATAATTTAAAGCCTACATATTATAATATTCATTAGTATATTATTAACATAACTATAATTATATAATTATTGTATTATAATTATATTCTTATATTGTATACCATATAATTATATGTTATATATGCTACAAAGTTTTTATACAATGTTTTACATCTGGGACAATCGGACAAAATGTATTAAATATGAGTCTTAAAATCCAAAACCCATGTTTTATCTATATATAACCTTTATCCAACCACACACACATCCCTGTAGAACCAAGACTACATGATCACTGTAGGTATATGTTCTGACAGTATAACCATGACTATCAGAATCTAGGGACGAAGAGATGACATGTGAAATATGCTAGCATTTCACTAGAAGTAAACAACAACAACAACAACAACAATAATAGTAATGATAGCTTCCAATGAGAATGTGGGAAATAAAAGGATAACTAAAAAATCAGGAACCAAAACATAGCATCTAAAACATGGGAGGGTGGTGGATATGCGTGTTGTGTAGAGATACCAGTATAAAGTACCCTTAAAACAAAGGATCCAGAGCCGGGCATGGTAGTGAAAGCTTATAACCCCAGTATGTGGGAGGCTGAGACAGGAGGATCACAGGTTCAAAGCCAGCTTCAACAGCTTAATGAGGCTCTCAGCAAATTAGTGAGACAGTTTCCAAATAAAATATAAAATAAGACTGAGGGTGTAGCCCAGAGGTAGAAGGCCCCTGGGTTCCATCCCTAGTATAGCAAAAAAACAAAAACAAAAGCAAAGGACCCAGAAGATCCAAAGCAATTCTCAACAATAAGAACACGCAGGAGGCATAACAGTATCTGATTTCAAATTATACTGCAGAGCTTCAGTAATAATGCAGCATGGTATTGGCACAAAAGCAGACAAGTAGACCAATGGAACAGAATAGAAGATACAGAAACGAATCCACACACTGACAATTATTTTCAGACAAAGGTGCTAAAATCATACACTGAAAACAGTCTTTTCAACAACTGTGGTTGGGAAAAATAGTTATCCATTTATAGAAAATGGAATTAAACCCCAACCTCTCACCCTACACAAGATTTACCTCAAGATGGATATAAGACCTAGAAATTAGAGCAGAGATTTTGCAATTACTTAAAGAGGGCATAGGACCAACACTCCAAAGTATAGGTACTAGAAGAAACTTCCTCAATAAGACCGCCAAAGCTCAGGAAATTAAAATGAGAGTTAATAATGAGAGTTAATAAGTAGAATAACAAATAAGAGAGTTAATAAGAGAGTTAATAAGTAGAATAATAAATGAGAGTTAATAAGTAGAATAACATTAAATTAAAAAGTTTCTGTGCAGCAAAAGAAACCATCAAGAGACTAAAGAGAAAGCGTACAGATTGGGAGAAGATCTTTGCCAGCTACTCCTCTGATAGAGGACTAGTATCTAGAATATCCAAAGAACTTAAGAGACTTAACACTAAAAGACCAAATAACTCGACCAAAAAGAGGGGCAACTGAACTAAAAAGACACTTCACAAAAGAAAACTTTCAACATCACTGGCAATCAAGGAAATGCAAATCAAAACGGAGATTCCATCTAACCCCAATCAGAATGGCAATCATCAAGAATCCAAACAACAATAAATGCTGGTGAGGAAGTGAGAAAACAGGAACTCTTGTGTACCGTTGGTGGGATTGTGTATTAGTATAGCTGCTATGGGGACCAGTGTGGAGACTCCTCAGAAAACTGGAAATAGACCCACCATACGATCCAGCATACCACTCCTGGGTATCTTTCCAAAGGGACTGAAATCAGAATTTAGAGTAATGCAGCACAAATCACAATAGCCAAACCATGAACCAGCCTAGGTGTCCAGCAACAGAGAAAGAGATTACAAAGTTATGGGATGCACACACAGTGGAATTCTATTCAGCAATAAAGGGCAAAATCATGTCATTTGCAGGAAAATAAATGAATTTAGAGAACATTATGCTAAGTGAGATTAGCTGGCCACAGAAAGTGAAGGTTCATATGTTTTCTCTAATATGTGTAAGCTAGGGAGAAATTGGAATACAAGAGGGCTTCAGATCAAGGAGGTGACGCCCCAGCGGAGCGATGGGAGGGGTCTAGGGGAGAGTGGTGGTGGTGAGAAGGGAGTTAGTGACAGAAACACTTCCATTGACATCATGTATATATAGGAAATTGTCAATGCCAATCTTAATAGCATATACAGGTAAGAGGAGGGAATAGGTGGGAACCAGGGGGAAGCTCACCAAATGCTGTGTGCACGTATGTCCCTGTAACTCTGAACTTCATTATGATGTGAGATCATAGTGCACCAGTAAAAGTATATTTAAAATTTTAAATATTTAAAAATATTTTATTTAAAAATTAAAAATAAAATAAGATATGATCCATTCATATAATGGAATGCCATATAGCTGTTTAATTCCTGGAAGTGAAATAAAACTATATAAAGTATTGCCAGGAAACATGGGAATAAAGAGAAGACAGCTGGACAGACCAGAACAGGCTTTTTGGAGTGAAGCCTGGGGGTGGGGGGCTGACTGGGAGAGAGAGTCCATGAGCGTCAGGAGCCTGCTTCCTTACAGACTAGGGGCTTTTTATGGGGTGTTAGGAGGGAGGTAAGCAAGGCAGCCATGTTACTTCTCAGATGGAAAGGTCGATGTATGGAGCTGGGACAGGAGGGTGGTTAGAGCTGTCTCCCTTTCCTTTCCCATCCTTCCTGGGGCCTTTGCTTCAGCTTCCTCTGCCCAGGCCTCCCAGTGCTCCCACGTATACATGCAAGGCCAGAGCCAAGGCCAACGAGGGAGAAGCACCACAAGATGGAGTAGAGTGAAATTAATGTATAGCGTCATCACACTGGCTTTGGAAAATTACGTAAGATGAATATTTAGAGGCACAGAACTCTAAGATACAAAGCAAATGAATATTACTCTGAGCAGCAGTGGAGGATAGACACTTTATTTCTTTATATAATTCAATAAATAAATAAAACAAAAGAAAGCATATTTTCTTTAAAAGAAAAAAAGGATTAGCTACAAAAGCCTCCATCACCCTTCAAAGTGACCTCAGCAGCCGGCATCTGCGGATCTCCTCCAGAGGCCCCACGGCGCACTGAGGCTCCCACGGCGGCCCGGAGGGATGGCCCTAGGCGGCGCCAGGCGAGAGGTGAGCGGGGCGCTTGGCCGCTGGTCAGCTCCAGCCAGGGACTGTTGGAATGCGGGCCAGTGTTGACAACCCTCCCAGCGTTTCAGGAGAAACCCCACTCCAGGTTTTATGTCAAATCTTCCTATTTTTCAAATACTAGGCTCTAAGTCTAATATAAACGTGTGTGCATATGTGTGTCTTAAAGTAATTATGTACGAATGCACGTATGTGTGTACCTAACAAACCCATGACTGTAGCTTTCCTCCCTCTGGATGTCTACCTAGCCTACCCTGCTCCACCCTTTTTTATGTGGTTGGACTTCTTCCCACCACACACCGTCTTACACTTAAGGATTTTTTATGGATCCATTTATCACAGTTCTTTATAGAAACGATTAAATATGCAATTTATATTAACTGCCAATTATACCTTTAAACTATTAGGAATATGAAAGTGCTTAATAACAACACAATATACATTACAACTGATAATAAACAATGGAACCAAGTCCATTATGGTACTAATGCCTACTGACACCTACCTCCATCGGACAGTCACTCTTTACCAGTGCTACGCGTGCCCTTTGCAAGGAACCATCCATTAGCTTGTGAAGTCTTAAAATTAACTTTCTTAACCCCATCTGCTTCAGTGCTTTGTCGACAAAAGGCCTATAAATAGAAGTCAGACAATGTCTACTGAAGCCTGCTTCGGCACTATAGTCTGCTGCTCCCCAGCCCACAGTCTCCTCCTCCGACTCCAGCCTCTCCCGCTTCCTGGATGTGCGGTCCTGCGACTGTCCATCTAGTCTGCTGTCTGTGGACGGCCTGGTCTCTGGTACCCGGGGATGGGAGCCGCGCTCCTCTTCGCTTTCATCGGTACTGCTCTCCAGCTCCTTCAGCTCCCCCTCCGTGTCGTCTCCCTCATCTTCCGGCTCGTTACCTTTGGATGGCCGAGGGGAAGGGATTTCAAACACTGGCCAGCCAATGTCTGATAAATTCTTGATGCCCAAAACAGTGCCCATTATCCTTAACTTTTGGTTTAGGTCTTTTGTGATGTTTAACCATAAGCAGAGTGCCTGCACCCTGTCCTGGAAGTCTTTTGCAGCATATTTTTCATAGTCCTTCTGGAGAGCCTGCAGTGATGGGTAAAGTGCTTCTATGTACTCCAGCAGCTCCATTATCCGCTTTACCTGCTCAAAGGAGACCCTCTGGCGTTGCAGGTGCTCGTGGTATGAGTAACCCACACTCTTTGTTCCATGAGGGGCTCCGCAATGCCCTTCTAAGGAAGTACCATTGAAACTAGCTCCGTTTCTGGGGCAGGCAAAGCTCCCATAGTTAACTTTGAAGGTAAGGATTTCATTGATAATCTCTGGGATGGCTTGGCGAGCTGTATATAGAAAGAGGTCCTGGTCATTAATGGTCCGCCCTGCGTGCCAGGCCTGCAGCTCTAGCCAGATCAGTTCATTTGATCGGTTAAACCAGAAAGCAGTATTTTCTTGTCCTCTTTGCTCCCTGTCCTTCTTCTTTGAGACTGAGGTAAGCTTTAGCAAAAGTCGTAATGTTTCGAAAAACTTTAACCGGTCTGCTGGACAGTCTGTCCTCGAAGTCTGGCGTGCAGTCCTGGCTATGGGCACGGGCACGGAGACCGGAAGCTTAGCGTTGCTACAGCCGAGGCTGAGGTAAGGCTTATTGAGATCCACATCTGGAATCGATTTTTTTGGCAAAGACCCACCCACTGAGTCTAACACGAATGAGCACTGCACACTTTTCTTATGATCACGCTCCGTTGTCCTCAGAGTTGCCCGGATCTTTTTCTCCTGCTTATAGCTGTACTCTTCGACATTCTCCACCATTTTTCCAGTGTCTTTATGTGGAGGCTGATTTGGTACATTTGTCTTTTCTATAAAGAAGAAGAAGAAAAAAAAGAACATTATATAATTCTTTAATATAAAGTTACTCAATATTTTTTTATAAAATTGATATCCACATGTTTTTATATTTTCAGGTTGTTACTATAGGGGAAAATGTTGTATGTTGAAAATTGAAAAAATAAAATATATAACATTTCTAATTTTAAAAGACTTTATTAATTTTTCTTGCTATATTACACTTGCTGTATTCTTTCATATTCACAACTATTAACTTAAAACTGTTTACCTCTATGCTACGAGGTGCAGTTATCAAGCCATTTAGTCAAATCTCTGTATGTGATCACCTTCCACTTAAGAAGGGAGACGGGGCAGGGGACATCCGACAGAAGCCTGGATTTAAAGCTGCCGAGTCCTGCCGCTGTCATCAACTAAATATCTCAGGTTAACAGCAAACCACTCAAGTTTTATGTCTCTATTCTTATTGGTAAAATGAGGTAGATTGATATTAGCACACTTAAGACACCCTAATATTATCCTCTTAAAAAGCTGAAAAACGATGGATAAGCAAAAACATTGCCTTAATTTATTTCATTCTTTGCCACAAATGAGTGATAACATCTTAAATTGAACATTAACAAAACTGAAGACACATGGACTAGATTCAGTCCACTGTGCCTAGCCTCGTCTATCATACTGGCACATAAATCAAAATTAATGCAAAGAAAGGTACCACACATTTCCTTCAGTTGCTAGAAAGGTTTTATCAATTTAATTCCAAGCTTTGGGATGACACGCACACCTTCTTTCCTCTTGGGCCCTTTTGGCACTGCTCACCTTCCTACAACCCTTCCATTCCGCTGCATCCCAAATACAACTGCTTACTTATGTATATTGCTCCTTTCCGAATCCCTTCCTTAATTTTTATTTATTTAGTTTGTGTCTGAAGATTGAACCCAGGGCATTCTACCTCTGAGCAATACCCCCAGCACTATTTTCTTTTGTTTTTTGTTTCGTGCTTTTGTTTTGTGTTGTTTTTTGAAACAGAGTCTTGCTAAATTACTGAGGGCCTCACTAATTTACTAAGATTGGCCTGGAATCGGCACTCCTCCTGTCTCAGCTTCCCAAGTACTGGGATTACAGGCATGTGTCACCTTGTCTGCTAGGTTACACCATTAACACCCCAAATCCCATTACTAGTGAAAAGGTTTTACTTGTTTTTGTGCCAATACTAAACCTTCCTGCAAATAACAAAAAAGTTAAACACTATGTTATAAAGAAAACTAAAGTTGCCAGGCGTGGTGGTGCACACTTGTAATCCCAGCATTCGGGAGGCTGAGACCAGAGGATCGCAGTTCATGGACAGCCTCAGCTACTTAGTGAGGCCCTCTGCAACTCAGTGAGACCGTTTCAAAATAAAGAATGAAAAATAGGGCAGGGGGTATAGCTTAGAGGTTGAATACCCCTGGGTTACATCTCCAGACCCGCAAAAAATTAAAAAATAAAAAAGAAAGAGAAGTTGAAGAATAAGATGGGTTGGCTACCTTTCTCTTAGACTTTAAGAAACAGTTACATCTGGCTAATTATTGTCCCAACACTTTTCAAAGTAATAATTGCTGAAATTAGGTCGTGCGTTACCACTACCTAAAAGCAAACGTCAAGTAATATCACAACGAAATGCTGCTGCTCCTCAGAGCATGAGGTCCTGCCTGGAAAGCCAAGCACCGCCTTCCTGCAGGTGCCCAAGTCAGGACGTTCTCTGATCTCCCGGGACAGTAGGCAGCTAACCACCCTCACCGGAGCATCTCAGCATTGTTATTATTATGTTTCACAGCTCTTAGAAGTGAATACTCCCAAAACAAAACTGCTTTTAACATTTCCAGGGAAACAAAAGCAGACAAATGCAATGAATGAAGTGTAGTTCTGCACTTATTTACCAGCATTTGAAGTCCGTCAAGAGGAAAAAATAAAACACTGCAGGCCATGCCGGCCTTGTCTGTAGCCTGTAACCTCAGTGCCCTCTCCAGAGTCCTCTCACAGCCCAGGGACAACCACTCAGGGAAAGTTTAAACTTTCCTATACAATGGTTACACACTGGCATGTTACTGACAGAAATCACACAGACTGACAATGACTTTTTGCAGGATTCTTGTGTCCATATGCAGGAATTTCTTTAACCTCTATTGCAGGATTCTTGTGTCCATATGCAGGAATTTCTTTAACCTCTATTTCTAGAGTTGATTTGCCAGGTCAAAGATACAACCAGCCTTCACCTGACTATAGTAAAGATTTCTTCCTCCTCGGATTGACAAGTGACATTCCACAGGCTTTATATGAAAGCTGTCATCGTCTCTGGTTCTAATTGATACTGCTCACTATTTTAACTGTTAGAACTTCAGTAGATTAAAGACAGAAACTAAAGAGGAAGTAATTGCCTTCTCTACCTGCATATAGGGTAGAAAAGTACTGTTATTAGGCTCACTGGTTGGAATTTACAGGCTTTTCAAATCAGTTTTGTTTTGTAAAACTTCATCACATTGTTTTACGCTGTTCATCCCTCACAACTTTACAACACAAAGACTTTTCTACTAAACAGATGTTCATCTCAGTATCAATGTTTTCTCTCTTAATTTCTCCTGTTTGTATATTTATCATTCCAATATATTGATAAATGTCTGCAAGAACTCAGCATTACTATCATTCCATCAAATGACTTCAAAAAGAATCAATTTTCTAATCATACATATGCATAATTACATCTACAAACTTCCTCAAGATCTGAATTTACAATCAGAAAGTCAATCTTTAGTATTAGCAGCTACTCTGAGCCTATGCTAACAACATTTAAGCAGTTCGTAACAATGGCTACTACTGCTTTTAAGAAACAGTATTACTGGGCAATCTCCTCCTTCAAACAATGCCCCCAGGATCCTTTTCATGTCCTACAACATCCTCTCAGGGATGCTCTCAATGTTTGGGGCATTTCTGAGGAAGAGGAGCTGAAGGAAACAAAGACGGTACTGACCAGATACTAAAGCCCCAAGCTTTCCAACGAAGACATACAGGCAGGTGCCAGTCTCCCAGGACATCCAAGGAAGCACGCCTCCTGGTCCTGCTGCCTGGGCAGTACCTCCCTTGCCCCACGTGGAAAAGTGCCATGCAGACAGGACAACGCCACGGGGTGACCCTGCGACTGAGAAGCGAGGCCGCAGAAGCCTCGCCACTCCCACCACGGTCTCTCAAAACGCTTGCTCTGAGGGAGGCCAGCTGCCATGTAAACAGTCCGGTCCCCTGCACCAGGATGCTGAGCAGAACCCATTCTAACCACGTGGAAAACCACCTGGAAAAGAAGTGCCACCCTGCTCTCAGCACCTCCAGCCCAGGTCCAAAGGGAGCAAAGGCGCCTGGACCTGGACGTCTGAGACTCGGCACACCAAGTGGAACAGGGCTGACGGCTCAGACGTGGGGCGTAGCCAGGCTAGGACATTTCCAGCGCACTAAGCCGCCCCTTCGAACACTCCAGACATCAGGGGGCAGAGCTGACCTGCGCCTGTCCCGTATGTGCACCACACAACTGCTGCACGTGGCTGTACTGCGGGCCTACAGATAGCAGAATGAGTGCCAACATCATCAGTGACTATTTGTTAGAGAGATGAGCCCAGGATCTCCGCCCCTCCACCTTCAACAGACAGCCCCATCTTCTAGTGCAATGCTAGCCCCATCCCTGAGACACCATGGTGAGAGCCAGGGTGAATGGATTTGGCGTATTGAGCACCTGGTTACCAAGGCTGCTTCAAGTTTGGCAAAGTGAATATTGTCACAATCAATGAGCCCTTTACTGACCTCAAATACATGGTCTAGCTTAAGAGACCCTGTTTCCAAGTAAAAAAATATAAAAATAGGTCTGGGAGTGTAGCCCGGAGGTAGAAGGGCTTCCAGAAACCCCAATAACACCAAAAAAAAAACCATGGTCTACATGTTCCAGTGTGATTCCACCCACTGCAAGTTCAGCGGCATGGCAAGGCAGAGAACAGGAAGCTTATTACCAATGACAGCCCATCTCCGTCTCCCAGGCACGAGTTCCTGCCAACATCAAGTGGGGCGAGGCTGGTACTGAATATGCCATGCAGTCCTCTGGAGTCTTCGCTCCCACGGAGAAGACAGGTCTCATTTGAAGGACAGTGCCCTTCATCATCCGCGCCCCTCCTGCTGACACCCACCCCCATGTTTGTGATGGGTATGAAGCAGGAGAAGTATGACAACCCCTCGAGATCACCAGCAGTGTCTCCTGCACCTACTGGTCAGCCCCCTGGCCATCCATAGCAACTGTAGTTCTGTGGGACTCATGACCACCGTCCACGCAATCACTGCCGCTCAGAAGACTGGAAATCACCCCTCTGAACTGGCGTGACGGCCGTGGGGCTGCCCAGAATATCATCCCTGTGTCCACCAGCACCACCAAGGCTGTGGGCAAGGTCAGCTCTGAGCTGGACGGGAAGCTGCCTGGTACAGCTTTTCGCGTGCCCACCCCAACATGTCGGTGGTGGATCTGGCCACCGCCTAAAGAAAGCTGCCAGACACAATAACATCAGCAAGTTGGGGTACAGGTGCCCCAGGGCCCCTCCAGGTCATCCTGGCTCCACTGAGGATCAGGCCATCTCATGTGACTTTAACAGTGACTCCCACTCTTCCATCTTCCATGCCGGGGCTAGCACTGCCCTGGGTGACCACTGTGTCAAGCTCATTTCCTGGCGTGACAATGAAGCAGGCCACAGCACATGGCCTCCAAGGAGTAAGAGCCCTGGACCACCTGCCCCAGCAAGAACACAAGAGGAAGAGAGGCCTCAGCTGCAGGGGAGCCCCGCCCCAACCTACCCCAACACATGAGAATCTCCCTCCTCCCAGTTTCCATCCCACACCCTCTGAAGAAGGGGGCTGTGCCAAGAAACAACAACAAAACAGATGAGTCCAACTTTGACTGCAGTTCTGAAGTTAATAGTATGATTCAGAAAGCCTTACTTGTTGCTGTGAGAAAGGAAGAATGTGCCAATTCACATTCCTTGGAAAGTTTTAAAATAAATCTGACCAATCCAATTAGCTCTAAGAAGCTCTTCAAAATACTGAAGGACCAATATATGATTATGAATCACATGCTAGTATGAAGTCGTGGTCCCCTGACGCAGCCTGAAGGTCACAGCATAAACGTCACTTGTTCGCAAGTGGTCCCAGACGCAGGTCTCCTCAATGCCCTCCTGTGTGCGTCCTCGGGAGCCTCCATCTGGCCCACCAAGCAGGGCGAGCCACCTGCGCTGCCTACTGGACATGGCTCTTACTCATCATCTGAAGCGGCACATGCCTACAGTCACTCAAAGTCTGACTCGATGGAAGGAATGAATGGGAAGCAAGAAAGAACAGAAGGGGTGAAGGGAACAAGTGAGGAGAGGAGTCAGGACAGAGAGAGGGAGAGGACAGAGGGGAGGCAGGGCAGGAAGGAGGGAGTGGAGAGACATCCTTTACACCAACCTATCAGCAAGTCTGAGGAAAAGGGCTAGGGAGAGTACAAGGCTGTGCAGGCGGGCAGGGCAGGGCAAGGCAGGCCTCTGCGGCAGGCGGGCTGCACAAGGACAGCCCGAGCCTGGAGACTCTCCGGGTCAGTCTTCTGAGCTGTAAATGAATACAGGACTCACACGTCACTGCGTTATGATATTTAAGAGAGAGCTCTTGAGGTCTAAGCACCTAGTAAGCACCAATAATGAGTGACAGATGTGAAGATGCTGCCACAAAGAACACGGCAGCCGGTGACACAGGAAGTTAACACAACATTAAATAAAGAGCAGCCAGTTCTTACAGGCAATATAGTATGACAACATAAATAGACATATGCCAAGGAACTACAGGTTAGAGGACAAAACCAGTCATTTTTGTATACTGGGCTATAGATGATCCGCCTATACTGTACACTTTCTCCAACAAACATGTGATCTTCTGCAATAACAGCATGAAGTTGTTAAGGATCCCAGTGGCTTCGGTCTGCCATCAGATGACTATGAATCTAAGCAGCTGGGAGGACCAGCTTCTTGATCTGAGAAGTGGTCGGCATTTAAGTGCTTGGGCCCCTTCCAGCTCTAAAATTCTATAATTTTATGAAATAAGCAATTAAAAGAAGCTGAGAAAGCCGCATGTGGTGCTGCACCCTTGTAATCCCAGTACTTGGAGGCTGAGACAGGGGGATCGCAGTTCGCGGACAGCCTCAGCTTCTTAGTGAGGCCCTTCGCAACTTAGCGAGGCCCTATGTCATAATAAAGAATAAAATATAGGGCTTGGGGTGTAGCTCAGAGGTCAAATGCCCCTGGGTTCCATCCCCAGTACCACACACACAAAAAAAATGAAGCTGAGAAAAAGAAGAGACAGCCTCCCTTCTTCCCTCCATCTCTCACATGGCCCAGAACAGCAGGAGCTCGGCCAACACCTAGTAACTGGCAATCTGACTGACTGCTTACAGACTGGAAAGTCCACTCAGGAACAGCCTTCAGACAAGCTCACTCCCAGCTGCCTGTGCGAGGGACGAGTCCACACTGCGTACCATGAGAAGTAGTGGTAAAAACAGTCCACTGCTCTTGCAAGCCGCCTGGCCTTGCTTTAAACCCTAGGCCTCAGTCCCTCAATCTATGAAATAGGGAATCGTGCTCTCAACTCCTGTTCTACAGCAGTATGGGCCAACAAGTGAAGGGAAAAGAGGATGTGCTGCTGGCATCACCTCACTTTACCACACAGAGCCCATTTACTAACGAGTACCTAGTCAGTGTACGCCACTTCACTATCTTACATGTAGGCAGCTGAGAAATGTCTTTGAGAAAATGAACAAGGATTGATTTTCAAGATGACAAATCATAATGGCAAGCTAGTTTCCACAGGAGTAAAGTAGCTAATATCCTACTTCAAACAGAGTTTTAAAAGAAAGTTTAAAAATCACCTTCTGTGGAAAGAAAAAATCATGTTTGTGAAAAGACTCTTGGCAGCCTGGGCAATCCTCCTTAGCTACGAAGTCACTCGAGCAGAACTATAACGGCGCCACGCTCGCTCACCTCCCTTCTTTAGGAAGGGCTCCAGCAGGGACGCAGAGTAAACAAGCCAACCTACAGCCATGAGAGAGCCATGTACTGAGAAACCTGTATGGAGCAGAAAGGACCACAGGGAGAGAAAGAGCCCACTGAGGAAAGGAGAGAGGTGAGCCTGAGGCCAACAGGGAGACATTTCTAAGGTGAGATAATGAATAGATCAGATTCGACTGGTGATATGTGGATGAGTTCCCGGAAGCTGCGGGATCTGTTTTAGGCAAGTGGTTTGCTAGATTTAATAGGAAAATTCTAAAACCCCTAATGTTTCAGGGACCTAAGATTCCAGGTCCCACAGAAAACACAAGGAGGCAGGACTTCAGCATGACCCAACTCACCTACCTCAGAAGAAAAGCAGTCAGGGTAAGAAGCAGAAAGAGCCATACTCTCAGCTGCTAGAGGCAGGTTGCCCGACAAGCTTTGGTGTCAAAAAGGGATCTATGGATACAAGGTGAAGGGTACCACCAGTGGCTCCTTGGCAAGAGACAGCCCAACACCCAGATGGCAGCACTGCGGTCCCCAGAAGACAGCGGAGATCTCAGGCTGGCTAGGGAATCACCACGAACACCTGGCTCTGTCCAGACACACCGAATCTAGAAACCTGAGCCTAAAAATGAAAAGGGTGCCATCTATCGTAATCATAGCCATCTTGGGGGTGTACTGGGAAACACCTGGCCTCTTGCACATCTCCACATCACTGACTTCAGTCACAACTCAGGACAAAGCTTTCTATGCCTGGATGAGTGTCTCCTTTATTAGCAATATGACTAGTGGTAATAAAGCTTCACATAAAACATTTAAAAGCAGCATTAAAATTAAATTTAAAATGAAAAGGAGAAGAGGGGACCAAGATGGCGGTGGTGGCGGCCAGTATTTGGGTGGGCAGATAGATACAATCCACCTTGAACTTTTGAACAAATCTCCCCCAAAAGTAGACTACTCCTGCCCCACATGCTCAGGAATTCTGGACAACATACTATGTAAGAAAAAAGTTTGGGGCACATTGGAGGGAGCCCCGCATGGCTAGGCCTGCCATGTTACTTGTCCCAGGAGGCCTGGGTGCTCACGGCCACCGCACTCTCTACACAGTGCTGGGGACCGTGGTGCACTTGGAGCAGCAGATCCCGCTCTCCATGGTGAGGCTGTGGACCTCCGCCTTCGGAAGGAAGACAAAATTCATTGCTGCTAGGTATTTGGGCTCCCAGCTTTTGCAAAAGACACATACTGTTTTCTCCTATTAAAAAAGAAAAAAAAATATGGAAGACAAATGAGAACCTCTGGAGACACCCTGCCCACAGTGCCGGGGACCAGGGCCTGCAGCACAGCGAGACCGGGATTGGGGCCAGTGAGGCTAGAAATGAAGCCTGCTGAGCGGAAAGGCCGGGACCAGAGACTGAGGCCAGGACCGGGGCCTGCCGAATGGCAAGACCCAGAACAGGGCCTGCCCAGGGACGAGGCCGGGGCTGGGGCCTGCTGCACAGCAAAGGGCCAGCGGGCCCCCTGCAATCATGCAGTCAGGAAGCACTTGAAGCTGCTGATGCCTCATCCCATCTCTCAGCCGATTTCCAGATCCAAGTGACCTCTATTAAAAAATTGGGTGTGAGTGGATCATCTCGTCACTCATCTTCTGGCTGTCAGGATTTCAGCAAATGAGAATCAGTGTGGAAAATAAAAGGACTTCCAAGGAAGAGATAAACTGTAATTGATCAGATGTGGAGTAGTAGAAACTCTAATACATTATTGGTGGGACTGCAAATTAATGCAACCACTTTGAAAAACAGTATGGAAAATCCTCAGAAGAATGTAAATGAACTTACCACATGACCCAGCAATACCAACTATGGGTATCTACCAAAATAAATGAAAACCAAACTACCAAACCAGTGCACGAGTATCTATGTTCATAGCTGTACAATTCATCATTCGCAAGCTATGGAACCAGCCAGATGAATGGATTGCAAAACTATGGATGTGTACACAATGGAATTTTACCCAGCCATAAAGGAGAACAAAATCATAGCATCTACAGGGTAATGTCACAAAAAATAAGAAATCAGATGCTTTCCCTAATATGCAAAACCTAGGGAGAAATAGGTAATAGGAGAAACTCTAGTTGAAGAAGGGACCCTAGAGAGGAGCAGTTAAGGTGACCTGTCTGAGGGGATGGGAGTTGGAGATGGGAAATCTTCAAAGCACATGATGTACTTAAACATGTCAATCACTACATCAAGCATGGGAAGGAGGGAGGGGAGGGAATGGGATGGGGATTGGATAAGGGCTAATTGGGTGATGTGTGTATGTTTATCTCCACAAGTTTTTTATTCCATTAAGATGTATGACTACAATGCACCAATAAAAATATATTAAAAAATAAATGAAAGGAATTACTAACCTTACTGTCGGAAAACTCAACCAACAGCGACATGTCACATAGTCTGTACTTGAACCACCATGCCTGTTCGCATCTGTCCTTCTAGCAGGAGACTCACCTTTCAAACTAGACCGGCTGGCAGGCCTCCCTACGTTATTCCTCTGGTGTTTGGCTGACATTCGTTTCATCTGCCGAGGTGTGCTGGGGGGAGAGGTGCTGTACAGGTTTTCTGTATGTGTTTCATCAGAAAAGTCCTCTGGATCGGATTCAGGACTCTTGCAAGCTGAATCTCCCAACGTGCACTCTTGCCTGTGAGAGACAGCAAGTAGAGAGGCACTGAGTAGCGCACACAGCGCAACGCGCGTCTTTAGAGGGCTCTGCACAACTTCTGCACGTCTAAGTCTCCTCCGCTTCGTCATTCTTCCCCATGTTTCCTTTGGACACTCACAGGAGAGCGTTCCTTTCCCTCAAAGGGAGAAGCAACTGACTGCTGCTGCTCTCACCCTGAATAGGAGCACAACCTGGGTACCACCGACAGACCATTTCTGACGTGCACAGAACTCTTTCCAGCTTCAATGAAGCTTAAAACTAAAAACTAACAATAAAGGGGGAAAGATCAGACAGAACTAAAAAGTGCCTTGTGTGCTAGCTACTGCCAAGCTTAACTGATGAGCGGGCAAGCCTGGCCCTGCCCTGAACTTCTGAGCCCGCTTCCTCTTCAAGGGCAGAGCCACGCTCACTCCAACGCAGGAAGCAGCACACGGAGCACCGCCGCGGTGCAGCAGCTCAGTCTCAGTTCTCTACTGTAACTCCAGCCCAGGTATCACAACAAGTCGCTTAAAATGGCTAGTAGAGCAAATCTCATGTTACATGTATCCTAACACAACAAAAAACTGGAGAAAAAAGCACAATGCAAGACAGAGCTTGGTGGGGATGTGGGACAAAGGATGCTGTGGAAGAAGAAGTAGGAAGTCATTTCTCTTCACCTTCAAAATGCAATTCCTCGGTAAGTTGTTCTCTGAAAACACTGCCTGTCGATTCTCCATCCCTCCCTATTTTCCCAAATAATGGCTATTTTGATAAAGTTCTATTTTTTTATAAAACTAGCAAAATAAAATTTAATCATACGAACTGAGAGCAAATACAATTCTAAAGCAGCAAACCAGAGGAATCAGTCATGGAGCTCTTTACAAATGTGCATCATCAGAGTACATCTCATAATGAATACTCTTTACAAATACACTGGCTCCGTGCTAACAGAGCTGTGCACGGCGCGTACAGGACGAGGGACCATTTTAACATCTTTTATATCTTGGATTAGGTTTCGTTTTTACTTAATTTCCCCACTATATGCTTAAAATGGATGGTAAGGAAAGACCGCATTTTATTATTTTTCTATCACCAACACCCCACTCACAAATACTTAGTGCTTTCCCACAATAACACATTTCATACACTGGAACAGAAATCACTAGGAACTACAGGACAAACATTTGGTCAGTTAAGTACATCAAAGCCAGAGAGCAGGGAACACTAGAAAAATGGAGTGAGATATGAAATAGCAAACAACAATGTCTTCAGAATATGCCTCTGTAATAAAAGGAATGTGAATTTGGGACCAACGCCAAGCCCTCACCTCCCGGGTAGATAACGAACGAACTTCTGAATCTTTCTGAATCTTCCTAGGACCACTAAGGAGTCTCCTTTATTATTCCTAAGGTCTACATTCTGAAAAGTTTCAGGAAATTCAGTTGTGAAGTCTTTTTTTTTTTTTTTTTTTTTTGGTGGTACTGGGGGTGGAACCCAGAGGCTTTCAACCTTCAGGCTACACTCCCAGACCTATTTTATATTCTATTTTGAAACAGGGTCTCACTAAGTTGCTGAGAGCCTCACTAAGTAGCTGAGGCTGGCTTCGAACCTGTGTGAACCTCCTGTCTCAGCCTCCCAAGCGCGGGAATTACAAGCGTGTGCCACCACGCCCGGTGTGTGAAGCCTTTTTAATTAAAAAAAAATAAAGTAAGGGTTGTGCAAACTGTAGAAGAGTCTGCTTTACTAGCATCCATCCAGCAGTACCATGCAGATGAGTAAGTTCAAGTAACGTGCAAGAGAGAAGCGGCGTTTTTTGAACAATGACTAACAATATGAAATCTCAGTGATATAAATAGCAAGTCCCCAACCTGAGAACAGCTGTTTTAAAAAGAGACAAGCAAACTGACTTTAAAAGATAAGTACCCTTGCCTGGTCTATACATCAGGAAAATGATCTACAGATCATTAAAATGGAAATGCATGCTGTGACTTAAGCAGGTAAGGGGTTTAAGAAAGCACACCTAAGGCCCGGGGTGGTGGCTCACACTTGTAATCGTAGCATTTGGGAGGCTGAGACAGGAGGATCGCGGCTCAAGGACAGCCTCAGCTACTACTAAGTGAGGCCATTTTCAACTCAGTGAGACCCTGTCTCAGAGAATACAAAATACGGCTGGGGGTGTCGCTCGGAGGGAGAATGCCCCTGAGTTCCATCCCTAGTACCGCAAAATAAATAAATAAATAAATACACAAATACATAATAAACAAAAGACAGCTCTTATGAAGACAGTAATTCAGGGGAATAGGAAGGGATTTATGCTGTACTATCCTCCAACTTGGACAAATGATTATCCCGCACAGGGAAAAATTCAGTTGGCTAACTCCTCCAACCATAAGTAGAAGAGCACTTGTAATATCTGCAGAAGCTGACAATCTGTCTTTCAACCTGCCAGCTAGTATAAGACAAAAAGCCATCTTAGTCTTTACAGCTCCACATGGACACAATAAACCATTGCTGACTTCAATGCACTTCCAAGTTATTTACCCTAATAGCAAACATCAAAGAATCGCAGTGAAATGGAGATGAGTACTATCATCAACTACATGGTAAAATAAGACAAAACACAACACATTTCATCCTTATGCGAAATTTCCTTACGCATTATGCATCACGAAAATGAGTTAGGAAAAAATGTCATAAGGTGCTGTCAGCCACTCATATGTCATAATTAACGTGAGTTCTAGGGCAGGCATTACACGATGGGTAAGCTATGCACTTCCTACTTTCTTAGGGCTTGCTTAACTGAATCAAGATGGCATTCGCCCTGGTTGGAAATGTTACTGCTTTACAGTCCATCCAAGGGACTTAGTTACTTAATTACATGTCAGAACAAAGACCAACATCATTTGAAACAATTTTTTAAAAGTCAAACATTCAATAAAAATGTATAATGTCTGCCATCCTATCAAAAATCAAACAAGATGAAAGCCGACCGACCAGAAATGACTCAATGGACTTAGAGAGAGGAAAACAACTCTGGCTGGAGCACCTTCAGATCAGAGCGCCAAGAGGATGCGCCTGGTCTTCACAGCAACGGCAAGTCCCAGAACGAATCAGAGACGAAGGCTGGAGAAGGAAGGCAGAGCCTCAGCACTCTTGGGACAGTAAGCAGTCTAACATACGTGCTCCCAGAGCCCAACACTAGAGAAGGAAGGCACAGAAAGAAAGAAAAAAGAATACCTAAACATAAAAAAAGCATAAACTCACAAATCCAGCAAGCTCAGTAAACTCAGCTGAACTAGTTAAAAAAAACAAAACAAAAAAAAAACTGGCCGGGCATGGTGACGTACACCTGTAATCCCCGCGCTTGGGAGGCTGAAACAGGAGGATTGCGCAGGTTTGAAGACACCCTCGCTGGCCTAAAGAGACCCTGTTTCCAAATAAAAGTATAAAATAGGTCTGGGAGTGTAGCCCAGAGGTAGAAGGGTTCCATCCCCAGTACCAAAAAAAAAAAAAAGGTCAGGTTTTTTAATTGTGTATTTCAAAAACAAACCACTGAAAATCAGTGATAAAGAGAAAAAAATCCCCAAAGTAGCCAGATAAAACTAACTTCTAAGCATTAGCTTAGAAGTAATATATAATAGGGGAGATAGCAAGCAAGTTTTTTTTAAATATATGCATATAACCTAGGAAAATAAACACTGTGGTCAGTTCAAGCGTTTGCATCATTTCAATTAACCAAAAGCACTCCAAGCCCCATTTTGTAATAGCTCCGGCACAATGAGCTCATGTGGTCAGCTGACTGGCTCAGAGTGTTTACATGATACCAATTATTTGAATGAAGAAAGGAAAGTATGCCTGGTTTAAGATGTACGAATGTGAAATGCCTTTCTGCACCCACCTTCTGATGGTCACATAAAGCTATGTTCACTTCTGACCTAAACCCTGCTAAGTGCTTCTTACCTTATGCTAGAATCTGGTCGCACAAAAGTATGTCCTAAACTCAATCCAGAGGTCTGTATACCATTTTAATGAAAAACAACACAAAAATTCAAGTAATTTGGGATTAAATAGTTCTGCTCTGACACACGAGGCAAGCCACAATTGTGTTTGAAATGGCTCATCTGTAAAATGAAGTTGGATTAGATAAATTAAACACACTCATGGTCCTGCAAAAGCCCTGCACATCCTTCATGCCCTCACTGAAAGTTCTTCATTAACCTTGGAAATAAACGGTAATCTATTCACTTTTTTTTTTTTTTGTGTGTGTGTGTGTGTGTGTGTGTGTGTGTGTGTGTGGTACTGAGGTTCCTAGAAACCCTTCTACCTCCAGGCTACACTCCCAGACCTATTTTATACTTTTTATTCGGAAACAGGGTCTCTTAAGCCAGCGCGGCTGGCTTTGAACCTGCACGAACCTCCTGTCTCTGCCTCCCAAGGGCAGGGATTACAAGCGTGCACCACCACGCCCAGCTCTATTCACTTTTTTTGTTTTTTTTGGCGGGTCTGGGGATGGAACCCAGGGGTATTCTACCTCCTGCCCCATTCTTTATTCTTTATTTTGAAATGGTTTCACTAAGTTGCAGAGGGCCTCACTAAGTAGTAACTGAGGCTGTCTACAAACAGCAATCCTCCTGTCTCGGCCTCCTGAATGCTGGGATTACAAGCGTGTGCCACCACGCCCAGATTCTATTCACTTTTTTTTTTTTTGGTGCATTGTAATCATACATCACATTGGAATATAAGACTTGAGAGTTAAAGTACAGTACTCACCAGGTGTGGTGGCGCACGCTTGTAATCCCCGCCTCTGGGAGGCTGAGACAGAAGGACTGCACAGGTTCAAAGGCAGCCTCAGCTACTTAGTGAGGTTCTCAGCAACTTAGTGAGACGCTTCTTTCCAAATAAAATAGAAAATAGGGCTCAGAGTATAGCCCGGAGGTAGAAAAGCCCCTGGGTTCCATCCCCAGCACAGAAAAAGAGTATAGCCCAGAGGTAGAAAAGCCCCTGGGTTCCATCCCCAGCACAGAAAAAAAGGAAAGAAGGAAGGAATGAACGAACGAACGAATGAACTCGCCTGTATGATGTCGTCTCTTTTGCCTCCACTTCCTAACTTACTCATTACTTAGTAATTAGACGGAGATGGGGGTCTACACAATAAATCAAAGAGAGCTATGCTAAGTTTCAGGGTATATGGTTGATTCCCATTTCAAGAGCCAATTTTCTGATAAGTAGATCTTGACTATCAGCCTACAGCTGGACGCTTACCAGCTAACCTGCAGGTGAACTGTCAAACCCAGCACTCACTATGTAACATTTGCACCTCTACTGGGCACAGGGTCTGTGATCTCAGTGATCTTATTTCTCAGCATAAACACTCAGATTTCTTGTTTAACCAAAATTCATCTTTTTTAAACAAAAGCAGACTTTTAGTACAGGTGCTGCTGAAGTAAGCACAAAAAGCAGACTTTTAAAAGCATGTGTCTTAGTTGGGCGTGATGGCGAATGCTTGTAATCCCCGTGCTTGGGAGGCGGAAACAGGAGGATCCTGCAGGTTCAAAGCCAGCCTCGCTGGCTTAAGAGACTCTGTTTCCAAATAAAATATAAAATAGGTCTGGGAGAATAGCCCGGAGGTAAAAGGGTTCCATCCTCAATACCACCAATAAATAAATAAATAAATAAAACAAATAAATAAATAAAAGCTGTGTCTTTCTTCATTTCTCCCCAACTACAAATGAAGCTTCCCAGGATAAGTCCTGAGCCCTGCTCCTCCAGGGCACACAGCAGTCCCTGGTGCAGATTATCGGCTCAACAACCATTTACTGAATTAAGTAATTAAGATCTACCTTTGATATTTCGATTTAATCATTTTCCAAATTTCATTAAGTACAATTTTTACTTTTAGAATATTTTTTTAAAGGTTGCAAGACTCAAGAGTGATTTCTGGCAATACTGTTCCTTATGCAATACTGTAACACTAAGTGCTGACTTGACGATCTGCTGACAAAAATAGTAGCCATGGGAGCTGGGCACTGTGATGCACACTGTAATCATAGCACTTGGGAGGCTGAGACAGGAGGATCACAGGTTCTAGGCCAGCCTCGGCAATTTAGAGAGACCCTCAGCTACCTAGTGAGAGCTGATTTCAAAACAAGGCTGAGGGTACAGCTCCACGGAACAAAGTCTCCAGGTTCAATTCCCAGTGCCAACAGAAAGAAAGAAAATGACAACTGCGGGGTGCGGTGTAAGCAACAGTGGTTCTGGAGTCAGGTTTACATGGACTCAAATCCCTACATCCAAACACCTATGAGTAAGAAAGAGGTTTCAAATTTTAATCAAGTTGGTATGTGTTCTTACAAACATTTTTCACTTAGTAGAAGTCTTCTGATCCAATGTCACCAGGATCTGTGGTTGACCAGTTAATTAAATATAGATGTGTCTCAACGAAGGAGAAACCTTGGGTGAGTAAAGACCTAACTGAAGGGGATGAGGGGGAAGAGGGAAACTCCCGAAGGCGCAAGATGTCCCTGCACAAAATACCAAAGTCAGTGACTAAGCCCAGCAGAAGGGGTGGGTGAGACCTGGGCTCAGTGATGTGTGCCTGTATGCCTCTGCCATCCTGTCCCCATGATGATGCATCACCATGTACCAATAAAAGTAAATGGACACACATCTGTGTGTAATAAATATTAAAAATAAAACGTGCAAATAAAAAGTTGAAATACGGTATGGTCGCTGTTACTCTGGTGGCCTTTGATGAACTGGCCTCCTGGTATTCACTTCCTTACATCGTCAGCCCTTCTTAAATTTGGGGTGACCCTGCGGCTCTTTTACCAAAGGAGCCTAGCAAAAGTGGTGCTAGGCCAGTTGCGCCTGAGCCCTGTGGAGACCTCCCTCAGCATGGTGGGTGCCCCAGGGAGACCCGCCATGGGAGGAGCCCGCCACTGGTGGGGAGGCCACGAGCAGCAGCCAGCTGGGCCCAGGCCTAGCCAGGCCCAGCTCGCAGCCAGCACCACCGCCAGCCACCTCAGCTCCTCCAGGCACCCCACTTCCGGAGCCATGGAAGACCACTAGAT
Organism: Muscardinus avellanarius; assembly: GCF_963383645.1. NCBI lineage: Eukaryota > Metazoa > Chordata > Mammalia > Rodentia > Gliridae > Muscardinus > Muscardinus avellanarius. The sequence goes on along the minus strand of NC_137794.1, from coordinate 111,380,491 downwards.
ACCAGGACAGGTAACGCAGGGCTTTTATTTTCAGCCATTAAGCTTCGGTTTGGTTTATTACATTGTAATAGATAACTGCCACACATACAAACCTTGAGCTTTTATTTTCCCTCTTAACCCATGAAGGAGTTTCAGCTTAGCACTATTTTGAAGAGAGCCCCAGTCCGGCCCCTAATAGAAGTGAGGAGCCAAGTCCATGGCAGGCCAGAGGGACTGCAGCTGCTACAATCTCTACTTTCTGTTTCTTTAAAATAGATTAAAAATTTAAAGGCTTTGTGGAGTGATTTTTTTTTGGAGGGGGAGGAGATTTTTATGATTTTCCTTTCTAACCTTTGCCAGTCTCTCTTATACCTAATTTTATGGCAATTCTTTTGGAATGTGACTCATCCATATTGAAACTTTGCAAAGCATATCAAATTAGTTTATGTAGAACCTACAGTCTCTTTTGCACTCACATTTCTCAAATCTGTACATCAGTCTACAAAATTATGAAAGTACAGCTAAAAAGTAGAATAAACGTAAAACTTTAAGAACAAAGAGAAACTTTTTTTTTTTGCAGTAGTGGAGGTTGAACCCAGTGGCATTCTACCTCAGAGCTACACCTCCAGCCCTATTTCTTATTCTTTATTTAGAAACATGGTCTCATTAAGTAGCTGAGGCTGGCCGTGAACCTGTGATCCTTCCGTCCCAGCCTTCCAAGTACTAGAATTATAAACTGCGCCACCACGCCTAGCTAAGAGAAACTCTTGATAAGTATACCATTCCAATGATGGGACCAGACAACCCCTGACGTAGGCTTTCATAATGCCATGAGCACCCGCTGGTATGTTTTATAGAAGGAATGCTCTGGACAGGCTCAGGACTTGCAAAGGTAAATGAGTAGACTAAGCCTGCCTGACTTATTTCTTCTCGTTAATCTTTTGTTTCACTCATAGATTTATACAAAGACTATTTTATCAGTCCTGAACTAAGTAGAACAACAACAACAACAAAAAAAGCATGGTAGCAAACACACACAACACACACACACACACACACACACACACACACACACACACACACACACATATGAGACAATTCACCCATATGGATAAATTTTACTCATCATTAGAAATAAAAAGAATTATAGCCGGGCATGGTGGCGCACGCTTGTAATCCCCGCGCTTGGGAGGCAGAGACAGGAGGATCGCGCTGGTTCAGAGCCAGCCTCTCTGGCTTAAGAGACCCTGTTTCCACATAAAGTTAAAAAAAATAGGTCTGGGAGTGTAGCCCATGGGAGTGTATCCCGGAGGTAGAAGGGCTTCCAGGAACCCCAGTACCACCAAAAAAAAAAAAAAGAAGAAGAAGAAGAAGAAATAAAAAGAATTATAAACTGTACAAAAATATTTTAGAAGTCTTTTAGAAAATAAAATATTATACAACTATATAAACATAACACAATGTTTTAAAAGACTTCAGAATAATTATCTTTTACTTCTGACTAGCCAGGACTCTCCAAAAAGAACAAAAACTAAAAAGGGAAAGAGGAATAAAGCCGGGCGTGGTGGCAAGAGACAGGAGGACCACGCACGTTTGAAGCCAGCCTTGCTGGCTTAAGAGACCTTGTTTTGAAATAAAAATACAAAAATAGGTCTGGGAGTGTAGCCTGGAGGTAGAAGGGCTTCCAGGAACCCCAGTACCACCAAAAAAAAAAAAAAAAAAAAAACAGGAATAAGAAATAAGACATTTTTTTATGTGCTTTCTTATTTTTACATCTGGTTTCTTAGAAAATATACAAATATATCTGTATCTTCATCCAATATTTTTAGAATAAATACCAGATCATGTGTATATAAATTGGGGAGAAGAAAAACCCAACTTTCCTGAAAACCCTTCTCAGATGCACCTGATCCTCTGGGGACAGAGCGGCAGGGCACGGGCAGGAGGTGCCTGCAACACCAGTGAGCAGCCCTGTGCCAGCAGCACTGCAGATAGAGTTACAATAAAATGTCAACCAAAACCATTCAGAGGACAGCAACATACACTAAAACTGTTCCATTCAAAAGGATGGTTTAGGGGCCAGGCGTGGTGGCACATGCTGGTAATCCCAGCATTTGGGAGGCCCAGATGGGAGGATCGAGTTCTTGGACAGCCTCAGCTACTTAGTGAGGCCCTCCACAACTCAGTGAGACCCTATTTCAAAGTTAAAAAAGACTAAGAAAATAGGGCTGGGTGTGTAGCTCAAAGGTACAATGCCCCTGGGTTTCATCTCCAGTACAGGGGAAAAAAAAAAAAAAAAAAGTTTGGTTGTTTTAGAATTTAAGAGAACTATGGGGCATGGCAGGGAAATTTGGAAATTAAGAACTGTCAAACTGAGGAGGAAAAACAAAGGGATTACGCCAAGGGCACACAAAATATTAGAATTTAAAGAAACAATAAAAATGTTTGAATTTTTCACTAGAGTAAAAGAATGAATTATAATTTCCTTCTACCACTCTTTTATTAAATTTAAAAACTTTTTTTCAGAACGATAAAAGGTACCCACTCTCTTTCTTTCAAATAAAAATGATTTTAAAAATCTCATTCAAAACCAAATTTATTCGTGAAAAAAACATTTCATATCATGAATGACCTCCCTGACATTCTTAGAAATCATATAATTACACAACCTGTAGAAAACAGATAAATTGCCTGGATCTTCTCAGTTCAAATTTCCTTATCTTAAAATTGGAATTGTAAAATTAATTAGTTTTGAATATACTGCACAACACACATCATATGCTTAAACTATGAACCCCAACCGCTGGGAGAGTCAATCCAGGAATGTGAGCAGAAGAGATTCACCCAGTTTGGGGTGAATCTGAATAAAAAGAGGAATGGGAGAAGCAAACGAGGACAGCTGGGACGCTCAGGCTCTCACTTCTGCTTTGACATTAGTATAGATCTGGAGATCAGAGCTTGGTTTCTAATACTATTCATTCTCCAGTAAAAGAGAATTTGGGAGAAATGGTTGATTCTAGGACTAGGGTAAAGAAGTAACATGAGCCCGGAGCATCTCAGACACTCATTTCAGAGAAAAAGCATTACAAACAAAACACTAAACCAAACACCAGGGCAAGCAAAGGGACCCAGGAGTCCAATGACAGAGCGCCCCGGCCAGGGCTAGGACAGGCTGGGCGAAGCCTCAATGGGCTGTCCACATCCACATACTGACAGGCAAGTCAGTAAGTGAGGAAGAGACAGGTGCCCTTCTAGGGAAAAATCTAAATAATTTTTGAATTTTTCTCTGGAAGAGGTGAAGCTTAATTCTCCACCCATATTAACTATGGGCTGCATTTTTAATGGCTTGTTGCCAAAGGGTATAGAAATAGAGAAAAAATAATGTAGAAGAGTTTCAACAAAGTGGCCATCATCAGGTGGCCAAGGCAAAGGCCACCAGTGCTGGGCCAGGCTGACAGCGCGTGCCCACGGTACGTTGAGGAGAGCACGTCACCTCCCCGCTCTTCTCAAGACCTACCACCCAGTCGGCCAGGGGAAAGGCGCCAGGCAAACCCAAATCGAGAGGCCGAGGTACACTCTACAAAAACCTGACCAGTATTCCTCACACTGTCCAAGTCACCAAGAACAACAAAGTCTGAGAAGCTGAAAGAGCAAAGTGGAGGCTACGGAGACATGACTGAATGGAACCTACAGGGACCTGGGAACAAAAAGGAATGTTAGGGGAAAATAAACCTGAATAACTAGGGAGTTCAGATAACGGTAATGTGTCAATACTGGTCATTAGCTGTAACAGACACACAAAGTCATGTAAGTAGCGAATGGCAAAAACTGGACACAGGATAAATGGCAATTCTCCATGTAACTTTTTAATTTAAAAATTAATTTACATTAGATTACACAGAACAGTGCCAAATAAGTATGATTTGCTACGCAGGTAGAAGAGCCATTACTAAGCTAAAAAATGCAAAATCAATTATAAAGTAAGCATTTTTATAAATGTGATAACTATAGGTGAGAAAATGTCACTTCAACAGCGACTCCCAAAACTGAGGATGCGCATCAGAATTCTCAACTTTCTCGTTAAAAATACAGGTTTCCGTGTTCTCCACTAGGGACTCTCGTCAGAAAGTCTGGGACAGGGCTCGGAGGATCTGTCTGAAGAGGCACACAGGAGCTGTGGCTCCATGGCGAGCGCCACGAAGCAGCCCGGGCGGCTGTCCTGCGCGCCTGCTCCTGTCCAGGCGGGATGCTGCTCCCCAGAAGCAGGTGAAAAGCGCAACCTGCTATAGGGCCTGCGCTCACTGCCGGGACGACCACGGCGGTTTTTCTTGGAGGGATTTAGGAGGCATGTGTCCAACTGAAGTCACTTATTAGTAGTTTTTTTTTTTTATTTATGGCAAAGTTATTTACGTTTTCCATACTTAATCATCATAATAAAACTTTTCAAATAAACATAATGTCCTTAAGACAAAATGATTTTAAAGAAAATGAGAAATAACAGGATAGGTATAAAAGGACAAGGCAAAAATTACAAAGTGATACACATAATAGAAGAATGAGAAATACCGCACTAGTTAAACCCCACCACTCCCTTTCCATTAAGGTCTGGAAAGGATAGATGTATTACGATGCGATGGTCAAAGCCAATACAATAGCGATAAGTAGGAATAAAACTGAATCTGAGTGTGTGTCCCTGGGAGTTAAACACAGGGCTGCCCTGGCACTGAGTTATATTTAGTTATTCCTTCTTTAACTCGTTCACTCAGGCCGGCCTCAAATCTGTGATCTTCTTGCCTCAACCTCTCAAACAACTGCGACTGCAGGCGTGCGCCACCATTCGCGGTGACTGCTGTTTTTAATTGGCTCTATGATGTCCTTCATAGTAATGAGCAAGTTTATGGTAACAGTGTACTTGCTACCATTTGGAGGTGAGCACTGACCTCCTGCCAGGTGCTGTGCTGAACACCACATAAATGAGTTTAGTCTTCACCAGAGCCTCGGGAAGCCAGTTTAGGACGGATGCTCCGCCCAGAAGGCCAGCTCTCCTTGCCTCTGGGGAAGCCCTCACTGTCAAAGTCCTCTACATGCTAGGTGCTCAGGCACAAGGCTGATGTCACCCTACTGGCTCTTCCCAAGGGTCCTGCAGGTACTAGCAGGATTCCTAGACCATAGGATGGGGAAAGGCTTGATGAAGTAACCCAGCTGCTCACCCTCAAAGAGTCTGGCCAACAGGAGACCTGCACTAGCTCCTGGCCAAGGCCTCCCCCGCCGTCCCCCTGGCCATGGGGTCAGGTACAGGGAAACCTAGCATGGCTATGATCTAAATATGAACAGGGACTTCACTTGTTTCTACATGTCAGTTAAAAGGTCTAAGTAACTGACTCTCCTCTGGATAGTTGAGCGTCCCCCCAGGAACCGCCCTGTCTCACAGGAGGCCGGCTGATGGCACTCCAACAGAGCACTCGGTGTGAGCCTGGGCCTCAGCTCACTGCACAAAAGCCTGTGCATGCTATGTCTAAAAAACATAAGACTACCCCTAGAGGGACATAAATAGGCCTCTGAAATTCTGAATTAGCAATAAGCAACTCTTTCCATTGTGTAAGAGATGAGACAGAAGTTATTAACTTTTAGATTTATACTGCTATTTACTCACTTTTAGTTTTGTTTCTTGGGGCTTACTCTAACAGTCTGACACACACTGCCTGTTTCCCATTTCGTGGTGGGTTCGAGTCATGCAGGGCACACTCCAGTCCAACACTGACCCTACCAGACAAGTGCCAGAGTGAGCAGAGCACTGCTAAGCAGTCACCCCTGCCGCCCGCCTGGCCGGGCTCTCCATCTGGAGGAGACCTGGGCCGGTGGCACCTCTCTGCATACACAAGAGCACTTCAATACCAACGCCTGGAAGCTGAGCCGGGAGGATCACAGGTTCAAGGCCAGCTTCAGCAACTTAGCATACCCTGTTTCAAAATAAAAAATGAAATGGGCTGGGCATATACCTCAGCAGTACAATGTCCCTGGGTCCGATCAGTAGTACCAAAAAAAAAAAAGGCGTTTTTTAACATGCAGTTGGAAATTACACAACAAAGCAGATCACATGGAACAGGAAAAAGGCATACTTCCAGATAGGGCCTAACTGGAGAACTGGGGGGACAACAAAAAAGGGCATTTCAATAAAGACTTGAAAGTCCTCACAGCCCAGGTGGAGGAGGCGGGAGTTCTCAGATAGGGAACCGCATGTGCGGAGGGCCTGAGGCACAGGCGAGCTCGGCTCTTTGGGGAAGCTGCAAGAAAGCCATGGCGCCTAGAGCAGGGCACGCAGGGAGAAGCAGGCACCTGGACAGCAGCAGGGGCCTTCATTCTGGTAGAAACGTGTGGCCACTGACGGGCAGGAAGCAGGAGACACCCCTGGGACCTGCCCTCCTCTTCAAAGGACTCACGCATCGCCTTACTCTGGCACACAGGCACGCAGACATGCACGGGCTGCTAACTCTACCCTGAGCTTTTCCCACACGAGGATTCTCACCTAGGGCCCCTGTGTCGCTTCACAAAGGGAGGGTGTACTCTCCCAGAGATGTGTGGCGGGGGAATTCTGTGCCTGTGCAATCAGAGTAGACGTAAGCAAATCACGAGGTATGGAGTTCAGTCCTTGGACACAGCCTCCCAGTGCAATGAAGAGCCGGCACAGGAGATGAACAAGGATGCTGCCACTGGGACCAGCACACGGTTCTACACTACCTTTTAATAAGTAGTGGTACACTCTAACAATGAAAAGCATAGAGGAAGCATATAAATCATATCAAGGTCACTTATTACCATTTTCAAGTATGCCATATAGAACAGCAAGCGCCACGCTTTTATATAACTCTCAGTACAATCGGTATGTTGCCGGCATCACCATAAATACGAGTAACATGCCAGTCAACATGTCACTAGGTGACAGGAAACTTACAGTTTCGTTATAACCTCACGGGACCACTGTTGTACAAGCACATTACTGACCAAAAGTGGCAGTAAGCAGTGCATGACAGTATGTAATCGTTACAATGATTCTGTGTATTTTTTTCCAACCACAAGACCAATTTACCTATTGATAGCCAACAGAGAGAAAAGAATTGAATGTTTAATTTGAAGCAGGGTGTCGTGATGCACACGTGTAATCCCAGTACTTGGGAAGCTAAGACAGGAGGATCAGATTCAAAGCCAACCTCAACAACTTACCCATGACCTCTGCAACTTAGTGAGACCCTGTTTCAAAATAAAAACTAAAATAGAGCTGGGTGAATAGCTCAGAGGTAGAATATCCCTGGGTTTAATCCCTAGTATAAATAAATAAATATTAAAAAGTAAAAAAGAATTGTTCACTTGAGACAAGCAATGCCTATAGTAATTATGAAATCTTTAAAAATGGTGAGATGCCGGGCGTGGTGGCGCACGCTTGTAATCCCCGCGCTTGGGAGGCGGAGACAGGAGGATCGCGCTGGTTCGGAGCCAGCCTCGCTGGCTTAAGAGACTCTGTTTCCACATAAAAATGTTAAAAAATAGGTCTGGGAGTGTAGCCCATGGGAGTGTATACCGGAGGTAGAAGGGCTTCCAGGAACCCCAGTACCACCAAAAAAAATAAAATAAAATAAAAAATAAAAAATAAAAATGGTGAGCTAACATCTAAGAGGTAAAACATTACACAACATGAAAGATATCAAATACACAGTTTAACTTATCATAAAGGCTATAATTTTCTACCGGGCATGGTGGCGCACGCTTGTAATCCCCGTGCTGGGAGGTGGAGACAGGAGGATGGCACAGGTTCAAAGCCAGCCGCGCTGGCTTGAGACCCTGTTTCCAAACAAAAAAATATAAAATAGGTCTGGGAGTGTAGCCTGGAGGTAGAAGGGTTTCCAGGAACCCCAGTACCACCAAAATAAATAAATAAATAATTAATTAATTAATTTAAAAAATGAAAAAAACTAATTTTCTTATAAATTAAAAACTATGTAAATTTGGAAAAATTAAATGCATCTAAAAGATCTTGGAAGAAAAAACGCTCCTATTTTTATGTTTTGCTCACTAAGGAGAACATAATTGGTAAGTGTGACTAAATATTTAAAGTCAGTGTGAAATTTACTGGAAGTGGGGACCTATGGGCCTCTGTTTTCCAAACATAAACAATCATGGGTAGTTTCAGAAAAGAGTTGTCTCCTAGAATATAATTAGCATGTACAAAATACAGGTAATGTAAAAGTATAGTTAAGGTATCACAATGCCTTACAGTTCAGTCATGAGGACTATGAATCACCTGAAATTGAATGTACATTTTTATTCTGTGCATGTGTTTATTTTTCTGAGTAGAGTCCATGATTTTCATCAGATTCTCAAATGCAGTCTATGACCCCAAAATGGTTAGGTAGCACTGACCTCAATAATATATAACACACATTTAGCAATGTTTCTTCTCAAAATCTCATTCTGACATGTATTTGACACTCCAAGGACAAAGATGTCAGATGTAAAAATAATTCAAAGTCAATGCTCGAGGCACAAGGTTGCTGCCACAGGACCTAAAAACAGACACTCCATCCACAAAATATACGAGCTTTACACAAAAGTGACTTTTGAAAAAAAATCACATAAAAGAAGCTCACTGAACAAGATAATTGTTGGAGGAGGATGGAATAGGGATTGAATCCAAAGGCATTCTACCCCTGAGCTATACCCCCCAGCCCTATTTTTATTTTTATTTTTTTATCTTGAAAGAGAGTCCCAGTAAATTGCAAAGGGCCTCACTGAGTTACTGCGGCTGGCCTTGAACCTGTGATCATCCTGTCTCCAACTCCCACATACTGGGATTACAGGCATGTGGCCACCAGCAAAGCTTCAAGGCAACTTTGATACTGTTATTTTTATGTTTAGACTGTCCTTCCCACACCTCATAACACCAGCTAATTAAAGTGAATTAACATTTAATTAATTTAAGAATGGAAAAATCCTTAAGTGGCTCACAATCAGTTGTTCTCTCTGTTCTCACATTTGCAGTTTCTAGCTATTTCCACCAAGTTCACTAATTTCTTTTTCAACTATGTCTACATGTTAACAATGCTGCAAGAGCTTTTGTCGTTTCTCTGTTTATACTTTCATTCGGTGCCCTGCACTCACACACCACACTGCGGCACAGAGCAAGGGGGACTTCATGCACACAGCTCCAGGGGCAGCCCTCCGCCCCTCCCAGCAGTGCTGTGAGACCGCAGTAGGTGACTTTGTACACACTTCATCTCAGACGGTATGCTCTGCATCTAAAAAGTTCTATTTAGCTCTTATTTGTGTCTTCTCTTTCCCTCCATACTCGTCATTTTTTAAACACTTAAAGATTATTATAATTATCTTTAACATTTTCTGCTGATTCCATCACTTACTGTTCTGGAATTATCTCTATTGATTGACTTTTCTCCTGATTACAAGTCATATTTTCCTGCCTACTGGCATAACTAGTAATATTTGATTGGCTGTTTGGGATTATGAGTTTTATGTTATTTAGGATTTTCTGCCTTCTTTTATAGAGTATTATTAGACTTTGGGAGTTTTGGTAGGCTGTTAAATTACTTCCAATTCCTTTTATCCTTTTAAAACTTGTTTTCAAGTTTCGTTAAGGTTAGTTCCAGAGGTACCTTTTGGAGGAAGAGGTCAGCACCACTACTAAGCTGTAAGCTTTTCAAGTCTTTATTGAATGTTCCAATTGATCAACACAGCAAAGTCTTTCCACCTTGGCCAACTGGACTCACCTGCCTGCCAGTCGGGTGTGCGCTCCAGTAACCTTTCAGCTCACTGTTCCCAGGGGCTCTCGGCCTGAGCTTGCACTTTCTACCCTATCCAAGTTTACCCCTTCACCTAAGACTCAAAGGGGCCTATGTCTTTGGAGCTCTCTACTACATTGTTCCTTGCTCCCAGAACTCTGCCTGAGACTTGCACCTTCGTGGGCCTCCCACTCTGGCCTCCCTGGGCAAGACCACTCACTTGGCCTGCGGCTCAGTCCTGAACTGGCTTCCAGGAAGGGCAGGTACCACAAGTCTCACTTCATGTGTCTCCTTGTCTCATGGGTTACAATCAAATACAGGCAACATCCACAAACACTTGGTTTTTTGCATATAAAAATAACACAAGGTTTATTGCATATCAGTTAAAAGCAGTATATTTATATTTTTATAGCCACTATAATGAAGTAATACACTTAGCTACTTCATCATACTTACAGGCAACTTGACACTTGACCTTCAAAGTGACTAGTTCCACATAGGTAAGTATTTACAAGATTACATAGCAGTTCCTTTAGGAAACAAAGGAGATGGGAAGCTTTATTCTAAAACAAAAATAAGCTAATTCAAAAAAAAAGCCATCTAATTTCAAAAGGTAAATATTTACAGATGGTCACATTCATCCCATTTGTTCTGCAGCAAACTAACCTTTTGGGCTTGGCTTCCATGACTTCCATGACAACACAGAGACTTGTAGTTCTAATTTTTAAGCAAGAATATAAAATGTCTAAAGCTTAGAATTTAACAAAGCTGATACCATTTAAAATATCCAAATATATCCAAATTTGACATGCTTCTCAACTACAGATGGTACCAGAAGACCAAACAAATAAAGAACACTTTTGGCAGCTCCTCTTGTGCTTGTCAGAAAAACAGCAAGTAGTTCTCCTAGGCTAATCTCTATACTGAGGAAAAGCCATTAAACAAAAACAAATATGCCACTAAATTGTTCTTCACTTCCTAAAAACTTCTATTAAATATGTAAATTATTCCTCTTCTTTTAAACATTTCTTTGTAGGTTAATACCATGCTGTCACCTCACTAAGGAAGGCCTTTGTCATTTTGTTCCCTCTGATTCTTTGCTCAGTGCACAGACCTTTAGTAACATCATTATATACAGCATTACTAGAAACTTCAATTGCCAAAGAAGTAACAGTGGACTGAGATACGTTATATAATATTGAAAGAAGTTAAGACATAATTAGAAAATTCTACTTAGAGATGTCAAGTTACTACTCAAGTTGCATGGGATTGGATGATTTAAAATCACCCAATCCAATAAATATCAAATCTACTAAGTGCTAAGCACTATTCTAAGCACAGGAATACACAGGGTTAGCAGATCAGGGTAACCAAAACAATCTTGAAAATGCATAAAGTTGAAGGACTAATCTTCCTAATCTCCAAACTTACCAAAAAGCAATAGCAATCAAGGCAGTGTGGTAGAACCAGGCATAATGGCCCACAATTATACTGAGTAATTGGGAGGCTGAGACAGGAGGGTTGCAGGTTGGAGACCAGCCTCAGCAAGTAGTAAGACTCTCATCAACCTAGCCAAATCTTGTTTCAAAATAACAAAATAGGCCTGGGGCAGAGCTTGGAGGAAGAATGCCCCTGGATTCAATCTCTAGTAGCACACACACAAAAGAAGACAGCATAATAGTAGCATAAGAACAGATAGAGAGATCAGTGAACCAAAACTGAGTACAGCTGTAAACCCATGTGTCTACAGCCAACTGAGGTGCCACGAGCATGCCATAGAAAGGGTAGCCATTCAAAACAGTTGGGATGACCAGCTACAGGAAAAAGAATGAGACTACACCCTAAATTCACACAAAACACAGAATTAACTTAAATAAGACCAAAGACCTAAACACAAGAACTAGAACTTACAAGAAAAAGCCAGAGTAACTCTATGGTATTTTAGATTTGTCAACATAGTCTTAAGACAAAATGTGACCAAATCTTGAGAAACAACAATTTAAAAAAAAAATGAGTAAAGACGGGCATGGTGGCGCACGCTTGTAATCCCAGCATTCGGGAGGCTGAGACCAGAGGATCGCGGTTCGTGGACCGCCTCAGCTACTTGGTGAGGCCCTCTGCAACTCAGTGAGACTGTTTCAAAATAAAAAAAAAAAAAAATATGGCAGGGGATGTGGCTCAGAGGTCGAATGCTCCTGAGTTCCATCCCCAGATCTGCAAGAAAAATAAATAAATAAAAATAAAAATAAAAAAATGAGTAAAAGAACACCATCAAAATTAAAAGCTTCAACCCGGGCGTGGAGGTGCACGTTTGTAATCCCAGCATTCCGGAGGCTGAGACTGGAGGATCGTGGTCCGAGGACAGCCTCAGCTACTTACTGAGGCCCTCTGCAACTCAGTGAGACCCGGTTTCAAAATAAAGACTAAAAACAGGGCAGAAGGGGTAGCTCGGAGGTCAAATGCCACTGGGTTCCATCCCCAGACCCACAAAAAAAAAAAAATTTAAAAGCTTCTATCACCACAGTCTTACACTGTTGCACAATTTGTATCTTTTGAAGACCACAACTGAGAAAGCAAAAAAGATAACACACATATAGAGGAAAATATGTGCAAATCACTTATCAGATAAGAGAGCTATATAAGAGTATAAAAAGAAAACAAAGAAAAGTTCTTTCAATAAAAATGCACAATGGTCAACAAGCACCTGAAAACAGGTCCACTGCAAGGTGGCTGGATGTGCAAATCCACACCATGGGGAGAGGCATATCACATCCTCGGGGACGGTCAAAAAGTGACGCCATAGCCAGCAGTGACGAGAACGCTCAGAAAGCAGTTCTCTCTACGCTGCTGGTGGGATGCCAAAGGCTGCAACCACGTGGAACGCATAATCAGCAATCCCACTCCTATGTATGCACCTAAGAAAAATGAAAACATACCTAACGAAAACTCGTCCATGGGTGAATAGCAGCACTACGCACTGCAGCCAAGGAGTGGACACAGCCCAGTGTCCATCAACTGCTGACTGTAAACAAAATGCAGCACACCTATTAAATGAAATATTATCCAGTTATACAAAGGAATGAAGGATGGCATTGCTACATGCATGAAACTTGAAAACATTGTTAAGTAAAAGAAGCCAGGCACAAGTGACCACATATTATGGGATGAGAAGGGGATGGACAATTGTTAATGGGCACAGTGTTTATTTTTTGTGAGGTGATTAATTGTTTTATTTCTTAAGTAGACGTTTCTGGGACGTTATAGTCTCACATCATAATGAAGCTGCGAGTGGCAGGGACACCCAGAACACAGCACCCGGGGAGCCTCCCCACCCCACCCCAGCTTCCACCACACTCCTTCCCCTCCCCATACATGACACTAAGAGTGGCACTGATAATCTCATATGTGCACATTACATCGGCAGAGGTGTTTCCTTCACCAGTTCTCCCTCCCCACCACCACCACTCTCCCCTTGACCCCCTCCAGCGCTCCACCAGGGTGGTCTCCTCCTTTATCTGGAGTTCCTCTTGTATTCCGATTTCTCCCTAACTTCCACATTTAAAGAAAATACATGACCCTTCATTTTCTGTGACTGGCTAATCTCACTTAGCATGTTCTTTCAATCCATCTATCTTCCTGCAAATAACATAATTTTGTTCTTTATTGCTGAGTAGAATTCCATTATGTGTATATACCATAATTTTGTAATCTATTCATCTGTTGATGGACACTTATAGTTCCATGCTTTGGCTACAGTGAATTATGTTGCTAAAAATATGAATATGTACAAATCACTGTAATATTCCGATTTCAATTTCTTTGGAAAAATACCTATGGGTGGTATAGCTGGAGCACATGGTGGTGCCATTCTTAGTTTTCTGAGGAGCCTCCTCACTGAAAAGCCACTGATCTGGATGTTGCAAATGTGTGCATTATACAATATATGAATAATGTCACAATAAAACTATTTTTTAAAAATATAAATAAGGGTACCAGGCATGCTAGGGCACATCCAGGACTTGGGAGGCTTAGACAGGAAGATCACAAGTTCAAGGCTAGTGTAGTAACTTAAGACTGTTTCAAAACAAAAACAAACAGAAAAGAAAAAAACTGTCGCGCATGGTGGCACAGGCTTGTAACCCCGGCATTTGGGAGGCTGAGACCGGGAGATCATGGTTCTCGGCCAGCCTCGGCTACTTGGGCCCTCCACAACTCAGTGAGATCCTGCTTCAAAACAAGGAAAAATAGGGCAGAGGGTGTAGCTCGGAGGTCGAATGCCCCTGGGTTCTATCCCCAGACCCACAAAATAAATAAACAAATAAATAAATAAATAGAGCTGGGGGTATAGCTCAATGGTTGAAATGTCCCCCCTTTGTTCAATACCAGCAAAGCAGAGAAAGAGAGAGAGCGCGCGTGCAAGCAAGCAAGATTTCTACTCCTGTAATCCTCTTACTCTCCATGTAAATTCTAATTCCAATTTAGAGTATAGATGTACTAGAGATGAAATGCTTTTGGTAGTTCAGCATTCAAACGTACATGCTTTAAGATTAGTACAAGTTTTCAGCACCCTAATAAAAAAGGCTACCTCGACTTTTGTTTTTAGAAGAAACTAAATAGCCATACATTTGGCAAACTATATGGCATAGATCCCTGCAGAGCCGAATTAACTCATGTTACTCACCTATGATTCAAACTCTGAAATGTTCATTTGAAAAGCACTAGCAAGCTAGCTGGATGTGACAGTAAAGCAATCCTACTTACATTAACACAAGGGGAATAGGAATCTTAGGCAGGCTCTACATGAACTCTCCTTCACCTAAGAGCAGGGTCTCAGATCCATGTCCAGCAAGGAAGTTCTTAACATGTACATAAAATGCACAACTCTTTGGTACAAAAGCAGAAACATTGCATAGGAACCTTAAAACAAAAGGGGTGTCCCTCATCTAGTATTAATTCCTCATTCTCAGACAATGAGACAATATCGGAATGCCATAAGGGAGGTGCTGAGGAACTACAAGAGAATCTGTGTCAATGACAATCTCTAGAACAACTCTTATTCACTCCACCAACAGATCCCACCAGTGCCTGCTACACGCGCTAGAGAGATTTACAGTGGTGTACACACAACCCACATTATATGCTTTTTTATAGCTAACAGTATATACTATTTCTTAAAGAAAACAAGTCTGAAATCAACTTCCTTAATTTCATTTGTTGGAGTTTCTCGCTTTAAAGATACGAAGGAGAATTTAAAAGGAAAGACAACTTTGTGAATGCTTAAATATCAAAATTAAAAAAAAAACCCAGGCCATATTAAAGTTAAACTGGTCGAAAATACTGTAAATTTATGAAAGGCTCATTAAAATTGGTAAGAAAAGTTCTAAGATATCAACAAGAAAATGACTACACAACACAAAAAGACAATTTAAGTAACAATAAACCACAAATATCTTATTCCACCTAGGTTAACAACCAGACATCTAGATTAGAACAAAACAGTTCTTTCTTAAATTAGCAAACATTTTTTAATCACACTCAAAGTTTGAAATACTGAGGTAAGCACCACGTGTGACCTAAACATTTGTACCATCTTTCCAGGAGGAAGTCATTAACAGCGGATACTAAAACCCCAGTAGAGCTGTGTACCAAGACATTTAGTGCAGTGTTGTCTAAAATTTAAAAACGGGTAATAATTTAAATGGTTTAATATTTTTAGTAATATGGCAAATGTTCTCAATATATTCAGATAAGGTATCATGCTAACTTTGGCCTAAAGAACCTTTCCCATCTCTGTATAACTCACTTGGCAATTAATCATTCTTGTGCTCTTGTTTGTTGCTATAATAAACTATTTAAAACTTCTACCACATCTTTCCACCTTTACGCCAAAGAAGATAGTATATAAAACAAAGAACCACAGATTTAGAACCCCAGCAAACGCAAACTCAACAAGGCTCCAAGTCTCTGTACTAGAGCATCTCCTCAGGCCTCACACTCCCCATCTGAAGGCAGTCTGTTTACCCAGGTTCAGTGCAACAATTATCTACAATGACGAGCCACCTCCTTGCCCACACACGCACAGGTGGGCGACAGAACCATGAACTACGCCTTACCTCCTCTCAGCTAGAGTATAGGCTCTGAGAAGGTGGGGCATGCTGTATGACAGGCCCATGCGCTCTCGCAGCCTCACCCTGGCATTGGTGGGGGCATCTACAGAATGCAGAGACCACTTGGCTGGGGGGCGTAGGAACAGGCACAAGAGACCTGCCAACTGCGAGGGCTCCACAGAGAAGAAAGGAGGGGCCACTGGTGTCCAGGATGCCCCCACCAATGCCAGGGTGAGGCTGTGAGAGCGCATGGGTAGGGAGAGCCCAGTGTGGATGGAGGCTGGATGTAAAACAGGAAGGGGCAGCAGAACTAGCTGGCCTTTCCAATTTGTTCAAAGGTGCTTCAAATCCGGCTGCTACCAAGAAGCACATGTGTCCACACAAATTAAGGCCTCCTCGCGGATGTGGCCTCTGCGTGGCATTCACCGCCGTCCCAGTTCCAGCCCAGTCTGAGGTGAGGAGCTCTCCGACTCAGAAAGCTCCCTGGGCTGGTCACTGACGAGAGGCCATACTGACCACTGAGGCCCACGCCTAGCAGCAGCGCTGCCTGACACAGGGAGGCCTTTAACATCGCAGAGGAACCTGGGAGCGCGTGGACAGTTAGGACAGGCTGGCGCGGAGGCCTCCTCCAACCACTCGTCACCACAGTGACGTTTTACTTCTTAAACTCTGCTACTCTCCCATTAGTAATCGCTCCTCAAATACACACATTCCTGTTTTCTATTAATAACATGCTTAAAGGCCACGTAAAACTCAAAGGATTTCTTTTTTTATAAAGTAAAAGCTCAGTTTTATTTAGGGTTGAAGTTCCATGACATACTTCTGGCATTTCTGAAATATTATTCCCTATTTACTTTCAATATCTACTTTTTTAGATAATGACTATAATAACAGTTTCTGAAGTATTATTTTGTTCAAGATATGATACCCAAAGTCAAGAGGAGCATTGAAAAGTAGCCAGTAAAGCTAGTGCCATTTCACCTTCTCAGGTAAAGATGCTTCTTTCCTTTATATTTTTTAATTTTTTTTTCCTTTTTCTTGGCAGTACTGGGGGTGGAACCCAGGGGTTTTCTACCTCCGGGCTATACTCCCAGACCTATTTTATATTTTATTTGGAAACAGGGTCTCACTAAGTTGCTGAGAGCCTAAGAAGCTGAGGCTGGATGATCCCCCTGTCTCAGCCTCCCAAGCGCGGGGATTACAAGCGTGCACCACCACGCTCGGCTTTCCTTTATATTTTTATATAAAATCTATTGCCACCATTGTCTCAACACACACACACACACACACACACACACACACACACACACACTCACTCACTCACTCCTGAAAAATAAGTTTGACTTATTTGAAAAATACTACACTGTCGGACTTCCGGGAAGATGGCAACCGAAAAAAGCGGGGCTTAAGAGTCCCGCTAACAACCAATCTCCATTACCACAAAAAGAGCGCCTTTCATAGCCAGAAAACACCATCACCAGAAAAACAAAAAAACCACCAGGCTCCAGAGAGAAAGCGGACTGAGAACAGAGCTCAGGGCCACAGAGGAGACACACGCGCCCGAAGACGCGGCAGCAGCGCCATACTGCCGGCGGCAGCGGCGAACTCAGCAGACGGCTACAGCAAGCCGAGGTGAGCCGATGCGGAACAGCCAGGCGGGATCTTTCGGCGCAGACAGCATTTAAAGCTCCCAGTGGCTGAGCTCAGCACACGCTGCAGGGATTCAGAGTGGAAATCAAAACCAGAGAAGAAAAAATACGCCAGCCTCATGGCCAAGGGCGTGGCAGAGGCGCCATATTGCCACCGGCGGCGGCAGCAGCAGTGAATTCACCGAGTCCAGTACAGCTACATCTACGTACTCAAGAACAGTGAGTCAAATTGCGGGCCACAGAGGAGAAATCCCAGTATTGGGCCTCCTGGGACTTGACCCAGTGAGGGAGTGGTGGTGGCAGAGATATCACACCATAGGAGAGCGTGCAACCTGGCACCCCCCACAGTCTAAAGCAGCCTCTATCGACTCCCTGGGTCGGAGACTCTGTGATACAACCCAGTAAAGGAGTAGTGGGGTCTGAGATAATACAGACTCGAGATCCAGAGCACCTTAAGTGAAGCCATAGTGACCCAAGGGAAGAACCCAGAGAAGGCACAAACCTCCGAAATCATGGGAAAGAGGAATAACACTGAAGTAATGAATGTGCACAACCCCACAACATCAGAACCTGATAAAACAGAAAATCAGAGATTTCTAGAAGATCAAATCAGGAAAATAACTGTAGAAATAATAGAGGTGCTTCAAAAAGAACTCAGAGAGAGCCAAAAAGAGATAAAGGATGCAATTAATGAAGTAAAGGCCTCAATTCAAAGCACAAACAACCGATTAGACCACATGGAGAACAGAATCTCGCTCTTAGAAGATGAGCAATCCAAAAATGAATGCATAGTTTCTAATCTAGAAAAAGATATCCAACAGCAGGAATCTGACATTGAAGAAATATGGGCCCATCTTAAGAGAGCTAACCTAAGAATAATTGGAATAGAGGAGGGAAAAGAAAGTGATACCAAAGGGATCAACAATCTCTTCAAGGAAGTAATAGCAGAAAATTTTCCAAATATAGAGCAAGAGGTTGATACACAGATCCAGGAAACTTATAGAACTCCCTTTAGACAGGATCCGAGAAGAGGATCCCCACGCCATATAATTGTCAAAATGACCAATGTGGAAGCCAAGCAGAGAATCTTAAAGGCAACAAAAACAAAGGGCCAAGTGACATTCAGAGGCAAACCAATTAGAATCACTCCAGACTTCCCAAACCAAGTCATGAGAGCCAGAAGGGCTTGGAGTAACATATTCCAAACTCTGAAAGAAAACAACTTCCAGCCAAAAATTTCCTATCCAGCAAAACTTTCTATCAAATTAGATGGAGAAATAAGAAGCTTCCATGACAAACAGAAACTGAAGGAATTTATGTCTTCAAAACCAGCGCTAGAGAAAATACTCAAAGAGATTAACTACAAAGAAGAAATAGGTAACACCCACCAGAACCAGAGAAACAAGAGTTTCCATCCAACAGACAACTAAGATTGGTTATCTGTGGAGATTCATTATTTATGTTAGTCTTTTACCTATCTCTAAGTTGTATTGTTTGCCTTTATTGTTGTTAATTTTTAGGATTTCTAGTTGGAATATTAATATACCTTCAGATATAGCATTTGGAAATATTTTATCCAATTCTATTAGTAACTTTTAACTCTGTTTACATTGTCTTTGGATATACAATATTTTCTTTTATTTTTTAGGGAGTTTGTATATTCTTCTGTTGCCTGTGCCATTGAAATCATATCCAAGAAATCACTGCCAATTTCAATGTTGTGAGGTTTTATGACCCAGATTTTCTCCTAAAAGTTTATAGTCTTAAGATTTATATTTAGGTCTTTTATCTATTTTGAGTTAATACTTGTATATGGGATTAGGTAAAGGTCCAATTTTATTCTTTTCCATGTAATTATTATTTTTCAACAATATTTAGTTAAAAGATTATTATTTCCACCACCAAATGTTCGTGGAAACCTTGTCAAAAATAACTTGACAATATAGGGAAGAATTTAGCTCTAGGCTTGTATTTAACTCCAATGGTCTATATATCTGCCTTTAGAACAGTACTACACTGTTTCAATTATTGTAGCTTTATATGGTTTGAAATCAGAAAATATATATCTGCTAGCTTTGTTCTTTTTCAAGATCGTTTTGGGTATCTAGAACTCATATTCCATATTAGGATAGATTTTTTTCTGAAAAATAAATATATAAATATATGATAGTTTCACCTAAAAAAACAGAAAAAAATATGCTCTAGTAAGAAAGAAAGCAAAAAGAAATATTGAAATGCTATCTTTAAATCATCAAACGCTTGGTATCAGACAAATGAAACTGTTATGTGAGATTATCATTTTTAATTTTGGATAAATTGCTATAATACTAGATGTCAACCACTAAGCCAAGCATGGGAAGGAGGGATGGGGAGAGAATGGGGTGGGGATCGGGTGGGGGCTGACTGGGCGATGTGTGCATGTATGTCTACAAAAGTTTGTATCCCACTATGATGTATGAATACAGTGCACCAATAAAATAAAATTAAAAAAAAAGAAAAATAAATAAATAAATAAATAAATAAATAAAGATTTATATTTAGGTCTTTTATCTAGTTTGAGTTAATACTTGTATGTGGGATTAAATAAGGGTCCAATTTTATTCTTTTCCATGTAATTATTATTTTTCAACAATATTTAGTTAAAAGATTATTATTTCCACCACCAAATCTTCGTGGAAACCTTGTCAAAAATAACTTGACAATATAGGGAAGAAGTTAGCTCTAGGCTTGTATTTAACTCCAATGGTCTATATATCTGCCTTTAGAACAGTACTACACTGTTTCAATTATTGTAGCTTTATATGGTTTGAAATCAGAAAATATACATCTTCTAGCTTTGTTTTTGCTTCGAGATTGTTTTGGGTATCTAGAGTCCATATTCCATATCAGGATAGATTTTTTTCTGAAAAATAAATATATGATAGTTTCACCTAAAAAAAAAAAAGAAAAAAATATTCTCTGGTAAGAAAGAAAGCAAAAAGAAATATTGAAATGTTATCTTTAAGACATCAAAAGCTTGGTATCAGACAAATGAAACTGTTATGTGAGATTATCATTGTTAATTTTGGATAAATTGCTATAATACTAGATGTCAACCACTAAGCCAAGCATGGGAGGGAGGGATGGGGAGAGAATGGGGTGGGGATCGGGTGGGGGCTGACTGGGCGATGTGTGCATGTATGTCTACAAAAGTTTGTATCCCACTATGATGTATGAATACAGTGCACCAATAAAATAAAATTAAAAAAAAAAGAAAAAAAAGAAAAATACTACACTGTCATTGTATCATTTTACTCCAGGCCAACTTCAGTGTCTAGTTGGGAATCTCCTCATTAAAGGAGTCAATCTGGTTTATTCTTCCAGAGAAATTTCCATTAAAAGTATTTTACTTTAAAATTCTCCCTAAGACCTCCCTATTAAGACCCTATTAGGAGAGAAGCTGCTGTTGGGGAAAGAGCGATCGCTTGTTCTCTTTCCTGCGCCCCCCACCCCCCTGGCTCCCTTCTGTTCTCCCTGTCCACATGTCTGAACTACGTGCCGTGCCGTGCCCAGCAAGCACACCACAGGTCCTCCCTGGGCAGCGGCCTCTTAGGGACCATGCACTTCACACACCCTGAGGGAAAAAGGCACAAAAGGGCACAACCAAAGCTTTACCACAAAAAGTCTGCCTAAAACAAACCCTAATTCCACATTTCCAGAGTTGTAAACTTAAAAGCTGCATAAAAATACTACCAGCCACTTACATGTGGCAGGATAAACTGTTCTGTAAACTGCTCAAATAAACTTTATTGCTTGGCATTTAACAAGGGTTGATGGTAGTAAATACAGCATGGTCTGATTTTAAATAGGCTTAATAATGCTGTCAACCTTATCTACTCTACTTAAAAGAAAATAAAGGATAGGCAACTGTACAATTCATTAGATGGGCTAAAAACATATTTATCTTTGGCCTATCATAATGACAGGCTTTAAAAATTATTGTAATGGCAAGAATAAACTCATATATTCTTGGTAGAAATTGGCACAAAAATTCTGACAAGCACTGGTAATATTAAGTCAAAGATAGTAAAAATATGCCCCAAGCCGGGCATGGTGGTGCACACTTGTTATCTCAGCATTTGGGAGGCTGAGACAGGAAGATTGCTGTTCACAGACAACCTCAACTACTTGGTGAGGCCCTTTGCAATTCAGTTAAGACCCTGTTTCAAAATAAAGAAAAAATTGGACTTGGGGTGTAGCTTGGAGGTAGAATGTCCCTGGGTTCAATCCCCGGTACTGCAAAAAAAAAAAAAAAAAAAAAACATAGTAATAATAACAATGCCCAAGCCAGGTATGATAGCACACCCTTATAATCCCAGTATTTGAGAGGCTAAGACAAGAGGATCACAGGTGCAAGACCAGCCTAAGCAACTTAGTAAGACCCTGGTTTAAAACAAAAATAAAATCAGACTTGAGGGTGTATCTCAAGAGGTAGAATGTCCCTGGATTCAATTCCCAATACTACACACACACACACACACACACACACACACACACACACACACGGCCCATTTCATATAAATTCCATATATAAAATTTTGCACACAAAAAATAAAACAGATCAAAATTAAAACGCACGAACCTTGCTGGGCATGGTGGCACAGGCTTGTAAAACCAGCATTCGGGAGGCTGAGACAGGAGGATCACGAACAGCTACTTAGCAAGGTCCTTCGCAACTCAGTGAGACCCTGTTTCAAAAAATAAAAGAGCCAAAACATAGGCACAGATAAACACTTTCTCAACAAGACCCCAAAGGCACAACAAACTAAAAGGCGAATCAATACGTGGGATTGCATGAAACTGAAGAGCTTCTGTACAGCAAAGGAAACTGTCAAGAACCTCAACCGAGAGCCAACAGAATGGGAGAAGATTTTTGCCACCTACCCTCTGATAGAGGACTAATATCTAGAATGTATTATACAGAGAACTCAAGAAACTCAACACTAAGAAGACAAATAATCCAACCAAAAAATGGGCAACCGAACTAGACACTTCACAAAATAAGAAATTCTAATGGCCAATAAATGCATGAAAAATGCTCAACATCATTGGCAATCAGAGAGATGTAAATCAAAACTACCCTGAGATTTAACCCAACTCCAACTAGAATGGCAATCATTCAAAACACAAACAACAAATGCTGGCAAAGGTGCGGAGAAGTGGGAACTCTAAAACATTGTTGGTGGGATTGCAAATTAGTGCAACCACTTTGGAAAACAGTATGGAGGATTCTCAGAAGAATGAGAACAAATTTACCCTTCGATCCAGCAATAACACCTCTGGGTATCTACCCAAAAGAAAGAAAACCAAACTACCAAACTAATGCATTTGTATCTCTGTTCATAGCTACAGAATTCACCACAGCCAAACTATGGAACCAGCCAAGATGCCCATCAACAGATGAATGGATTACAAAATTGTGGGTTATGTACACAATGGACTTTTACTCAGCCATTAAAAAAAAACACAATGACATCATTTTCAGGGAAATGGATGGAACTGGGGGAGATTATGGTAAGCAAGATTAGTCAGTCACAAAAAAATAAGAAATTGGATGCTTTCTCTAATATGTGAAAGCTAAGGAGAAATGGGTCATAGGAGGAATGCTAGATGAAAAAGGAAATCCTACAGAACAAACAAGACAACCTATAAATGAGGGGATGGGAGGGGGAAGAAGGAAAATCTCTAAAGTACACAATGTACTTAAAACATATCGAAGTCAACCACTAAGCCAAGCATGGGAAGGAGGGATGGCGAGGGAATGGGAATAGGGTGGGAATTGGGTAGGGGCCAAATGGGTGATGTGTACATGTATGTCCACACAAGTTTACCCCAATATGATGTAGGAATACAATGCACCAATAAAAAATTAAAATATTAAAAATTAAAAAATAAAAAGACTTTAAAAAAGGACCGGGGGTGTACCTCGGAGGTAGAATGCCCCTGAGTTCCATCCCTACTACCACAAAAAAAAACACAAACTTTGACATTGCGACTGCACTTCCAAACATCTTGAATCTACATACAGACTATTCTAAAAATACTTTTAATGTTTATAATGGTAAAAAAAAAAAAAGAGAGAGAGAAAATAAGTCCAATAAAAGGTTTCCTAAAATCACAAACTGCTTCCTGGAAGAGAAACAGGAGAAAACAGACAGTGGGGCTCACACCTAGTTGCTACGTAACAGAGGCTCCTACAGTAGAGTCCAGTTACGTCAAATATTACGCAATAAAAATCACCACGGCCCACTTTCTTTCCATCCTATCCCACTTCCGTTCTGCTCTTCGTGAACTGACCAGGACCGCCGAGCAAGCCAGCAGCTTTGCCCTACTTACACAGTTCACAGTAAAAGCTGACTGAGTCACGGCCCAATTTCCCTGATTTCAAGACTCATTTTTTTCAACATCACAACATCTCTGATACTGCACTACAACCAATATTTTCTGATACTGCACTACAACCAATATTTTTTATAAAGCACTGTGTCAGTTTACTTGCAGTTTTGTTTTCCTTAGTGACACAAGAAACTATGGTGCATCTTACAGTCGATGGCATCTTATAGTTGATGAATTATTGTTCTCTAAAAGCGCAATATCAAGATGTTAAATAGGCATGAGACAGCACAATTTCAAGACACTAAATAGGCATAAGACTTCGAGAGCAGAAGCACCAATGTAAATCTGAACCAAAGCAATTTTCTAAAATGAGAGAAGGTTCACTTTAAGAATCTCACAGGCTATAAAGATCATGTCCAGATAGTTACAATTCAATAAACTACTTCAAACTATTTGATAGAAATGAAGGTATTCCCTATCAAGTCACAGTGCGCTCAGCAAGCACACATTTTACTCATGACAGCTAGTAATCAGTATTTGAGCTGCTTAAAGAGAGTAATAGGAAGGAAATTTCTCTGCCTTCCAAGAACGGCTTATCTCAGAGGACAGCCAGGTCCCGGTGTGTGAGATAGGACTCTTCTCCATGTCTCCTCCGCGACTCCTGTGTAGAAGCCCCGTGCTTGTCCTCCTCTTCTGAGCAGTCCACTAAGAGCAGCCCTCATCAGTGGACCGGAGCCTCTCTGAGCTCCTCCGAGGGTGCACTCTGCCTCTCAGCTCTGGTGCCAGGGCTCAACACAGGGACTGCACTTCAGATCCGCAGGGAATCGGCCAAGTAACAAGGCCTCGGGGATCCCTCTGTCCTGCGCCTGACTGGGACTGGGGACTCAAAGCCAGTCCAACTCCTGGTCCTGTGCTTTGGACCTTGGCCACCAGGGGCACAGTAAGGAACCAATTTTGACTATTTTGGAGATCTGCTTTATGTCTGTTGCTGACTTCTTTTAGTTTCAGGGCCTGGTCTTTTGTTAATCTCTACAACCAAATTAATGGGTTACAGGGATCTTGTCCTTGCTGGGTGAAAAATCAAAAAAAGCATCTGCTTTGTAGCTTTTGTTACTTGTCTATTTTGAGCTCAAGTCAATTAAGAATTTCCTGTCAACCAAGAATGGACCTCTGAATTGGTGAATTGTATACTTGTGCTTATGCTTGAGTATGCTGCCTTTCTATGTCCATGCTTGCACACCTATAACTCAGGCCTTTACCTTTCACCGCATGAGTGCCTACATCCTTATCGCCAGATGGCTACGCCAAATTACATTATAGAATCTCTTAATGTAGCTCTATTCTGACTGACTTACAGGTAAATATGTACTTCCATAAACTAAATATTCCTAAAATCTCCAGAAATTAAGGAAACTAAAGCTTTAATACAACGAAGAGGGGGGAGAATTATGGAAATTAACTCAAACAGTTTAATAGTTCAAGTTCACACAATTTAGGTAAATCTTTGATGGAATGAGACTATATTGTTAGTTTAATAAAAACAGCTCATTTTCCCTGACTTTTCACTAAGTATAATACATACATAGATTTTTATTCTACTTATATCCTTCCTAAACCTATAGGTTTGCTGATTGAATAAGCTAATATTACATCTGCTTAATGTTTAAGATTACAAAAAATGTGAATTCTCTTATCTACATTGAATTATTTTGACAAACTTTATTTCAATAATAATTATACTGGCTAGATCTTTAGATAAATTAAAACTTTTTAATTGATATTAAACTGTTAACGAATATCCACAAGATACTAAACCATTCCTAAGACAATACTAAAGCATTGTTAAATACAATTAAGTTTATATACTTTTCTTATTTTTATATGCTATGAAGAGGCTATATGTGTTTAAGTTTATTAATAAATGCATTCATTTTGAATATAGAAAGCTATATGAAGTTCATGGAAAAGAAATTTTATTCTCATAATTAAAGCTGTTTTTTTAAATAAGATTTTCAAAAAGATTTTTATTATCAAATATACTGTTATAAAACTAAAATGTGGTTTCTCTGTTACAATGTCAAAAGTTTCTTAGATTGTTAGCTCTTATAAAAAGGTTGTAAAAGTTACTCTACTTTCTGTGATATCTACCCAAATAGCGAAAAATTCTGTGTTTTATTATGATAACCTATGGCTTATGCTGACTTACTATATCCTTGATTGCTTAAGAAAAAAAAAAAGTGGCTTATTAGGAGCTTCATTACTTCCCTGTGCTGACTTTTAGTTTCTCCTTTCACTTTGGTTAAAAATATAGCCAACTACTGTTTCTGGATCACCCATGATCCTATCTTAAAAGTATTCAAGCCTGGCCCACTCTTGTAATCCCCGCCCTTGGGAGGCAGAGACAGGATGATCGCGCAGGTTCGAAGCCAGTCAGTCAGGCTGGCTTAAGAGACCCTGTTTCCAAAAATATATATATACATAGAAGGGTTTCTAGGAACCCCAGTACCACCAAAAAAAGTATTCAAATCTCCTAACAATGCTGGTATTGTGCCTTCCCCAAATCAAATCATAAATGTTATCTTTTGTACCTAAAACTGTCTTTGAGATTTCCCAGCAGGTTCCTGGGAAATCACAAAGATTTGTTCTTTCACCTTTAAAAAAATAAAAAAGAAGAAATGCTAAAAATAGTTCAGATTATTCAGTACGTTACTACTGATGAGTTACCAAATCAGCCACAATGCTTATCCTCTCGGAGATTGAATCTGTATGGGTAAAATGTTGTATTTCAGACACTGTTTGCTGTAGAGTTCCCAGAGAATTCTCAGTTCGGTCACTGGCCACGACAAGTTTCCATTTATCAGTATCTCAGTGCTGCTGTGCTGGACATCAGACAACACACAGCACACTCAATTTGGACTACTTTTTCTTTTAATGTTCACCTGGTCTCAACTTTTTTCATTCGAATTTAGCATCCTCTGCGCCAGGAGCCTTGCCTTGCCTTGCCTTGCCTTCCCTTGCCTTGCCTTCCCTTGCCTTGCCTTCCCTTCCCTTGCCTTCCCTTCCCTTGCCTTGCCTTGCCTTGCCTTGCCTTGCCTTGCCTTGCCTTCCCTTGCCTTCCCTTCCCTTCCCTTGCCTTCCCTTGCCTTCCCTTGCCTTCCCTTCCCTTCCCTTCCCTTCCCTTGCCTTGCCTTGCCTTGCCTTGCCTTGCCTTGCCTTGCCTTGCCTTGCCTTGCCTTGCCTTGCCTTCCCTTGCCTTCCCTTGCCTTCCCTTCCCTGCTCTTTGTGATGGAGTCTCACTAAGTGGCCCGGGCTGAGCCCCACCTTGCTGTCTCCACCTCAGCCTCCTGCGTAGCTAGAATCACAGGCAGGCCCCACTGTGCCAGGCCAGTAGCTTTCAAACAGACATTCCCATCACTTACCTACAGATTTTGCTTAAATATACACAGGTATTCCTGACACATTTCAGATTTATTGAAGCCCTTTACTTGGTACTTTTGATATATTCCTGTGATGTGTGAAGCAAGATAAAAGTCCAAAAAAATTTGGACAGAATGTTTCTAAGTATAATGTTTTATAATGTCACAGGAATATACATTCTTAGCAGTTGCCTTATTCTTGTAAGGAATCCTCATTGGTCTTTTGAAAATTATCATTAATAAATACAGTCTTAAGCCCCGTTGAGGTTTCTGTCATCTACAGACAGGTTGCTTTACTCAATCAGCTAGCTCCTGGCCAGACTGCTTGTCTTCAACAAATGAGGGCTGTCCCGGGGCTTGTGGTAAAGGACTATGCCAGGTACTTTTGGGTACAAATTTCTGAGGGCATGTTTAAACAGCTCTGAGGAGATACCCATGGACTGAGTCAGGATTCCTAGGACTCCGGTCAAGAAAATGGATGCATGAGACTGCTAACTGAAGATCAAGTGGAACAAGAATTCCACAGGCCTGAATCAACTGCTGAAGGATGGCTGTGGGTTTTACTTTTGGATACAGCAAGAATCTCTTTTTCTCTTAAGCTATCTGCTACAGGTTCGATACAGTGCATGTGTCAGGCACTGGGTCTCCAGGAAGGCAATATGCACTCTCTCCTTCACCCAACAAGTATCAGTGGAGAACCTACTCACTGTTACACACTGTGCCAGGAACTAGGACACAGAAGTAGAGCAAAACAACAGTCACTGCTATCAAGGAGTTCCATGTTCACTGATGGCAACAGAAAATAAGCAAATATGAGTATAAATATATTCCTGCAAACGGTGGCACACACTACAGCAGAAAACTATAGGGAACTCTAGGGACATAAACAGAAGGGCCTGTAATCTAGGGGGCTATGTCAAGGTTGACCCCTAAGTGAGCAATCTTGAGAAGACTGAAGCAAACTACTGCACCCCCGAGTGCCCATGTGTCTCCTCTCTATCTCCTCTCCCCCCACCACCCCTCCACACACACATCAGGAAAAAATGAGTTCCATTTTTTTCCCTTCCAACTGCTCAATTTGAAAACCTTTAAATTCAGGTGAGTGCTTTAGAGAAAGCTGAATACGTCACCTAAGGCACTCACATATTCCAACCCTAATTTTACTGTAAAATCAATCCAAAGCTTTAAACTGAACTTATAGTTCTTATATTTTAAGGATATGCAACCAAGGGAACAGCCTGAGAGACAAGGTAAGATGCATTCTTATTGCCTTTGGACACCAGCCTGGGTCTCACTAAGTTGCTGAGGTTGGCCTTGAACCTGTGATCCTCCTGTCTCAGCCTTCCAAATATTGGTATTATAGGCATATATCACCATACCTAGCATACATTAAGATGAAAAAAAATTTGTAATAATGCTGTTTTCTTTTCTTTTTTTTTTTTTTGTGGTACTGAGGATGGAACTCAGGGGCCTTCTACCTCTAGGCTATAGCCCCAGCCCTATTCTATTTTTTATTTGGAAACACGGTCTAGCTAAGTTGCTAAGAGCCTCACTAAGTTGCTGAGACTGCCTGCGAACCTGCGATCCTCCTGTCTCAGCCTCCTAAGTACTGGGAAATAATGCTGTTTTCAAGGAAGAAGTATTTGGATTCTTCTTCAAAGTTCCCTTTAATCATGTAGTGGACAGACACTGTCCTTGTTCTGAACATCTCAAAAAACAGGTACAAAGTACACTAGCATCCTTTTCATTTTCAGCAGAGCCATGGTTTTCTAACTGAGGCCACAATCCATTTCTAAGTAATAAAATCAATTTAGTAGATTGTGATGAATACTTTTTAACAGAACCAAATGAGGATTACCAGAGTGCATCATATATTACAAGGTCAAATATATCATAGGCCAGGTGTGGTGGCCCACATTTGTAATCCCAGTACTTGGGAGGCTGAGACAGGTGAATCGCAGGTTCTCAGCAAGCCTCAGCAACTTAGTGAGGCCATGAGCAACTTAGTGAGACCCTGTTCCAAAATAAAGAATAAAAATTAGGGCTGGGGGTGCATCTCAAAGGTAGAATGCTCTTGAGTTCAATCCCCAGTACCACCCAAAATGAAATGTTTTAATATTTATTTCTGCTACAAAAATACCATCTCAAAATATATTTCTTACTGTAGGTCACAATCACAAGTTTTAAAATCACTACCACGGACAAAAACTCCAATTTTACTGTCTGCTAGATCTAAGGACAGCACAGAGAAGAATCAGAACTCATCTGAAAAGGTTTGACCACCACTCCTATTTATGCTGTGAACTAAAGCTGCATGAAGGAAAAAAAGTTGTGTATAATGATTTTGAAGGAGATTTCATATATTTTTCCCTAGTATTCTTTTGGAAGTTTTTTGTTTGTTTGTTTGTTTTTTGTTTTTTACAGTACTGAGGTCAGAACCCAGGAGCATTCTACTTTGAGCTACACTCCCAGCCCTATTTTTAATTTTTTATTTTTAAACAGGGTCTCACTAAGTTGTAAAGGGCCCCACTAAGTAGCTGAGGCTATGAGATCCTCCTGTCTCAGCCTCCCAAATGCTGGGATTACAAGGGTGTGCAACCATGCCCAACTTTCTAGCATTCTTTTCTAAAAACAGATCTTTCCTCTCTGTTGATCTTATAAAGTCTAATTGATCTAGGAAATACAGCATTCCACAGTGACCAAGGAACTGCTCCAGTGGGCTTGAGCAGAGGCCGGGCTACCACTCAGGTAGCTGAAGATGGCTGTGGCTTTGGGGCTACTCAGGGGAGCAGGGGAGTCCCCAGCATCCCACCCCCAAAGATAGCAGCAGCCTCTGGAGCAGGTTTTCCCCCAGACAGGAAGCACAGATCATCTCCAAGTTGCCTCCCAGCTCTAAATGTGTAACTCAGCTGGAGGAAATGACCTTGTGGGGTCTACCACCCCCAGACCTGCATTTGTAAATGTTTAATTCTTTGAATAAAAGCCAAACACTTATACGTTTGACAAACTAATTCCCAAACTTTTATGAGAAAACCAAGTTTAACTATACATGCATTTTATGTTCCTATATAAACTTTGTATTACAAATAAAAACAATGTATCGATTTTTCTTTCAAAATTTCCCCCACCAAAAGTAAAAAGATTGACAGATTCAACTATTCTGACCTGCAGAATCGTATCAGTTTCAGTTTTTAGTTAACAAAGAAGACTTAAAATTATAAATGTACCAGCTAAGATTAGAAGCCCTATATTTTAAAAAACATGTAACATGTTCAATATATATATATATATATATATATATATATATATATTTTGGTGGTGGTACTGGGGGTGGAACCCAGAGGCTTTCTACCTCCGGGCTATACTCCCAGACCTTTTTTATATTTAATTTGGAAACAGGGTCTCACTAAGTTGCTGAGAGCCTCACTAAGTAGCTGAGGCTGGCCTCGAACCCGTGCGATCCTCCGGTCTCAGCCTCCCAAGCGCAGGGATTACAAGCGTGCGCCACCACGCCTGGCCATTATAAAATTTTTTAGGAAAATTTGGTATGTAACCCTTCAGCTTTTTTCTATATACATAGATACTTTTTTAGGTGGGGTCACAGTATTTGATTTTAAGAGGCTAAATCAAATTAATAATTTAACAGAAGATGTATTCGTTCATATGTCAAATCAAGAGAAAGCGTGAGAGTGAACCTAGCATAAGAGGGAACTAACTGGCCCGATCTTTCAGTCCCTGCTTCTCTCTGGGAGTTAATGCTGCTGAGACCAAGTTCTCCATGGACTGGCCACAGCTCTGGGAAGCTAGCTCTAGACTCACCAGTCACAGAACACATTTCAGTCACCAAAATGAGCATTTCCCTGGCTCCGATTTGAAAAGTCCTAGGAAAGAACCCTAATGTTCTGGCTTGTGTCAAATGTTCATTCCTACAGCCAGGAGTCCATAAGAGTAGCTCCAATTTGTACCAGGCAGCTAAAATCCAGAAAGGGATGCTTCCAAATGGAGGACAGGGAAGAAAGGTGGTAGGCAAGACAGAGCTGGTGGAGAACCCTGTAGGAGCTGAGCAGCCACCTCAAATCTGGACTAACACCTTCTGTGAATACTGTTATAATTTGCTTCCTGCACTGAACACAGTGGGGGTATATTATACAGTTGATGTACTTGGGAATCTTTTTAAAAATACTCAAGTTCCACAAAAGACTTGTAATATGAGTATTTTCCCATGTCACTAAGTATTCTTTAAAACTGTATTTTAATTGCTGCCTAAAATTATAATTTTGTGTGTGTGGTACTGGGGATGGAACCCAGGGGCTTTCTAACTCCGAGCTACACTTCCAGACCTATTTTATATTTTTATTTGGAAACAGGGTCTAAGTTGCTGAGAGCCTAAGTTAAGCTGAGGCTGGCTTCGAACCCGTGCAGTCCTCCTGTCTCAGCCTCCCAAGTACTGGGATTACAAGTGTGCACCACCACGCCCAGCTCAAAATTTTAATTTTTTTAACCTAATTTTATGACTTAAACCCAGAAAAACCACATACTGTCATGATCCTCTTTGAATATTTTGTTGAATATTTTAACACAATATTCAAAGAGAATTTTATGAAAGTACCAACCAGTGACATCTTTGCCCTACCCTTTCCAGAAACTATGCCAAAAGATTCTTCACAGGAAGTGGGAGAAATTATGGGGACATAAGAAACAGTAAGGTGATCCTCTGTGACATACATTAGTAAAAATCTACCCTACATTTGAGTGTTTTCTTAAATATTTTTGAGAGAGGATACAATATAACTGAAATTAAAGCAAAAAAAAAAAGCAAGGTCTGTCATACTTTAATCAAAGTGGGGCTTAATTAGATTAAGCACAAAGATACTAAAAACCAAATGGGGGTGGGGGAACAGCCCACGTGGAGCCTAAAATAAGTGAAAAGTGAGCACCCAGCACGGTAAGTCTCCCTGTCTGCCTTTCAGACTAGAAGTAGGCGGGGTGTGCCTGGCAGGGATGCAGCCAGCCTCCCTGGTCTCTTAGTATCAGTCACTAAGACCACTCATTCCCCTTGCTAATGCCATGCTTACCAACCAATCTCATTACACTTCAGCTTTTCAAGCACAAGCAAACACAATGGCAGTGCACAAAGTCCAGTTTGTGTCTGAAAAGCCGAGGCCCAGCAGCTGGGCCTCAGCTGGCAAGGCGATACTGGCCTATAAAGACCTGGAACTGTCAGCCCATCTCTTTTTTTCTGGTATCTCTCCCCACTCCCCCCTGCCCTCTCGCTCTTTCTCTGAACTGTCAGCCAATTTCCTTTTCTGATATCTCTTCCTTTTTCTCATTCATTCATATTCTCTCTTTTCTTTTTCCTCTTTTTGTGATATTCTAGAGATTGAACCCAGAGAGGTAGTCTGAGCTATACTCCCCACCCTTTTTTTTTTTTTTTGGAAACGGTGTCTTGCTAAATTTCTAAGGGTCTCTAAATTGCTGAGGCTGACCTCAAATCTTTGATCCTCCTGTCTCAGCTTCCCGGATTACAGGCGTGTGAGCCACCACACCCAACTCCATTTCCTCTTTAAGAAAATTATTTCCAATAGCCTACTGGTGGGTGACATTAAGAGTCTTTAAACAGAATGCATACATCTGCTCAAATGAGAAGACAGACAAGAGAATACTAAAAGATAATCATTAAGGAATGAGGAATTATTAAGTAACAGGAAGTTATTAAGGCAAACACAAGTAGTTAAGACCTTCATAACCTCATATTTCAGTAGCACCCAGAACAAGATCAGCAAGACAGCAGGAGAATAGACAGGAAGTAGGTCCAGCAATTTCTAACAATATGACAATTAAGGGAACCAGAGTGGAGTCAATCATTAGTTTAAAGAAATAGATTCACTGACATGTACTTATAAGGTAGGTGAGAACAATGATGAGGGCATAATTAACATAAATATTTTAAATGAAAGGTTACAGTAGACAGGGGCATTATATCAGACTTAATAGCCAATTTATCCTGTTTTCTTAAGTGCACAGACCCAAGAAATCACAAAGGTAAATTGTTCCAAATTAACTCTATACCTCTCCTAGTTATTTCAGGATCCTCCTAAAACTGACTCAGAAGCTTGAAACAGAAATCTTAAGGAATGTTTACTTCAGAGTTTAGTCACTCAGAACAACTACCATCCTTACTACGGGTTCTTAACCAAAACTAAGGACGAGACATATCCGCAAATGACAATAAGCCGTAAAACTACAAGAGCGCGCTCACCTCTCAACGTGTTTTGTGTTCTTCATCCACTGCCCAACTAGAGTCCGGAGGAAAGCACGCACGGCGCAGATGTCAACGGCTGGCTGGCAGCTGCCACAGTGGCGTGCTTGCAGTGCAGCTTGGGAGGCCAACATGTACAGGCCTGAATGCTGCTAAAGCCCTGTGCACTAGTACAACCTTGCTCATCAATGTAGACATAAGTACATGAACAAGGCTGGCAGTTTTATTCTGGTCTGTCGCAAACCAGTTAACCTGGTGGCGCACGTAGTTGCATTACTGATCGCCAGTGTGTCAAAAGATGGCATTTACAACATTGTGAATGTGCACAATGAGCTTCCTTTAAATGGCTAAAAGCATGCGAAAAATTCAAATAAACAACGGGAGAATCCCTGCAACATCGTCTACCCACGATCTACAGTAAGTCTGCCCGAGGTCGGCTCTGTGCATGGAAGAGGTGGTAGCAGCAATGAGGGCATAAAAAGGGCAAAATGACAGCTGTCAAGTACTCAGCTTCACAGATTTGCTTTTGTAAAATTAACTGCAATGTTGCTAAGAAAAATATTTCTAAGATCTTCTTGTTCTGTACACCGCTGTTCACTTGGAAGTTGGATGCAGCCCATTATCCTGACCTATTTTTATTATAACAAAGAGAGAAAGAAGCCTGGCTGGAAAACCAAGGCCTCTTTATCCCTGGGAAAGCAATCATCTTTGTAGTACGTGCTCATTTCTTTGCCCTTTTCACTTTTACCTAAGAATATTCAAGTTCGTTTCTCCCAGAGGATGGTTGTGCAGAATTATAACTTCTGATGTGTGGGTAGGGAAATCATAGCTCTTCATCATGGTTAATACCTGGACTATGCAATCAGACCTCCCTCCGTTACCAGCTGTCCGACTTGGGACAAGATATTTAACCTTTGGGCTTGTTTCCTCCTGTGTAAAAGAGATAATAAGAGGACTACCTCATAAGGCTGTAACAAAGACTAAAGGAGTTAGGGGACGTGATTTAATAAGCATTTTAAGCTTTTGATAAATGTTCACAATAATTTTTTAAAGAAAGTTTAAAGGGGTCAAAACTGCTCAAAAACGGAATGATTAACAAATTTTCTCAAGCTTCTAAAGTATGTTAGATGAATTCAAAAGGAATTCTCCTTACACCTTACTATTACTCGGTGAAGCTGTTTCTTAAAAGTTCTCAGAAGTATCTTAGAAATACGGAAAGTAAAGCAAGGTCTTTCCTCACAGCTTATAAAAATTAAACATCGCTGGGTCCGGGGCTGCTGGGCATCCCTCCCGCCGACCTGCGACTTGCACCTGGCGGGAATTCGTTTGGGTCCAGTCGGTAAAGACAAAAAAAAAAGTGACTTATCTGCTCAATTCTAACTATAGCTCCAGACTTAAATGCTCTTTAAGCAAAAAAAGAAAGAAAGAAAGAAAGAAAGAAAGAAAGAAAGAAAGAAAGAAAGAAAGAAAGAAAGAAAGAAAGACACTCACTGCCTTATTCCTAGAACTGTAAAGCAAAACCGTAAGATGGGAGGAGCTGTGGAGTATTTTCATTACAGGGGACAGGGGGCAGCAGTTTGCAAGCTGACTGTGGGATGCAAAGGACAGAGTAGGAGAGGACATTGGAACACACAAATAGAGAAGAGGCAAAGAACTGGTTATGTTACGTTTACTTCCCAATTAAAAGAAATACAGACCCGAAAATAATTAAGCATCTCTATGAACGAGAATGCCACAATGCTTTGGGAACCAAGTTCCGTTTTGGCGCTTCCTTTTGTAGCAAAGTTTACACAAATCAGTTAACTTGACTTGCACGTGTGAGCAACAATGTGCACAGCGCTACTCCTGAGCGCAGGACAGGCCTCAGGAAGCGAGAGCGACCAGCCCGTCTGCACGGCTGCGCGCATTTCCCCCAGGAGAGTCGGCGGGCATCCTCGCGGCGGGGAGGGCGCGGGAGGGGAGAGCGGAGGGCGCGGGCCCGTGCACACCCGCTGCCCGGCCGCCTCCATCCCCACCGAGCGGAGGGAGGGACCCCCGGGCGGGCTCGGGCGGCCTCCGCGGGGCTGCGCCGGGCGCCGCGGTGCAGGGTCCGGGCCCGCGCCGGGATGCTCGCCGCGCCCCGGCGGGATCGGCCCACGCCCCCTCGCCCGCCCGCCCGCCGCGTCCGCACCGCCCCGGGGCCCTCCGCCGCGGGCCGGCCGGGCCGCCGCGCTCACCTCGCCGCCAGGCAGCGCCCGGGCTCGGGCTCGGGTTCCGGCGGCGGCGGCTCCTCCATGGCGGCGGCAGGCGTGACGGAGCAGGCGGGAGGGGGGACGAGCTCGGCCGCGGCTTCTCTCATCCGTGCACGCAGCCCCGCATGGCCGCCGCGGGCCGTTGGCTGCAGCCTGAGCGGGGACTGGAGCCCCGAAGTGCGGGAGTGAGTGACTCGGCTCCGCCTCCGCCTCTAGCCCGCCGCGGGAGCCGTGCGCGCCGCGGCCATCTTGGGAACGGCGCCGGCCGAGCGCCGGCTACGGCGGGCGGCGAGGGACACGCCTCCGCGCGCGGCGGCCGGGGGCGGGGCCGGGGGCGGGGCCGGGGCGGGGCTCCGGCTCCCGCAGCCCGTCAGGTGTCAGGCTGCGCGGCAGAGTCGACCCGGCGGCGGGCTGGGCTCCTCTCTTGGTCCTGACGGTCCCCAGGGCGCCGGAGGATCCCGGGACACCAGGGAGAGGCAGGTCTGCGCGGCTAGGCGTCGGCCAGGACTAGCTAAGTGCTTCAGAACCTGAGCCAGTCGGTCGCCGCCGCCAAAGGTCGGACCGTCCTGGATCCCATCTTTCAGAAATAGGAATGATGTCACTGAGTCGCCCAGAGCTCCGAGCGTGAAAGCGCGTTCCCTCGCCGGCCTCTTAAAGCTCAGACTTTTGAGGCTTGAAACAAACTCGCCGGAAACCAAACCACTGAAGACCCTCGGGTCACCAGGCAGAAGAGAACACTGCTCTCACCCCACCCCACCCCAGTAGCACAAGGTTAGGTATGGATGCTCCAGAAAGTTGGAATGGTTGTTTAGAAACTGGAGGGGGGAGTAAAGAAACAAAAGAAAGAGGACATTCTAAAGATTACTTTGGACTTATTAAAAATCTATTGAAACCCCATTTTCATTTAGTCTTAAAGACCATGTAGGACTTAACAGCTTTTAGTTGCAAACATTTACAAAGATTTCCCGAGTGAAATCTAGAGTCAGTTGAATAAATAGCCTCACTTAAAATGATGTCTGTTTCTATTCATTTCAATGTGCTGATTTTAAAAAGAAAAAACCGGTTGA
Source organism: Muscardinus avellanarius (assembly GCF_963383645.1). Classification (NCBI taxonomy): domain Eukaryota; kingdom Metazoa; phylum Chordata; class Mammalia; order Rodentia; family Gliridae; genus Muscardinus; species Muscardinus avellanarius. The sequence continues at coordinate 111,343,620 of NC_137794.1, read as the reverse complement.
GCTTTGATATGTAAAACACACGTTTGGGACAAATGGTTGGTGAGAAAAGTAACCAAGACAGAAAAATTTTAGTGCAAATAGATTTTTGGGGGGGAGGGTGGTACTGGGGTTCCTGGAAACCTTTCTGCCTCCAGGCTACATCAAACCTATTTTCATATATATATATATATATATATATATATATATATTTTTTTTTTTTTTTTAAATCTGGGAACAGGGTCTCTTAAGCCAGCGCGGCTGGCTTCGAACCTGTGTGATCCTATTGTCTCCGCCTCCCAAGCACAGCACGCCCAGTGCAAATAGATTTTAAAGGCCAGTTCTGAAGGTCGCTGTTTCACACAAAGGTTTCAAAATTTCTTTGTAGTCAAAGAATTGCTTTATTTTATTTTCTTTATTACAAAAATGTTTATATATGTGTATATATAAGACATGATAGACCTGAATTTTTGATTTGGTTTTTATTTCATTTATTCCACAATTTGCCTTCAGGGATGTAGCAGTGATCAAAACAAACCCAGCCATTTCATCGTAGAACTAATAGCCTGAGAAAGGAAGAAAACAAACAGGATACCAAGAGAATAAACCGATTTTATCTTAATAGAAACTATATAATTTTTTTTCTGCGGGTCTGGGGATGAAACCCAGGGGCATTTGACCTTTGAGCTACACCCCCTGACCTATATTTTATTCTTTTTATTTTGAAACAGGGTCTCACTGAGTTGCAGAGGGCCTCAGTAAGTAGCTAAAGCTGTCCACGAGCTGCGATCCTCCGGTCTCAGCCTCCCAAATGCTGGGATTACAAGCGTGTGCCACCACGCCCGGCTATATATAAATTTTTAAATCACTGGTTTATTTCCCGGATATGTGAACAGCACAGCAAAGTATCCCCATGCTTTCTGTAATTCGAGTTCTCTACTAATTTCTTTTGTAACTCACTGAGCCAGAATCCTTCTTAGAAGGCTTATTAGAGATGTCAACTCTTGAATAATAAAATAAAAACTCCCACTCCTCCAAAAAGCTCTGTGCTATGTATTCTTTGATGTTTGTTTTCCCGTTAACTGTAACTACCAACTTTAAGATGGCTGAGGTACACACACCTGTGCCCAGATGACAAAATACTGGACACATACAGACGACCAGCCTTAGAGAGATGGTATGACTTTTTTCCCCAGTTTCCACTTGAGGGTACTGTCTATTTTAGCAGGATTCAAACAAATTTACACTTAACTAACCATACCCTGCAGCGCACGGGGAGGCCTAGGTTAACGGCTACTGAATATTCAAAGGCACTGGGGCAGCACTGTTTTCTGCACACTGGGCCCAGGTATCCTGTTTTTTGCCTGATCTTCTTTCTACTCGAATGAATGCTATTTGCTCCAGGATAAGACAGAGGCTATTCTTCATTCTGTGGTCTGCCTAGGGTCCAGATATGTTTGTGCCTAGCACCGTGTCTGACATAGAGTAGGGCCTCCGCAAATATTGTTAGGAAGGAGTTAAGGACATGCCATCTCAAAATATGACAAATTGGGATATTGATTATTTCAATCTGAAATCACATTAGGAACTGTAACTTCAGAAAGAGCCATTTGGCCTTATATTTCCTATATGCAGCAAAACAGAAAGATCCTTTGGGGAGGGATGCCCTTCACAAAACGGTGCTGGTAATTGGGGCTGCCATTGGACCTAGATAAACAAACGCATAAGTAACCTTTATTTTCCACTAGCTCCTACATACCCCTCCCCACTTTATCTCTTAATAACCTCCCTAGAGCTTACCACGCTAGTCTAGATGGACATTCATCCTGTCTTACCTTCACAAATTGATTATTCTTTGTCTAAGAAATATAAAAGCATCATGTTTTAGTCATTTTTAGATGTCAGTCTTTTGTTTTTGCTTTTTTTTTTTTTTTTTTTGGTGGTACTGGAGGTGGAACCCAGAGGCTTTCTAACCTCTGGGCTATACTCCCAGACATATATATATATAATTTTATTTGGAAACAGGGTTTCACTAAGTTGCTGAAAGCCTCACTAAGTAGCTGAGGCTGGCTTCGAGCCCATGCGACCCTCCTGTCTCAGCCTCCCAAGCGCAGGGATTACAAGCGTGCGCCACCACACCCGGCTGATGTCAGTTTTTTGTGAAGATGCCCATGTTCATGTATAATTTAAAAAATCTTTTATGCTTCTCTCCTGTTAGTCAACTCTTGTATTAATTGGACCCCTCTGTCTGGCTAAAGAGTCCACATAATGTGGTGGCGCACGCTTGTAATCCCAGCACTTGGGAGGCTGAGACAGGAGGATCGCAGGTTCTCGGCCAGCCTCAGCTACTTAGTGAGGCCCTCTGCCACTTAGTGAGACCCTGTTTCAAAATAAAGAATAAAAAATCAGGCTAGGGGTGTAGCTTGGAGGTAGAATTTCCCTGGATTTAACCCCCAGCATCGAGAGGGAGGGAAGGAGGGACGGAGGGAGGAAGGGAGAGAGAGAGAGAGAGAGAGAGAGAGAGAGAGAGAGAGAGAGAGAGAGAGAGAGAGAAAGAATGAGAGTCCACATAAGAAGGAAGGAAGATCCCAGCATTCGGGAAGCAGAGACTGGAGGATCATGGTTCAGGTCCTTCGCGACTTGTGACACTGTTTGAAAAAAACATAAAGGACTAAAAAATAGGGCTGGGGGTGTAGCTCAGAGGTAGAATGCCCCTGGGTTCCACCCCCAGTACGAACAAGAAGGAGGAGGAGGAGGAGGAGGAGGAGGAGGAGGAGGAGGAGGAGGAGGAGGAGGAGGAGGAGGAAGAGGGGAAGGGGAGGGGGAGGAGCCGTAGCAGCAGCAGCTCACTCCCTTCCTTACAGTCACATTCAGGAGCTGCTCTTATAAGTAGGTTTCCATTTAAATTTATATTAGTGTTGAGCATATGGCTGGTCTCCTTGTGCTTTTAGTTATGTTCTTTAAAGCAATGAAAACAAAATCTTTAGAGACTTGCCTCTCCCCATGTCCTCAAGACTGAATTCACATAGCCCTTGCTGAACTTATTTATAATGAGTTACAAAGCAGCGGGGCACACTGGGACATGCCCGTAATCACAGCAAGTCTGGAAGCCGAGGCAGGAGGGTCTCTCAAGACCAGTCCTGACAACTGAGATCCTGTCTCAAAACAAAAATAAAAGGACTGAGCCAGATATATTGTCATATGGGAGGTCGAGACAAGACATTACAGGTTCAAGGCCAGCCTCAGCAACTTAAACTAGTTCACATGTATGTATGCACACTCATGCCCACACATGCATGTGCAAAGGGCATTACTGTAGCATCCTAGCATCTCATCAAGGATAATATATTATCAGACAGTTACTTTTACAGGTTTTGTCACATTAGTTCAAAGAGAATTTTTGTGCCATGTATGCAATAAGTAGGGTTCTGTACTTGCGTGGTGGCGCATGCTTGTAATCCCAGCATTTGGGAGGCTGAGAGGGGAGGATTGCTGTTCAAGGACAGCCTCAGCTACTTAGTGAGGTCCTCTGCAACTTAGTGAGACTTAAAGAATCAAAAATAGGGCTGGGAGCCGGGGCGTGGTGGCACACGTTTGTAATCCCCAAGGCTGAGACAGGAGGATTGCACAGGTTCGAAGCCAGCCTCAACTACTTAGTGAGGCTCTCAGCAACTTAGTGAGACCCTGTTTCCCCAAATAAATTTAAAAATAGGTCTGGGAGTATAGCCCGGAGGTAGAAAGCCTCTGGGTTCCACCCCCAGTACCACAAAAAAAAAAAAAAAAAAAAAAAATTAGCGCTGGGGACATGGCTCAGAGGTCGAATGCCCCTGGGTTCCATCCCTGGTACCGCAAAAAAATTAAAAATAAAATAAAAATTTAAAAATTCAAGTCTGTGGTTTTTAACATTGTCATCAGCATGGGGCTTCAAATAAGATGCTCCCTTACCCACAGTATTTGTTAGCTCTTCCTCGCAGATGCCTGTGAGCATTCAAGGACTTGGCCCGCCTGCCCTTCTCTGGTCCCGGTGGCTCCTCTCCAGCTCTCCCAGCTCTGCAGAAGCACAAAGATGACAGAGAGTCCAGCCGGCCAGTGCCCAGAAGGACTGAGTCATCCTCAGTCCAGCCCAGCACTAAGGGAGGCAGGCCCTGTGAAGACAGCAGTAAAAAGAACTTGGGCTGCCACAAGTAGTACAAGGACGGCTATTTCTCCCTAGTAGAAAAACACAAATATTTTTGCATATGAACAAGATAGTAGCTGCACCTTTTAAGTACGTCTTAAGATGAAGTCTCATCCTTCTTGTCTGAGTAGTGGGCATTTATGTAAGACCTCTGCTTTCTTTTTTTTTTTTTTTTTCTTATCCTTTTTGTTACTTCTCCACCAGGACACAAATCACTTCTTTATTTCAGACATTCTCCTCTGTACAAAGCATAAATGGAGTCCCTCGGGACTCCAAATTATTAACAAAGGATTAAAAGTCATGTGCTTAAAAAAATAGCCAGGTGCAGTGGTGCACGCTCGCAATCTCAGTACTCGGGAGGCTGAGACTGGAGGATCGCGGGTTTGCGACCAGCCTCAGCAACTCTGTGAGGCCCTCTGTAACTTAGTTTGACCCTGTTTCAAAGAAATCAAATCAGGGCTGGGCGTGGTGGCGCACGCTTGTAATCCCCGTGCTTGGCAGGCAGAGGCAGGAGGATCGTGCAGGTTCGAAGCCAGCTGTGCTGGCTTAAGAGACCCTGTTTTCAAATAAAAATATAAAAAATGGGTCTGGGAGTGTAGCCTGGAGGCAGAAGGGTTTCCAGGAACCCCAGTACCACACACACACACACACACACACAAAAATCAAATCAAATCAAATAGGGCTGGGGATGTAGCTCAGAGATGGAATGCCCCTGGGCTCCATCCCAGGACCATAAATCATCAAACAAACAAAGGGCTGAGGGTGTGGCTCAGAGATAGAATGTTCCTGGGTTCAATCTACAGAGGTAGAATGTTCTGGATTCCACTCCCTCCCCCCCCCCAAAAAAAAAAACAAGCTGGGATCCTGAAGGGGCCGCACTTCCTGTGAGCCAAGGCTTTGATCTAATCCTTCTTATTTCATTTCTCTTTCACTCATCCAGGTCCACAGTTTAGAGAACTGTGTAAGGGCAAGTTGCACTCCCTGCACGCCCTTCAGATCCCTTCACATCCACAGTACACACTGCGGGACTTGGAAGCAGACACAGAGAGGAACGGAGATGACTGAAGAGCCAGGAGCTCTGTCCCTGTGTCTGCCCTTCGAAGCCACTTCTCTTCCCAGATGCTCCTTGAGGCCCTCTGGGAAGCCCCCTGAGCTCCACCACTGCCTGCCCTAACCTGGCAGCCAGGTGCGTACCCCCAGTGTCCCCAGAGCACCTCGGGAACCCTTACTTCCCACTGCTATCTGCTTGTATATTCTCGACTGTGTTTCCCTCCGTGCCATCTTCTGCAGAGTAGGCATGACTTCTCGCTTATCATTTTACCTTCAGCCTTTGGAAAAACTCCCCGTGCCTGGTACATATTCAGCAGGCTGTACGAATCTCTAGAGGGATGGGTGGGTGGATGGATAGATAGATAGAAGGATGGATGGATGGATGGATGGATGGATGGATGGATGGTGGGTTTAATTAGGGAGACAAGCCCAAGATGGAACTTACTATAGTACAAGTAGACTCAAAGAAGCCTCATGAGGTAGATTTTTTTAAGTGCAACAGGTATTCCAAAGAGTCAGAGACATACGCAAATGAACGCAAGCTAGGAAGAAGAACCATATTTAGAAGGAGACAGTCACTGAGTGGGGTGGTGCGTGACTGTACTTTTAGTTCTTGGGAGGCTGAGACGGGGGGCTGTAGGTTTGAGGCCAGACTCAGCAACAGAGTCAGACTCTCACCAACATAGTGAGAGCTGTCTCAAAATAAAAAATAAAAAGGGCTGGAGGTGGAGCTCAGAGGTAGAATGCCCCTGGGTTCCATCCTCAGTGCTGCAAAGAAAAAAACATCCACAAAGGGTAAAAGCAATGCTAACTCTATTAAGCTCATAGTAACAGACATCCCAATGAATAGAACTAATCTGGATTTTTTTTTTTTTTTTTTTTTTTGCAGTACCGGGGATGGAACCCAGGGGTATCCTACCTCCGAGCTATACCCCCAGCCCTCTTTTTTATTCTTTATTTTTTATTTTTTTTAACAATTTTTTATTGAACATAAGTAGTATACATTTATACTATATTTGGTGCCCTCTCCTCCCCGCCCCCTTTCCCCCCCACCAATGGTTGTCCAGGTTAACCATGTCTTATTCATAATTTTACTCATGTTCAGGTGTAGACCCTCATTAATCCAGATTGGCCTTTCTCCTCTCCTATCTTTCCATTAAAACTTAGCTAGTATTTCCCCTCTAATATATGGGGTCCTACTGGTATCCTTTGTGTTTTCTAGTTTGGGCATATTAGAGGAAACATGTGTATCTTCTCCTTCTGTGCTTGGCTGATCTCACTTAACATGATGCTCTCCAGGGCTTTCCATCTTCTTGCAAATGATATAATTTTGTTCTTCTTTATGGCTGCTATTCTTTATTTTGAAATAAGTTCTCACTAAGTTGCAGAGGGCCTCACTAAGTAGGTGAGGCTGCTGATGAATCACGATCCTCCTGTCTCAGCCTCCCAAATGCTGGGATTACAAGTGTGCGCCACCACGCCTGGCTCCTAATCTGGATTCTTACATTGACAATAAAAGACAGTTATGATCCTACTGGTTGTTTGTGTACGTACACTTGCATACTAACAAATAAAAGGTTTCTTACATTATTCTGCTTGAAGTAAAAGAAAAGTCATGAATACATATTGAAATGGACTGCAAAGTACTGGCTTTTATGAGATATAGCTCTGGTGCACATCAGAAATGATTTGAACCAACAGACTCCTAACCAAAGGGCAGAAATAAAGTCCAGAAAATCAAAGACTCCTCCTCCTGTGGTCTGCAGTTTTAGAGTAGTTTTGCAACATCATGAAATCCCAGAGTTGGAAACATCCCGAGAAGCCATCCAATCTGCCCCGCTCCTCAGAACGGCTCTTCTCTTCATCAACCACAAAAGCTTAAACTTCCCAGATTCATAAGCAGCGTGCTTCATATCTTAACAATCCTTAGGCTTAGGAAATTAATACTTGTAGCAACCTCAGATTGGTCTCCCTCTTCTGTCTACACAGCAATCTCCCTAGGACTACATAAATGCATTCGGCATTTGAGAATAACTATGTTTTGATTCTCTTCCAAAATGACAGCAATAAAAAAAATCTTCTTTCTCTCTCAGCCAGATTAATCATCTCCTTCATGACTTCCTCCAGACTTCAATTGTTACATACTGGTGATAATCCCACCAGAAGATATTTCTTGTCGTAGTCTTCTTGACAATTCAGACTTGACTAGAGACGTTTTGATTAAACTAAGAATTTGAAACCGCAACCTTAGAACCTTTTACCTCAAATTCATCTCAAAATATACTTTAAGGGATATATATTACATGTAAAGTGTAGTTTTTTATCCTTTATTTTGAAACAGGGTCTCACTGAGTTGCAAAGGGTCTCACTAAGTAGCTGAGGCTGTCCTTGAACCGCGATCCTCCTGTCTCAGCCTCCCAAATGCTGGGATTACAAGCCTGCGCCACCACGCGCAGCTGCAACCAGGAGTTTGAAAGAAAGAAGCCTCCTTGTTGTTCAGACTGCTATTTCTCCTGATCTGAAGTACACATGGGTCCCTTGTGGACCTTGCTAAGCTGCAGAGTCCATCCCTATTTATTCTGCAGGCTTGGATGGGACCAGAGAGTCTGCTTTCTAACACACTCCTGAGTGATGTGGACATGGGAACGTAGACCACTCTTTAAAAAGAGAAATAAAAGCCGGGCGTGGTGGTGCACACTTGTCATCCCGGCGCTTGGGAGGCGGAGACAGTAGGATCGCGCAGGTTCGAAGCCAACCGCGCGCTGGCTTAGGAGACCCTGTTTCCAAAATGAAAATGTAAAAATAGGTCTGGGAGTGTAGCCCCGAGGTAGAAGGGCTTCCAGGAACCCCAGTACCACCAAAAAAAAAAAAAAAAAAGAAAAAAAGAAATAAAAGCCGGGCGTGGTGGTGCACACTTGTCATCCCAGCATTCCAGAGGCTGAGACAGGAGGATCTCAGTTTGTGGACAGCCTCAGCTACTTAGTGAGCCTTCCGCAACTTAGTGAGGCCCTGTTTCAAAACAAAGAATAAAAAGTAGAGCTGGGGGTGTAGCTCAGAAGTAGAATGCCCTGAGTTCCATGCCCAGTACCACACAAAATAATTAATTAGTTAATTAATTAAAGGAGATGTTCAAAAGATGTTAAAAGTGTTGCTATTTTCCTCTAAACATCTCAGTAAATATGCCCACAATAAAGCCAGAGAGTTTAATTAGTGGGTGTCTTTGATTGTACTTGTTTTTTGTTCGGTTGGTTGGTTGATTTCGGTACTGGAGATTGAGCCCAGGAGCATTCTACTCTCAGCCCTTATATTTCTTTTATTTTGAAACAAGTCCTCATTAAGTTGCCGAGGGTCTTGCTAAGTTGCTGAGGTTGACCTCAAACCTGTTATCTTCCTGTCTCAGCCTCCCGAGTACTGGGATTACAGGAGTAATCACACCTGCCTGAATTGGACCGTTTTTATGCTCTGATGTTAACAATGTCCCCTTTCTTCCTTCCTTTTCTTTCTATCCCTCCCTCCCTTCCTTCTTTCCTTCCTTCTTAGACCTGGCAAAAGTTAGGCGAGAACCCTACCACTGAGCTATACTCTCATCCTGCTGCTCTTAAAACTCAACATGAGGCTTTAAAACAACAACAACAACAACAACAACAACAACAACAACAACAACAACAACAACAACTTTTATCCCAGTCTAAAGTGCTTACGAGTAACTTCCACAAAGGGACTTGGCTGATTTGCAAGGCATATCCTAAGAGGAATCATTTTTTGGGTTTTTGTTATTTGAAAAATTATTAGATAAGATCATTGAATTTGGAAGCCTGCGAGCCCCTGGCAGCCTTGCGTTCAGGGGACGGGATCCAGGCGCGGTGTGTGTTGGGGCAGGGGAGTGTGTGAGAGCGCTCCCCGTGGGGCTGCCAGCTGAGCAGACACTAGGGAAAGAGGCGGAGGCCAAGGGAAAGCGCTGGAAAGCGGGGATCTTCACACCAAGGTGCGGTTCCTATTTCCTACATTAGCCGCAACGCTTACAACATGTCAGTAAGCATCTTAGTTTCTTATTTTCCAAAGAAGAGCAAACCCACAGGAATCAGCACACTCTCTAGCTGGTGACAAGAGCGATGGGCCTTGCTGGTGCAGGGGACTCCAGGAAGCTTGGGTGGAAACACTGCGCAGAGCTGTCACCGCCTCCCACATGTCCCTGAGCACCCTGCAAAAGGGGTCCTGGCAATACTGCTGGGAACCTGGGACGATGAGCCAGACCACAGGCCGCCAGTGGGGGCAGATTGGAGGTCTGCCCTTGAGTCTCCAGTGCTTTCAGATGCCTGCAGCGCCCCTGGGGTCCTGACCCAGTCCTGGAGCCTCCAAGCTACCCTGTACCTGGAACCCTAGCGACGTCTAGATCATTCTAATCTGCCCTCTCATCCTGATGGTGTGTATTTACCAACACTCTAAAATCAGAACTCTACACTGGGACTAACTTGAGGGCAGCGGGGGTCTCTGGGGATTCACACACAAAGTTCCAAAGTGCCCACTGACACCTGAGACTTCACCCAGCCTTCTACCCTGCTTCCCAGAGCACCTGAGCATCTGTCCCCAACCCCGCTCCCTCTCCTTCAGCACCTTCTCTGCCCTTCCTTTCTGCGTGGTGACATCCCATTGGTCCCAAGCCACCTCTGCCTGAGGCCCTGTAGCCCGCCTTCCCAGCCAGCCTTCCCTCTCCTCTTCTCCCAGAAAGGCCCACTCGACATTACTTTGGAAACATTATGATTGGCAAAATGGTGATCAGACAGATCACTGGTCAGGACACGACTGTGCCACGTACAGAACGGGCTGCTGGGCACAAAGACACAAAGAAGGAAGTTTTCTGAGAGTGAGGATGACGATTAGTGTCAGGGTCACACACTGATGCATGTATGGTGTTCTAACGTGCCTTCAAGTATATTATCAAGAAATAATTATGCACCAGGCTTAGATCTCATATTTATAGATAATTATCTGCATTAGTATAGGAGTGTATCCATGTTTATAATAAATATATCAATATACTGCATATCCCATAACATGTATAAAATATATCATTTACATACTTAGAGTTTCTTAATACAACCTGAGAAATTTGTTTAGAATATAGATGCTTGGGTCATAGCTCAGGTGTCTGATTCACAGATTCCTGGGTGGGGCCTGGAGACGTGCATTTTCCAATAGAACTCCTGGGGCTGGTGGTCCAAGCCAGACCTCTCCCCACCCCTCCCAGGCATCCGGAGGAACACCAGCCTGGAGTGTACCGCTGCTCCGAGCTGTTCCCTGCTCTCCTCTTACCAGTCCTCTCCTCCTGCTGGACTCCCTAAGATTTCCGCATGATGGATAACTTTGTATGCTAGTGTGGCTGGGCCGCAGCACCCAGACACACGGCCAAACATTGTTCCAGAAGTTTCTGAAGATTCTTTTGGATGAGATGGACATTGACACTGCTGCGCTTTGAGGAAAGCAGACTGGCTCCGTTTCCCTGGAGAAGCCTGGCTAGCACACCCATGGGAATCTACACTCAGTCCAATCCCTTGTCAGTGCCTCCCAGTGTATGGATCAAAGCTAGACTCCAGATTCATCAGCTCTCAAAAACACAGGTTCCAGCTGGCCATGGTGGCCCAGGCTTGTAATCACAGCATTTAGGAGGCTGAGACAGGAGGATCGCGGTTCTTGGACAGCCTTAGGTACTACTTAGGCCATTTGCAGATCAGTGAGACCCTGTTTCAAAATAAAGAATAAAATAAGTTTGGGAGTGTAACTCAAGGGTAGAATATCCCTGGGTTCCATGCCCAGTACCACACACACACACACACACACACACACACACACAGGAAAAAAAACAAACCAACAGGTTCCTCTTCGGCATGTGTAGAACACTGACTCAGAAGGTTTTGGGTGAGCCCCGAAATCTACCCTGACATACTAGACTGTTTTCCAGCATGTCACTCTAATTCGCTTTGAAATGCACCCTGAAGGCCTCCCAGGGGTAAAACCCACTTGTCTGGCAAGGAGTTCACAATTCAAGCGACATCTTCCATTTTGGAGTGTTTGAGAGTAACAGGGGCCAGGGCCCAGGGCCCTGGGTTGCTTAGAGTCACCATGAAACGCCCTTCCTACCTCGGGATGGGCCTGTATTTAGAAGCAGGGCTGTTGCAGGTGTGATTAGTCACGGTGAGGTCATCCTGGAAGAGGCTAGGCCCTGCATCCAGTCTGACTGGTGTCCTTAGGAGAGGGCCGACACCCCGGGGAGGTGGCCTTGCGGTGGCTGCTGAGGCAGACCTCTGTGATGAGGCTGCGAGCCTGGAAGTGCCGCCCCCAGCCCAGGAGAGAGCGCAGAGCAGGCCGTCCTTCTCGGTTTGATTTTAGGCTTCTGGTCTTCAGATCTGAGACAAAATACGTTTCTCTGGTCATAACCACCTAGTTATTCATGGGTCACAGTGGTCCTAGCAAATTAACATGTTCAATATTGTAAACAAAGGAAGAATTGGATACACGTTCAGACACTGGACAATTTGCAGCACAGAACTATGACGTGTGAGGGGAGGGGAACAGATCGGGCAAGGCAGGGGCCATGTGACCAACGATGGCCACTGAGGCTAAACGTGGAGGCTTCTGTCCTTGCAGGGCCTGAGTGCCCTAGAGCGGTAAGCTCCCACAGGGGCCAGCTCTGGGTGTGCGGAGCCCTAATCTACCAACCACACCCTGCACAGGGCTGCTCACAACAGGCACCAGGTGATCCAGGAACACCTTGGCTGCGTTTCCAAGCCTCACCCTGCTCGTGGAGGTCTGGATCTTAAACAGTGATTCTAGGCCAAGTCCATGCAGACCGAGGAGCAGAGTAGGACGCACATATTAAAGCACTTTTTTTTTTTTTTAGGTGGTACTGGGGATTGAACCCAGGGACATTCTGCCTCCAAGCTATATCCTCAGCTCCACTTTGAATTCTCTTTTTATTTTTTATGTGAGCCACATAGGAAATTAAAAATTTTCTAGTAACCCCACTAAAAATGTTAAAAAAGGTAAAATTATATTTAATAATGTATTTTATTTAATCAAGTAACCAAAGTACCACAATTGCGATGTATGTAATCAATATAAAAAGTTATTGACATGTTTCATTTTTTATAACTAGTTTTCAAAATTTAGTATAATTTAGTCTTATGGAAATTTTCCATTTCAAGCAGCAACATTCAGATGGCCAACAGCCACAAGTGACCACTGGTTACCATACTGGGCAGCATAACTCTAGCTGACTAATTATAATTGATAATGATAATTATGTAAAATATCATATTTCTTTTTATTGCCCCATTGTCAGGAAACTCAAACTAGGTTTGGTGCTCTATTATAGAAAATTTCTCATCCTGAGTTCCTCTAAAATTTATTTCTTGTCCTTCTAAGTGGGTCTGAGTATCTTTGTTCTATATGTCCTTTCCGAGGTTTAATTTCACATCCATAATAAGTTCCATGATGCTTGCCTTTTTCATTTAATCATAATAATCATTTACTCATTATTCACTCTGGCCCAGGCGCAGTACTCCGTGATCTGCATGTATCACACAGCACCACAATGATGGGCCTGGACCAGAGTCAAGGTCAGGTTCCAAAGCCCCCCGGTCTTCCCCGGTCCACTCTCATGAGCTTATGCTGATAGTGAGCGCCACCCTGCACCAGACACTTCACACTCACTCTATCCTGTGGGCCTCAGAAGCTCCTGTGAGGCTGTTATGTCACTGCCACGTCACCAGTTAGGTAAGATGATTAGGTTGCCTAATCAAGTACAGATCATTGACATCAGAGCAAGCATATCAGAGTCAGCCAGACTGACCTCAGGCTCTAAGTAAAAATCAACTTCAAGGGATCAGATCCTCTTTGGAGACCAACACACTAAAAAAGTTATTAATTCCATAACTATCTTATTTATTTATTTATTTATTTACTATTTATTTATTTATTGTAGTACTAGGGATGGAACCCAGGGGCATTCTACCTCTGAACGACACCCCCAGCCCTATTTTTTACTCTTTATTTTGAAACAGGGTCTCACTGAGTTGCAAAGGGCCTCACTAAGTAGCTGAGGCTGTCCTCAAACCATAATCCTCCTGTCTCAGCCTCCCAAATGCTGGGATGACAAGCGTGCCCACCACGCCCGGCTCAACCACCCTCTGTATAAGCCAGCCGCTGTCCTCGATGCTGCTGATGCACAGATGGAAAGAAAAGTCTCTGACCTTCAGAGGCTCACAATGGAAATAATGGAGAATGAAGACAAATGTCACAGATATTATTTGGAAAGTCTTTGTGGAATTTTTCACAGCAGCTACCAAGCAAATGATTAGAAAAAGTAATAATTAGAAAAAAATAGTTCAAAGCCTGATGTGGTGGTGCACTTCTGTAATCCCAGTTCTTTGGGGGCTGAGGCAGGGGGATAACCGTTTCAAGGCCAACACGTGGTAACGTAGTGAGACCCTGTTTTGAAATAAATATTAAAAGAGGCTGGGGTGTGGCTCAGAGGTGAGCCTCCTGCCTCGTGTTCAATCCCCAGTACCACACCAATAAAAAATGATAATTTCGTATATGTACCTACATCCCAATAACATGTATGGGGAGGGGCCCAGAGGGGACTCACCACGTGCTCTGTACAGGCATGTTCCTACCACTGTGAGCCTCATTATGATGCATAATTATAATGCACCAACAAAATCACTAAAGTAAGAAAAGTAAAAAACAGAAGCAATTAGAACCCTGAGTAATGCACGCACATCTATGGCTATAGCAGCACAGTTCACCATTGCCAAACGATGGGACCAGCCAAGATGTCCATCGACAGATGAATGGATTGCAAAACTATGGGATAGGTACACAATGGAATTTTACTCGGCCATAAACAAAACCATGTCATTTGCAGGGAAATGGATGGAACTGGGGAACATTATGCTAAGTGAGATTAGTCAGTCACAAGAAGTGAAAAGTCGGATGCTCTCCCTAATATGCAGAAGCTGGGGAGAACACTGAACACTGGAGGGACTCCAGACAGAGGAGGGAGAACTTTGGATGAGCCAAGACGGAGGCCTCACTGAGAGGGCCGGGAGGGGAGGAGGGAGCACTCAGTGGACACGATGCACACACACAGACTTGTCCAGGCAGCCGCTGTGCTGAGCGTGGGGAGGAGGGGAGGGAACAGAGCGGGAGTGGGGGCTCCACGAGTGCTGTGTGCACGGTCGCCTTCCACCCCGAACGTCACCAAGAGGTACGATTACAGTGCACCAATAAAATAAAATAAAAAAGAATCCTGAGAGTGCCAACAGATGTGTCAGCCTTCACTGTTGCTGGCCCACTGCATCCTAAAATGGCTCATAGTCCTCCACCGCGTCTCTGTGCATTTCCATCGGCTGTCTGAGGGCAAAACGCCACAAGAGGCAACTATCTCACATTCTCTGTCTCAGTACAGACTGGTACTCGGCTATCAGCTAAATTGCCGTGGTGTCTTAGACAGTATCCAAAGGGGAATTCATAGGTGATTTCTTTAGTGATTGGCAGGAGCTCACAAATGTGTTTCGGCAAGTTTGACGCACTCTTACCATTAGCAAACACACGAGCAATAACACATTAGGGAGGCTTTACTTGGTGCTAACATTTTTAGCTTCCTCCTGAACTTGTAGGTTTGGCACAGACATTTGCAGCCCAGTGAACACATGAAAGCCGTTGTCCTGTAAAACCATTATGTCTTCACTCATACAGCATCTTTTAGCCCCAGTTTGTAATGCTCGCTTCCTATGCCCGCAAGGAGAAGCAGGCGGGAAAGCAGGGGACTGACTTACCAAGGATCATCCATCAGGACTCAGTGAATGTTGTTGGTACATCAACTCCCTATTTTCCATTCCAAGATTTGATCTAATTCTGTAAACATCACAGTTTTGAGCCTAACCTTTAAGTGGCATCTCATTCAGCATGCAATAGCATCCCTGATTATCCCTGCAAAGCCAATGGATTGGAAGGTGTTAGCTTCTATGAGACTTGGATATGAGCGAATCACAGTATTCCTGGGAGATGATAAGTTTTCTATATACCTGGTAGGGAGAGTTTTCCATCCAGGCCCTTTTGGCTTCAAGGAACAGAAGGACACTCCTACCAGCTCAGGAAAAGCTGTGCTTTCATAGGACGTGGGACAGATGAAAGTAGACCCAGAGTTAGAAGGCAGATCCTGAGGCTGGTGCTCAGCCCCTAAGCAGGCTTGCTGTCCCCTGGCTCACCCTCTCTTCTTCCTCCTGGCCAGCTTCCTCACCTGATCGCAGTCTTTTTTCTCTCGGGGCCTCTATTATATGGCCCTGGCTCTCATCATCCATGACATCTTTCTGGCTGCCACCCCAGCATTCACCAATTCCCAATCCCAGCAGAGTTCACTGATTAGGCCTGAACAGACTGAAGATCCTATGTTCCTGGCCGGCCTACTGATCTGTTGGATGCACAGCTCTGGGTCAGTTGGTGATGGCCTAGGGGCTGGGTGAGGGGGGATGACATGGCCAGCAGAGACCTGAGTGGGGTGTGGTTGGAGGAGGTGGTCGCTGGGAGTGTGGCTGTGAAAGCCCTTGCTCGCTCTCTTGCTCCCAGCCTCTATGCGGGGAGAGCAGACGCCTTACTCTTTCCCTCTCTTTGCCCACTGACACCAGGCTCAGAGCTCTGCAGATATAACCTGGCCTGACATGGACTGAACCTCTGAAATCTTCAGAACTGTGAGCAAATCAGTCCTCTTTCTCTGAGTTGCGGTGGTCAGGTGTTTTGGATTACAGCAGGGATAATGCTGACCAACACAAGCATCACGTCTGAAGAAAAGGAAGAAGATGAATAAAGAAAAGAAGTTGAGCTGGAAGGAAGTGCATATGTATTTGATGCTTTATACAAAGTACTGTGTAGACATTTTATATGCGCGATTTCATCTAAGCCTTCCAAATACCCTGCAAAACAAGCGCCAGTACCACCATTTGCTTTGTGGCAAGCGAGGCTTAGGGACATCCCCCACGTGACTACGACTTTGACTCAAAGTTACAGCCCTCAAGCAAGCGGTGAAGCCAGGATTTGAACCCACACATCCTTGACTTCAAAATTCAACTGTAAAACATAAAAGATAAAGTGCTATTAGTCCAATCTACCTGCTAGAAAGTGATAAAATAGGGGTGTAGGTCTCCTATAAACCTCTGGTTGTATCCGGACTTTGCCCAGATTAACATGAGTGAACAATGACCCAGAGGTGACTCGGTAACAACTGTAAAATCACTAATAACAAACCACTAGATTATTACAGTGTGCATACTTATTACTTGGAAAAGGTTCAGGTCTCTAAGATAATTTGTTTTCATCTGCTGTGTAAATAATTCGGTTAGTACCAACAAAAGTCAGTCTAGTAACCAACTGAACCAGTTTGGTATTGTAACTCTTCCCCTAATGTCTTTCAAGCTGAGCCTAAGAAAATAAAAGTGCTGACCCAATTGCACCCAATTGTCTCAACTGTTCTCACAAGTTTACATAATTAAAATGCAAATATCAGTTTAATAAATCCATGAGACATTGTGTTAAACATTGCAGAAAATAAAATTTTTAAGACTCAGACCTATTCCTCAAATATCTCAGAATAAAACGAATCTTAAAATGTAGCAAAGTGATGATCTTTTGATGTACGGTGTCACATAGAATAAGTCCTATTTCTTGGGTAGACGTGGAAAGAGATATTTTTATTGATAATATTTAAAATCAAAACATTATTAAACTAAAACATTAAGAAGTAGCAGTGTCAAATCAGGGTAGCAATCCATTGCTATTGGCCAAGTGCCTTTGCAAGATTAAGAAAGCACACGTAAGCCGGGTATGGGGGCACACGCTTGTAATCCCAGCATTTGGGAGGCTGAGACAGGAGGATCACAGTGTGCAGCCAGCCTCAGCTACTTAGTGAGGCCCTTTGCAACTCAGAGAGACCCTATTACAAAATAAAGAATAAAAAATAGGACTGGGATTGTAGCTCAGAGGTAGATGCCCCTGGGTTCTACGCCCAGTACCGAAAAGAAAAAAAAAGTATTAGAGTTTAGGCATAAGAATAGACAATGTTTCAGATTTCCAGAGCCCCTGTGGAGTCACATCAAAACCCCATGTTTTGAAGCTTGGTGGTGCACACTTGTACTCCCAGCATTTGGGAGGATGAGATAGGAGGGTCGCAGTCTGTGGACAGCCTCCTTAGTGAGGCCCTTTGTAACTCAGTGAAACCCTGTTTCAAATAAAGAATTAAAAAAAATAGGGCCGGGGGTATAGCTTGGAAGTAGAATGCCCCTGGGTTCCATCCCCAGTACTAACAAACAAACAAACAAACAACAACAACAACAACAAAAACGGTGTAAGGTCAGGATCTGCCAGGTTGCAGAAGGCAAGTGTCTTCCTCTCTGTCCATAGGACTTTATTCCAGAACAAAGCAACTCCTGGGAACTTCAGACCTAGTTCCAGATGTGTGGCGCAATTCAGAAGATGTTGTCAGAGATGTCTGGGTCCTGGAGAAGAGCCAGGGCCAGGTCACCAGGTCTGAATCAGAGCACAGCAGCAGGGGTGGTCTGGAGGTCAGCTGTGAAAAGGCCTTCTTGGCTGCAGAGAAGGCGCCACTGCCCATTGGGATGGTCTGTTATGATCATTCCCTTCAATAAATATTTATTGAAACCAGGTGTGGTGGTGCATGCCTGTAATCCCAGTACTTGGGAGGCTGAGACAGGAGGATCACAGGTTTGAGGCCAGCCCCAGCAACTTAGTGAGACCCTGTTTCAAAGTAAAAAAAAAAAAAAAAAAAAAAAGCCGGGCATAGTGGTGCACACTTGTAATCCCAGCATTTGGGAGGCTGAGACAGGAGGATCGTGGTTCGTGGCCATCCTTAGCTACTTAGTGAGGCCCTTTGCAACTCAGTGAGACCCTGTTTCAAAATAAAGAATAAAAAAATAGGGCTGGGGGTGTAGGTTGGAGGTATGGGTTCCATTCCCATACCACAAATTTTATATATATATATATCTGGGAGTAACTCAGAGGTAGAATGCCCTTGGGTTCAGTCCTCATTACAAAGAGAGAGAGAGAGAGAGAGAGAGAGAAATTCAGAATACTTTCAGATTTCCAGAACTGTTGTGAAGAGTAGAAAGAGGGCCCTGTATTCCACCCCCAGTTCCACTTTATTAGCATCTTCTATTTCTGCGGTCTGCTAGTCACAATCAACCAACCTGAGTCTTATTTGCTGAAGTCCACACTTTTTAGTGTGCACTTAGTCCCTAACGTCTTTTCTCTTCCAGGACCCTACCCCACATATATATTACACTGAGCTCTCACGTCTCCTTCCGTGCCTGCTTTTCATGACAGTTCTAAGGCGCGCTGGTCAGGTATTTTACAGAAAGGCCAGCCGCTGGGGTTTGCCTGGGGTTTATCTCGTGGCTAGACTATGGCTGCGATTTGGGAGGAAGAGCACGGAGGTGAAGTGCCCCCTTATCGTGTCCTGTCCAGGGCACTTACCACTGTTGGCATTAATTCTCCTTCAAAATAAAACCATAAAATAGGGCTGGGTGGTGTTGTTCATTGGTAGAATACCCCCAGTTCCCAGATTCCCTAGACACACACACACACACACACACACACACACTGTAGCCTTTAAGTCTGAGACCAAGGTCACTGAAGTAGAGCGAGGACCAGGAATGTGGGAAAAATGGAATGTGAAGCCAGAGCCACTGTCAGGATCAAGCAATCAGAGCGGACGTGGGTTGAAGCTTCCTCCTCTTTCGGGCCTCCTCTATGCCCGTGGGTGGCCCTGAGCTTCCCGAGATGCCAGGTAAAACAGATTCCCTACACTGGAGTTACAAACTACACCTTTAACTCTGGCCCCTGCGGACCCCACCCACTGCAGCTTAGCCAGGCGCTGCAGAATTAGCCTGGATTCTCGGAGCATCATTGGTATCCTAGAGATGAGAGAAATCTTCAGAAAGACTGAAAAGGAGGCTAATAAAGCCTGTTGGCTATTTTCCAGGCCTGGATGGTAAAATCAACACAGCTGAATTTGAAAACAAGCGCTCCCATTCTTTTGCTTGCTGCCCTCTCTGGGGACTAACCTTTGATATTTCAGACTTGGCTGGAAATTAATTGCTAGGCCTACTCACATGACTTGGAACAAAAAAAAAAAAAAAAGGCGTTTTGGAACTAATGTTTGAGAGAACCGCCAGGGCGGCACATAGAACCACCGGGTTTCAGGACGCCTTTGGTGCGTGTGTGTCTAACAAGCTGCAGTTTGACGTGAGTCTCATTTGCCTGGGTTCCTGGGGGCTCAACCGCAGTCTCAGGCTTCTGAACAACAGACTACTAACATTCAGTCACTGTCACCCAGGAGTCAGAAGATGATGGGGAAGCGAATGTGTATTTGGAAACACTCAAGTAAGTTAAAGGGCAAATTTAAGCTTCTGTTTAATATACTTAAATATCCCAATAAAAGTTTGCTTTCTTGAGGGGGAGGGAGAAAATTGGAACTGGGGACTAAACTCAGCCATTCTACCTCCAAGCTACACCCTCAGCCCTGTTTATTTTGAAATAAAGTCTGGCTAAGTTGTTGAAGGTCTCGCTAAGTTGCTGAGGCTGGCCTCCAGCCTCTGAGCTTCCTGTCTCAGTTTCTCAAGTGCTGGCACTCCAGGCATGCGCCACTGTGCCCAGCTAAAAGTTTGAAATCTAGGTTAACTGTATAGAGTGTAACTCAACATATCTTTGGGTTTGAAGAGGGGTTTAATACATATAACGACTAGCTATCACACAGGTTTTAAAAATGGCACTTAGGTCCTAAGTATTTCTTCTTTTTTCTTTTCTTTTCTTTTCTTTTTTTTTTTTTTTTTGCAGCACTGGGGATGGAACCCAGGAGCATTCTACCTCCAAGCTACACCCCTAGCCCTATTTTTTATTCTTTAGTTTGAAACAGGGTCTCACTAAGTTGGAGAAGGCTTAAGCAGCTGAGACTGGCCACAAACCATGATCCTCCTGTTTCAGCCTCCCAAGTACTAGGATTACAAGCATGTGCCACCACACCCAGCAGGTCCTAAGTATTTCTACATAGCATTTGAAACTGGCTTTGAACATAAATAAAGCACCAGTGGGTAATGCAGAAGTCAACATTATATCGCCATGTAAATATTCTTAAGGGTCACCGAGGCGAGTTTTCCAGCCCTGAGAGATTCCTCGGGGTTCACTGACACGGTCTGCCTCCAGGAAGGCAACAGGAAAGCCCACATTCAAGACACAAAGGAAGGCTTTTCGGCTTAAGGAATACAAGAATAATCAAGACAGAATTTCCTACCTAAAAATAACATAAGGAGCTGGGGCTAGAGCTACGAAAAGCCCCTACCTCCCCGTTCTAAGTCTGGGAGACTGAAAGGCTTTCACAATGAGTATCTGTCTAGTGATTCTACTTTCCCTTCTCACACCCGAGTGATTCATCCAGACCCAGCGGGGGAAACGTGTAGCAGCAGGAAGCCTGAGACGCTGAAGTACCGGAGCTGGATGTGAGTGTGGCCTGAGCGGATCCTAACCACGCGGGGCCGAGCGCGTGGCTCTTGGCTGTGGCCCTGGGAGAGGGCTTCTGAAACGGACAGACTCCCAAGTCCCAAGCCAATGGACACCATCAGTGCACAATTAATTTGGCAACTGGAGCAGTTTCTACCCTGAAGCCAGCTGCTGACGGACCGAACTTCAGAAACAGTGACCCAAATAAAACTTCCCTCCTCGAATGTGCGCCTGGCAGGTATTTTAGTCACCATGACAAAAGAAAAAGCTGACTAAAACATGGATTTATGGGCACCGAGTGACAATCCACCCAGCCCCACCCCAGCTCTTCCCCAGCTCCATTCATTACACAGGCCTCCTCTCGCCTCGCCACGGCTCCATTGCAGGAGGGCAGCAGGGCACGCCACGAGGCTGCTCCTACCCCTCTGCTTTTGCTAATTTCTCCTGCTCTCCTGGATTTAAAGCCCCTGCACACCGACGTATCCTGAATTCCTTCTCTCACCCGACCAGGCGCCTGGCTCCCTCTGCACTCTCTCTGACCTCCTCTCAAACCCTCTCGCCTACTCCTGAGCTCCAGCTGGCCCTGCGGCCCCTTGGCATGCTTTAAATGTCCCCGCACGGTCCTGCCCCGGGGCCTTTCACATTGCAACACTGAACTTGCTTCGATCTCTTCCCAAATGGCACCTTCAATGAGGCTTCCCTGGGCCACGTAGCAGCCCCCACACGTCCGGAGCGCCCCACCCTGCTGGCATTTTCTGGACCTGGCATGTGGCATCCTTCCTTGTATTTGCTTACTGTCCTTTTACCCTGTCCTACGTATGTGTTCCAGGAGGACTCAGGACTGGCCGTATTCCAAGTGTCTAGAACAGTGGCCGGCACGGGATAAGCAGTCGAATATTGTTGCATAAATAGACAGAAATGGCAAAAAGAACACTTACCTAGAATTCAAGACACCTGTGGCCACAGGCAGGCCATTGGGCACCTGGGAGTGAGTGTTGCAGCTGCCGGGTCTGTTCCATAGGACGAGAGAGGACATAAGGGCAAGACTTCCAGCCACTGAAACCGCCCAGCGAATGCAAAATGGCGGCCTGCAAGTCCACAGAAGGCGGCACTTGCGAGCGACCGAGCATGTCCTCCCTTGCGGACTGTGCACACCTTTGCTGCCATCATGACCCCAGTCTTGAGGGAGCCCTCCAGTGGGGCACAGGACTTCCAGGAGTGTTGGGGTGAGCCCTCAGCTCGGGAACTGAGGATCTGCAGGGTCCTTGGCTAACGTGACGGGGAAGAACTTCAGCGCCAGTTAGAGACATGGATAGGGGTTTATTGGGGAAAAGGGGAGGAAATGCACATTCAAGAGTGAATGCGGGCCCCTCAAGGTGAGGAAGGCCAGCCGGGCGTGGTGGGCACGCTTGTCATCCCCGCGCTTGGGAGGCAGAGACAGGAGGATCGCGCAGGTTCGAAGCCAGCCGCGCGCGTTGGCTTAGGAGACCCTGTTTCCAAATAAAAATGTAAAAATAGGTCTGGGAGTGTAGCCCGGAGGTAGAAGGGCTTCCAGGAACCCCAGTACCACCAAAAAAAAAAAAAAAAGGATGAGGAAGGCCTTTGGGGGAGCTCAGGGTTCTCTTCTATAGGAGACTTTCGTGAGGGGTGGGCTAGAGAAGGTATGTGAGGATGAGCTCAGTCCAGTAGTCCTGAGGCCGTTTATGGTGGGCAGGTGGTCTGGTCAGCCTCAGGGTGGATGATCTCAGGTTGATTGGGGCCCTCATTAGCTGATTGGCAGATAAGCTGGAATATCCTGAATTATAGGTTTCTCAGAAATATTGTAGTTAACTCTAGGATCTACAGGTTTCCCAGGAATTTTGGGAGAGTCGGACCTGGGAAAGAGAGCTGGTTTGTGGATTAGAGGCTGAAGCACTTCAGCTCCAGGTTCTTACACTAAAATTATATTTTACTTTTCCTTCCTGTCTGTCTCCTTTCTACCGACTTATTTCTTCTACCCTACATCAGGAGGAGATGGGCGCTTTCCTTTGTTTGCTCTCTTAGACGGCTTACATCCTTGGGCTGGCCAGCGACACGCCGATGGTTATCCCTGTGATGCGGTCATCTTCAGTGCAAGCCAGGCTCTTCACACACGCTCCCTCTCACCTGCACTGCTACAGCAGCCGGCATTAGGCGTGTCCCACCCAGATGAGCTGGGCCCCGATGCTGTGACTTGGACGCTGGCTCCCCTCCTACTGTTTCCACGCCTCCCAGAGGTTAGTGGAGTCAGTGTGAGGCTTGGGCTGTCAACAATGTCCCTACTGGTTATTTGCAAACACTACTGCTTTTTAAAATGCACATATCAAAGCCGGGCGTGGTGGCGCACGCTTGTCATCCCAGCATTCAGGAGGCTGAGACCGGAGGATTGCGGTTTGCGGACAGCCTCAGCTACTTAGTGAGGCCCTCTGCAACTCAGTGAGACCCTGTTTCAAAATAAAGAATAAAAAATAGGGCAGGGGGTATAGCTCGGAGGTTAAATTCCCCTGGGTTCCATCCCCAAAAATGCAAAAAAAAAAAAAAAAAAAAAAAAAAGCACGTATCAGCCAGGCGTGGTGGTGTACACTTGTAATCCCAGCATTTGGGAGGCTGAGACAGGAAGATTGAGGTTCATAGGCAGCCTCAGCTATGTAGTGAGTGAGGCCCTCTGCAACTCAGTGAGATCCTGTTTCAAAATAAAGAATAAAAAATTGGGCTGGGGGTGTAGTTCAGAGGTAGAATGCCCCTGGGTTCCATCCTCAATACCAGAAAATAAGTAAATAAATTTAAAAATGCACATATCAGTAGATTTTTACCCTGACATAGTTTTAAACTATATAGAAAATTAAAAATTGACTCCTTTTAGATTACACATGAATAAGGCCCAATTCATTCATTAAACAACTATTTAAAGCCTTGCTCTGCACTGGCACCAAGACAGCAGAAGGCAGTTCTGCCTGTACTTATCTTGTACTCTGCTGATAAGGACAATATCTTCTTTTTGGTACTGGGATTGAACCCAGGGGCATTCTACCTCTGAACTACACCCCCAGACCTTTTTATTTTTTATTTTGTGTGAGGCCTGGCTAAGTTGCTGAGACTGGCCTCAAACTTGTAATCCTCCTGTCTCAACCTCCTGAGCATTGGGACTCCAGGCGTGCAGCCCACACCCAGCTCAATGAGCATCTTAAGAAAGCTAATTCAGTGCCGCAAAGCAGAAGGCAGTAAGAGCTGGAGATGGTGCAGGGGAAGGGGAGGGGGACGAGAGGAGGAGGAAGAGGCTGCATGGATAGATGGAGTGGTCGGCAGGCCTCCTGACGTGAGTGCCACAGAAATCCTGGAGGAGATAAGGGAATGAGGTCCGGGCTCGGGAAAAGCATTCCAGGTGGAGGCCCGGGCCCGGCAGCCCTGGAGTGTGCCCGAGGTGCAGACGTATATTGAAGTATCATAGCATGACCGCAGGGAAACTGGATTCGACTCTGAGTGACCTGTAAGTGGTTGGAGTGTTTGGAATAGAGGAGTTAACTGTGAAAATGTGTGTATGTTTTAGCAGCACCCCTATGACTGCTGTGTCGAAAGGAAGCGTGGCGCCAAGGAGTTAGAGGACCAGAACAGTAATCTAGATGCAGACACAGGGATGCCTTGCTCACTCTGGGGAGAGCAATTATTCCAGTGTGGAACACGCTGGGTTAGTGGGCAGGCCTGTTAGGAGCCTGCCCCGGAACATGGGCTTTTCACTTTTAAGAGGGCACAACGACTTCCTTTAATAAACCGTCTCATCTAGCACGATTTGCCTCGCCAAGATTTGATCTGTTGGCATCCTTTCTGAACACGCTTTCTGCGTAAAGGTATAACCACAGTTATCATAAGAAAGTCTTTATCAAAAATAGCACCAAACAAAAAGCCCCTTCAGGCCTGATTTAAACATAGCAAGGATCACATACTTTCCAGTGAAATTGTCAACAGTGAAATGTCCTCCCAAGGACATTTTATGAACAGAATTACTATGGAAAAGATACATCAATGGCTAGGCTCGGGCCTTCACGAGGGAAGGACCCCAGCTGCTGCACATCTCAAGAGCTGCAAGATTTGCCTTCTATGTTTTTTTGGACAAAGATGCCTCTGAGCTCACATTCTTTTCTCCGGGGCATAATGACGCTTTGCAAAAAGGGGAAACCATTTAGTGGTAGAACCAACGCAGGGCCTTTGAGGGGCAGAGAGACCTTGGCAGTGGGACAAAGCCCGCGGCCACAGGGACCTGCGGAGAGGGGAACCCAGGCGGACTGCGTGAACTGTGAGCACCTGTCTTCTCTCAACGTAGCTCTCATCCTGTTCAGGACTGGAACCGCATGCCCCAGGACAAAAGTGATGGCCCCAGACAGCACACAGCAAACACCCCCCGGGAGCTGGTTTAGTAAGTCCACGTACATCCAAGAGGTTGCAAAACAATTTGATGGCAAAGGCGTACAGGGTTGGAGCTTTCTATTTTCCTGAGGACTTTAAGAAATAAGTTTAACTCAAAAAAGTATTGAATGGATTACTCTTTTTCTCTTTTGGATTGGCCCTATAACATGTTTTCCTTTCTTATAAAACTTTAGGATTGAGCAAGATCTCAGCAGTCACCCTTCTCAAAATCTCTGACTAGGATCACAGTGGAGGGATACCCTGGAGGAGAAAGGCTCTTGTCTGAGATTGGGTCTGTCAAGGACAGTGATGGGTCGGGGACCCAGGTCTGTTGGCGTGGACAGCTCTATTTTCTCTATTAAATAACTTTAGTTGTTTGTTTATTATTTTCTTTGTTGTATTGGGGATTCAGCCCAGGGACATTCTATCTCCAAGCTATACCCTCAGCCCAATGTTTTTTTTATTCTTTATTTTGAAACAGGGTCTCACTAAGTTGCAGAGAGCCTCACTGAGTAATGGAGGCTGGCTGCAAACCCGCAATCCTCCTGTCTCAGCCTCCCAAGTACTGGGATTACGAGCATGTGCCACCAAACCTGGTTCAGTTGTCATCTTTTAAAAAGATCACAACCAGTCAGGTATGGAGGTATACTTTGTAATTCCAGCATTTGGGAGGCTGAGACAGGAGGATTGAGGTTTGTGGGCGGCCTCAGCTACTTAGTGAGGCCCTTTGCAACTCAGTGAGACCCTGTTTCAAAATAAAGAATAAAAAATAGGGCTGGGGTGTATCTTGGAGGTAGAATACCCTGGGGTTTCATCCCGAGTACTAAAAAAAAAAAAAATCACAACCTATTGGAAATATTCTTAATTATGATCTGAAAACTGAACACGTCTCTCTACATCTGTATTGATACCTACTGTGTGCCAGGCTGTCAGAGGCTCTGGAAGTGAGTCATGCAGGGCAAATACAATCCCTGACCTCAAAAGCTTATGGTTCGAGGAGGAAAACAGTGGCTAATTAAAACGAAGTGCAGTGACGCTCCTGCAGGGGTAGAATGGGAATAAGACAGATTTTAATAAGTTATGTGGTCGGGCTGGGGGCGCAGCTCAGAGGTAGAGTGCCCTGGGTTCCATTGCTAGGGCCAAGATAAATAAATAAATAATAAAATAAATAGGACGTGCGTGTCTCCGCCGTGTGCGTCTGTCTGCGTGTGTCTGCCTGCGTGTGTCTGTGTCTGTGTTGTGGCCACAAGTGTAGGGAAAGCCTTCCCCATCATTTGCCTTCAAAACAGACCTGACGCCTCGACTCTCAGCCTTTCTGTCCGTCCAGCCTCCTCAGCTACGGTGCTGGGTGCCCGCCGTGATCCCCCTGCCCCCTCGCCGCTCACAGGTGATCAGCCCTCAAGTTCTGCCTACTTGAAGCCTGTCATCTCATTAAGACCGCCCCTCCACCCCAACACGACTGCTTCCGGCTCCTTCCCCAGGGTCCAGTCTCACTCTCTTCAATTCTCATCTACTTAAAATATGACGGACACTATGCCCCCTTGCTTGAAACTTTTTTCTTTGTACTGGGGGTTGAATCCAGAGATATTTTACCACTGAGTTACACCTCAGACTCTTGAAAATCTTATTTATTTATTTATTTATGGTACTGGGGATTGAACCTAGAGGCATTCTACCTTTGAGTGACACCCCTAGCCCTATTTCATTTTTTATTTGGAAACGGAGTCTTGCTAGGTCGATGAGTCTTACTACTTGCTGAGGCCATTCTTGAATCTGCGAACCCGTCTCAGTCTCCCAAATACTAGGATTACAGGCATGTGCCACTATGCTCGGCTTCAAAGTTTCTTTTGAAACAGGGTCTTGCTAAGTTGCTGAAGGCCTCGCTAAGCTGCTGAGGCTGGCCTCAAATCTGTGATCCTCCTGTCTCAGCCTCCCGAGTACTGGGATCACAGACGTGGTCCATCATACCAGGCTTGCTTAAAACTTTTGCAGGCTACCTATTGGCTAAGGATGGTGGGAGTTTATGAACAGGGCCCTCAAGCCTCCCTGAGTCGGCCCTGCTGGAGGTTCCTGCCCATCTGGTCACTCACACCTCTCACTTTCTGTGCCAGTGGTTGCCACAGGTGCTGCACAACCTCTTGGACTCCCTTTGGGCGAGTTCCCTCAGGAAGCCTCTCCATCTGCTCCTGCCCCTGCCCGGTGGCTTCCATCCCCTTTTCCTGTGTGCTCATGGAACCTGGGCACGTGCTAACACTTACGTATTGCAACTCAGTTATAGTTATTTGTGGCTGCCTCAGTTTCCCTCCCTAGCTTCCACCTTCCTGGAAGACAAGGGCCGCCTGTCCCATCCTTGCTGTCTGTCCTGCTGCACAGCAGGACATCGGCACGCCTCTGTTTAATGAAGGATGGCATTTCAGCTACACCCAGTGGGTAATTTTCATCCCACCTGAAAGAAATATTCACATCAGTGGGAGTGAATAAGTATGGGCTTTGGGGTTCCCAGAAGGGGGCTCCCAAAAATGAATCGTTGTTTTAGGCTTCCTGGAAGTCGCTGATTTGGGCCAGGTGGCTCAATAGTAATAATACTTGTAAAGTCTGTTCACAATACAACAGCTCACACTCTTTCATCACCAATGAAACAGAAAATCAACATGCAGACTGCTGAGTCATCTCAAGTGCCAAAAAATAGCACCGTACAGGTCCCGAGTCGCCCTCTAACCTGTTTCTGGACTGGGTTGAGGTAAACAGACTGGTATGGCACCGGAACCCGGACTGGTTCTGTGGGGACGCACTGCCCGGTCCGGCCGTCACCCAGCAGAGCACATCGCAAAACGATGGCCGTCCCCTCCACACACCCCGGCCAGACGCGCCTTTCTCCGAAGTAGGTTTGCCTATCTTTAAAAGTTAATATTTTCAAACACTGTTGAGAAATTTAAGGAGGATGCGAGAAGGAAGTAGCCTTCAGGAGGTGCTTGGGTAGCAAGCAGAGGACAGCCAGGTTTTCAGATGGCCACCAGAATGCTGGATGTGGCAGCTCCCCCTGCAATCCAGTACTTGGGAGGCCGAGATAGGAGGGTCCCAGGTTCAAGGCCAGCCTCAGCAACTTAGAGAGACCCTGTTTCACAGTAAAAAATAAAATAGGGTTGGGCGTGGTGGTGCACGCTTGTAATCCTCGCACTTGGGAGGAGGAGGCAGGAGGATCGTGTAGGTTCGAAGCCAGCCACGCTGGCTTAAAAGACCCTGTTCCCAAATAAAATATAAAAATAGGTCTGGGGGTGTACCCTGGAAGTAGAAGGGTTCCATCTCCAGTACTAGCAATAATAAATAAATAAATAAATAAATAAATAAATAAATAAAATGGGACTGAAGGTGTAGCTCAGAGGTAGAAGTCTCCTGGGTTCAATCCCCAGTAACACACACACACACACACACACACACACACACACACGCTCACTATCAGAGCGCAAACGACCTGAAAATCACCCACAAAGTTCATAAATGAAAACTGACTATGCTTCTCTAACCACATGTAGCTTGAACATCAAATTATAAACTCTGTGGTCACTATGCAGAAGTTTATAAACTAGCTTTTCTCTTTCTTTATTTCATTTTGTTGATAGGAGAGAGAAAAATAAGCGTTTTTGTCATGAAAACTACCACACACACCCCTTGGCTTAATATAGCACACGCACTGTAGGTCTAGCCCAGTGACTCTTTGGAGGATTTTGTATATATGCCAGTTGGGTTTATTTAGAATACGGGTGCGGAGTAAACTCACAACACGATGCGTGGTTCCACGCGAACCTTCCCTCTCTGCCCAGAGCTAATTCCACTTTCCCCCTTAACCCTAAACTTAAAAAAAAAAAAAGCGCATCTTGTCAAATTGTGATAAATCATTAGCAGAATGGCAAAGACTCCCTAGCTGGCAGTAGCCTCGGTCTTTTTAGGTAAATCCTTTATGAATCAAATTGAATCTACTCTTTGTACTTTGATAACCTTGGGGAGAAAGAAAGGGAGTCTCAGCAAACAGTTGAATGCGTCCCAAGAAGTCTCCAGCACATTTTAAAGACATCTTAAGATGAAATATAGCTGTTAACTTAAAAAAATGAAACAGCATAGTCCAGTGCAGAGGACTAAAAATAGGTCGTTGGTGCACACACTTTCTGCCGGTAAGAAGTGTGTGCTTGTGTGTGCGTACCTGTATGTGCCCGCACATCTAACAAGGTGGTTGAAAAATAGTAACTTTAGCTAAAAGAAAAAAATGATTTAATAAAGGGCCTCTGGTGAAGTTTTTTTTTTAACAAAAGCTGAAACCTAAATGTTCGTTGAAATGTTTTCAAGAAATTCATAGCCGGGCGTGGTGGTGCACGCTTGTAATCCCAGCAGTCGGGAGGCAGAGGAGACTGGAGGATGGTGGTTTGAGGACAGCCTCAGCTACTTAGCGAGGCCCATCACAACTCAGTGAGACCCTGTTTCAAAAAATAAAATGACTAAAAAGTTAGGGCTGGAGGTACAGTGCCCCTGGGTTTCATCCCCAGTACCGCAAAAAAAAAAAAAAAAAAAAATCATACACATAGGAAATAATGATTTGTTTTTCATATATGTAAAACCTCAAAAAGCACACAAGAAAGAATCTGGAAAGACAAATCTGCCTTTTATATCTAAAAGCAAAGCATTCTCAAATGTCATGTGAGACAGCAGGATGACTGTGGTTGACACACATCAGTAGAACATTTCAATGTGGATATAAAGAGGATTCTGAGGGTTTCCTACACGCAGAAATGATGTGTGTCTGAGGCACTGGATGGGCCAGTGGCCCTCATCTCATTATTATAGATTATACACACGTATTAAAATATAACACTGTACCTTATAAGTATATATAATTAATGTATGCCAATTAACAACAGACCAAAAGAATGTTGTATGAAATTTAAGTTTTGTTTTGTGGCACTGGGGGTTGAACCCAAGGGTGTTTTACCTCTGAGCTACTCCCCGGCCCTATTTTATTTTTAGTTCTGAAACGAGGTCTCACCAGGTTTCTGAGGGCCTCGCTAAGTTGTTGAGGCTGGCCTAGAACCTGCGACGCTAGCGTCTCAACCTCCCAAGCCCCGGGATCGCTGTGAGAGTCACGGAGCCGGCTGGGATTTTATTGTAATCACTCATGATCATGTGCGACACGAACTCTAACGCTGGATATCTAGACAACTTCTTGTGGCTTTGTTTCTACCTATCCAGGACTGTACTTTGTGGTGAGATGGGCCTTTTGTTTTAGGGAAAATACTGGGGAGAGGAATCCAGGTAATAGCACGTCATCATAGTGGTATGGAGAGACCGTGTGTGCGAAGAGGTGTTTTCAGTATAATTTTAGCCTAATGAGGTTATTTGCTCGTTACTTGGGCTAAAATCGTCAACTTGGGAAAAGAAATTCTTTGTGTGAATCTGTTAGTATTTTCCTTTCAAACAAAATTTAAAAATAGCTAAGAAGTAAAAAGAAAACCCTCTGTGGAAGGCTTACTGGACTTCCTGCCGCTGTAGGCTTAATGACGGTGTAAGCTGAAGCCCTCCTGGCGCGTCTCACAGAATGAGCGGTCTGCGGTCCTCAAGTGCGCCTTTCCAGGTGACCGCGGCCACTACCTGTGAATCTTCATTCCCCTGAATTAAGACACCACTTAACAATAACACAATTGTCCAGAAGACCATGGTCAAAAGCCACTGCAAACGCAGCGGCTAGATTTAGCCAATTATTTTCCCAGCCTGACAAGCAAATAAACATGTATACTTATTTATCTCATAACTAGCAGCCAACTGTTGAATTCAAGGTGAAAATTTTAAGATGACTAGATTCCTAAGAACAAAGAGGTAAAGGGAATTAAAATAGTTTCAATATTGAGTCCTGTCTGCCGCCGCCTCCGCCTCCGCCTCCACCTTCTCCTCCTTCTCCTCCTCCTCCTCCTCCTCCTCCTCCTCCTCCTCCTCCTCCTCCTCCTCCTCCTCCTCCTCCTCCTCTTCTTCTTCTTCTTCTTCTTCTTCTTCTTCTTCTTCTTCTCCTTCTTCTTCTCCCTCCCTCCCTCCCCCCCTCTCTCCTGAAAACTGTACTAGAAGTAGAATCCCAGGGACATTTTTACTCCTTTGTTATGCCCCCAACTCTTTTATAAAGGACCCTGTTTTGAAACAGGGTCTTGCTAGGCTGCTGAAAGTCTCACCACACTGTTGAGGTTGGCCTCAAATCTGCGATCCTCCTGTCTCAGCCTCCCAAGAACAGGCATTACAGGGGTGTGACACAGTGCCCAGCTTCTCTCTTTTTTTTATGTGAAAGAAAGCGTTTTATTAAAGTTGCAAATGAAAAGTAAAAATATCCTGTTACTCAATCCATAACATTCATGAATTAGAAATTCTGATAATTATTTCCACCTCTCTCCTGGATGTTGAAGCATTGAGAGCTACAATAATCTTCAGCCTGCAGGTGCTCATAGCTCAACCATAGACTAGTCGGGTAAAATTTTGTTTTCAATTGGGAAATGTACATATGTGAAATCCGATAGGTTGTATATGGTTTTAATAGTTTTTCCAAGTAACATTTGAGGGTACAGATAATTCTGATAATCAAAATATACTGAAAGCTACATTGCCTCCAAAATACACAGTGGTCAATAGCAAACAGTGTATGGATGGCAGTAATGCCATAAATGATTATCAAATTTAATCAAAAATACATAGATAGTTCCCAGCATCATTTTCTATATACCATCAGAGAAGTTGTTCTCAATTTTTTCAAAAGGGGAAGGCCAACTAATTTATTGTCCAATGTACTTTAAAGTTTATTTTCATTCATTACCAAAAACTTTCTTTCAGTAACCAATGGGGGGAAAAAAGTGTATCAAAATAAAGGTAGTAAAAAAATTCTACAAAGAAGCAGAAGTCTACACTGCACACACATTGAAAGAAAATCTACCTGGCACATACTTGTAACCTCAGTACTTGGGAAGCTGATGAGACGGGAGGATCACAGGTTCAAGACCAACTTCAGCGACTTAGTGAGACCCTATGTCAAAATAAAAAATAAAAGGAGTTTTGGGGGTATAGCCCAGAGATAGAATGCCTCTGGGTTCAACCCTCAGTATTCCCCCTCCCCTCAAAAAAGCTATGAAAGAAAATGTAGACAGATGACTGTCAAGAGCACATAGAAAAGTGGTCCGGTGAAGACATAAGATATGAAGTAAGAAATGCGAGTGAGGGCAGCTCCCAGTGCTGCTATAAAAGAGTAACGAAACCAGCAGACCAGGAGAGGGCGGGAAGAAGAGAAGAAGCAAGGGCGCGTGGAGGATGTCAAAGAGACGAAGGGGAGATTTTCCAAAGAAACGGGAAAAGGAAAAATAGTCTGTCACACCTTCTCATTCTAATAAATAGCGAATCATGCTGCAGAAGCAGTAGATCCGTAGGAGAACTGGAAGAGGAGGAAGAAACCGAGGGAAAGAAACTACAGCTGGGGCCAGAAAGGGTTTAGTAAGCTGCTGAGGCTAGCCGTGAACCTGCAATCCTCCTGTCTCAGCCTCCAGAGTACTTCAATTACAAGAGTGTGCCACTGCACCTGGCATAAAAAAAAGATTCAGAGTGAGGACGAGGATGCGGTGGCCTCTGATTTCCCTCCTCAAGAATTCCTTTTCCACCGGGCGTGGTGGGCACGCTTGTAATCCCTGCGCTTGGGAGGCAGAGAGGAGGATCGCGCAGGTTCGAAGCCAGCCGCGCTGGCTTAAGAGACCCTGTTTCCAAATAAAAATATAAAATAGGTCTGGGAGTGTAGCCCGGAGGTAGAAGGTTTCCAGGAACCCCAGTACTGCAAAAAAAAAAAACAAAAAAAAATCCTTTTTCATGGGGTTGGGGTGCAGCTCAGTAACAGAGCGTTTGCCTGGCAAAGTGAGGCCCTGGGCTCCATGCCCAGCTCTGAGGAAGGAAAGAGAAAAACAGAGAAAGATTCTCTTTCAGACGGGCAAATATATTAGATTTTCAAACAGAGAAAAAACAAGCAAACAGAGGCAGACAAGAGTCCAGTCTACACCCACCCAGTGAATGGAGCTTTTTAGGGTTGGTTCCTTTTCTCACTTCAAGAGCTGGTTATGAAGCACGTGCAATGCGCAGGACCCCTGTGGGTCCCGTGACTTTCTGCGTGGCGACTAGGTTAACTCACCAAGGAACCTCCTCCCAAACCTGCCGCACACCCCGCAGGCCCCGGGCTGGTGTCCTGGCCCAACTAAGTGTCCCTGAGCTTCTCTGGCGGGGTTCCTGTTTTTCTGGGGGCGCCCCAAGCAGTCACTGTGGAAGGCCCATCTCTGGTTTCTTCTCCTTTTGCAGAAAAGAGGCCTCAGCTCCCCTGCCTGGAGAGGGAAAGGAGCCTTTGCATTATCAGGCATCTACAATGGGCTCCATCCAGCTGGAAGCATCGGAATCATCGTGGCCACCTCTCTCTCCTTTGCTCCCTGGACCCGTCATCTCTCCACAGGCCCCTTCTCACTCATCCTTGGGAGGTGAAGGGCTTTCTCGGCCTCCGCCACCCTTCCCATGGGCCTCTCCTAGGAGACAGGGACGTGCGCATGCGTAGTCAGATCCTGTAGCCCAAAGTTCCGCAGCTATTAGTGCAGTGAGCTGACGTTCTGCGTTGGCTTGACCTTGGCAGAGTAGAAGGTGGAAATTATGGGGAGATGGAATGTTTTAAATCAGAGGCCATAATTATCTCTCAGGCTATCTGAAGAAGCCCTTTAGTGGCCAATTACCTTAACTTCTGTATCTGACCTAACATTCTCATGACTAATGGTCAAACTTCTAGGGCTATGTCATTAAACTTCGCTGGCCTCCGCCTACCCCCAGGCTACGAATGCTCAAGGATAAATCTGGAACCCAGACTACAGATTTTCCCTGCCTTTGCATAGCCCACCTGTCTGATGTTTCTATCTTTATAATTGGTAAATGTATTGATTAATGACTTTCTTTTCTTCTGTGCTATAAAACTTCATGTAACCTTTTTCCTGGTGGAAAAGATCATTCAAGGTCACTTGAATCCATGTTCCCAGGCTGTGGTAACTCAAATTTAACTCAGAGCAAACTACTTTCCTTAAAGCAGAGTTGTCGTTTCATGTCCATAGTACTTACGGGTTCTACAGTGAACATACAGTCACTGATGCTGTTCTTTCTGTGTTTTGCTTTGTCAAGCAGATTTGAGGTTCTCACACCAGGATTATTTGTAAACTTTTGTATCTATACTTACGAGACATAGAATCGCCATGCAAGAAATCACTCAACACCTTCTGGAGTCTAGAAAAGAAAATAAGAATTGGGTGTGGTGGCAAATGCCTGTAATCCCAGGACTGAGAGGCTGGGACAGGAGGATTGCAGGTTCTGGGCCAGCCTCAGCAACTTAGCAAGACCCATTTCAAAAAATAAAATAAAATATGGTAAGTATTTCCCAAGATTAATGACTGCAATTTAAAAATGTTGGCTGTTTACTTATTTCTTCATCCCAATATATACATTCAATTCTTCCCCTATGTAATAGAACTGGTCAAAAGAGCCATCTTGACCCGTGAAGACCAGGAGGCCACGGGGGGGGGGGGGGTTCCGCAGCTTTATTCTGATACCTTCATGAGGAGATTCCACGGGTGCAGAGGTGACGTGGGGCTCCAAGTAGCTTAGACATCTCTCAAGCAAGGCTGCCAGGTGCAGGCTTGGATTTAAGCCTATTGGCCAGAGTTCCCTGTATTAACTAATATTTGTAGTTATTTCTTAAAAGAGAGGAATGTGTAAAGATTCATACCAATTGTGTATTTCTTGACTATCAGATGAATTTGCATAAACTAATAGTTCATTTTCTTTTGGGGGGCATTTTTTACATGCAAGGTGACTGTGTGTGTGTGTGTGTGTGTGTGTGTGTGTGTGTGTGTGTGTATTGGGGAGAGTAAACTCTGTTGTATATAATACAAAACCTCAGACAATCTACTTTTAAGGCTTCTCCATTCTTTCTTACTGAGCTACTTGAGGCCAAGGGTTGAAGCTGGTGCCACATAGACTGTAGGAGACAGTTTCCCAAAGAGGCGCAAGGCAGAAACCATCCAGTGACAGGTTTGCTAATGATAATGAAGGTAAGGACTGGCTTGTTCATGCTTTGCTGAGTGCTCAGACAGGAAACGGCGATTGTTCACTGAAAACACTCAGGGCCCGTCCATCCTAATGAGAATCAGAAGCACACGTGGTTCCCGACTGGCAGGGCATCCACGCTCCATTTTGTACCTTTATGATCATGTGAACTGATACACATGCAGTAGAAACTGTACTTTGAATTTGGTGTTTTCCAGGCTGGTGCTATGGGGCACGATCCCCTCTTGACAGCTATAGTTCCTAGTCAGGTGCGTGGTCACGGGGTGAATAATCAATACCCTGTAGGGTACGGTGTTGCTAAACTAAAGTGGTTGGCAGGTTAGGGGGAATAAATACACTATTAACTTATATTTGCCACTTATAGTGGGTTTATTAAGAGTGCAAACCCTTCCTAAGGCGCATTAAAGACAGCTAAATCCTCAAATTCCAGAATGAAAAGTCAGTAGGTAATGCATACAACAGAAGAGCGCTCCCTGAGATGGAGAGCCCCTGGGAGGTGGAGGTGAGCGCGGACGGAGCCAGCTCAGGGTTGGATGTGGTTATGTCTATGGAGGAGGGAATGCTCGTCCTTCAGGACACTGCACCATCACGTGCACACATAAAGGCAATTTAAGCACTAAATTGAAAGGATTTAAAAATACGTCAAAATAGACTGGAAGGGCACAGCACACGCTTAAACAGTGTTGGTGTTTGTGGGAATGGTGTTAGGGAGGAGATGAGGCCGGCTGAGGGACTGTGGGAGTGTGAGAGTGTGTGTGTGTGTGTGTGTGTGTGTGTGTGTGTGTAAGAGAGAGAGAGAGAGAGAGAGAGAGAGAGAGAGAGAGAGAGAGAGAGAGAGAGAGAGCGCACACACCCTGCCAAGTTTCAAATCCAGGGCCTAGTACATGTTAGGCAAGCACTCTCCCTCTGAGCTACACCTCGAGCCTTTTTTTGTGTTTTGAGATGGGCTGTTAAGTTGCCCAGGCTGGGCCTCCAATTTGCAGTCCTTCTTGCCTCACCCTCTCCAGCACCTGGGATTGCAGGTGTCTTCCATCGATAGAGTGGAATTTAAAAAATTTATATTTAATCTTTTGGATCTTTTTATTAAAGTAAAAATGACAAAATGTTCACTGTGTGTTGTGGGAAAGTTAGTGAGTCATTTTAACACTTGTTCACTCTGTGTTTTCTTGCATATTTACCATCTCTTTAATTAACATAATCGAATGAACTTTTTTTTTTTTTTTGGTGGTACTGGGGTTCCTGGAAGCCCTTCTACCTCCGGGCTACACTCCCAGACCTATTTTTACATTTTTTTATATTTGGAAACAGGGTCTCCTAAGCCAACGCAGCGCGGCTGGCTTCAAACCTGCGTGATCCTCCTGTCTCTGCCTCCCAAGCGTGGGGATTACAAGCGTGCGCCACCATGCCCGGCTCGAATGAACTTTATAATCAACCATGTAGCTGAGAATGCAGAGCTAGCTTTGGGGCAGTTTACACAGAGGATAGCTGAGCTACTAATATAAAATGAATATATATTTTTTTAATTTTGCAGTCCTAAGGGTTGAACCCAGGGGCAGTCTACCTCTAAGCTACACCCCAGCCCTATTTTTTATTCTTTATTTTGAAACAGGGTCTCACTACGTTGCTCAGGGCCTCACTAAGTAGCTGAGGCTGGCGGTCCTCCTGTCTCGGCCTCCCAAATGCTGGGATTACAAGCAGGCGCGGCCGTGCCTGGCGAATGGTATTTTATAAAAACTGATGATTTGTACAATGACTAGGAGTAGGGCCCTGGGTGGAGGTGGGGGCTCAGCCTTGGTTCCCTGGACCAGGCTGGGGGGAGCGGGTCAGCTTTTCTTCAAGGTTCCATCAAGTGCTGATGAAGGCCACAGAAGACTGAAAGCTCTGGCCATTGCTTAGTCTAAGAGAAAATGCAGAAACTTGGGAGCCGACTGCAGACATCTGAGAGCTGTCATCTGGAGGAGGAGTGGGTGCTGCCTGAGCCAGCTTTGAGGGTCCTTACCACAGGTGGCGTTTGTCCATCTTCTTTTTGTGTGATGCTGGCTGCCTGAATTTTCTCCTAAATCCAGTGCTCACTTATTTTCTACTTTTGGAAGAAACCCCCCCCCCCCAGTAATCTAGTCAAAATACCAACTTCCTGGACACAACATCTGGGGAATTTCAGTTGAGCTTCCTCTGTCAGCACTTTTCTTGGGTTGTTTATGTGGCACTAGGGATTATATCCAAGAGTGTTCTACCTCTGAGCTACCCTATTGGTTCTATTTTTATTTTTTATTTTGAAATAGGGTCTAGTTTAGTTACTAAGGCTCACCTCAAACCTGCGATCCTCCTGTCTCAGCCTCCCAAGTACTGGGACAACAGGCATGCGCCCCTGTACCTGGCTCTCAGCACTTATTTAATAGATTATAATGATGCTGATAATGACGGCCTAAGGCTGGACCAGCAGCATAGATGGTTACTTTCACTTTTTTGTGTGTTCATGGAATCACGAAAAATACAGTTTTTGTTTTTGCCGTTCATTTCACAGGTCTATATAATCCACTTATAAAGCTGAAAAGTCTTCAGTCGAGAGACCTAATGCACAGCACGAGGCTGCTAGTCAGCGCAGTGTATTGTATTCAGGATTTATGCTACACGGGTATGTTATAGAGGCTTTTGGCACAGGGTGAAAATGAGAAACTGTGAAGTGAGGGATGTTAATTTATTCTACTATCATAGTCATTTTACTATATATGTACATATGACATCATGTTATATATATGTTAAATATATACCATAATTCTTATGATGGGCAATAAAAGTCAACTCAGTACAATATATACCTTTTACATTATATAAGTGTATATATATATATACTTTTATATACACACATATATGACATATGGGTCAAATTACTTTTTTTTTTTTTTGCAGTACTATGGATGGAACCCAGGGGCATTCTACCTCCGAGCTATACCCCCTGCCCTATTTTTTATTCTTTATTTTGAAACAGGGTCTCACTAAGTTGCAGAGGGCCTCACTAAGTAGCTGAGGCTGTCTGAGAACCATGATCCTCCTGTCTCAGTCTCCCAGATGCTGGGATTACAAGCGTGCGCCGCCACGCCCAGCAATAGAGTAAAACTTTTAAAAATAAGAATGTTTCCCAGTTGTTAAGCATGCCAGCTAGCTCTAAGTACTGATTTTTTTTACTGCATTTATATTAGTTATTAGAGCTTAAACTTAAAAATAGTGGAGAACTTAAACTTCAGAATAGTGAAACTGATCTTGGCAGCCAAGTTTCTCCTTTATTACCTCTTTAAATAGGGAAGAGAGACTTCCAGAGAAAATAGGAAGTCCCCCCACCAACTTATAAAGTAACCAGTTGGTTGGCCACATGTGTAAAGAGGAACCAAATAAAAGTTGGCTCAAAACATTAAGGGCACCACCTCTGTGAAATGAGTTCAAATAAATGTGCACATTAGTGGCCCATGGATCTAGATGTCCCGGTACTGAATTCTCCGCCATCCTGGAGTTTGGGGAAAGGGCTTCTCCTCCGCCTTTTTGCATAACCGGATGTAGAGAGCATCCGACGCCCTGTCCAGGGTATCTGCCCCTCACACAAGCCACTCCTCAGACCATTTACAGCATATTCAACATCAAACACGTTTGGCCTGGCTTTCTAGGAACAGGGCACTGCTCACCAGGCAAAGCGGGTGTGGGAAGGAGGCATGGCCAGTTACGCTGGATTTTCTCATGTTGGATTTTTTTTTTTTAATTTCTGCTCAAAACCACTCCCGTTGATTTCTGCTCAAAACCACTCCCGCTCATCTTCTAACCTGGCCTTTACCACTTTGTCTTTGACTTAATTCAAAAGCTGTTGAGCATGTCCTCCCTGCTCCACCCTGGCATTCTCCAATTGAGGGTTCAGTGTCTGCAGCGACGTCCAGGCCATTGACTGACCAGTACGCTGGACACTGCTCTGGTGTGACACCCGGTGTTCACTAATGCACCTGCTGCCTAGTCCGGAGCCGCAGCGGGTCACTCCCCGAGCCTCAGGCAGCCTCACAGCCCAGCGGGTGATGGTCCC
Organism: Muscardinus avellanarius; assembly: GCF_963383645.1. Lineage (NCBI taxonomy): Eukaryota > Metazoa > Chordata > Mammalia > Rodentia > Gliridae > Muscardinus > Muscardinus avellanarius. The sequence continues at coordinate 111,304,219 of NC_137794.1, read as the reverse complement.
TCTTCGCGGTGCCCTGCAGGGTGGGGACCCTGGCTGCCCACGCAGCACCCAGTGACTCCCGGCAGCTCCGCCCGGCCATCAGAAGCACAGATTGCCCACACGACCCGCTTAAAATGGCCACGTGCACCCATCCCCCGTCTCCGACTTCCAGATGACTCCCTGGCTTTCAGCCCCGCTCCACTACCCCCTGCTCTATTCCAGATTTTGCAGTCCCTGCACAACCGACCGGACCGGAACGTACTAACTGCCTCAAGGCCCTGAGGATAAAAACGATAAAAACCAGCCACAGCTTTGGAGACTTGGAGGCGCCCGCGGCTGCGGCTGCAACTGCAGAAAAATGAGATCTGCTGCCCCCTACCGGCGCTCGCGGCTCCGCTCCTTGGTGTAAACGCCAGGCGGTGCTGCTGATAAATACCGTTTGCAAATTACAGAAAAGGAAAAAAGAAGTTGCTCTTGTGTCTAGCAGTCGGTGTTCCCAGCCCAGCAGGAATTGTCTTCAGTGAGTCAAAGCTTTGCTTCCAGTCCATGGGGATGGCCGCAGAAGAAGCAGTTTCAGGACTGAGTCTCTAAAAAGTCCAAGCCCTTGGACCAAGGCTGCCTTCCACGGGAAGTGTGCCGCACAACCTACTCTTTCCTTATGATTAACCAGAGGAGCGAGCCTCTGCAAACTAAGGCATCGGAGAACCTTTATTTAGAAGGAAACATTGGATGAGCGGATTCCTTGCCCGCTAGGAGTTGACTTTGCATCTGAAATGGATACCCTTAAAGGAGTTAAAGGGGGCGTGGAATAGCTAAGGCTACGGCGCGTGCATCAACACACTGCAGATCTGGGGGCATCGATATAGAATCTGCAGTGTCGCTCCTCCCAGAATTTAACTGCTGTTTGGTTATGTTCTGACTAAAAACAGACATAGCTCTGCACAACCAAGTGATAAGCTCAGTACAATGCACTGACAGGTGCGTGCCCCGCAGGTGGTGCCGGGGCCCAGGCTCAGGGGCAGGGGCCCCTCCTCCTGGTGGTCCCCGTGGCACGGCCAGGCCTTGGAGTTCATCCCGGTTTCTGACGTTGCCTGGCTTTGCATCATTGTGTGGGCTTCCAAGGTGATCAGAGTTCTGCAAATACTACACACCCAGACTCCTTCCAAAAGAAGGTTGAGAACTGCCGCCCCCAGTGGCTCCCTGACAGCTGTCCTCTCAGTAAAAACAGCCCTGTGAGTTTGGTTTTGATTTTGTGGTGATGGGGATCAGACACGGAGGTGCCCTACTATTGAACTACACCCTACCCCTTTTTATTTTTTATTTTGAGACAGAGTCTCACCAAGTCTCTCAGGCTGGCCTCCACCTTGAAGTCCTGCTGCCGCAGCCTTCCAAGCCACCAGCATCCGGCTTAGAGCTCCTATGGTCTCTGATGCAAACTAATTGCAGAAGTCCTGAACTTGGAGACACGTCATGCTTTGAGCTTGGGAATATATTGAAATCCAAGTGGAATTTCCCAGAAAGCTGTTGGGTATTCAGGTCTAGAGCAGGGATTGGCACATGGTAGCCCAGGGGCAGGCTTCTATTTTTGTAAATAAAGGTTTATTGGGATACAACCACACCCTCTCGTTTGTGATTGTGTGGGGCTCCTGTGGCACGGCAGTGGCAGAGTCCAGTAGATGTGACCTATGTGGGGTGGGGGCTGACAAGCCTACATGGTGTTTACGGTCAGCAATTGTACAGAAAAGGTCACTGATTCCAGGCCTGCCACCCAGGAAAGATCTGGGCTGCTGACGTAGAATCAGAAGTCATCATCAGCACATAGAATTAAAACCAGAGAAGCCAGGTGTGGTGGTGCATGCCTGCAACCCCAGAACTTGGGAGGATGAGACAGCTAGATTGCAGGTTCAAGGCCAGCCTCAGCAACTTAGCAAGACCCTCTGCAACTTAGTGAGACCCTTTTTCAAAATAAAAAATAAAATAGGGCTGGGGATATGGTTTAGAGGTAGAATGTCCCTGGGTTCAGTCCCAGTAACACACACACACACACACACACACACACACACACACACACACGAAGACAGCCCAAGAGGAAAATTGACAGTGTGAGTTAGAAATACCCAGGGATGAGAGCGTCAAAATGGTGGGTACGGTCCAGAGCGCCAAAGACTTCTGCAAAATCAAGTCAGACACATTCATGTGTTCCAGCCCATGAGAGCAAAGGAGACCACAGCGGCACCAGCAATCCAAGTCCCAGTGTGAAGCCACAAATTCTGGCATTATTCTTAACTTTACCTCCCAGTATGAAATTTCGTCAGTTTTCTTTCTAAACATCTCCCCACTCGTTCTTTTTCTCTTTCTTTACCTCCTTTTTTAAGGACCCTCCCACCTCTCATCTCCTCTGCTGTGCCTCTTAGGATCCTTTCTCCGTGCCTCTCTCGGGTTTTAAAGGCCTTCAACGGTCCCTCTCATTTTTAGTTCAAATCCTTGATCCAGTGCAGGAGGCCTGCCTGGAGGGACCGCTTCCCATGTTGATCTAATTTCTTTCTTTTGCCTGGACATGTTGCCCTAAGATCTGGCACACACATTCCTCTGCTTGAAGCACTGATTTCTCCCTTTTCCATTGGTAGATTTCCCTTACTCTGGGAGAGTCTCTTCTTGGCACACCAGCACAGCCCCCTAGACCTCGGCCAGTCTCCCACCGGCCGCCTGTGGCAGTGTCTACCTGGGGCATCCTCCCAAAGTGCCTGTGTTGAAAGCATGGTCCCCGGGCCAGAGAGGTTCAGAGGTGGGGCCTTGGGCCATGATCCAATGATTATGAGAACTCAGACCTCCCCTGAGGATTAATCCACTTAATGGACTAAGGAATTGATAGCCGGATAAACTAATCCATTAGCTGGATTACTCTATTGCAAGCTGGAGGAAGTGCTGGGAGGTAGGACCTAGCTGGGGGAAACAGGTCACTGGGGTGCACCCTGGGAGGTTTTAGCTTTTCTTGGCAGCCTCACCTCTTCTGTCTCTCTGTCTCTCTCTCTGCTTCCTGGATGCCCCGAGGAGAGCAGCCACCCTCCAGCCCGCTCTTCAGCCATGACGTTCTTTCCTCACACCTTGGGACAAGAGCAATGGAGTTGGTGGGCCATGGACTGAGTTTTCTGTAACTGGAGCCCAAATAAACCTTTCCCCCTCTATGTTGTCCTTGTCAGGTCTTTGGTCACAGCAGTGTAAAGCTGACTGACACACTGTCAGGGCCTGGGTGCTGCACAGACACTCAGGCAGGGAGGGGAGGCAGCTGTTACCAAAAGTGATTACCAAGTACACAAAAAGAGTTGTAGACCAGGGTCTGCATATTTTAAAGACAAGTTTGCATAATAAATAACTTGTAGCAGGTAGATGAAAAGGCTTTTGGTCAAGCAGGGTGGGAGATAGTGAATCCTCATAATCATATCAAAAGGCTTGCATCAGACAAAATGGGCAGGCCCACACCTGCATCAAGTCAGGGAGATAGACTATTGGTTAAGCAGGATGGGATAATGAATCCTTATAAAAAACTGTTCTATGTTCAAAAACTTCAGTGTCTTATTTTCAAGGCCCTCCACTATGTCCCTCTGATGTGGTGCTTTATTATTCTGTTCCTTCTTTCTACCTTTGAAATAATAAAAATTGCTTGAACTTACAGCAGTATAATTCTGGCTATTTTTTTTTTTTTCTAAACTAGCTAAGAACAAGAACCCACGCTCTCTAATCTCCACAAGTACACTGAGATAACATTCCCCCAAGGACAAGAGCTTACATCAATGTCCACTGTCATTGAAAGCCCCCCCCCCCCAGCCAGGCGTGGTGGCGCACGCTTGTAATCCCAGCACTTGGGAGGCTGAGACAGGAGGATCGCAGGTTCAAAACCAGCCTCATCTGCTTAGTGAGGCTCTCAGCAACTTAGTGAGACTCTGTTTCCAAATAAAACATAAAATAAGTTGGGAGTATAGTCTGAAGGTAGAAAGCCCCTGGGATCCATCCCGAGCACCTCAATAAAAGATTAAAAAAAAAAAAAAATAAAGGAAAGCCCTTCCCCTTCCTCCCTGCTTTGTTTTATACTCCGAGACCTTTGGACGTGGACTGTGAAGTCTGGGAGCTGCTGGGAGGGAGGCGGAGTCATGGCTGGGACCCACTGGTGATGTGTGAGCCTCTGTCTTGCTGGTATTCTGCACACACAGTGGGCGCCCTGCGAACCCCGGAGGCTGGAGCAGGCCTGGACTTTCCTGCCCTTAGATTCTGGATGCAGCCGTGGGAGATAGTGCTGCTCAGGCGGTTGATACCTTAGTAATCATCTGGGTCTCAGCCAGCAACGGGGACAGGTGGTGGGGAGCACGCTTCTCTCCTCTCCTGGGCCCCTGAGCTCACAGGAACCAGTCAAAGGCTGTTTCCATACCCTGGGTTAGAAGTTTTAAAGCTTTAGACTCTCCCAGGTCCAGTTTCTGTATTTTGGGCATTTTCTTTAGTGTTTTAGAAGTATTTCTTTGTGTGTGTGTGTGTGTGTGTGTGTGTGTGTGTGTGTGTGTGTCTGTGTGTGTGTGCGCGCATGTGTGGTACTGGAGATGGAACCCAAGGACTTTCCTACCTCTGGGCTCTACTCCCAGACCCATTTTATACTTTATTTGGAAACAGGGTGTCATTAAGTTGCTGAGACCCTCACTAAGTAGCTGAGGCTGGCTTTGAACCTGTGCAATCCTCGATCCTCCTGTCTCAGCCTCCCAAGCGCTGGGATTACAAGCATGCGCCACCACGCCTGGCTTATAGAAGCATATCTCTTAAGTCCTATATACACACACAGACTCATTTCACCAGTTTTTACATGTACTCTTTTGTTTTTCTTAAAATATTTTAATGGTTTTTACTTGTCCTGTCTCTCCCAAATACTGTGAAATCAGATATGTTTTGTTTTGAGGAGCTTTGAGAACAACGGGTGGACAGGTAGAAAGGGCACTTGGCTTATCTCTGTTGTACCCAAATGAGTCTGGACCTCTGAGCGGGAGGGCCCCGCTGCTCTCTAACCTGGTCCAGGTTGTTCAGCCATCGAGAAGCCGCTGTCTTTCTTCTTCCCCGCTAATGTTTTTCTTAAGCATAGAGCAAGTTGGATGCAGAGATAGATGGCTAACAGAAACTCATTTTTCCCAAGATGAACAAACATCTACACTTAAGAAAATGTCACCTTGTTGAACAAGAGCCAGCCTAGCTGGCTTAGAAAGCGAGGCTCGTAGGTTATATTTTAACCACTGTGCTAACTGGGCAGCCTGTGGTCTTCCCAGAGGTGATAAACATCAGATACGTGGTCCCAGGGCTGTGAACAGAGGCTAAGGGACAGGAGAAAAAGCGCAAATCAAGATAGCTGCCACCCCCAGATTAATTAGAACGTGTTTCCTAGGTGATCTGCCCTATAATGCCAGCAAGGTAAATACAGCCCATAAATTGGCATCCACGGCAGAGATGAGCTTGCCAAGAACCCTAAAAACAAGGGGTGTTTCGAGGGAGTCCCTAGGGGATGAATTGGTTTTTGTTGTCATTTTGTTTTGAAATGGTGTGTCTTATTGGGTCTCTTCAGAGATGCTCATGGGGAAGAAAGAAGCTGTCCTAGCACACCATTTCCAGACACAGCACCTAGGCAGGAAGAGGCTGTCAAGCCATGTGGAAGAAGCCAGAAGGTGCATGGGTCAGCCAGCAACGCCAGTCCATGCTGTGTGAGGTGTATCACCGGGGGTCATGACCTGCCTGCATATATATATATTTATTTATTTACTTTGGTACTAGGGATCGAACCTGGGGCATTCTACATTCTACCTCTGAGCTATACCTGTGGCCCTATCTTATTTTGAAACGGGGACTTGCTAACTTGCTGAGGTTCTAAGTTGCTGAGAGAACTCTGGAATTTGCCTCAGGCTTCCGAGTACTGGGATTACATGCATGGGCCACCGCACCTGGCTGGAATTGACCAGTTCGATGCCTGGAGAGACCAGCTTATTCTTCTTTCCTTCCTCAGAGAACCTCTTGGGTCTCTCTCTGTTGCAGGCCTCAGGTTGGGCAGAGCTGATGAAATTCAGTTCTGTCTCCCAGTTTATTTGAATGTCCTTGTCTCTGGCTGCAAGAAAATCAGCGGAATCTGCACAGAGCTTAGGTGTGAAGGTTCCCTTAGGGTGGGAAGTGGTGAAGGGAAGAGACTGTGACTTGTCCTCTTTATATGCTCCTAAAATAATGGAACACAGCTCAGTACACAGTAAGAGGTCAATAAATACCCCATGAACTGAACTAAATAAGAATACATAAGCCGGGCTGGTGGCACACGCTTGTAATCCCCGCACTTGGGAGGCAGAGACAGGAGGATCGTGCTGGTTCGGAGCCAGCCTCACTGGTTTAAGAGACCCTGTTTCCAAATAAAAAAAAATATAAGAATGGGTCTGGGAGTGTAGCCCGGAGGTAGAAGGGCTTCCAGGAATCCCAGTGCCACCAAAAATAAAAAGAAAAATAAAGAATACATAAATCTCAGAGTATATGCGGCCTAAATAATAGCATATGGAAATTATATTTCTTGATCTCATTTCTCAGTTTTGGTCATTCTGTCCTGTAAAAATAATCTGTTTTGAATTAGTTCGAGTCATGAGGAAAAATCCCTGTAAAGACGCGGTGTGGCATTCTGTGCACAGGCTAGAATTCCACTGTGTGAAGCCTACCCTGTATCTGTGGTGCTGGACCAGGTGGGGCAACGCCAGGTGGATGCTCCATGCATCTGTCGCAGTTCACACCTGAGCCTACACCGGAGTTTACACTCAGTTTACATCCTTCTTGGACCCTTACTACCAGTACTTGGGAGGCCGAGAAAGGAGAATCGCAGGTTTCTGAATCAACAAGAGAATCAGATTCCTGGCCAGCTTCAGCAAATTAGCGAGGCCCTCTACAACTTCAAGGCCAGCCTTGGCAGTTTAGCAAGGCCCCGTTTCATAATAATAAAAAATAAATTAATTAATTAAAGGGCTAGGATGTAGGGAATTTGCCCAGCACTGCAAAACAAAGCAAACATGCCTCCTGTTTGTTCTCCTCTCTCCAGGCTACTGAGCTGGGCTCCCTGACAGAGCTCTGTATGATATCAAGTTGCCCTTACGCCATGCTGCCATATTACACAGGGAGCCAAAGATGGAGCCACCTGACACACAAAAGGACATCTGTAGAATCCTGCGCGTCCTAGAACTGTCAGGAAAGAAAGGGAGCAAAAGGTAAACCAGTACCACCTCAATCAAAACCAAAAACAAAGCCGGTGTGCTGCGCAGGCTTGTAATCCCAGGAGTTGGGAGGCCGAGACAAGAGAATCAGATTTCTGGGCAGCTTCAGCAAATTAGTGAGGCCCTCTACAACTTAGGTGAGACCTTGTTACAAAATAAAACATAAAGTAAAATAGGGCTGGGGTGTAGGTCGGGGGTAGAGTGTTCCTGGGTTCCATCTCTAGTAACACACACACACACACACACTAAAAAAACAGCAACAGGAAAAGGAAAACAAGGTGGGTATAGAATTTTTGATAAGATTATTCCAGAGATACATTATCCAGGAGAAAGTACTAAAATAATATTTTGTTTATTCTTTTTTTTTTTTTTTTTTTTTTTTTTTGCAGACCTGGGGATGGAACCCAGGGGCATTCTACCTCCGAGCAGCACCCTCAGCCCTGTTTTTTATTCTTTATTTTGAAACAGGGTCTCACTGAGTAACAAAGGGCCTCACTAAGTAGCCATGGCTGTCTGCAAACTGTGATCCTCCTGTCTCAGCCTCCAAAAAGCTGGGATTACAAGTGTGCATCACAATGCCCAGTCTAAAATAATATTTCAAGTGGGAATAAACACACATTGGAAACATGATATATTAGTGCAATCTTTTTTTTCCCTCCCCAAAGTACTTTCTCAAACACAGCTTCATTGTCTGTCTCAAAAAGACTTTTCACATTATTAAAAAGATAAAAAGTCTACCCACAACTTCTCTCTCACCTGCTTCTCCCTGGCATTCCTCTAGTGCACTGGGCCGTGCGTGCAAGGTGTGCGCTTAGGGCGCGGTGAGCGTGAGAGCGGGGACAGCCGGGGAAGCAGCAAAGCGGGAGCAGGACGAGGTCGCCGGCTGCTCACGTGGCCCCGCTGCTTCCTCGAGTGCTGCAGTTCGCACCCAAGCCCACCCAGCACCTCGGGCCTGTGCTGGTTAATATGGGAAGGAGTTTCGTAGGCAGGGAAGGAACAGGTGCTTTTGGTCTTTATTTCACAGCTGAGGTAGAAGGGTCAGTATGTTTCTGCTTTTTTTTCTTTTCTTTTTGTATTGAGGTCTGGACCCAGGGCCATTCTACCTTCGAACTACAACCCCAGTCCTTTCCTATCTTTTATTTTGAAACAGATGTTTGCTATATTGCTGGGGCTCTCACTGAGTTGCTGAGACTGGCCTCAAACCTGTGATCCTCCTGCCTCAGCCTCCCAAGTACTAAAATGACTGGTGTACACCATCACGCCTGGCTTGTTTCTAAATATTTCAAACCCCAAAATAGAAGATCTAAAACATGAATTACCTTGTCATTCTAACTTTGAACCAGAGAAAAATAAAGACTTAATAACAATTAAAATTGAGGCCAATGCTTCCAATTTAATTCTGGCATTCTTCAATTCATGAGGATGAAAAGATAAATAAATTCAATTTGGGGAAAGATCAACATTTTGTGACATAATTTATTTTTTATTTTTATTTTTTGTGGTACTGGGGTTCCTGGAAACCCTTCTACTTCTGGGCTACGCTCCCAGACCTATTTTATACTTTTTTTATTTGGAAACAGGGTCTCTTAAGCCAGTGTGACTAGCTTCGAACCTGTGCGACCCTCCTGTCTCCGCCTCCCACGCACGGGGATGACAAGCGTGCCCACCACGCCCGGCTTGTGACATAATTTATGATTGAGAAAGAAATGATAAATGTTTGAGGGGACAGATATGTTTAACCTGATTCAAATATTACACAATAGACGGGGGACGTAGCTCAGCGGTAGAGCCCTTGCCTAGCAATCACCAGCATCACAAAAGAACCAAAACCAACCCCCCAAAACCCCAAAATGGTAACTAGTGAATGTTACAGACTATGTGCATCCATTGAAACATTACATGATATACCCTATTAACATATGAGCTTTTATGTTTTTATGTATCAGTTTAAAAGTAAATTCAGTTTAAGTAAAATAATAAATATTTATAACTATGGGAAAATATTACTTTAATATGTGTCAATATGTGGGGAGTATTAAGGCCTTCCACTAGATTGGTGTCTCTGACTCAGCTGACTGTCCTTCGCCCAGAGTGAGCAAGGTTTGGGGAGAAGATCAGGTGGTGATGGCACGAGGGTATTGATTAATCTACCTGTAATGTATGTGATTTGGATTGGTCTTTATTGTATTCTGGTGGTGATGGCGCAAGAATGTTGAGTGACCTGTAGCTGTGTATAAATACCTCTGGAAAAACAAACCCAGCATCGGCGCAATAAAGATGAGACTGACCCAGAAGTTGCGTTGGCCAGGAGCGTCGGCGCAATAGAGGATACTGACCCAGGCGTAGTCGTCGACCCGTAGGAAATATTGACCCACGAACAGGGGTCGACCAGTAGACATAGTAGGCTGGCGGCTCCCCCACGTTAGAATTAAAAATTCTTCATCCTCACGCCTCTCTTCAGAACACATACTCTTGCCGGCTGGCTCCGGCATCAATAGCACAGTGGTCTTTTTTTATTCTACCAGGAATAAGGAAATTTTGATCCTGACAAAATATTTTCTTTTTTTTTTTTTTGTGGTACTGGGATGGAAACCAGGGGGCATTCAACCTCTGAGCTATACTCCTGGCCCTGTTTTATTCTTTTTTTTTTTTTTTTTTGCAGTTCTGGGGATGGAACCCAGGGGCATTTGACCTCCGCCCTGCCCTATTTTTTATTCTTTATTTTGAAACTGGGTGTCACTGAGTTGCAGAGGGCTTCACTAAGTAGCTGAGGCTGTCTGCGAACCGTGATCCTCTGGTTTTAGCCTCCCAAATGCTGGGATTACAAGCGTGCGCCACCACGCCTGGCTATTCTTTTATTTTTGAAACACAGTCTCACTAAGTTTTGGAGGGCCTCACTAAGTTTCTGAGGCTTGCTACAAACCTATGATCCTCCCATCTCAGCCTCCCAAGTACTGGGATCACAGGTTTGTACCACCACCACGCCCAGCTACACAGTTATCTTCTGTGCCTTAATTGCGAAGCCATACGGTGGTATGTAGCGTGTTTGCAATCAAAACTTAAAGAGTTGGTATCTCTTTGCTCTTCTCCCTCGCTAGCCTCAGTTTTCCCATCTTGAGTTGGGAAAGGTGAAAACACCGCTTGCTTAGAAAGCGGAATAAGCCTGGACATGGGCCTCTTGGCAGAGCGTCTGGCATATGGAAGGTACTCAGAAAGCAGACGGGTTGTTCTTTTGGTTCTGGAGATTGAATCCAGGGAAATTCTACCTCCCAGCTACACCCCCAGCCCTTTTTCTTTTTTGTTTTGAAATAGCATCTCACTAACTTGCTGACACTGGCCTTGAAACTGGGATCCTCCTTTCTCAGCCTCCCAAGAACTGGAATTACGGTGTATACCACCACACCTGGCTTGGGAATTACCTTTATAATTTTTTTAATCCAATAGATTATTTTAACCCAATAGAAAGGGAATGATAGAAGTGGGGAGGGGAGGAGAGGACACAGGAGGGATGTGGCAGGAGGTACGGAAGGGTTCAGGAAAAAGGAAGGCGTTTGGAGCAGCCCAGTGCAGACAGCGCCTCCCCGCATCTGTGGCAGATTGCACTCAAGCATTTTGTAAGATCCCCTGTTCGAGGTCATGTTTGCCCCTCTGGACGAGGTGGCCCGGGCCTCCGGGAGAATCATTAACCTCCGGGGACTATCTTCTCAAGGATGCTCTGGCTGCCATGTGAGTCAACAGGCGTGGGATTGGGACACGCTGTCCACACACCGCTGGCCGGTTCCAACATGGAACAGAAGGAGGTCATACTTCTATTGCTCTTATTTTTGAAATTGGGTAAGACTTTTTCTTTTTTCACTTTAGTCCTTATATTTTTTTTTCTAGCAATGTGTGTGTGTGTGTGTGTGTGTGTGTGTGTGTGTGTGTGTGTGATATTGGGGATGGAACCTAAGGGCATTTTACCTCCGAGCGACACCTGCAGCCCTATTTTTTATTCTTTATTTTGAAACAGGGTCTCACTGAGTTGCAAAGGGCCTCACTAAGTAGCTGAGGCTGTCTGCTAATCATGATCCTCCTGTCTCAGTCTCCCGAATGCTGGGATTACAAGCGTGTGCCACCACGCCCGGCTTCTAGTAATGTATTAAAAATAGATTCACTATGGCTTTCTGTGCAACTCGTTTAATTGAGCTTTGATTCATAAACCTTTCTGTTCAAAATCAAAGACTGAGGAATTCTTCAAGATATAAGTTAATTCCCTGGGAATGCCATCGGCATGTGGGGATTGCATGGGCAGAAATAATGGGTGTCTTTTCATGTCTACATGGCTCAGCCCAAGTGAAAGGCAGTTTCAGGTGAAAAAACTGCCAATATAGCTAAATGTGCAAAAGCTGGTCAATCTCTGTGGCTGGTTCTCAGACTGATTAATTTGCATCACTTTTGTTAAGCTATCATGTTTCTATCACTTCCAAATTTAAGCAATATGGGTTGGGTGTGGTGGTACAGGACTGTAATCCCAGTATTTGGGAGGCTGAGACAGAGGATCACAGGTTCATTGGAGACCAGCCTCAGCAACTTAACAAGCGCCTGCTTGAAAATAAGAAAAGAAAAAATAAAAAGAGTGGAGGTATAGCTTGGAGATAAAATGCCAGTGGATTCAATCCCCACTTACCCTTAGTCCTCCCCAAAAGATAATAGATATAGATAATAGATTAAAAAGATAAAAAGCTTTCCATAGGTATATGTTTGCTTCTTATGTCTGGAGAAGTCATGCACATGGTTTTAAAATGATGCATATGGGCCGGGCGTGGTGGCGCACACTTGTAATCCCAGCATTCGGAGGCTGAGACCCGAGGATAGTGGTTCGCAGACAGCCTCAGCTACTTAGTGAGGCCTCTGCAACTCAGTGAGACCCGGTTTGAAAATAAAGAATAAAAATAGGGCAGGGGGTGTAGCTCAGAGGTCGAATGCCCCTGGGTTCCATCCCCAGACCTGCAAAAAAAAATAAATAAATAAATAAATAAAATAAAATGATGCATATGCATGTAGCAATTCAACAAATATTCATTTAGGGCTGAGGTAGGCCGGGAACATCTTTATACATACATACATACATACATACATACGTACATACGTGTGTGTGTGTGTGCGTGTGTGTGTCCCCTTTACTAAGATTGGCTTATTTAGCTGGGTATATGTGGAGTAGTATATTTATCCCTGTTTTGTAAATAAGGAAATCTAGCCTTAGAAAAATCATGTAATTTGCCCATTCACCAAACTCCCAAATCCAGGAAGGAAAAAAACCTGGATTTAAACCAGGGCTTCCCAAGAAGGAATCTAGTGTTCTTTTCCCCTTTTCAATTTTGCCTAAAACTTTAAAAATGCCTAAAAATGTTCAGTGGTTTATTTTTAAAAACAGCTTTATTGAGATATAAGTTACATACTATATAATTCATCCATTTAGGGCATTCAATCCAGTGGTTGTCAGTATATTCAAGGTTGTTCAACCATTAACACTCGGATTTGGAATATTCCCATTGCCCCAAAAGAAACTTTGCTCTCATTAGCTGTTATTCCTGGTCTACAGCCTGTGCCAACCATTAACCTATTTCTGTAGATTATCGATTTGCTGTTTGAGACATTTTGTTTAAAGGGAACACTATATTATGCTAGTAATTCTTCAAATAAATAATGACAGATACTTGAAATCCAATCTATATATTACCAAATACAATTTTACTAATTGTCATTCCAGAAAAATACTTTTGAATTTAGTGGAAGTCATTAAAAACAACAAAGAAAAATTAAAGCACATTATTAAACAAAAGATTTTTGTGGGAAATGTGTGTACGTGGGTGCAAGTATTCTATTTCAGCTCATGGATATGATGATGGGACACCATACAGTTAGTGGGCTACACCCAAGGTTAGAAGGTTAATACACGTCTAACTAATCTAGGGGGAAATGCTTTCATAAGTTCTTTTTGAAAGGGAACTATTTACTCTCACTTTCTGCAGAAGTGACCTTCATCTTTCTGGTGCTCTGAAATAACCGGGGAAAGAAATTCTTTGAAGGCTATGTGTGCTCAGTGAGAGGTGAACAAACATCTTGTATTTCACAACTATGAAGATTTGGTTTTTTCACATACAAGAACACATGCGCGCACACACCTGCTAGGTGATAAACGTCTCCTTAAAGAAATGCACTGCCATGATAGCAAAATGCACCTACATTTAGCCTGCAATGTAAAAGCATTTTTCCTACTAAAAGACTTATTTAATGTTTCTTTGTCAACAGACAAATTCTATTCAACTCCGTTTCCATATGAGACTCGCAAAAGACTAAGAGAAAAAAAGATTTGGAGAAAAAATTTCAAATATAAGAGGAAAAATAATTGATTCTGTTTGGGGATATTTCTTTGGGAAATCAGTTTCTAAGATGGCTCTCAGCAGCTATATGCTATGAAACACAATCACATGACATAAAGCCACCTTAAAAAATAAATGGAAAATTTCTCTTTTGAAATCTCATTGGCAGCCTGCCCTGGTACACTTTCCTAGAGCTCTTCACAAGGGTTAACTTAACTCTTTGCAGGATACACTTTAGGATCTGGTGTTACTTTCAAATCACATCTTGTTCTACAGAATTTGCCAAAGCTCAATTCTTCTTGAAGATAATAGTTCCTGCCGGGCGTGGTGGCACACGCTTGTAATCTCAGCTTTCGGGAGGCTGAGACTGGAGGGTTCGCGGTTCGCGGACAGCCTCAGCTACTTAGTGAGGTCCTCTAGAATTTAGTGAGATCCTGTTTCAAAATAAAGAATAAAAAATAGGGCAGGGGATGTAACTCGGAGGTCAAATGCCTCTGGGTTCCATCCCCAGACCCACAAAAAAAGAGAGTTCCAATGGGAAGATAATACAGAGAAAGACATGGATATGGGCCTAAAATTTCTATTCTCCACAGTCTTAATACATTTATCAAGAGCTTTGAAAGTTTAAGATGCACCAGCCAACTTCTGTTCACCAGTGGAAGGGGACTGGGAGAGGGGCCTGGGGAGGGGTAAACTGGAGCTGGAGGAAGGGAGCAGTCGAGTAAGGTGATGTCTGTATGTGAAGGCATCACCACCATCCTCACTAACAGGCCAGGGAGGAGGGGGAGCAGAACGGGATACGGAGGGAAATGCACCAGGTGATGGGTGCCGGTGTAACGTGCCACGTGACTCTCACTCTGAAGCAGAATTACAACGCACTAATGAAAGTTCAACAGGAGAGCGCCACCCTTCCAGTTGGAGCATCTCAAGTTTAGGAGGGACGGAGCAGCAGGGGAGGAGGGAGAAGGTGGGTTTGGAAGATGATGGTTTCGTAGTAACTATTATCTTCCCCGCGGCTCCGCCTCCTACCCTGGTCACTCCTTAACCCATCCGCTCTGGCTGTGGTCCCCACCGCTCCTCTCAAGGCTGCCGTGTTACCCAATCCCATGGAAACGGCAGCATTTATTCCTCTGAAGTACCAGATATCTGTCGTCATCCTAGAAGAAAGCCATACGTGATTGGAAGGCATGTGTGTCATAGATCAAGCAATGGCCTCCAGGTTCCACTTATACCCAACGGTGGACAATAGGCACTGATTTTGGTAACACGGTTATGGTCGATGGTATCTTACTGGTTTATCATGGCCTGACAATAGCGAATGGATACTTTAGTCATATTTAAAGCTTCAGATCCATCAGGATAACAACATCAAAACTGTAACATAGTTGTTTTCTTTCTCTTCTTTCTTTCTTTCTTTCTTTCTTTCTTTTTTTTTTTTTTGGTGGTACTGGGGTTCCTGGAAACCCTTCTACCTCCAGGCTACACTCCCAGACCTTTTTTATATTTTTGAAACAGGGTCTCTTAAGCCAGCGCGGCTGGCTTCGAACCTGCGCGATCCTCCTGTCTCCGCCTCCCAAGCGCGGGGATTACAAGCGTGCGCCACCACGCCCAGCTTAACATAGTTCTAATCTACTAATCTATCAGTCTAGGTAAGTTTTTTTTGGTACTGGAGCTCAAACTCAAAGATATTCTACCTCCAGGATATGCCACCACCCCTTTTTATGTTTTATTTTGAAGCAGGGTCTTGCTATGTTGCTGAGATGGGCCTTGAACCCGCGATCCTTCTGCCTTTTAACATATTGCAATCTGCCAATGGAACCCTTTTCCTGATTAAACACTTCTACTCATGGAGACCGGTTCTGTTCCCAACACAGCAGCAAGCTTTATTTGGTCAATGTAAGGCAAACAAGGTAAAAAGCCATGACACTAAGGAGTGTGCGGGCCAATCTGATCGGTCGTTCCCGTCTGTGCCATTTTAGGTGAAGGGGACCTCCTGGATGACTATGTCAACACCCAGGGGGCATCACTGTTCGGTGCCACCAAGAAGCACCTGGGAGCCCAGAGCATCGAAGAGTGTGCAGCCAGATGCGAGGAGGAAACGGAGTTCATTTGCAGGTATCTTCATGGCTGCTGCACGTGTGCAGAAACTTTGCTGTGTGCAATGCTTATATCGATAAGACATTTACTCATGGGTTTATTAGCAAAGATAGGAATTAAGAGGAAAGGGGAGTTTTGAGGGTTGAAGTGTGCAACGACATTTGCGCACAGTATCTGAAGCCACAGGAGCAGCTTCTTGTTAAGGTTACTAGTGGCCTCTTTGGAAAAACTCCCAGAGAAAGAGATCTGTGGTTACACATGACATACACATTAGCAACCTCTGCTCTGACTGCGGTTTTTAGTTTCACCAGTAGATATCTACTGAGGTCATGTGAATGAAAGTGTGATACACAGAGCTGAAGGAGGAAAAAAAGCAGAGATACAAGATCCAGGGCCTGTCCTTTTGTGTTTCTGGTGGGGTTAAAGAAAGCAGAAATAATGTTAACAAGAAAGAAAAAGACAGCCAACATGAGCTGTATTGCCAAGGGCATAATCAGTGCATGTTCTGCCAAGGTTCAGAGGAAGGGACAATCCTAAGGGCAGAGACAGGTAGAGGTGTTGGGGAGGAACGGGAGCTGAGCAGGGATCTGGAGTCCCAGCCGGGGAGGCTCCACTCTGAGCCAGAGAGTGACCGTGAGGAGCCTCAGCTGAGCAAAGTGAGTGCAGGTGCTTGGGCTGGAGAAGTATCTGTGGATGACCTTGAACGCTGGGCTGAGCAGCCATGGCAGGACCACATGGATGGGGAAGGGACATGGGAGGTTTTCCAAGTTGGTTTTCTGTTTCTATAACAAAACACCCGAGACTGGGTAATTCATAGATAAAACAATTACTAAGCACACAGTTCTGGAAGTGGAAAATCAAGGGCAGAAGGGCAAGTGGGTGCCAAAGAGAAGGGGGTCGGGGAGCAGTCGAAACAACTCATACAGGAATGAATGCAGCCCCAGAGAAAGGGACTCACAGCCACAGAATTACCCAGCCCTGCGAGAAAGGCACTTGTCCCTCCAGCCCACCTGATCGCCTCATAAAGGTCCCACCACCTCGCAGCATTCTCACGCTGGAGACTGAGCTGCAGAAGGAACCTATGGGGACCAACCATATTAGAACCGCTGTGGAGGTGACAGGGAAGGCGTGGGGTCGGGAGGCAAAGGCCAAGGGCAAATGACAAGGGAACCCAAGGCAGACCCTCGTGGGCCAGAGAGAGAGTCACTTCTCCCCAACACAGAAACAAATATCCACCTCTCAGTTCACAGAATGAGTGGAGGAAGAGTAAAGCGATTGAAACAGAAAGAAAACTTGCAGGGGGGAGGCGAAGACAACAAGGAAACACGAGTGACGCGCACGCTGACCTCACTGTCAGTACTGAGCGGCGACAGGCTAACGCACTAAAGGGCCGGGATGCAGCAAGATGCTACGACGTCTCGGGTGTCTACGTGATCACTAAGTGTGTGTGTCCCTCAGCTGAAGGGAAAGTGTGATAGCTTTCCTCACTCTCCTGCAGGTCATTCCAGTATCACAGCAAAGAGCAGCAGTGCGTGGTCATGGCCGAGAACAGCAAGTCCTCCCCCATCGTCAGGATGAGAGATGTCGTCTTATTTGAGAAGAGAAGTGCGTACAATTTCCTCCTCTTCTCCTTGTTTAGCTTTCTTTATCTTTCTAGCTTCTGAGACCCAAGAATGAAGGCACGGGAGTGTAGACACACTGAATTCTGAGTTCAACAGGATTGGGTTCTCTAACCAGCTATCTTTACCTGAGTCTATTACTTGACCTGTTTGGTTTCATTTTTTTTTTTCTTGTTTGAAAAAATGAATTGGATTTACAAAATCTTCTATCTCTGTAGTTGTGAAAACAAAACATTCAAAATTTTATTTTACTTATAAAGAGAAATGAGGAGTTTAAGTTCCCTACCATCTTGGCATCTCATTCTGTAAGGCAATTGTGGTCGCTGGGCTCCAACTTCTGAACTAAAGCCACACACGCGCACACACACACACACACACACACACACACGCACGTACGCACGCGCGCACACACACACATATTTCTCTATGTGATATAGAGAAATACCAAGGCATCTTTAATCCTCAATAATATTTGGATAGTGACAAAAAACAAATCATTATTTTGATTAAGTTTTCCACCTTTTATAGCCAAGATCTTTATTTTCCTCAGACTCTGAAATGCTGTGTTTGAACATACACAAAAGCTGTGGTTCCTTTTCTAGTCTCCCTTAAAATGTAGACCAATAGTTCAGGGTAAGAGGTGGTCATTGTTCAGGGTAAGAGGTAGCCCGGACTCCAGTAGAACCCACCTATCTTTTTAGGGATGTAGATGTGTTATTAAGTATGTATGAAGATTTAAATGAATTTATGACATTTAAAAATAATCTTCTAGATTCTGTTGCTTACCAGGTACCAGATGAAGACTGTTACTAGTTAACAACTTATTATTATCCAGACATTCTGTTATCAGTGCTAAAATGAGGACAAAAACCATCCAACTTCTTGTATTCTTGATGATAACTTGACCCTTTGTTTCTGGTCTCACTATGGGACTCTAATTCTGTTTTAAAAACAATCCTTGCCGGACATGATGGCGCACACTTGTAATCCCAGAATTTGGGAGGCTGAGACAGGAGGATCACAGGTTCACGGCCACCCTCAGCTACTTAGGGAGGCCCTCCACAATTTAGTGAGAACCTGTTCCAAAATAAAGAATTAAAAAGTAGGTCTAGGGATATATCTCAGAGATAGAATGTCCCTGGATTCAATCCCCAGTACCAAAAATAATAAAAAAATAAATAGCATTCCTTTCTGTTAGGATTATTGCTGTATGTTGCTCAATTTCTCTAGTTATATTAGTTTTCCTCTCCTGTGTTCTTTCCTGGCCTCTACCTCTAATTCTTGAGGTTAGATGGCAGATTGAATCAAAACCCTACCTGGTGAAGCTGCTCATTCTACCAATAGTGAGTCAAGGATGACTTAAATCACATTCCATACTACCCATCCAATGTTTAAAAAGGCGAGGAAGGGGGTAATGGCCGTGGAATTCTCTCTACAAAATGCTAGCATTTAAACAAGCCCTTTGTAAATTGTTAACCAGCAGGGACCTGGGGGTGACGGTCGCGTTCTGAAGTTTGAAGGCTTGGTTTGCTTGTTTTCAAGGGAGCAAAAGGTTATATAAACTCCGGTGGGTACATACAAACAAGAGAGAGGCGAAAAGTCAAAAGTTTTGCAGTTTTGGGTCTTTGTTGTTTCTTTGCTGAGAAGGATGGACCCGCGGCTGGGTTACCAGCCTGGGCTTTGCTGGGAGCCATTCCCGTGTGGCTACATCCCCTCCTGCCACTAGCTGCCCTGTCCCCTGCTGCCCGGAGCCCAGCTGCCCTCGGGTCACTCAAGGGCCACTACAGTCTTGGTCCTGCTGGCAGTCCCACAGATGGACTTGTGATGCACCTTCCCTGCTTAAAACTCGTCCAAGTGTGCTAAGAACAGAATAAGCCCACTGCGCTTTGTACGGGCTGCTGCTATTTCCCTTCCCTCCACATGTGAAAGGCTCTTCCCTTCTGCCCGGGGCCCTCTTCCCTCGGGCCTTGCTATAGCAGCCCTTTCTTGTCCCTGAGGTCTTAGCCCAAGCTTCATCTCCTTTAACAAGTCTTCTTTAACCCCTTGGCCTCCCTTCCACAAAGAACCTTGAGTTTCTACTCTTGTTGAGCGTAATGTATCTACCATTAAATATATCCCAAAGAAGACACGGCTGCAATAGTTAAACAAAACACTGGGAAAAACACTTGTTTGGAAGAGGTATGTTAGGAGTACTTTCCCTGTGATTGGTCAATGAGTTAGAAAGCTTCACTGCTCAAGTAGGGAATCATTTTTTTTTTGTTGTTGAAACTGTGAGTTGAACCCAGGGGCACTACACCTCTGAGCTATACTCCCAGCCCTATTTTTTTTTTCAGTCTTTATTTTGAACCGGAGTCTCACTAGGTTGCAGAGGGCCTCGTTAAGTAGCTGAGGCTGGCCGCAAATCCGTCATCCTCCTGTCTCAGCCTCCCAAGTACTGGAATTACGAGCGTGCACTGCCAGGCCCGGCTTGAAGCAGAGAATCTTAAAGATGCACGTGGTACACCTTAAAAGAGCTGTGTCTTCCTTGGAAGCACAAGCTCCTTGTCTTTTTGCTTCATCCCATCACGCAATGTGTTTTCTCTGCCTTTAAAGGCATCATAGAATCACAGCGTATAGCCAGGTGTCGTGGCGCACGCTTATAAACCCAGCATTCAGGAAACTAAGACCAGAGGATGGCGGTTTGGGGACAGCCTCAGCTACTTAGTGAGGTCCTCTGCAACTCAGTGAGACCCGGTTTCAAAATAAAGAATAAAAAAATAGGGCAGAAGGTGTAGCTTGAAGGTCAAATGCCCCTGGGTTCCATCCCCAGACCTTCCCCCACCAAAAAAAATCACAGCATATGGTGATGAAGTTAGCTCATTTCAAAATCCATTTCCTCTGTCCTCCAGCCTCCACCAGCGTGAGCTGCCCGAGGGCGGGGTCTGCTCCCGCTTTCTGTTCCGTGTGTTCCAGCCCCAGCGTGGTGTCGGGTGCACAGAGGGGCTCAGAAGGAGCTTTGGAATAAGTGAATCCAAGGATGAGCCGCCTCAGCTTACGGCGCCCTTGCGTGATCGAAACCCGTGTTTGGGCAGTGGGGAGTGCTGCCTGGGCTGCCAGTTGCTTCTTGCAGTGGGGCTGTGCTGGGGTCTGTGACCACCACGTGCATGTCTTTCAGTTTACCTCTCAGAATGCAAGACGGGGAACGGCAAGACCTACAGAGGCACCATGTCCAAGACGAAAAACGGCGTCACCTGCCAGAAGTGGAGCGCCAGTTTCCCCCACAGGCCCAAGTGAGCCCTCCCGCCATCCCTGTGCGGCCATCTTCAGGGTCATCCCTTCACCTGCAGAGAGCAGACAGACACCCCTCCAGTGGATACAGGATAGTTGCTTCTTGTCCATGCCTGGGCTTGAGGCCCCTGTGATACCTAAACATCAAAGGAAGCTGAGAGCAGTCAGCCTGTGAACTCGCTGAGGATGGGCAGTGGCCGTGTCTGAGGATGTTCAGAACTGGCTGTGTCTTCATCACACTGGCTGTGTTAGATCTCAGATCATGCCAGGCATGGGGGCGCATGCCTGTAATCCCAGTACTTGGGAGGCTGAGACCGGAGGATCACAGGTTTGTGGCCAGCCTCAGCTACTTGGTGAGGCCCTCTGCAACTTAGTGAGGCCTTGTTTCAAAATAAAGAATAAAAAATAAGGCTGAGGGTGGAGCTCGGAGGTAGCGTGCCCCTGGGTTCCATCCCCAGTATCAATCAATCAATCAATCAATCAATAGAACTCACATCATATGTTCACCTCAACATGCCGGAGCAAAGGAATACACAGAACATGAGAAGGAGGAGGGAGTCTAGTTGAAATATAAGTGTGCCTCTGAGTCAGTGTGGCTCTGTCTGTACTTTCCCGTCTGGGCGTTAGATGGCAGTAAGTTCTCTGGGGGAAGCACTCCAGGACTTAGGGCCTCTGCCCCCAAACAAATCGCCTTAGTTGTTTCTGCAAGAAATGAGCAGAGCGAGCATTCCCCATTCGATGGAGCAAAGTGATTTGACTAAACTCCGCGTTAGCATGGCGGGGGCGGGGGCAGTCTAGGCGCTCTGTCTAGATGGACTGGAGGGAAGCGAGGGCCCGAGGGGCGGGGCCACCTGAAGCAGGTGCGCAGGGCCCGCATCGGAACCTGCCTTTTAGGCTCTGCTTATCGCGCTACTTGCCGAATTTGTCATCTATTCACAGCAGCTCATGTCTGTGGCTGGAAACGGAGCCAGCCTCCTGCCCCACGCACGGATTCAGGCCGCACACGGAGAGAAGCTGGCTGTGGGATGAGGCAGTGTCTAAATTCTCGACCTGCTTCTTACTGGCTGTGCAGGCTCAGCCGGTTCCGTCTTAATTTACATCGCCACACTCAACTTTCTCATCTGCAGAATGGGGACAAGAGCTTCCTGATAGGGCACTATTTTTTCACTAAGACCGAGTGAGAGAACGGACAGAGATTTTAGCCTAAGGCTGGGTGCGTTGTTCACATGGACAAGGTGGTCTTTGCTAGCTACTATTAATTTTTCGGGAGAGCTGGACCACTGACAAAAGCCGGTGTTTGAAATGAATCGAGGGTTTCACGGGCGTTTTTGGTCTTCCTATTTCTATTGATCGCTCTAAAAGTACTGACTTGGGCTCTGCTTCCAAGGCTTGGCTGTCAACCCAGTAAGGAGAGTTAGAGCTACTGTCCCTGAGCAGCCAGAGATGGGGAAAGGAAAAACCAGGCCACCGGCGCGTGGCAGCTGGAGGCTGACACGCATTTGAACGCAGCCACTGCAGCCCCCGATGAGGAACGGCTGGCGGATGGCACGCTGAGTTTTAGGATGGAGGCAAAGTTTTCTTTTTCTGTCCCCCACAGCTATACACCTGAAAAATACCCTGCAGAGGGACTGGAGGAGAACTACTGCAGGAACCCAGACAACGACGGCCAGGGGCCCTGGTGCTACACCACGGACCCAGACCAGAGGTTCGACTACTGTGACATTCCCGAATGTGAAGGTCAGGAGGCTGGAGGAAGCGCCTGTCTGTCTGTCTGTCTTCCTTCCTTCCATCTTTTTTTTTTTTTTCTGTATTGGGGATCAAATTCAGGGGCGGTCTACCTCCTACACCCCCAGACCTATTTTTTATTTTTTATTTGAAAACAGGGACTCACTGAGTTGCAAAGGACCTCACTAAGTAATAGCTGAGGCTGTCCACAAACAGCGATCCTCCCGTCTCAGCCTCCCCAATGCCGGAATTACAAGCGTGCGCCCCCACACCTGGCGAAAGTGGTTTTCTATTTGCTCTTCACCTGTAAGGTCATGGGCTGCTCAGCCATTCCCCCTGGGGTGTTAATAACAACCACTCAGGGCTGTGCGTGACAACAGTGAGTCCTGTCCTCGTCTCTTCAGGAAGGAGCCACACGTTGCTTGTTGCTCAGGCCCCAGGATTAAAATGTTGCTTCAGAGCCGGGCGTGGTGCGCACGCTTGTAATCCCAGTACCTGGGAGGCTGAGACAGGAGGATCCCGCAGGCTCAAAGCCAGCCTCAGCTACTCAGCGAGGCTCTCAGCAACTTAGTGAGACTCTGTTTTCAAGTAAAATATAAAAAATAGGTCTGGGAGTATAGCCCGGAGGTAGGAAGCCCCTGGGTTCCATCCCCAGTACCACACACACACATAAAAAAAGTTGCTTCAAATAAATTTGAAAAAGTTGCTTCAACGTGTACAAATTTAAAAACTAGACATAAAGTAGAAATAAACTCCAGATGTGAACTTCTTAGGTTTAACGTTCTCACACGGTATGCTTTAAGCAGATTTGCAATTAAATACTAAAACTACAAAATCGAAATTCAAGTAACAATACCGAGTTAAAGTGGCAATGTTAATTTAACGCTAAGAAATGAACCCGTTTTTTGTTTTTGTTTGTTGGTTGTTTGGTCTTAGAGATCGAACCCAGCCCGATTTTATTTTTTGCAATAGGACCTCGCAAGTCTCTGAGGGTCGCGCTAAGTTGCCGAGGCTGGCCTTGCGTCTGCAACCCTCCCGCCTCAGTCTCCCAAGTACTCAGATTACAGAGACGTACCGCTATGCCCAGCTACAGTGAACCAGTTTTTAAACAGCAATCTTTTATTTTAATGAGCCAGCCAATTTTTTTGTTTTATTTTGTTTTGGTCCTGGGGATTAAGCCCAGCGACATCATACTTCTCATTTACACCTCCAGCTTTTTAAATTTTTTGTTTTTAAACAGGGTTTCTCTAAGTTATAGACGTTCTTGCTAAGTTGTTGAAGCTGGCCTCCAACCTGTGATCCTCCTGCCTTAGCCTCCCAAGCACTGGAATTACAGGTCTGCACCACTGCACCTCGCTTGAACCAGCCAACTTAATAGTGTACCTCAAAGGGCAATGCTAAAAAACCAGACTGGAAACAATTTCTTTTTTTTTTTTGTGGCTGGAACCCAGGGGCATTCTACCTCTGAGCTACACCCCCAGCCCTATTTTTCATTCTTTATTTTGAAAGAGGGTCTCACTGAGTTGCAGAGGGCCTCACCAAGTAGCTGAGGCTGTCCTCAAACCTCAATCCTCCTGTCTCAGCCTCCCAAATGCTGGGATTACAAGAGTGCACCACACACCCGGCTCAATTTCTTTATTTCATATTTCCAAGTACTCTTACTGGAGCAAGGGTATATGTAGCAGTGTAAATACTCTCGGATACAGCAACTCCGTTCTCCCATCACCCAACTACCTGAGTCATGGGGACCCATGCCATGGGTCAGGTGGCCTTCGAGGCAGCCGCTGCATGATTTTTGTATCAAGTCTGGGTCTGTTTCCCTTATGGCCCCATAAAAATCCCAGCCACCTATTACTCTGCCTCACCATGTGACGTCAATAATCACGTTTCTAAAGAAGATAGAAAGCAGAAAACAACCCGGGCAGGCTTCTCAGAAATGAAGGCTACTCTCCAACGAGGTCACAAGCAAAAGGACTCCCTCGGGGAAATCCCAGGATGACGCCAACGTATTGGCAGTAATCTGAGTGGTCAGAATCATTTCATAGACTTCCTACAGATCATTATTGAAATGGAGACACCCAGTGCTTAAAAATCCCAATGGAGCCCGGCGCAGTGGCACATGCCTATAACCCCAGCTATTTGGGAGGCCGAGGCAGGAGGATTGAGAGTTTGAGGCTGGCTTGGGAAATGTACCAAGACCCTGTCTCAAAAAATGTAATAGAGAGCTCACAGACTGTGGTGAATGTGCACACCTCCCTTGCTCCCATCGCCCCCCAGTATAAATGGCATCGTGGAGTTCCTGAATTTGGTCAAGACTGTTAGTTGAGTTGGGATTGACCCAAATATACTCATTATACTATTAAAAAATGAATATTTTGGATCATGTTAAAGCATTTGTGAGTCCTTGTTGCCAATTTGGTCCCCAAGTGATTCTTGGAAGCCACACATGAATCGGCAGCAAGGAGCATTGGGCATTTCTAGTGGGATTCTGGGTTTTACTTTCCATTTTGCTGTATCCATTTCAGTTTCTTTTTTCTTTTCTTCCCTTCTCTACGCTGCCCAGATGAATGCATGCACTGCAGTGGAGAAACATATGAGGGCAAAATTTCCAAGACCCGATCTGGGCTTGAGTGCCAGGCCTGGGACTCTCAGACCCCACACGCCCACGGCTACATTCCCTCCAAGTAAGTTGGGGGAAGATGCCGGCTGGGTTGTTTGGCACGCCCAAGAAGTGACCGTGACCCTGAACTTACAGCTGGCCTCCTCCCCGAGGCTGAAAAATCAAGCGTACATTCGTGCTATTCACAGTGTGTTCCTGGGGCCAGCCAGCGGTGGCGGCACCATCTGGGTGTCTGTTAGACACGAACGCAGGCTCTCAGGTCTTCCCTACCAATCTGCATTAGAGCCAGGTTCATACACACGTTGAACTTTGAGCAGTGCAGATACGCGTCACTTGTCTGAACTTAGGTTCTTTTCTCTCCACTCCTGTCCTTTCCTTTCCTTTATACCAGTGAGGTTCAAGGCTTCCTCACCTAGGAACTGTGGGCGAACATCGAGGATCATGTGAATCCCCTGATATTTATGTGTATTTATATGATGCATTTTTCTGGGATAAGGATTCCCAACTTCCATGAAATTCTCAAAGGCAACCATGATTTTAAGATAGAAATAGGCTAGGGATAGGGCTCAGTGGTGGAATGCTTACCTAGCATGTGTGAGGCCCTGGGTTCAATCCCTAGTACCACAAAAATAAACTAAATAAATAAATAGAATAGGGGTCCCTGCTCCAGAAAGTAATGATGACTTCCAGAGGAATGTTTTGTGAGGGTTCTTTTTCTCATTAATTGTACAAGAAACACATCCCCTCTGTAGCCACCCTGGTCTTCCTTCTCGTTCTTTGATGATCAGAGGACTATAACCAGGCTTCTAAGAGCTGCAAAAATGAATCTAAGCCACAGCTGGCACTGTGGAAAACAACGCCACTGAACGTTCCCATCTCCCATCCTGAACAGCCAGTTAAAACACAGCTACTGCCCGGTGTTGTCCTTCAAAGGTAGAGTCAGCAAAGGCCTCAAGGCCCAGGCCTGTGGGCAGATGCACCCTCAGGGAACCAGAAGGCAGGGAGTGTGATTACACAGTGCTGGCTGCTCTCCTCCTCCCAAACACTTACAGTCTCAGCATGAAATAAGCCCAGAGGGACAAGGCCTGCACCTGCCAGCTGCAGCCCTGGGGCCTGCCGAGGAGGCCCCTGCCTCCTCCTTCTCTATTTCTTGGAGCTTCAAGGTAGAAGGACCTCAGCCTATCAGAGTCAAAGGACAAAGCCTTAACATATGAAAACACACGCCAGGTGCAACGGTACACACCTGTAATCCTCGTATATGGGAGGCTGAGACAGGAGGAGAACAGATTTGAGGCCAGCCTCAGCAACTTAGCAAGGTCCTCAGAAACTTAAAATAGGGCTGGAGGCATAGCTAGCTCAGGGGTAGAACATCCCTGTTTTCAACCATCAGTATGGCAAAAAAAGAAAAAATATACGAAGCCACCAACTTCCTGGTTGTACCAGCTCGCTATTTAGGCAGTGAGCTCTTTGTACTTTAAAAGTTGAAATTATTTGCAGCAATGACTTGCATCAGTTTTCTAGATGACCTGAATGCTAAGGCTCTTGGTCCTATTCAGAGATTTTTTACACATGTAAATTATTGGAAGAATAGACCTTGGAATACTGAGCTAACCTTCCAGCCTTGCTTACCATCTCTTCGAGGATCACCTCCATCCCCTTGGCACCGCCTTGGTGCTTGACTGCCTAGCACACAGCAGGTGCTCACTGCTTGCTCACTGCTGTCATCCAAAACACCTGACTACACAACTTAGAGGAAGATTTGTTTGCTCACAGTTCTGGAGATTTCAGGAGTTCTGTCCATTTTAGGCCGGGTGAAGTGTTCGGAGCTCAGGCAGGGCATATGGCGTTGGAGGCAGAGAGAGCTCTGCTTTCACATCATGGAGGCTGGAAGTCACAGAGAGAGAGAGAGAGGGAGGACGCAAGGGAAGCAGGGATAGTATATAATCCTCAAGGCCACACCCCCAGAGACCCCTCCTCAGCAACCAAGCCCCATCTCCAACATGGCTGCTTTGTCTCTCTGAGATCTAGGGGGACATTCTAAGTCCAAACCGTAACACTCACCTTCAAAGGTTCTCATCCACAAATGTAAACATTCAGTGCTATTAAGGTTGTTTTTGCCCACTCAGGTTTCCAAACAAGAACCTGAAGATGAATTACTGCCGTAACCCTGATGGGGAGCCCAGCCCATGGTGTTTTACCAAGGACCCCAAAGTGCGCTGGGAGCTCTGCGACATTCCTCGCTGCAGTGAGTACTGCTCACACCCTGGGCCATGTGTATGGGTGCCTGGGTGCAGGGCCTAAAAGTGACCCGCAAAAGTGACCCTGTGTGAAGTTATTGCTCTTTGTTTTATTGTATTGGTTATTGTGGCTGAATAAGAAGTTGTTTTAAAAGGGCATAAAACAAATATCTGACCCGATACTAGGTCAGAGCATCTAGTATCATTCTTTTTTCTCTATCAGAGACTTCTGTCTCTTAGGTTCTAGGGCAGTAGCTCTGGTATTTCACTTTTCCCTGTGCAAAAGGACAATGATATATGCTCTGTTTCACCAAATTCAGTATCAGGCTGAGTCCTTCCTTCCTTCCAACCTTCCTTTCTTCCTTCCCTCTATCCCTCTTCCCTTCCTTCTTTCTTTCCTTCCTTCCTGTACCAGGGATTGAACCCAGTCATATTCTATCTCTGAGCTATACCTCCGGCCCAATTTTATCTTTTATTTTGAAACAGGATCTTGTTAAATTATCGCATGCTAGCCTCAAACCTGCGATCTTCCGGCTCAGCCTCCCAAGTACTGGGGTTACAGGCAGAGTCCTTGTTAACTGCAGGTTCATCAATAAGAGGTATCTATGGGCATCCAGTTTTTCAGTGTGCCCAACTTGAGGAGCAGTGGGGAAAGAAGAACCCAGGAGAAGATAAAATAGAACCAATGTGAATGGAACATTTTATAACATTTCCCCTAAGAGTCTGAAGCAAGCAACTGGAAGTTCAGACAGTGACAGTAGCAAGGACCAGCAGGAGGGCTCCCCTCTGCCCAGCAGTCGTCCCAGGAAGCCGAGGTTCCTCCGGCCCGCTCTCCCTCTGAGCATCAGTGTCTCCTCTTGTCTTCTCTTGTTCCTCAAGCACGCCTTGATTTCTGGCTAAACACTCTTCCTCGAGGGCGCCTTTCTGTTCCTTCCATGGACTCTTTCTCAGCTGTGTGGCTCAGGGATGTAGTAAGAGCCATTCAGCTCTGCGTACCGAGCAAACAGTGTGTCCACTTGAACCATTGGGATATGGAAGGATTTGGAGGGGGAGGGATATATATTGATACCATGTACAGCAAACTGAGTCGAGAGATAAGAGCATCTACTGCCATGGTCTATCCCTGGAGACACTCCTCATGAAGCGGTCTCCCAGACATAGATTCACAAAAATGGCTTCTTCTCGAAACACTGGGCAATTTTAAGTACAAATCCTAAAAATGGAGGAGCTAAAGAGCAGACAGGCTGAGCGCCCTGTAGTCGCCCTTCCAGTAACATCCATGAGTGCCTCTTTATTTGAAAACTACTCACTGTCATTCATTTCCACCCTTCAAGCGACACCCCCGCCATCCTCTGGCCCAACACACCAGTGTCTGAAGGGAAGAGGTGAGAGCTACCGAGGGGAGGTGGCCGTCACCGTGTCGGGGCACCCCTGCCAGCGCTGGAGCGAACAGAGCCCTCACAAACACAACAGGACCCCGGAAAACTTCCCCTGCAAGTAGGTCGTGTAGCATCCTTCTCTCTCTGCCCCGTGGATTGGAAAGTCCCATTGACTTCGCCTTCATTTCAGCGACTAAAGGAACCCAGAACTTAAGTATCCAGGGACAGACGCTGGTCAAGTCATATGCAGGGAGAGTGACATTCAGGAACTTTCCCCTGTGATGGTCTTTCTCAAAGTGTGATTCCCCAGACCAGGAGCGTCTGCATCGCCAGTAATGTGCTAAAATGCAAACTCTTGGAACCTACTCCAGATCTACTAAACGGACACTCACGGGGTGGGCGTCCCCAGCAGTACATTTGACAAGTACTCCGCTAAATGCACGCCAAGGTTCGAGGACCTCTGCTCTGTTAACACTTAAGTTCCATGGTGGGGATGTGTGCACACAGGGGCTGGAGCAGTGTGCAAAATGCCACCGTGTTTCCAGCATATCAGCGCTCAACAGAGCAGAAGACCTATTTTACTTGACCCCGCAGTCAAGGGGTATATTTCACCTGTTTGCCCGAGAGAAACACCTGTGTGGTGATTCTGTGGAGTCTGTGGACTCCTGCTCTGTTAAGCTGCCCTCTCGCAGTCTGGGTAATTCTCGAGCATGACGTGGACACCTGCCCAGGATCACCGTTAGCGGGCACGTGTGAGCTGCGAACGCAGCTCAGTGGTCGAGGGCTCGCCTTCTGTGAACAGGGATGGGGTTCAGTTGCCGGCATCGCAGAAACGTGACAAAACAAAACGCACGCGCCTGCTCCTTGCTTATTTGTACTTCTTGAAGAGCCAGCTCACGGTCGCTTCTCTTTCAGAGGTCTGGATGAAAACTATTGCCGGAACCCTGATGGAGAAACAGCCCCGTGGTGCTACACGACCGACCCCAAAGTGAGGTGGGAGTACTGCTCGGTCCCGTCCTGCGCGTCCTCACCGTCCTCCCCAGAGCCTCAGGACACCCCAGGTGAGAGCCGGCGACCAGAGCTTCTGAGGGCCCAGGCACGCCATAGCTCTGTGTCGCTGGACCCTGCTCTGTGTGATTTCAATTATGGCATCTAAAGTTTATTAACATTTGTTTCACGGCTCAGAATTTAGTCATCGCGGCGGCTGTTTCGTGTCGAATTGGTTGTTAGGGTTCTTCCTCTTACTTCCTGTCCCCTAGTCTGTTGGTTACCGAGGGATGCAAGGCGGCATGTCCCGCGTTAACTGTAAACCAGCCTGCTCTGTTCGGCTCGGACTCCGCCTGCCTTCTGCAGTTTGAAGCTGTCGTTAGGCACGTGTACGTTCCAGATGTCTGTGCCTTGTTGACGCGCGGACCCTCCTCATCTCAGAGTACTCCTCGTTGTGAAGTCTGTTTTTGCTGATGGGAATACAGCCTGGAAGCTCTGTGTGCAGCTGTTAGTATGTCTCTCTTCCGCTTTTGACTGAGATGTTTGGTCATTTACACGGAAACGTAATTGTTAATGTGGTTGGCTTTAAATATCGAGAGGCTGGATGTAGCTTGGAGGCCAAGCGCCTGCTTTGCAGGTGTGGCTTCTGGGTTCGATTCCTGGTTCCAAAAAAGACAAAAGAAAAAAAAAGAAAAAAAAAAAGAACTCCTTTAAATCTACCACTGAGTTGGCTGCTTTTTTTTTTGCTTTTGGGATACTGGGGATTGAACCCAGGGGTGGTCTACCTCTGAGTTACACTCCCAGCCCTATTTTATTACTTATTATTTTGAAAGAGGGTCTAAATTGCTGGAGGCCCCACTGATTGCTGAGGTTGGCCTCAAACCTGTGATCCTCCTTCCTCAGCCTCCAAAACACTGGGATTATAGGTGTGCACTGCCATGCCCAGCTTGTAATGACGATTTTTATGATTGCCTTTTATCTCTTTAATAAGTATGTTTACTTATTAAGTCAATTTTAATGGTTTTAGTATTCTCTTTAATGTGTACATCATACATCTTCAACTTTCCACATTCCACCTTCAAATAATATTATTATGTTGCTATGTAGTATAAGAACCTTAAATACAGCACTTCCACTTCCTCCTCTAGAAGGTTGTGCTATTGTTCTTTCTAAAAGATACTGACTGGCCGGGCGTGGTGGCGCACGCTTGTAATCCCCGCGCTTGGGAGGCAGAGACAGGAGGATCGCGCAGGTTCGAAGCCAGCCGCGCGCGCTGGCTTAGGAGACCCTGTTTCCAAAATAAAAATGTAAAAATAAGTCTGGGAGTGTAGCCCGGAGGTAGAAGGGCTTCCAGGAACCCCAGTACCACCAAAAAATAAATAAATAAATAAATAAATAAATAAATAAAAAATAAAATATACTGACTTCTCTTGTTATAATCTCACAATATAATCTCCAATAATCAGTTATAATTTAAGGTGATTAGAGATAAAAACATTGTTTATATTTTGTTATTAGTTACTTATTTTACCATTTCTGGTTCTCTTTATTTCTTTGGATAGATCTCAATCTCCATCTTTTTTTTTTTTTTTTTTTTTTTTTTTTAGCAAGTAACTGTTTTATGTATTCACCAGCAATTTGAGGCAGACATGAATGAACAGGAATGCTTGGAGGATGATCCCGATTGAAAAACATTCAACGTATCCACAGACCAGTCAGAATACTATGGTTCTAAGTAGTATAAACAACTGCTCAGTGATATTTCCATTTATTTTACTTTCAATAATAAAATTTTTTTTCTATTTCATACATGATTGGACACATATTTTACTTTAAAATTAACAGTCACAATAGAAGAAACAATGGTTTATTTTTCTAATCAAGTGACTAAGATGCTGAATCTTAAGGCCTCGACAAATGCTGCATCTTATTTTCACCAAACAGTAAGATCTTCTATTTTATTTCTGGTGACAGCAATTTTGTTTCTCCATTGGTTTCCATTTGCCACAAAGTCATGACAGATGGTTTAGTATGGTGCCTACTGCGTTGAGGGGATTCTATCAGATGAATCCTCATTTCCAGTGCAATAACTGACGGCAATCTTTCATTGAAAGTCCATCCATGAGGACCTGTTTATCGTGGCTGGCCAAGGAGTCCTGCTTTGGCTGCTAGGGCTTCATTTTGCTGAATATGATATTCCTGAAATCTCATGGATATTCTTTGTGTCATTTTTAAATACTTCTGTAAGCAATGTTCTGAACAGGTGATCTCTTCAGGTTTTACTTCTCTTGTTGTGAAGTCTTTTACACAGTCCAAAAAGCAGGTTTCTGTAAGTTTATTGTAGGTCCCAAGGAATTCCCTAAACTGTTTTATTTGATCAGATTCTGGTATTTGTGCAGCCATATTCTTTTGGTATGTTTATTAGTCACCTTTTCTGATGCATGAGTTTCTTTTCTGTTCTGGAAAAGTAGCTGTCCAGCCTTTCCTTGAATGTCTTCAGTGAGGCCTGATTTCTTACTTAATCCCAGGCTTTCGCTTCCGACGCCAGTACGGGGTGGGGGCCGCGGCGCAGGTCGAGCCCAGGGCGGAGGGTCGGCGGGGCGGGCGCCGCGGCCGCGGGACGGCAGAGAGATCAATCTCCATCTTGTATAATTTTCTTGGAGCACAGATCTGCTGCTACTGAAGGTTTTTAGTTTTTGTATGTCTGAAAAGTCCTTGTTTTACTTTCAGTTTTTAAAAATCATTCTGCTGGATGCGAATAGTGGGCTGAGTTTCGTTTTTCACATTGCTGAGGGTCAACCCAGGAGTGCAACCGCTGAGCTACATCCTCAGCTCTTTTTATTTTTTATTTTGAGACAGTGTCTCCCTAAGTTTCTCAGGCTGGCTTCAAACTCATGACCCTCCTGCCTCAGCCTCTCTGGCTGCTTGGATTACAGCTTGTAGCCACCGTACCTGGCCTGGATTGAGTTTTATTACTTTGACCATTTCAAAGATAATATGGCCTTGTCTTGTGCTTTGAAGAGCTTCCTCCAGGAAATTTATTTGGGGTTCTGTTGTATATTTTTGTTGTCTGGCTGCCTTTTAAGTTATTCTCTCCTCTTTGTCTTCAGTTTTTTTGTTATAGAGGATCTAGGTGTGTGTGTGTGTGTGTGTGTGTGTGTGTGTGTGTGTGTGTGTGTGTATGCATGTGTGTATGTGTGTGCATGTGTGTGTATGTGTATGTTTTATATTTATTCTGCTTGAGGTTCTGTGAGCATCTTGGATCTGTGAATTTTGATTTTTATTTTCTTTATAAAGTTCTCAGCCATTACCTGTTCAGATATTTTTTCCCTTTCTCTTCTCGTTTTTGCCCTCCATATACCCAGGTGTTAGAGCGTTTCCTATTGTCTTAGAATTCCTGCAGCATTTTCTTCTTTTTTCTTTTCACCTACTTCATTTTTCTTTTTTGCGTCAATTTGGAAATTTTCTCTTAACCTGTTTGCAACTTTGCTGTTTCTTTTGTTGTGTCTTGTCTGTTGCTCAGCCTGTTGATGGAGTTATTTATCTCTGAAATAATGATTTCTATAACAAATGTTTCACAGGCCAGGTGTGGTGGTGCATGCCTGTAATCCTAGTACTTGGAAGGCTAAGGCAGGAGGATCACACGTTCAATACCAGCCTCAGCAACTTAGCAAGACCCTTAGCAACTTAGTGAGACCCTGTTTCAAGAATAAAAAAATAGAGTGGATGGTGTCACTTAGAGGTAAACACCCCTGGTTTCATTCCCTAGTAAACACACACACACACACACACACACACACACACACACAATTTTGCAGTATTTCTGTTTGACCTTTTTTTCTAGTTTCCACCTCATTGCTGGAGTTCTCCACATATTCACACACACACACACACACACACACACACACACACACACACACACATCGTCCACCTTTACCAGAAAATCTTTAAACACATTTATCCTGGTTATTTCCCAACCCTGATCTGATGGCTTCCAGACATGCTCATCCCTGAGCAGCACTGGACCTTTCCTGTGGTCCGAGGTGCAGGAGCATTTCTTTTTCCTGCCAGAAGCCCAAGGCTCTGTCTTTGTAAGAACGCAGTCTCTGGAGGAACGCAGAATAGTTTCCTGTCCGCCCCCATGGACCTGTAGTCTGCACCTTCTGGGCTGCTGCCCTGTTGTTCTCGTGAACACCCAGAAGAGCAGAAGGGTCCTTTAACAAAGAGCTTGCCCAATGGGTGTGGTTCCCAGTTACAAGCACCCCGAGCTTTTACCTTTCTGAGTTTATTTGGTGGTACTGGGGTTGGAACCCAGGGGCTTTCTACCTCCGGGCTATAGTCCCAGACCTTTTATATGTTATTTGGAAACAGGGTCTCACTAAGTTGCTGAGAGCCTCACTAAGTAGTTGAGGCTGGCTTCGAACCCGTGATCCTCCTGTCTCAGCCTCCCAAGTGCGAGGATTACAAGCGTGCGCCGCCACGCCCGGCCCCTTCCGAGTTATAAATTAAACATTTCCAAGAAAAGCGAGGCCCTGAAAGTCCTAACCTGTCCCGAATCTCTTCAGCGTCGGCGTTTTGTTCTGTTTCTCACATCCATCTTCCTGCCAACATGGGAAGAGAACAGGGTAATCCCCAGAGACCGTGGACTACTTTCCGTCTGTGTTACAGATTTGCTTCGCGAGTCTCTGCTCCGCCATTTTTCAGCTGATTTCTTCTCTTTTGATTTCAGCACCACCTGAGCAAACCCCCGTGGTGCAGGAGTGCTACCAGGGCGACGGGCAGAGTTACCGAGGCACGTCGTCCACCACGATCACCGGAAAGAAATGCCAGTCCTGGTCATCTATGAGGCCGCATCGGCACCAGAAGACCCCAGAAAACTTCCCCAATGCGTATGTCTCTGACTTCATCCACAGGAGGAGCACTAGCTAGCTTCACTTTTGGTAGATGAGCTGTGCTTTCAGCTAAGTCCTTAGGACCACATTTCTCTTGGATCCAGGATGGGGAGCAAAGCTGTCTCTGGAACTGTGCTTTTCAAGTCACAGGCTAGCTAACTTCCCTGAGTAGTTTTGTAGAAGCAGAGGAGGAGGTTATATGGAGGTGGTGGGATGATGCTAGTGGAAGGCTCCAGAGAACAAATGATCAAAAGCTTTGAAACAAGCTGGATGTGGTGGTGCACGCTTGAAATCCCAGCATTCAGGAGGCTGGGAAAGGAGGATCCAGGTTCGCGGACAGCCTCAGCTAAGAGTGAGGTTCTTGGCAACGCAGTGAGACCTTGTTTCAAAATAAAGAATGAAAAATAGGGCTGGGGGTGAAGCTCTGAAGTAGAATGCCCCTGGTTTCTATCCCCAGTACTAAAAAAAAAGCTTTAAAACAGCACCATCCCCAACACCCACTAAAGTCTGATGCAATCTTTCAACCATGGAATCTGTTCTCCCATCAAATTTCTGCCTGGGTTTGCCTTAGCGTTTTGGGTCACCAGTCAATATTTACACTACATCCATATCTACATCTCTATCTAATCTCACCTGTACGGATGCGCCGGGTCCTGAGCTCTAGTGGTCTGAGGGCTGCGGGTTGCTGGGAGAGCCAGGCAGGAGGAGTCAGGAGCACCCGGCGCTGACAGGTCAAATGGGCAGGAGGGCGGACGGACAGCAGGCAGGTCTGACCAGAGCAACCTTTCTGCCATAAATGACCTTCACCTATATGGAAAAGATTGTTTTCACCTGACATAACGGGCGGCACAAGAATGAGGCCTTCTAGAAAGAAAAACAAGCGAGGCCAGGCCAGGTCCCTGGCTTTCTTCCTGCTCTAGAGTGCATGGAGGGGAGCCAGAGCAGAGCCAGAGCCATCTTGCTGAACTGCGGAAAGAGGCCGTATTTCAGCATTACCGAGCAGCTGCGAGCTTCTAGGCTGAGGAAGAGTGAGAGGGGCGCTGTGGAGGGAAGGGCTCCAGCAGTATGCATAGAAGCCCCTCAGTCTCTGGCTGAATAGCAGGCTGCATGCACACAGGGAGAGACTGCGCAGAGAACACAGGGCAAGAAGAAGCGGGAGGGAGGATCACCGTAGGGAAGGTGAGCTAGTGGGGATTCTAGATCTCACACGCCGGCACACGCCATCTTGTGAATTGTTTTAAATGGTGCCAGAGATTGAACTCAGATGTGTCCTACCTCCAAGCTACCCCCTCAGGCTGATTTCATTGCTTATTTGAAAATGGTCTCATCAAGTTGCTGGGAGCCTTACTAAGTTACTGAGGCTGGCTTCAAACTTGCAGTCTTCCTGTTTCAGCCTCCCACATAATGAGATTACAGGTGTGCCACCACAGATGGCCTGAATTATTTTTTATTACTAAGGATTGAAACGTTTGGGAAATTCCCAAGCACTTGGAAGTTAAACAACACACTTCTAAATAATCTGCGAGTCAAAGAAGAAATCACAAGGAAATGTAGAAATGTTTTGAACTGAATGGTACTAAAACACAATATATCAAAAGTTGTGGGATATGACTTTATGTTTTAGGGTTTTACAACTTTAAATACTGCTATTAGAAAATAGAAACATTAAAAAGTCAGTGATTTAAGCCAGGAGTTGTCAAAGTGTGGTCTGGAAAACTCGGGATCCCCGAGGTTCCTCCAGAAATCCTATGAGGTTAAAACACAGTCAGTTTAAGCCGGGCGTGGTGGCGCACGCTTGTAATCCCCGCGCTTGGGAGGCAGAGACAGGAGGATCGTGCAGGTTCGAAGCCAGCCGCGCGCGCTGGCTTAGGAGACCCTGTTTCCAAATAAAAACGTAAAAATAGATCTGGGAGTGTAGCCCGGAAGTAGAAGGGCTTCCAGGAACCCCAGTACCACCAAAAACAAAAACAAAACAAACAAAAAAACACAATATATATATATATATATAATTTATTTATTTTATTTGCCCTGTTTGTTTTCATCTGTTAACCAGTGTGCAGAGGCCATGTAATGATTGGCAAAACCATATCTCTGATGGCTCCTGGAATGTGTGATTGTGTATTCTATTTTCGTTTTTGTGGTACTGGAGATTGAACTCAGAGGCATTCCACCTCTGAGGTACATCCCAGTCCTATTTCATTTTTTATTTGAAACAAAGTCTCATGAAGTTGCTGAGGCTCAAAAATGTAATCCTCCCGTCTCAACCTTACAAGAACTGAGATTACAGACTGCAAACCACCAGACCTGGATAACCTCAATACTTTTTAAGAGTGCAAAGAGTTCTGAGAGCAAAGACTTTGATAGGTGTTGATCCACGATAACAAAATAAGAATCTAAAAAAGGAAAAGAGAAAAAATGAAAAAATTCCAGGGTAAGCAGAAAAAAGAAAATTATAAAAATCAATGAAAATGAATGCAAAAGAAAATAAACAATTGAATCAATGAAACAAAAAGTTCTTTGAAGAAATGATAAACCTCTGGCTAAGCTGAACCTGAGAGAAGACGAGAACACAATTACCCACACCTGGAATAGATGAGGAAGGGAGAGGCTGGGCGTGGTGGCGCACGCTTGTAATCCCAGCATTCGGGAGGCTGAGACTTGGAGGATAGCGGTTCGCAGACAGCCTCAGCTACTTAGTGAGACCCTCTGCAACTCAGTGAGACCCGGTTTCAAAATAAAGAATAAAAAATAGGGCAGGGGGTGTAGCTCGGAGGTCGAATGCCCCTGGGTTCCATCCCCAGACCTGCAAAAAATAAATAAAAAAGCAGAGAGAGGGAGAAGGTATCACTACAGAATCTTACAGATATCAAGGCATAATAAGACACTAAAACGACTCTACCTTAATACATTATACTACTTATATAAAATGGAGTCATTTCTTAGGAGTAAATAAGCAAATCAGACACTGAATAAATTGAATTTTGAAATAGTCTGATAATTATTAAAATATATGACTATTTTTAATGCACTTACATATAATATATATTAATATCAAAAACCTTCTCACAGAGAAAACTTCAAGTCCAGATGATTTCACTGGTAAATATTACCAGTTTATCTAAGGAAGAAATGATAGAGCCGGACATGGTGGCACACGCTTGTAATCCCAGTACTTGGGAGGCTGAGACAGGAGGATTGCGCAGGTTCAAAGCCAGCCTTGACTACTTAGTGAGGCTCTCAGCAACTTAGCGAGACCCTGTTTCCAAATCAAAATATAAAATAGGTCTGGGAGTGTAACCAGATGTAGAAAACCCCTGGGTTCCATCTCTAGCACTCCCCAAAAAATTTTAAAAAGGAAGTGATAGCGATTCTTTACAATCTCTTACAGAAAATAGAGAAGGAGGAACACTGGTCAATTTAAGAGTCAAAAGGAAGGAAGGGAGAAAGGAAGGAAGGAAGGAAGGAAGGGAAGAAGGAAGTGAGAAAGGGAGAAAGGAAGAAAGGAAGGGAGGAAGGGAGGGAGGAAGGATGGACCTCCAGTCATGAACCTGGGCTTGAGACCTGCGGCTTCTCTGGTGTCTACAGACGCAGTGTAGCCTGTGGCATTGTTCACTGTCCCTGCAGGCGCCATGCATCTGAACTGCACAGGGTTGCACGCTGGGAGGTTGGGGCACATTTCTTGGGAGCCCCGAGTGGGGCAGAGTCCTCCAGTACCCCCAGGATCCTCGCCTGTGTGTCTCTTCCTCTATTTTTTTCTGCTTCCTACGCCTCCATATGCCGCTCAGAGCCCCTCGTCCACTAGAATCTCCCCTCCCCTCTTCAGGCCCTGGGACCACGAGCGGGGAGGACTCCTGCCCACGGACACAGCCTGCCGAGGCGGCCCTGCCTAGGCACGCGCTTTCCAGGCCCGCTGCCAGAGGTCTTCTGAACCCCAGCACACTCGGCCCACTCGATCAATATTATAGTGACATTATTTTCAAAAACTTCAAAATTATACATGTAGAGCATTATAGCTATTTTATGAGTAAACAAACTTAGAGAGCGGGGCTGGGGATGTTATCATCTTATATGTTGTTGCTTCCTTGAGGTCATAAGGTAATAAGTTTTTTTCCTAACTTACATATCTGTGTGTGTGTGTGTGTGTGTGTGTGTGTGTGTGTGTGCGCATGTGTACATTCTACCTCTGAGCTATACCCATAGCACTTTTTATTTTTTGTTTTTAAACAGGGTCTCCCTAGGTTGCCGAGAGTCTCACTACACTGCTGAGGCTGTCCTTGAACCTGGGATCCTCCTGTCGCAGCCTCCTAAGTGCCAGGGTTACAGACATGCGCCACCTCATCTGGCTGCATGCATTTCTTTTGATTCTGAGGAACAATGTATGCTGTGGCATTCTTGCTGGACCCTTACTGGGAATATCTCAAAATCACTTGTTCACACTTTGCTCTAACAGACTCCAGAGGGAGCCGATTCTTTCCCATCTCTGCTGACCCTATTGTTCTTGGATTTACAGTGGCTTGACCATGAACTACTGCAGGAATCCGGACGGTGACAAGGGTCCCTGGTGTTTCACCACTGACCCGAGCGTCAGGTGGGAGTTCTGTAACCTGAAGAGGTGCTCGGAGTCAGCAGGGACTGCCGAGAGACCTGCCACTGCCGCCCCCGTTCTGAGCGTGCAGACCACTTCTGAACCGGGTGAGAGGTCTGGGGCTGGACATCTGCACGCCTGGATGCTGGGGTGGGAGGAGGCGGAGTGATGGAGCTGTTCCGTGCCAGGGAAGGGGGTGTGGTTGGAGGTCGGCCACAGGAAGGAGCCTGGGTGTTGTCCCTGGGGAGCCAGGCTGGGAACATGGGTGGTCAGCTTCCTTAGGACGTGGACAAATCCTCTGGGGCGTTCCCACTCACTTTCTTGTAAAACTGGGCCATTTTGGCATCCTAGCCCAAATTCTTTCCAGCTAAATTTGTGATTGTCCCCAAGCTCCAAAGCGTTTCTGATAACTTCTTAAGTTGGGCAGTGTTTGCTGTGGTCTTCAGCATTCCGGTGTCTTAGGAGATGTGGCCAGAGTCTGTTCTCTTGGGGGCAACCAACAGGACTATACTTATTCTCTGTCCCCAGGGTGTACGTTGTGCCACATAACCACCCTCTTTCTTTCCTAGACTGCATGTTTGGGAATGGCAAAGCATATCGGGGCAAGAAGGCCACCACGGTGACCGGCACGCCGTGCCAGGCGTGGGCCGCCCAGGAGCCCCACAGACACAACATTTTCACTCCAGAGACCAACCCCCGGGCGGGTCTGGAAGCAAATGTAAGCCACTTTGACTTGGATTTTATTTTGCCTTCTACCTACCGTTCAATATTTGAACAGAATTGGTCCTATAGAAAGTCAGCCTAGACTGGTCTTTGGCGTTGGGGGATGGCAAAGGAGAGGAGGAAAAGAAAGAGACTTCAGGGGACTGACTGGACCTGGTGAGCAGACCTCTATATCCTCGTGTGTCTGGGGGCCTCTCCATCTTCCGAGGTTCTGTGCATGCATGGCTTCTAGTCTCTGTTGTCCTCTAGGTCCTAGCGATCAGACATGTCGTTCATGACATGTTGGTCCAATTTTTCAGGAAAAAACTTGAATGTGAGCTGGGCATGGTGTTACACACTTGTAATCCCAGCATTGGGAGGCTGAGACAGGAGGATCCTGGTTCAAGGACAGCCTCGGCTACTTAGTGAGGATTTTGCAACTCAATGAGACTCTGTTTCAAAATAAAGAATAAAAAATAGGGGTGGGAGTGTAGCTCAGAGGTGAGTGCCCCTGGGTTCCATCCCCAGTACCACAATAAATGAGTAAATAATAAAAAAAAAAATAGGGCTGGGTTGTAGCTCAGAGGTAGAATGCTCCTGCGTTCCTCCTCAGTATGCAAAAACAAACAAAGAAACAAAAACAAGAAATACCCACAACCTTGAATGTAAACACTTGAATGTGCCATTGGAGCTCCCCTTGCCTCACACCCTCCCTGCGAGGTGCCAGGGCACGTGCACAGGACATAGGATCTAGGCAAATCTAAAGTACCTTTCCACTCCGTCACACTCAACACAATCCTGACACCAGGTCCGTGGGCTTCTCCCCACACACTAAGCGAGTCCCCGCCAGCTCCACTGCCCTGCGGCTTAACTCAGTTCTGATGCTGCTGGAGACAGGGTCGGATCCAGCAGGGTGAGGGGTCGGTCCCGCTAGATTGGGCTGCCCCAGGCTGCGACCGGCGCTACCGACTGCCATGATTTGGGCTCTCACGACCCCTCCTTTGGATTCAGGTTTTAGAGCACCTCACAGGACTTAGGGAATCACAGTGCTTACATTTGTCCATTTCTCATAAAGGCCATACAAAGGAGACAGGCGACCAGCCACCAGGTGAAGAGTGGCAGAGGCGGCCCCGGTGGGAGGGGCTGGGAGCCTCCCGGCCACTCTGGGCTTGCCACCTTCTGGGTGTGCCCACATTTAGCTGTCTGGAATCTCTGGACCCAATCCTTTTAGGTTTCTTTTTGGAGGGGGTGAGGGGAGAGGTTTGTTTACACTGGCCTTGCTCATTACCACATTGACCTTTGCTGATGCACTGGCCCTTCAGCCCCTCTCCCATCCTTGGAGATCAGAGTCCCATCCTTCTGAGGCCACCCAGGAGCCCATCAAGAGTCGCCTCACTGGAACAACAAATGGCCCTGGAAAAGACATTTGGATGTTTGGTGTTAGATGGTCTCACTTCGAAAACTGCCAAGGACTTAGGAGCTGTGTGTCAGAAGCCATGAGTCAGACGCCAAACAGACATGTATTAGATCACAGTACCACAGAGAGCAGGAGGAAGGCTCTGCCTTTCTGGGGCTTGGTTCAAGGAGGGTACACAAGCTGTGGGAACAAGTGTTTCTTTTTTGGTACTGAGGATTGAACAGAGGGGCATTCTATGTTTGAGCTACACCCCCAGCCCTATTTTTTTTTTTTATTCTTTATTTTGAAACAAGCTCTCCCTAAGTTGCAGAGGGCCTCACTAAGTAGCTGAGACTGGATGTGAACCTGGGATCCTCCTGTCAGCCTCCCAAGTCCTGGGATTACAAGGGTGAGCACCACACCCAGCTGGAAATAAGTGTTTCTCAATCACCAGCAAAGAGGCTTCATCAGGTATAGATGAGGGGACTGCTGAACCAGTCAGGGACACGATGAGTCAGTAATAGCCTACTGTCCCCCGTGGCTCGGGCTCTGGTACCTCTGCCAAGCCGGGTTCCTAGAGGATTTTCCTCTTTGTAGATTCTCTACTTTCAGACCTGTCAGGGTTGCCACCTCTGCCCAGGGGCTGCAGCCTCATGGCTGGAGTCACTTTTGAGTAAGGAGACATGACCAAGAGTGATTTGGTTTGTAAACATCCAAGCAAATAATTTTGCCAAAAGAAGAAAGAAAAAAAGAGAGAATGAAAGAAAATAAGAAGAAAAAGAAACTCTGCCTTCCATCCTGTAAGGACAGGGGTGAGATGTCTATGTCAGGGGCCCTCGTCCTTTCTTGCCCACATCTCACATGCATGCGGCCTCTTTTCAGTACTGCCGCAACCCCGACGGAGACGTCAATGGTCCCTGGTGCTACACGATGAACCCAAGAAAACTCTTCGACTACTGTGATGTCCCACAGTGTGGTAAGTTGCTTTTTTTTTGGGGGGGGCAGAGTGTAGGGACTACTTCTTAAATAAATGAAGTGATTCTTTCCTTAATATAGACCTTTAAAAAAATACCCCCAGCCTATAAAGTGGCTCTGAGCTGAGTGCTCGTCACGGACATCTTGAATCTGAGCTCCTGCGGTGGCATTTGTTAGGGAAACACACGCTCACCACCACACACAGGCGCTCACGTCACTTGAGTAAACTAAAGAGTGAATCCCCAAAAAGCAAGCTTAGCGGTGACCTGCACAGTCCCGCACAGCCCTTCAGAGTCCGGCTAGTCGCCTGGGTAGGAACCTTCAGCAGCTGAGAAGTCAGAAAGAAAACACGAATACACACTGAAACCCTCTACACTGTCTTCCCAAGAATCAGTGAAAAGCAGTGCGGCTCTGAATTACTCCATATTTCCTTCCTGCTAGGATTCCTAGACATCAGCCTCTCCCTGACTCTAGAGGCAATTTGTTGGGCTCCTTCATTATAACTCCAAGATTCTCCTCTTGAAGAGAGGAAGTGACCTGGATCAGAGAAAGGAAGTTGACACTAGTTCTTAAAAGACTGGGATAATAGCCAGGCATGACTGTAGTTCTTAAAAGACTGGGAAACAGCCGTGCCTGCTTGTAATCCTAGTACTTGGGAACGTGAGGTAGGAGAACTGCAGATCCAAGGCCAGCCTCGGTAATTTAATGAGAATCTCAGCAACTTAGATGCTGCTTCAAAATTAAAAATACATAAAAAGGACTGGGGTGCAGCCAGGAGGTAAAATGCCCTTGGGTCTGATACTCAGTAAAATTTTCCTTAAAAAAAAAAAAAATGTGCCCGCTGTGGTGGCGCACACTTGTAATCCCAGCATTTGGGAGGCTGAGACTGGAGGATTGTGGTTCTCCAACAGCCTCAGCTACTTAGTGAGGCCCTTTGCAACTCAGTGAGACCCTGTTTCAAAATAAAGAATAAAAATAATAGGGCTGGGGGTATAGTTTGAGGTAGAATGCCCCTGGGTTCCATCCCCAGTACTGAAAAAAAGAAAAAAGGACTAGAGGTATATCTCAGAGATAGAATGCCCCTGGGTTCCATCTTCAGTACTGCAAAAAACAAAACAAAAAACCCTGAAAGAATGCCCACCTTAAACACATTATTATTTATCTACTTCTATTTATTTAAATTATCTACTTTTTGTTGAATAATTTTAGCAACTCTAATTTCTATCTACATATTTAGCACAAATAATAAATTAAGTAAATAAAACTTTTCAGTTTTATTTTGAATAGCAATGACCAGAGTGCTGTCATCTCTGTAGTTATTTTTTTCAGCACATATATTTTTAATACATATGTAAAATACATATATTTTTGGTCCATTTTTGCATGTCTGTTAAGCTTGAGGTCCAGTAGCAGAAGCTGAACCCAGCACTAGGGGATGAACTCACTACACCACACTCTGCTTTTGCAAAAAGCCTCTAGATACAGATGCTCAAAACAGGCCAGGGCCAAGGGAGAGTTATTTGGAAAACCTGGGTTTTACCTGCTCTGGAGTGTAGAATCTCTGGTTGATTAAGACAGAAGGAATGTCTTTAGCCAGGCATGGTGGCACACGCTTGTAATCCCCGTGCTTGGGAGATGGAGACAGGAGGATGGCGCACATTCAAAGCCAGATTCGCTGGCTTAAGAGACCGTTTCAAAAAAAAAAAAAAGAAGTATAAAATAGGTCTGGGAATATAGCCCGGAAGTAGAAGGGCTTCCAGGAATCCCAGTACCACCAAAAAAAAAAAAAAAAAAAAAAAAAAAAGAGAGAGAGAGAGAGAATGTCTTTTTACATTTGTATTTCTAAAGATATTGAAGGGCCCCAGACCAGAGAAGTGGTTTTGAACATCCTTTGTAGTCCATTGGTGGGGTTACCGAAGACGGGACACCTACCCGACTCTCCGGAACCTTTCAGGCTGGTCTAATGAGGGGAAAGCAGGCAGAGGTGGGAGAGAATAAAGGCAGAGGAGGGCGAGGGTGTGAACACATCCATAGGGCACCAGGAGGTCAGGAGGCTCTGGGGCAGCCATGCCGAAGCTGGCTGTGAAGGCTTCGTTTCAACGTAGGATACTGATCTGCTGCCTGCAATCAATGATCACTCCATCACTCAATCATTCTCTCTCTCTCTCTCTCTCTCTCTCTCACACACACACACACACACACACACAGATTCACGTGAAATACAATTACCATTAGTGCCTTTCAGCAGCAATGATGTATTGTGGTCTTCAGGAATCTTCTTGGTTTAGTTGGATCTAAAGGAATCACGGGTGTGTGGTACTGGGGATGGAACCTGGGGCATTCTACCTCCAAGCTATACCCCCAGTCCTATTTTTTTTTTTTTATTTTGTTTTTTGGTGGTACTGGGGGTGGAACCCAAAGGCTTTCTACCTCCGGGCTATACTCCCACACTTATTTTATATTTTATTTGGAAACAGGGTCTCACTAAGTTGCTGAGAGCCTAAGTAGCT
Source organism: Muscardinus avellanarius (assembly GCF_963383645.1). Taxonomy (NCBI): domain Eukaryota; kingdom Metazoa; phylum Chordata; class Mammalia; order Rodentia; family Gliridae; genus Muscardinus; species Muscardinus avellanarius. The sequence continues at coordinate 111,259,625 of NC_137794.1, read as the reverse complement.
GAGGCTGGCTTCGAACCTGTGTGATCCTCCTGTCTCAGCCTCCCAAGCGCGGGGATTACAAGCGTGTGCCACTACGCCCGGCTTATTTTTTATTTTGAAACAAGGTCTCACTGAGTTGCAAAGGGCTTACCTAAGTAGTAGCTGAGGCTGTCTGTGGACTGTATTCCTCTTGTCTCAGCCTCCCAAATGCTGGGATTATAATCATGAAGACACCATGCCTGGCTTCATGATTGATTATTGGTGATGTTATCATGGTCAGAATAAAAACAACAAATAACCATCTGTGTCAATCAAGGCCCGCTCAGAAAAGAGCTCCTTCTAATGCCAAATTATGCTTGTTTATTTGATCACTCCCTTCAATAGTAAAAATATTTATATTCTTTCAAAGTAGAGGATTCTGTGTTGTTCACTACCACTTGGGAAAACTGGAGAAAATGTTCTACAAGTTGCATATGACTGTTCTATTTAGTGGGGGCCGCGGCCGTCGTAATTTCAGTGCTGGGCCCTGAGCCTGTTTCTCTTGGATTAATGACAGAGGTGACACCTTTGACCCCAATGCGACTTCCCCCACATTCTATCGCAGCATCGCCTTCCTTTGACTGTGGGAAACCTAAAGTGGAGCCCAAGAAATGCCCTGGAAGGGTTGTGGGCGGGTGCGTGGCCCACCCGCACTCCTGGCCCTGGCAGATCAGTCTACGAACAAGGTAGGAACTTTCTCAGGGACAGTGTATCCCGCCCTCCCTGGGGAGCCCCGTAAAACCTTCACACCAAACCCAGAGCTTGCCTCTAGATTCTTCTGAGGAGTAAATAAAGTTGTGAAAATTAGAAAAAATAATTTCTAGGTTCTCCATTCCAAAAATGACTCATACTAGACTTTTTAGAAAACACTGGGCTCCTGCCATTGGCATCGGTAGACACACCACGCTTTGATATTGCTTTGTGGATTTATAGATACCCACTGGCTCGTTATTAAGCAAAGAGAAAGGGGTGTGTTTAGAAATATGGCATTTTGTGTGTGTGGGTGGGGGCCAGGACAAAATTATCCACAGGGTATTAGCTATACACACTTTCAACAATGCTTTTGTGCAACACTGAATTTAGGACAGAGGCTGCTGATCCAGGCCGTAGGGGCTCTCCTTCAGTGGCGCAAGCCTTTGATAATCCGTGCAGTTTTCCTGGGCATTTCTTCTGAAGCACACGTAGGAAGCAGGCTTGTCTGCTGGCTGGTTGGCTCCTGTCTCTCCTGGACACCAGAGAGCGTGCATTCGATGCTCTCCTCACGCCACAGCCTCCCCTTGCAGGCTCATAAACACGATGACATTCTGTTACACTCTGTTGTTGAGTGGGGTTTTCTTGACCTTATTGTTGGGTAATTCCTTGCTATATGAAGCCTGAGCGTTCCACACATGATGAATCCATTCTTTCCCAAATTGCAATGGCTTATTTTTGACTGGTTTATTAATGTGCCTGATATACACTCACTATATTCTTTCATTACAATCTGGTTTGGACTGACTCCTCTATTATGAGCCACTGTTTGTCTATGAGTCCTATGTGCTAAGAGATTTTAATGATGTCCCCCCAAAATAAAGTTTCCAGGTAAGATGTCAGGATATCAGGTGACGTCTATGAAACACTGCTGTTTGGGATGACCTATGACCCTTGTAGAAGGATTCATCAAGATCATTTTGAGCTGGGCCTGGTGGCATACTCTTGTAATCCCAGCACTTGGGAGGCCAATAAAGGAAGACTGAAGGTCATGGTCAGCCTCAGCAACTTAGTGAGGCCCTCCACAACTATTTCAAAATAAATGAAGAAAATCAGGTTAGGGGTGTAGCTGGGAGGTAGACTGTCCCTGGGTTCAATCCCCAGTACTGTACAGATACATACAAAAATCATTTAGCACACATTTTGTCCAAAAGGAATGAGAAGACCTCAAGGGAAGGCCTTGGCTGGGGGCTTCTGGTGGGGTCCGGGGCTTATGGGGCAGGGTTGTGGACGCAGGACTCCTGTTGGAGCCAGGAGCTTTGGTGTCCAGTGGGGGTGTGCCCTGAAGCCCCCCCCCCCCCAGTCATCTTAAAGAGTGGTGTAGATGGAACCTTTTGGAAAATCCCACTGCTGAAGCGTGATCCCGAGGTCCAACCATCTGGATAAGGGGCTGGCAGCCTTTTCTTTGGAGAACAGTGACATTATCAAAATTGAATGCTTGTGTCTTTCTGGTTCTCTGTACAATGGAACAGGAGGAGCCATTGGATTGGAACTAAAATCCTGGCATCTTCTTTTTTTTCATTTCAGATTTGGACAGCACTTCTGTGGGGGCACTTTAATATCCCCAGAGTGGGTGTTGACTGCTGCTCACTGCTTGGAGAGGTATGTTCGGGGACAGCGGACATAGGCCTTGCCCTAGACTTCCTCCCTCCTCCCTGCCTGCCTGCCTTCTATGATAGGGACACCTGTGCCCAGGGTGCGTGTGCAGACGGCAGTGATACAACTGCCAGGGTCACTGGATGAGAGATAAGTGTTGCTAGAGAGGCTCTGCAGAAGGGAGCCCCGGGGTGGGAGATTTGGGGGGCAGGATTGACAGCAGGACAGAGTGGTCACAGCAACAGGCATCGGTCTCTGACCCCGCAGTGCCAGTTCTGGGAAAATCGTGCATTGTGTTTCTCGTCACTCTGAGGTCATTGGTTCTGGTGGCTGTGGGTCACGAGGGGCCATGACATCTCTACGGCAAAGAGCACCCAGTGGGTGGGCTGGGCCGTACTTTGCTTGTGACTTCATTGCTTTTGCTAGGTCTTCAAGACCTTCCTCATACAAGGTGATCCTGGGTGCACACAACGAGGTGAATCTTGAATCAGATGTTCAGGAAATTGAAGTGGCGAGGCTGTTCTTGGAACCCACCCGAGCAGACATCGCCCTGCTGAAGCTGAGCAGGTACGGCCGGGCCCTGTGGCTCCTACCTGCAACCGAGTGAAGATGTTTGTCTCAGACCTGAGTTTTAGGAGCCATAACCATGTAGTGGTAGCAGAGAGGGACCACTGTGATATGGAAGGCACAGGGCTTGGAGGAACAACATCAAACTCCATCAGAAAACTAGGACTCAGTAGCCACGCATGGCGGTGCACGCCCGTAGTCCCAGGATCACAGGAGTGAGGCCAGTCTCAGTAACTTAGGAAGCTTCTCAGCCACTTAGTGAGACCATGTTTCAAAATAAAAAAATAAAAGGTCTGGGTGTGTAGCTTGCAAGTAGAATGCCCCTGAATTCAATCCCTAGCACAAACAAACAAACAAACAAACACAAGAAAATCAGAACTCAGCTCCAGTCCTGCCTCATACCAGCTGTGGTCCTGGAAAAGGTACCCAGGACTCAGTTTCCCCCTGTAGCAAAAGAATGAATTGAAATCTGAGCCTCCCTGTAACCCCTAAAATTTAATATCCACCAGCAAATGTGCTTTCGTGACCATGACCAGAGAACAATTTGAACTAATTTCAGGCTGAGGAGTCTCCCTTCACAAAACATGTTTGAGAGAATCAAACACGATTATGTATTTCAAATCACTTAAAAACAACAACAATGTAAAAAACAAAGCAAAACATGTACAAACAAAGGCAAACTATATCATCACCACCTTCTGTGGCTTTTTTTCTTGCTTAAAAAAAAAAACCACTCAGTGCTAAATTTGCTTATGTCATGAGATTAGGAATGTTTGGAGATAGGTCCCCGGGGGGTGGGGGTGGGGGACGGCTCACCAGCATCTGTTTTGAGAAGGGCACATTTGGGACGGGCAGCAGGCATGAAGTGCTTTAGCTGAGCCTGAGGGTTCCAGATGACCATGTGACGAGGCTGCGGCCAGGAGTCCATGCCTACTCCTCTAGGCCTGGCCAGAAATGCAGGGAGATTTTTCTGGATCTGTAAACTGAGAGCTGTTGTCGTGGGATGTTTCAGTGCTCTAGGGAGGGGAAAGGGACCTCTCATGGCTTAGCCTAAAATGTAGTTGATTTTCTTTATGTTCCCCAATGAGAACAGCAAATATATCAGTACAAGGTCTCCTCTCTTCATGGTCCCTGGAGACTTGTCGGCGTGATATAATGGCTTAAGCAAATAATCTGGTAAATTTGGGGGCCTGGAAATGTCCTGTGATAGGCTGCTGGGGGTTCACATTCCCCTCACCCCAAGGCCTGAGTGTCCAAGTGCGCCATGAAGGAACCCGTGGTGTGGGATTCTGGTGCCTCTGGGAAAGTGTGCCTGCTTCTCATTTCATATTTTATATCTTTAATTTCTGACTGTTTTTCTCCCTGGATTCACTAAAGCAGAATCAGGTTTAAACATCAAATCTCTAATGTTTGAGAGTCCCTAGAGCTGGCAGCATGTGACGGTCCTTTGAAAACAAGCGCATTTGACTTAGGCAGAAAGCTTATTTCCCAACCTGTCCTCCGTATCCAGCATTTTCCTGGATCCTTAAAACTGATCCGGTAACATTTCTGGATGGAAGTGAGGATCTAAAAGGAGAGAGTAGCTCGTGTTGGCCACGCAAGCTTTGCTGTTACTACAGCCTGACGGCACACTTCAGCTAGAGGTTCCACCTGCTGACTGATGCCCCAGGAATTAACGTAAAAGGATGTGCTTGGTATGAGATCCCGACCAGATGCAGGCGACAGTCCCAAGCGTCTTGTACACCACCGATGCTGCTAAAATGAAACCTTATATTGTTGAGTGAGTTCATAGCAAAACGTGAGAGAATGAAAAGCTGCTCCCTGTGTCAGCGAAGTGGGGCGCACCAGCTCATGGGGTTCTGGGGTCTCGAGGCAGGCAGCATCTGGATGTGGGTGATCGGCACACAAATGGGAGATGCTCCGGCAGGGCTGCGGGCTGACTCTTCACGTTTCCCTTTCAGCCCAGCTGTCATCACCAGCAAAGTGATCCCAGCATGTCTGCCGCCCCCAAATTATGTGGTTGCTGACCGGACAGAATGTTACATCACTGGCTGGGGAGAAACTCAAGGTGAGATGAATTCCGGGGTCCACACGATCAGTTAACGTCACTCTACAGCTTACACCATACAGGAGCGTTTTAAAGAAAACTGCACAAAACCCCCTATGTGATAATGTGGTCCAGCCCCTCCTGATTTTGTCTGAGCACCAGCCCATGTCTCCATAATCAGTCTATCAAGGGACATGGGGAGGGGACTGTTTCCTTGAGTCTCTAACACCATAATTGCAAGGTTAATGTTGCTCCCTCAGGTAGGAAGGTTTTGCCATAGCCCACACGCTAAAGGTGGGAGGTGATTTTTTCATATGAAGTTAGCTATACTTACAGCGTTCCCAAACATGGCTGGCTTCTGGAAAAGGAGAGCCCAGGACCCAGGCCATAGGATTGCACTTGTACTGGTTGATGAGGCAAGGGTGTAGAAGAAGACCTTCATGCGGGGCGGAGTATCACCTGGATGGACCTTTCATTTCAAAAAAGATTTTGTGGCTTAAAAAAAGATTAAAGGCACTGGTCTCATTCATTTCAAGCCTGGCTTCCCTCTTGGTGCTCTTCCTCCTGCTTTTGAAACCTCATCTCCTTGATCTCCCACTCCCCTTTCCTGCACTGCTGAATAATTTAGGGTACCACGGCCAAGGAAGGGTCAACTTGACCATCAAAGTGTACCGTATGGAGGTGTCAGGTGTACCCAGTCTTTTGCATTTAAAAAATCGAGGTACAGGAGCTGGGCGTGGTAGTGCATGCCTGTAATCCCTGAGACAGGAGGATAGATCGTGGGTTGGAGGATAGTCTTGGCAACTTACTGAGGCTTTAAGCAACCTAGTGAGACCATGTTTATTTGTTTGTTTATTTATTTATCTTGTGGTACTGGGGATAGAACCCAGAGGCATTCTACCTCTGAGAGATACTCCCAGCCCTATTTTTTATTCTTTGTTTTGAAATAGGGTCTCACTGAGTTGCAAAGGGCTGAGGCTGTCTGCTAATCATGATCCTCCTGTCTCGGCCTCTAAAATTCTGGGATTTCAAGCATGTGCCACTATACCCAGCTGAGACTCTTTTAAAAACAAATAAAAAATAAAAAAGGGTGAAGGTGTAGCTTGGGGGTAGAATGGGCCTGGGTTTAGTCCACCATTAGCACCTCCACCACCACCACCACCATCACCACCACCACCACCACCAATAAGCATCACATAACACATGTGTGGTTTCCCTGATGGAATCCAATAGTCCCTGACCCTCAATCCCAGCCACTGGTTTGTCTGTCCCCACCCATCTCTCACCCATGTATTTCCAACTACCACCCTGCACTTGGCTCCCGGGCTCTCCTGCTCTTGTCACACATCTACTAGGAGTGCGATTCTCAGAATATTCACTAACTAGGAGCAGTCACATAACAAAACATAGGCCTACCTACTCAATTTCCCACGGCAATGATGACTGACCAATCAGTGTTCTGTTTCTCAATGTAAGATCAAACCCTCCCTCCCCTCTTCCTTCCCTTCAGGTCTCTAGGCTTCCCCTGACTTTGATATTCCCAACCCAGAGGAGGGGCTCTTCCAGGCCAGCCTCATTTCCCCTCCCCTGGTGCGTGCAGGGGTCCTTCTGCTGGACTTTGCTTGCTGCCTCCCCCTCACCTCCCCGCCAGTTTTGGTCTTGCAGTCACCAGCACCTTTCTCTGCTTCGGCCACAGGATGGCAGCACCTGCACACAGACCTCAGGAACTTCCTGAAGGTTTTTCACTGTGTCTGGCTGTTGTCTGTCTTGCTCAGAAAGCAGCTAACAAGAGCAGCACCATTCGGACTGACTGTTATACACAAGATATTGTTGAGATAGGCACTCCCTCCACTGATGCACTCCAATCAAACCTCCCTCCGGCCCCCAAGCCCCAAGCTTTCCTGGCCAGGCCTTCCTGCCAGGCAGTTCTGCGGCCGGGGCTGAGCTGGACTGTGAAGCCCGACATGGACACAAACTTCCCGTGGGCCCTGTGATCTCCAGAGTGACCATGAACTTTCTGAACCTCATGAAGACCACCTGGGTTGTCAGAGTCTCAAGGGGAAGCACAGGGTACCCTTTCTGTGCTCTTCTGACCCTAGCTTTGCAAAGATTTGTTGCAAAACTTTGGTGAAAGTTGGGCTTGCAAAATCTAGATTATCTGTGAAAATACTGGGTGTGTCCATCTGGGAAAGCAGCATTTCCTTTGGCAATCTTGCCAATGCTCTATTTCAATTTGGCAAAGCACGTGCGCGCGCGCGCACACACACACACACACACACACACACACACACGCACATACATACACATACACACAAAGAAAAAAATCAGGTTTTCACAAAAAGAAATACAACTGGTAAAACAAGCATATAGAATAATGTTCCTTCTCCTTAAACATCAAAGAAATATGGATTAAAATGAACTTGGACAGTTGTCACCTATTATAGTAGCTAATGTTTTCTTTTATTTAACTAGTATTTCTAAAAGGTATTATTATCATTATTAGGTACTGGGGATTGAACTCAGGGTCATTGTGTCTTTGAGCTACAACTCCAGCCCTTTTTAATTTTGAAACAGGGTCTCGCTGAGTTGCTGAGGCGCTTCCTAGGTGGCTGAGGCCAGCTTCAAACCTGTGATCCCCCTGTCTCCGCTTCCCTAGTACTGGCATGATAGGTGTGTGCCGCCACGCTGGCTTATAATGTTTTAAAATATTATAATAGCAATACTTATAAGGGTGTGGTGAATTTATTTTCTAGTGGCATTTCACAGTGTTATATCCTTTTAGAAAATAATGTGGGAATGCCACTAGGAGCCCTAAACATGTCTCTATAGTTTCTGGGAACTTAGACTTAAGAAAGTTAACACAGAATAAGAATGAGCTGTGTGAACAGAGACGCAGAGCAGCGGGGGCAGGGCAGGGGCTGGCAGGCGTGGGGGCGAAGTACCTGGGCAGCGACTCCACAGGCCAGAGTTCAAGGCAAACGGCAAGCGCTCTCCAGCCTGGGGTCTCCTGACCAAGCAGCAGGACTCGTCAAAGTGCCGGCGCCACACCATCTTACCAGCGTGGGCCTGAAAAGCGTAATTCTCAGTAAACGATAGCTACTCAATATACACAATATAAAATTATTTTAACCAATTTGGAGGATACAACTGAGTGGTACTGACTACATTACCAATGTTGTATGACCATTATTCCAAAAGGAAACCTCATGGGTCATCAAGCAGCCACTGCCCAGCCAAACATGAGAAGAAGACTGTAGTGTGCTGTCTCTCATGTGTGAATATATTATATATACATATATACATATATACATATATACATATACAGGATTTGAAATTGTACAATGATATGGGCGGTAAATGAAGTATAAAAAGCCTGAAAAAAGAACATAAAAACAACAATTGTATTTCTCAAACTCTCATTACATCTTCAACAATTATTTGTGCACAGTTTTAAAGGAAAAGTAAAAAGTAAACAAACCACAAACGCCCAAACACCATGGTGAAGCCCGACTGTTAAATGCAGGCTTCGGGAGCATACCACCTTACATGATGTTTATGCCTTCAAGGCCCAGCAGCAGTTCTAACAGTACTAGGGCCGGCTCCTTGTGCTCTCCAGCCGCGCACACAAACAAAGGAGCTCTCAGCGGAGCTCTGTTGTTCTAGAAGTTTCCTCATGGACATGTGTCGGATCCGGTAATTGTTTCTCTAATTTAAACACAGGGACTTTTGGCGCTGGCCTTCTCAAGGAAGCCCAGCTCCCCGTGATTGAGAATAAAGTGTGCAATCGCTTCGAGTATCTGAACGGAAGAGTCAAATCAACGGAGCTCTGTGCTGGGGATTTGGCTGGCGGCATTGACAGCTGCCAGGTAAGAAAAGACTAGAGAGACCCAAGTTGGTCTTGGGCTGGCCTGTCTCAGCTCCTTGGATATTTCAGTCCCAAGGTGGTAAAGTCAAGAAGGATTTACCAACTCAAGGCCCCAATCCCAGCGCTGCTGAGAACCCCTCGGGTCTGCCCTGGGATGAATATGCAGAAAATCTGGGCAATTTCTCAGGCTGGGATCAGGGCGTCGCCTCCACAGGCCACTGACCTCCCTGTGGGCTGCTAGGTGGGAACGGGGCTCTGGGGTCCAGGATGGAGAGTGCACCACTTTACAGCTGTGCTCAGGCTAGTCGGGTATGAAAGAAACTGCAAAAAGGAATGGGGAAAGTATTCACAAAGGATTATTTCCCAGGGAAAGTAAAATAGTGTGTTTTTGCTGAACACACTTTGCTAAATACTTGCAGCTACAGCTGTTCAAATGATATATCAATCATTTCTGATTTCAAATACTGGGGAAACTTACATATGGATGGAGGAAGGGTGACATCCCATAATAAAAGGCTGCTTAATCCTCACGTGTACTTTGCCTTCCCTCTGTCTAGGGTGACAGCGGAGGACCTCTGGTTTGCTTCGAGAAAGACAAATACATCATACAAGGAGTCACTTCTTGGGGCCTTGGCTGTGCACGCCCCAACAAGCCTGGTGTCTACGTTCGTGTTTCAAGGTTTGTGACTTGGATCGAAGCAGTCATGAGAAGCAATTAATTGTCTGGGAGATGGAGAAGCATCAACTTCCCCAGAAGCTGGAACACTGCTCCCGAATTTAAAATGCTCAGAAATAATTGACAGTAATCAAACTAAGGCACAGTACTTCGCTACCCTCTTCCTCCAACCCTCAGTATTTTTTTGTATTATTGTGGATACATTTTTCCTGTCCATGGACTGCTGGATTCTGTAATAATAAGGCAACATAACTTTGACATTTGTTGAAAACAACTCTGTACTTACTTTAATTTTGGAGGGTGATATCTTCAATATTTTCATGCTTTGCATTCATCCTACCAATTCTAAATAAACAGACTGACGTGACTTAGCTCGCATTCGTCAGGAGCAGTACTGGGAAGCCTGTAGGATCACAGGGCAGACAGCCGCGCAGCCCCAGGAAGTCCCCCGTGCATCTGACCTGGGAAACTCAAGATGGTCTGACACACATCTTTAATGTCTTTCTTGCTGGCACTGACTTGAATGTTTTTAAGTTGCCACACATATGGGGAGTTGGGAGAACATGTTCTATTCTTGGGAATGTAATCTGTTACTGACGACTTGACTTTAGCCCAGCCCAGGGGACAGGGTGTAGAGTTGTAGATTGTGGTGGGAACCGGGCAATGGCCGTGTAATACAAGGCCAGCTAGGAATCTGAGTATTATCCTCGGTCACATCTGCCTGTAGGAATGGTGCCAGAAGCGTGTAAAGGGGCAACACAGTGATGCTGAAGGTGGACCACTCGTTTTTCATGAGTAATTGGCCTGGTTTGGAAACACACAACATCGGCTGTGAGGTAGAAATAGCATTTTTCAGTGACATGTGTTTTAACAATTTAAAAACTTTTATTGTTACCAAACAAAATATCACTTAAAATACAATTCAAAGGTGACAGTATCAAAGGGCATTGGCCACCTCCCAGCAAAGAATGCCAAGTAAAGCAAAGCCACTAGTGTCCGTGAATGGGGTGGACGCTCACAAAGCTGCGTCGGCTCTGGTGGCGGATACGATACTTGTTTTTGATGTGCTTTAAATGCTAAGAAGTTATTTTACAACTGGCACACACATGCTATACACTGTCACACATACAGGATCTCCATTAGAAATCTTCCTTTCTATTGGCCTGGTTTCTCTTTGGTACCGATTTCGCTTGTCCACCCAGTTTTTCATTAAAAGAAATTAGGCATACGATATACTTTGTGTCTGAAAATAGAATAGATGGGACACACGAAGCAGAACACGAGACTTGTGCTTAAGTTCCATGTCTCAAGAAAAGTCTTGATAACAAAAAAAAGAAAGGTCAAACCCCTTATTAGTGCAAAGAAAGTAATTTATGAAGCTTCTGCTAACTCTTTAAAGCATGGATAAAAGTGACCTTTCCTTTAAGTGAAAATGTAAGTTTTTTCTTTTTCTTCCCCTCTCCCACCCAAGAGGAGACAAAAGTGCCAAGCTAGAGTGAGAATTCTCCATGGTTTTATGGTTTTCACTCTTGGCCACAGACATCAATGGAACCGAATTCACAAATATAATATAAATATCCCTCTACTTTTAAATTCCTAAGGCCCAGGAAACCATAATCCGTGTTTTCTTTTGTAAAGAATGGAATCTGTGGTTCTAAGTGTCCACTAAAGGAATACTAAATATATCCCAAATAATATCAGGACTCAAACCTGATTTTATAAACAGTAGGACCAAATCCTTAAATCATACAGCAGGCCTGTCCTTCCTTATGGAAGGAGCCCCAGGTGCTGCAGAGGTGGGCAGCAAGACTGACTACTGCACACGCTGGGAAAGCTAGGAAACTCAAGGGCACCCAAACAGAGGCTGAGCCCTGGGCCCAAGTCCTCAGTCCAGTCTCTTCATCAGCAGGGTTCCCCAATCTCCCTCCTCCCCAGCTCATCAGAGCACTCTGTTCAGGGCCATATTGCTTGTTCAGATCTGAAAAACATACTTCTGGGCTCCTTTCCTGCATTCTGAGTTCACACATCCCACAATCTTGATGAAGCTGTCTTGAGAGTCCATGGTGGGGACATCTCTTATCCATCTTTAACCAGAAGGGTCAGAGACCACTGCTCCAACAACAGAAAACGCCCGGGAAGGGCTGTGCACCTAGCAGGCTCTTGCTAAATGAGCCACATGTTACATAATCCCAGAAATATCGATAGTATGATAAACCTAGCTCACCCAACATCATATAAAAATACCCTGGAGAATTTGGATGTCTTCATACGGTAGTGAAGACACCTGGATCGGCACCACAGCTTGGGGCTGAACGCAGAGGCACATCTCTGGAGGCTGGGCTTCTCAACAGGGTCGGCTCCCAGACAGCAGGATTTCCTTCTGGACTTGCAGGGGCCTCAGAGGTGGGCGCTGGAAACCTGCGTTTTCTTTTTCCTGCCATAATGATAAAAAATGTGAACTTACAAAACAAACGAGCAAAGATAAAGTCCTTGTGAAAGGCCGCAGCTAGTCAAGTCTTCTCACTGTCGCTCAGCAGCAGAGTCTGGTTTAAGGCAGAACGTCTCCTACAACCTAGCTCAAAGGTCACAATAATGGTCGCCAAACTCAGTTTGACCTGCTTAAACACTGAGCGGGGGTTAACTGGCATCGTGGAATATAGTAAGTTCCCCATAAATTTTGACTAAACACGGTTTGGAACTGAGCTTTTGAGGAGAGCAAAGGGAAGCAGAAATGAGCGAGTAACCTGCTATGGACTTAGAAGGGCGCACGCTGACGGTGATTTGGTGCTCAGTAGTTTGGGCCCAAAATAAATAATCATAGGTCATAATTAATGAATAGGACGGTAAGCTCTACTTCTGCTAGGTTGTCTCTAAGGAGTGGGGACTAAGTATAATCAATTTATCCAGCTTTTATTATGAAAAATTACGAACATATACACATTTTTAAAAAAGAATTTGTGTAACTTAAATTTCTGCTGATTCTTCATGCTTGAATATCGGCTACCAAACAAGAATATTGGATGTTAATTTTCCCATTAATATTTAGACCTCTTCTCCTCCAAAACCCTGCTCTACCCCCAGTTGTTTAATTTTTTTTTTCTGTGGTACTGGGGCTAGAACCCAGGGGCATTCTACCCCTGAGATACACCCCCAGCCCTATTTTTTAGCCTTTATTGTGAAACAGGGTCTCACTGAGTTGCAGAGGGCCTCACTAAGTAGCTGAGACTGTCCGCAAACCGCGATCCTCCAGTCTCAGCCTCCCAAATGCTGGGATTACACGTGTGTGCCACCATGCCTGGCTCTATTCTAATTTTAATGACTGAGTTGGAAGAAGAGTCCTGGTCTGAAATGACTCACTCTTCCTCCATTTTTTCCTGATATGTTAGGAAACTTGACCTCTGACTGGCTTGTGGATCAAGAACAACACAGGCCCCCGCTATCAAAACTGGCAGTGGCCAGTGGGCAGGATCAGTGCGAAGGCAGGGCCTCTTGATGGAACACTGATGCTGGTGTGTTCACTAGTGAGGCAGAAAAGTCAACAAAGAAGGGATGGGGTGCCTGAGCGCTGGATCCCAGAAGCCCCAGGACCTGTGCTCAGGCATGGGCCCCCACAGCCAACACGAAACTCCTTCTCCTTTTTGACCTGTGAGCCTGAAGGAGGAGAAACTCCACCTCTGGTGTGCAGCTCTTATTTTAGGAGGGCCTCACGTCCTTCCTCCGAATATGCTCCTTTTCCTGGTCTTCTAGCATGACTGTGATGGGTGACGGGCCTGGGCACCCCCTGACACAATGAGCTGAGCACTTCTCCTTCCTGGATGAAGTAGGATCCTACCGTCCTATGGGATGGCTCAAGAGGACATCACACTATCTTACTGACTTTAATCCATTTACTTTATTAATTTTGTCTTGTAAAGTGGCAGCGTCATAAAGAGAAACTCTCAAACTTTAGGTAGCAGCACCCTAAGGTGAAGCTTTGGGTGGGAGGTAGGCCACTACCCATCGCTGTCCCTCCAAAGCCTGGGAATCGGCTTGGGTTCCCTGGGGAGAGAAACACCTACACATCTGACTGGCTCCTCCCATCAGTAGGCAGCCAATGGGATACGACCAGTGGTCTTTCTTAGGGAAGTTCTGGGGACAATTAACCAATTTTAGTTTTCAAAATAGCATCGGGAAACAGGGCAGTGAGATCACCGTACAGGTTGGCTACATCTTGCAAAGCTCTGTAGGTCTGGTAATAAACTCATGAGACCTTGGTGATGCTCACTGGCCCCTGGAGAGGGTGCTGGTACCTGGTTAAAAAGTGGATTTGGAGAGGGGGGTTTCCAGTCCTGGGCGGAGCAATACTCACTTTTAAAAATTTAACTCACAAATAAGATGAAGCATAAAATGAAACTCTACAACAATGGGTCCGTTTTCTCAACAACATCCTCCCCCAGGTGGCATGATGCTGTTTTTATTTAAAGCGTGTTGAATTTTGCAGTTTCCCCACAATACCTGCCAAGCTTTTCCACATCTTCCACAGTCTCCGGCAAGACAATGCCCTTGGTTTCAGGCAAGAGCATTACAAGGCCCCCGCAGAGCGACGCCAGGACACCTAGGGGCAGGGAGAGGCGTCACCGCAGGCTCCTGGCGACCCCCCCATGGCACTCTGCAGGCTCCACCCTCCTGGATCTTCATAGCAAAACTTCACCCAGCTCGGCTCTCCCCGATTTCAAAGTTCCTCTCCTCCCTCAGACCCTGCGCAGTGCGTGGTCCTTGCACTTGGTCTACACTCATTCACACACTCATTCAACAGTTACGCGGTATGTCACTCAGTGACAGGGATAAGCTCTGAGAAGTATGTCTGTAGGCAATTTCACCGCTGTGCCAATACCACAGCGTGTCCTCGGGCAAACTCAGATGGCTACGACGGGTGGTTATAAGCCTGTGGGACCACGGTGGTATGTGCTGTGGTCGCTGACAGAGCCAGGGATTGTGTTTACTGAGCCTCCCGCCCCCTCCAGTGCCAAATACTTGCATTTCACCTGTCCCACCAGGGAAGGGGCCACAGCTGGGTCCCTCCACTTCTGTTTGCCAACACTAAAACCTCCTGGCCTTCTATCCTTCCCGTCCCTACCATCAAGTGACACTAAGACTTGTCCGCGCTTCTGCCCAAGGACAGGCTTTGCCTGGGTCCTTCTGGGTTTTGTTTTGTTTTTGGCACTAGAGACTCAACTCAGGAGCAGTCTACCTCCAAGCTCTACTCCCGGCACTTTTTATTTTGAAACAGAGTCTTGCTAAGTTGCTGAGGCTGGCCTTGAACCTGTGATTCCCCAGTGTCAGCCTCCCGCTTACTGAGATTACATGCACCTTAAGTCTGTCTTTTTGGGCTCCTCACATGGGTGATCAATTCACTCACTCTGGCTTCTTCAACTATTGGTAGAAGCAGCTGAACTCTTATCTTCCCCTGCTAGCTTCACCCCGCCCTCCAGTTTCCCTCCTCCCTTTCTGCTCTTTGGAGCTAAAGTTCTTGAAACTTCATCCTGCCCTTGTTTCTTCATACCCTCGTGGTACACGGGTAAATGTTTAACAACCAGCTCTGGAAATAAAGCCCAGACTTGCAGCTCTGCCTACTCCACTGCATGAACCCTGCCCCTCCCAGCCGGGGACAGTCCAGGCCGCCGTGGGACCTGCCTGAACGTGGCTTTGGGAAGAGACGGGTTAACGCTCCCTTCCATGGCACTTCTACCATTACGACAGAGCCGCTGTCCCCCCAGAATACGCATCATAGCAAGAATGTGGAAAAGAAATTACACACCACTGAAATATGTGTGATCACTAGCTCTGTTTTTAATATATCTTAGATGCTGTAATTTTTTTTTTCGGTACTGGGGATGGAACCCAGGGACATTTTACCTCCAAGCGACACCTCAGCCCTATTTTTTAGTCTTTATTTTGAAACAGGGCCTCGCTGAGTTGTAAAGGGCCTCACTAAGTAGCTGAGGCTGGCCATGAACTGTGATCCTCCTATCTCAGCCTCCCGAATGCTGGGATTACAAGTGTGCGCCACCATGCCCGGCATTGCTGTAATTTTTTTTAGCAATGGCTGTACTTAACAACTGGCTCACAAAATTCTTGAAAACACACTTGCTCTGCTGAGGGGGGATGAACGTTTCCACACCCCACTTCAAACTCACGTAAGACCCCACCTCACGAGCCAGGTCACCAACTGCTGCCCGCCACCAGATGCAATGGCGCTCTCCTGGGCCTGATGGGTGGGTCGGGTGTTGAACCCACCTTCCCTGGGCTTCCCTGTCGGCTCACTCTCCTAGCTCTCCTCCTCTCCTCTCCCGCCCCTTCCTGTCTCTCTGTCCTGTCCCTAGTTCCTTCCCCAGCTCCATTGGTCTCCTACATTCATACGCTCCCAAATCCCATCCTGGGCCACACCTCTTGGGCTCAGCAACAGCCTCCTGGGGTCTCAAGTTCTGATCTGGGTTTGTGGACGTCTCCAGCTCTGGGCCACCATGTCCACCTCCACCGGCTTTGCCAACCGTCCCGCTGCCATTTTGACTCCCACTGTGTTTCCTGAACCTGCCTCTCCCCTCCATCCCCCGCCGGCATTGCCACCCGGATCTGGTCACAGCGGTCTCCTCACTGCTCACAATGCCCCCTTCTGAGCCATCTGTCTACCTGCCATCAGAGCTCTATTTCCCAAAGTGCAGATCTACCCGTGTAGGCCCCCGTGCAAGGCTGTGCAGTGGCTTCACACTGCTGTTTGGATAAAGAACAAGGCCCCTGCTGGTCTGAGGACACCCTCTGTGATCCGTCCCTGGCGACGACTCCCTTGAGGCCCCACTTCACACACTAGACCTTCCTTCCACGGCCTGGAGCTCAGAGACGGCCTTCGCCCTGCCTGGAGCACAGCACACACCTCTGGTGCCGGTGGGTGGCGTCCTCCATCCTCAGAGCACGGCTTTCCTCCTTGCCTCCTCCCTCCCAGCCTCTCGCTGGACTCAAGGGGCAGGTGTCCCTGTAGAGCACCCCACCAGGATTTCAGCCTTCATCACACCCACTGCTGATGGGTGCTGAGAAACTCGTCTCTCTCCCCAGCCAGCCCTGGGAGGGAAGGGCCTGGCCCGCTCCTGTGGCAGCCCAGGCAGCTGCAGTCTCGCACGAGTAGGCTGATGGGTCTCCGAAGCTGCTCTGTCTTCGCTGGGCAGGGGCGTCCTCCCTCTTTGCTCTCCTTTGCTGGCTACAGAACTAACAAGAGCCAGGTGTGGTGGCATACACTCGTAATCCCAGGATTGGGGAGGCTGAGACAGGAGGATCTCCATTTGAGGACAGCCTCAGCTACTTAGTGAGCCCTTTGCAGCTCAGTGAGATACTGTTTCAAAATAAAAGAATAAAAAATAGGCCTGGGAATGTAGCTGGGAGGTAGAATGCCCCTGGGTTCAGTCCCCAGTAACACACACACATACAAACACACACACACACACACAATCACACATGCACACAGAATTAACACAGAACTGATCAAATACCATTAAATGATTTGAAATAATCTTGTTTTATGCTTGCTGGTGTCAAGTGGCTAGAAGCTAACTGTTTGTCCTTAGCACTGCCAAAGGAGTTCAGCGTGAATTAGAATGTATATCTTCATGGATTCAGTATTTTCATTCAGATTTCGGCTGTTGAACAACAAATGAAAAGCATTCTCTCACCAGAGTGAGGAGGTGGAGACAGAGGCCAAGGAAGAGGCCCCCGTGTCCTGTAGTCAGGAGGGCGGAGCGGGTGTGCGGCAGCACCCGAGAAGCCCCGGCTGAAGGACCCAGGTCCTTCCCTAGACTGGAGCACAGCGGCTCACCAGGCTGGAGGACCAGCGGTGGGGAGGAGGCCGTGGACCTAGGGACACGAGGGGGTACGGTATGTATGGAAGTGATTTCGTATTGCCTTTTTGGTCAGCATAGCAGTTTTAGCATCAAAGTAATTTAAGATATGATATTATTAGTTATCAAACATTTAAAAACATACTTGGCCAGGTGCAGCGGTGCGCACCTGTAATCCCAGCACTTGGGAGGGTGAGACAGGAGGACTGCAGGGTCAAGCCCAGTCAGCAATTTGTCAAGACCCTCAGCAACACAGCAAGATCCTGTTTCAAATAAAAATATGAAGGGCTGGAGTATAGCTTGGAGGGAGAATGCTCTGGGTTTAATCTCTAGTACCAAAATAATGGTAGTAATAATAATGGTATAACTAGTGCTCAGGCTGATGTTTAAACACACTGAAGATCCAATTTGGTTCCCTAAATTATTTTATTTAATTTCCCAATACAATAAAAGCATTTTGTAGTATTTGATTTTAACTCAAAACCTAAACAAAGAAATCTAACTTAAACACTGTTTATTAACACCCCTTAACATAAAGTAACTTGAAACCATTTAGGACTTCAAATTTGGTTGTGATCAGATTGGCCCCTCAAAACTGAAACTGATGTCAAAAGAAGATGAAATGGACATTATTAATGTCAAATCTAGCGTTATAGTTTCCATTAATGCAAAGAATGTGGCTGAGAGCACTAAAAGTGCATACAGAATATGCTTTAGCCGGGCACGGTAGCTCACATCTGTGATCCCAGCGCTTGGGAGGCTGAGACAGGAGGATCACAGGTTCAAGGGCAGCCTCAGGAAGAAGGGAGGCGCTCAGCAACCTAGGGAGAGCCTGCTTCAAAACAAAACATAAAACAGGACTGGGAGTGCATCTCAGAGTAAAATGCCCCTGAGTTCAATCCCTAGTAACACACACACACACACACACACACACACACACACACACTTTATGAAGCTCTTACCAAAGATGATCAGAGGGAGTTCCAGCCACACAGCGGCTAGTCGAAAGAGTAGAAATGGGGCTATGATTCCCCCAAAATCACACATACCTGAACACAGCGAAACCCCAAAGTTTCTGCAGAATAAGAAGGAGGTTTAAATGAAAACTACTCAGGTCAATAGAATCAAGGCATTAAGCATTCAGACATGTTAAACAACAGGGAAATCCTGATGATACTTTCCATATCTACCAGTTTTTAACTTTGAAAACTACAACTCTCTTGCCCCGGAGGCAAACTTTCTACATCCCTCATAGTGGGGCAGCGAGGAGGCCTCCGGGGCTGGAGGAAAGACTTCCACTCCTTGGCAGCTCACCAGTCCCCCCCCCATGACACGCAGGTGCCCTCGGGACGCCTGCTTGGCCACGGTGTGCCCACGGGAGTGTTCCCCCATCCCAGCAGGCCGGCGTGTCCTAGCCCACACGCGACGTCTTGTGGCCCTCACAACCAGCTGCTTCCAAATGCGAAGCGTGATGAGGTCAGAGGAGAC
Organism: Muscardinus avellanarius; assembly: GCF_963383645.1. Classification (NCBI taxonomy): domain Eukaryota; kingdom Metazoa; phylum Chordata; class Mammalia; order Rodentia; family Gliridae; genus Muscardinus; species Muscardinus avellanarius. The sequence continues at coordinate 111,240,753 of NC_137794.1, read as the reverse complement.
GCCCAGCACTGAAGAAAGGCAGAGCCCGTGAATGCAGACGTAAGCCGCAATTTAACAGGAGCACCAAGGGGTTTCCTGTCCCCAGTTCAGCGCCTTTCCACCAAGCCATGGCTATGTACGAAGGTATTTACGTGAGAAATACTTCTATTGTGGAAGCTGGTAGGCAGCAAGGCAGAAAGCAGCTAGCTAGCACTCAAAGGGCATCTGCTTTTACTGGTGATATTCAGCTCAATGATACGTTATCACTGAGCTAAAGAAACTGTGCTGCGGTGACTTAGGAGAAGTGATATCAGAGAAGTTGGAATTACCGTAAGGTTGTCGGGTATAATTCTGAATTTACCAAGTAAACAATTTCAAAGGCCATGGTTATCCCTAGTCTTCCCAGCGTAGCAACTGTGGTCCTCAACCAGGGCGTCTCTGCAGATACAGAATGTTCAGAAGAGGAGTTAGGAGTCTGATCTCATTAAAATTTTATTAGAAAAAGAAGGGTACTTAGTGTCCTAAGTCTTTTCACGAATGATAGAATCTTCTGATACTAGAGCCAAAATTTAACACCAACCAGGATGATAGCTGCTACTTCAGTGTGCGAGAGGGGTGTTTCTGAGCAACGTTAGAATATAAAAATACAATTCAAGAACCACTTTTTGACACATTTGTAATACCAGTACTTGGGAGGCTAAGACGGGAGGATTGCAAGTTTGAGGAGAGCCTCAACAATCTAGTGAGACCCTGTTTCAAAATAATAAGTAAAATGGGTCTAGGGAGCTGGGCATGGTGGCGCACACTTGTAATCCCAGCATTTGGGAGGCTGAGACAGGATCATAGTTTGTGGATAGCCTCAGCTACTATTTAGTGAGGCCCTTTGCAACCCAGTGAGACCCTGTTTCAAAGTAAAGAATAAAAAATAAGGCTGGGGGTGTAGCTTGGAGGTAGAATGCCCCTGGGTTCCATCCCCAGTACCTCCCCCACACACAAAAAAATGGGGTTGGAGTGGTAGCTTAGAGGTAGAATACCCCTGGGTTAAATCTCTAATTCTAAAAAAAGAAAAAGGGCCAAGGATACAGCTCAGAGGTAGAATGTCCCTTGGTTCAACTCCAGTACCAAACACCAAGACAACACAACAGAACATTTGACAGCTGTTGAGCATCCACTACACTGGACCACGAAACAGATTCTCCAGGCTGTGCCTTCTAGAGCAGGAGTCCACCGGTCCTTTGCGGGGAAGGCAGTCCAAAAGTGCCCGAGAACCCATCCCGTGTCAGGTGCCTACCCTTCCTCTATCTGTATAGATCAGAAAAACTCTCCTGCTGGCCTTGGCTTCTAGAGAGTCCCAAGGCCTGGAGGACTGGGCTTTGGGGAAGGGGGCGTCCATTCAGGGTGTTACTGTCTTCTCATCCCCAATCATGCAACTTTCCCACCCTACACCAAGAAATCATCGAGAAGAAGCCAGCTTCTTACACACTAGTTAGTTCATCCATTTTAAAGTAGATGGTTCAAGACTGCTCTAACTGTGTGAAGAAACTCCCCTTTCCTCCACAGTAACTATGGGAAAGGCCAAACATTTTCTGAGACATTTTCTTTCTTTTTTTTAGGGTAGAAGGCATCCGCTATTTTAATTCTAAAATGTCTGTGCTCTGAGTTTCATAAGAGTTGTGCAACAGGGCATGGTGGCGCACGCTCGTAATCCCAGCATTCAGGAGGTGGAGACTGGGGGATCGCAGTTCACGGACAGCGTCCGCTACTTAGCGAGGACCTTCGCAACTCAGTGAGACCCTGTTTCAAAAATGAAAAGGACTAAAAAATAGGGCTGGGGGTGTAGCTCAGAGGTATAATGCCCTTTGGGTTTCATCCCCAGTATCACAAAAATAAATAAATAAATAAATTAAAAGAGTTATGCAATTTATGTTATTCTTTCCTCCAAGACTTGGTACGAGGACCTGTGATGGTATGCACAAGGTCACATCTGCTCTCCAAAGCAAAGCTAGTACCTGTCACACTCATACAGATGACCACTCAACACTGAACTGGCCTCTTGCCTGCTGGGAGAAGTACTGTACCTTCCTGATTAACTATTTTCTTTTCAGTAGAAAAGTAGGCATGAATGCAGATGAAAGAAGAGAATCAGAAAACCTCAGCTACTTAGTGAGGCCCTCTGCAACTCAGTGAGACTGGGTTTCAAAATAAAGAATAAAAAATAGGACAGGGTCTGTAGCTCAGAGGTCAAATGCCCCTGGGTTCCAGCCCCAGACCCACAAAAAAAAAAAAAAAAGAGAAGAGAATCAAGCTCAGAGTCACATGTGTCCTCTCTCGAGAAGAGTCAACAAAAGCTACAACTCAATAAAACCGCTGCCAAGGGGGGAAGAAGAGGAAAAAAATGGGTCAAGAATCCAGAGTGCTGCTGGGAGCCCCAGATCATGGTGCTTTTATCACAAACTGGCCGAGGATTTGCTGTCTTCCCAGACAAGACACCTGTGGCTGCCACACCAGGGAGTGAGCAGCGTCCCAGCCGTCCTCATGCTCGGGCACCATCTGCTTTGGCACAAGATGGTGGTAAGAATGTGTTTTATTTAAGCTGTGTTTTTTCACAACGTTCAGGGAGGGTGACGGGGAAATGCCTTCTACTCCTGTCTCCGTGTGAGCAGGCATTGCGGGGACTTTCTAAGTGGGGGCTGTGACTCAGATTCACGGGGTTCCAGCCCTATGGGATAGACTCCTGTCTGCTGTGGGGCTGCGAGGGACAAGTCGTCCGCTACTGTGGAAATAGCTTTGTGATCCGGGGCAGGCCCTTGAGCCAGAGGTTTCTTTTGGCAAAACTGCTGTGTGGGCGATGTTCCTGGTCCGATGGCAATTCAGGTGAACAACTGAGGCCAGAGCTGTCCTGTGGACATGCGAGGCAGGAGTGTAGGGTTAAGTTTAAGTTGGCAGCTGTTGAAAGCGCAGCACTAGCTAGAGAGGAAGAGGGAAACCAAGGGGGCTAGATAAACGAGGGGAGGAATCAGAGCAGTGGACAGAGACCTGGCGAGAAGGGGGAGTGAAGGGGAGATGTCATGGTGGAGACAGCGCAAATGATCCCGTGTTCATTTGTGACACTGGCAATATCAGTGTTAATGCTGTGTGGGGGGCAGGGTGTGTGTATACACACGTGCTGTGTGTGTCTGTTCTGTCACTCGGAACCTCACTAAGATGTAGAGTGACAATGAGCCAATTAAAAAAAAAAAACAGCAGCAGCAGCAGGACCTCCTCAACTGCATCCACTGTTCAAGAAAAGCGGCAGGAGCACAGCCCGCCAGCTGCGAGCAGATCACTTTTGCTTGACCAGAAGTGACTGAGACCCTCACTGAAATGCAGTTACATTGCCGGGCGTGGTGGCGCACACTTGTAATCCCAGAACTTGGGAGGTGGAGACAAGTGGGTCACAGGTTCAAGGCCGCCTCAGCAATTTAGTGAGGCCATCCTCAACTTGGTGAGACCCCATTTCAAAATTAAAAAATAGAAAAATAAAAGCCGGGCGTGGTGGCGCACGCTTGTAATCCCCGCGTTTGGGAGGCGGAGACAGGATTGCGCAGGTTCGAAGGCAGCCTTGCTGGCTTAAGAGACCCTGTTTCCAAATAAAATATAAAAAGAGGTCTGGGAGTGTAGCCCGGAGGCAGAAGGGTTCCATCCCCAGTACCACAAAAAAAGAAGAAAATAAAATAAAAATAAAAAATAAGGCTGAGAGCCAGGCATGGTGGTGCACGCTTGTAATCCCCGTGCCTGGGAGGCTGAGACAGGAGGATCGCACAGGTTCGAAGCCAGCCTCAGCTACTTAGTGAGGCTCTCAGCAACTTAGTGAGACCCTGTTTCCAAATAAAATATAAAATAGGTCTAGGAGTATAGCCTGGAGGTAGAAAGCCCCTGAGTTCCATCCCCAGTACCTCAAAAACAAACAAACAAACAAACAAACAAACAAACAGGCTGAGAGTATCGCTCAGGGATAGCATACTCCTGGATTTAGTCACCAGCACCATGAAGGCAGGCAGGCAGGCTGAGACCTAGCACAATTTAACTGTGTGCACACTGGCACAGGCATGCAGCGAGAGATTGCAACACAGCTTATAAATATGCTAACTTCTAGTACCAAGAGGTCTATTTGCTGCTTACCCCTTGGTCTCCTAGGCACTGTCTATGGGGAGTCTACCTTGCTAAGTGAATCCATGAAATAACCAATTCCTACAAATGTCTCTGTATTCGTCATATTTGTTTCCTATATGGGCTAACTGACCCACTGAGCCAGTAACAAAAAGAACCAAACAGAAACCAAGAAACCAAGTTCACACACACACACACACACACACACACACACACACACCATGAAAACCACATGTGGTTAACTTAGATGAAGAACTAGCCAATTCTGTAAAATAGAAAACGTGACGTGATGGAGTTGGTGTCCTTGTGGGCTTTTGGCACAGATTTAATCTGAAAGACTCCTGATCCTTTACAAGCAGAGTCCAGCACCGAACTATAAAGGGACAGAGACTTTGTTTAAGTGTGTAACAAAAGATAAGTCCCTAAAACACTCAGCTGTTCATTAGGAAAAGAAAGCAATTTATTAGAAGTCTAAATTATGTGTCAGCAATTAGGTATGCACATGAAAACCTTTGATCATCCCAGTAATGTGTTAAATTCCTTTTGGAGAAGTAATAGACATCTTTGGGTGCCAATATAAAAAAACACACACATTAAAAATGAGGCTGAGACAGGAGGATTGTGGTCTGCAGACAGCCTCAGCTACTTAGCGAGGCCCTTTGCAACTCAGTGAGGCCCTGTTTCAAAATGAAGAATAAATAAACAGGGCTGGGGGTGTTGCTCAGAGGTAGAATGCGCTTGGGTTCCATCCCCAGTACCGAAAAAAAATTTTTTTTGAAAATGAGGACTAAAGCTAAAACTATCTTTATGAGGACTTAGAAAAGTAATATTCCTCTCCGAATGATGTCTTGGTCAAGCTACTGGAGCTTTAAGGCATAAAACCTCATTTCTTAAGGAAGAATGCAGAATTTAAAATAAAGTTTTGAATCTCCTCTGAATGTGCCATCTGCTCTGAGCTCTGAAATAAAATTGAGTGAAAAGTCCTAATAAAGATATGTAAATTAAGATGTATGAGCTGACTTTTTTTCTTAGAGAAATTAAAAGACAACTTTTTGATTTCAAAAAGAAGATACCCAAATTTCTGGGTTTGTGGCCCTCCTAAACAAACTAAAAAACAGAAGACAGGTATAGATAAGGAATGCTCTCGATCCTCCAAATTCTGAGCAGAGTTCAGAAATCCTCACCCATAGTAGTGAGTCTTAGATGAGGACACAGCCAGAAAGATGATTTCTTTTTCCAGAATTTTCTTCTCAGCCCATGAAACCTGCATGGGAAGCCAGTTGAAGCACTTTCTGTGGGGTAGGCTGAGGGCTGATTCCTGCAGAAGGCTCCTCAGCTTTCTGCACAGGGGACCCATGCTCATGGCCTCAGCAGTGGCCGAGGAGAAACGCCTTTCTAATGTTCCTCTGACAGTGGCTTGGAATCAAGTCCACAAGAGAAAGTGCTAAGTTGGAAGGACAGCTGGAGCCAGGGGAGCCTCTCCTCACATTTGGAACTTGCTTTAGGGATTTGAACCTTATTCTTTCCCCTCATTCATGACCAACGTGTGACTAAGACAACAGCCAAGTCTACAGAATATATAAAATGTCAATTGTCAACAACAGACACGTCTGGAGAATATATAAAACCCGGGGAGAAAGAGAGCCACTCACTTTCAGTCTTGCTGCAAACAACCCTAAAGCATCCGTTGGCAGGTTATAGCTACATGATACCACAGGAGATGGATGAGACAGGTTATAGCTACATGATACCACAGGAGATGGATGAGACAGGTTATAGCTACATGATACCACAGGAGATGGATGAGACAGGTTACTCTTCATCTTGGATTTCCCCGTGTGTGACAGCGTTCTCTATGAAACGCCGATTCCTCCCCCGCCCAGCCGCTTCTGCCTTGATGTGGACACACCGTTGTGAATGCTTGCTTTCTGGAATCACACACTGAAATCAACCCAGTCACTCCGGAACCAGAGAAGACCTGGGGTAAAAGCATTGTGTCATGAAATGATGGGCCGCACTTACAGCATTCAGCTTTCTCCCCACATTGCTAATTTTATATACAATGAACACTTCTTCCCTATTCTCTGTATGATGAGAACCAAATTAAAACACATATTAAATCTATCTATCTATCTATCTATCTAGTCTTAGGGAGCTATGGCTTTAAGTTGAACCCCAAACCAAAAGAGCAGTGAGCGCCTTAGTGTTCCAGATTGTTCCTTTCTCCCTCGGTGGGAATGACGCCACTCGTTCACCTCTCTCCGTCCCCCTCCCACTTTAGCGGCAGGCCATTAGTAAGGGCTAAATGGGCACACACTGACAACCATCATACAGCCCCCCCCCCACTCAGTGAATATGCTAACTCAGTGTAATGCTTTGAATTGTGTCCTCCCAAATATCCACGTCTACCTGGAGCCTCAGGATGTGACCAGACTTGGAAACAGGGTCAGCAGTTAAGACAAGAGAGACACAGAAGAAGGTGTCAAATGAAAATGGAAGCCACAGCCAAGCTCAGGGGCGCACAGCCGTAATCCCAGTCCTTGAGAGGCTGAGACAGGAGAAATGCAGGTTTAAGGGCAGCCTCAGCAAGTAGTGAGACCCTGCTTCAAAATAAAAAGGGCTGGGGGTATAGCTTAGAGGCAGAATGCCCCCTGGGTTCCATCCCCAGTACCCCAACAAAACAAAACTCAAGATAGAGAAGGGAGGTGGAGACTGGAGGATGCCAAGCACAGGCCGGGTCACCAGCAGCAGGCAGGGGAGACGCAGGGAGCAGGGTGCCCCTCGGGGCCTCTGACCTGACCAGCCCAGCCACACTGATCTCACACTTCCAGCCTCCAGAACTGTGACAGTAAACATTTTTGTTGTCTCAAGTCACCAGTTTGTGGTACTTCATTATAGCAATCCTAAGAAACCGAATGCACTCATGGAAAATAAGAGAAATACGGTTTCTGTTACCGCCCAGCATTCTGATCCCACAGGGGACTGACACCTTCGCTTTTCTCTTCTGAAGCTTGGCATATCTGTGGTTTTATCCAAGCAGGGTCTCCTGGTGTCACAGGGATTTGTAAACCTGCAAAGTCTCTTGCAGATGCCTGCTCTGAGCTCTGCAACATTACCATCCTATTTCCTGACCCTCTGAGGACAGGATTCTCAAGGAAAGCCAGTCTCTGCAGACACTGAGCGCCGCCAGGGAGTCCAGGGCTCGCAGAACCGCACTCCACGCCCGGAACGCGGAGGCCCTCACTCGTTCTAATGAACACACTCCTTGGGACCTTAAAGAGCTTCCTCTTTCGGCCCTTGTGTTCTGTGGCAGAGAGCCTCTGGGTTGTGGCAGGGATCTGCCATCCCACCCCAGCCTAGTTCACTCTCTGCATCTCTCCCTGTCATCGTAACTGCTATAGCTGCGAAGAGCGCACCCCTCCTTTTCCTCCCGGGGCTCAAGGGCAGTGCCGAGCTCCTGGACTGGCCTTGGGGACAGTCCTGCTGGACAGTCCTGCTGGTGACTGACTGTCCTTCCTTTTTTTTCTTCCCAGCTTTTTCTTCTTGCTTTCTTTTCTAAGTCTTATAAAGAATTCTGTAGGTTCATTTATCAAAATGACCTGTTAGTATAAAGTGTTTATATCTTTTTTTTTTAAAGTACTGGGGATGGAACCCAGGGGCATTCTACCTCTGAGCTACACCCCCAGCCCTGTAATTTTTTATTTTTTATTTTGAAACAGGGTCTCACTGAGTTGCAAAGGGCCTCACTAAGTAGCTGATGCTGGCTGTGAACTGCAATCCTCCTGTCTTATAGTCTCCTAAATGCTGGGATTACAAGGATACACCACCATGCCCAGCTAGATGTTTATATCTTTTAATGGGTCACAGATCATTCCGAATTAAGAGCTGTGTCTTTGCTCCGTCCCTAACCTCAGCATGACATGGCACCAGTGATACGGTAGATGGATGCTCAGGAAAGATGTTCAACAGTGCTAACCCACCCCAGGAGGAAGTCAGATAAAGTGACTCAAATCAACCCCTCACTAGGAGCTGGGTTTAGTGTAGTACCTGATTACACGGATAAATGAACCTAAAAATTGAGCAAAGAGAAAAATCTGTAGAACCGATTTCTTGTCTCAGTTGTGACACTGATTTAGCAAGGTAGGAACAATACCACCACCAGAGTTGGTGGGGAATCAAGACTGTGACGGATGGCCAGTCCTTAAGACAGTGATTCCCCTGAACTTGATTATTTCAAGTGTTTTAAGCTCTTCGGCAGCTGCCAAAAAGGGGGGGGGGGAGAGTACCTTCTGACAAAAAGGCAGTGATGAGGCACGACACCCCCGCCAAGATGTTGCTCGCTGCGAAGGGGAAGCGTCGTCCAAACCGCTCGATGGTCAGTAAGATCAGGAGAGCGCCCGGCAGTTCCACCACTCCTGAGATGAAGAAATCTATGTAGAGGTTGCCTCCTATGATTCCCAGGCGCATGACCAGCCCTTGGTACACCACTGCACTCGTGAACCTGCAGTGACGTTGGCAGACAGCAGGGAACAAGTGAGAGAGACCCGCACCCGTCTCCAAGGCAGGGCTGCGTTGGAAATTTGACACGAGCTTTTAGATGCAAACACGAGTCGAACTTACCAAGCAAACATAAGTATAAGTGTGCACTTCCTCATTTGGGGGGTTCTCACCAGATCTAAAAAGGATGGATTACTAATTTCCTCGTCTGTAACAGTGATCTGCGTAAGAGAAGCACATTTCAGAAGCAGTAGGTAGCAAGAAACACCTGCACAGTATTAATGGATCCGCTGGATTCAAAGCTAAAGAATCACCATCTCACGAACTGATTGGGCCCTTCCACAGTCGTGTCTAAAACCTGGGAATGAAAACCTTGTCCTCTGGCATTCTGAATAGGTCAAACTCACAGAGGTGCGGTTACTCAGCTGCAAACCAGTTCTTAGGATAATCCCAGTTCTTGTGCTTAAGTGCTCTGAGCAAACACGGAAGTAGATGTATGCCAAGGCAAAATATGTCTGCGTTTGTTAAGTTGGGGGGAAGATGATAGTAAAATGGAAAACAATTCAGATCCTATCAAGTCTACCTTTAATATTAAATCATCAAATCTTACTTTGACAAGGAAAATCATAGGCCTGAAAGTAGCCAGGCCTGATGGTGCAGGCTTGTAATCCGCGTACTTGGGAGGCTGAGACAGGAGGATCACCGGTTCGTGGCCTGCCTCAGCTACTTAGTGAGCCTCTTGGCAATTTAGTGTGACCCTGTTTCCAAAAAATTTATACAAAAATAGGGTCAAAAATTATAAAAAATAGGGCTAGGGGTATAGCTTGGAGGTAGAATGCCCCCGGGTCCCTCCTCAGTTCTGAGAAAAAACCGTCTAAAGCACCACAGATATTTTGTTTCCATCTGTCTGTTGGAATCTGGAAGATTTTTGATCTAGAAAGATTCAGTTCATCTTTAGCCATCTGAGAGGCTGCCACTGTCTTCAACAGGACTGCTTGTTGGCCTACTGTACACAGAGCCCTAACAGGCAAGAAAGCACTAGGACAAATATTCCTTGACTTCTAATCCAGTCTGCCAAAGGTCTCTGAGCGGAGCGCCCTGCCATGACCACTGCCCCCTATTTCCACGTACCCGCATAGTGCACACCTCTGCACGGGGCCCTTTGACCTCCTTGGTCCTGATTTCACCCCCCATTCTGGGAGGTCTTTGCTAACCTCAAATAGAACTGGTGACTTCCAGATTGGTGGCTCCACTTCCCAGACCTTTACCGTAGCCCCTGAGCTTCCCGATGGGTCTGTTCTTTCCCTGGGAGCTCTGGCACTGTAGTGGGCTAGGGACCAAGTCTTTTTTTTTTAAATTTATTTATTTTTATTTATTTATTTTTATTGGTGCAATGTATTCATACATCATAATGGTATAAAGAAAATACTTTTGTAGACATACATGCACACATCGCCCAGTTAGCCCCTACCCGTTCCCCACCCCGTTCCCTCCCCATCCCTCCTTCCCATGCTTGGCTTAGTGGTTGACATCTAATTTTATAGCAATTTATCCAATATTAACGATGATAATCTCACAAAACAGTTTCATTTGTCTGATACCAAGTTTTTGATGACTAAAAGATAACAGTTCAATATTTCTTTTTGCTTTCTTTCTTACCAGAGAATATTTTTTTCTTTTCTTTTTTTTTAGGTGAAGCTATCATACATATATTTATTTATTTTTCAGAAAAAATCTATCCTGAAATGAAATATGGACTCTAGATACCAAAAACAATCTCGAAGAAGAACAAAGCTAGAAGATGTATATTTTCTGATTTCAAACCATATAAAGCTACAATAATTGAAACAGTGTAGTACTGTTCTAAAGGCAGATATATAAACCATTGGAGTTAAATAAAAGCTTAGAGATAAATTCTTCCATATATTGTCAAGTTATTTTTGACAAGGTTTCCACGAACATTTGGTGGAGGAAATACTAATCTTTTAACTAAATATTGTTGAAAATAATAATTACATGAAAAAGAATAAAATTGGACCCTTACCTAACACATATACAAATATTAACTCAAAATAGGTAAAAGACCTAAATATAAATCTTAATACTATAAACTTTTAGAAGAAAATCTGGGTCATAAAACCTCACAACATTGAAGTTGGCAGTGATTTCTTGGATATGATTTCAATGGCACAGGCAACAGAAGAGTATACAAACTCCCTAAAAAATAAAAAAATATTGTATATCCAAAGACAATGTAAACAGAGTTAAAAGTTACTGATAGAATGGGATAAAATATTTTCAAATGCTATATCTGAAGGTATATTAATATTCCAACTAGAAATCCTAAAAATTAACAACAATAAGGCAAACAATACCATTTAGAGGTAGGTAGAAGACTAACATAAGTAATGAATCTCCACAGATAACCAATCTTAGTTGACTGTTGGATGGAAACTCTTGTTTCTCTGGTTCTGGTGAGTGTTACCAATTTCTTCTTTGTAGTTAATCTCTTTGAGTATTTTCTCTAGTGCTGGTTTTGAAGACAAAAATTCCTTCAGTTTCTGTTTGTCATGGAAGCTTCTTATTTCTCCATCTAATTTGATAGAAAGTTTTGCTGGGTAGGAAATTTTTGGCTGGAAGTTGTTTTCTTTCAGAGTTTGGAATATGTTACTCCAGGCCCTTCTGGCTCTTATGACTTGGTTTGGGAAGTCTGGAGTGATTCTAATTGGTTTGCCTCTGAATGTCACTTGGCCCTTTGCTTTTGTTGCCTTTAAGATTCTCTGCTTGGCTTCCACATTGGTCATTTTGACAATTATGTGGCGTGGGGATCCTCTTCTCTGATCCTCTCTAATGGGGGTTCTATAAGTTTCCTGGACCTGTGTATCAACCTCTTGCTCTATGTTTGGAAAATTTTCTGCTATTATTTCCTTGAAGAGATGGTTAATCCCTTTGGTTTCACCTTCTTTTCTCTCCTCTATTCCAATTATTCTTAGGTTAGCTCTCTTAAAATGGGCCCATATTTCTTCAATATCAGATTCCTGCTGTTGGATTTTTTTTTTCTAAATTAGAAACTATGCGTTCATTTTTTTTTTTTTTTGGTGGTACTGGGGTTCCTGGAAGCCCTTCTACCTCGGGGCTACACTCCCAGACCTATTTTTACATTTTCATTTTGGAAACAGGGTCTCCTAAGCCAGCGCGCGGCTGGCTTCGAACCTGCGCGATCCTCCTGTCTCCGCCTCCCAAGCGCGGGGATTACAAGCGTGCGCCACCACGCCCGGCTATGCGTTCATTTTTGGAATGATCATCTTCTAGGAGCGAGATTCTATTCTCCATGTAGTCTAATCGGTTGTTTGTACTTTGAATTGAGGCCTTTCCTTCATTAATTTCATCCTTTATCTCTCTTTGGCTCTCTCTGAATTCTTTTCGAAACAGCTCTATTATTTCTACAGTTATTTTCCTGATTTGATCTTCTATAAATCTCTGATTTTCTGTTTTATCGGGTTCTGATGTTGTGGGGTTGTGGGCATTCATTGCTCCAGTGTTATTCCTCTTTCCCATGATTTCGGAGGTTTGTGCCTTCTCTGGGTTCTTCCCTGGGTCACTACGACTTCACTTAAGGTGCTGTGGATCTTGAGTTTGTGGTATCTCAGTCCTCACTACTCCTTTACTGGGTTGTATCGCAGAGTCTCAGACCCAGGGAGTCAATTGAGGCTACTTTAGACCATGGGGGATGCCAGGTTGGGCGTTCTCCTATGGTTTAATATCTCTGCCACCACCACTCCCCCACTGGGTCAAGTCCCTGGGAGTACAGTACTGGGATTTCTCCTCTAGGGGCCGCAATTTGACTCACTGTTGAGTGCGTAGATGGAGCTGTAGTGGACTTGGTGAATTCGCTGCTGCTGCCGCCGGTAGCAATATGGCGCTGCTGCCATGCCCTCGGCTGTGAGGCTGGCATATTTCTTTTCTGTTTTTGAACTCCACTCTGAGTCCCTGCAGGGTGTGCTGAGCCCAGCCCCTGGGAGCTTTAGCTGCTCTCTGTGCCGAGAAATCTGCCAAATCCCTCCCGGCTGTTCCGCAGCGGCTCACCTCGGCTCGCTGTCCGCCGCTCCTCTCTGGAGCTTGGTGGGCTGTTGAGTGAGTTGGTCTGGTGCCGTCCGGTGAACTCGCCGCTGCCGCCAGCAGTAAGGTGCTGCTGCCGCGTTCTCGGGCGTGAGGCCGGCGTATCTCCTCTCTGGTTTCTGGGCTCGGTTATGAGTTCCCTTCCTCTCTGGAGCCTGGTGCTGCAAGGCAAAATGGCGCCTGTCGCTTCACGCTGCGGCTCCGGCTGCAGCACTGCGGTCTGGTTTCTGGTGTCTCGTTTTTCCAGCTCTCTTTTTCTCTGTCCCTTAAAATTACATTTTTTGTTTCTCTGCTGATGGTGTTTTCTGGCTATGAAAGGCGCTGATTTTGTGGTAATAGAGATTGGTTGTTAGCGGGGCTTGTAAGCCCCGTTTTGCTCCATCGCCATCTTCCCAGAAGTCCTCAGGGACCAAGTCTTAGCACCAAACAAAGTGACTGGTGTTCAACTACCATTTGCTGAATGGTGGAACATAGCAAGAAATCAAGTGCCCTGATCGCATTAGTTCTCTTAGAGTGTGGACCTCAGTTTTTGTCCTTCTATTAAGAACAAGCCTGAACATGAAAGACAGAGCTTTTCCTGTCTTTTACTCCCATTTGGCTTGGAAGGAGGGCACCCAGCCCTGCTTTCCCTCAGCCACTGAGTCTAGGGAAAAGGTTCTCTATGGCCAGGCACATGGATTTCACTCAGAGCAAATCCACACCGAGGTTACTGTGTTGATCACTTATCCTGAACATTAAACCCAATGGGTCAACCAAAGTTCACCATCTCATGCCCGGGAAAGTCTCACATGCAAAAGAAGACTACAAAAGAGTTCTTTTGGATGTCACATTCACACACATTCTAAGACCCAAATTATGGAAATAGTTTGCCATTTATTTAATGTCTTTCCCTTCCTGGGAATGGAAGAAGATCCTTGTGAGATTTGACCATAGAAGAAATGGCAAGAGATGGTGGGGAAATAAGATAAAGGAAACCTGGGCCCAGGACGCTCAACTCTGGAGGGCCGTGTTAGACAGAGGGAACTTCTCCATCCCCCACTATATTTCTTGGGTCTCTTGTTTCAGCATCAAGTTGACCTGGATCATAACTAATACACGGCAACCTAGTGAGATCTTGTTTTAAAACAAACAAACAAAAAATGTAAAAAGGGCTGGGGGTGTAGCACAGAGTTAGAATGCCTCTGAGTTCAATCCTCAATACCACGGGGGAAAACAAGAATACAATGCCTATTAAAATATTCCTTAGCTAACCTTCTTTTTTTATGATACTGGTGATTGCACCAGGGGCATTCTACCTTGGAGCTACATCCTCGGCCCTTTTATGTTTTTGTTTGTTTGCTTTGAAACAGGGTCTTGCCAGGTCGCTGTGAGTCTCACTATGTTGCTGAGGCTGTTCTTGAACCTGCAACCTGCCCCTCTCAGCCTCTCAAGTACTGGGCTTACAGGCACGCGCCACTGCACCTCGATAGCTTCCCTAGTCTTAATTCTTACACTGCTGAATATAGAGAAAGTTTTTACTCCATAAATGTTTTTGAAAGTTAATACTCATTTGTCTACATTTTTAAAGAAGAACACTGCACTTGCTCGAACACTTTTAATTTTTAATTTTTTTTTGTGGTACTGGGGGTGAAACCCAGGGGCTTTTTCTACCTCCGGGATATACTCTCAGACTTTTTTTTTAATGCTTTATTTGTAAACAGGGTCTCACTAAGCTGCTGAGAGCCTCACTAAGTAGCTGAGGCTGGCTTTGAACCTGTGCGATCCTCCTGTCTCAGCCTCCCAAGTGCAGGGATTACAAGCGTGCCCCACCACGCCTGGCTGAACACTGTTTTATGCAAAGGTAAAACTTGACTAAAGGAGTTCAGGTGAATTAGAGTTGACTCAGATCATTTATATTTTAAAGTTGTCAAGATTCAGAATTAAGCCCGCCCACAATGCGAGGACGATCTTCCTCCGTGGAAGTTTCAGGCTGACGTGGGCCAGCACTTCTGGCAGTCGCTCTGGGCTTCTCCACAACCAGGCTTGGGCCCGCCTGGTGGCGCTGGTCTCCACTCCTCTCTCGGGAGTTCCTGACCGGCTGGCTCATCTGCACATCGACACCGTTATCTACCCAGTGCACACAGAGGTGACAATCTTCTTTTCAAAAGTAATATCCACTACGACTTACTGTGGGATCTCTTTTATTTCCTCTTCAGTCTTTTTGTCTGTAGCTATGACTTCTATCTCCTGGGTAAGACTCTGAACAGTCACTCTGTTCAGGCTCCACGTCCACACCCTGGAGTTTAAAGGGAAGTCACGTATCTCTGCTTTCGCAGAAAACCTGACCTTTAAGCACCTTTGCAGCCTTTTCAGTTACCCGTGGCCTATGGCTTTCTCTCAGTGAAGCAAGAGTGAGTGTCTCTCTCAAGTTAGCTCCGGCCATGCTACCTTCTCCTAACCAGACCCCGGTCATTCACCAACACAGAATGGTGACGATATGGTGACAAGACGACAGGAGTCTTATGATTCAACTCAGGGGGTTGCCAACCTTTTTTGCAAAGGGCCAGAAGTATTTTTAGTTTTGCAAGCTATAAGTTCTCCAGTTGCTACTTAACTTTGCCATTGTGGTGTGAGAGCAGCCACGGACAATAAATAAACGGGTTCTAATACAACCTTATTCACAAAAACAGGCAGCAAGCTGGGTCCAGCCTGCAGGCAGTCATGTGCTGACTCCTGGACGAAAGGGCTAATGCTGGAGGAACATGCACAGATCGATGGCTATTCCCACTGGGGAGGAAGTGGCTCATGGGAAAGCTAGGGAGCATCCCAAGGAAGGCACACAGACAGCAAGTACTTGGACCAGGAGGCTGGCCTCAAAGTCTGTATTTTTAATTGTTATGCTGTACCAAAGGCAGGCACTGAAGTCTGTATCTTTGTTATACTGAACTTTGTCTGCAGTATAGAGAATATGACGTTTACTTTTAGTGGTTAGAAGTACATTGTATCATTTTATTCATGGCTCTGATGAGATAATGGGGTTACTGTGAACTCTGGTTTTCTTTGTGGCTATAAATATTCTCTTAAAGTAAAAAGTAAGATCTATCTTACTCTCTGAACAAGACAAAGTAGATCACTCTTAAAGGAATAGACTTAAGTCAGTGTGGTAGCACATGTGGTCATCCCAGTACCTGGGAGACTGACACAGGAGGATTGCGGTTCAAGGCCAGCCCCAGCAACTTAGCAAGATGTCTGCTGTTCTAAAATAAAAATAAAAACTCCCATTTTCGATCTCAAAGACTTGTGGAGGAGGGGACCCAATAGGGAGGGCAACAAGAGTATGTGAATGTAATTTTCTCATACTTTGTACCCCAATATGATGTTCAGCTCAGAGGTAAAATGCCCCTGAGTTTGATTACCATTAACAAACAAATAAATAAATGGATTTATATTAAACATTAGCACATTTAATTGTTGAAAATTATTCCCCTTTTCTCTTAGTAGAATTCCCACCATGTACCCTCATGTACACACACACACACACACACCATTCATGTTCTCAGGTGAACTGACTCTTTCCCGTCTTAGGCGTAGACTGATTATCTAAGGTAATACTGTGCTCTGACTGAACACATGTCCATATTTGAACCAATGAAAGATAGAAATGAGTACCAGTTTGAGCCAATGAGAAATTGTGATCTCAATTTGGTCCAATGGCAAAAGACCTACCTGTATGATAAAAACTATAAAATACTAAAGAAAGAAATTGAAGAAGACTTTAGAAGATGGAAAATTCTCCCATGCTCTTGGATAGGAAGAACAAATAATCATAAGAATGGCCATCCTACCAAAAGTGATCTACAAATTCAATGCAATCCCTATTAAAATTCCAGGGTCATTCTTCATAGATCTAGGTCTTAAATTTTATATGGAACAACAAAAGACTCAGAATAGCCAAAAAATTTCTCAGCAATAAGAACCATGGAGGAGGCTTCACAATACCTGACTTCAAACTAAACCACAGAGCAATAGTAATAAAAACAGCATAGTGTTGGCACAAAAGCAGACATACAGACCAATGGAACAGAATGGAAGATTCAGAAGCAAACCCACACACATATTGCCAATTAATTTTTGACAAAGAAGCCAAAAATACACTAGGAGAAAGATATCTTTTTCAACAAATGGTGTTGGTAAAACTGATAATCCACATGTGGAAAAATGGGAATAAGCCCCACCTTCTCACCCTGCACAAGAGTCAACTCAAGATGGATCCAAGACCTAGAAACTAGGCCAGACTCTTTGCAGTTCCTAGAAGAGAGCACAGGACCAACATTCCCACTAGGCACTGGTAGACATTTCCTCAATAGAACCCCAAAGGCACAAGAAGTTGAATAAGAATTAACAAGTGGGATTACATTAAATTAAAGAGCTTCTGTGCAGCAAAAGAAATAATTAAGAACCTTAACAGAAAGCCTACAGAATAGGAGGTCTTTGCCAGATACTCCTCTGATAGAGGACTAATATCTATAATATACAAAGAACACAAGACACTTACCACTAAAAAACCAAATAACCCAATAAAAATGGGCAAGTGAACTACATAGATACTTCACAAAAGAAGAAATGCAGATAGCCAGAAATGTATGAAAAAAAATCAACATAATTAGCAATGAGGGAAATGCAAATCAAAACTACACTGAGATTTCACCCAACTCCAATCAGAGTGGCAATCATTAAAAACATCAATAATACTAAATGCTGGCAAGGATGTGGGGAAGTAGAAACTCTGTTACACTTTTGGTGGGATTGCAAATTAGTATGGCCACTTTGAAGATCAGTGTGGAGGTTCCTCAGAAGAATGGGAATAAACCTATCATATGCCCCATCTATACCATTCTTGGGTATCTACCCAAAGGGATTGAAACCAGACTACCACAGTAACATATCTATGTTTATAGCAGCACAATTCACAATAGCCAAACTACAGAGCCAGCCTGAAGAGTGGATTACAAAATGATGGGATAAAGACACAATGAAGTTCTACCCCACCATGAAGAACAACCGCATTATGTCATTTGTGAAAAAATGGATGGAACTTGAAAATATTATGCTAAGTGAGATTATTCAGTCACAAAAAGTAAAAGATCAGATGTTTTCCCTCATGTGGGAGCTAGAGAGAAACTGACACACAAACAGGTCTGTAGACAAAGGAGGAGAAGCCCCAATGGAGTGATGGGGGGCCTGAGTGTGGGGGGAGACTAGATGAGGAAGCACTGCAAGGGACATGATGTGGTACCCAAAATCGCCAATGGCAATCTCAGTGTCACACGTCGGGTATGAGGGGCGGGACGGGAGTTGGGGGAGGCTCACCTAGTGCTCTGTGTATGTGTCTCTATCACTCTGAACTGCATCGTGATGTATGATTATAATGAACCAATAAGAAGAAAAAAAGAAAGAAAAGATTTCTGGGAGAATCCTTCCTAGGCTGGTCAGAGGTTCCTGAAGGAATCGCTCTCCTAGGGAATGTATGACGAAATGGTGGATCCCACCAGATCTCAGCAAGCTCCCTATACGACGAGGGAAGCCATCTGAGGATGAAGCTGCCCTGCCAACAGGGTGGGGGAGGGAGAACAGGCTTGATGAGATCCTGGAGACCCTGGTCTGGTTCACCCCAAACCCTGCTGTGATGAGAATTCCAGGCCCAGGAGCCAGTGAATACCCTTATTGTCTGCGCCCATTTAAGTCGCTTTTCTGTTACTTCTTGCCAAGAGCAGAATTATCTGAAGAATCCAGTCCAGGACAATGCTTTTGCTTGATAAATGAATATCTTGGGAAGAATAATAATTTCAACACTCGGATCCACTCTGTAAAAATACTTGGTGTTAGTTTTAATTCTAAGCTTTTAAGATTTGGAGTCAAGCGATCACTACACCATCTCTGCTTTCCCAGGGCACAAGTTTAATGCTTACCATAGAATCCTCTCTCAAAAGAACACTGAGCGCCCATAACAAGTAAAAGCAGGAAGATCACGCAAGCCATCTCCCCTGTCCAGTGAATGACAGGCTTAATAGTACTTTCAAGCCAGTGAGTATTTTGTTACATTTCAGAACAAATCCAGCTGGTCTTTGATTTACTAACATCTTCTCACAGTGACGCAGATATTCTGAAAGGCGACCCACTTTCTGGGTGTGCAGAGACCTCGAGAGACTAGGGTTGTCTCCTGGATGGCATTCGCCCAGGCAGGTCCTGCCAACAAAGGCCCAGTGTCGGCTGCCACGATTGTTCTTTTACATAACTTCTTGCTCTACAGCTGTTCTTCTTTTCTTTTGCCAGAAAGCTATCAAATGTTGCCTGGTCCGAGTCAGGTACGAAAGAACTGAAATGCTATTTCGGGTAATTATATGGCTTTTTAAAATTGCTTTATTAAGATACAGCCTATATAACAATAGAACTTGGCAAATTTTAAGGGTGCCCCTGAATGATTTTTGGCAAACATATAGACCCATGTAGCTCTGACCATGATCACGGCATGGGGCATTTCTGTGAGCTCTGAAAGTTCCTTGTGTCTCTAAAGTTAGTCCCTCCCACCCCCTCTGGTTGTAGCAGCCCCTGGTGTGTTTTCTGTTGAGACAATTTTACGTTCTCTAGAATTTCACAGTGGCAGAGTGGCTGTCTTCTGCGTCTCTGCACTCTGTTTTGTCACACCTTTGATGCCATCCAACTGGGGCACGCTGGCTTCGACTTGGCACACAGGGAGCAGGGCACGGCCCTGGTGGTATTTGTCTGTTTGGGAGCCTGTTGCCTAGCGATGCCACTCATGGAGAAGGGTATTGCTCAAGCTCTGGCCACAGAGGCGCTGCCTTCTGCGAATGTATTCCAGGCTCAAGTGCTGCGCGCTCTGTCCGTCTTCAACTGACTCTTAATCCTGCCAGGATCTTGCTTTCCACCAGCAACTACGGGCTCTGTGTTAAGAGTGCTTTATTCACCTTGTCCCATCAACTGGTCTCTTCACAATTTTTCCTGGTGCTTTTCTGAAACACTTCATCAAGCCACCCTTTTAATTTACATTGTCAAAGAAGAGAAAGACATGACAAATAGCCATCTGTTGTCAAGACGGTTTTCAGAGCTCCCCGTGGAGGACTGCCAGCAGTTTCAAAAGGAGAAAAGAGCCTTGGTTTTTCCTCAGTACCATAAGGATACTAATACTCCATCAGGTATTTGAAGACTTACGCGCGTGCACACACATGCACACACACACACACACACACACACACACACACACACACACACACACCTGGCACAAATAAGCTCTCAGTAAAAGAAGCTGTCAACATTACTTGTTTTCCCTTCAGGAATCAGATCTTTTTTTTATTATCATTAGTATTACTTTCACAGCATTTTAAAGATACTTACTTTGGGGTGATACTTCATTTATCACTTTTTTTTTTTGGTTCTGTGGATGGAACCCAGGGGAGGGGTCATGCTACCTCTGAGCTCACACCCAGCCCTTTTTAATTTTAATTTTGACACAGAATCTCACTAGGTTTCTGAGAGTCTCACTAAGTTGCTGAGGGTGGCCTCAAACCTGCGATCCTCCTGTGTCAGCCTCCTCAGTCCCGGGCTTCCAGATGTGCGCCATCACACTTGGCACTCAGCATGTTTTTGTAACTAAGGCTGTATCTAACTCACAAAGGGAGTTGTGGTGAAAGTACTCTGGCATGAATCCCTCTGGAAGGACAACATGTCTTCTTTTAAAAAGCATGGATTTCTTATGATGGATTTTCTAACATATACTAGGTATGTTACATATCAACTTGGCACTGTTATCTCCCAGGCCAATGGTGATGTAATTGTTTACAAACCTACACCCAAGCAAATAACACACAGAGAATCTTGCCACCCAGAGTGCGCCCATGGTCAGCGGCACCTGGGGGTCACCAAACGTGCCCTACCCACCTACCCCAGACCTTGAGTCCACATCTGCATTTTAACAACGTTCCCAGGGGACTGGGCCGTGTGAGCAGCGATCAATGAACAAGTCCCAGCTGACCTGCTGAGTCCAGGACTCAGTTCTCCCTAAAGCCCTGGGTTGAGAAGAGATGCAAGTTTCCCAGGCTTAGCAGGAGAAATGCCTCTTATACTGGTGTGCTGGAGATGGAAGGGCATGGTGACCACTAGCAGCTGCATGGCTAGCCTTGCCGTTTCATCTGGTGGCTCTCTGCAGGTGGTTTTTCATAGTTGCCAAATTTCTCAGGGAAAGCTGACACTAAAGTGGAGAGCCACTGATTTCAGCCCAGCGGGGGATGTATTCAGTGACCGAACCACCATGAGTTTCCTACAGTCTCTGCCCTCCAGAAGCTTCTAATTTCTAAGAAGTCTGTGAGTAAAATACCACTTGAGGACCTGGGACTCACCGATTTGGGGAACTAAACAAACATCCCCCTCCAAGATAAGCTGTCGGTAGGCCTCACAGATGAGCGGGGAGCAGGTGGGCTGGTGGGGCTGGACAGGCAGAAGTGACTGCTGAGGAATCCCATGATCTTCCAAACACAGCCTGGCAGGTGACCTCTCGAGGCAGAGGAAGACCAGCTTGGGAAGGGCCAGGAGAAGTATCTAACATCACAGAGCTCCGGCTTTTCAGTGGAAATGCACCATGTGGGATCAATAAAAAACAACTTGCAAGCCAGGCATGGTGGTACACGCCTGTAATCTCAACGCTAGGGAGGCTGAGACAGGAGGACACAGATTTGAGGACAGCCGCAGCAACTTAGTGAGGTTCTCAGCAACCTAGTGAGACCCTGTGTGGCTTGGAGGTAGAATGCTCCTGGACTCAATCCCCATTACCAAAAAAAGACACCTTGCTGTTGTCGTTTCCCACGTGCTCCGGTGAGTGCCTGCCCTTGGGGGAGGATTTTCTTTTGCCCCCAGCGGGCTGGGAAGCTGTAGGTTCTTATGGTTATAAGTGTTCCCATAGAAATTTTTAAAACCATGTTTACAATTTGGCATTATTGTTGTTGTTGTTGTTGTTATTATTATTATTATTATTATTATTATTATTTTTACAGTTATACAAGGAAAATCCTCTCCTTTGCTGTAATACTATAAACTGAAAACAATTATCACCCCAAGTCATCACTTCTCAAACTGAATCCTATACTCTCAGTTACTATCCTCTTTGTTCTTTTCTTTTCTTTTTTTTTTTTTAAGAGATCCTGGGTACTCATTTGCATTATTTACTAAATATTTTGACTCCCTTCCTCCTTCTCTATCCTAACACATGGCAGGGTAAGATTTCTCTTCTTGGTCCCTTACAGATTTGGGGAGGTGAGGCCACTATCTCTCCAAATGTGCCAATAGCTGGAGACCACTTAATTGCTAAAAGTTATGCCTCTACCTGGTCCTACTAATGCCAACAAATCACATTTTAGCCCCCGAGTAGAGCTAATGATTGGTGGGTCTAAAATATGACGATCTCTTTTTATATTCGTGAAATGCATTCATAAACATTGTTACATGTACTCATACATTTCTTAAAAGAATCACAGCAATTCTCATTTTTAAAAGAAACAGCTGGGCATCATGGCGCACACCTATAATCCTGGTCCCCAGGAGACTGAGAGGGCCTCACTAAGTTTCTGAGATGACCTTAAACTTGCGATGCTCCTGCCTTAGCCTCCCAGGAACTAGGATTTCAGGCATGCACCATATTGCCCAGTCAATCTATTCTTCAAATTCAAATGAAAAGAAAAGTTTACATTTAGTTTTTTTAAACATATCTGTGAGATGAAATAAAGTATAGTTGGAGATCCATTATTAGTAGGGGAAGACTTAAATTAAAAAGAGAGAAAAAAGATAAGAAACCACAGAAAATTGGAGAAAGTATAGTTGAAGGACTATTATTAGTAGGGGGAGGCTAAAAACAGATAAAAAGGCAATCGAAAGAGAAAGAAAGAAAGAAAGAAAGAAAGAAAGAAAGAAAGAAAGAAAGAAGTCAGCAATCATAGAAAACTGGAGAAAATACTGGGCATTCTGAATGCATGAAGGGAGACAGTTTTTGAAAGTCTATGTTGAAATAGATGCATTGGATACATATTCCAGTAACTATTTTGCTGAATAGATGGATGAGAGAAGAAAGATAAATTGATGCTACAGGGCGCATCTCAATATAGTTTTGTTTTTGGGACAACCTCCTGCCAGTTACATTAAAATGGATTTTCTAGACATGTGCTGACCAAATAATGTGTTCTGTGATTCAGTATTTAATGTGAAAAATGTTTTCACTGCAATGATTAATAATTAGCTTGTGGAACTTGAGAGGTTGGTTATTTTTAGACAACAAAGTGCATTTTCAGAACTGTGGAAAGAAAGAAGATGGTAAGCAATCCCACATGAAGTTGTTTCTATGTCACTCAATTGGCATCAATGGCTATCCCCTACGAAAGACAGAGAAGCCCGTAGACTAGAGTATGTAAACTATTATGAACTATGGAATGAATACGCAAATTGTCTTTGTAAATCTTGCCTAGGTGAGGTTTCAAAGAGATGTGTGTCTGCCTGGAAGGCTACACATACTAATCAAAGCACGTGAGCAAATGCTTAAATCTCGATTTCACTCTGTGCAGGGAAAATAATCCTACTGAGTATCCATTCAACAAGTCTTCTCCAGACTCCTTCAAGATCTTGACTGTGTGGTGTGCTGGCTATGAAATATAAGCAGGAAAGAAAGAAAGATTCACCTCTGAGAGATGTTATTCAACTCTTCTACTTAACACAGAAAAACTGGCCCTAAGGTTGGTGAAGGATCAGAATATAATAAACTTGAGTTTATTTTTTAATGCAAGAGGAAGAGGAGGAGGAGGAGAAAAAGGAAGAGGATGGAGAAGAGGAGGAGGAGGAGGAGGAGGAGGAGGAGGAGGAGGTTAAGAACTCTGTTTGTCAAGACTCCACGAGGTCCCTCAGCTTTTCCTAAGAGCAGGTCTAACCTGGGCTCCAAAAGCACCTGCAACAGCATTCAATATTTGGAGATAAACTCTATTTATGTTTATAGACCAGGGACCCTGTTCCTTTTGAGTACCAGGACTTCTAGCTAATGTCAAAGTGTGTAAAGGTTGACCGCACCATAGGGATGGAGCCCTTGGTTTCTGTTCACTGAGGTGACAGAATGCCGCGAATGGTCTAAGATAACATCACCTCTCAGGTCATTAGCAGTTCCTAATTACAACCTCATTTACCACCATCTGAAGAAAACACGTTTACCTAAGACATTTTTTTTTTGGGGGGGCGGGTCTGGGGATGGAACCCAGGGGCATTCGACCTCTGAGCTACACCCCCTGCCCTATTTTTTATTCTTTATTTTGAAACCAGGTCTCACTGAGTTGCAGAGGGCCTCACTAAGTAGCTGAGGCTGTCCGTGAACCATGATCCTCCGGTCTCAGCCTCCCGAATGCTGGGATTACAAGCGTGCGCCACCACGCCCGGCTTACCTAAGACATATTAATTCATTCTGCAGACAAGGCTTGGTTGTAAATGGTTGTGTCCCTAAGGGTCCGTGTCCCACTGGAACAGACTGGCCATATGACTTCTCAATCAACTCTGGAGCTGAGGCTACAGCTGCTGGGCACAGGAACATGTGAACCAAGAGGCTGAGGCTGGCCTCCCAGGGTCCCCCTCTCTCCCCCCTCCAAGCTCCTCACCAGGGAAAAGGCCAGTATTTTGCTGTCACATTAAAGTTTCCCAGGCAGAAAAGGGATCTCAGTTTTGGCCATTTTTTCTGTCATTCCCTAAGTTCTTTTCCTGCAAAAGATATGCAAGT
The DNA here is from genome assembly GCF_963383645.1 of Muscardinus avellanarius. Classification (NCBI taxonomy): domain Eukaryota; kingdom Metazoa; phylum Chordata; class Mammalia; order Rodentia; family Gliridae; genus Muscardinus; species Muscardinus avellanarius. The sequence continues at coordinate 111,216,218 of NC_137794.1, read as the reverse complement.
CTCCCCTACTCTTTACGACTTCCTTCACTCAGACCCCTTACAAGATATGTACTTACTAAATGGAGAAGGCGGGCTTCCTCTCAATCAGTTTCCCTTTCTGGAGAGGTATTTAATTATATTTCCTTCTATGCAGTAGCATCAAATTCTAAGAAAATAGAGAACACTAAAGATCTATACTGTTTGTTTCAGAGTCTAGGTATCTCTGGGTTGCATGAACCTCCTGTTGTATGAGCAGATAGGGCCACCCCCAGCACCCACCCAAAGAAGCATCACTAAGCCAAATAACCCAGGTGCTCTCCACCCAGCCATCTAGCCCCTGATACCTTGTGTACTGTCTTCCTGGTGGGACCCTGAGAAATCAGGTCTCAAAGTGTTTTCTCCCGCACAGTTTGGAACAATTTCCACTGGCTTTATCTACACTCGAGGGGCACAGCTGTGCACACCAGCGTTCCATCTCATTCTGGAGAATGTGAGTGAATCTCACCTGCTCCCCAGCTGCATCCGTTAGGATGAGTTCGTGAAGAAAGGCATCTGTCCTGATGGGTCAAAGACCACTGCAGCGCTGTCATGGCAACGACAGTCTGGATTAGGAGGGCTGCTGGACCACCTTCCCGGGATGCTGGCGGGCAGCGTGGGGGGAGCAGGCCCATCACTGCCCTGGCGAGGAACACATCCACAGAGAGGCGTGTTTGCTCATTTACTCGCAGTCGGGAAACACAGTAATTTGGATTGCAGAAACTGGGTTTTCCGAAAACACAGGAAGGGGCCAAATGGCACAGGAACAAAAACATTTGGAAAAGCTGGCCATCTTTCTCCAGCTCATAGCTGGAGCGTTAAGATCCAAGGCAGGGATTAGAGGACCATTCTTTTGGCAAATGTTCAAGACAGGAAAAAAAAAAAAACAGCAGACTTGAACTTGCTCCTCTGTCGTACTAGACAGACTCAGAACTAAAGTAGTTGAGTTAGGTGCTCACAGTTTCCACCAAAGAAAGCACCCAACGGTCACAGGATAAAACAAGAGCACGTGGCTTATTCGCTTTATTTTTTCCATTTGTTTGTTGTACCACAAAGGCTTGAGCCAGGCCAGGAGAAGGCAGATGTTTCTCTACATACCAAAATGTGTTGGGTTTGGAAGGGATTCTTGTTTCTCAAGGGCAAGGGGAAGGTCAGCTTATGAGAAGGGACCAGGGCCAACCCACTGACCCTCAGATTATATATCTAATGAATGACTGAGTGGCCACTGTGTCACTACAGAAAGCTTGGGACTCTTGCCCCATGTCCGAACCCACAAGGACCTGCCTGTGAGGCTTGATGGATGCTCAGTAAGCAGGGGAGAGAGGAAGTGAGCCCCTCCTGAGAGAGCTCAGGCTCTGAGGCCAACCAAGCAGGGCACCAGTTCCTCCAAGTGCCAGGCAGCTAGGGGAGAGGTCCTCCACGGGCTAAGCCCTCTGACTGTGGCCTGGAGACTCATCTAGAGAATCTAGCTGGGTGCTAGCTTCTCTCTCTAGGACAATGGATGAGTGAGGAGGAGAAGTGGGGACCCCAATTTCTGAAAAGGGAGCAGACGGAATGTAATGAAGCAGGGGGCTAGGGCCCCAAGCCAAGCACTTTAGGGTTCAGGACCAGATTGAGAAAGGGAACAGCACTGAGCTATTGATGAAGAAGGGGCTGAGGAAGACAGGGATGCCCGGTGGGCGTTTGGGGCTCAGCAGCTGGCGCCGAATGCTGGGAATGGTACAGACCACTAGTTCCAGGCCCTATTCTCCAGTCAAGTTGGGGATTCCAAGAAGCTCTTCATGCCTCAGGGACCCGCAGAGGCTGCCAGTGCACATCCTCAGCACAGCCAGGAAGGTGGGGACTGAGCTACCACAGGGTGCCCGACCCCGCTGACCCTGGCTGGGACTTTGTGAGTGCTGGCTTGAAAACTCTCGAATTCGAGGAATGCCCCCACCCCACGTGGGGCCAGGTGGTCACCCTGCTAGACCCGCCTGGGTCTGTGAGTTGTTCTGGGTTCTGTTCATCCAATTACTCTTCACTCCTCAGACACCAAGACAGGCAGGTAGGATCGCACATGGACGTTTCTAGAAAAGTAATGCCAGGCACCTCCCCCTTACAGCTCTGGTGAGAATCTCAGAAGATTTAACTTGCAAAAGAAAGAAAGCTCAAGGCTTTGACAGATGAATGAGCCAGTTGTTTCTAGAGGAAAGATGAGTCTGAGGGAGCGGGAGAGAAGGCCCCATCTCATAGCGGTCCTTCACTCAAAATGCCGCTTTGGGGTTGGGAGTCCTAATGGACGGCCTCGCCCACTGCCAGACAGGATGCTGATTCTCTGAGGTGCATGACATTTGAGCTTCTGATTCAGTGAAAGCTAAATGGTGCTCCAGGGCTTCCTCTCCTCCGCACCTGCGCAGAATGGACTGTGGTCTGCTGACCTAGAGGCTGCTTGGTGGGATTTCCTCTCTTCAAAGAAACTCACTAGTCGCCAGCTTGGGGAAGAAGGCCAGGGCTCTGACATGCCCTGGGCATTGCGGTTTATAGCTGAATCCTGACATACCCTGGGCATCACGGTTTATAGCTGAATCCTGACATGCCCTGGGCATCGCGGTTTATAGCTGAATCCTGACATACCCTGGGCATCACGGTTTATAGCTGAATCCTGACATGCCCTGGGCATCACGGTTTATAGCTGAATCCTGACATACCCTGGGCATCACGGTTTATAGCTGAAGGGCAGCTTTTATGGCTCTTTTTATCATGCCATATTACTTTTCTTATTTCATACAAATGTGGTTTTATTTTTCAAAACGTTAAAAACATGGAAACTAAAAAAATCCATTTAAACACAGCCCATTCCTAGAACTCAGACTATTTCCCAAAATATAAAGTATTGTGAAATTTTTTGGTTTTGGTACTGGGGATTGAGCCCGGGGCATTCTAATTTGCCTCCCCCTCTTGTCTTTTGTTTTAAAATTTTGACACAGGGTCTCCCAAGGTTGCTGAAGGTCTAAGTTGCTGAGGTTAGCCGTGAGCCTCCTGGGCTCCTCCTGTCTCAGCCTCCCAACCAAGAACTACGATTAATTCTTGGCTACAAAGGTCTCTTTTACGTTGGGTCCATCAAGCGTTGTGGTGTCTGTGCATTCCAGAATCTTCTGCATGCACATGACGGTGGTGGAGTACATGGCACAGCCGTGGTTTGCATGCATCGTTGAGGGATGAGGACTCTGCTGGTAGAACAGCACCAGCCCCTCTGTGAAGGGGATGCAGGCTGCGCTCTACGTGAGATTCCAGGGACTTTCTTTCCCAGAGCTCTTGATTATTTTCAAGGATCACCTGTTCTCACTCTTGACGTGGGAATGACCTAGACACCCCTGAGGCACTCGGTGGGCCTAACTAATGTTCTCCAGATCTTGTAAAGTGCATTCTTGACAGTACCGAGTTTTCAAATTTCAAATCTGAGTTCACCAGTAGACAGCACAGTTAGTAAGGCACAGAAATTGAACTGGAGTAGCACATGGCCCCCGGGCTCGGAAAGTCAGACTCATGCTGTAGTTCTTCCTTTCAAAGAACAAAAACTGTAGTTACAAAAATCCCCCTTTGAAAAAAGTGTCAGAAAACAAATATTCCCAAAGCTGGAAAGTCCCTTTCTGAAGCAAAGTTAGGGTTTATGTGACAGTTCATAAAAATACAGAAAAGAAGATAGCTATCAAAATTTAGAAGTCCCTCTGATAACTGAGGTGATCTAAAACTTGGCTTGGCATTTCTAATGAGGTTTTACTCTTTTCTATTTTGGAATTGTATTTAAGAGTAGGATCATTTGTATTGATACTGGGCCCAAAGAAATCCCATTGGGATCAGAAAGCACAAATGTTCATTCTTAATGGAATTCAATTTTAATAAACTGTAGATTAAGCTGGACATGGTGGTACACATTTGGAATCCCAGTACTTAGGAGGCTGAGAGAGAAGGATCGCATAAGGCCTTATACCTGGTATAAGGCCAGTCTCAGAAACATAGTGAGACCCTGTTTCAAAATAAAAAAATAAAAAATAGGGCTGAGGGTACAGCTCACAGGTAGAATGCCCTGGGTTTAATACCCAGTACCACAAAACAAAACAAAATGACAACAACATCAAAATGACTGGGGGGTATAGCTTGTAGGTAGAATGTCCCTGGGTTCAATCCCTAGTCCCCTCAAGAAATCTATACATTAGCTATGAGCATATTATCTACATAGGCATGTCACAACAATAAGGAAATTATAATGAAGCTTTATGGGTTTATTGGTCCAGTATGGCAAAATATATCACTAACAAATATAGATCTATTCAGGTGTATGGTATCAGAGGCTCTTTCTAGCTAGAGTTGTATGTAACCTACTATTCTCCATGAGGATTTTCTATACAGTGAGGGATAGGTTGGAAAAAGGAGAGAGATCTTTAGGATAAAGGCCTTTAAAATTCTTAAAGAAAGAAATGAACTCTCCAAAGCCACTACAGTTAACTTCCTATGGTTTATAGAGTCCAGTTCAGTACAGTGACAAGGTTGTTTAACAATGTATCAGCTAGCAATTGATAAAGCTATGTAACAACCATCAATCTCACCAGCATAAAGCATGGACTTGCAGCTTGGGTTTGTGGGTGGCATGGGAGACAGGTGATTTAGGTTTGGGGAGTATCTGCTGGAGTCTCTCTACACACCAGACTCTCTCCACATCCTCCAGGGCCTGCAGGTGAGCCTGGGAAGATTCTTCTCATGGTGAGAGCTAAAGTGCAGAGATCCTGAACTTCTGATCACCTGGGTCTTGACCTGCTGGCTCTCTCCACAACAGAGCCAGGGACCAGCCAGGGACTCTGGCAAATGGGAGGCTAGGGACCAGTGGGACAGAAAGACAGTTTGTCTACCCACAGAAGGAGTAACATCCACACAAGATGTGACTGATATGTTTTACAGGGCAACAGGCCACAGAATAATCACCTTGTTGAAAGCTAGAATCAAATATATTGCACCTACTTCTTTCCATTTTCCCCTCCACTTACCACATGCCTGGAGACTGCTTTATTCCTAGCTCATGGTGAATTTAGGCTGCCTTCTGTGATCTAGAACACTCATAAATAGTCTTAATCTATGTCCTTAGGAGCCCCCAAGATGTACAGGGATCCCTGGTGTCAGCAATAGAACCAGCTGGATTTGGCATGTGGCCCAGGCACTTTGGAAGAACACAGAGTTGCCAAATCTCTCAGGGATGCTTGAATCCTAGCAGATTCCTTCAAATGCACTCTAAGCTTCTCTGCTCCCTACGGTGAGCACCCTGATCAAGGTTGCAACTGGCGAGGTCCTGGAAGCTGAGACAATTTGCACAAGGGCAACCTCTACGAGTCAGGGTTACTGAGGAGACTCTGTGAAAACCGAAGAGGAGCTCCGGGCAGTTCCACTTGGGCCGGGGCGCCCTTGGGACTGTGTCTGGAGCCGAGATGCAGGTGAGGCTGGAGTGCGAAGTGACTGTGCCAACACTCGGCTTCAAGGTGACCCTAACACTGACATGGACAATATTGATTTGAGCTGCAGAATTATGAGTAATTGATACACAGCATGCTTATCACTGCACACAAACTCTGATAGGATCTTGCTTTGATTTCAGTGTTGGAGCTTAAGTCAAATGCCTGCAGTATTGGCCACTCTTTCTGGGCTATCTTAAGGGGCATTTTGTATATTATTATACCTTGTGGGAACATAAGGTCCTTTGAGATAGGAAATGATGGCAAAGCCGACAGTATGACTAAATTCATTTATTAGCAAAGCACCTCAAAGTGAAAGATAGCAAACTCTCCTCTTCTGGAGAACAGTATATTGCTTTTCTGTTTGTGTTGTGCAATTAAAAAGCTTAGGGGGTCCGGGAAGATGGCAACCAAGAAAAGCAGTGTTTATGAGTCCTGCTAAAACTCGATCTCTGTTGCCACAAAATCAGTGCTTTTCATAGCCAGAAAATGCCATCAGCAGAGAAATAAAAAATGTGAATACAAGGGACAGAGAAAAAAAAAGACTAGAAGAACAACCAGAGACCAGAAATCATGCCTAAAATGCAGAAGCGGAGCTGCACCGGCACCATCTTCCCTCACAGCATCAGGGTCCAGAGAGGAAAGGTAAACAAGGAGCTGCAGTGAGAGGCTGTGGATTGTTCAGGTGTAATTTAGCAGTTCTTTCATTGCAATGAACGTCTAAAACTCCCAGTGGCCAAGCTCATCACGCCTTCCAGGGACTCAGAACGGAGCTCAAAACCAGAAAAGAGCCAGGCGTGGTGGCGCACGCTTGTAATCCCCACGCTTGGGAGGCAGAGACAGGAGGATCGCGCAGGTTGGAAGCCAGCCGCGTGCGCTGGCTTAGGAGACTCTGTTTCCAAATAAAAAATGTAAAAATAGGTCTGGGAGTGTAGCCCGGAGGTAGAAGGGCTTCCAGGAACCCCAGTACCACCAAAAAAAACAAAAACAAAAACAACAAAAAAAAACAACCAGAAAAGAAATACACCAGCCTCATGGCCAAGGGCGTGGCAGCAGCGCCCTATTGCCAGCAGCAACAGCAAGTTCACCATGCCCCGCCACAGCTCCAGATCTGCACGCACAATAGCCGTGAGTGTAATTGTGGCCCCTAAAGAAGAAATCTCTGTACTGCACTCCCAGGGACTTGCATAGCTTTGATAATCTTCTTGGGTCAGATATTTTGTAGTACAATACAGTGAAGGAGTAGTAGTGGCAGAGATACCACACCCTAGTCGCAGCTCCCCGTGGGAAAATGCCAAGCCCGGCACCCCCACAGTCTTGCGCAGCCTTCATTAACTTCCTAGGTATGAGACTTTGCGATACAACCCAGTAAAGGAGTAGTGGCAGCTGAAATTACAACAGACTCAAGATACAGAGCACCCTAAGTGAAGTCGTAGTGACCCAGGGAAGGCACAAAATTCTGAAATCATGGGAAAGAGGAACAACAATAGAGCAATGAATGCCCACAACCCCATATTATCAGAACCTGATAACACAGAAATTCAGAGATCTGCAGAAGATCAAATTAGGAAAATAACTTTAGAAATAATAGAGGACTTTCGAAAAGAATTTAGAGAGAGTCAAAAAGAGATAAAGGATGCAATTAATGAAGTAAAGGCCTCAATTCAAAGTATAAACAACAGATTAGACCACATGGAGAATAGAATCTCACTTCTTGAAGATGATCATTCTAAAAATGAACGCATAGTTTCTAATTTAGAAAAAAAACCCGACAGCAGGAATCTGACATTGAAGAAATATGGGCCCATTTTAAGAGAGCTAACCTAAGAATAATTGGAATAGAGGAGGGAAAAGAAGGTGAAACCAAAGGGATCAATAATCTCTTCAAAGAAATAATAGCAGAAAATTTTCCAAACATAGAGCAAAAGGTCGATACACAGGTCAAGGAAACTTATAGAACTCCCTTTAGACAGGATCAGAGAAGAGGATCCCCACGCCACATAATTGTCAAAATGACCAATGTGGAAGCCAAGCAGAGAATCTTAAAGGCAACAAAAACAAAGGGCCAAGTGACATTCAGAGGCAAACCAATTAGAATCACTCCAGACTTCCCAAAACAAGTCATGAGAGACAGAAGGACTTGGAGTAACATATTCCAAACTCTGAAAGAAAACAACTTTCAGCCAAAAATTTCCTATCCAGCAAAACTTTCTATCAAATTAGATGGAGAAATAAGAAGCTTCCACGACAAACAGAAACTGAAGGAATTTATGTCTTCAAAACCAGCGCTAGAGAAAATACTCAAAGAGATTAACTACAAAGAAGAAATAGGTAACACTCAACAGAACCAGAGAAACAAGATTTTCTATTCAGCAGACAACTAAACAAAGAAGAATATATTAATGTTTATAGGTTAAAATATATTATGTTTATAGGTTAAAATCTTAGGAGATTCGTTAATTATTTCAGTCTTTTACCTATTTCTAAATTGTATTTATAAATTGTATTATTTGCTTTTATTATTGCTAATTTTTAGGCTTTCTAATTGGAATATTAATATACCTTCAGATATAACACTTGGAAATATTTTATCCCATCCTATCAGTAACTTTTAACTCTGTTTACATTATCTTTGGATGTACAATATTTTTTTATTTTTTAGGAAGTTTGTTTATTCTTTTGTTGCCTGTGCCTTTGAAATCATATCCAAGAAATCACTGCCAATTTCAGTGCCGTGAAGAAGTGTCATGACCCAGGATTTCTTCTAAATGTTTATAGTCTTAATATTTATATTTAGGACTTCTGGGAAGATGGCGACCGAGAAAAGCGGGGCTTAAGAGCCCCGCTAACAACCAATCTCCATTACCACAAAATCAGCGCCTTTCATAGCCTGAAAACACCATCACCAGAGAAACAAAAAAATCACCAGACTCCAGAGAGAAAGCGGACTGAGAACAGAGCTCAGAGCCACAGAGGAGATACACCGGCCTCACACCCGAGGACGCAGCAGCAGCAGCGCCATACTGCCGGCGGCAGCGGCGACTTCACCGGACAGCTACAGCAAGCCGAGGTGAGCCGCTGCGGCACAGCCAGGCGGGATTTCTCGGCGCAGGTAAAATCTAAAGCTCCCAGTGGCTGAGCTCAGCACACGCTGCAGGGATTCAGAGTGGAAATCAAAACCAAGAAGAAATACGCCAGCCTCACGGCTGAGGGCGTGGCAGCGGCGCCATATTGCCACCGGTGGCATCAGCAGAGAATTCACCGAATCCAGTATAGCTACATCTGCGTACTCAAGAACAGTGAGTCAAATTGCGGGCCACAGAGGAGAAATTCCAGTACTGTACTCCCTGGGACTTGACCCAGTGGGGGAGGGGCGGTGGCAGAGATATCACACCATAGGAGAACGTGCAACCTGGCACCCCCCACAGTCTAAAGCAGCCTCTATCAACTCTCTGAGTCGGAGACTCTGTGATACAACCCAGCAAAGGAGTAGTGGGGTCTGAGATACTACTGACTCGAAATCCAGAACACCTTAAGTGAAGTCATAGTGACCCAAGGGAAGAACCCAGAGAAGGCACAAACTTCCGAAATCATGGGAAAGAGGAATAACACTGGAGCAATGAATGCCCACAACCCCACAACATCAGAACCCGATAAAACAGAAAATCAGAGATTTCTAGAAGATCAAATCAGGAAAATAACTGTAGAAATAATAGAGGTGCTTTACCACACATTTTCCCATCTGTAGCCCTCAAGGGCCATTAGTCACCTACTTGGAAGAGTGATAACTGGTCAGTTGGAACAGTAAACACAGATGCTACGGCATGCCACTTCAGATGTGAAAGAAAGGAGAAGGCAGAAGTCCAGTTATGTCTGACCAAATATGGGGGGTGTAGGAACTCAAGGGATGATAATGCCGACAAAGTCTACTCTTGTCAGACGTTCCTTTCAAAGCAAACCCAGTGCTAACATGCTTTAAGTCAAGATTCATTTCCTCCAGACATTCCTGTTTAGTATTTCTTTTATAACAATCCTACTTTGCATTCACTCGATCTTTGAAGCTAAAGCATACGCATATATTTCCTTTTTATATTTTTCACTTATTTATTTTATACTTTTATGGGCACATTGTAATTTCACATCAGCGTGAAGTTCAAAATCATATGCACAACATGCACGCAGGCCTTGGTGAGTTTCCCTGCAGGTCCCCGCTGGCCGCCCTCCCCATGCTCACTAGTGAGAATGGAGTGGGACCTGCACCCTGCAGCAGCGCTTGAGCTGACTCTTCCCTCAGTTCTTCCTTTTCTCCTCCCTGACTCCCTGCCCTTGCCCTCGCCCCTTCCACCATTCCACTCTCGACTCAATGCTCTAAAATCCCTTTAGCTTCCTAATTTTTTCTTTAGCTTCCACATATGAGAGAAAAATTTCACCCTTGACTTTCTGAGACTGGCTGACCTCACTTAGCATAATATCCTCTAGTTCCATCCATTTTTCTTCAAATGACATGTTATTGTTCATTATGGCTGAGTAAAATTCCATTGTGTGTATATATATGTGTATATATATATCACATTTTTGTTATCTATTTATCTGTTGACCAACATCCAGTTTGTTCCATAATTTGGCTGATGTGAAACTGCATGGCTGTAAACATGGGCATGCGTGTATCACTATAATATTCTAACTTTAACTCCTTTAGAAAGATACCTAGGACTGCTGTGGCTGGATCATACTGTGGTTCCATTCCTAGTGTTTTGAGGAACCTCCAAACTGATCTCGATAGTGGTTGTACTAATTTGTAGTCCCACCAACAGTATGTCGAGATCCTAATTCCCCAATCCTCACCAGCATTATTATTGTTGGTATTCTTGATGACTGCATTCTAACTGGAGTTAGATTAAATCTCCATGATTGGCATTCTCTGAGTGCTAGTGATGTTGAACATGTTTTCATTTATTTATTGGTCCTTTTTATTTCTTCTTTTGAAAGAAAGGTCTATTCAGTTCAATAGTCCATTTTTGGTTGATTTTTCCTAATGTGAAGTTTTTCAGTTCTTTATACATTCTACATAATAGTCCTCTATCAGAGGAGTAGCTGGCAAAAATTTTATCCCAATCTGTAGGCTCTCTCTTCAGACTCTGCTGTGCAGAAGCTTTTCAATTTGATGCTCTTCCATTTATTGATTCTCAGTTTTATTTCTTAAGTTTTTGGAGTCATGCTGAGGAAGTCATACCACTACCTCTATGTTTGAGAGCTGGTCCTATGCCCTCTTCTAATAACTGTGGTTTCTAGCTTTCTTGTGCAAGGTGATTTGGATTCAGCCTTCTATATATGGGCATCCAGTTTCCCCAGCACTACTTGTTGAAAGGCTCTCTTTTCTCTGGTGTATGTTTTTGGTTCTATTGTCAAAAATAAATTGTCTACAGCTGTGAGGACTTATTTCTTCTATTCTATTGGTCTGTGTGACTGTTTTGGTGCCAACACCATGCTGGTTTTATTGCTATCTCTGTAGTATAATTTGAACTCAGGTATCGTGAGGCCTCCAGCACGATTCTTATTGGTCAGAAGTCTCCACATGCTCTTCTCTAATTATTCAGACTGCTTCAGACACATGCAGTATATTCTCAACTGTACATCATGTCTTCCAAAGGGCAAAGCATGAGCTTTTAATTTTTCTCTATTCCTTTTAGTACAGAAATAAAGGAGGACCCAAAAAGCCTCGGCCAGAGAAAGGAAGGAATGGACAGAAGAAAAAGGAAGGCAGGGAGAGGAACACACGGAAGTCTAATGCTGAAATGCTGCAGTATTTCTCACGCTCCCATTCAAATAGTATTCCCAAGACTGAATCTCAAAACAAATCTTTAGACTAACCTGAATGTCCGGCTAAGATTTATAGATTGTGCAAACAAGATAGGTCAGTGAACATTACAAGGTTTACATTAAATAAAGTATAATAATTCAGGTAAAGTGGCCCAACTATTAAAATAAAGACTGCACTGACCATTTAACATCAACTAAAAAGGATTTTGACAGATTTTTATGTTATATATGTATATATCATTTTAAGAAGCAATATTAAGTACCTAAGGGCAAAGAAATTAACTAAGCCAACTTAACACTATTTGTTATTAGTAAGGAATAAAATTACCTCTGTATAATTTGGCGGGAGATATTTACCATTGCATTTAGCAATGCGCCGGAGAATTGTCAAGGCCTTGTCTCCTTCCTTCCGAGTAATCAGCCAGCGGGGAGATTCTGGGACCACCCTGGCAAAGAAGGAAACTTTATTGAGTTATGTCAGGAATTTCCAAACTAACAGGTTATGACTTGAGTTTCTCTTTCAAAATGGATCCTGCAGTTAGGTACAAGTTGAGGCAATTCTCAGAGCTGATAAGAAGCTCTCTGAACTGTAGATAATCTTTGCAAACTTAAAATACAGGGAAATAATGCAAACTTGATATCTGAGTCATTGCTCATAAAAATAATCAATACTAGATTACTCTTGCAAGTCCAGGTCACCCTACACACACACACACACACACACACACATATATATGTAGTGTCTTTAATTACATATATGGAAAGCATTGGGATTTTGTGAGTATTTAAGAAAAAATTAAGAATTGCATTTACATAAACAGATTTGTCCATATTTTAAGTTAAAAATTTAATGAGATAAATGATTAAAATATGCTCACATGAAAAAGAATCAAATACATATACCTGTAGCTTCTTGATACTTTCTGCTACTCTTAACTCAGAATTTCTGAGTAAGTTAATTTGCTTAATAGACTGACATCATTGCATTTAATTTGCATGTTGAAATACTGGCAGACATAGTTTGTTGTCTTGTAGTTTTCATTAAGATAATGCAAAACAATAAAGCTTAATAAAATACTGTACTAAGAATTCTGTGTTTTGGCATTTTAGTATTTTTTTTAGTGACAACTAGTGACTGAATAAATTGTCTAAAAATTCCCAAAGCCCATAGCCATTCTGGAGATGGTAGGAAAATCTTTTCTTTTCTTTTTTATTTTTTTTGCCTTCCGCTTTTTGTTGGTTTGGATTCTATGTTTCTGTGAACTAAGCATAAATGTGACAATGACCAAAACCACATTACCAGTAATAAAGAAGGAAGAGGAAGTTAGGCAGCGTTATGGCCAGCTGGATCCCTTGCCAACTGGGAATAAAGTAGGCAATCCCAGGGAGACTGATGATTCCAAGGGTGAAGAACATCTGAATCACGATCCCCACAATCCTCCTTTGTTTTGAGCCTACGATTTCTGTCACTGAAAGAGAACAAACACATGAGGTTAGGGAAGCTTTGGATCAGCTCTAACACAGACAGACAGACACACCAAACACCTGCTATGTCCATCTCTGCAGGGACAACTCCAGAACTCAAGGACACTCGGCTTCTTATTTGCCCAGATGATGGAAATGTGCTTTGGGGGTACCTTGTGTCCTTTTCTCTCACTCTTTTCTCTGCCACAGTCCTCCTATGCACATAGCCTAGCACTCTTCATTGCATTTAATTTCATTAATTTGGATATCTTTGGGGAATACAAAAAAACCTATGATCCCATTTTAGGAAAGCTCCTAGTGATTTTTTTTTCTGAAAGGTAACTGTAATTATTAAAGCATAAATACACTAAACTGGCTAAATCTTATCACTGGATCTCTAAAGGTCTGCATAATTATAGTCTCTTATAAACATTAGACGCTACCAAACTTTTCATTTTCACAAGATTGTTTCTATGAAATGATCATCCTCTCTACAATGTTCAACTTCTCATTTATATGTTATTTCTTTAAGAATCAGGTAGGAGATTTCATTGCTAGAATTTTTTCTCCCCTGCCCTTTCCTACTCATGGGGTTCTTCTGTTCTGATCACTGGAAAAGCTATCTTATGTTGCCCTGAGATTACAACTTTGAGCATTCACGTAGACTTGAGCTTGCTTAGAAATGCCTCCCATTTCAGAGTTATCTCTTCCGCTCCAGCCGGTGACAATCAATGTTTCCTGGCACTCTCTCTCCTTTTCCCACCTCTAAAAACATTTCCAAAGCCGGGCGTGGTGGCACACGCTTGTAATCCCCGTGCTTGGGAGGCAGAGACAGGAGGATTGTGCAGGTTCCAAGCCAGCCTCACTGGCTTAGAGATCCTGTTTCCAAAAAAAATGTATGTGTGTGTGTGTGTGTGTGTGTGTGTGTGTGTGTGTATATATATATATATGTATATGTATATGTATATGTATATGTATATGTATGTATATATATGTATATATATATATATATGTATATATATATATATAATAGGTCTGGGAGTGTAGCCTGGAGGTAGAAGGGTTTCCAGGAACCCCAGCAACAACAACAACACACACACACACACACACACACACACACACACACACACACTTCCACAAGCTCTCCAAGATGGGCACTGTTTGGGTATTGTCCAGCAGTCGTGAGGGAGAGTAGAGGCCCAAATCTGGCGCTAGAACTATAAGGAGCATTCACATTACCTTTTAGATAAATCTGCAACAACTTATGGTAGCTGGCTGGTTCTGGACTAAAAATGGAGTCCAAGGAAGCAGCTAGGACTTTTCCAAGTAATATGAACAAAAAGTACAGGGAATATTTTCTTTCTCACATAAATAGAAGGTCAAACTTCTAGTTATAGAAAATAGCAAAGACTTACAAACTTCTCATTCGTTTTTCAGAACGTGTCTCCCACATGGTAAGAAGCTCTCCACGTATTATTGTTAAAGCAATAATACTTGAGAACATGGGCAATTAAGCTCAAACTTTAGCATAGAATATAATACACTAAAAGTATTTTAAGATGTTTCGAGGAGATACTGAAATTTGTGTGCAAATTAATTTCTAAATAAGCAAAGTTAGGAAACCTGTGATAACTACCATGGAAGTCTTAGAAGCCGTTTATCCCAGTAGCTGACCATGTTTTCATTTGGTTTCCAGCCTCAAATGGCATTTCAGTTTATAGAATCCCACCCCAAGTCCTCCTGTTTGCAGAAACCATGACTGTAGCCACTTTAGTGACACAGTAATATGAAGTAAAATGCAACCTCCTTGACTTGTTGTTAGAGGGCCCACAGGGGGGACCCCGGTGCTTGGTGGGGATCTGATGCTAGCTCTCAGAGAAGAAGGTGTAATGAAGCCTTACCAATCACGTAGCAAGTGATCCATGTCCCCTTTCCAAACACACCTTGTAGGAAGCGGAAGATCACAAACACACTGAAATTTGGTGCAAAGGCCACCACGATGCCAGTGACGCCGATGCCAAAACAGGATATTAAGTAAATGACTATTCTGCCATACCTTTGGAGAAAGAGGAAGAGAGACTGCTGTTAACATTTTCTTTAACATTCAGGGATGCTGAAGGAAGTGGAGGGAACAGAAAATGTATCCTCAGTAACTTCACTATTACTAAATAAAGGATTGGAGATGTGGCTCCTGGTAAAGTGCCTGCTGAACATGCACAAGGCCTTGAATTCAATCCCAGGCTGAGTCCCCCTCCCCTACCACAACATGCTAAAGTAAAAGAACTGTTTTATGGAACATGAAAAATAAACACGCACCTCAGAGAAAACATTACAAAATCTCAGTTTCTCCAAAGGTGACCCTCGTTCTGACACTGTTATTTCACTTAGGTCTTGTTGGTGGCACAGATGTGACATTTTCTAGTTTTTTTTTTTTTTTTTGAGATAGAATGAAGCAGCAATGGTGCATCACAGCTAGAAGTCTGTGGTGAAATCTTGCTTCACCTGGCTCCCACTCATATGGCACGGGTGAATTCCTCAGCTCCCTAAAATTCAGGTTTTGTTTGCCTACTTTTATTTTTTATTTTTCACCTTTCTAGAGTGAGGGGAAGAGGATTTTGTGAAATAAAATGTTTACGAAATAAAATGCTACTGTAAAAACGCTATAAACTGTAAAGTTCACAACCAATATGAGTTATTCTTAATTTGCAATTTTATGTTCACCAATTATATAACTAGTATTCAATAGCTTAGGGAAAAGGAACAGAATATGTTGCTCAGTATCCCCAGAGCCTAGAGTTAACTGGTCAGTGCGGTTGTGTCAAAGAATTGGCTGAAGAAGGTTGGTGGTCAGTGGCCTTTCAGAAATTTAACTAGATGACATTTTTTTTCCACAAAAATGTTCACAAAATTCCCATATACTGTAGTTCTTCTGTTTTTAGCTTTTGAATTCTGATTTTGAAGGTTATTGACACTATATCTTACTTAGGTATCAACAAAGTAAAGGTGGAAGAAGCCTTAGTTATCTTGATTTAAAAACTATTTTAATTTTTAGAACAGTTTTAGGTTCACAGATTTAAGTTCACAAACTTTGAACAGAAAGCACAGGGAGTTTCCATGTGCCCCCACCCCACATGCGTGCATTTGTTACAGCTGATGAGCCCATTTCACACAAAGCTGAATATTCTAAGGATTTGTACAAAGGCATAATGATGTGCACCCACTACGGTCGTATCACACAGAATAGCTATAGTAACACAAAACGGACCACAGCAATTTTCAAACGTTGAATCAGAATCATGTACCTGAGGTAAATTCTACTTAGTTGTGGTATGTAATTCTTTTTATACATTTTTGGATTCTATTTTCTAAAATTTTGTCTAGGATTTTAAGTCTATGTTCATAAGAGATATTCCTCTATAGTTTTCTTCTTATATACTCATATGGTTTTAGTATTAAAGTAATTCTGACCTCACAGAATAAGTTGGAAAATATTCCTTCTGTTTTTAGGTTTTGAAAAAAATTATAGAGAAATTGGTATAATATACTCCTTAAATATTTTGGTAGAATCCACCTATAAATCATTTGGGCCTGATATGTTCTGTTTTAGGAGGTTATTAATAATTGATTCCGTTTATTTAGTAAATATTGACCTATTCAGATCATCTATTTCTTGTGTGAGTTGATTAGGTCTTTAAAAAAATTGACCCATTTCATCTACACCATCAAATTCTGAGAATAGAGTTGTCCATGTTACTTCTTTATTTTCCTTTTTGTGTCCATGGGATCTGAGGTGGTGTCCTTTTTTTCTAACATTATTAATTTGAGTCCTCTCTCTCCCCACCCCCTTTCTTAACATATATATATATATATATATATACACATATCACAATTACACACACACACACACACATTTTTTTTTTTGGTGGTACTGGGGGTGGAACCCAGAGGCTTTCTACCTCCACACTATACTCCCAGACCTATTTTATACTTTATTTGGAAACAGGTTTCACTAAGTTGCTGAGAGCCTCACTAAGTAGCTGAGGCTGGCTTCGAACCTGTGTGATCCTCCTGTCTCAGCCTCCCAAGTGCGGGGATTACAAGCGTGCGCCACCACGCCCAGCTTTATATATTATATTTTGTAACTATCCTGTTTGAGTTCTCTGAGCTTCCTGGTTTTATGGTTTGGTGTCTGGCATTATTTTGGGGAAATTCTCAGTCATCGTTGTTTCAATATTTCTCTGCTTCCTTTCCTCTTTCTTCTCCTTTTGGTATTCTCTTTACACATATTATTGCCTTTGCAGCTGTCTCACTGTTGTTGAATATTATGCTTTGGGCTTTTCTCCCCCAGTCTTTTTTGCTTTTAAGTTTTAAGTATTTTTACTGAGATATCCTCAAGCCCAGAGATTTTCTCCTAAGCCTAACATGTTAACCTTCTAAAACAGCCCAATAATGGCGGTTTTCATTTTTATCAGTGATTGATCTCTAGCATTTCTCTTTAGTTCTTAGAAATTCCATCTTTTTGCTTATATTGCCCATTTTCCTACTTTATCCACTAAGTCCTTAGCATAAATATTAACCATAATTTGAAATTTTTGGCTTGATAATTCCAACATCCTTACCGTGCCTGTGTCTGGTTCAGATGCTTGCTGACTTCCTTCAAGCTATGTTTTGTTGTTGATGTTGTTGTTGCCTTTTAGTATGTCTAGTGATTTTGTCTTGATAGTTGGGCATGACTCACTGGGGTTGGGGTTTGGTCTGTGGTAGTGAGGTGTGCAGAGAGGGAAGTATTTTACAGTTCTGTAAGTAGGTGTCAGTCTCTTAGCGAGCCTCTGCACTTTGAACATCGTAAATGTTTCTGGGTTTTTCCCCGACTCCTTCAGGATAGAGTGAGCTGGACTGGAGGACCTCCCTTCTCATACATGGCAAGCTAGAACTGACTGGAGATGGGCATTTCTCTTTCCCTGAGTCTTTTAGTTTGGATAAGTTCTAGCAGTTTAGAATTTATGGTTAACTATTTTCTCCTGAGCACAGGCCTTGTTGAGAACAGAGTGTTCTAGCATATTTTAAAATGGTCTTTTTTCTTCCCTCCTCATTCTTCTGATGGAACCATGAGAAAATTTCTCTTGATATTTACTGTGAGAACCTGGTAGAGCTCCAGGAGGTAAATTTTCCACAAATGCGCCCCCCTCGCCTCCCTAGTCACTGGGATCCCCGGAAATTTTCTCTCTCAAGCTTGTCCTTTCAGAGCCTCCAGCTAGTCATCAATTCCGTTTAGGATTCCAGTCCCAACGCTGGTAACCGCTGCCGTTTCTGGCGGGTAGGTTTGGACTCTCTGTGTTTACCTGTCTTCTCTTCAGTTTGGGGCAGCAGCAGCTTACCCCGTGACCTCACTTCTTTGACAGCTCTAAGGACAGTGGCTGATTTTCCAGCTTGTCCAACTTGTTAGGACTGAATGGCTGCTTCTGAGCCCCCTCCCTGCTGAGCTGGAAGTTGGGAGTGCTGATTTATGTTTAAATTTGCTCTCTGGCCCTCCTATGCCGTCCTCCCATAAATAAGTGGCCCATGAAGTTATTTCTAGTCTTCTCCTTCGAGGTACAAGGCACAGACACACATGCACGTGTCGCATCGTCGTGGTGTAAGATGGCGTCACACCCACACTACCTGTCTGCTGCATAGCCCAAGGTGAACGCCCCAGCCAGGAAGCCAAGGTTCAGGACAGCCTGGGTGAGGTCCAGCATCCACGCATCGTCACAGACAAGGTCGAACTGCAAAAACAGAGAAAATAACATGGAGGCATGCAGGGAGCTTCATCTCGTGTGTGTTTGTGTGTGTTGCTGGGAATCAAACCCAGGGGCATTCCACCCCTGAGCTCTGAGCTATACCCCCTGCCCTATTTTATTGTTTGTTTTTTTTTAATTTAGAAACAAGGTCTTACTAAGTTGCCAAGATCCTAAGTTGCTGAGGATGACTTTTTTTGTGTGTGTGTGGTACTGGGGTTCCTGGAAGCCCTTCTACCTCCGGGCTACACTCCCAGACCTATTTTATTTTTGGAAACAGGGTCTCTTACGCCAGCGCGGCTGACTTTGAACCTGCGTGATCCTCCTGTCTCTGCCTCCCAAGCGCGGGGATTACAAGTGTGCGCCACCACGCCCGGCTTGCTGAGGATGACTTTGAACCTACAATCCTCCTGTCTCAGTCTCCCAAGTACAGGGATTACAGGCATGTGCCACCATGCTCTGTTTCTAATGTTTCTAATATATTAGAAATATTTTATTGACGACCATATTTCTGTGTGCAATAACATATAGATAGGTATATATAACATGTATGTATGCATGTGTATATAACAGAGATGTACATGTTATATATGTAACATATATAGACATATAAACTTTTCAATGCATTTGTTGGCACACTGTAATATCACACCATCATGTAATTCAGATGGCAGGGACACACACGCACACGGTACCTGGTGAGCTTTACCTGGCTCTCTCCCCTTCCCCATGCTTGATTTCGAGATTAGCATCGGCAATCTCACATATATACATAACTTCAGTGGCAATGTTCCCCTCGTTGATTCATTTCTTGCAACAAAAGTCTCTATATATATCACAATTTTTCTGGTTGTGTTATTACTGCCTTCAGATCATAATTTAAAAACATAAAATATGAAATTTGAAAAATAACCATTAAACAGGAGTGAGGTTCTGTTGTAAGTGTGCCTCTCCATTTTCAGAAGACTTAAGAGAGGGTGGGCTTTTCCAATAAGATATTTTTGTCTGTGGATGAATATGCCTTCTTACAGAATATTAACATCAATCTTATTGCTGTTTTTCGTTTTTATAAATTTATGGTCTAAGAAACCTAGTGTGTATAAATAAAATACTGGGAATGAAGAGAGTTTTGTTCCAGCAATGTTACTGAATTATGTGACCTCCTTCTCAGCTCTATGCCAAGATTCACATTCTGATCGATCATCAGGATTATTTTTACTTTTCTAATGGCCAACACATCACTTAAGTCCTCATTCAAGTTTACTGTAGAAATATAAATGGAAAACACCGAACTTACAAAAAGTTATTTAATAAATTATTAGTCACTTTCTTAACTCCTTTTTAAATATCAATACTGTTCTTTCATATTGTCCCATGGTTTGGTGACCCCACCCCAGGCTGTAAACCTCCAGCCATGCACCCTGGTAAGATGGGAGAGGGTCCTGACCCCTTCCTCACCCTGGCCTGTTCTCTGGCAGAGCCACTTGGAGGAGGAAGACACGTGTGAGTTGAAGATCTGAAAACTGAGTCCTTAGCAGCCCAGGCCCTGCACCCAACTGTCTCTGCAGACTTCCAGAGGTCTCTGCATTGGACCATTGCAGAAGAAGAAATCCATGTTGTTGGAAGAAAACTGTGAGTAGGCTCATAAGTATATATTCATAAGCAAACTGTGATATTTATCAGTAAGGCCTAACCTCTTGGTTCTATAGCCAATGAACTGTCAACATAGTCTGCAAAATAGTTGGGGTAATGGCAGCTGGTCTACCTCACATAGTTGCTAAAAATCATTGAGATTAAAGAGTTTTAGATATAACATATAGTAATATATGTTACTATAACTGTAGTAATCTAATATAGCAGTAGTAATCTAACCCTACAATCTGAAAAGATTTTTATCATTGATTGTGGTTTGCAAAGGTACCATCTTAAGTCAGGATGAGATGGTTATTTATCTGAAATCATTTTCCACTGGAATTAGACATGTGAAGAACACATCTAGAATCAATGCATATAAAATATCAGAAGGCAAAAGATTATTTAATTACATTTTGCTTTAGAAAAGTACCAAACAGCTGGGTGTGGTGGCTTACACCTGTAACCTCAGTACGGGGGAGGCTGATAGGAATGATCACAGTTTCAAGGACAGCCTTAGCAAGCAGTGAGACACACAACCTAGTGAGACACTTTCAAAATAAAACTTTAAAAATAGGTCTGGAGGTATAGCTCGGAGGTAGAATGCCCCTAGGTTCAATCCCCTGTACCTCAAAACCAAAAAAAAGGTATCAGTGTCAAGTATAAAATCCCACACAGTAGAATTAGCTTCATTCCTCTGTCCCTCAAATGGCTGGGCTGGCTAATGTAAGAGGCACATGATACATTTTTCATAGATGAAACAGTAGGGCCTAGAAGAGTGACACTTTTAAAGAATCTGGTCAGCTGCTTTAGACTTGAGGGAATTAAGAAGTCCCCCTGATATCATCATCATCATCATCATCACTTCAGTACTGGGGATGGAACCCAGGGGCATTCTACCCCCACGCTACACCTCCAGCCCTATTTTCTTATTCATTATTTTGAAACAGGGTCTCACTGATTTGCAAAGGGCCTCACTAAGTAGCTAAGGCTGTCCTCAAACCACAATCCTCCTGTCTCAGCCTGGGGGGATTATAAATGTGCGCCACCACACCCGACCTGATATTCTTTAAACTCACAAAATATTCTATGATATAACACCAATAGTCTTTTTTCACTCAGAAGAAAAAGTGCAAACAAGATTTTTTAAATATTTTGCATTTATATAAAATTAATTGAGAAGACATGTCTACATGGCTACCCCATGCCCAGGCAACATTTTCTGCAGGACTATGAGAGTCAAGTGGGCTAATGCTGCCCACTGTCTGCTGCCGCCCACATCTGGGGCTCCAGGTGCCGTCTCTACGTTTCCCAGACTCCTTTGCCCTCGGGCCTTTGTGGAGGTTCGGGAACTGGTGTCAGCTCAGACTCCAGTCTGAGCTGGAGGCGGCAGTGGGGACTCTGCCTCTGCCCTTGGCAGCAGCTCAGCTCCAGCCCTGGTAGTGGCAGCAGAGGCTGATGAATGCAGGAGTGAGCCAGTGCCCGCCCCACGCGGCCCCACAGGTCAGCGGCTCAGCTTGGGGCATCCAGCAGGTCAGGGCCGACCACCACACCAACCTCCATGCCCAGACAGCGTCCTTCCTGGTCTGCCTGCTCCTTCTTTTCAAGCCCTTCCCCAACAGCTCAAACTCAATCCTTTCACTAAATCCTTTTCTTCTTAAAAATACCTAGCCTGGTTTCTGTTATAATGGGGATCCTGCTGGCTTTCAAAAGTACAAAATAGATGCACTTAAAAGTACCTATTTTAAAGACATGCCCCTAGATACACATATGCACGTAGTGTTCCAACATGAGAATGCCTTAGGGGCCGGGGCTCGAGAGCTTGGTTTTCACTTTGGCTCATACAGTCGGGAGCAGACTGCTGCCTTCTGGGGTGGAGGCTTCCTACTCAGCTGTGGACTCACTGCCTGCTACTGCAACGCTCTGGGCCTGCAGTGTGGTCATTGTATTTTACGAGAGGTGGGCAAGCACTCAAACCTATGGACTTCATAAGGTAAGGCACCCTAAATAAAGCACTAAGTGATTACAGCTCATCAGAAGACCTAACTCCAACTCTTGTCAATTATTGTGAATTGCCAAAAATGAGCTTAAGTCTGAATCAGAGGCACTACGGTTTGTTTCTCTTTTAAGGCAATCTATTTAGACCAAAAAAGCCATCTTCAATTCTCTTTCCCAAGTGTATACATGCATTTCACATTTTTTAATGTTCATAAACCCATGTGTACCCATTCTGTTACTTATTAATCTTCAAAGTCACTTTTACACAAAGAGAGTAACTCTCCTTGGCATGAGGAGAAAGTCAATCTGATAAAAAACTCCAGCAGCTGTTCACGCAGTGCCAAAAGGGCTCCACTGCCTCACTCCACGGCAAGCATGTGCATCGGCTCTCGCCAAATCAGGGACTTTTGAAGGGTTTGCAACTAAGGGCTTTGGTTAGTGCGCTAGTTGTTAAAATCCAAATCAATATTATTTGGATTTGAGTTTTATGATAAAATGCTAGGGCCAGCTATTTGACATATAGATAGATATGATATAGATATAGTCAAAGTTGTGATTTGTAAATTATTATTAAAACTAAAACTCTGATATACCAAGGTTAAAGATGAGAAGTAAGATTAAAAGTAATGTGGAAGACTTCCGGGAAGATGGCGACCGAGAAAAGCGGGGCTTAAGAGTCCCGCTAACAACCAATCTCCATTACCACAAAAAGAGCGCCTTTCATAGCCAGAAAACACCATCACTAGAAAAACAAAAAAAACCACCAGGCTCCAGAGAGAAAGCGGACTGAGAACAGAGCTCAGGGCCACAGAGGAGACACACGCGCCCGAGGACGCGGCAGCAGCGCCATACTGCCGGCAGCAGCGGCGAACTCAACAGACGGCTACAGCAAGCCAGGTGAGCCGCTGCGGAACAGCCAGGCGGGATCTTTCGGCGCAGACAGCATTTAAAGCTCCCAGTGGCTGAGCTCAGCACACGCTGCAGGGATTCAGAGTGGAAAACGAAACCAGAGAAGAAAAAATACGCCAGCCTCATGGCCAAGGGCGTGGCAGAGGCGCCATATTGCCACCGGCGGCGGCAGCAGCAGTGAATTCACCGAGTCCAGTACAGCTACATCTGCGTACTCAAGAACAGTGAGTCAAATTGCGGGCCACAGAGGAGAAATCGCAGTATTGGGCCTCCTGGGACTTGACCCAGTGAGGGAGTGGTGGTGGCAGAGATATCACACCATAGGAGAACGTGCAACCTGGCACCCCCCATAGTTTAAAGCAGCCTCTATCGACTCCCTGGGTCGGAGACTCTGTGATACAACACAGTAAAGAAGTAGTGGGGTCTGAGATAATACAGACTCGAGATCCAGAGCACCTTAAGTGAAGCCATAGTGACCCAAGGGAAGAACCCAGAGAAGGCACAAATCTCCGAAATCATGGGAAAGAGGAATAACACTGGAGTAATGAATGTGCACAACCCCACAACATCAGAACCTGATAAAACAGAAAATCAGAGATTTCTAGAAGATCAAATCAGGAAAATAACTGTAGAAATAATAGAGGTGCTTCGAAAAGAACTCAGAGAGAGCCAAAAAGAGATAAAGGATGCAATTAATGAAGTAAAGGCCTCAATTCAAAGCACAAACAACCGATTAGACCACATGGAGAACAGAATCTCGCTCTTAGAAGATGAGCAATCCAAAAATGAATGCATAGTTTCTAATCTAGAAAAAGATATCCAACAGCAGGAATCTGACATTGAAGAAATATGGGCCCATCTTAAGAGAGCTAACCTAAGAATAATTGGAATAGAGGAGGGAAAAGAAAGTGATACCAAAGGGATCAACAATCTCTTCAAGGAAGTAATAGCAGAAAATTTTCCAAATATAGAGCAAGAGATTGATACACAGATCCAGGAAACTTATAGAACTCCCTTTAGACAGGATCGGAGAAGAGGATCCCCACGCCATATAATTGTCAAAATGACCAATGTGGGAGCCAAGCAGAGAATCTTAAAGGCAACAAAAACAAAGGGCCAACTGACATTCAGAGGCAAACCAATTAGAATCACTCCAGACTTCCAAAACCAAGTCATGAGAGCCAGAAGGGCTTGGAGTAACATATTCCAAACTCTGAAAGAAAACAACTTCCAGCCAAAAATTTCCTATCCAGCAAAACTTTCTATCAAATTAGATGGAGAAATAAGAAGCTTCCATGACAAACAGAAACTGAAGGAATTTATGTCTACAAAACCAGCGCTAGAGAAAATACTCAAAGAGATTAACTACAAAGAAGAAATAGGTAACACTCACCAGAACCAGAGAAACAAGAGTTTCCATCCAACAGACAACTAAGATTGGTTATCTGTGGAGATTCATTATTTATGTTAGTCTTTTACCTATCTCTAAGTTGTATTGTTTGCCTTTATTGTTGTTAATTTTTAGGATTTCTAGTTGGAATATTAATATACCTTCAGATACAGCAATTGGAAATATTTTATCCCATTCTATTAGTAACTTTTAACTCTGTTTACATTGTCTTTGGATATACAATATTTTTTTTTATTTATTTTTTAGGGAGTTTGTATATTCTTCTGTTGCCTGTGCCATTGAAATCATATCCAAGAAATCACTGCCAATTTCAATGTTGTGAGGTTTTATGACCCGGATTTTCTCCTAAAAGTTTATAGTCTTAAGATTTATATTTAGGTCTTTTATCTATTTTGAGTTAATACTTGTATGTGGGATTAGGTAAAGGTCCAATTTTATTCTTTTCCATGTAATTATTATTTTTCAACAATATTTAGTTAAAAGATTATTATTTCCACCACCAAATGTTCGTGGAAACCTTGTCAAAAATAACTTGATAATATAGGGAAGAATTTAGCTCTAGGCTTGTATTTAACTCTAATGGTCTATATATCTGCCTTTAGAACAGTACTACACTGTTTCAATTATTGTAGCTTTATATGGTTTGAAATCAGAAAATATATATCTGCTAGCTTTGTTCTTTTTCAAGATCGTTTTGGGTATCTAGAATTCATACTCCATATTAGGATAGATTTTTTTCTGAAAAATAAATATATAAATATATGATAGTTTCACCTAAAAAAGAAACAGAAAAAAATATGCTCTAGTAAGAAAGAAAGCAAAAAGAAATATTGAAATGCTATCTTTAAATCATCAAACGCTTGGTATCAGACAAATGAAACTGTTATGTGAGATTATCATTTTTAATTTTGGATAAATTGCTATAATACTAGATGTCAACCACTAAGCCAAGCATGGGAAGGAGGGATGGGGAGAGAATGGGGTGGGGATCGGGTGGGGGCTGACTGGGCGATATGTGCATGTATGTCTACAAAAGTTTGTATCCCACTATGATGTATGAATACAGTGCACCAATAAAATAAAAAAAAAAAAAGTAATGTGTATGTATGAAAAAGACTTACCATCTCAGGTAGACCCAGCTTCTTCCTCAAAACAGGGGGAAGAACCCGAACCATCAGTTAGATGGACTATCAGGGTCCAATTTAGCTCTTTTGACCAAACTTTCACATGAGATATTTGAAGATCAGAGGACACCCCACACTTGATTTTAGTCACAAGCCATGGGGAATAGAGCCCATTCATTATCTGTGTTATTCTGGGATTCTTATCAAGTTTTTGCTGGTATTATTTGTATGCATTTTATTAAAAATATAAAACTATAACTTCTTTAGGAAAACAAATTCTCTATTGTGGTGGTGTTGAGAGGTGGTGGAAATTTTGAGAGGTGCGGTTAATGCCAGGTGATTGGGCAGTCAAGGGCTCAGGACCCCAGTGAGTTCCCTCACAAGTAGGTTACTAAGCTGGGCGTGGCGGCACATGCCTGTGAGCCCAGTACTTGGGAGGCTTAGACAGGCCAATCACAGGTTAAAGGCCAGCTACATCAATGTGAAAAACTCTCAGCAACTTGGCAAGACTGTTTCAAAATAAAAAATCAAAAGGGCTGGGGATAAAGCTCAGGAGTAGAATGTCCTGAGTTCAATCCCTAGTACTAGGGAAAACAGACAAACAAACAGTGGATTACTGTAGAAAGAGTGACCTGACCCCCAAGTAGCTCCCTTTCCTATCTTGCCATCTCAGCTCCATGCACGGGCCACCACTGAAATGTATCAGCCTAGGACCTTGTCAGAGGCCAGACAGATGGAGCTGCCTGCTCTTGGACTCTCACACCCCAAACTGCAAGTAAAATCAACCTCTTCTCCTCTTAAGTTCCTAGCTTCAGGTATTTTGCTATAGCAACAGAAAGGGGTCTGAGACAAGTTACAAGCAGAAGCATTCCAAATCAGCTATTAGCTTGGAATCCAGAAAAATTCAACTTGTCACCAGTATTCAAAACATCACTGACAGCTTGGGTTTGACTGTCAGGTGCCGTGTGCACCTAGCTACATTTGGCACTGGCTAAATCAACCGTAGGATGACTTCCACAGGCAGATTCCGCTTTTAGTCAACCCCAAGGCACTTACAACAGAGGTCTCTAATGGTTAAAAATTAGAGTAATCATAAAGGAAATCACTTGGGTTGGGTCTGCATGAGAAGAAAGGTCGCCACTGTTCATTTCGGTCCTAGTGAAAACATTCTTTAGCAGGATCTGACAGCATTGTGTGGGCCTCTTCATTTAATACCCCAAAGTCAGTGTTTTCCTTATAGGTGTCATGATGATCTGCGGGTTCAAGATTTAATCATGGTTCTTCTAGAAAACCTCAATTCTGTACGCTTGGCATCGTATGAGTGACGAGGCTGAGAGAAACAGCAAGCGGAGTGGTGTGCTTCCTAGTTTCTGCTTCCTGCTGAGCTCTTTGTGCAGCGTGAAAGCCAAGGTCAACTTACCTGCCGCAAATGGAGAGCAACTGAGACCTAAAGTGCATACGTAAATGCGAGGGGGATTCAGAGAAAGAAATGGTGGGGTCCATGGGATAGAAACAGACTCCGGAACCATGAGCTGGATTTAGATAGAAACAAGGGTGGGTGACCAGCAGTCCCAGGCACAGAGACAGAAACGAGGATGCAACATGTGGGGCCGTGCGGACCAGTGAGGAGCCACCTGCCCCCACCCCGAGTGGGGAAGGGTGAGACCAGCAGTTTCTCACCTAGGAACCCAGAGAACTCAAGACAGAGGGAGGGTAGAGCCCAAGATGATGGAGGAAGAGTCTAGAAGGTTGCTCATGGAATAGATGCCCTGGCCCCTGGCAGAGCCAGAGTCCAGGGAGACAGAGTAAGACTGAGGGGCACAGCCGGCCCCACAGCCTACAAGGGCCGCCCAGGCTGGGGCCGCAGAGCTCGAGCAAAGCGGCACCCTCAGTGCATGGCTCAGCAAACGAGCTTTGAAATAGCATGCAGAGATGCCTTCAGATGCGCGGCTTTGGGTCTGAACTTGTAAAACTGGGAGAAATGAAGACAGTAAATCTGTGCGGTAGTAATGCCTCCTCGCTTACTAATGTACGGTCTCATGACTCTCCTTCCACCGTAAAACACACTCCACACACTGGCCCGCTGTTCTGGGTTTGATTTCTCTGTAGGGAAGACATGCAGCTAAAATGTTTACAATTCCTCTAAAGAAGCGGAGCTGTCTAAAGCCCAGGAGCTGAAAGGCTCCTGACTTGTGCGGAGTTCTCAGGCAGAGCGAGCGAGTCTAAAACCTGGCGGTCCTGGCTCTGCCGCCCCAGCTCTGCGCTCCTTTGTGGTTTTCCTAACATCCCTGACCCTTTGGTGAAATGAGAAAAACAGCCTTGCTGATGTCATTTAGACGATGTGTGGTGTACGTAGCCCAATGCCGGAGACATATCGAGGACCCAATGAATGTTGCTAATTGCATTTTAAGTGATAGAATGATGATGATGATACAGAGCATAACTGCTGGTTTTTAAAGGTGGCGTTCAACACAGGCTGTTCATCAGAATCACTTGGGAGAACGAAGAAAGTGCCTGACACCCACTTCAGACCAATTAAATCAGAATTTAGTTTAATATGCTACTGATGTATATATAGAAGCTATCAGCCAGTTAAGTGCTTTCTGGGAGATAATTAATTATTGCATAATTTTATGTCTATCTTGAACCTCAGAATGAGGCACTCTTTGGACATAGTCTTTGCATACGTAATTAGTTAAGATGAAGTTATTCTGAGCTGGGCGCAGTAGCACACGCTGGCAATTCTAATACGTGGGCGGCTGAGGCAGGATGATTGCAGCTTCAAGGTCACCAGTGTGTGATAACTTAATGAGACCTTGCTTCAAAATAATAAAATAAAATAAAATTAGGCTGTGGGTATAGGTCAGAGGTAGAATACCCCTGGGTTCAATCTCTAGTACCTTCCTCCTGCCCTCGCCCTCTAAAAGACGAGGTCATATTGGATCATCATGGGCCTCAATCCAATGTCAATTGTCCTTATAAGGAAACACACACACACCAGAAGAAGGCAGTGGGGACCGAGGCAGAGACTGGGGCTCTGTGGCTATAAGCCAAGGAGGGCCAAAGACTGTAGGAGCCCTGGATGCTGGGAGAGGCCCGGATCTCAGTCTCTGGAGCCTACTGAGAGGAGCCCCCTGCACACTCCCGAATTTCTGACCCCTGACATCTAGACCTGTGAAAGAAATTTCTGCTATTATTTTTTAAGCCATCCTAGGAAACATCACATATCACATGCAATGTTTTTGAGGGTTTATACAAGTGAAGATTACCAAAAATATAAATTTAAAACAGGAGACAGAAGTCAGGCATGGTGGCGCTCACTTGTAATACAACCATTTGGGAGGCTGAGACAGGAGGATTATGGTTTGAGGACAGCCTCAACTACTACTTAGTGAGGCCCTTTGCAACTCAATGAGACTCTTGTTTCAAAATAAAGAATAAAAAATAGGGCTGGGGATGTAGCTCAGAGGTAGAATGCCCCTGGGTTCTATCCCCAGTACTGCATAAATACACAAACAAATAAAAGGAGACAGATGGCTGGCCTTCCTTGTCTTCCTTGGAATTCAGGGATGAGCACGTCCCTGTCCACACAGGCTTCTCCCTGTCCTGCCCCTCCCAGTGCCCCACCCCACCCTGCTCTGCTCCCCAGGAGGAGGCACCGCCACCATCCTGTCATGCAAGCCCATGAGCCTGTGGGGACAGCCAGACGCCCAGGCCACCGAGCTTCCTGAGCCAGTGACTGACAAGCCAGCGGTAGAAACTGCAGAAGGTTCTGCTCACAAGCGCTGGGAAGTTTTGACAGAAGGTGGGTGTCACTCTGCCACCAGCTCACCTGTCTGCGACAAGGACATGCGTTAGGGAACCAAGCCCAGGGAGTCCTCCCCCACCCACACTCCCTTCACCAGCAACTCCTGGGAGGCACAGGAGCTGAGGAAGCTCGAGGGGGAAATTCTGGGCATCAAACCACAGCAAAGCCTGGCTACGGCAATGCATGCCGATACTACAGAGGCTGGCAGCTGAGCACCAAGGGAGGGGTTACCAGCTGCCTCCCCGCTGCCCTGTGCAGCGCTGTCAAACCCCACAAGGAAAAGCTGCTAGACCTCCTAACCCCACGGGCATCTCCTGATCCCACACTACCCAGCAGAAATGGCAACCAGTGAGAATCAACTGAGCGGGCCCTGCATCTCTGTCAACAGTGCGCCTGCCCGTACCCAACTCGCTCTGTCCTTCTGTAAGCAAACGAAGAGGCAGGGCAAGGCTCCGCAATTCAGAAGCACAGGACCTTCTGAGCTCTTGGAGAAAACGACTCCGGGTAAAATATTTACCACAAGAAACAAGGAGTTGTTTAAACCCAAATTCGTACTCCAGTGAGGCCCAAGACCGTTGCACCGATGAGATGAGGGATTCGCCATGAAGAAGGAGCATCTCTGCACAAAGGAACCAGTGAAGGTTAGGATCCTAACTGGCAAAATAAACCACGAGCTGCAGATTGAGAGCTGGAGAAAAATGAATTCATGACCTGGAACACCTGTTGGGAGAAGTTTTTCAGGAACCCAAGGGAAGAAGACAAGGAGGAGAAAACAGAGGAAAAAAAGATGCACAGAGGAAGTTTAATGTTGTGAACGTTGGTTTCTCCAAAAGTGGAGAATGAGAAGAGGCAATGCTCCAAAAGGGGACAGAGCCTCTGAGCGGCGGGCAGTGGGGACCAGTGGTCCCGCTGCGCTGTGGGCCTCTGAGCGGCGGGCAGTGGGGACCAGTGGTCCCGCTGCGCTGTGGGCCCCTGAGCGGCAGGCAGTGTGGGGCCAGTGGTCCCGCCGCGCTGTGGGCCTCTGAGCGGCGGGCAGTGTGGGACCAGTGGTCCCGCTGTGCTGTGGGCCCCTGTGCCCAGGCCGGGTGCAGGTATAGTTAGATCTCTTCACACCCAAGGGACAGTTTCTTACCCCTGACCTATCAGTATGGAGGCCCCTGGGTCTGGAAAGGGTCTGAAAGCAGCTGGTTCTTTCGAATGCCTGCGGAAGCTTGTCCTGTGTTCAGTCTCCTGGTGCCTCTGCCTGCAGAAGTGCCAGGTCGTCCCTGAGCCTGGGCGGGAGCCCCTGTGCTCTTGCCCCTCCCCACCCCGGGTGTGAGAGCCGGCTTTCTCTGCTCAGCCCTGTCGCTTCTTGCCTCTGTTTACCGACAGGGACAGAAACCCACCTTCTGAACACAATTAAAGGTCAGGTCACAGGACCAGGCGCAGGGTATTGGAGGCGGCGCCCCTTTCACGCACCCTCCTGCATGTTCACCGACGACGTCAGGAAAGGAGAGCCGTTACGGTAACCTAAGAGCTCTGAGTGGACGGATGCTTGGGGATTTTGTGCTTGTACCTGCATTTTTATCAGGTTTTTGCACTGGTATTATTTGTATGCATTTTACGAAAAATATAAGACTATATCTTCTTTAGAAAAACAAATTCTGTACTGAATATATGGCCACCTAATAGGGAGGAGGGGATTTCCACTGAGGGAAATCAAGCAAGCGCGGTAAGGGGAAAGGGGTCACAACAGTATCTGGGGCTGATTTGGGGTTCCGGGGAGTAAGGTGCTCTTCCTGAAAATAATGTTTGACATAATTGTTAGTCAGGAATCAGGAGGTGGGGAGACTGTCTTCTTAAAAGTCTTTTAAATGGTATTTAGTTTCACTTGAAATGTAGAAAGCAATTTATAATGTGAAAACATTAAAATCAATCAAGAACCCCTCTCCAGGAATAGTTAGATATTTTCAAGTCCAATGGGAGAGTCTCTTACTCCTGCCACACCAGTACTGGTAGATAAATTGCTGAGGCCGGCCTGGAACCTGCAATGCTCCTGTCTTAGCCTCCCAAGTACTGGGTTTACAGGCATATGCCACCCGTTGAATATATTTATAATAGCTACTTTGAGGTCTTTGCTGTTACATGTGACATCAAGGCCCACTCAGTGAACTTCTATGGACCTTCCTTTTCCTCCCTGGGCATCACCAGAGTGTGGTTTCTTTGCCTGTCTGTTTGGCTCGAGGGATCTGAGGACAGGGCCTGAGCTGGTGGGTACCAACCACTGCAGCATCTCTGGGTGTGGTATACTCTTCTGATGAGTGCTGGCTTTTTGTTTGGATAAGAAGTTGCTTTCCCTGGACCCAAGCTGCAAACTCTGACTAGTCCTTTTACAGCTTCTGGGAGATGCTTTGTATTCAGCCTGGCCCCGCTGTTCTCCCCTATGTTTCCATAAAGCAAGGACTTGGGATGAGTTTTTGTTCCAATTTTAGGACCCAGCCTTTCTGTAGTTCTCTCACTTTTGAGGAATCTTACCCCCTCCCCAGTTTCCAACTGGTCTGCCAGTTTGGGTGCTGTTCTCTTACCTTCGTGTGTGTGTGTGTGTGTGTGTGTGTGTGTGTGTGTGTGTGTGTAAGTTACTAGGATTGAACTCAGAGATATTCTACCTCCAAGCTACACTCCCAGACCTATTTTATTTTTTATTTTTTAAACAGGGTCTCACTAAGGTGATCAGAGCCTCACTAAGTGGCTGAGGCTAGCCTTGAATCCACGATCCTCCTTGTCCCAGCCTCCCAAGTACTGGGATTACAGGCATGAACCACCATGCCCGGCTGTTCTCTTACCTCTTTAGCTAGGCAGAGCTTCAGTTTTAGCACCAAGCTGTGCATGGGTTGGAGAAATGCACACAGTTGAAAAGCAAATAAGTGAATCCATATTTGTCTTTTCCCGTTCTAAAGACAAATCAAGTTGGGTCAAGCTGGGAACTAGAATACTTTGGCTCTTGCAACATGATACCTATGTTATAATTTTGCCTTATTTCACACTTTAAAAACCACATGAAATGCACTTTCAGGGTATAAAGTCATTTTTTTTGAGGGTCTGGGGATGGAGCCCAGGGGCATTTAACTTTGGAGCTACATCCCTGCCTTCCTTTTTACTCTTTATTTTGGTACAGGGTCTCACTGAGTTGCAGAGAGCCTCACTAAGTAGCTGAGGCTGTCTGCGAACCACGATCCTCCGGTTTCAGCCTCCCAGATGCTGGGATTGCAAGCGTGTGCCACCAGGCCCGGTTTATAAAGTCATTCTTAATGAATGTTTTATTGAGAAGGTTAAATTCCTACCATTATGAATATGCACTATGAAATTTTCAATCTTTATAATTTTCTTTATTTCACTGGACTCACTGGAAATATAATTGAATGACATGTTATTATCACCACACGTGCTACTGGAATACCAGAGGTTACACTGATTCTTTGCTCCCAACTCCAACACATCATATTAAGCAGAATTTTGGTTCAGTTTCCAAAATTGGTAGAAAATGATAGATAAAAACAGACATCATAATCTCTCTTCACTAATTAAAAAAATCTCTAGTATTCCTTTTCCTTGTCATGAAGTATATAATTTAAGAAAATGAAATAAATTTACGTTAAACTCCTTCTTTCTTACTCTCAACTACATATGTATCACAAAGTTTCATGCATTATACCTGGAAGATACTGTAGTACAACTTAACTATTAGGATTTGAAACAGCAGATTCTCCTGGCTTCACTTTAAGACAGCGCTAGTGTAAAGTTGTGCACAGTTGCTCATGTTTTTGTCCGTACTCTCATCTCAAGGTCCCTTTGAGCCCTGGCGAGGAGCTGCCTTCTGGGGTACCTTGTTCCACTTTTACTGGTGCTTTGTAATTATATACGTAGCAAGGTTCAAAGTCATATAAGCAAATGTCCATCCACACAGGTCTTGGCGTGTGTCCCTTCAGATTCCACCTCGCTACCTACCCTTCCCACAGGACAGTGAGCTTGGCAGCAAGGCTTTCGTAAATGGGCATAAAATAACTTGAATTTCCCCCTCATCCACTCCCTCTGTCCCCCCTTCCCACCTCCCTCCCTCTTTGCCTTCCTCTGTCCTCCTGCTCACTCTCAATTGTCTAAAGTCTCTTTTATTCCTCTTTTCTCTCTAGCTCTTCCACATTTGAGAGAAAACATTCAACCACTGACTTACTGAGACTGACTGACCTCACAGCATAATCTCTAGTTCTATCCATTTTTCTGCAAATGACAATCTTGTTGTTCTTTATGATTGAGTAAAATTCCCCCATAACTTTTTTCTTTTCTTTTTGTGGTAATGGGGATTGAACCCAGGGACATCCTACCTCTGAGCCATACCCCCAGACCTGTTTTCTTTTTTATATTGAATTAAGGTCTCACCAAGTTGCTGAGAGCCTTGCTAAGTTGCTGAGGCCAGCCATGAGCCTGTGATCCTTCTATTTCAGCCTCCAACATGCACCTTAACTCTTAAAAGCCAAAGTTCAGACTAAGCAAATGGAGCACGTGTATTTCTGATGTATTTACCTGCATATGAACAGATCGTGAATAATGAGATGCAAATCAGAAAAAGTGTCAGGTAGAGAGCACGAACCCCAGCTCTTGGTTTCCTCAAACCCTGGTGACAGCTAATCCCAAGGGATGATTTGTAGCTGAAGTCACACAATAATTAGCACAAAATAGGCCAAGCGTTTGGTAACTGTAGGTATTAAAGAGCAAAACAAAGCACTATAAGACTTCTCCTTAGAAACGATATAAGAGCTAACAATAATAATAATGATGATGATACAAAGCTTAACTGCCTTTTATGATCCTTTGGTTTAGGAAAAGGAAGATACTCAATTAACCTATCAGAAGAAAGACACTTTTTGACACTTCCCTGGTACAAAACCCAGCTCTATCATATATGACTGGCATATTGAGCAGTGTCTCTGCTGTTTGAAATTTTCTTCCAATACAGACGAAGTGATGTCCAGCAGCTAAGTTCTGAGACTCCATGGAACATACTAGAACAATGTCAAGCCACTGGATTGCAGGGCGGGTGTCCCAGAAGAGTGAAACACACACAGAGAAGTATGGAAAAGTAAAAAAAAAAAAAAAAAAAATCTGTTTAAAATATCCCTTGGTAAGTTTATTCCTTTTGAGGAAACAGAAAATCAAGTCTTTTCCAACTGTGTCCCTCTTCCCCGCCTGTGCGTGAGGACGCCATGCAGAGTTCTGATAACTGTTGGGGTCACTTCTAGAACATTCAGATCCAGTCCCTTAGAAGTCTGCCCTTGTGAGGTGTCAAGGGCTCCCCACCTGTGAGGTGTCAAGGGCTCCCCACCTGTGAGGTGTCAAGGACTCCCCACCTGTGTTCTGTCTTCTGGACGTTCCCTGAGATAGAATTCCAGTGGGGAAAATAAGACCCATTCCATCTTCTCAGATGTTAATTTTTATCCTTCAAAATTACTGGTGGCCCCTTTGCTCCCCTTGGAAACCACAGTTGCCAAAGATTTTCCTAACCTCCCCAGAGCATGCAGTAACATGTTACCTTTTAAAGTTTGCCAAAGCCCTTTTCTAATCAGAACACGCTCTTATGACACAGACAGCCACGCTGATGAAACAGCAGCACTGGAGCCATATAGAGTCAACGCTCCCAGAATACAAAAACTAGTGAACAGAACTGAAATCCTGGATATTTTCAGTTTGACACATGTCTTCCAGAAACTTCTAAGAATGACTGAATTTGATATGAATATTAAAAAGTTGTATTCTAATTCCACCACCACCTTTCTAATTTTGATACATCCTTCCGGAATCTTATGTCAAATTAGGGAACTCTGAATAGACTTAAAGGTTAGTGGTTCCTGTTCTGTTATTTTCTGATTCTGTGAACATGGAGGGAGTGTTAAGCAAAAACACAGGGTTATTCATATCACTAAAATGATTGCCATAAGAAGACAAACATACATACAATGAAAAGTTTTACAGCAGAAACTGTGGTCAGCGAGCTATGCCCTCAACATAGACCGGACACAATTGTGTCTTTCCACAATGTCAGAATTTACTGAAGAACAATCAGTTCACAAAGCTACGTTACTCTCATCAGCTTTAATTCGCCAAGTACTCTTGATTTCTCTTGGTGGTAGTGATCGTGGCAATCACAAGTTATTTTTTTAAATTCTAATCAATATCTATAGCACTCAAATCAAATGTACCACTTCACACAATGATATATAAAATTATAGTACAGCTAAGAAAGGATTGAGGTGGCCACAGGATTTCAGGAGGCCCATACCAAGAATGAAGGCACAGAACAGACACAAGGCATAGAAAAGCATTGCTATGGTTTGGATATAGACTGTCCCCTGGAAAGATTCAGGTATTAGCAACTCAAAACTGTTCAGAAGTGAAATAATTGAGTCATCATGCTTCTAATCTCATCAGTAGATATATCTATCGATGGATTGATGAGCTTATGGGGTAGCCGAGGGGATGGGTCACTTGGGGTGTGGCTTCGGGGACTATGCATCTATATCCTCTTCCCTCCATCTCTCTCTGCTCCCCACCATCTTGCCCTGAGTTCCACAGACATGATCCAGCCTAACATGGACTGAAACTTCCAGAAGTGTGAACAAATAAACCTTCCCTCCTTAAGTTGCAGTCATCAGGAATTTTAGAGCAGTGTGTGTCACAGCAGTGTCAACGCTGACTTCTGAGACAGAGATGTCAAGGCCAGGGACCGGATAGCAGACCATTTCAAAATGGGCCCAACACCAGGCAGGAAAAATGGCACGGACTGAGCTCGGGCACAGAAAGTTGGAGGTCTGTCACTGTGTGGCCATTTTCCTGGGCAGGGTTCACGTCGGGGGACCAGGTGATAAGGTCCATGCTTCCAACATGCAGAATGTTGGGTGTTTCTCCTTCTATGGGTCTTAGGCGAGGGGGTTACATCTGGTGTGACTGATAAGGTCATGTGACCAATCATTCTGATATAATTTGATATGTCTGTGCGTCCATATATTCCTGATTTAATTCAACAAAGTTCATTTTTTTTTTTTTTTTTTGGTGGTACTGGGGTTCCTGGAAGCCCTTCTACCTCCGGGCTCCACTCCCAGACACCTATTTTGTATTTTTATTTGGAAACAGGGTCTCTTAAGCCAGCGCACGCGCCTGGCTTCGAACCTGCGTGATCCTCCTGTCTCTGCCTCCCAAGCGCGGGGATTACAAGCGTGCGCCACCACGCCCGGCCAACAAAGTTCATATTTTTATTGGCACAAATAATTTATCAGCTTGTTCCTTATGGTTGTGCCGGGCAGATGGTTTTTGTTTACTTGTACAAACAAAAGGTTGAATCATTCTACCTCGGCACTTGTATCCATAGGGAGTAACTCATGGCAAACTGCTGTTTTATAACATGGGGTGACTTAGAGCTGGGCACAGCCTGAAAACTGCTGTGCTCTACAGCCAGAGTAATTCAGAGCCTGCTCCCACAGTAATCCACTAAGAAAGCCAGGAGCGGCTGATTAGGTGGGCAGATCACAAGGCTGACAACTGAACACGCAAACATCTTTGGGTCTAGTCTCAGATTCCCTAACACACTCTGCGACGGCTCCTTCCTGCCTTCATGTCTTGTGTCCAGTTTTACTTTGTTTCTTGTTCTTTGTGGCTTATATTTGGAGTCAAGAGAAAGTGGATTTGACAGCAGAATCATTATTATAACATGTCCAGTCGATTGGAATCAGGAAAAGAGACGTGAGCAAGTGTTTGATCTTAGGATTGCCTGGGCCAGGTTTTATGGTAGAGAGCTTCAAGGAAGTCCAGGGCAGCTTTAGGACAATAGAATCTTTGACTCAAGACACCTGGAGATTGCGCCTTTGCAAGCATTTTGTGTTAAGACTTGAGAGTTTATAATTATTTGGCCCAAAGTAAAGACCTAACTTTATCCCTGAACTCTGAATGGTTCCATGTGTTCAGAGACCTGGTTTCTAGCACCTCACCTCAGTCAGCAGGGTCTTTCCTCTTACCAGTGATACCCAGACTCCTGCTGCTTTCCGAGTGGGAGGGTGGGGAGCGACCCAGGGAAGACCAGGAGGTCTGGATCGGGTTGGAGAACCACAGGGTCTTCCCAGGAACACTCTCCACTTGCCCACTTGGAAAGCAGCAGGCTGTAGCCCTCTAGACAGCAGTCGCTGCATGGATGGATGCAAGGGTGGCTTGCGTGCACTCTCAGCAGGTCCTTCTGCAGTGCGCCGGGAAGCAGACACTCCAAGGTCTGTCTCTACTGTGGAAGGCAGGCACAGGTACACATTCGCTTTTTAAATAATTCGCTGCTTACACTGGAGGTTGGAAGCCTCCCGAGGAAAGACCCGCTTGGCCTCCCTATGCCAAGCCTTTCCTCCCTCCTGGCTCTTCTGCATCCCTCCCTGCTCCAAACTAGCAAGCAGAGACCCCCCAGGTATGGATGGTGTGGGCCACGGGAAACACCCCCATCGGAGAGGCTGGGCTCCTCTTGCTGCATCTAAAGTCCTTCAGCTGGGGACTGAAGAAGAAGACAGTTCAAATAATAGTGTGGCAGTATTTGAAGGCATTCCCACCAAGCTCACCAACTTGGGGGAGGGAGAAGGGGCGCGGGGGTGTGTGAAGGGAAATACACAGACACGTAGGCATGCTTGTCATCATGCTGTGCCTCGTTATGAGGGGCAACTGCAAGGCACTAACAAGATAATTTTTAAAAAATAAAAGGAATGGAAGCCGGGCGTGGTGGCGCACACTTGTAATCCCCGCGCTTGGGAGGCGGAGACAGGAGGATCGCGCAGGTTCGAAGCCAGCCGTGCTGGCATAAGAGACCCTGTTTCAAAAATATAAAAATAGGTCTGGGAGTGTAGCCTGGAGGAAGAAGGGCTTCCAGGAACCCCAGTACCACCAAAAAAATAAAATAAAATAAAATAAAAGGAATGGGGTGTATCTTGGAGGCAGAATGCCCCCCAGGTTCAATCAGCACGCTCACACACAAACACACGCGTGCGTGCACACACACACATACGCACTTATATTCCTGTCCTGCCTTAGTTATCTTGCATTAATCAGTCCAAAGTGACATGTTTGCCACTCTGATGACCTGCTGGTTGCCTAAAAATATTTGTTCCCTCCCTGTTAAAATATATTCTCTCACCTCTTCTCATATGAGCTAGATTTCTCAGTTTCTTGGGTTCCTCGCCTATAAGCAAAGGGACTGCATTGGATGGCAACTCCATATTTTGATGGTTAAACAGACTACCAATAAGTTAATATTCAATAAATACTTCTATATTTTAAAAAAGTCCTTCCCGCTCTTGCCTTCTCTACAACTCGAGAGAGGCATGTGCAAGTTAAGCGTGGCAGAAAGACAGTTCATTCATTCTTTGGCTCATTCAGACGTTCCTGGGTTGCTGCAGATGAGACCACACTGTTGTGCGCTGGAGGGAGCGCCGGCTGGTGTGGTCCGCCTGAGCACCGGGGATGCAGCAGGTCACAGAATGCACAGTAGAATGCGGGAAGTGCAGGCTGCCTTCCAAGCGCAGAGGAGGGAGGGACAGGTCCCAGTCAGGGAAGGCTTTCCAGAGGGCCGGCAGCTAAGCCCTGCCTCTAACAAGTGGTTGTGCTCAGACACATGAAGAGGAGGCAGAAGCTAAAGGGCAAAGGGTCAGCTGGGTGAGAGCGGGCCAGGATTACAGTATCCAACTAGCTGACCAAGAGGGCATCCTACTTGCTCAATGCAGTTATAAAGCATTTTACTACCCATTATTTTATTTAATTTACACAAAATAAGAACTTACGTCTTAGGAGTCTATCACATTTTATTTTCAGGAAGACTCAACTTGGGGAATAAATATGAATACAGTTTAAATATTGCAAAATGCTACAAGAAGTAAGATAGTACTACTTGGTAATAATGACTGGAAACCATTAGGAAACAGCATGGTATAAAGAAATCAAATGTATGCATGTAAACGTGAACATTGCTTCATTAGCTTGAGAAATAATAATGCAGAATCTTCGCAATGCTTGCTTCTAACGTTGGACTGCATGGCTCTCTGTGGTTAGTCTTTAGGGAGATGGGTTGTCATGAAAAGGCATTCACATGGATGCCCAAAGATGTAGGAAGACTAACAAGTGAACCAGAGACCCACCCACAGGATGCACGCCCCAGGAGGGAGACTGGGACTTGTGGCCGGGCCAAGGATGCCAGGAACAGACATGGCGCCATGAATGCTCTTAACCTTGCCGCACCCCACTAAGAAGTGTCTACTTCCCTTCCCCTGACTCTGGGGAGGGCTTGGGACTCTTCTGGAAGCTGGGTGTGTGTAATGGGCGATTTTAAGGCAGGCCTGTGAAAGGTGATGCAGCTCTGCCTTGTGAGCGAGACCACATCGTGGGGCTCTGAGCTGCTATGAGGGAAGTCTAAGGTGGCCATGCAGGGAGGGAGCCAGGTCTCCACGGAGGGGTCATGAGCAGGGGTGTCAGCTGATGGGCTCAGCTTGGCCCAGTATGACTGCCCGGGCCGCTGGTCTATCCTGGCCCCAAGGCTTCCTGAGGTGGAGCAGATATGGCTGTCCCTGTTCAGAATTCCAGACTCTCAGAATAGGAGAGTCTGAGAAAACAGTGATCTTACGCCACTAAATTTGAGAGCTCTTTCCTTCCTTCCTTCCTTCCTTCCTTCCTTCCTTCCTTCCTTTCTTTCTTTCTTTTTTGCGGTACTGGAAATTGTACCCTAGAGCATTCTACCTCCGGAGATATACCCTCAGCTCTATTTTTTATTCTTCATTTTGAAACAGGGCCTCACTAAGTAGCTGAGAGCTGGCTGTGAATCTGAGATCCTCTGGTCTCACAGAGTTATTTTTTACACTAGAATAGTTAGTGGAATTTCAACTTATTTCTGATGGTTTGTTCTTTTCTTAAAAAATCTACAGTAAAGCTGGGTGTAGTGGTGCATGCTTGTAATCCCCGCGCTTGGGAGGCGGAGACAGGAGGACCGTACTAGCCCCATGCGTGCGCTAGTTTATGAGATCCTGTTTCCAAATAAAAATATAAAAAATAGGTCTGGGAGTGTAGCCCAGAAGTAGAAGGGTTTCCAGGAACCCCACTACCACACAAAAAAAAATCTAAAGTAAATATGACAAAATGCTCCTGTTTGTTCGTGTGGATGGTAGGAACATAAATATTTATTAGAACTTTGCTTGAAAATTTTATACTTTTAATTGAAAAGTTTGTGATATGACATACAAGTTCTTAAAATTGGCAGCAAATTTATATATAAATGAAAAACTTCCACAGAGTTGCATGTAAAGAAAAAAAAGGAAACTGAGAGGAAGGTCTCTCCTGTGACTGCCTTAGAGAATGTGGCTGGGGGCAGGAGTCGAATTTGACTGGTGCTAGACTTCCAGAGCTTCTGGAATTGTTATTCTTTTTTCGTAGTACTGGGGATGGAACGCAAGGCATCATTCTACCTCCGGGCTACATCCCCAGCCTTATTTTTTTTCTTTATTTTTGAAACAGAGTCTCACTAAGTAGCTGCGGCAGGCCACAAACCTGTGATCCTCCTGTCTCAGCTTCCCAAGGGATTATAAGCAGGCGCCACCATGCCTGGTGTTATTGTTTTTTTGTTTTGTTTTGTTTATTTCCTAAGAAAAGATGTTATACAGTGATGGAAAAGATGGAAAAGGCAGTCAATATGTAGTTAATAATACTGTTCAAAATTTATAGCATATTTATCCATATATATGGTATACATTGACAAATTATATGCTTAAAAATTCATTTAAATGAAAAATCCACAAAAGTTGGTAAGAAAGTAATATCTAATAGAATAGCATGCCACTAAACAAGAATAGAAACTGAATATAGAAGAAAAATACAATTATAAGTACTTAAAATATGTGAAATGTGTTTTTACTATTCTAATAGTTGTAACAAGATGAGGAATTCAGGGCCATACCAAACTAATGTGAAATCCAGAAGAGAACCCAGGGTTAATCTTTCCTTGAGTCCGTTTACAGATGTTAACACTGTTCTTCCCAGAAAAGCTTCACTTGTAATAAAATGTCATTGTGCAAATGGACACCATATACTCACAGTCTGGCTATCTAGAATATAGGTCAACATCTTCCCTTACTGAATGCTTGCTGAATGAGACTGAGTTCCAGCCCTATCACCAATTTTTTCTTGCTTTAGCTGCTGGTATTATAATTTGTCCAATCCACAAGGCTGGGTAACATTGTACCTTTGTTGCTTCATAAGATGGATTGTGTGGTATAGCCCATTAATTAAACTACAAGCCTAACTTCTAGCCAAAAAAATCCCAATGCTAAGACTTTTTTAATATTTTCTCTTTTTGTTGTTATTAAAAAAGAAGCTGGCCGGGCGTGGTGGCGCACGCTTGTAATCCCCGCGCTTGGGAGGAGGAGACAGGAGGATCATGCAGGTTCGAAGCCAGCCGCACTGACTTAAGAGACCCTGTTTCCAAAAATAAAAATAGGTCTAGGAGTGTAGCCTGGAGGAACCCCAGTACCACCACCAAAAAAAAAAAAAAAAAAAAAAAAAAAAAAAGAAGCTGAAGCCGGGCATGGTGGTGCATGCTTGTAATCTCAGCTCTTTGGAGGCTGAAACAGGAGGATCATACAGGTTTGAAGCCACCCTCAGCTACTTAGTGAGGCGCTCAGCAACTTAGTGAGACCCTGTTTCCAAATAAAGTATAAAACAGGTCTGGGAGTATAGCCCAGAGGTATAAAAGCCCCTGGGTTCCACCTCTAATAAGACCAAAAATAAAAATATATAAATAAAGAAGCTGTTTTTCCTTAATTCAAAATTTAGCATAATCAGTTATTAAATTTACTGGAAGGATATGAGGAAGAATATAAGTTTCTAAGTTGGGAACACAGAGTATATTACAGTGTGTGTGTGTGTGGGGGGGTATATCAAGACATTAAATGTCAGTGTCTATTCAATGTAATTTAACCCAAACACACCTCAGCCCTCATCTGAGTCTCAGTATTCATGATTGCCATCCTGCCATTACTACACTGTCTTCCTTCCATAGATCAGTCAGGGCCCGGGGCCAGACTCTAATGGGGGGACAGCAAACTGTGATGTGATATTTTGACTCTACGGCCAAGAAAACTTCCCAAAATATAGGAGGCAAACTTGTGTTACTGACCCAACTAGAGTACAGGCACAAACCAGATCAGTGCCTGTCTAACCACGGCACCTCTGGATACCTTCAGTTGTCCTGACTTATCAGTGTAATCCAGTGCCTATGGAGAATATGCAGTGGAGGGGTTCATGTTAAAATGATGCCTTTACAAGGCCGGTGCTGGGGCCTCTGAGGCTGGGATCATCAGAGCCCGCCATGCGGCGAGGCTGGTGCTAGGGCCGGCGAGGCCAGGATCAGAGCCTGCCTTATGGCGAGGCCAGTGCCGGGGCCTGCCAGGCTAGGATTAAGCCTGCCGTAAGGCAAGGCTGGTGCTAGGCCTCCAAGGCCGGGATCAGAGCCTGCCATGAGGTGAGGTCAATGCCTGGGCCTTCGAGAGTGGGATCAGGGCCTGCAATGTGGCATCCACAGGGAAATATCGCAAAAAATAAAAAATCAGATGCTTTCCCTAATATGCAAAAACTAGGAAGAAATGGGTAACAGGAGGAAATCTAGTTGAAGAAAGGGCCCTATGGAGGAGCAATTAAGGTGACCTATCAGAGTGGATGGGAGGGGGGGGAGATGGAATCTCTTTAAAGCACATGATGTACTTAAATATATGAAAGTCAATCACTAAATCGAGCATGGGATGGAACGGGGGAGGGAATGTGATGGGGATTGGATAAAGGCTAATTGGATGATCTGTGCTTGTATATCCTCACAAGTCTTGTATTCCATTGAGATGTTTGACTACAATGCACCAATAAAAATATATTTTTAAAAATTATGCCTTTACTCCCAAAGGGGCCGGGGACCAGGGGGAAGGCACCCTGAGCAGAGCTGTGTGCTGCCTCTGAGTCATGGGGGGCCAGCAGCCCCTCAGCATCACAGCCCCAAGCAAGCTGACAGCTGGCCAGATGTGGGCGCTGCAGTGCCATCCAACTGGCCAGAGAATAGGCCAACTCAGTAAGAGTCCTGAGGGCTGTGGCTCTGTCCTTCACCCAGCAGAACCCCACCTTCGCTAGAGCCCTCTTCACGGGGCACTGGACACACGAGTTCCAACAGCAGTGTTCAGCTCAGACCCTCACTGAACACTGCTAATGTATTCATGTGTTCTCTGAAGCCTACGGGAAGTGAGCCCAAGGAATTCTCACAAAAAGTCGGCACTGCCATTTACAAGGCCTGAGGTGTTGCGGCGTCTCTGGTGTCTTTGGAGGGGCAGCCACAGGTGTTCTTGCCCTGAAGAGGCCTGTGGCACAGCAGAGAAGGGATGTTAACCTTGGCCTAGACTAGTTCCGGCTGCAGAGTCAGAGTAGGGGAAGAGGCTGAGCTTTGGAGAAAACATCTCAATTGAATAAGTTCTTTTATAATCTGGGTTTTTTCTTCCTATCCATGTAAAGTGGGCAGTAATATTGGAGTATCACAGGACTGTGGTAAAGATGAGATGCGTTGCAGTGCCCAGTGCCTAGGGTAGGTACCTCATACACGCAAGATGCTTAAAGGATGGGGAGGGAGGAGGATGTGATGGGAAGGGCTCTCTGGACCAGGTGAGCAGCACACTTTTATGTAATGCAGAAGCAGAGCAGAAAGGACAACTACAGGAGAAGAGGAAGAAAGGGCCAGGAGTGCTGAAGGACCCAGCCGTCAGGTTTGGATGGGTTGGCCGACTGCTCTGGTCTCCAGGAGAGAGCGCAGCCCTTGTCCAGCAAGGTGTGGCGTGGGAGCACTGGTGGGCAAGGCTTCACTCTGCACAATGTC
Source organism: Muscardinus avellanarius (assembly GCF_963383645.1). Taxonomy (NCBI): domain Eukaryota; kingdom Metazoa; phylum Chordata; class Mammalia; order Rodentia; family Gliridae; genus Muscardinus; species Muscardinus avellanarius. Next base: position 111,171,842 of record NC_137794.1, on the reverse strand, counting down.
TGTGGTGGCTTCTCCCTTCCTCTGGGATCGCTCTGGGATCCCTTGCTTTCTCTCTGCTGGGATGCATTACAGCTGTGGCCAGGAAGCCGGGAGGCCCAGGGCCGAGGCTAACTTCAACCACAGAAGTCACATGGGGCAGAGCCAGTACTAGAGTGACAGGTGGCACACGACTCAGCCTGGACTGCAGTCCACCCTGAGCCTGGAGGCCCAGGCCTTGTCACTCAGAGCCCTGCTGCCTGGCCCCTCTTCTGCCTGGATCCCGGGGGCCTCACCACAGCGGGCAGCTGGTTGAGGGGCTGCACCCTTCAGCACGTCATTCCTACAGCTATGCCCAGCATCCTCCAACCACGAAGAAGCAGTGGATTCGTCCCAAGGGCAAGTTGGGCCAAGGCTGTGATGGAGCTTAAAGTTCTGGCTTCCTGCAGCCACTGGGAGGCTGAGTAATGGCATCAGGGACCCTTTGGGAAGATTTAGAGTCAAGTGGCTAGTTTGCAAGAGGCTGTGGTTGCAGGTGGGGTGTGTGACACAAATGTGAGCCGCATCCTGGAAGAGCTGATCACCTGTTAGGATGCTGGGGCCTTCCTTACGCCCGGGGTGCCTCTCACCTCAACAGCAGCGGTAGGCATGTGCATGTTCCAGGACTCCTGCCAGGGCTGGCCGAAGCCCGCCCCTGGAGCTCTTGTCTAACCAGCCCTGGGATTTCTCTGGTTGGAAAAAGTCCAGGGCTCTGTCCCAGAGTCCTCTGCTCTGTCTGCAGTCAGAACATAGGTGGGGCTCCAGACAAATGTGGGTCCAGCAATCCCAGACCGACCAGGCACATGAAGAGCTTAGACAACAGATTTAGTGGCAAAGAGCAAGAAGAGGGGAATCTGGGTGTGCCACGGGCCTCGGGCATGCTCCCGGTTTGTGTATATTTCCCATTTAACCTTCACAGCCGTCTGGATGGGAGGGATTGGTTGGTCTGCATTATGGCTAAATCAGTGGAGGCTTGGGAAGTCTTGCCAAAACATCAAAACATGTGGCTCTGACTTTCAATCCTGGGTCTGTCCTCAGTCATTATTACTAAGCTCCAGTTCCTATGCCCTTGGTCACCGGTGCTTCCAGTTGGCAGAAACACCATGAAATCAGAGCCATCCTGTGCGTACGCTGGGCGAAGCAACAGCAGAGAAAAGGATTCTGCCAGCCAGATGCCAAGGAGCAGAGAGGAACCTGAGGGACGTCCTCCTGGTTACACACCTGGGGCCAGCTGTGTGCTCTGCCAAGCATGGCCCCCCAGTGGGGCTCCAGAGAGCGGTCTCCACCTGGTGCTGAGGCTGGCATCACATCAACAGACCCTTCCCGCAGCCTTGACTTCTGAAGAGTCCTTCCTCAGTACCTGTTATCAGCAAAATGACCACCACAGGTCAGTTCACACTTGGGATGAGCCATTTCCTGGGTGGCTGATAAAAGTAGTTCTCAGATAAACTGGTCACACAAGTGAATGAGGTGTGACACACAGGAAGACCAAGCACACCCATGGGAAAGGGTCTGGAGACAATTTCTTGCACTTCGGAAACAAAGCTTTATGTCTTTATTTATTTTTTTGGAGTTAATGCCTAATGAATTTGAATTCATTTCAATCTGCTTTTCTCCTCTCCCCTGGATATTTAATATTTTTAACCAACCGTGTGACTTCCCTAGGAGTATTTGCTTTGAAAACTCACTTGAGAAAGATAAAAGGGAGCCCATTTCTCAATGGGGGTCTGCAGAGCTTCACTTTTCAAACCATCAAAATTATATGTGCACAGCTTTGGCCACATCTCTTTAATCACATAAATGTGCTGCGATCCATCTTCAGGGCTGGACTCCTGACCCCAGGTCCCTTCTGATTACGACTCTGAGGCATCAGCTTACAGTGTCCCTCCACGGGGCTGGAGACGCACATGTTGTCTTTCATCTAGAGAGCCCTTGGCCACCAGTGCTTCCAGTTGGCAGAAACACCGTGAAATCAGAGCCATCCTGTGCGTACCCTGGACGAGGCAGCAACGGAGACAGGTGTCTACCAGCCAGACACCGTCCAGGGGAGAGGAGCCTGAGGAACGTCCTCCTGGGTCACTCACCTTGGCCAGCTGCATGCTGCCGCCTGAGCATGGCCCTCAGAGGCGGGCCTGTCTTGCCTCCAGGGGGCTGTGGTGCCCTTAGCCTCCTTAGCATGTGAATCAGGCTGTAATTCCAGAAACTGGACAATATCAGAAACTCAGGGCCCTCTGTCCCAACTGCGCGTGCACACACACACACACACACACACACACACACACACACTGGGGATTGAACCTAGTAGCACTCTACCTCCAATATTTGGAGGTATAAATAAAACCCAGTCTAATTTTATTTCTTATTTGGAAACAGGGACTCACTAGGTTGTTGAGAGCCATGCGAAGTTGCCAATGTGGGCTATGAACCTGTGATCCTCCTGTCTCAACCTCCCAAATACTGGGATTACAAGTATGTGCCACCATGCCCGGCTGGTCTGAACTATTTCTAAGAAACAAGGAAACAAAAGTGCCCCACACTTGTTTTTAGGATTTACTATAAATAAACACAAACATAAATTGGCAATGAAGCCCATAAAATATGTTATGAACTGCCTAAACAGATGTAATCTTATCAGAATTATTTCAAGTACTCAAATGTTAAACCATGTACCTTAAATATGGTTTAATGCTTGCATTCAAATAATCGAATGATTAAGACAAAAGTGTACAGGTGCAGACGGACTAAGATGCTCAGCTCCCTTTCCATGCTGCTGTCTCAAGTTTCTGGTCCCAGCCAGGTATGATGGTGCATGCCTGCAATCCCAGTACTTGGGAGGCTGAGACAGGAGGATTGCAGCTTCAAGCGTCTGGACCCAGAGGTCACTGTTACAAAGGAAAGCCAGGTGCCCGCATGCCACTTGGTTATCTCCTCTGACCTATGACAATCCTCCAAGAGAGGTCCTGCCTCACAAGCCTGGCTTTGGCAGGAGAATGGGCACCAACGTCTCTAAGTCCAGGCTCATGCCCTCCCTGGCTCCATCCAGGGGCTTCCATTGTATGCATGGCCATGGCAGGCGCCCTCCTTGACACTCTACATGACACCAGGATCTAGAGCAGGCGTTTGGGAAGGCAGGATGTGCACCTGCTCCAGAGGACAGTGGCCCCCCCATTCCCAGTGCCTCCTGTCGACATCATCTACGGCAGAGATAGCCCTCCAGGAAGAAAGGTCCAGAAAGCAAGGAATCCATCCTGCTCTCAGGCAGACCAAGTGTGGAAAGTCAGCTTCACCCTGGACTTGGTCCCACTCGCACAGGGATGGCCAGCCCCGAGTTCAGGGTCAAGAATTGATTACATCAGTAATTGACCGCCCTGACTGGGCTGTGGAGTGGCAGAGAGCAGCCTCAGGTCTGCTGACAGTGGGCTGTCACTCAGAGAAGCAGAGGTCTGAGGTCCCCAGTCATGCACAGGTAAAGCGTGACAGAGGGCGGGCCGGGTCTGCTTTCGTCCCATTGCTCCACTGACTAGTCAAAAACTAGCATCTGAGCATTTAGGAACTGCTCAACAATAGCCACCCCGCTCCTCCTGGCTTCCACCTTTAACTCTCCCAAGGTCTAAGGTCAAAAGCACTGAGCCAGTGTTACGCTTTGAGGGAACGCTGCGCGGGGAACATGCTACTCAGAATGAAAATCACCGCGTAGTTGAAATGTAGGAATGTTTGTGTGTTTGGGGATGAGGAGCAATGCTGGGGATGGAACTCAGCGTCTCACCCATGCGAGGCAAGTGTTCTACCACTGAGCGGCATGCCCAGCCCCTCGGCGTAGGAATTTAAAAAGTCAAATGTACTCCCTTACCATCTTACAAGCCCCTAAACCTTGGCCCTCATTATTGTTCTCTATTATCACACACGTATCAGCACCATAGTTATTCTGTTGTTCTACATTCGGAGAAAGAAGCAAGACTGCAGAGGTCCTGTAAGAGCCGTGTTTGTGATCTCTCCTGAAGGTAACAGAGTCTGGCTATCGCCTGACAGGCCTTCCAGGCAGCTGGCACCCTAAAAAGCCACACCAAGATCGCTAAGAAACGTTACCTTTTCCTCACTAGAAATGAACTCCTTTCTTGGTTATGGTGGAAGAAAAGAAAGAGAGAGAGAGGAAGGAAGAAAGGAAGGGAGGGAGGGAGGGAGGGAGGGAGAAAGAAGGGAAGGAGGGAGGGAAAAGAGAGAGAGACAGAAAAGGAAAGAAAAGAAAAGAAAAGAAAAAGAAAGAAAGAAAGAAAGAGAGGGAGGGAGGGAGGGAGGGAGGGAAGGGAGGGAGGGAGGGAGGGAGGGAGGAAGGGAGGGTGGGTGAGTAGAAAACAAAACAAAAAGAAGAAGACTGCTAGAAAGCTTTTGTCTTGATCTGAGAGCTAGGCCGCCGCATGTGCTCTGGTCCCAGGCCTGGGCTGTGGGTGCCAGCCCCCAGCCCCCAGCCCCCTGCAGTCGCCTGTGCCTGGCTGCCCCTACTCAGGCTCTGCTGACGACAAAGCAGGCTGCGCAGAGCCAGCACAGCTGAGGAAAGCCTTTTCTGCACAGTGGACGTCAGCACATAAAATTGATGGCCCCAAAGAGCCAGCACGTCTGTCCTCCCTGTTCCTTTCATGTTCTAGGTCACACCCCCCAAACAGGCTCCTGCAGAAGACAGAATGTGTATGAGTAGGAGCCCCAGTGGGGGTCGAGGGGACCTGCAGTATCTGGAGGGCCTGGCCATTTGTCACACCCAGTGGATCCCAGGAGGAGGGGGATATAGGAGCAGGCACTGTGAGTCCTTAAGAGTCTGCTCTGTTGGGAAAAAGGGGCTGATGTCAGCCTGCAACGTCAACTTCAACTTCTGGCCTAGCCACAGTTGTAAAGGGGTCAAATTTAACTCAGTCCCTTTCTCATTCACTCATGAATTCAATCACAAATATTTACTGTACTCTGGGGGAGCGTAGGGACCAAGTGCCTGCTGAGGAGGTGGCAGCAGCTCACACCAGCACCTCAAGGTCCAGGTGGTTAAGCAGAGAGGAAGCGAAGCCAGCCCCAGGGCAGTTAGGGAAGGTTTTTCTGGACCGGAAGCGTCAAGCTGTGTCTGTGTCTTAAAGTAAAAAATGGAATGACTTAAGTAAAAAAGGTATTTTGAGGAAAGGAGAGGGCTTGTATAAGAGCTCAGAGAGGGCAGTGTTGCACATGGGGCTGAGGTGACTGAGGACAGAGGAAAGCCCCAGAAGGTGCAAAGAGTGCCCAGGAGTATTAGAGGTGTCTTGTGTGCCAGACAAGGGGAGGACTCTCTTCAAAGTGCCATTTTCTCTGCCATTTTATTGGGTTCCTCAAGTCTCTGATCTTTGCCTTATAAGGGAACAACCCAAAATGTGTTAGTCAGGATAGGGTAATAGTAAGAGCTATAACAAACAGCCCCCATCAAATGTCAGTGGTTTAACACAAAAATGTTTATCTCAGATTTGTATTCCCATGTCATTGGGGTAGAGAGGGACGAGAGGAGGGGTTTCCATCCCTACAGACTTCAAGAAACTGGTCCTCTTCCCTGCAATGACTCTCTCGCCCTCTAGAGCCTCAGGTTCTTTGCCTGGCAGGTGCAGGGGAAAGAAGGGGGTGGGTCGAGATGAGAAAGGCTATTTTGGCTCTGGGCCTTGCAAATATCACATGACACTTCCCCCAGCATCACTGACTAGATCTCAGACACCTGATCCCACAAGCTTCAAGAAAAGCTAGAAAATATGACCTAGCTGTGTGTCTCAGAGAAAAAGAACTGGTGTCCTCAGCTTCAAGGGCAAGCCAGTGGCCAAGAGATTAAAAAAAAATGTAGAGAAAATTTATTAGTGCTTTATTAGGACAGGCCAGGAGTGAGCCAACTCCAGCTCCAGGGTCAACTCCAGCCCTGTCTCACCCCGGCTCCTGCCTGGCTCAAGATTCTTCATGTGGTCACAGGAACCAGTTGTTTTTAGCATAGTTACCAGGCAGTGGCAGGCACTTTGCCTGCATACCCCGGGACGGTGGCGAAGGCAGGCATCACCACACCGCCTCTAGAGCTGAGAGGACTGAGGCTAGGGTAGATGGGGTGACTTGCCCTTCAAACTGCTCGACAAGGGAGCCAGGATGTAGGCTCACGTCTCTTTGACCTCCAAGGACAAGTGTGTTCCTTTTGCTCTGCTTAGGCACCTTTGCCAGTAATTGTCAACAGGTCACCAATGCCACCTCCGTCATGCTCCCTGCCTTTATCCAAAGCTCTTTTCCCAGGTTTCCAGAGGTTCCCAGGAAGTGAGATTCAGCCACAGGACCCCACCCTAATCAATTATAAGATCACTACTCTCAGCGGTGCATCTCTGGGAAGCTCCGAACTTTCTGGAAACAAACGGCAACATTCCATCAGCTAAGACCTAGGGCTCCATCCCAAGTCGGCAGCAGGGTGCGGGAACTGCAATGACTTCTGCTCGAGTCACCATCTTCTTATCAAGCTCCTCACTGAGAATCCAGAGAATACCATCCTGTGAGGCCCAGGGATCATCTGCATGGGCCCTAGATACTTGTAAAAAGGAAAATTCCTAAACCCACCCCCTGTCTCTGGGTTCCAAACTCTGTGGGTGGGACCCAGGAATGCATACCAACCATTGCACCTAGGCCACTTAATGGCTACAAAGGAAAGGAGCCAAAGATGACAGAGAATGAGAACCGGGCGCCTCGTTCCTCCTATTTTTGTCTTGGATTCCTCCCTATCCCGAGGCTGACGTCAAGGTCAATGTGCATTCTGCACTGGCTCCCCTCTGAGTCTCATCAGAAGGCAGCACCTCTCCGCCACACTGACCCCCGCACTCATGCTATCAATGTCTCAGGGTAGTTCCCTTCCAAAGATAACTCTCAGGCATCTTTGGAGCCCAGTGCCCTGCTGATAATAAGTGCTGAGCACATTCAACTCATCTGCAGTCGATAATCCAAAATGTCAACTCCAGAGAGAAGCAGGAGACACACCCACATACACAGCCTCACAATGAAGCTCCTCATTGAAGGATTTTCCTTGTTGTTCTTCGAGGATCCAAAACACTGCTGTGTGGACCTCTGTCCATCCTGATGCCAGGCCAAGCAGCAGACGCTTAGTGGTGACTTCATTCACTAGAGTTTGGACTTTACTCCACTAAAAATGCTTTTAATCATTAAAACACTTATGTCATTGGCAGAAAGAAAGTTAAAGTTGGAGGATTCATTATGAAAAACATTGAGTCACCATAAAAAATAACTGTGGTTGAATGGCCCGTGTTTCAGGAAGTAAGGAAGAACCATACACCTCCAATAAAAACAAACAGCAGCAGCTTCAGTTGTTCTAGATGTGGCCAGGCGGCCTGAAGGGAGAAAGGACGCCAGAGCAATATATCCCTAGTTCCCAAGGAAGTAAGTGTTAATCTTCTCCAGGGAAGCCCGTTTTCCCACAGAGAAGATTAATTAACAGAGAGCTCACAATCAACACACGTCAAACACACAATAAATGACAACAGAATTCAAACACAAAAGACATCTGGTATCTACCAAATAGAAACTATAATCATGTGTAATATACTTGAAGAAAATGAAAACTAGAAACACAAACATGAGCAACAAGAAAGAGAATACCAATAAATCACCAGGCATATCTGAAAAGTAGTAGATATAACTTTGATAAAACAATTGTTACAATAAAAATTCAATGGGTGGATTAAGCAGCCAATTTAATATGGTTGAATAGAAAGTTACTGATCTAGAAGACAGATCTGAAAAATATCTAGACCATACTTATAAATACATAAATGAAAAATATGGGAGAAAGAAAAAGAAGGTCCAACTTATGCCTAATTAGAATCTCAGAAAAACAAACTGGAAGATTAAAAAAAAAGGTAACATTAAGTAGATAATGGCTGAGAATTTTTCTGAACTGAATAAAGAACCAAATTCACAGTTGGAGAAAGCACAATATTCATTCACTCAACAATTTTTTTTGTGTGTGGCAGTACTGGGAATTGAACCCAGGGCATTCTACCTTCGAGCTACAGCCCCAGCCCTATTTTTTAGTCTTTATTTTGAAACCGGGTCTCACTAGGTTGCAAAGGGCCTCACTAAGTAGCTGAGGCTGGCCATGAACCGCGATCCTCGGGTCTCAGCCTCCCAAATGCTGGGATTACAAGCATGTGCCACCTCGCCCAGCAACAAATATTTATTGAATACCTACCATATGTCAGATTATTTTTAGAGGTAATGCACACTAAGTCAGATAAATTTTTAAAACAATCCTACCTAGACACAACCTGAAAGAAAAGCAGATCCTCTACAAGGAAAGGACAATGTAAATGGCAACATACTGCTCAAAAGAAAACGGAAAGCTACCTGAGAGCCCCAGCCTCTTCAAAGGACCAAGAGAAAATAACTGGCAACTCAGAACTACTGACCTAGCAAAACTAACTTTCAAGAATAGTGATGGAATTAAGATATTTTCATATAAATAAAAACTAAAAACACTGGTCATCTACAGGTACACATTAAAATCTTTTAAAATATTTACCTCGCCGGGCGTGGTGGCGCACGCTTGTAATCCCCGCACTTGGGAGGCGGAGACAGGAGGATCGCACAGGTTCGAAGCCAGCCGCGCACGCTGGCTTAGGAGACCCTGTTTCTAAATAAAAATATAAAAATAGGTCTGGGAGTGTAGCCCAGAGGTAGAAGGGCTTCCAGGAACCCCAGTACCACCAATAAATAAGTAAGTAAGTAAGTAAATAAATAAATAAATAAATAAATAAATAAAATATTTACCTCAAAAGAAAGAGTAGGAATGAGCTGCCCTGTGGCATGATGAGCAAATACATGACCAGATAAAACCAAGCAATCAGGAACTACGTAAATCATAAATTAATAGTAACAGCACAGACCCAGAGCATTGCCAACCAGTACTTGTAAGACCGAGAGCCAGAAGTGGCGGCACATACCTATTATCCCCGTACTTGGGATGCTGAGACAGGAAGATGACAGGTTCAAGACACCCAAGTAAATTATGGGTCAAAGATGAAATGATGATGAAAATTTACAATCCTGAGAATGGACTAACAAGTAAGATAAACATTTCAAAACTTACTGAGGTGCAGCCAAAGAAACTCATAGAAGCAGTTTTTTAGCTTTAAATATTTATACAAGGAAAAAAGAAAGACTGAAAATAATTGAGCTGAGCATCTGACTGAAACTGGGAAAGGCACACCAAAAGTAACTCCAAACAACAAGGACAAATAAGAAAAGAGAGAAAATAATAAAGTGGAAAACAAACTGTGCCACAGTTGGGGATTTGAAGGAATAATACAACAGATATTATAGTGTTAATTCAGGGAATAAAAGAGGAAAGGCACAGTGTTAGAAATAAAAACAGTATAAAAAGTACATTCTTTCTTAAATACCATGGCAAAGCAGAGACTCTGCCCAGATAGAGTGTGGCCTCCCTAACTCCCCTCATCAGCACCCACAGTGGTACAACTCCACACTCAGCAAATAAGGGATGGCACTAAGGTTGCAGGCCGGCCCAAGACACAGGTTGGCCTGTTTGGGGCAGAAGTGCAGATAAAGGATGTGGATGATCTCTGAGAACAGGCAGCCAGTACTCTCTTCAATAGGACAGTCCTCAAACTGACCTTCCTTTTATTCTGAAGGAAAAATTATCTAGAAAGGAAAAGCAGTTATGATTCAGTCAATTTTTTTTTTTTTTTTGCAGTACTGGGGATGGAACCCAGGGGCATTTTACCCCCAAGGTATAACCCCAGCCCTATTTAATATTCTTTATTTTGAAACATGGTCTCACTAAGTTGAAGGCCTCACTAAAGTAGTTGAGGCTGTCCTCAAACTGTGATCCTCTGGTCTCCACCTCCCAAGTACGGGGATTGCAAGCATGCATCACCATGCCTGGCTGATTCAGTCTATCTTTAAAGGTACTCTGAAGCCAAGTATGATGGTACATGCCTGTAATCCCAGTACTTAGGAGGCTGAGACAGAAGGATTACAGGTTCGAGGACAGTGCAACTTAGTTCCTATTTTAAAATAAAAAATAAAGTAGGGCTGATATAGCTTGGAGGTAGAATGCCTCTGGGTTCAACCTCCAGTAGCAAAAAATAAAATAAAGGTACTCTGATGCCCATGATAGACTGGGGAGAAGCTCTGCTTTCCATCCATAGCATAATATGAAGCACTTATAAATCCAAACGTCAATCTTAAGGGCAGCAAATTGAAGCACATTGTGGGTAGGGGCTCCGGCTCGCTTGTCAGTCCTGCTGAATTATGCCCAGTGTCTGACAACCAGGTATGGCTGGGACTCAGACAATACAAAGTCTAGACTGAGGAAGCTGAGTGTACATGAGAAATCCACTGCCTTTTCTTGAGCAGGGAACACAAAGGGAACTGGCTTGTAACAGCCCTGCACTTGACACTGACTCCTGACTTAGCTCCTTGGAGTTCTCTCCAGTGGTAAGCTGTGAAGAGAGCGGGTGAGAGCTACAGGATCACGCTCCGGATCATTGTGCGGCGTTCACATCAAGAGAAGGCAGGGCTCCCCAGCTGCCAGCCAGGCTGACGGTGGTTCCCAGCACCACCAGACAACACAACGGCCTAGCCGCCCAAGGGTCGTGATAGAAGCAGAATGCAGAGGTTCAGCGAGGTTTCCTGTGGGCTGGGTAATACAAGTCATGGACTTGTTTGGAGGACTATGGCCCTGTGTGGAGGCAAAGGCACTGACTTATAAGACCCCTGGACTCTAGTCCACTTTGACGATGTAAAGGGTGTGGGGCTCTGGCACATCCGCCAACATCTCTGGGCTCAGATTTCCCTTTTATAAAACTAGGGCAATGATCTCTCTCCTCTAGCGGTGTAAGGGTTAACTACAAAAGCATTCTGGAATGTAGGCAGCCTATCTGCTTTGTTTGTTTGTTGTGGTACTGGGGACTGAACCCAGGGTCATTATACCTCCAAGATACACCCCATCCCTTTTTATTCTTTGTTTTAAAATGGTCTTGTTAGTTTGCTGAGTGTTGCTACATTGCCAAGGCTGTCCTTGAACCTTCCATCCCTCTGTCTCAGCCTCACAAATACTGGGATTACAGGTGTGTGCCACCATGCCTGGCTAGCCTATACATCTTCCAAACTTTCTCAATGCAGCCCTCTTTGCATAATTAATGTCATAAGACTTTAGATCTATCAAAATACATTGGGTTCATTATGTAGATGATAGGACTACCTTGTTTTTCGTCACTCCCACAGAACTTAAAAGGATAAACCTGAATTGGTTCATATTCAAAACCAAAGACAGCAAAATATTGGCCACACAGACCTCTAAAAGACTAAGTTAGTTTGGCTGGCTGAACTTCCTGAATAGATGGGGCGGGAGTTCCTCTTCAGAGTCAAAACATGAAAGACCAGCCAAACGAAGCACACGACTGGGGTTTAAGAGAAATCTCTCCAACAGATTCTAAAGCTCATTTGCAGCTTTAAGGAGTGAGCTCTGCATATCATTTTAGTTTTCCTAGAAGATGTTGAATCACTGTTTTGAGCATGCCTAGCAGTAACCTGCTGGTGACAGTAATAGCATGTGTAGAATTGTTAAAAAGCTCAATCCAGTCCCTCCTTTTACAAGCAAAAAGCTAAGCCCAGCAAGGCTAAGTGACTTGCCCAAGTTGCACAGCTTAGCTGGAGGCCATGTCAGGACCGGTCTCCTGACTTTCCACCATTCCATACTGACCCTCAAAAGACCACCTTGAAAGCCAGTCACCCTGCAGGCATACACTGTTTCTAAAAGATTGGTGAGGGCATTCATTTGCAGATTTTTTTTTTTTTTTTTGGTCTCCCTTCTTTGATATCAAAGGATGATGCTCACTCAAAGCAAACCTTGCTGGAGTGTGTGCTTTTTAAAGGCTCACTTTGTTCATCATTTTCCAAGGTCTCAAAAGCCAGACTCCTCTGGGTGGCTTGGGAAGGCAGCGCCGAGCAGCGCTGCTGAGTGGAGCAGAAGCCACCTGACATGGGCAGCTTTCAGGGAAACACCAAGAATCATTTTTTCTCTGACCAAGACCTGCCCCATCCACCTCAACTGTGAAATCCCGAAGACCATCACAGTGTACTACGTGGTCCCCATACTACCTGGGGACTAAGTAGAAATCACTCACACACACACACACACACACACACACACACACACACACACACCAGCTAGGTGCAGTGGATGCTATCCCTAGACTCTGGGCCTGGGACCACTCACATCCTGCCTACATGCCCACACATGACCTTATAGAACATTGCCACTTCAAGGAGCTACGTCCCATCTCTAGAAACAGGGAGTCCCGGACCAAAGGACACTGGGCTCATAGCCATGGCAGAAAGGGCTCTCCCACTTCCCATCCACTGCTTCCCCTGTTATCCAAGTAGGCTTTTGGAAATGATTATGACAAAAACCAAAGATTTTTTCCCCTTTCTCCAATTATCTGGCACATTCAATCATGTTGTAAAATTTAAGTTGAGCTGTGACTGTAGACAAAATTCAATAAAACTGCATCCCTGTGAGCCAGACTCAATTGAGGCAGCTTGTTACAAACCCAAGAACAGCACGCTGCCAGCCCTGCGGGGTGCAGAAACAGACCTGGATCCCAGGGCCGGGGGTCCACCTTACTCTAAATGCCTGCATAACCAAACATCCCCAACAAAATGTGGAGATGCCCCACCCCTGCAGCCCCTTGGGCAAGTGGGGACCACTTTATAAGGCTCACAGACTCTCCTACAGCCCTCCCGTATTATTAGAACAGGGAAAAAAGTAAACTCATCCATATGTCAGTGTTCCCAACTTCTCTGATGTTGCTCTTTGCCCCAAAACAGTTTTCTCAAAACCATTCTGCCCAGGAGGGCTCGACCTTTGTCCTCTTGGGTTGCAGAAAATTATTTGGGCCTCAGGGAAAAGTTGTGCTGCCTTCAAACCTTGATTTCCCTTCTCCTTTTTCCCCTGGAGACCACAAGTCAAGCCCAACCTGCCAAGGCCACTTGCCTCAGAGACAGAAATTCCCTGCTACCCCTAATCTCCAAGAATTGCGTCAACCCATCTCCAGGATGAGCAGATTGTCCAGGACCCCTGGAATGCTGGGCAGGTGTGTGCAAAGCCTTTGCAACTTGGCTTCCAAGGCAAAGTTTCCCTGCACCGGGAGTCCAGGCATCTCTAAACTCGCCTACGCTGGAAAATGAATGCAACGGGACGTCTTTCCCCTCGGAGCTGAGGACCATACACTCCCAAGGGTGGGGTGGATGGATCTGGCGGGTCCCTACAGGTGGCCAACTGGCCGGGCCCCATCTCCACCGACCCTCCCTGGTGGCCAGCTTCTCCCACTGCCTGTGCTCGTTCTCAGGCATCCTCCTGTCCTCCTATTCTCTCTTCGGTGGGGATGGGGCTCCTGGGCGCAGGGTCGGGCTCCGGGAGGGTAGGGTCGGGTTCAGACTCCGGGGTGCGGGGTTGGTCTCAGGGGCGGGCTCTCGGGGGCTTAGGGTCGGTCTCAGGGGAACATGGTCAGACCCCAGGAGCGCAGAGTGAGGGGGGCGGGGGGCCACAGGGTCGGGCTCCGGGGACGCAGGGTTGGGCTCTGGGGCACTGGGTCAGACTCCGGGGACGCAGGGTCGGGCTCCGGGGCGCAGGGTCGGGCTCCGGGACGCGGGGTCGGGCTCCGGGGCGCAGGGTCAGACCCCCGGGGTGGGGGGGGGCGCAGGGTCGGGCTTCGGGGATGCAGGGTTGGGCTACAGGGCGCAGGGTCAGACCCCGGGGACGCAGGGTCGGGCTCCGGGGACGCAGGGTTGGGCTCTGGGGCACTGGGTCAGACTCCGGGGACGCAGGGTCGGGCTCCGGGGCGCAGGGTCGGGCTCCGGGGCGCAGGGTCAGACCCCCGGGGTGGGGGGGGCGCAGGGTCGGGCTTCGGGGATGCAGGGTTGGGCTACAGGGCGCAGGGTCAGACCCCGGGGACGCAGGGTCGGGCTCCTGGGACGCGGGGTTGGGCTCTGGGGCGCAGGGTCAGACCCCGGGGGCGCAGGGTCGGGCTCCGGGGCGCAGGGTCAGACCCCGGGGACGCAGGGTCGGGCTCCAGGGCGCAGGGTCAGGTTCCGGGGCGCCTTACCTCGCTGACGATGGTGGAGTGGTCCTGGGCGTAGCGCCAGCCGCCGCGACAGGGCACTAGGGGCGCCGAGCGGTTGGGGAAGGCGGCCAGCGGGTCTGCGCAGCTGAGCGCGGCGGGGCCCGGGGCGCTGGCGTTGGCCGGGGCGGCCTCCAGCAGGTAGCGCTGGCAGCGGCCGCGGGGCTCGGCGGCGGCGGGCGCCGTGCGGTTCCACTCCTCGGCCGGGCTCCAGCCGCAGCGCTCGGCCAGCTCGGCGGCGCCCGGCCCGCGGCACCAGAAGTGGTCGGGGAGGCTGCCCAGGAAGACCACGCCGACGAAGAGGAAGGCGAAGGTGACGCCGGTCAGGCACAGCAGCAGGAACACGCGCCGCTGGAAGCGCCCGAACTCGCCGGCCCGCTTGAGCGCCTCGTCGAAGGACGGCATGGTGCGCCCGCGCCCGCCCGGAGCAAGCGCCCTGCCCGCTGCCCGCCGCACCAGCGAGTGCCCGCCGCTGCCCGCCTGCGCCCGCGAGCGCCCTGCCCCGGCGCCCCGCCCGCCCGGCCAGACCGCGGCCGGCAGCGCGCCACCGCGCGGGGACGCAGGCTCCGGGTACCCGGACACTCCCGGGATCGGGAACCCGCCTCTCCCCGCTCAGTGGGGACCCCGCGAGCCCCGGAGCTTGGCCACCGAGGCCACTCTGCGCACCCCCGGGCGGGGCGACCAGTTTCTGGAACGGGGCTTCACAGGTGCCCTGGACGCCTGGACTCTTCATAGGGATGGAACCTTGCGGGATTCTATTTGGGCGACATCTCAGAGAATGCTTAACATGTTTAAGAGAGCAGCTGGGCAGCCCACGGGCCCTCGCGTTCAAGGCGAGAAGGCACCAGCTCATGGCCAGGCCCGGAAAGGCTTCCCTGACCAAGGCTGTCGACCTACTCTCAGCCTGAGCCGCCCTCGATTGGTTCGAACCCACTCATCCATGGATCTGTGGCTTCCAAAGCCCCGCCAGATCCAGCCCTAGTGCACCTGCTAGGCTGCGACAGCCCGCCTCTAGGCTGCAGCAGCATCGCACAGGGCTCTCGGCCACCTCTCCACACAAGGTGGGAGCCCAGCCTCTGCCTCCTTGCAGTGTGCCACCAATTTATCCAGCTCCTATCACCCAAGATATCTGCATGCCTGCCCTGAGCAGGCTTACCTTCCCTCTTCTCTTCAGTTACAGCCTCAGCCCTCACCAGCTCCTGATCCTGGGAGACTTAATAGGGCAGGCCCAGTCTTCCCAACTGTCAAATGAGTACCTATCTCATAGGGTCCTGTGAGGGCTGAATGGACTCATAAGTGCCAGAGGTGCCCCAGCCACTGTGTGCTTTGTGTTAACGTTTACCCCTACTGTTCCTGGTGCTAGTTAGCATCAGCCTTGTGGGGTTGGCCCAAAGATTGCAAATATTGTGCTGCCTAAAACATCTGGGGTTAGGGTTCACTGAATAATGCTTTTCTTGCCCATATGTTCTTCTCTGTCTGTCTCTGTCTGTCTGTCTGTCTGTCTCTCATCTCAGATGCTACAACACATCTATCAGCTGCCTAGCAGAGACCTCTAGGTCTCATGTTCCAGAGCCTGGCCCATATTTTTAACTAGCTACTGGACTCAAGACTCAAAATCTGTTCTCCCAAACCAGTTTCCCCTCCTCCCTTTGGGTGTAACCATGCCCCTCCCAGTCTCAGACTCAGCTTTTCAGTATCATCCCAACACGCTTACTCCTCAGGTCCTTACTCAACTATTGGGGTGGGCGGGACCTAGCCTCCCCCAGAAGTACATCCCCCAGTTGACATCTGAACATTGTATTCACTTTTTGATCATATAATTTTACTTCTCCACCTAATTGATCTTATCGGTGGGCCTCCACTACGTCCAAGTTCCAGGAAGACAGAAAGTCCTCTGTTTGGTTCACTTCTATATTGCCGGCACCTAGAACAGTGCCTGGTGCTGGAAATGTTTGTGAATAAGTGCATGCTTTGTGCTCCCCCAAAGCACATCCACACGTATCCCTTCCTCCGTCCACCATTTCTAGGCAATGCTCAGTGCCTCCGGGCTGGGGGCTGACCGGGCATCCTCAGGAGTCCTACATGCAGCCGCTGTCCTCTGGCCCAGGCTACACACACATCTTCCCACAGGAAGGCCTGTGGAGGGCCACCTTCGCTGGTTCTCCCTGCTTTCCAAATCAAATCCTTACTTCTCACCCTCTCTTGCAAAGTCCTAATCTAGATGCCTCACCAAACTGGTAGACAGCCAAACAGGACTATCTCCCGATCCTCAAACCCTTCTTGGATTTTCCTAAACCTGTGCCTATGCACATGGAGTTCTCTCTTCTTGGAATTTCACCCTCCTCCCACTGCCTGCTCACCACCCAGCAAGGTCTGCCTCCAAGGTCGGGACCCCCTCCGAGAAGACTCCCCCAACCACTGCTGCTAGGAATGTAGCCTTCCACCATGCTCCTGGAGTACCAAGGAAAGCATCTGTGGAAACTCAGGACTTGTATCAGGGCATTTCTATTTTAATTACCCTTTTTAATGGAACTGGGGATTGAACCCAGGAGCATTCTATCTCTGAGCTATACCCCTAGCTCCATTCTTTATTCTTTATTTTGAAACAGGGTCTCACTAAGTTACAGATGGCCTCAATAAGTAGCTGAGGCTGGCCATGAACTGGCAATCCTCCTGTTTCATCTACCCAAGTACTGGGGTCACAAGTGTGTGCCATCATGCCTGGCTTAATTAATAAAAATGAAGGTATCAGACTGTGTGGACAAGTAGATCCTGCATATGTAGTTGCTAAGAGTGTAGGCTCTGGAGCCAGATCTACTGGATCCAAATCCCCCCTTCTCTTTATTACTAAGTGACATCAGGCAATTTATTTAGTCCTCTTCTATAAAACTGAGTAATACCTTCTCATTTTTAAGCACAAGACACCTAGAACAGTCTTTGAAACATAATTATTATAAAAGTGCTCATGAAAACGGCCTGCCCAGAATCAGCCAATGCCATTGTACTGTTTGTTGTAGATCAGCTACTACAAAGTCCTAGCACACTACAGTCACAGTTGGAACGGCCTTCTTACCTCTTCAGCTCCTCCCCGTCTCCTCCCATCCTCCAAGCAGCCACCAGGATCTTCCTTTAGCAGGTGGGCCTCGGGGTGACTAAGGGCCATTGGGCAGTGACTCCTGGGGGTCCAGATCCCAGAGAAGGCTGGGGATGGGTTGGGAGGAGGGCTATGAGCTTCCAGCGGGCATTTCCACTTGGCCCTGGGGAGGAGAGCAGTCAGAGGACGGTCTGAGCGGGACCCCTGAAGTCCCTGGATACTTTTGCCCAGGGCTAATTAACATGAAGTGTTTATCATTCTCCCTATATAGGTTTTGATCCCTTTAACACAATAATTGCATGTAAACAGTAAATAATACTCTAAGAGCTTTGACATTTTACATACATGGTACCATACTCTGCTTCTTTTTCTGTCATTCCTTTTTTTCATGCCAGAGTATATTTTTGAAACCTCTCAGCCTGGATATATAAGAAGCTAGCCCATTACCTCTGACGGCCATGGGCCGTTCTGTTGAATGGCCATAATACTACTTTTCTATTCCTTCACTGGGGACATTTAGCCTGTTAGCTCTTCACAATTACAAATTGTGCTGCTTACTCATTGCAATGACTTATCATGCCTGTTCCCTTGTACGTTTGGGCAGGAATTGGTGAATTCTAAAGTAAAGGCCTAGAGGTGGGCTTGCTAGACTGTAGAGCTTTACTAGATGCTACCAATGGCTTTCCAGAGAAGTGGTCCTGACTTACAGCCCACCAGCAGCCTACGAGATTATCCACACCCTGCTCATACTTGGTGTTGGACGCGAGCACATTAGCATACATGCTAAACATTAGCATTTACTATTAGCATAAGAGCAACCTCATTTTTCTGATTTGCATGTCCGTGATTCAGCCAGATCGCACACACTTTGCATATTTACACACCCTTTGGATTCTAGCTCTGTGAGGTGAATCGTCCTCTCATCTGCCTTTGTGCTCTTTGTTACTTCTGGGGGGGTTTATTGGAGTGGAAGTTATTTGTATATTTGTGTATTCTCTTCCTTTGTCAGTGATAGAAGTTCTATCTTCTCGGTCTGTGACGTATCTTGACTTTCTAATGTCTTGAGAGCTACAAAAATTTTAAATTCTGATGCAGTAAAATTTATCTGTCTCCATAGCTTCTGCTTTTTTAGTCTTGCTATAAAAATCATGCTAACGGAGATTTTAAACCCTTTCTCTTATAGATTCTTATTAAGTGGCATTTTTTCAAGCTGAATTTTGATATCTCCGCAGTTCTGTACAGAGTGTGGTGTGACCTAATTTTGCTTGTTTCTCCCACATGGTCAACCAGTTATCCACGTGTGGCTCCACCTGAGGACCTGCCCTCTCCCCTAGATGTACATACTGTCTCTGGTGTACATGAGGTTCCTACATGTGCAGGAACCTGAGCCAAGTCCTTCACAGGATCCTGCTGCCGTCTGCCTGAATCCAAGCTGATACTTCACCACTTCACTAGCGTAGCGTGCCTCTACACTAAGTCTTATAAATCCTCGTAAGACTCCTCTTCCCCTACCCTGCTCCTTTTCAAAATGACCTTAACCATTCTTGGGCCCCTTTTCTTTTATATACATTTTACTAAGTCTCACACAAATTTGCCTGAGATTTTCATTTTAAATCATGCCTATACTTTATTTCTCCCACTGCTTTGCAGGGTTTTTGAGACAAAA
Organism: Muscardinus avellanarius; assembly: GCF_963383645.1. NCBI lineage: Eukaryota > Metazoa > Chordata > Mammalia > Rodentia > Gliridae > Muscardinus > Muscardinus avellanarius. Next base: position 111,152,887 of record NC_137794.1, on the reverse strand, counting down.
AAATCAAACTCATCTTTATATCTTCAAAACATTGAAACCTGCTATGCATCTGCACTGTCCAATACAGTCTCATCAGCCACAGGCAGGTATTTAAGTTTCCGTTAATTAAAATCCAGTGAAATGACAAATTCTCTTTTCTGTGAGCCATGTCTCCAGAGCCTCATAGTCACACGTGTCTAGTGGCTAATAAGTGGGCTGTGCAGACAGAAAATATTCCCATCATCACAGGAAGTTCTGGTGCACAGCACTGACCTAGATACAGTGATCGGGAATGCTGATCAAAGTATAGAGATTCTTCAGACAATGGAAACCAGAACGACCAATTGGTCCAGCAGTCCCACTGCAGGGCTTACATCTAAAGGAAATGAAAATAATTTCAGAGACAGCTGCACACCCATGTTGATCACAGCACCACTCCTGATAATAAAGACACAGAATCAACCAAGGCTCCCACTGATGGATGAATGGATAAAATGTGGTATGTAAACACAATGGGGCATTATTTGGCCAGATAAAAGGAGGAAATTCTGTTACTTAAGACGACTGAGATGAAAGTAGAGGACATCATCTTAACTGAAATCAGCTAGACTCAGGAGTTAAGTAGTGAATGTTTTCATACATCTGTGGAAGCTGGAAGAGAACTGATCTCACAGATGAAGAGAGAGGAGTCACTAGAGACCAGCAGGGGTAGAAAAGATGGGAAAGAGAGAGATTAGAGAATAGGTACCAAATCAGCTGGATAGGAGCAATTAGTTTTGGTACTCTAAAATACAGTAGAGTAACGACAGTCTACAACAATTTAGATTACATTTCAGAATAACTGTAAGAGTCCAAAGGTTCCCAACACGAAGAAATGTTTAATGTTTAAGGACATGGAAATGCTAATTACCCTCATAGGTTCTGTACTTAAATAAAATTATTGTATATACTCAAAAAATATTATGGGTCAGTTAAAATACAATGAAATAATTAAAATACAATAAATAAAAGAAAATACAGAATGGGAGATCTTTGCCAGATGCTGCTCTGATAGAGGACATTTGTATAATAAATTCAAAAAACTTAACACAAAAGAACAAATAACCCAATCAAAATATGGGCAACTGAACTAATTAGACATTTCTCAAAAGAAGAAATACAAAGGTCCAACAAATAAATTTAAAAATGTTTAAGATCATTCACAATCAGAGAAATGCTAATAAAACAATATGGAGATTCCATCTAACTGCTTAAATGGCAATCACCAGGAATACAGACAGTAATACGTGCTGGTGAGGATGTAGGGGACAGAAGCTCTTCTACACTGCTGGTGGGACTATAAATGAGCACAGCCACTAAGGAGCTCAGTACAGAGGTTCCTTGAAAGACTAGAAGTGGAACCACCATATGGCCAGCTGCACCACTCCTTGGTATCTGTCCAAAAGAATTAAATGTATCTATAGTGACACGTCTGTACTCATGTTTATAGCAGCACAATTCACAACAGCCAAACTGTGGGACCAAACTAGAGAATAGGTACCAACAGAGAACAGGTCTCCATTCATTCCGTCTACAGATGAATGGATAAAGAAAGCGGCATACACGCATAATGGAGTTTACGCAGCCATCTAAAAGAACAAAGTATGTCATTGGCAGAGAAATGGGTGGAACTAGAAAACATTATGCAAAGTGAGATCAGTCGTCTCAAAGTCAAGGGCTGCATGTTTTCTTTCATATGTGGAAGCTAGAGAGAAAGCAAAGGGAGCCTCAGATAAGGGCGTAGAGAGGCCAGGAGAATCGGGAGGACGACTGGGGAGGAAGAGGAGGAGAGAAAGGAAGATTAAGGAAGGATACAGATCAAATCAAGTTATGTTCACATATGAAGGTGTCACTACGGATCTCACTAAGATGTACGGGGAGAGAAACCCACCAAATGGCGCGTGTATAAACACATCACTGTGACTCTCAGTGTGATCTGAAGTTACAATGCATCAATAAACTTATTTTAAAAATAGAATAAATGATGACTGAATGGTGGGAGTAGAAATCAACCTTTAGCTTTTCTAAAACATATTGACACAAACTCCTTTTGAAAAGGCAACTGTCAGTTTACTCTTTAAACTTGATAGCTGGTATTTTTACTGAGTTCAGGAGTAGCTACACCAGGTGCTAAAGTATGTTCACCACATAGTTACAAAGTAAGTCATTAAATGACATTTATGCTGTTTGCGCAGAGTAAAGCATACAAAAATAGATCATTGTGAATTACTATAATAAGTGCTAAAATAAAACTCTTTTCAGAGGTCCACTGGGAAAAAAAAAAAGCTTGGCAAGTGAACTGCTGCCTGTGCTCAGGCCTAGGAAACAAAAGAGGAATCATTTTTCTTTTTTAGCATATGAGAAAGAATGTTTGAAAGATGCTCTTTCCTTCCTTATCCGGCCCAGAGTAGCTTTCACTTCAGCTTTTCCATTATTCTATGGCCTATAGTTAGACCCTGTGGTTGATTTTAAATGACCACTATTCATAATTATCCCCCCCCTTGCCAACTGGCTACAAAACTTCCCTAGAGGAAAGCTTCTGTTGGGGGGGGGGCACTGCAGATACTGCATTCTTTTAAAATAGATGATTTCTCTATTCTAGAATCTTACACTCATCTTTGGAAAAAGCAGTCTAGAAAAAAATGGTAAACAGAACTAAATACTGCAGAGGTAAATACGGACAAGGTAGAGAACGTGGGCAGAAGGGATGTCTAGAGTCTGAATTGACTCTATTAAAGTAGGAAACACCATCTTCACTTTCCTTTCAACATGTGTGCATTTGTGCTATCATAGCCACCACAAGATGAGGCGTATAGAGACTCCTGAACCTACTCATCACCAATGGCGTTAGGGCAGGAATGGTCAGTGAGTCCTTGTGTCCTGTCCACAGTGTTGAGGGTAACTCTGGGTGGGAACGAGGCCCCCGCTGACCACGAATGTCCACCATGAGGTGAGGAGAGAGGAGCAGAAGAACGAAGATGGAAAAGCAGAGCAGCCTGGGAAGAGACCACAACCCTCCCATCAGCTGCCACAACTCTGGGGCCTACTGTTCCTTCATACGCAAAACAGAGCATCCCACAGAAAGAAAGGTGTTTTTTTCTCCTGGGAATAAAAATTGTAATTTCTAATTAAGTTATCTTAGAATATTCCACTTGAATATAGAGGTGTTCACTCTGGAGTGGCCCTGAAGGTTTACAACATGCAATCATCTAAAATTAGGGAGAAACACTAACGTAAGTTGCAGGTGTTTCTCGATCAGCATGTGGGAGCGAGTCATTTGCCCCCCAGTGTCAGCACCATCTCTTAAAGTGTCCACCACCTCCCAGTAACACCAAGCTGAGGACCAATGACTTTTAACACATGGGCCTTTAGGGACCTCAAACACTGGAACTATACCATGAGCAATTCCGACCACGGCTCCCTTCTCTCCAGCCACAGGCACCTGTAGGTTAGCTTCCCTCTTTACATGCATGGCCAGAGGCTTCATGCCAAGGAACCAGCCGTGTGATTTCTGTGTGGTGTTCCTTTTGACCCTTGGAACCACACTGACCCAGGAAGATTATCTCCAGTTGGCCAGAGATCACACAGGTAGAAGTGGCTCCTTCCTCTCAGCCACAGGCACCTGTAGGTCTCCTCCTCGCCAGGACACTCCTACTACCTTCAAATTTCTTTCATCCTTTCCCCATGACTTTTATGTGGGTACAAGACTTTTTGTTCTTCTTTTACTTAGGCTCCATATTTCACTTTATTATTTGTTTATTTATTGCAGTGCTGGGGATTGAACCCAGAACCTCCTGCATGTTAGGCAATCACTCTACCACTGAGCTGCACCCCTAGACCTGTTTGTTTGTGGTACTGGAGATTGGAAGTCTTTCCCCCCAAAATAAAAATTTTAGCATCTAGAACAGTTGAAAATAAAAAGATATGATCATTTCAAGCATTACATTTATTTTAGGAAAATAAAATTAACTTGCCAGATCTAAATAAGCCCTCTATCTAATAGCATTGTACCAATATAAATTTCCTGGTCTTGACAATGTCCTATAGATCCTGGGGAAGCAGAGCAAAAGATTCGGAAACTCTCTACCTTTTTACAACTTCTTATGTATCTTAAAAAAGTTTCAAAAAAAGTTTTTATTTATTTATTTATTTTTTGTGGTACTGGGGGTGGAACCCAGGGGCTTTTCTATCTCCAGGCTATACCCTCAGCCCTACGTTTTTATAATTTATTTGGAAACAGGGTTTCACTAAGTTGCTGAGAGCCTCACTCAGTAGCTGAGGCTGGCTGTGAACCCGTGTGATCCTCCTGTCTCAGCCTCCCAAGCGCAGGCATGCACCACCATGCCCGGCCTTTTTCTTTTCTTTTTTTTTTTTTAAGTAACCACGTATTGCTAGGACAACCAGCCCTGAAAAATCTGTTTTCCAAATAAGCACACCATGAGCTCTTCCTTTGAAGGATATGATGGTCCCCAGATCCAGCCACCTCCCTGATCTTCTGTCTTCAGCTTTTCAGTTGCTTCCTGCTCTTGGTACACATCAGAACTCAGAAAGTTAAAAGGATTTTGCAGGCTAGCGAGAGAGCTGAAGAGCCCTTCTGAGCACTGTTTCTATGAGAATGCTTCTGTGTTCTGGAGAGCCAGCTTACAAGTGCACTCCAGGGACCCAGCCTGTTTGTCAGTTGGGGTTGTCTGTGTGCTTGCTGCCTGAGTGTGACCTTGGGCTTAGCACAGAGGACAAGTGAAGCCAGAGCCACAGGCCAGAAATTTCTTCTGCTTTGAAATCAGCATTCACCTTGAAATGGGCAAAGAAGCAGGTCTTACCAATGTGGTGATCAATCACATTTCCTCAGGCCAAGTCTTCTAGGACTTGCCTATGATTGAGAAAGTGTATTTGTGTTTCTTCTCCTCTTTTATTACTTGACTTACTGCTTTGTTAATGCACACAACCACACGCGGCATACAGGGTTTGTCTGTGCACATCAAACGCTAAGCATCAGAGCAGTGTGTGTAACGCCTCCGGCCCAGGTCACAGAGGCAGCGCCTCGCCACTCCTATGTACATCTCATCTCCGTAGCTGTCAGCCCCTCCCCTCCTGCAGGAAGACCTGTCCCTTGGGGTGTTCTCATACCCAAGCACTTCTGGGAATGGTTTTTATGAGTACCCGGTATACCATTTTGACAGTTTTCTGCAGTTTTCCCTCATACTTTACCAGGAATCTCTCAGAAAATGGTGGTTAGGGTGTCTCATGTGTACTCTGGAATTACATTTTACTTCTGAGTTAAATTATTAAGTCAAAGCATAAGAAGAAAACAGTGCATAGTCCAAAACCATACTTGAAAGCCTAGCTGTCCGGAACGAGAACACATCATGGTGTCTCTGGTTGGGGACCAGAGGGAGGATCTGGGTGGAGAAGAGGAACCATCTTGTTGGAAAGCACACAGCTGGGTTGAGGACAACAACAACAGTATAACCAAGCCTAGGGGCTCACACTTAACTGCACACTGGCTGGGAGTTGAGAGACACTGGACATGGCTTCCCTTCCAGCTCAGCCCCAGGTCTCCTACCTCCAGATTATCCCTCAAATCTGCATGTATTGGCACCCCAAGTACAGTCAGAATTCAAGTCCTTGCCCACAGATCTCCTGGGATCCAGTCAAATCAGGAGGCATCCCTATTGATGGCCCAAATAGTCTATGTGCAACATTTGTATAGATCTGGGTGTGGTGGTGCATGGTTATAGTCCCAGTACTTGGAAGGCTGAGATAGGAAAATTGCAGGTTCTCAGCCAGCCTCAGGCTATTTAGTGAGGCCCTCCACAACTTTGTGAGACCCTGTTTCAAAAGAATAAAAAATAGGGCTGGAGGTATAGCTCAGAGATAGACTGCCCCTGGGTTCAATCCCTAGTACCACACACACACAAAAGTTATGTTCACAGACAAATTTTGGTGGTCACCTATTTGACTAGCCAATACACATCTGACCTCTTCTCTAGACCAATCACAACTCTTTGTCGCATGCTAATGCTGACTTGCCTGCCAAGGTCTTATATAACTCACATTTTCTTTATGACTCAGGTGTCTGCATCACCACCAACCTCAAGTTCACGTCAATTCCCACTTTCATACATACGCTCAATCCTCCTCTCAAATCCCAAACTCTCTCCCTGACCACGGTCTTCTGGCTATACTACATCTACTATGTCTGTGCACATTCATATCCATAGTCATGTCTACCTCTCTGTCTCCATGTCTTTGATTTCTACGTAGCTAGTATTACAGCCAGGTGTCTACATGGTCACCTTCTGGGCACTGCTCTGGAACGCCACCTCTGTCACCTATTTTCTATGTGTCTTAGCCCCATCACCTACCCTCCTAGAGTCTTAGTTTCCTCTTTAGTAAAATCAGAGTAAATAGCAGAATCCATTCTGTATATTGTTGAGAGGAAGAAACAAAACACTCTAAGTTGTTGGTTAGACTGCATTAGGGTTCAATTGTATCAGGGCTCAATTGTATACAAGGTTCAAGAACAGGGTTCAAATGCTGTTCCTTACTTTTCAAATTCTTCCCATTTCCAAAATGCATTGAGTTCCACCTTCCTCATGCTCCTCTCCTGAACTCTACTTACCTCCTGAGCATGTAAGCTCCTTCACACCACACAGCCTCGCACCGCCTACCAGGACCCACGCTTTCCTCCTGTGTCATACAGATCATTATTGTCTTCTTCATCCTCTTATCAATGACAAGGACTACTTAATACATTTCACTTGTAGGCAAAGTGCTCAATGTTGTGCTGGACACATCGCTAGATAAGACAGACTATAAAAAATTCCCAGTTGCCTTCTGAGTCATCTTGAGGAAAACCCAGTGATTCAGTTGGCTATCAGTCTAGAATGTTCCTAGTTTCCAAAGCTCTTTTCTTTAACAGTTTAGCCTCATAATACCTCTCTCACCCACAAGTGGAAAAACTAAATTACATCTTCCACGATTACCAGAACCCAGTCTTTCCTATTCACCCAAGAGAGAGAAAGCCATGACTTCACCTTATCAAAATGGGCCCAAACGCCTGATGCCATTGCTAATTATTGCCCACTGACGTTTCCCAACGCGCCTCTGACCAGCCTGTCATGAGCTGGCGATGCCAACACAACTGTTTGCAAAGGAAACTTGGCAGGGCAGCTGCTGATTTATGCCTCATTGCCCCAGCAGGTATTCTGTAGAAATAATTTCAAAGGCTTTCAGTGGGTGCTCTTGGCAGGCATGTGTTCAGTGGAGTGCATTTCACACCTCAGACACACAGATTGGAGAAATCTTTTCCCTTGGATGTTTTATGACTGTGAAATCTCCACTAGGGAACAGAACATGAACTATTAAGGTTTAAAGCTCACATCCCAAGCATGTTGGAGAATAATACAACTTGCCTATCCTTATAGCGACTGGGTTAAAGTCCCAAGAGGAAACAAAACCTGACTTTGATCCACTTACACTTCAATAAAGAAATCAGAATAATAATGTTTACATATCTTTTTCATTTAATCCTTGAAAAGTTGAGATAGAACTACATTTTTTCTACAAAAAAATGTAAATTTCATAAAGCAAAGGGACATTTTGATAGGCAAAGATTTCAATTGAAAAAAGTCATTTGTAAAACATTTCAAACTCAAATTTGTTGCTTATTTGGAAATTAGACATTGTAAAAATTGTCATATGACATATTATGCTTTAAGATCACATTTTACCTATATAAGAATTGAGTGGAATGTGTTAAGTAGGTAAATAAATTAAAAAATTATCACAGGGTTGGGTGTGCTAGAACATGCCTGTAATGCCAGTACTTGAGAGGCTGTGATAGGATGATTGTAGGTTTGAGGACAACCTCAGCAACTTATCCAGATCCCCAGTAATTGTGGAAGACCTTATTTCAAAATAAAAAGGCATGGATGTATAGTTTGGAAAAAGAATGTTCCTAGGTTCAATTCCTAGTACCAAAACACAAAAAACAAACAAACAAAAAGTATCATAGGCCCACATTTGTTAGCTTTAAGAGATATTAAAAATTCAAAGCATGATTTGAAGAACTCCATTTTAAGTAAGTCTTGGGCAGCCTAATTTGTTTGTTTTTTTAAAATAAGTTTTCAGAGCTGTCAGATGCATTATGCTTATCTCCTTGAGAAGAGTGTGGTACAGTTTCCAAAACTTATTTTGACCTCAGGACCCTTCTCTCAAGGACCTTTTCTCCCTCAGTGAGGAGCTGTGGGTGGGGGGAGGCCACAGGAGAGACACCCCCTGCCAGACACATGTTCACGCTGAGGAAGGCCAGGCTGTGGCTCAGAAAACCCCCAGAGTCCCCAGCTGCTGACTATGCCAAAGAGGAGAAGGGCTCTCAGTGGCAGACGCCCATCCTTCTGGGCTCACAGCTAGCTTAGCATAGACACCTTCTCCACCTGAACTCCTGGGGTTCTTTGAGAGGCTCAGGGGTCCCCCCAAAGTCTCCCCACTGGAGTTCTCCCAGAACATCATAATAATTAATAGTTCCTGAAGACCAACTTCTAGAAACTCAGGCGACATAAGCAGGTGGTCTTATGAGTTGCATGATGGTATCCTGTGGGTAAATGAGGAGACGGTGACCTGGATAGAGGCGGTACGACTGGATGACTTTATGACTAAAGAACTGACCCCAGGGAGTGGACGAGGAATCAGTGTCACAAAACTGTCTCCTCCTGACTTGTTCACACTGCTTCAGTCACGTGTTCATCCATCGAGTCCCTGCTACTGCGCCAGGTAAGGAGGTAGAGGGACTCAGAAATACTGTCCCTGTCCTTCAAGGGCTTAGTCTGTAGGACAAAAATATGAGAGAAACATGAAATCAGATCAGGATGCCCATCAGAAACACCGAGGATGAAAAAGAGGGCGCTCATAATCTGTCTGCGAACCAGAAAACACTCAGCCCTTGAGCTGGGCCTGAGACCGGACACCATTCCAGATCAAGAATGATGAACACACAAAGGGGGAGGCCAGAAACCACCTACTGCATCTGGGAGGCTGTAAGACATTTCTTGCATCAGGGATCTGAAATAGAGGAATTCCTTCAAAAGATGAAGAAAGGCCAAAGGTGTGAGACTGGATGCAGGGGGACCATTCAGGGGACTCTCCCAGCATCCAGGGAGAGCACGCGAGCAAGTCCACCAGTGGCAGTAGCTGGGAGAGCATGGGGGTGGGCACGGCGTCTGGATAAGGCAGGCTCTGGGCTGGCCTGAGGTGTCTGCCTGGTCCCCGGGAGGATCGATGGTGCTGACAGGCAGCTAGATAGAAATTCACAGGGGGCAAGACTGGAAGCTGAGACATTGAATGGAGAAAGTCAAGTGGGTTCTTGTGAATGGAAATATGGAAGCCCTGCTTAGCTGCAGTTGGACAATCCCGCTTAGAGAACGGCATGCACAGCCCTGCAGGGTCACAAGATTCCAGCCAGGAAGCTTTCCAACACAGTGAGACCAGTGCGGAAACACGGAGGTGTGGTGCAAGAGAAGCGCGACCTCCCAAACGCACGTGCACCACGAGGAAGGCTTTCCAGGCTGAAGAAAGCCTCCTACCTCAAGAGCGCATGCCGTTTTCCACTTCTGGAAACTTCTACTTCCAGACTTTTCTCTGAAATGTAACCACTTATCATGGCCTTCCTTTAGCATGTACCCCCACTTCCCTAAATAAACCTCTTATAGCCCCCCTCTTCATGCTTTCCATTTGAAATCTTTCTCTCAGGAAGCAAGGACTGAGAAAAAAATGAGATCACAGCCCTGTAACAATTTATTTCTAGGAAGGGATCATGACACCAGTCAAGAGGAGGAGAAACAGGAGATCTGGAGGGAAGACCACAAGACCAGCTGCACACGTGCCCAACTTCCCGCATGGAGGGCCATGAGGGCAGAACCTTCGGGCGGCTCTTTGTTGGCTATGTGAAAAAGCCATCTGGTGGTAGACAGGAATTATGGAAACGGTTTGCCTGTATCTTCAGCTTCACTTCTCCATTAGAACTTAAGCAGGGTTAAGTCTCTACTCAAGAAAGAAAAAGAAAGTGGTGGTGCACACCTACAATCCCAGGATTTGGGGAGGCTGAGACAGGAGGATGGCAGGTTCAAGGATAGCCTTGGCTGCTTAGCAAGGCCCTCATCAACTCAATGAGACTCTACTTCAAAAGTAAAAATAAAAAGGGGGAAAATGGCAACCGTGGAACACAGCACATCTCAGTAGCAGTAACAAATAAAAACCAACTACCAAGAAGGCAGCGCCTTGACCAAAAAAACAAAGCAGCAAAGCTATTTATGAACAAGAACACACAAAAAAGGAACCATGGCGGAAGGAAATTCAATACTCTGAACAGAAATCCACAGCAAAGAGCCTGAGCATGCAACAACCTGGTGTGGCAGCCGGCGCCATCTTAAGCACACCGCCCAAACCACGACTGCTGGCTCCACAGCCCCAAGAAATTCCAACAAATAATACAAGGACTTGAAGTGCAGAAAGCAGCAGCAGAGCTCTAACTTCTTAAACGACTAGCACCACCCTTGAGGGATGCAGGAAAAGATCCAAAAGCCCACGTGCTCACCAGAAGCCAGACCCACAGCAGCACACTGTGCCCTCCAGAGACCTGGCCTGCAGAACAGCAAAGTAATCACATTACTCGGCAGAGAGCTGCGCAGAGCAGCCGCAGGGACCCTGGTGGGCTGAGATCTGGCAGCCCATCCTGAGGTAGTCCAGTAAGAAGCTCCAGAGACACAGGAAAGGCCATGGTGTCCAATGTGCACAGGGTCACTGGGAGTCCCTTGGAGATTACACGGGAAGCCTTCCACTGGTGCGGGTAGGGAGGCGCAGGCCAAGGGCCAGAAGGTGCAGAGCCCACGGCAGGAAGGCACAGATCCCAGGGCTGGAAGATGCAGAGCCTAGGCCCAGAAAGCTCAGAGCCCATGCCTAGAAAGCACAAAGCTTATAGCCCAAAAGGGAAGAGCACAGGACCAGACATTGCAGAGCCCAGGGCAGAGAGTGTAGAGCCAGAGAGACAGAGAGCGTGAAGCCAGGGCCAGAGGGCTCAGAGCCCAGAGCCTGAAGGAGCAGAGTACAGGGCCAGAGAGAACAGCCTAGGGCGGGGAAACGCAGAGCCCTGCACTTACACGGAACTCATTTACAGTGACACCCTTACACACCTGAGCACAAAGCCGTCAGAGGCGAGACAGGGGTGCAAACCCTCATAAAGTGGGTCCAAAAGCTGATAATAGGTTATGGAGAAAGTGAGAGCATTGGAACATACTCCATAATCTACTACTGTGAACAGACATACGGATATTATGCAGGCTCAGGCCCTACATATGCAAATTAGCAGGGCTGTTTTTTTTTTTTCTTTCTGTTACTAGCTCTTTTTCTTTTGGTTGGATTTTTGTCTTTGATTTATAATTGTTAGTTTTTGTTACTTGTTTTGTTACTTTATGCATGTTTGTTTGCTCTCTCCCTCATTCCTTTTACAAGCTTCCTCTCTCTATCCTAACTACTGTCTTCTCTCAAATTTTTCCGTTATTTTATCTCCTTGTTTTATAGTCAAGCTATTTCATATATCCATATCTAAATACTCTGTACTAACTACAAGAATCCTATCTTACCTTTTTCTCATTCTCAACCAGACACTACCTTATTATATTTAAATTCTTACTCAACTTAATTATATCCTCTACTTTACCCTACTCCTATACCCATCACCCCAACTCCTCCCCCTTATCTAACCCTCACCATTGGAAAAAACACTGCTTATCTGTGCATGAACCTGCTGACACCTTTAAATTCCTACTTCTAAGATTGGATCAGACAGATTATCCACAGACTCACACAAAATAAGAATATACCAAGACAACAGAAACACAAACCTGAGAATTCTGAATATATGAGAACAAGGAATAGTGAGGAAATAAGGGAAAGCACAAATACTGACAAGAAATGCAAGAAGAATAATTCTGAATCCTAACCTTCAATATGATGAAAGGCCTCACAGTAAGTGTACAAAAAATGAAAGAGGAAATGAGACATTAAGGAAGAATCAGAAAGAGGCCTGGATGAAATGAGTCAATAAATGAAATGAAGACCGCAATGGAAAGAAATTCTGGAAGATTAGATGAAATGGAAACGGAATATCGCTGTTAGAAGACAGTTCATTCAAACCAAAAGCACAGTCAACAGTATACAGAAGACATTACCACAGCAGAACCTAAACATCCAACAATGGGAAAATTGAAACATCCTAACTTGCATATAAAAGTCATTGAAGAAAGGATAGAAGCACAGATCAAGGATATCCATAATCTCTTCAGAGAAATAATTTCATAATTTTCCAAACATGGAAAGAGGCTTGGACATCCATGTACAGGAGACATACAGAATACTGTTAAGACAAGATCAAAGAAGGACCTCCCCACACCACGTAATACAACACATAGGCTAAGGAAAGAATCTTAAAAGCAGCGAGAACAAAAGAACGGGTAACATACATGGGCAAAACAATAAAAATCCCTCAAGACTTGACAACCCAAGTCATAAATACCAGGAGACACTGGTATGATGTAATCCAGACCCTGGAATAAAATAACTTCCAACCCAAACTGCTATATCTAGCAAGGTTATTATTTAAAATCGATGGAGAAATGTAAGTGCTTCAAGATAAGCAAAAATCTCAAAAAAAAATCATTAATGGACTTCCGGGAAGATGGCGACCGAGAAAAGCGGGGCTTAAGAGTCCCGCTAACAAACAATCTCCATTACCACAAAAAGAGCGCCTTTCATAGCCAGAAAACACCATCACCAGAAAAACAAAAAAAACCACCAGGCTCCAGAGAGAAAGCGGACTGAGAACAGAGCTCAGGGCCACAGAGGAGACACACGAGCCCGAGGACGCGGCAGCAGCGCCATACTGCCGGCGGCAGCGGCGAACTCAACGGACGGCTACAGCAAGCCAGGTGAGCCGCTGCGGAACAGCCAGGCGGGATCTTTCGGCGCAGACAGCATTTAAAGCTCCCAGTGGCTGAGCTCAGCACACGCTGCAGGGATTCAGAGTGGAAATCAAAACCAGAGAAGAAAAAATACGCCAGCCTCATGGCCGAGGGCGTGGCAGAGGCGCCATATTGCCACCGGCGGCGGCAGCAGCAGTGAATTCACCGAGTCCAGTACAGCTACATCTGCGTACTCAAGAACAGTGAGTCAAAATGCGGGCCACAGAGGAGAAATCGCAGTATTGGGCCTCCTGGGACTTGACCCAGTGAGGGAGTGGTGGTGGCAGAGATATCACACCATAGGAGAACGTGCAACCTGGCACCCCCCATAGTTTAAAGCAGCCTCTATCGACTCCCTGGGTCGGAGACTCTGTGATACAACCCAGTAAAGGAGTAGTGGGGTCTGAGATAATACAGACTCGAGATCCAGAGCACCTTAAGTGAAGCCATAGTGACCCAAGGGAAGAACCCAGAGAAGGCACAAACCTCCGAAATCATGGGAAAGAGGAATAACACTGGAGTAATGAATGTGCACAACCCCACAACATCAGAACCTGATAAAACAGAAAATCAGAGATTTCTAGAAGATCAAATCAGGAAAATAACTGTAGAAATAATAGAGGTGCTTCAAAAAGAACTCAGAGAGAGCCAAAAAGAGATAAAGGATGCAATTAATGAAGTAAAGGCCTCAATTCAAAGCACAAACAACCGATTAGACCACATGGAGAACAGAATCTCGCTCTTAGAAGATGAGCAATCCAAAAATGAATGCATAGTTTCTAATCTAGAAAAAAATATCCAACAGCAGGAATCTGACATTGAAGAAATATGGGCCCATCTTAAGAGAGCTAACCTAAGAATAATTGGAATAGAGGAGGGAAAAGAAAGTGATACCAAAGGGATCAACAATCTCTTCAAGGAAGTAATAGCAGAAAATTTTCCAAATATAGAGCAAGAGGTTGATACACAGATCCAGGAAACTTATAGAACTCCCTCTAGACAGGATCGGAGAAGAGGATCCCCACGCCATATAATTGTCAAAATGACCAATGTGGAAGCCAAGCAGAGAATCTTAAAGGCAACAAAAACAAAAGGCCAAGTGACATTCAGAGGCAAACCAATTAGAATCACTCCAGACTTCCCAAACCAAGTCATGAGAGCCAGAAGAGCTTGGAGTAACATATTCCAAACTCTGAAAGAAAACAACTTCCAGCCAAAAATTTCCTATCCAGCAAAACTTTCTATCAAATTAGATGGAGAAATAAGAAGCTTCCATGACAAACAGAAACTGAAGGAATTTATGTCTTCAAATCCAGCGCTAGAGAAAATACTCAAAGAGATTAACTACAAAGAAGAAATAGGTAACACTTACCAGAACCAGAGAAACAAGAGTTTCCATCCAACAGACAACTAAGATTGGTTATCTGTGGAGATTCATTATTTATGTTAGTCTTTTACCTATCTCTAACTTGTATTGTTTGCCTTTATTGTTGTTAATTTTTAGGATTTCTAGTTGGAATATTAATATACCTTCAGATATAGCATTTGGAAATATTTTATCCAATTCTATTAGTAACTTTTAACTCTGTTTACATTGTCTTTGGATATACAATATTTTCTTTTATTTTTTAGGGAGTTTGTATATTCTTCTGTTGCCTGTGCCATTGAAATCATATCCAAGAAATCACTGCCAATTTCAATGTTGTGAGGTTTTATGACCCAGATTTTCTCCTAAAAGTTTATAGTCTTAAGATCTATATTTAGGTCTTTTATCTATTTTGAGTTAATACTTGTATATGGGATTAGGTAAAGGTCCAATTTTATTCTTTTCCATGTAATTATTATTTTTCAACAATATTTAGTTAAAAGATTATTATTTCCACCACCAAATGTTCGTGGAAACCTTGTCAAAAATAACTTGACAATATAGGGAAGAATTTAGCTCTAGGCTTGTATTTAACTCCAATGGTCTATATATCTGCCTTTAGAACAGTACTACACTGTTTCAATTATTGTAGCTTTATATGGTTTGAAATCAGAAAATATATATCTGCTAGCTTTGTTCTTTTTCAAGATCGTTTTGGGTATCTAGAATTCATATTCCATATTAGGATAGATTTTTTTCTGAAAAATAAATATATAAATATATGATAGTTTCACCTAAAAAAAACAGAAAAAAATATGCTCTAGTAAGAAAGAAAGCAAAAAGAAATATTGAAATGCTATCTTTAAATCATCAAACACTTGGTATCAGACAAATGAAACTGTTATGTGAGATCATCATTTTTAATTTTGGATAAATTGCTATAATACTAGATGTCAACCACTAAGCCAAGCATGGGAAGGAGGGATGGGGAGAGAATGGGGTGGGGATCGGGTGGGGGCTGACTGGGCGATGTGTGCATGTATGTCTACAAAAGTTTGTATCCCACTATGATGTATGAATACAGTGCACCAATAAAATAAAATTAAAAAAAAATCATTAATACAAAGCCAGCACTCTAAAATATGTAAAGAAATAAAACATAAAGAAGAAATAAGAAGCAAATTTCAGAACCAGGGAAGGGATGAATTTGATCAGCAGGACAACTAAGGAAAGAAGAAATAACATTATATCAAACCGAAGATAGAACACAAAATGGCAGGAAACAAAAATCAATTTCAATAATAACACTGAATGTCAAAGGACTTAACTCATCCATTAAAACACATTGACTTGCAATGTGAATTCAAAAGCATAATCAAAAAATATGCTGCTTGCAAGAAACTCACCTTACCCCCAAAGACATTCATAAGCTGAAAGTGAAAGGATAGAAAAATTATATCATGCCAATGGAGACCAAAAATGAGCAGGGGGAGCAATGCTGATATCCAACAAAATTTAGACATTAAGCTAAAACACATCAGAAGAGACAGAGCAGGGCACTTACTTTTATTAAAGGAAATAATTCACCAGAAGATATAATGAAGTAAATGTTTATGCCCCAAATGTGGGTGCACCCACATTTGTATAAACAAACCCTTCAGGGCATTAGATCTCAAATCGACCCAAATACAATAATATTGGGAGACTTCAACATAACACTCACACCATTATATCAATCTTCAAGGCAAAAGATGAGTAAAGACTCTTCAGAACTAAAGAAAACTATGAACCAAATGGACCTAATAGACATATACAGAATATTTCAACCAGGAACAGCAGAGTACACATTCTTCTCAGCTGCCCATGACACCTTCTCCAAAATAAATCACATCCTGGGTCACAAAGCAAGCACCCTAGAAGCACATTCCCAGGCTTCTATGAGGCCCCCAAATCCTTGCCCACTCTCTGTGGGCTCTCTCCCTCTGTCCTTTCCCACCTCAGCATCCGTGGGGTGCAGTGTGAGTCCCTCTCCTCTTCCACCAACTCTTCAGGAGCCGACTCCACTGCCCACAGCTCTGGTTGCCATGAAGAATCAGGGAGTCATGGGTGCCAGAGCAAATGCACCCCGAATAGAGAATGGCTCTGGCAGTAGGTGTTTATTTTTGCTCTAACAAGGAGCAACTCAGACCTTCGGTCACACCCACCTTTTGCAATTCTCTTACTCTCATCCTCCCACCTGCCCTCCCTCTTCCCCTACCTCATTTCTGTAGGAGCGCTTTCCTCTTAATTCCTCAGTTCTTACCTCTTTGGGGGAAATGCCCACTGGGATGTTCTAGATGCTCTCACACACCTCATCTCATTTAATCGAACATGCTCTTCTCAGAAAGGGCAAACTCACACAAAAGGAAGCAAGGCCAGAATTCAGACTCCAGTGTGTCCAAGTCTACAGCCAATGCTTTTCCAACCTCATCTCCTCTTCCTCCTCCTCCTCCTCCTCTTCCTTCTCCTCTTTTTCTTCTTTTTCTTTTAGAAAGGCTGATATTCAGACAAAAACAAACAAACCATCAGGAGAAAGCAGAGTTGGGGCTCACATCCCTAAACTAAGGCTCCAGGTCCTCTCCATACATGCTATTCTTGGCCTTCCTTGACATTAATGATGGATCTCCTGGCTGCACATTTGCAAATTAATTGGCATGTGCCCAAGAGGGAGCCAGGGAGGACTCCAAAGGACAACTGCAAGGGGCTCCTGCTGTCACACACTCCAGGCTGTTGCCCAAGTCAACCAGAAAAGACCTCCTACACCCACTGTGTATGCTTATGCTTGTGTGTGTGTGTGTAAATACAGACACATACATACTCATACGTTTCTCATATTCTTAATGTAAGTTATATTATACACACATACATATGTACACACATATACATATATATAAAACTATGTAATTAGTGTTAATTTGTGTAGTTTGAGCGTTAAATAAAATATAATTTCAGAAAAAAACAGGAAAGGCCTCCTTAATGTTTTTATGAACAACAAACTGTTAAAGACTGACTAGAATAAAAGACTACTAACTGCCTGAGTTCTCAAATCAACACAGGTGATGATACAAAAACTAGGCTTTCCTCCCCACGAACTGCTGATGGCAGAGTGCACCGAGCATTTCTGAACACAGCCCTCTCAGTGCTGAGTGGCCAGGCCCATTGACTTTTGTCTGTGACACGCACAACTGCACCATCCCCAAATAATAAAACCTCCTCCCCAAATTCATCTTTGACATGAATTCAGAATGGAGAGTGAGAAAGTCCAGGTGAAAATGACTCCTCTCCAAACTAAAAATTTTAAACCCTCCCAACTCCAACAATCACTCCAAGATTTTCTGGCTGCCTTGTAAGGCCAGAGATAGTGGCAACAAGCCACATCACTTGTTATGGGTATTAATGCAAGTGATACCTTTTCAAACAAATTCTGAACCAATCATATCCCACCAGCATATCTACTCCTGGATACAAAAAAGCCCAGATCACTTAAGTGTGCCTTCAAGTCCCACCATCACTCCCTGTCTTGAGAGATGTGTGATCTAAGCCCAGCTTGGCCCACATGCTCCCTGGTGCTGCCAAAGGTGGCTTTGTGACATGCAGGTCCTGGAGTGAAAGAACCACCAGGGGCTCTATGACTCCGGATGCCGTCCAAGGACTCTCGGCCCATTACAAGTTGTCCTGATGGGGGCTGGCACCTGACGCCCAGGACAGTGAGAGAGCCCCTGGGGCCCATCCTTGGCTGTGGGGCATTCTCTGTTCCCTTCTTCACTCTCCCTCGACCTCTACTTCAAAAATACATTTTACTGTTGCATTATTTTATCTCAAAATATTTGATGACAATAGTACATGAATATGAAAAGACTGAAATGATACAAAAAATACAAATAAAAAAACCCCTACAACCTCTCACACACACATCCAATCAATCCTGGTGTCACCAGAAGGAAGCATTAATTTTAAGGATTTCCATTTCTACCCTTCCTGGCAGTTACATCTATAACGTCGAAGGCTAAGCCCAAGTATCTCTTATTTGGCAATGCTGACAGTATCTATGGACTCCTCTGCAAAAGATAAGCATTGCTTTCTCATCATCTTCTAAGTAAATAATGTATATATGCATGTATGTATGTATTTATTTTATTCTTTGGTGGTACTGCGGTTCCTGGAAGCCCTTCTACCTCCGGGCTACACTCCCAGACCTATTTTATTTTTGGAAACAGGGTCTCTTAAGCCAGCGCGGCTGGCTTCGAACCTGCGCGATCCTCCTGTCTCCGCCTCCCAAGCACGGGGATTACAAGCATGCCCACCACCACGCCCGGCTGTATGTATGTATTTATGATACTGAGGGTTGAACCCAGGGGCATTTACTTCTAAGATACACCCCCAGCCCAATTATTTATTTATTTATTTATTTATTTGCAGTACTGGGGATGGAACCCAAGGGCATTCTACCTCCAAACTATACCCCCAGCCCTATTTTTATACTTTATTTGGAAAGGTTCTCACTGAATCACAAAGGACCTCACCAAGTAGTAGCTGAGGCTGTTCAAGAACTGTGATCCTCCTGTCTCAGCCTCCCAAGTGCTGGAATTACAAGTGTGCACCACCACGCCCAGCATATTCTTTATTTTGAAACAGGGTCTCACGGTCTCACTAAGTTGCAGAGGGCCTCACAAGTTGCTGAGGCTGGCCACAAACCTGAGATTCTTCTGTCTCAGACTCCCAAGTACTGGAATGACAAGTGTATACCACCATGCCCAGCTTTAAATGTGTTTAAATAAAGTTATTACATCTCTACTTATTGTTCTAGAAACCTAAGCCATGTGGTCTACCAAGCAAGAGAATGTTGACTTCTATCTCCGATCTTCTACCCTTTATCACCCCCTTTGTCACAACTGATGAGACGCATCATGTGAACACTGCATGGATTCCTGAGGGCTACCATGACTCTCACCGACCTTCAGGTGAGTCCATCACCTGCTGAATCCTTTGGGGAGGGGGTGCCAGTGTGTGAAAATGAGGGTTCCCTCATTGGCTTCCGCCATCATGCTGTGTGTGTGTGTGTGTGTGTGTGTGTGTGTGTGTGTGTGTGTGTGTGAGAGAGAGGGGGGGGTACACTAGGGATTGAAGCCAGGGACATGCTACCTCCAAGATATACCCCAGCTCCTCCCTTTTTGCCTGCTTTGAAACAGGTTCTTGCCAGACTGCTGAGAGTCCCTCTAAACTGCTGAGGTTGTCCTTAAACCTGCATCCTCCCGTCTTAGCCTCCCAAGTATTGGGATTACCACACCTGGCTAGTCATGGCTATTTCAAGGTTCACTTTTACATTTGTCTGCTTTGACTGGAGTCACACAAAAAAATGTCAGTTAGAAGCCAGACATGGTGGCACACACTTGTAATCCCAGCATTTGGGAGGCTGAGACAGGAGGATCATAGTTCGAAGACAGCCTCAGCTACATAGTGAGACTCTGTTTCAAACTAAAGAATAAAAAATAGGGCTGGGGGTGTAGCTCGGAAGTAGAATGCCCCTGGGTTCCATCCCCAGGACTGCAAAAAAAAAAAATGTCACTTAGCCTTTTGCCATCTGCTAAACGGGACTGAGGACAAGGAAGTCTTGAAGCATGAATTAATGAAAATGTTAGGAAGTCCTGACCAGAAAAACAAATCCAAGCCTGGTACCACCTGTCCCACCCCTAGGATCCCCACTGTGGTGGGGCCTCCCTGCACCCCTAGACATGAGCTTGATCGGCTGTGCCATGGGAAAATGGGCATTTCCCATCATCCTGCAGTGGTCCACCCATGACCTTTGACCTTCTGGGCATACAAGGAGCTTGATGGGCATCAGAGCCCTGGCCTGGGCTCCTGGGTGATGGGAGGAGGAGGCTGGCCTCCATGTCCCTCTGCCAGGAAGCTTCTGCTCCAAGCCCCAGAGTCTCTTGAGGACAGAGACCCTTCAGCTTCCGTACACTCCTCTGTTCACAGGTACACTGAACCTCCGGGCCGGCAGGAGAGGCCTGTTTCAACCTCCAGCACCACGGCTCATTTCTTTTTCCTTCATTTAGAGAGACTAAAACATTGCCTCAAAATCCTCCTCTCTGAGCCCCATAGACTCCTCCAAAAGAGTTTATAAGCCCAGCTCAGGGGCCACCACAGCCTGCCTCAGCAGGAGAGCGGACAGCTCCTATGTCCCGCTGCACACACAGCTTCCATCTGTCCTGGGTGACCTGGGGCCCAGAGAGACTCCCCTGAGCCCAGCTCCCCACGTAAGAAAAACATTCAGCCTGAAATCATACACTCGCCTTTCCAGACCCATAAAGCTAAGCAAATAATTTTCTCCCGAAGTCCCTTCCAGTTCCATGTGGCTCTACATTTCTCATTTCTCGCTGGGAATATGGTTCCCAAAATACCCTGAGAACACTTGGTCTTGTGGTGTTGCCAGCCTGCCCAGGAGGGAGCTTAAATATGGATTCCACAACTGGAGAGTCCTGGATCCAAGAGGAGAGTGTACCAAGCCGGGTGATACCGCCCTTGGATTACGGACACCAATCGTCTTATCATTTGTGTCAATTTAACAAATGCATTGTGTGTACGCTCCAAACACAGGCTGCTTTTGCTTTTCATTCTGAAGTTGCTTACTTTTCAGACTATCCCTTTTGATAACCTTATTGTTATATGAAACAACATGCAGGGTTTTTGTTGATGTGCTTTGTGAGGTTTGGGTTTGTTGTTAGTTTTTTGGGGGAGGAGGTGTTTGGTTATTTCAGCACTGCCAGTGATCTGGACCATGAGGCAAAGCCCACAAGGCCTGCTCAGACACTGACCTGACAGAGGGATGAAGCCAAAATGATGTGCTTATCTCCTTTGAAGTCCTGACTCCTTCCCCGTCGTCACTGATTAACAGATGATTATAAAATCACTGATTATAAATGCCAGGAATTGCATTATATGGAAAGGACACCAAAGAGAAATTTTCTTTGCTAAGTGCTGTGGGTGAATCTTGCCTAGGGGCCTAGGAAGAGGATTTGTTCTCATGTTATTATTTTTATTTCATTTCGTGGTACTGGGGATTGGATCCAGAAAGGCTCTACCTCTGATCTATACTATAGCCCTTTTTATTTTGAATCAGTGTCTCGCTAAGTTACTGAGGCTGGCCTCAAATCTGCGATCTTCCTTTCTCAGCCTCCCAAGTGCTGGGATTACCACATGCTGTTCACATTTGGCAACAAGCAAAGCAGCTGAACAACATTCTGAAGGTTCTGTACAATAGAACCCCACTCGTCAGACACAGTCTGTCATATATGAAAAAGAAAACTAGATTTGCATTCTTGAAATAGCCAAATGGGTTCTTATTAATATATGTTTTAGGAAAAGTTCCTTTAAATATCTGCCTAAAATCCTATATTCAAAGAGTATGTAATTATGTGAAAATTCTCATATTAGTGTTTTGTTAAAAAAGTACAGCAAACTATATCTGCTGTTTAGTTTCCAAAATGCCCCTTATGTGATCCTGAAAATTCTCTATCAGAAGCAAAGACATTTATTCCATAATTCCATAATGACTTAAATGCAGTCCCTGAAAAATAAAGCTTATAAGGTGGTCATGCTGGGTATTTTGAAGTAGCATCCTTTCCTGAGCACATTAATTTGATGCAAAACAAAATATGGAAGTTCAGAGAGTCCGGAAGTAGAGAGGAAGAGACAGAAAGAGGGAAATTATTTCAAGGAAGGAAGCTGGAAGCTAGTGGCTCAGAAAACCTGCTGCTTTCACTTTAAAAATATGGAGGGCTGAGCTGGGCGTGGTGGTGCAGACATGTAATCTCAGTTCTTGGGAGGCTAAGATGGGAGGATGGCGGGTTCACAGCCAGCCACGGCTACTTAATGAGGCCCTCTGCAACTCAGTGAGACTCTGTTCCAAATCAAGAATAAAAAACAGGGCTGCAGGTATAGCTCAGAGGTGGAATGTTCCTGGGCTCAATTCCTAGTACCACAAACAACAACAAGAACAAAACGTACAGAGCCAAGCCGGGCGTGGTGGCGCACGCTTGTAATCCCCGCGCTTGGGAGGCGGAGACAGGAGGATCGCGCAGGTTCGAAGCCAGCCGCGCGCGCTGGCTTAGGAGACCCTGTTTCCAAATAAAAAAATGTAAAAATAGGTCTGGGAGTGTAGCCCGGAGGTAGAAGGGCTTCCAGGAACCCCAGTACCACAAAAAAAAAAAAAAAAAAAAAAAAAAAGTACAGAGCCTGGTTGCTGTCACCACAGATACATTTGTCTTCTTTTAAAAGGGAGACTCCTGGTTCTGGTTTGCCTTCTATCCACACAAATTTATTTAAAGTGAATGGGTCAGGTACAGTGGCACATACCTGTAATCCTAGTACTTGAGAGGCTGAGACAGGAATGTTTCAGGTTTGAGGCCAGCCTCAGCAACCTAACGAGACCCTCAGCAATTGAGCAAGACTGCTTCAAAATAAAAAAATAAAATAGAACTCAGGATGTAGTTCAGAGATAGGATGCCCCTGAATTCAATCCCTACTATCAAAAAAAGAAAGGAAGGAAGGAAGGAAGGAAACAAGAAAAGATCCTAGTGGGCTCTAATATTTATTATTCTCTTCTCTGTCCTTTCTTATGGTTATTTTATTCTTCATTATCTAACTTCTTCAGATTATTGCTTAGCTCAAAAACTGTCAGCCTTTATTTTTTTATTTTTTATTTTTGTGGTACTAGGAGTGAAACCCAGGGGCATTCTACCTCCAAGCTACACACCCAGCCCTATTTTTATTCTTTATTTTAAAACAGGGTCTCTCTAAGTTGCAAAGGATCTCACTAAGTAGCTGAGGCTGTCTGAGAACCACAATCCTCCTGTCTCAGCCTCCCAAATGCTGTGATTACAAGCGTGCGCCACCATGCCCAGCTCTGTCAGCCTTTATTTTTAACTTTAACATAACTGGAATAAAATTCTAAAATTTCAGAAAAATCATATACAGATAAGCCACAGGGTGGAAGACAAAGAAACAGAACTTAGAAGATACTTCAGAGGTGCGGGTGCTGGCTATTCCCAAACCTGGTAGGGCCCAGTTGGCAGAAACAAGAGCCAATGAGCCCTCTGGTACATCTGTGAGTATACACCTGTGCCCCAGACCAGAAGCACACTCTCACAAAGCAAGTTTCTTATCCAATATGGCACCTGAATAGAAAACGAAAAGAGTTAGAGGGGAGCATATACGTGGGTACGTGGAGGGTAAGCTACCTAACCAGATCTGCACTGGACATGCATGGAATCGGTAGAACATTAGCTACCTACGTGGTGTTACCGAAGCTCTAAGATGCTATTGGGTCAGCAGAGCCCAGGACTGGCGCTGGGACTTAACATGCACTTAAGCAGCAGATCTCCCATAGGGTCACACGAGATTCCTCTGGACCTACTGTAGTGGAAAACAGTAAAGACTCTAAACACAGCATGGGAATCTGGGACTGGAAGGAAAGGTGCGTTCCTCATACAACAGGTGCTGCCTGGAATCAGAAGGCAAAAGTCCTGCAAGATTGAACATTCACTCAAAGGGGTTCAGCTAATCCCCAAACACTGAGCCAAAAGGAAGAAAGGAAGTCACTTTGCATTGGCGAGTTTAGGGTTCCCTCACCGATGGAAAGCGGAAGGCGAATAGACATATGAGGAATTAAGACTGTGTCAGTCGGTGCTCTCACCACTCACTATGATCTAAATACCTGATGACCACAATGTAGAAGAAGCTTTAGTCATTTATGGTTCTGAAGACTTCAGTCCATATCTGTATATTCCATTCCATATGGCTGGAAACAGGGAGTCTCAGTCAACAACCCCACTTTATAATCCAAAATGACTGACCATACAACTTAGAGGAAACTTACAGTTTCCTTGGAGATTTGGGGTTCAGTCCAAGTGGGGCTGAGGCATGGTGAGAAGCAGAGAGAGGCAGAGGGCAAGGCTTTGCCAGGGGAGGAGAACCATGGAGTCCCCAGGCCACATCCCCACGGACTCCTCCTTAGCCACCAAGCCCCATTTCCAATATGGCTACCTTGTTTCAATGAGGGCTAAGGGGGACATTCTGAATACAACCATTACAAAAAGTAAGGGGAGGGGTGAGGGACATATGTAGTCCCTATGACCACAACCCCAGAGACACCCCTTCAGAGCCTGCCCCCACACACACACCTTCGAGCATGGTCCCTCCAGAGCATAAGTTCTAGGAGACATTTTACTTTTAAGCCATAATATAGATCACCTATAGAAAATAAAGAAGTTCTGTTCTTATCCATACTTCTTATGTGTCCCAACTCTCTTGAGTACCTTGTGTGGCTCTCCCACTAAACAGATTCTGTAAGGGGAAGCCCATATTTACCTGCTTCCTGTGGCTCTATCTAGGGCCCAGACACAGTTGGCTTCTAGGAGGGTTTTAGTGAATGAGTCCACTTGATCTACAACAATCAGGTAGCCAGGGAAGACCCCGTCAAAGCTAGCAAGTATTTCTGTACTTCACTGTCTCAGCCATTTCCTTCTTTCTCATTGTCCTCCTTTCTTTCCTTGCAGGTCTTGGATCTATAATATTTTCCCAACCAATGGAATGGTTTCTGAAAGAATAATATTTGAAATTAAGTTAATAATGAATCACCACTGGATTCTGCCTTAAAATGAGTAATAAATGGCATTCTTTAATGTAAGCCAACAAGTCAAAACACTGAACAGTCTTCCTGCTGGAGAGCAGGACCACCATGATGATGCTGGGTGCAGCATCTCTTTTTCTGTGCTGAGCATGCCACTGGGGAAGTAGAGGTCAACAGGCCAGCCCCGGGGGGGGGGGGTCCTCAGGGCTCCTGCTCCTTTCACCTCCCCCACCCCTGCCATTCTCCTAAGGCCAACACTGAAAATTTTCTGGGTAGCAGTTAACATGAACTTGAGAGGAAATGATGGAGAGACAGGAGAGGATATAATGGTTGCACAATCCTGTTACAACTCTGAGAAAACCATGGTTGTGGTTCACACTCTGAGCTCTTGTTTGAGAGGAAACACTCTAGGAATCCTCTGTTCATAGCACACAGCTGCCCTGGTGGTTTGACATCCCCAAAAAATTTTACAGAGGGTTCACCTTACACCCCTTTTTGGTCACTGTCATGGTTAGAATTGGAATGCTCCCAAAGGCTTATGAGGTGAAGGCTTGGTATCCAATGCGGCAGTGTTCAGAAGTAGAACACTGGGAAGTGGTTGGATCATGAAGGCTTCGGTGACCAATCAATGGATGAATCCATTGATAGACTTATAACTTAAGGGGCTGTTGCAGGTAGTGGGAGCTGTAGAAGGTGAGGCTAGGTTGGAGGAAGTGAGTCCCTGAGCGTGTCTCCTGGAAGGGACATCATATCCCTGGCCCCTTCCTCCCTCCCACTCTCTGCTTCCCAGCAGCCCTAAGGAGAGTAGCTTTCCTATGCCCCACCCCTTTGCCATGATGTTCAACCTCACCTCAGGCCGAAGCAATGCACTAAAACCTCCACAACTGTGAGCCACAATAAAGCTTTCCTCTCGTAAGTTGTTCATATCAGGTATTTGGGTCACTGGGATGAAAAGCTCACTAACACACTACCATCTTTCCAAGAACAGGACTTCAGAGGGCTAATTTAACTTTAAAAAGATCAACTGAAATGGAGGATCAAGGCTTCAGTAAGATGGGAGAAAACGTTCCAGAGCTTGTTCCTGCACAGAAACATTAGCTTAAATAAATCTCCACACAAGAGAATACCTTTGCAAGAAGTAAGAAAATCAGGGTAAAAATTAAGCAACCAAATGGAGCATGGAAATAAGAAAGGATGCGTTAGCTGGGCATGGTGTTGCACGCTTGTAATCCCAGCATTTGGGAGGCTGAGACAGGAGGATCGTGGTTCATAGACAACCTCAGTGACTTAGTGAGGCCCTCCGCAACTCAGTGAGACCCTGTTTCAAAATAAAGAATAAAAAATAGGGCTGGGGTGTAGCTCAGAGATAGAACACCCCTGGGTTCAATCCCCAGTACTGCAAAAAATAAAAGGAAAAAAAAAGAAAAAGAAAGGATGCATTGAAGAGGGCAGAGAAGACAGTCTTACATCTCCTACTTCCTCTCCTAGCCTCAGCCTGGCATGGAAGGGAATGGAGACACTGTCCTTGTGAGGTGAGGAAAGGAAAATAACCACTGGATTTTATGTTAAACCCTGGCACCAGACCTGTGCCAGTACAACCACATGTCAGGCAGGCCTTCAAAGCCCCAGAGCCCAGGCTGCTGTGGTGGCCCACACTGGAGCTGGATGGGATCTAACAGTCTTAGACTTCAAGCCTGCCTGGTGACTCAGAGTTCAGGCCTACCCCTATGGCTGTCCCTCCTTCATGGACTCTGTCTCTAGGCCCACTCCAGGGCCAGGCTGGTCCCAAAGCCACAGACTTCAGACTGGCCTCCATACCAAACCCTAGTCTTCAGGCCAGCACTCACAGACCAGTCTCCAGCCCAGCATATATCTCATACAGGCTTCAGGAATATCCAGAGCCAGGCCAGTCCATGCAGCCTCCTTCTCTAGAACTGCTCTTATGACCCAACATTCAGTAGACTCAAGGGCTGGCCAGGCTCAGTGGATCCCCGTGGTGGCTGGCCCCAATGAACCCAGGCTCCAGGACCACCTCTGTGGATCCAGATTCTAGGCTTGTCCCCAGAAGTCAGTATCACTCTCACAGACCTAGCCTCCCGACCAGGACCCATACACTTAGCTTCCAGGCCAGCCACGTCTGCCCCAGCACAAGGCCAATTCCAGACGCCAGGATAGTCTTTATGGCCGAGGTTCTAGTAGAACCAGAATCCAAGCTTTCTTTAAGTTGGTCATTGTTCTAACTGACCTTGATCCAGGCCACCAAGTTTCAGGACTACCCCTGCACAGCTGGGCTCCAGGCCAGCCCCAGCAGTCCCAGGCCCAAGGACCATCGCAGTACTCGGCTGGCCTCTGCACACTCAGGCTCGAGGTCTACCCCTGGCCTTGTGGAACCAGGACCTAGTCCTGCCCCCATGGATACAAACAGGTCCATCCTGGTGGATCCAAACTTCAAACTCAGTACCACAGATTTAGAGACCTGGCCAGCCTTGGCCAGCATGCCCCAAAACTCCAAGAGAAAGCCCTCCTGCCACCCACACTGGAAATTCTGCCCAGGGTCTTTGACTAGGCCACCAGGGAAGGGCTTACCTGGACAAAGCCAGAATTAAAAGAGTAGAGTAAGCCTACTTCTTCAAATGCATAAACATCAATACAAGATAATAAGAAACGTGAAAATCCAAGGAAACATATCACCAAAAGAATAGGATCATCTTCCAGTGGTCCCAAAGAAATGGAGCAATATTAACTGCCTAACAAGTACTTTAAAATAAATTGTTTTAAGGAGGCTCAGCAAAATTTAATTTCAATTCAACAAAATCAGAATTCAGTAAAATCAGAAAAACAACAAAAGATGAAAGAGAAATTTAACACATAAATTGAAATTATGTTTTTTAAATCAAGCAGAAATTTTGGAGCTAAAGAATACAGTAAATAAAATGAAAACTGCAATATAGAGTATGACCAGCAGAATTGCTTAAGTAGAAGAAATCTATGAACTCAAAGGAAGATTATTTGAAAATACAGTTATAACAGAAAAAAAATAATGAAATCTTATGGGATTTATGAGATATGAAAAAATAAACATTCAAGTTATGAAAGTTTAAGAAATAATGAAGTTTTGGTCAAACCTGGCTGGAAAGCCATCATTGAATGTGGATATCTGGGGAAGTTTACTTATTTTACTTTTGTTTTGTGTGTGTATGGTTCTGGGGATTGACTCCACAGGCATGCTATGTCCAAGCTGCGTCTCCAGAACCCCTCCCCTTTTTTTGAAACAAGGTCTTTCTGAGTTGCTAAGAGTCTTGCTACATTGCCAAGGCTGTCCTTGAACCTGCCATATTCTCGTCTCAGCCTCTCAAGAACTGGAATTATAGGCGTATGCTAACACATCTGGCTTGAGGAAGTTTACTTTAGATTGCTTTCACAAATATCACTGCTGTTCAAACAACTTTAAATTATCTCCTATTAAACATGTTCCTGCTATGAGTATTTGTATAGAAAAGTTCCAATCAGATATGTTCTCTTCCCAAATTTAGTTGTGTAATTCTTCATCTTGGTCTCTTTGATGTCATCCATTTGCCTGATGGTCAGCACCCGCTTTCCGAACCCTACCAAGGGCCCCATGTCCAATCCTATGGGTCAGGTACAAAGAAGAATAAGTCCTAAGGTCCTCCATGGACTTCAATGTTAAATGAGGAAAGGGACCAGATTTGTGTAGCCTCCACAGTTTAATAATTCTTAAAGTTTAGAATTCTAAAGTTTCTAGAGCTTATTGTATTTAAGGCTAACCAGAACGTGTAAAATGAAAGTTTCTCACTACCACTTTTCTGCAAATAAAAGCAAAACCCCTGCAATTAAAAGAAAGACACATTCTTTTATTTTCAAAGATCTCACTGAACTGCATTGTGAAAGAGCCCATAAAGTTTGAGGTGCGTTGTGACGTCACCAAGGGCGCAGTTTCCCGTCTGCACTATGGGTTAGAGCCTGGTGCTGGTCTGTAACAGCATTTGCTGATTTGTATGAAAATGGGGAGGGGTGTGAGATCATTACATTTTTATAAAGCTAACTTTATTCTATTCTAATTTCTGAGATGTTCCCCATAATTTCTGGTGTCCACAAGCTCTTTTATAAAGTCAAGATAACAGAAGATAATCATCTCTGCTTGTTTTTTATCTTGCAGGCAATTCTATACCAGTTGTGCTATTTTAAAAATTTTTAAACAGGCTCAGTGGCATATACCTGCAATCCCAGCACTTGGGAGGCTGAGACAGGAGGATCACATGTTCGAGGCCAGCTTCAATAAATCAGGGAGATCCTCCGCGACTTAAGAAGACCCTGTTTCAAAATTAAAAAATAAATAGGCCGAGGGTGCATCTTTGAGATGGAACGCCCCTGGGTTCAAACACCAGTACCAATTAAAAACAACAACAACAACGAATCCTAGCCCAACTAGAACTGTATGATCTACGGATTTCATGTTTGAGTTCACTACTCTGGTTTCACTAATTAAACTTTCTTAACCATGACCTCAGTCTCTCCGCCTTTCTCTTTTCATCCAAACCCTAGAGCTCAGGCTCCATCCGGCTGCCATGGCCTCCAGGCTCCAGACAAGGGATGCCCTCCCCTGGGGAACCTCTCAGCCCTTCCAGCCAGGCCCCTCCTCCTTCCTCCACACTCAAGGAAAACTTGCCTCATTCACAAGCCTTCCTGGAGTTGGCCACCCCGTTCCCAGTGGTGTAATCTAAGTGACTATAACCTGATAGCATTAATGGGAAAAATGGGCCAACTTACTTGTATCAGTCAGTGCTGACTGTATTAAATATGCACCTCTCTCTCTTCTCCCTCTCCCCCCCCCCCCATTAGCATGCCTTTCTCTGCATACTATTGTGTAACTACCTCCAAAAAATCTACCAGGACAAAGAGAGCATTTAGGACTGGAAGCGGCTTTGAAAACTAAGTGACTTGCCCAAGGTCACAAGGTTGGTTAGTTGGCAAGAGCTGGCTCCCAGTCACTGGTCTCTTCCTCCTGGGGTTGGTGATGTGGGCCACAGGGGCCTCCTGTTAGTTTATGGGAGAACTTCTGATTTAATGCACCAACTTAACCCCCACTGGATGGCTTCAGAATCTAACCAGGTGGCACTTGGCTGGCAGATAATGGGCATGTCAGAGATTGGCTGCCAGTGGCAACAGTTTCCTAGAAGAAGCACTTGATCAAAACTGATCAAAATCCTCTAAGTTTACCCTTTCCTAAGGCAGGTCCTCGTCTGGACCTTAGAAGTCACTACTGCTTTGTGGCTGCAACGTCCAGCATGGACAGAGCAGTTCTCCACAATCCAGTGACTTCAGGGCAGGCTGCACCTTCATGCCAACGCACAGTGGTGCCCTGGTGAGGGTCTTAGCATACACATTGGTTCTCTAACATGGTAACACGTTAGACCTTGCCCTGAGCATGGATTTTACTTTAGTTATTTCAATTTGATAAAATACAGCTTCCATTTACATTGCAAAATGCTAACCAAAGGATATGGTCTTTAGAGACCAGCTTTAATGACAAACTGAGTCTGTATGTCAGCGGGCTGTAAGTTTCCCTCAGTGCTTGTCTCCTCAAAAGAAAGATTTCTTTCGGAGAACACAGATAGGGTAAACATGAACTGGCAGGTCTGGGAGGCGAAGGAGGGGGAAAAAGGGCACACCTGCCCATGGAGAGTTTTTATACTGTCCAGAAATGCCACCCCTCCTCATGCATAGTAACTTGGGGCGGGAATTACAGAATTAGAGGGGCTCTTGGGAGCTTAAGTGGGACCTGGAGAAGATTTGTCATCAGTGGGCTCGCACACCCGCATCTGCTGAGCCCTGCTACGATCTGTCAGGCACTGTTTGGTGCCCCACTTTCCCCATGTAAAGAACAAATGTTCCATTTCTCAGAGATGCTGAAGAATAGCCAGATATCATTAAAATCTTTAACAGTAGTCCAGCAATCACACCCCAAAAGTAAAAGTAAAAGTGAGCTGAGTGTGGTGGCACATGCTACAAACCCGGCTCCTGGGAAGTGGAGAGGAGGGTCACAGGCTGGAGGCCAGCCTCAGCAACTTAGTGAGGATGGCAGCAATTTAGCAAAACCTTGTTTCAAAATAAAAAATAAAAAAGGGCTGGGGTTGTAGCTCAGAGGTAGATTGCCCCTGGGTTCATTCCCAGCACTGAAAAAAAAAATAGTGAATTCTGATAGCAAATTCTGGACACAAAGGCAACAGAATGGCGGACGGCTGCCTGGTGACTTGCTCACTCCATGGAAAGGGCCATGCCAACTCAGTGAAGTGACAGGAGAGCTTCCTGAGGTGCTATGAATGGGAACAGTAGGGCTTGGCCCCTCCCCTCCCCTCCGATCTCCTCTTCCCAAAGCACAGCCCAAAGCCACCATGGTGCTCAGGGGTGGGTGTCTACACAGGGAGGGTTTGGAGCCTGATCAGAGTGAGCCTTCTAGGATCCCGATCAGGGAGTGGGAGTATCACACTGGGGGTGGGGGGGCAGTAGGGTGGCGAGGGTGAGAGACATGGCAGGTGGCCCAGAGGGACTGCCATCCTGGGGGAGTGAGGGCACCTGCTCACATGGTCCCCAGGTGCAGTGTCAGAGGCCAAGGGAGGAGGGGCCCTGCAGGAGGGAAAGCACAGCTCTCAGGAAAGGGGGTGGCAATGCTGGGAGCAGGGCTGGTGCAACTTCAGCCTGGCTCAATCCACTGCAATGGATTTATCTGGGTGGAGGCCTGGGCTGGTAGGGTGTGTCTGAGAGGGTGGGTCCCTGGGGCTTCAGCCTTAGGGATTACAGATGATTCCTCCTCCTCATTCTTTCTCTTTCTCTTCATTTCCTCAGGCCTCCAAGATGTGAGAGCAACATCATGCGACACCCCCCTCTCGCCACTTCCTCCCCAATGTCCTGAGATCTGTGTGTGGTCTCTGGTCTCACCTGGACTGAACCTGAAACCACAAGCAAATAAATATGCCTTGCTCTAAGTTCTGTGGTCCAGTCTTTTGGATTATAGCTGTTAGGACGCTAAGACACCTGGCATGGGTGCTGGAGCCCAGGCGGGGGCGAAGCTCAATGGGGACTGCAGATGGGGGAGGAGGGCTTCTGTGCAGGAGAGGGGCACATGCACAGTGGGAGGCTGCTTGCAACAAAACTGTAAGTGAAGCCACGGTCCTCGCAGGTGAACACCCAATGTGGCACCCCCAGGTGATAATCTCCCTGAGTCTGAAATCTTGCAGTTCAACCCAGCAAATGAGAGGATGGGGTCTACAACTTGCAGCAGTGGCGGCTGAGCTTACCACACCCTCCAGATATCAAGAGCTGTGCTCAATAACACCATAAGTGAAGTCGTGGTTCCTGTGGGAGAATGCCCAGCACAGAGCCCTCAGAGACCCACAGTAAACTCCCTGGGTCTGAGACTTTGCAGTTCAACCCAGAGAAGGTGGGGCTAGAATCTGCTGTTGGACATAGCAGAGGCTCAGACAGACTCAGGCTCTGATCAGAGCAAAGTGTGGTGGGAAACCTATACTTAACACTAGACCCAACGAGAAGGATCTGCGGGATCACCACAGACCACCCAATTGTGGTGAATAGGGAGAAGTCAGACCAGACCATCCCTAGATGTGGAGAGCAGAGACTCTTACATTGAGTTTGGTTTCAGAGGCATATGCCACCTACGGAGGCAGAGAGAGACTGAGACTCCAAATCTATGGGAAGTGTGGAGGGTGACCTGCACTTAATACTAGATCCAGCCCCAGCCCCATTGGTAGTGGCCATCTGCATAGACTTGAGAAAGACTCAGAGAACCAGGCTTATAGCAGGAAAGGTGCTGGTAGCACTTGGTATCTGCACAGAGAGAGACTGCAGAGGCCCTGTATACTGAAAAGTCATTTATTTGTAGGTTTGCATTAATTTGTTGTTGGGGTTGTTTTGGTGTTTTGTTCTTGTGTGTGTATATGTGTGTATGTGCCTGGTTTTTTTTTACACTCTTCCCAAACCATCTACCAAACTTCTTCCCTTGTACATACCTACTCTCTTTTCTCTATCCCTTTTCTACCTTTTTTTCTTTTCTCTCTCTTCTTATCTCTTCCTTGTCACATATTAAATCCACTTCATATCACTATACCAGAAACACTACACTGGCTACTAGACTAATACTACATATTCACTATCTCTAATCTCTAGTATATACTACCTTATCAAACTCATACTCTCATTCTATTCAATCCTATCCATTTATGATTTCACTTTCCTTCTTACTCAACCTTCACTGTTGAATACAATACAACTTGTCCTTGGATATACTAGCTTACACCTAGAGACTAAGAGAAATCTATCAAAAGCAACAAATACAAACTTCAGAAATCATGAGAAGAAGGAAAAACAAGGAAGCAGTGAGTTCTCAAAACCCCACAAAATAAAACCTGACAGCACAGAATTGCAGATATCTCCAGAAGGTCAAATCAGAAATGTAACTGTAGAAATAATATAGGACTTCCACAAACAATTTAGAGAGAGTCTGAAAGATATAAAGGATGCAATCACTGAAGTGAAGCCATCAATTCAAACTATAGACAATTAGACCACATGGAGAATGGAATCTTGCTCTTAGAAGATGATCACTCCAAGAATGAATGCATAGTATATAACTTAGAAAAAAACATTCACAGCATGAATTGGCCATTGAAGAAATAAGGGTCCATTTTAAAAGAGCTAACCTAAGAATAATTGGCATACAGGATGGAAATGAAGGTGAAACCAAAGGGAACAACAATCTTTTCAAATAAGTAGTATCAGAAAATTTTCCAAACATAGAGCAAGATGTCAATACACAGGTATAGGAAACTTATAGAACCCCTTTAAACCAGATCAGAGAAAAGGTTCCCCATGCCACATAATAGTCAAATTGACTAATGTAGAAGCCAAAGAGAGAATTTTAAAGGCAATAAAAATAAAAGACCAAGTGACATTCAAAGGCAAACCAATCACTCCAGACTTCCTAATCCAAGTCATGAAAACCAGAATGGCCTGGTGTAGCATATTTCAAACTCTGAAAGAAAAGAACTTGCAGACAAAAATTTCCTACGCAGCAAACTATCTCTCAAATTAGACAAGGAAATAAAAATCTTCCACAACAGAATCTGAAGAAATTTCTGTCTTCTAAACCAGCACTAGAGAAAATACTCAAAGAGATTAACTGCAAAGAAGAAATAATACATGCCAGAATCAGAGAAACAATCATTTCCATCCAGCAAACAACTAAGCAAAGAAAAAAACACTATTTCTATTTAACTATAGTTAAATCTCAACACATGAGGAATTAAAAATCATCTCTTAATAATCACACTGGTTTGGACTTCCGGGAAGATGGCGACCGAGAAAAGCGGGGCTTAAGAGCCCCGCTAACAACCAATCTCCATTACCACAAAACCAGCGCCTTTCATAGCCAGAAAACACCATCACCAGAGAAACAAAAAAATCACCAGGCTCCAGAGAGAAAGCGGACTGAGAACAGAGCTCAGAGCCACAGAGGAGATACACGGGCCTCACGCCCGAGGACGCGGCAGCAGCGCCATACTGCCGGCGGCAGCGGCGACTTCACCGGACGGCTACAGCAAGCTGAGGTGAGCCGCTGCGGAACAGCCAGGCAGGATTTCTCGCCGCAGGTAAAATCTAAAGCTCCCAGTGGCTGAGCTCAGCACACGCTGCAGGGATACCGAGTGGAAATCAAAACCAAGAAGAAATATGCCAGCCTCATGGCCGAGGGCGTAGCAGCGGTGCCATATTGCCACCGGCAGCAGGAGCAGAGAATTCACCGAATCCAGTACAGCTACATCTGCGTACTCAAGAACAGTGAGTCAAATTGCGGGCCACAGAGGAGAAATCCCAGTACTGTACTCCCTGGGACTTGACCCAGTGGGGGAGGGGCAGTGGCAGAAATATCACACCATAGGAGAACGTTCAACCTGGCACCCCCCACCGTCTAAAGCAGCCTCTATCGACTCCCTGGGTCGGAGACTCTGTGATACAACCCAGTAAAGGAGTAGTGGGGTCTGAGACACTACTGTCTCGAGATCCAGAACACCTTAAGTGAAGTCATAGTGACCCAAGGGAAGAACCCAGAGAAGGCACAAACTTCCGAAATCATGGGAAAGAGGAATAACACTGGAGCAATGAATGCCCACAACCCCACAACATCAGAACCCGATAAAACAGAAAATCAGAGATTTCTAGAAGATCAAATCAGGAAAATAATTGTAGTAATAATAGAGGTGCTTCGAAAAGAACTCAGAGAGAGCCAAAAAGAGATAAAAGATGCATTTAATGAAGTAAAGGCCTCAATTCAAAGCACAAACAACCGATTAGACCACATGGAGAACAGAATCTCGCTCTTAGAAGATGATCATTCCAAAAATGAACGCATAGTTTCTAATCTAGGAAAAAATATCCGACAGCAGGAATCTGATATTGAAGAAATATGGGCCCATTTTAAGAGAGCTAACCTAAGAATAATTGGAATAGAGGAGGGAAAAGAAAATGAAACCAAAGGGATCAACAATCTCTTCAAGGAAGTAATAGCAGAAAATTTTCCAAACATAGAGCAAGAGGTTGATACACAGGTCCAGGAAACTTATAGAACTCCCTTTAGACAGGATCGGAGAAGAGGATCCCCACGCCACATAATTGTCAAAATGACCAATGTGGAAGCCAAGCAGAGAATCTTAAAGGCAACAAACAGAAAGGGCCAAGTGACATTCAGAGGCAAACCAATTAGAATCACTCCAGACTTCCCAAACCAAGTCATGAGAGCCAGAAGGGCTTGGAGTAACATATTCCAAACTCTGAAAGAAAACAACTTCCAGCCAAAAATTTCCTATCCAGCAAAACTTTCTATCAAATTAGATGGAGAAATAAGAAGCTTCCATGACAAACAGAAACTGAAGGAATTTATGTCTTCAAAACCAGCACTAGAGAAAATACTCAAAGAGATTAACTACAAAGAAGAAATAGGTAACACACACCAGAACCAGAGAAACAAGAGTTTCCATCCAACAGTCAACTAAGATTGGTTATCTGTGGAGATTCATTACTTATGTTAGTCTTTTACCTACAGAAAATCAACAAAACCAAAAGCTGGTTTCCCAAAAAATTAACAAGATAGATAAACCAATAGCCAACCTAACCAAAAAGAGAGAGAGAATCAACCCAAGTTATGAAGATAAGAGATGAAAAAGGAGATATCACTACTGACAGTGTTGAAATCCAGAGGATTATTAGAAACTATTTTGAAAAAGTATACTCCAACAAAATGGAAAACCTGGAGGAAACTGACAACCTTCTAGATAAATACAACTTGCCTAAAGTGAGTCAAGAAGATACAGAAAATTTAAACCAACTAGTAGCAATCCAAGAGATTGAAACAAAAATAAAGACCTTACCATCAAACAAAAGCCAGATGGTTTCCCAAGTTAATTTTATAAAACCTTTATAGAAGAGCTAATCAGAATACTCCTCAATCTATTTCTTGATATAGAAAAATACGGGACTCTCCCAAATACATTCTATGAAGCCAACATCACATAAATACCAAAACCAAATAAAGATAGCTCAAGGAAGAAAAACTACAGGCCTATATCTTTGATTAACTGGGATGCAAAACTGCTAAACAAAATACTAGCAACATGCATTCAAAACCACATCAAGGGCCAGGCATGGTGGCACATGCTTGTAATTCCTGTGCTTGGGAGGCTGAGACAGGAAGATCACACAGGTTTGAAGCCAGCCTCGGCTACTTAGGGAGGCTCTCAGCAACTTAGTGAGACCCTGTTTCTTTTTTTTTTTTTTTAACGGTGTAGCATTTGACCTCTAAGCTACACCCCCTGCCCTATATTTTATTATTTATTTTGAAACCAGGTCTCACTGAGTTGTAGAGGGCCTCACTAAGTAGCTGAGGCTGTCTGTGAACCGCGATCCTCCAGGTCTCAGCCTCCCGAATGCTGGGATTACAAGTGTGTGCCACCACACCCGGCTCCCTGTTTCGAAATAAAATATAAAAACAATAGGTCTGGGAGTATAGCCCGGAGGTAGAAAGCCTCTGGGTTCCACCCCAGTACCACCAAAAAAAAAAAAAAAAAAAAAAAAAATCATACACCATGACC
Organism: Muscardinus avellanarius; assembly: GCF_963383645.1. Lineage (NCBI taxonomy): Eukaryota > Metazoa > Chordata > Mammalia > Rodentia > Gliridae > Muscardinus > Muscardinus avellanarius. The sequence continues at coordinate 111,115,639 of NC_137794.1, read as the reverse complement.
AGGTAGGGTTCATTCCAGGGATTCAAGGCTGGTTCAACATATAAAAATTAATCCATGTAATTCATCATATAAACAGAATCAAAGACAAAAATCACATGATCATTTAAATAAACACTGGAAAAGCATTTGAAAAAATCCAACATCCATTTATGCTAAAAGCACTACCAAGAATCAGAATACAAGGAACATATCTCAACATCATAAAGACAACATACAATAGGCCCATAGCCAAAATCATATTAAATGGGGAAAAACTTTGAGAATTTCCCCTAAAAACAGGAAAAAGACAAGGATGTCCATTATCACCACTTCTCTTCAATATAGTACTTGAGACTCTAGCCAGAGCTGTAATGCAAGAAAAGGAAATCAAAGGAGTACAAATAGGAAAAGAAAAACTCAAACTTTCACTATTTGCAGATGACATGATACTATACTTAGAAGAACCAACAAACTCAACCAAAAGGTTTATAAAACTGATCAACAAATTCAGCAGTGTCTAGATACAAAATCAATCTTAAAAAATCAGAAGCTTTTCTGTATAGCAACCATAAATGCACTGAAAAAGAAATCCAGGAAACACTTCCACTCAAGATATCCTATAAAAAATAAAATACTTAGAAATAAAATTAACCAATGAGGTAAAAGACCTCTACAAAGAAAATTACAAACTATTGAAAAAAGAAATAGAAGAAGACCTTAGAAGATGGAAAGGTCTTCCATGTTCATGGATAAGCAAAATAAATACCATCAAAATAGCCATACTTTTAAAAATGATCTACAGATTCAAAGCAATACCCATTAAATTACCACACTTTCCTCACAGATATAGAAAAAGCAGTCCTTAAATTCATTTGGAACAACAAAAAACCCAGAAGAGCCAAAGTAGTTCTCAGCAACAAAAACCATGCAGGAGGAATCACAATACCTGACTTTATACTACAAAGCCATAGTAATATAAACAGCATGGTACTGGCACAAAACAGATACATAGAGCAGAATAGAAGACTCAGAAACAAATCCACACACTTACAGCTAATTGATTTTTGACAAAGGGGGCAAAAACATAAAATGGAAAAAAGACAGCCTGTTCAATAAATGGTGTTGGCAAAACTGGTTAACGATATGCAGAAAAATGAAAATAAATCCCACTTTCTCACTCTGCACAAGAGTCAATTCAAGATGGAGCAAAGACTTGGAAATTAGACCAGAGACATTGAAGCTCCTTGAAGAGGGCATAAGACCAAAATTGCAACACATAAGCACAGATAAAAACTTTCTCAACAAGACCCCAAAGACACAACAAACTAAAAGGCGAATCAATATGTGAGACTGCATGAAACTGAAGAGCTTCTGTACAGCAAAGAAAACTATCAAGAACCTAAACTAAGAGCCAACAGAAAGAGAGAAGATTTTTGCCAAGTACTCCTCCAATAGAGGACTAATATCTAGAATTACAGAGAACTCAAGAAACTCAGCACTAAGAAAATAAAAACGCAATCAAAAAAATAAGTGAACTAAATAGACACCTCACGAAGGAAGAAATTAAAATAGCCAATAAATGCATGAAAAAATGTTCAACATCATTAGCAATCAGAGAGATGCAAATCAAAACTATCCTGATATTTCACCCAAATCCAACTAGAATGGAAATCATTCAAAACACAACAACAAATGCTGGTGAGGGTGTGGTGAAGTGGGGAACTCTTAATACATTGTTGGTGGGATTGCAAATTACTGCAGCCACTTTGGAAAACAGTATGGAGGATCCTCAGAAGAATGGGAACAAACTTACATATGATCCAGCAATACCACTTCTGAGTATCTACTCAAAAGAAAGGAAACCAAAATAATGTGTGCATATCTATGTTCATAGCTGCACAATTCACCACTGCCAAACTATGGAACCAGCCAAGATGTCCATCAACAGATGAATGGATTACAAAACTTTGGGATATGTACAAAACAGAATTTTACTCAGCCATAAAGAAAAACACAATTACATCATTTACAGGAAAATGGATGTAACTGGAGGACATGATGCTAAGTGATATTAGTCACAAAAAAATAAGAAATCAGATGCTTTCTCTAATATGTGAAAGCTAGGGAGAAATGGGTCATAGAAGAAACTCTAGATGAAGAAGGAGAAACTACCGATGAGCAAATAAGGCAACCTGTGGGGATGGGAGGAGGGAAGAGGGAAGTTCTCTAAAGTACATTCACATGATGTACTTTAACAAACATATCAAAGTCAATCACTAAGCCAAACATGAGAAGGAGGGAGGTGGAGAGAATGGGGTGGGAATTGGTTAAGGGCTAATTGTGTGATGTGTGCATGTATGTCTCCACCATCTTATATCCCATTAAGATGTATGACTACAATCCACCAATAAAAAATTTAAAAAACCAAAAACACTATTTAAAGGGAGGATGCCCATTTCCCTAGAGGTGCGTATGTATGTACGTACATGTCTTTATTGGATGACATGAGGATACATAAAACTGTGTAAGCTGACAGCACGGCTGGCCCTGGAGGAGAGGGGGAAGAAGGAGTCACACATGAGAACCAGGGGGGGAAAAAAAAAAACAGCTACATTAAAAACGGAAGTTGGTGGTGTGAGTAAGTGATTGTTATCAGACACTTCTGTAAAGTTGTGGGTGTGTCTGAGTCAGCCGGGGCTACCCCAGCAACACACCTCCCCGAGTGGTGGAGGCAGTGTCTCTTCTCTTGTAGTCTGGAGGCCGGGAGGCCAAGTGCCAGACATCCACAGGGTTGCTTCTTCCTCCCGTCCTGAGGCCTCTCTGCTGCTTGCAGATGGCTCCTTCTCCTGGTGTTTTCACATGGCCTCTCTCTGTGCATGCGCAACTCTGCTATCTCTTCATGGGTCCACATTTTCTCTTCTTAAAGGGAAACAGTCCAATTGGGTGAGAGTCCACCCTGCTGGCCTTATTTTAACCTAATCACCTCTTTCAAGGCCCTCTCCCCAACTATAGTCACATTCAAAGGTACTGGAAGTTAGGGCTTCAATATATGGATCTGGAAGAGGACATGATTCAGCCAGCTCATAGCAGTGTTAATGTGTGTGCTCATTCGTGTCCATGCTTATGTATGTGTACATGTATGCATATATGTGTGTATTTGTGTATGCATGCATGTGTATTTGTGTGCATGTGTGTGTTCATGTATGTGCACATGTGTGTACATGCATGTGGACCTTGACTCTGGTGCTGCTGTGCATTCCTAGTTTTAGACTATAGTAGCTTTCCTCCCACCATCTGTTTCATTTTCCACAATTTCAGTTACCCATGGTTAACTGCAGTCCAAGAATATTACATACAACTGGGCATGGTGATGCACACTTATAATCCCAGTCCTAGAAAAGCTAAAACAGGACCATTGCAGATTTCAGGCCAGCCTCAGCAACTTAGCAAGACCCTGTTTTAAAATAAAAAAGGATGGGAGTATAGCCCAGAGGTTAAATGCCCCTGGATTCAATCCCCAGTACCCTAAAAATTAAATAGAAAGTTCCAAAAGTAAGCAATGCATAGGTTTTAAGTTCCACACTGTTCTGGGTAATATGATGAAATCTCACTCTGTCCTGCTCATCCCTTTGACCAGCATGTTCATGTGGTATATGCTACCTGCCCATCAGTTACTTAGAAGCTGTCTCAGATACAGGTCAACTGTTGTGACATCGAGCTACTTATGTTCAAGTGACACTTATTTTACTAAAAATGACTCTGAAGTGCATGAAGAGTAATGCTGGTAGTTTGGCTATGCCAAAGAGGAGCCAGAATGTGCTTCCTTAAAAAAAAAAGGTAAAAGTTTTCCATTTACTAAGGAAAGAAAAATCATTACTTATATTCTAAGATCTGTGGTAAGAATGAATCTTCTCTTCATGAAATTATGGAGAAAATAGAAATTCATGCTATATTTGCCATCATGCTTCTAATTGCAAAAGTTATGGCCACAATATATGATAAATGGTTACTTTAAGAAGGGAAAGACACTAAATTATATGGTTTGAAGCCTGGTATCTGGTGCATCCCTAAAATTCCAGGTATTGGGAGGCTGAGGTAGGAGGATCACAAGTTTGGGGCTATCCAAGGCAACATAGTAAGACCCTGTCCAAAATAAAACTTTTTGAAAAAGGGATAGTGGTGTAGCTCAGTGGTAGAGTACTTACATAGCATGCACACAATGCCGTGAAGTTAATCCCCGTTACTGAAAAACCATTATAGTGCTTGGCGCTCTCAGCGGTGTGGGGCACCCACTGGTGGTTTGGGGATGCATCCCCTTTGGGTAAGGAGGGTTTACTGCACATCCATTTCAATTGCCTGTACTTCTGTTACGGGGGTTTTACTCCTTAGAAAGTATTTTTATAGGATTGTATGTTTCTTGGGTTTTCTTCATTCTAGTCAAAAGCAACAATTACTACAATTACTCTGTGGCTTCCTCTTGCGTTAACCCAGTCTTGGCAAATGGTGGGGTTAGCATTATCCTTTCTGATAAGAGTGTTTATTGAATAACACAAAGCCTTGTCCCTTTTTGGGTTGGTCAAAGTAAAAATCTGGCTGCTCGATGATGTCCCACTTTTCATGGAAGGCACAATTCTTCATCCCTGTGACCTCTTCCCGTCTATCTCACCCCCAGCCCACACTCACTTTTCCTGGCCTACATTGTGTTTCTCTCCTCTGTTCCACTGAGTGGGGATTGCCTTCCCCACCCTGAAGCCCCACATACCCAAGCTGAATGAACAACCTGACAACCTAAGCATGGCGAATGCGTGCCACTACCAAAGCCTGGCTCTTGAAAAGGAAAACTGCTTCTTCAGAACGTCCTGTGGGTTTGAAGTCGCAGAATTTTAATTCCCTGTCTCGCCTCGCCCAGAGATGTGGAAGGGTTCTGCTTGCTCTTAAACGCCTCGAATCAGCCTCCAGCCCTTCTCCTTCCCCTTTCTCTACCAGTCAGGACGACTGAAATAAAGTTCTGAGAAGCCAAGTTGTACGAGATAGATGTCACATTCGTCTTTGAACCAAATGCCAGTTGTGAGCACAAACATAAAGCGGAAAGATTACTAGGTCCTGCTGCCGAGGTGTAGGGCAAGGAGCCCGTGCTCGCTCATTGAACCCCGCTGTTTACTCTCGGGGGACCTCACCAGGTCGTCCCCACTCACCTGCCTCCTTCTCACCATGTCGAGGGTCAGGGGTGCGCCTGCTGCAGTGTCAGGCGGCGGCCAGGTGGGCTTCAGCGCGTGCAGGAGCTCCGCTTCCGTGGGAAGCAAGGCGAGGCCTCTGCGTGGGGCGTGGCCTCTGCGTGGGGCGTGGCCTCTGCGTGGGGCGTGGCCTCTGCGTGGGGCGTGGCCTCTGCGTGGGGCGTGGCCTCTGCGTGGGGCGAGGCCTCTGCGTGGGGCGTGGCCTCTATGAGGCGTGACCTCTACGTGAGGCATGACCTCTGTGAAGCATGGCCTCAGCGTGAGCGTGGCCTCTGCGTGGGATGTGACCTCTGCGTGGGGCGTGACCCCACGTGAGGCGTGGCCTCAGCGTGAGCGTGGCCTCTGCGTGGGGCGTGACCTCTGCGTGGGGCGTGACCTCTGTGTGGGGTGTGACCTCTGTGTGGGGCGTGACCTCTGCGTGGGGCGTGGCCTCTGTGTGGGGCGTGACCTCTGCGTGGGGTGTGACCCCTACATGAGGCGTGGCCTCAGTGTGGGGCATGGCCTCTACGTGGGGTGTGACCTCTGCATGGTGTTTGTCCTCTGTAGAGTGGCCTCTGCCTGAGGCGTGGCCTTTGCAAGACATAGCCTTTGTATGAGGCGTGGCCTCTGTGTGGGGATGGCCTTTTTGTGAGGTGTGACCTCTGAGGAGTGGCCTTTTTGTGAGGCGTGGGCTCTGTGAGGTGTGGTCTCTATAAGGCGTGGCTTCTGTGTGAGGCGTGGCCTTGGCAAGGCATATTCTTTGTGTGAGGCGTGGTCTCCGTGGGGCGTGGTCTCTGTGAGGTGTGGTCTCTATAAGGCGTGGCTTCTGCGTGAGGCGTGGCCATTGGGAGGCGTGGCCTGTGTGGCCCTGGCAAGGGGACTGCCTGGGAGGCAGGATGTCTGGGTAAGCCTCAGTGCTTTCCTCCGGACCTCAGAAGCATCACTGGGATAAAGAGAGAGGAGCGGCAACCTCTCAGCTGCCAGAGGACATTCAGACAATGATTCTGCCAGGATTCCAGTCTGTAGGGTGGGATTGTGGGAACATCGCCCTCCGCTCCAGAGAAGCTGGGATCCTGGCTTAAAGGGAGAGCTTCCCTTTTTGGGCAACTCCTCTCCTAGAAGAAGATGCCGGAGCCACCGTGCTGGGCCGTCATTAGCAGGTGCCTCCTGCTGGCGCAGCAGCCTCACCCCTTCGTAAGGCTGCCCATGAGGCTTGCCAGGCCTCAGCCACCACCAGGTGGAGTCAGCGGCCCCGACTCACCCAGGGGAACAGGGTCCCTTCAGAGCTTTCTCGGATGACAGGTCAAGGATTCTGGCCAGCAGACAATCATCATCAGTCCAGTCCAGACATTGGGGCTGCCCGGAGCCTCTGTGCAGATAAGCCCATCAGCCCAGCCCAGCCCTGCAAAGATACCTTAACCCAGCATGCCTGCTGCTGGGTATATTCCAGAAGAAACAAGTCAGGCTCTGCAGGAGGTCTCTGCCTCCCTGCGACTCATGTCGACGCGGAGTCAAAACTAAGGGTCCACCAAAAGATGAATGTATAAAGAAAATGTGGTACACACACACAGACACGCTGGAATATTACATATATGTGTGATGGAATATTGCATGTATATACTGCAGTATTACTCAGTCTTTAGAAAGGAGATCCTGACATTTGCAACAACATGAATAAATCTGGAGGATATTATGCTCTGTACATTCAGAAAGAAAAATATTACATGGTCTCACATTCAGAGTATAAAAATGTCCAACTCGGAGAAGCAGGGGTAGGAAGGGTGGGGCAGGGGTGGGTCAGATGTTGTTATGAAGTTACCAAATTTGAGTGATTCAGGATGAAGAGGTCCTGGAAGTCCAGTGTATAGCAGGTGACTATAGTTAATAACACCGCATTGAGTAACACTGCATTGGAATTGGCTGAAAGAGTAGATCTTGGGCAGTCTCATGAAAAAGAAGGAAAGGAAAAGAAAGAAAGAAGGAAAGAAGAGGAAGAGAGATGATGGATTATTAATTACTTGAATATGGTGATCACCTCACCATGTGTGTATCAGCACAGTGTATGCTTTATGTATGTATACAATTTATTTGTTAATTAGACCTCAAAATGCTGGGAAATTTTAAACATTTAACAAGCAAGGGACAGTTTTCATGGGGTCACAATGAACAGAAAATGCACCTTGAATGCTTTCTCTATTCTTATACCAGGGATGTGTTCAGTTATTCACTTAGCCCTCTTCTGAGAACTACCCTGTTGCCGGCGCGGTGCTGGGTCTGAGCACCCAGATGAGTATGATACAGCCCAGCCCTTGGTGAGTTCCTGGTCAGCAAGAGGTGATCTTATAGCAGGCACAAGGTCATCCAGTGACAACCCCCCCCCATTAACAACACAAGACCCAGCGCACACTGCGTGCCCTCCTAACTCATGAGGAATATTGGCCTTTTTACCATACACTGGCCATACTTTCTAGAAAAACAAAATGTTCAGAAATACAGACTGTGGCTAGGGAATAAGCCAAACTAACAGACCCCCCCCCATGAGGAGCCAAATCTTGGGCCTTGATCTTCTGAGGCCAGGTCTCAATTCCCCATGAAACAAGTCTCTAAGGCTCTAAAATTTATAAGCAGGAAGGAGGGAAGACTGGCAGTGGCTGAAAATGACACTTTGAGTTCTCTAGCTTGGTTGGAAAACACTTTTCTCCTGCTTAATTAGATAAGCCAGTGATAGTGCAGAGTGCTACCATGGACAACACATGTTTAGGGCAGCCTGTGTTCCTAAGTGTTCACGGATAAACATATTGCCAAGACACAGACTCCATCTCAAAATGACTCAGCTGCCTGCAAGAAGAAAGTCTAAAAGCTCCTGTTAGGACTCAACATTGGAACCATAGGCCTGTAATCTCAGTACTTGGGAGGCTGAAACATGAGGATTGCAGGTTCAAGGCAGCCTCAGCACCATAATGAGACTCTCAGAAACCTAGCAAGACTCTTTCAAAAAAAAAAAAAAAAAGAAAAGAAAGAAAGAAAGAAAAACGGGCTGTGGGTATAGCTCGGAAGTAGAATGTCCCTGGGTTCAATCCCCAATACCACACACACACACACACACACACACACACACACACACACACACACATACACACACACACACCACAAATAGCTGGGCATGGTGGTGCATGCTTGCAATCCCAGCATTTGAGAGGCTAAAACAGGAGGATCACAGTTCGTGGACAGCTTCTGTTACTTAGTGAGGCCCTCTGCAACTCAGACCCTGTTTCAAAATACAGAAGAAAAAAATAAGGTCTGGGGGTGTAGCTCAGAGGTAAAATGTGCCTGGGTTTTATCCCCAGTACTGCCAAAAAGAAATTTTTTTCCTAAGACATTGGGGTAAATGCTTTTAGATTTTTATTCAGCAAAAGAAAAATGTGTGTGAAATATAAGTTTACAGCTGGGCATAGTGGCGCACACCTGTAATCCCAGTACTCAGGAGGGTGAGAGAGGTCACAGGTTCAAGGACAGGGAGCAATGTAAAGAGATTCTCAGCAAACTAGCCAGACCCTGCCCAAAACAAAAAATAAACAAAGAGATGGGGGTGTAGCTCAAAGAAAGAGTGCCTTGGGTTCCAGCCCCAGTACCAACCCCCCCAAAAAGAAAAGAAATACAAGTTCCCGCCAGGGCCTGTTCCTGTGGAGCCCCCCAAGTTCCAGCCGCTCCCCTGCTGGATTCGAATGATTCCAGGCACACCGGGAGGCTCTGTGTGTTTGTGCTGGCCCCTGACCGACATGGCCAATGCAATAGCAAGGCATGCCACGTGCCCGCAGGCTGTGCGCTTGGAGAACCGCTTAGGAAAACACACTGGGGACTGGGGAACCTTCCTTTCTGTCTCTGCTCTGAAATAGAGTGTCCTTTGAAGACAAAAGCAGGCACTCATGAGACCACTTATAGGGAAAGTTACAGGTCACTGAAGGTAATGTTGCTACAATGTACTGGAATTCCAACAATGGCTCCTCATAATGTGGTCACCAATTATTTCTTCTCCAACTGACATTACACTGGCACATGGCAGGACCCTTTGTTTCATGCTCTAAAATGAGCTAGGTCTGGTCTAACTACAGTCCTACTCACCTCTAAGGAACTATAGGACTTTCATAGCAAATATAGTCACATAATGAGGACATGGTGGACAGTTGAACATTGTGTGCTTGCTCTCTACAGGTCCATAGATTCTACAGTTCCATGGATTCTACAATTCCATGGATTCTACAGTTCCATGGGGCTTCCCTGGATTCATGAAATGGAATCTTAAGTCAGAGAATGGTAAGAGTTCTAAGTGAGTTGTTGACTACAGAGAACACTTTATACAAAATCAATCCTATAGAAACCATTAAAGTGATAAATGGAAAATATGTGGATATTAATACATTAGCCAGAAACCATGAAAGCGATCAATAGAAAATATATAGATATTAATACATTAGCCAGTAAAGATGAGTTACAAAATCTAAAGTTCATAGCCTTCGTCAGTAACAACAAAATTAGTAACTTGGAAAAATCTTATAAAAAGTGCAGAGGATAGACACACACACACACTGAAAGAATTTCCACACACACACCTATCTCTATGTGTACATTTGCTGAATGACATGACCTAATTGCATGGATTGAAGGGTAAGTATTTCTGAACAGAAAGTTTGAGAAGATTAAAGTATTATAAAAATAGTTATTTTGGCCGGGCGTGGTGGCGCACGCTTGTAATCCCCGCACTTGGGAGGCGGAGACAGGAGGATCGCCCAGGTTCAAAGCTAGGCCTGGCTGGCTTAGGAGACCCTGTTTCCAAATAAAAATAAAGTAGGTCTGGGAGGGTAGCCCGGAGGTAGACAGGCTTCCAGGAACCCCAGTACCACCAAAAAAAAAAAAAAAGTTATTTTGTTAAACAATTGAGATTTTTATTTAATTCTAAAGAAAATAACAGCCTTTTTGAACTTGAAAATGTTAGCATAAAGTCTATCCAGAAGATCTCATGGACAAGAATAGTGAGTAAGGAAGAATATATTGTGATCTTTTCTAAGGAAGACCTGTCCTATCAGATTTGAAAAGATATTTTAAGGTTAAAGTAATTTAGATTAGCATTGTAAAGATATAAAACAGGTTAACAAAACCTTTATGAAAACTCATAAATGCATCTTCTTATATACATCAGAAGTATATATTTTATAAAACTGGCATCACAAATTAATGAAATTTTTAAAGAAATGGTCTGAGAAAAGTACTTGGAATTTTGGAAAAATAATATTAATTTCTTATGGTAACAGTAATTCCATATGAATTAAGTGATGTTATATAGGAAATAACACAATAATAATCATAATAATGTTAAAATATTCTCTCATCACAGCAATAAAAAAGTCAAAGTAAAAAAGCCATGAAAGAAATTAATAAAAAAACATCTATTTAAATTTTGAGCACCTTTGTAGGACCAAACTTCTTAAATCCAAAAGGCCAAAAATAAGCTGGGAAAAAACACACTCACTGGCTCAAGTTCCCAGCTTCCTAAAATGTTCTGGCCTTGCTCTGTCTCCACCCTGGCAGAGCGCAGGCTGTCTCTGCATTGGTGTGGGCTCGCATGCGCCGGTTTCTGTTATCCTGACGTCCTTGTCCTGTGCACTGGAGACATGAGAAGACCTTGTATGGAAATCCCACCACTGACTTAGAGCCAGTATTGAACATCTATGAAAATATTGAAGTGTTTCAGTGCCTAAGGGCCTCCTTATGCTGAGTATGCTTTGAGACTTAAACACTGGACATGTGATATGGTCCCCTCAGGAGAAATCAATTTGTAAAATTCTCAGGGGAACAAAAAAAATGGGATCTCAATGAGTGAACTGAACCAAATCTCAAGTGGATTCTTGGTGGGAACAGTAAAAAATCCACTGACCAGGGGAAGTCAGTACTGGCATGTTCAGTACTTTTAGCAGGTATGCATTACCTAGCAAACAAAACCCATAACTTGTTTGTTCAATACCAGTATAAAAAGTGGGATCAATTTTACTTACAGAAATGTCTATTATATATGAAAGCTTAGCCACACGCATACACATTTGTCAGAGGGAAATAAACACACTTCATCTGCAATTTCTGCTTCTGCCCAAAGTGGAGAACCAGAGACCAGACTTACCCTCCTAACTGAAACATTCATAAAAACAAACAAAATATACCACACAGCAGTTCCTGAACCATTGGACATTCGGCAGTAAAGGACAGTGATCTGGGAGATGAGAAGTAAACAAGGTCATCCGGGGTCCACCCCAGTTCGCTGTCATGAGAGGGTTTTCAGGCCACGTGCTGGGAAAGGGAGTTCAGGGAGCACCTAGTGGGCCCCCTGGTAAACAGCCGAGTGTCTGGGAAGCCAAGGGGCCTAGAGTTTGCAGATAAAAGTAACAGGGAGGACAGAGTTGCACGGACACAGTGTCCTGAGATCTGTGAAGGATTACCCTGGAGAATTCATCAGGGGAACGATAAACATACGCCTGCAGGAAACTCTAGGCTCTCAGAGTCAAGAAAGAGTGCCTGGTCGTGACGCAGGCCCAATGCCTGTCCCTGCCAGCAAAACAGGCAGGTAGCATGCCCAGTAACCCTTTCTCCTTAGTATGGAATACCGCCACGTGACAAAGTACTGCTCCGTTCTTACTAACGATGTTTGAAAGCCAGACCCAAAAGGAGCAAGCTTTTTCCAAGTAATTGAACCATATCCCAAAACAAAGCTCAGGAATATTTATAGCTTTACAAAAATAACCCAGCACCAAATAAAGTAAATTCACCAAGCATGTGAAGAAACAAGAAAACATCTATAATGTGAAGAAAAATTAGCCCAACAAAAGCAATTAAGAGTGGATACAAATGTTTGTTAGAATTAGTAGACAAGGACATACAAGCAGTAATTATAAATAAATAACTATATTTTAGGTGTTCAAGAAGTTAAGGAGTCTCAAATCGAATTTATAGAGATGAAAAATGCAAACGATTAGGTGAAAAAAACTAGATGTGATTAATAGGTGCTTAGCCATTGAAGAAGAATTGATCAGTGATTAAAACAGCAATAGAGGCCGGGCGTGGTGGCGCACGCTTGTAATCCCCGCGCTTGGGAGGCGGAGACAGGAGGATCGCGCAGGTTCGAAGCCAGCCGCGTGTGCTGGCTTAGGAGACCCTGTTTCTAAATAAAAAAGTATAAAAAATAGGTCTGGGAGTGTAGCCCGGAGGTAGAACGGCTTCCAGGAACCCCAGTACCACAAAAAAAAAAAAAAAAAAAAAAAACCAGCAATAGAAACTACTCAAAAAATCGCCGGGGGTGGTGGTGCACGCTTGTAATCCCCGCGCTTGGGAGGCGGAGACAGGAGGAATCGCGCAGGTTCGAAACCAGCCTCACTGGCTTTAAGAGGCCCTGTTTCCAAATAAAAATATAAAATAGGTCTGGGAGTGTAGCCCTAAAGAAGAAGGGCTTCCAGGAACCCCAGTACCACCAAAAATAAAAATTAAAAAAAAAGAAACTACTCAAAATTAATTACAAATTCTTAAAAAAAATAACAAAATTATTAGCAAACTGTAAAATAGCTTTAAAAGATAAAATGTATGCATATTTAGAGTCTCTGAAGAAGAGTAGCAAGAGAAACAAAAGAACATTTTAAATAATAATAAATTTAAAAATTCCAAATTTAGTAAAAAGCATAAACTTGTAGATCCAAATGCTTATCTAACCTTGAATCCAAGAAGCACAAAATCACAGCAAGACACGACACAATGAGATGGTGCACACCACTGTTCAAGGGAGAACCTGAAAAGCAGATACAGGAGAGCAAAGATGAAGATATTTCTTTTTCAAACAATGCAAGTAAGAAAATGGTGAAGCAACATCTTTAAAACACTAAATGAAAAAAAAAATGTCGATCTGAAAATCTATACCCAGCAACATACTTTTCAAAAATGAGGGCAAATAAAAATAAAAATTTTACACCCTTTTAAAAAGTGGAAAGAATTAATCAGCATTACAAGATTGTTGTTGTTGTTGTTGTTGTTTTGTTGTTTTTTTGTACTGAGGATTGTACCCAGAGACATTCAACCTCCAAGCTACACCCTTGGCCCAATTTTATTTCTTATTTGGATGGGTCTCACTAGCTTGCTGAGAGCCTTGCTTAGTTGCCGAGGCTGGCTTTGAATCTACAATCCTGTTTCAGCCTCCCAAGTACTGGGATTCTAAGTGTGTGCCACCATGCCCAGCCATTACAAAAAATATTAAAGGAAGTCTTTCTAACAAAGGGAAAATGAAATGAAAATATGAATTTGCACCATTGCTTTTTCAACCTCATCACTTAAAAATTTGGAGCTGGTTAACTTTCTTCTTGTGGGTGGTTGTCCTGTGCACTGTAGAATATTTACGTATATGCTTGACCTCTACCCTCTAAATCCTATTTACAAAAGTCCTCAATTATGACAATGAAAAAAAAATGTGTCCAAACGTTGTTCAGTGTGCCCCAAGGGACAAATTATACCCAGTTAAGAGCTCTAATGAATGAAGGACATCAGAAATGGTATTACATTGTCTACTTTCTAATATGTATGCTTTCTTCTTAATACTTAAATCTGTGGAAAAGATAATTGACTTTTAAAGCAAAAATGATATACTTTTTACTTTTAAAATTTTCAAGTAAAAAAGTGATTGTGAATTTATAGTTTTGTAGGGTTTAAGGAAAATGTTTATCAAAAATAGCATAAAAACTATACATAATTGTACCCTATAGTAATCATATCACATCACCAGAAAACCCTAGATCAGTCACCAGAATATCAACACAATGTGTTTTAACTAAGAAGTCAACAAAGGAGATTATATAGAACAATAAAAATAATTAATCAAAAGAAGGAAAAACAATATCTTTGTGAAACATATAGCAAAACCATAGACTTAAATGTAAACATAGGAATAATCACATTAAATGTAAATGATCTAAATTTCTCAGTTGAAGGAAATAAAAGGCACAGATTGCCAGTTTATAAGGAAGGCAACATCCAATTAAATGCTGCTTACAAGAAAAATATTTTAAATATAAAGAAACAAGTAACTTGAAAGGAAAAGCATGGCCAAAAGACACAACTGCTAACATTTGCCAAAATAAATCTAGAGTGAATATTATTTTCAAACAAAGAAATATAGAACAAATAATAGCCAGGTATAAAAGATTATTGCACCAGAGCAAAAGGTTAATTTATCAAGATGATATAACAATCCTGAAAGCTTAGCTACCTAATAACAAGGCTTTGAAAAACATAAAGCAAAAACTAATAGAGGTGAAAGCAGAAATATGTCTATCTATAATTATGCAGAGATCTAAAAACTGCTCTTTCAAAAATTGGTAAAACAAGCCAGATGTGATGATGCATCCCTGTAATCCCAGTACTTGGGAAGCTGAGACAGGAGTATTACAGGCTCAAGGACAGCCTCAGCAGCATAGTAAGACCATCTTAATCACCTAGTGATACTGTTTTAAAACAAAAAATAAAATTGGGCTGGGAGTGTATCTCAGAGGTATAATGTCTCTGGATTCAATCCCCAGTACCACACACACACACACACACACACACACACACACACACACTTAATAGAATGTGTAGACAGTAACCAAAGGAACTAGAAGATACAGATAACAACATTAAACAAAGAACCTAGTTGTCATTTATTGGACAATCTACCCAACAATAGCAAAATACATAATTTCTTTCAAGTGCCTATAAAATTCTTATGAAGAGAGTCAGATTCTGGACCATAAAATAAGTTTCAATGAATTTAAAAGGATTTAATTAGTACAAAGTATGTTCTCTGACCACAGAAAAGTTATAAATCAATAACAGAAAGATCACTGAAAAAAATCCCCACATATTTAGAAATTAAAGCACATACTTTTAAATAACTTGTGAGTCAAATAAAGAAATCAAAGGAGAAATTAGATAGTATGAACTGAGGGGAAAATGAAGACATATCACAACAAACTCTGGTGAACAACGACTGAAGCTGTACATAGAGGAAATGAGAACACAAAATGCCTGTGTTTAAAAGGACAGAAAGCTTCCAATTAGCAACCTCAGTGCTCACCTTCAGACACCAGAACAATAAAGAGAAAGTCAAACCCAAAGTAAGCAGAAGACAGGAAAATGTAATCCAGAACATAAATGAATGAAACAGAAAACAGAAATAGAGTATCAATGAAACCAAGAGTGGGTTTTGTTGTTGTTGTTGTTTTGTTTTGTTTTTGTTTGTTTGTTTGTTTTTGGTGATACCGGGGTTCCTCTGGGCTACATTCCCAGACCTATTTTTTTTTTTTTTTTTGGAAAACAAGGTCTCCTAAGCCAGCATGCACGACTGGCTTGGAACCTGCGCAATCTCCTGTCTCTGCCTCCCAAGCACGGGGATTACAAGTGTGCGCCATCACGGCCAAGAGTAGGTTCTTAAAGAAGATAAATAACACTGATAGGCCAGCTGATTAATTGAACAGATAACCCAACTGATCATAAAACAAACAAACAAAAAACAATGAGAAGACACAAATTGTCAGGATCAGCAATGAGAGGTGACATCTTGCAGTCTACAGATAAGAAAAACGTAAGAGGCTATTATGAGCTTCATACCTATAAATTCAACAACTTAGATGAAATCGACAATTTCCTTGAAAGATACATGCAACCAAATCTCACTCAAAAAGAAATAGTAGGTCACCTGAGCCAGCATAGTGGCCCACAACTGTAATCCCAGCACTTGGGAGGCTGAGAAAGAATTACAGGTTCAAGGCCAGCTTCAGCAACTTAACAAGACTCTACTTCAAAATATAAAATAAGAAGGGCTGGTGGTGTAGCTTGGAGATAGAATGACCTGAGTTTGGTCCCCAGTAGAATAAAGAAAGAGAAAAAGGGAAAAGGAAAAGAAGGAAGGAAAAAAGGAAGAAAGGGAGGCAGGCAGGTGGGCAGGACAGACCCATGTATCTTTTTATCTATTAAATAAATTGAATTTGGAGCTGGGCGTGGTAGCACATGCTTGTAATCCCAGCATTCGGGAGGCTGAGACCGGAGGGTTGTGGTTTGCAGACAGCCTCAGATACTTAGTGAGGCCCTCCACAACTTAGTGAGACCCTGTTTCAAAATAAAGAATAAAAAAATAGGGCAGGGGGGGTGTAGCTTGGAGATTAAATGCCCCTGGGTTCCATCCCCAGACCCGCAAAAAAATAAATTAATAAAAATTAAAAAATAAATTGAATTTGTAGCTATAGTTAAGATCTTCTCAATAGTAAAACTCCAAGTCCAGATGGCTTTTATGATAAATTCCACTAAACATTTAAGAAAGAAATAGTGCCAATTCTGTGCAAACTTTTTCCAGAAATTTGAAATGATGACTTATTATTACCTTATCCTATAAGACCAGCATTACCCTAATACCAAAAGCAAATAATAATATTGCAAGAAAAGAAAACTAGAGATCTATAGCCTTCATGAACATAGTTACAAAAATTCTAAACCAAATTTAATAAAGAAAATCCAAATTCTAACAAAAAGAAAATTATCACAATCAAGTGATATTTCTTCAAGAAGTGCATGTAATTGAATATTCAACATTGACCAGTAAAATGTAACATAAACAAAGCAAACTTCAAAAACCATATGATCATCTCAATAGAAGCAGAAAATTATTTAGCAAAATTGTGTTCATTCATGATTTTAAAAAATCTCTTAGTGGACAAGAAATATCCTCCATCTGATGAGGATCTATGATAACCTAGTTAATATCATAATGGTGAAATATTGATTGTGTTATCCTTGAGATTAGAAAAAGACAAGAGACGCACATTCTACACGTCTATTCAAAATTCTACCATGGATGCTGTACAGTTCAATTAGGCACGGAAGAGAAATTATAGACATCCATACTGGAAGAAGAAAATGACCTTGTGTGAAGACATCTGCAGACAGCTTGATGTAGAAAATCTGATGGCATCTAACATGAAAAACAAAAAGACTACTAAAACTGATTGGGAGTTTATCATGATTGCAGAATATAGGATAAAAATACATATTCTAGCAACAGTGAATGAAATAGACCATCACTTAACACAAAAAACCGGGTGTGGTAGCGCATGCTTGTAATCCCCGCACTTGGGAGGCGGAGACAGGAGGATCGCACAGGTTCGAAGCCAGCCGTGCTGGCTTGAGACATAAATAAATAAAATAAATAAATTCATATGTATAGCCAGGCATTGTGGTGCATGCTTGTAATCCCAAATAAAAATATAAAAAATAGGTCTGGGAGTGTAGCCTGGAGGTAGAAGGGCTTCCAGGAACCCCAGTACTACACACACAAAAAAATAAATAAACACAAAAATACTTAGGAAAATCTACAAAAGATGTTCAAGGCCTAAAATATCTAATGTCAGATTAAAAACTTGTAAAAGACTGGTGAGAGATATCAGAGAACCTGAATCCCTTGAGTGGCATGACTTAGAGGTGCATGCCATTTCACACATCAGAGGATTTAATATGGTTAACTTGTTAACTTTCACTAAGTTGATCTGCGGATTCAGCATAATCGCTAACAAGTTCTCAGATGGCTTTTCTGTAGAATTCAATTCTGCAATAAGCAGGATCCAAATCGACAAAACAACTTTGAGAAAGAACAGAGTTCAAGAGCTAAATGGAACTTGGTTTCAAGATTCATTATAAAGTATCTACAGTAATCAAAGCAGAATGATATTGGCATAAAGATAGCCAAATGGATCAGTGGAAGAGAATAGAGTCAGAAAGAAACTCATACAGCCGGGCATGGTGGCACACACTTGTAATCCCAGTACTTGGAAGGCTGAAACAGGAGGGTTGCAGGTTCACGGACAGCCTTAGCTACTTAGTGGGACCTCTGCATTAGTGAGACCCTGTTTAAAGATGAAGAATATAAAAAAAAAAAATAAGTCTAGGAGTATAGCTTGGAGGTAGAATTCCCTGGGTTCAATCCCCAGTGCCACAAAAAAATAAATAAATAAAATAAATAAATTCATTTGTATAGCCAGGCATGGTGGTGCATGCTTGGAATCCCAGCATTTGAGAGGCTGAGACAGGAGGATCACAGTTCGTTGTCAGCTTCAGCTACTTAGTGAGGCCCTTTGCATCTCAGTGAGACCCTGTTTCAAAATAAAGAATAAAAAATAGGAAAATAGGACTAGGGGTGTAGCTCGAAGGTAGAATGCCCCTGGGTTCCATCCCCAGTACCACAAAAAAATTCATACATATATAGACAACTGACTAACAAAATGTACAGGTATTTAGGTGGAGGAAACAGTCTTTTCCACAAATTATGTTGGAGCAATTAGATACACCAACATTTCCCAAATAACACAGTACATCAGATACAAAAATCAGCTCAAGATGAATCATAGACTCAGGATATGTTATCAGATAGTATGTAGAAATATAATGACCCAAACTGAAAACTAAAACTTACAGAAGGAACTCGTAACAGAAATCTTTGTGATTATGGGGTAGGCAGTATTTCTTAGCTATGATGTCAAAATTACCAGTCATAAGAAAGAACCAATAGATAAATTGGACTTTATTAGGAGCAAAAATATCTGATCTTTGGAAATTACTCTTAAAAGAATAAAGATAAACCACAGACTGAAAAAATATCTACAAATCATATAGCTGATAATGGACTTCTATCTATTTAGAGAACTCTCAAACCTTAAAAATAAAATCAACAATAAAAGGTGGACAGCCGGGCGTGGTGGCACACACTTGTAATCCCCGCGCTTGGGAGGCGGAGACAGGAGGATCGCGCAGGTTCGAAGCCAGCCTTGCTGGCTTAAGAGACCCTGTTTCCAAACAAACAAACAAAAAATACAAAATAGGTAACACACACACACACATACACACACACACACACACACACACACACACACACACACACACACACACACGGTGGACAAGAAGTTTGAACAGACACTTCAAAATGAAGAAACAGATGACAAGTGAGCAATGAAAGGGTCTATAGTTTATTTTCTGTGTGTGGAACCGGGAACTGAACCCAGTTCTAGCTCTTTTTATCTCTGGGCCTATTTTTTATTCCCTATTTTTAAACAGAGTCTCACTAAATTGCAGATGGCCTCACTAGTAGCTGAGGCTGGCTGCAAACCTAGGATCCTCTTGTCTCAGCCTCTCAAGTCCTGGGATTACAAGCCTGGGGTCTATAATTTTAAATTATATACAATTTATTGCATATCAATTATGCCTCAAAAAGGTGTTAATCATTAGAGAAATGGGAATTAAAATATGAGATGTTACTATATAGCCATGAAAATACAAGAGGCCCAAGTCCCTGTTCTCAGGAACCAACATTCTTTTTTTTTTTTTTTTTTTTTTTTTTTGGTGGTACTGGGGTTCCTGGAAGCCCTTCTACCTCCGGGCTACACTCCCAGACCTATTTTATATTTTTGAAACAGGGTCTCTTACGCCAGCGTGGCTGGCTTCGAACCTGCGCGATCCTCCTGTCTCTGCCTCCCAAGCACAGGGATTACAAGCGTGCACCACCACACCCGGCTCAGGAACCTACATTCTAAGGGAGGAAGATAAAAAAATCAACAGATAAAATATGCCTGACAGAGAGAAATACTAACAATGTGGGCTAAAGCGAGGGGACCGCTGAATGCAGTTGTGAAAGGAGTGAGGGGCTGCTGCCGCCTAGCCCAGGAAAAAGCATCTGTCCACGGGAACAGGGAGGATGGGTCTTGCAGGGTCTGTAGCACAGGATGGAGGCGTGGCGTGGAGGTGAGCGAGCCGGTGAACCAGGCAGGTCTCATTTTTTTTTTTTTTTTTTTTACAGTACTGGAGCTGGAACCCGGGGGCATTCTACCTTCAAGCTACACCATCAACCCAAATTTATATTCTTTATTTTGAAACAGGGTCTCATTGACTTGCAGAGGGCCTCACTAAGTAGCTGAGGCTGTCCACAAATTGCTATCCTCCAGTCTCAGCCTCCCGAATGCTGGGATGACAAGTGCGCACTACCACTCCCGGCTTGGCAAGTCTCATTCTTGAGTGGCACAGAAAGTCATGGAGAAGGAATAGAGTCCCTTTGGCTCCTAGGTGGGAAAAGCTTGTGAAGGCCCGGGAGTGAAGCACTGAGACCAGGCAAAGGTGTCTCATTAGCCCAGCGAGAGACCACAGTGCCTTAGACCAGAGAGGTGGTGGTGAAGGGGGTAGGTGTCCAGTTCTGAGTATTTGGTGAACTTGGAGCTCCCAGACTATGTGTGCACAGGAGGTGAGCAAGCAGGAGTGAAAGCTGACATAAAAGGTTTAGGCCGGAGCTACTGGACAAATGGAATTGCTTTTAGCTGAGGATTCTGCTCCACCAGCTTGAAAGCTTGCTTTAGAACATCTTCCAAAAAGTTGAAACTTGGAGCACAATTTAAAAAAAAAAAAAAAGCTGATGAGATATTTTATACTTAAAGCCAGTTCGCCACTAGATTCGTGGTCTGCTTGAAAATTACAGAAAACTGGGTGTGGTGATGCATGCCTGTAACTCCAGTACTTGGGAGGCTGAGACAGGAGGATCCCAGATTCAAGGCCAGCTTTGAAATTCAGCAAGACCCTGTTTTAAAAAAATCTGGTTAGGGTGTAGCTCAGGGGTATAATGCCCCTGGGTTCGATCCTCAGGACCACACACACCACAAAGAAAAAAAAAAAGTAAATAAGAAGAAACAAAGAAAATTGGTAGCAACCAAAGAGAGTTTTAAAAAATTGAGAAGGAAAAAAATGTAAAATTGAGATTTTTTTTGGCAATTAACAGAAATAGAGAGAACACGCTCCAGCAAACGTTAAAACAGACCCAGTTTGTACAAAAACAGTTCTCTTCGGGAGCATCTGTGAGAAGCTAGGTCTACATGGTTTTAACACCTTCCAAAGAGGCCCTGGAGCAGCCCAGCCATCCCAGCTCTGCATGCGGGCCTCATCCACCGACAGAGGGCGCTGCGGAGAAGCGAGCAGCCCTAGTAGAGGGGAGCGGCCTTGGCTCCAGAGAGGCAGCAGCCCGCGGTTCAGCAAAGAGGCTGAAGGAGCCACGCAGGGCCCAGAGCTCAGGAGAACATTCCCTGACAGCGAAGGCCTAGGGAGGAGCAGGATGCAGTTTCTGTCCACCAACCCCATATCTAGCATACATGCAGTTCTGCCATGGGACCCAGGCTCGTGGGTGGGCCCAGGAAAAGATGTGGGTGCTCACAAAGTCAAGACACATTGGGTGTGGACGGGGTGTCACACTGAAGGCCAGAAGAGAAGGCAGAGGGGCCAGCAGGAGTTCAGTGTAGGGACCCTGTGTGGTACAGTGCAGTAGTCACAAGCCACACGTGGCTGTGGAACTTTAGATATAAATTGGTTACATTAAATACACTTTAAATCAGGCATGGTGGCCCACGCTTGTAATCCCAGACTTGGGAGTCTGAGACAGGAGGATTATGGTTCAAGGACAGCCTCAACTACTTAGTGAGACCCTTTGCAATTCAGTGAGATCCTGTTTCAAAATAAAGGATAAAAAAAACAGGCCTGGGGGGTGTAGTTCGGAGGTAGAATGCCCTTGGGTTCCATCCCCAGTACTGCAAAAATAAATAAATAAATACATAAATAAATAAATGCACTTTAAAATCTGGTTCCTCGGTGACACTGGCCGTTGGCATTTTGGGGTCAGTGGCCTCGGGTGCCACATGCTGCCGCATTGGCGCTGACAGGTCCCTCTGATCTGATCCCTCCTTCCACTGGAGACCAGCGCCCAGTTCCCTGTGGGTCTAAGTGGCCATGGGACGGGCGGTGGAATCCTGACCACCCCCAGGGCCCCACTGCCCTCAGATCTACAGTCACCGGTGCTGGGAGCCGGCTCCGCTGGGGAGCGCCTGGCAAGCACTTCCTTTCACCCACTGTTTACATTTTCTGAATCCTTCTTTGCAGGGGACCTTTTACCACCTAGTGTTTTCTTGTTTCTACACCTGCTGTAACTATGAGAGCTTGGCTTGGACTCTGCCTTCTCTAGTGCAAAGGGCAGGTCAGATGGGCAGGCTGGGACGGCACTGAGGAGTGGGCTCTCAAAGAACTTCATGCTTATGAGCCTGGGCAGGCTGCTTGGACTATCTGAGATTTGGTTTTTATTAACCATAAATAATACAGCTGGGTTACAATGGAGGAACCTGCAGCCATCTGAACTCCTCTCAGTTCTGGAAGCCCTTTAGCCAGATTCACAGGAGGAAGGTAGCCCCATGAGTCCTGTGCTTGGATCTAAGAAGCCGTGGGCAACCCCAGCCTGCACGTTCAAGGAGCACCATGCCTTACATCTCTAAGAGTCATGAGGAAAATGAGGACCCCCACCCCAGACACTGAGCCCTTCGCCCAGCTCCTGACAACTGTCAGAGCCGAGAATTGAAGCCAGACTTTTAGTCTTGCCGCCTTACTGACACTGTGCATGTGAAGAATGAAGAGGTAGGGCCACCTTTGCCAAGCTATAACAGAATGGCAGAGGCCACTTCACCAGGAGCTCAGTGCTGGGAAACGCGAGCGTAGTGATCAGAGCGAAGTCAAGCCTCCCCAGGCCCCTGCCATCTTGGCGGGAGTCCTTTAATCTCTCGGCTTGGCTTTGTTTCCACCCCCATCTTCAATCTGACTATGGACAATTCTGGGCCCTGCACAACACCGCAGCCAATTCCTCAGCTGGCTGCAAAGAGGAGACACAACACAGGAGCCCGTCCCTCTAGCCGCAGGCAGCAGCTGAGAGCTTCGCTTTTGCTGGTCGCAGCGTAAGCGGGGAAGGGTGTTGAGCTTCCCGATGGCGTCAGCAGCGTTCCCGAGTTACCCCTGGGAGCCGCCGGGCATCACAACAGCAGCCAGGAGAAGCACCTGCTGTGGCCCTGGCACGGCCACCGCAGGGATCTGTCACGGCATGCAGACACTCGGCAGCCCTGAGGCAGGCCCGGCTGTGAATTTCGTCAGTGGCATACTGACATAAATCGAGTGGGGCTTGAATGTCCCTGGCTCCCTGCAGGCTCTGGAGGTTTCCCTGATGCCAGCGATGGACTCAAGAACAACTGCTCCGCCCAGTGTTGGAACCCGAGGCAGGCCTGCCAAGGGACCCCAGCCACCTGCGGGCAGGTGGCCTCTGTGACCACACAGGGCTGTGTTCACGGCAGAGGACCTTGACAAAGAGCATTCTAGAGCCTGGCTTTGTTCACCCTTCCTCCCCCCCCCTTCTTCTTTTTTTTTTCTCTCTCTTTTGCATTTGTCAACGTGGTGATCAAAAGGCAAATAATAGACCCACAGGTGTCAAGTAGTTGAATCAATCTCCTCCCCTGAGGCCTCTGAATGTCCCGTGTAGAAGAGAAGATTCCAAGCCAGCCGGACGTGTCCATAACAGGAACAGCAACTTCACGGGGTGACAGGAGTGCCGAGTGTGGACTGGTTTACTGCTCGGCAAGTATCTCTCACCCAGTCACCGGTGCGCTGTCACGGAGAAGGACCCGGTGGACAGAAGTCCTCTGCGACTGGTCCGGGGATTCCCACCACCACCACCGGGAGATGGAAAGAGAGCTAAACAG
Source organism: Muscardinus avellanarius (assembly GCF_963383645.1). NCBI lineage: Eukaryota > Metazoa > Chordata > Mammalia > Rodentia > Gliridae > Muscardinus > Muscardinus avellanarius. The sequence goes on along the minus strand of NC_137794.1, from coordinate 111,091,800 downwards.
CTGCCCTGCGGTCCTGCGGTAGCTCAGTCTATTTCTTCTATCCCAGAACCTGCGTTTTTAAATTGACCTAAATTATTCATCCTCAATAAAATAGTTTCTCTTTTTAATGTACCTTGATTACATTATACCTTACAAAACCAGGTAGATGGCAAGCACTGCTTTAATAAAAACAAACAGAACTTCCTAAGACATTGGGAACAGACTCCTAATAAATAATCTACCTCGACAGTTGACAATTCAAAGTCTTCCAGGACATAACCTACATCCCCGCAGCAGAATTCATCTTTTGAGAAGCTGTCTTAACAGTTGTCAGAACGATGTTTTCCAAATAAGTGATACATCCAGTATGATCTTGGGCGCTGAGAGAAAAGACAGAGCTCACGAGCTCCCAGACTGTGGGAAGCAGGGGCGCAGCTGGCTGTGAGGCCGCGGCTGCCGGGCCTACACACCGATCTTGAAAAGAAAATAAAGCTGAAGATGTTTCCCCACGAAATGGCCTTTCACACCCATGTTTTCCAATAGAAGCTTGTTTTAAAAGAATATGCTTTTTTTTTTTTTACCTTCACGTCCCTCCACCCCCTGAAAGCTGGAGTCCGCGGCATGGGGCCTCCTCCCTGGGGCTGTCCCAGAAGCCTGGGATGCTTCCAGCATGACACTTCTTGCGTTTTCCTGTACATGCTCTTTGTTGTTTGTCTGCTCCTCTGCACTTTAGGTTTTTCAAGGAGAAAGACTGCCTTGCTTGTCTCTGCATCCTCCTGTCCAGCCACGGGGACATACAGTAGGTGCATCTTAAGTGCCGGCTGACGCTGGTTCATACAGCAGAATTAGCAGACTCAGGTGCCTCTTACTCAGATAAATGCTGGAGCACCCAAAAGCAAGAAAGGGACACCCCTGTTTGAGAGTCATAGAAGGCACCTGGAACCAGACAGGCGCCTCTCGAGTTTGCGGACGAGTTGAGCCCACAGGGTGGAGAATCCCCCAGTGCTGGGGCTTAACACCCAAGGAGGGACAGAAGTCGTGTCCTCAGACTTGTACATGATGCATAGCTAAAACAGTTCCTGAAAGAAATCTAGTGGCAGGATAATTCATGCCCAGGAAAACAGAAATAAGTAAATATGGAAAATGTTTGTAATGGGTGTGTTCTAAAAGTTTTCACATATGAAGAAGGTGATTATCTACTAATGCAAGAATACAAAATTACAGAAAAAGCACCAACTATAAATCCAACCAGTACAACAAAACACCATAGACTAATTAAACTTTAGGCAAAACACACAGAAAACCAGTGAGTTGAAACTACATCTGACAACATGACGTAGACTTCAACAGAGAAACAGACTGAAAACATAGCCAAAAAGTTAAAAGAAATAGAAGTGTCTTGGTCTGTTTTCTGCTTCAATAACAGAATAACTGAGACTGAATAAATTATAAGGAAATTTTTTTTTTCTCACAGCTGTGAATGTTTGGAAGGCCCACTTGGTGTGAACAGATAGAAAGACTATCCATTGGTCAAGCGGGAAGGGAGACAGTGAATCCTTATAATCATACCAAAAGGCCTGCACCAGAGATAAGGGGCAGACTCACACCTACATCAGGTCAGGATCAGATAGACTATTGGTTAAGCAGGATGGGAGATAATGAACCCTTATAAAAATGGTTCTATGTTCAAAAACGTCAGTGTCTTACTCTCAAGGCACTCATCTGCATCCCTCTGACGCAGTGCTTTATTATTCTGTCCCTTCTTTCTACCTTTGTAATAATAAATTTGCTGAAGCTTGTAAAAAAAAAAATTGCCCCACTCAGGAGGGCTCTCAGACCTAGTCATCTCTCGAAGCCTCCACGTGTTCATATTGCTGCAATGCAAATTCAGTTTTCATCTAAGTATTAGAGGAGACATTCAAGCCACAGCAGGAGGAAAAAAGGAAACCTCTAATTTATTTATGAGACAATTTAAGTTAAGAGAATGGGCAGAAACAATATTTTAAGGGAAAAATGGGTAGAAATTTTTCCATAAGAATCCCTACCAGAGTTCTCCCCTTACATTGATGGCGATGCTTTTCTTTAATTTTATTGCTGATAGCAACATTACAAGCTCATAGAGATCGTATCTCACAATTAGAGGCCGCATAACTAGAGACCATAATTTAGGTCTCCTAATTAGAGATGAGGCCTCATATTAAGTCTCTCAACTCTAGGCAGACAGTTGTCTCCCATGATTCTCTCTGCTCTGGGCTCTGCATCTTTTCTGATGAGACCAGAGACCTCACTGCAGACACGCATCATCTGCTTGCCCTACCTGGGATGGCTTCTTCCATCACACTGTTATAACTCTAGCTAGAACTCTCCTCCCCAGCCCAGGCTTGCTTGGTTTCTTTACATAAAGTAACTAAGGATTATTATTATTATTTATCATCTAACAAACGAACAGCTTGGGAAAGACTGAATATACCAGCGGATGATGGCAGGACCTCCTGCCAAGTCAGAACTCTGTGGCAATCAGTGTGAGAAGCCACACTACTATCTTTAGCAAACAGTCTAGGATACCAGCAACACCACCCATAGCAATCAACCCGGAGTGGCTGAGATTTGATTAATAACTGGAAGTTACTATCTTCATTTTTTTTGTCCCTGCCTCCAGTTTAGGACCAACTGAGGACACCAGATACGCTCCTGTAACGCAGCATGCAGGGCCCCCTGCCTCCTGATGCCCAGTCAGGGCACAGCCGGAGCCCTCTCTTTTCCCCTGGGAAACTCCCCCTCCTCTGCCTGCCTTTGCGTCTCTTCTAGAACACAAGTGACCTGCAGATTCCCTGGCTCCAGCCAACTCTCAATAAACAGCCTTTGTATTCCTCGTCGGGCGCGCACGTTCATTCTGTACCTAGAGGAGCAGGGCTGCTGGAGGACCTTCACTGGAGTCTGTCTCAGTAAATCACATGACATGAACTTCACCCACGTCCACTTGGTCATGCCGTTCACTTAACCCTCGTCTCTTGCTTTCCACTCCTGAACCAGAGAAGGTAAGCGTGAAGCAAGGCAAGGAGTCTGACGGGCTCTGCCTTAGTCTGTTCCACCTGCCACATTGCAAACTTCCTGAGACTGGCCTTTTTTAAACAGCAGAAATATATTGCTCACAGAAGCAAGGGCTGAGGAGGTCAGGACGCAGGTGCTTGCAGACTCCGTGTCTGGGCTGGCTCCGTAGATGGTGCCTTGTTTCTGTACTCAAGTGGCAGGGGCTCACTCAAGCTCTTTTTGTAAGGGCACTAATTCCACACATGAGGATGGTGCCCACAGGACCTAATCATGCCTCCAAGCTCCTGTCTCAAGACAGCCCCCTGGCTGATGATGGCTGTAGCTCACAGTTCTTCTGAGTATTATTAGCCGGGTATAAAATGCATTTTTGACTTCTGATATTTTCAGCTTGTAAGTGCCTTATTGGGATATGTATTTTCAGAGGTCTCCAAAGAAATGGAAGCAATAGGAGGTACAAAATTATAAGAGGGGACTTACTAGATTGGATCATGTAATGACTGAGGCTGAAAAGTCCTTTAATTGCCATCTGTAGGCTGGAGAGCCGGGACAGCAGTAGCTTCTCTACCCAAAAATCTGAAGCCTCGGAATAAGAGAGGCCAGTGAAGCGGCCCCAGCCCAGGCCAAAGGCCTGGAGTCACTGATGCGAGTCTGAGTTCATAGGCTGAAGAACCCAGAGTCTTAAATCCACAAGTGACAGCAGACAGACTCACACCCCATTCCCATGCAGGTCCCAGCCACTGGCAGGCTGCTCCCCACATTCAAGACGGCTCTTCCCCACCCACTGTGCTAACCCACATGCCAATCTTCTCCAAAAACACTTCTTACCCAGAAGTTTGCTTGATCAGTTTTCTAGGCACTCCTCAACCCAGTTGACACCCAGAATTAACCATCCCAGCATAAGCTCCATAGGTCCTAGCATAGGGCTGTTGGGACACCACCAGCACCCAGGTCATGACATTCATCACCATGAATAAAGGAGGAAGGAGCAGCCAGCCAGAAAGGAAGCTCTCTTGCTTGCATGAAGTAGCCCCTGACAATCACTAGCCCATATTTAGCAACTTTTTTCAATTGTATAAGTTTCCTGTGGCTGCGGTAACAAAGTTCCACAAGGTGGGCAGCTTAAACCAACAGGAATTTATTCTCTCATGGTTCTGGAGGCCAGAGTCTAAAAATAAAGTGTTGGTGTCGGCAGGGCCTCGCCCCCTCTGAGACCCGCAGGCAGGCCGTTCCCTGGCCCCTGCCAGCATCTGGAGGCGGCTGTTGATCCCCGGTTCCCTGGCTTGCAGCCACAGCACGTAGCTCTGCCTCCATCTCTGCAGCTCTCCCTGTGTGTCTTCTCCTCTTCCGGTGGGGATGCTGGTGACAATGGACCGGGGCCCACCTACTCCCATGTGAGCTCATCTTAACTAACTACACCTGCACCAGCCCCATTTCCAAATGAGGTCACATTCTGAAATACTAAACATTAGCAATTCTGCATGTATTTGGGGAGATATAACAGCGACCTTTTTAATTTTTTTTTCTTCAGTAATTATGCTTAAAAGCCTCTCACCAGGAAGTCTTCTGTGTAAGGAAAGACAGAGGGAGATGAAGCCCTCCAACTTTCCCCTCCATGCTCACAATACAGAGCACCTGAGTCCAGATGTGTGAGTTTCCCCCATAGGTGGCTCTGGCACCGTCCACCTGGAGTGGGCATCGGATCCCACAGCGTGGTCCCACAGGCGGCCCTACTCCCCTCCAGATACTGACTGCAGGCCCAGGCTTCTGAAACTTCTGACTGAGCAGCTGTGAACTAGGGATTCCCATGACCTCCATCTCTCACACTCTCCTGCTTGGCTGGAGAAGGTCACAGAACTCAGGAGAACACTGCACTTGCCATCGCCAATTTACTACCAAGGATAAACCAAAGGGTACAGATGAATGGAGAGATGAAGAGGGCAGAGCACGGGGGAGGCGTGGAGCTTCCACGCCCTCTGTGAGCACTGTGTCCCACACCCCCACCTGGGCCCCAGCCCAGAAACTTCCAGAACCCTGTAGTTCAGGGGGTTTATGGAAGCTTTGTCACATAGGTAGAATCAATTACAACTTGCTCTTCTAGCCTGCCTCCCCTTCCTGGAGGATGGGATGTGAGGCTGGATGTTCCGAGCTTCTAATCATATCTTGGTATCTCTGGGACAAGCACCCATTCAGAAACCACCAAGGTTCTCCCCAGTAGAACAAAAGATGCTCCTATCACCCAGGAAATTACAGGGGAGAGGAGTTCTATGTCAGCAATCAGGATCAAGACTAACTATCAAAATAAAAGATGCACCTATCTTTTGGGAAATTATAAAGGTTTTAGGAGCTCTGTGCCAGAGAGTCCAGATACCAATACATATGCCTTAGTCTATCATGATATCGGTCACAGTCTATCCCTGATCTCTGGCCATGGACCACTTACAGTAAAATGGCACTCAAAAGATACCAGCACATTATCGGAATACCAGCCAGTCATGAATATTAGTTGGATCTATCAAATCATGTCAAATGTCAGCCAGCTTGAGGTCACTAAGTCTGCAGGGTTCCACCAGGCATACAAAGCCCAGCCCAGAGTCAAAATCTATTCTTGGAAAGGCCCCTCTCTGGCCCCTAGGGTCACCGCATCAGTTGATTGACCAGCTATGTCTAGGGTCTTTTCCCAGGAACTCTACCCCATAGCCATGGACAGCCTCTGCCTCTTGCTGGCAAATAGAACAGCTCTTGTCAGCATTTTGTGCAACAGGTCCAGATGCAGCCCATCTTGGCACTTCTGCAGCCCCCACGTCCACTCAGCTCCCAGACCTGGGTGGCTACGACGAGTAAAGATAAGGATATCGCTTGTCGATTCCAGTCACCTTCCGGATCTAGAAGGAGATTCTTCTGATGGGCATTGACATGCCCTACTATAATGCACCTGACCAATTCTCACGCTCCATACAGGCAACCCTTCAGACAGCCAGCTTCCATGGCCCACTGGTCTCTGCCTATGAGTCAGTAGAAACCCAAACACACAGGCTTTTACCACCATTCAATTCTTCAGCATGCACTCAGCCCAGTAAACCAGTTTGTTTCACCTACTGTGGTAGTTTTGATCAGAAATCTCCCCAATGGCCATATGCTAGTCTTGGTTACCAGTACAATGCACTATTGGGAGGGGTGGGACTAGCAGAAGGTAGGGCCCCGTGGAAGGAGGTTAGATCATTGGAGGTGCCCTTGAAGGGGATCTTGGGATTCTGACCCCTTCCACCCTCTATCTCTCTCTGCTTCCGGGTCACCATGGAATGGGCAGCTGTGCTCTGCCACCTCTTTCCCACCACAGTGGTCTGCCTTACCATGGGCCCCAAAGCAATGGAACCAACTAAACATGAAAGAAACCTCTGGAACCATGAGCCCAAATGAATGTTTCCTCCTTACAAGTTATTTTCTCATTTTTTTGGTCACAGTTATAGAAAGCTAACATGCCTTTTTTGATCAGAGTCATGGTCATCAAAATGATATTGTCTGTTCACCTAGGAACTGCCACCCACAACCCGAGTACCTCTTGGTTTGTCAGACACCGCCATTGTGGGCACTGTAGGACCCCACAGTGCTCAGAGAGTCAGTGCTAGGGGAATAGACTCCCCGCTCTGACTGTCTCCTCCTCGTCACATTGTGCCGGTATAGGAAAACTGCTCTGGTACTAATTTCCAAAATGTAAAAAGTACTCAGGGCCTGGGCTGCGCAGGCGCTCAGGCAGGGAGGGGGCCGCTGTTACAGTGCAGAGCTCCCCTCTCCCTTTGCCCTTGGTTCTAATGATTAACCTCTAGTAAAAGCCCCAGAGTCAATTGAAGCCTTTAGCCCTAAAAATACAGAGAGGCAATCGGTGCCTCTGTTGACCTCCTCTCCTCTGCGACCTGGCCTGGCGTAGGAAGCTCAACTCCATGTGCTGCTTCGAGGCACCCCTACTTGATGAGCAGCCAGTACTGCCCAATACAGCAGAGGCGAAGGCCAGGTAGGTCCTGGACCCCTGCACTTAGTGAGTGCACTGTCCGGAGACAAGAGGCACCACCTGCCTAATAAATAAGTTACTAGCCCGTTGCCTTGGTGACGCTGGTAAGAAGATACCAATACAAAATGTACTTAAGGGCTGGGGTCCCAGGAGGGGAGAGCTCCATTTTCGGGCTCTCCATTTTCTTCTCTATTTCCTACTGATTGTGTAATAAAGATTTGTTAAAGCTGCACCAAGCTGCCTATTAGTTTTAATTTTTCTATTCAACAAGCCTTAGTTGAATAAGAAAAAGAGCCCTCGCACAATTTAAACCGTAACAACAAGGTCCTGTAAAACCATTTCCCCTTCCTGCCACCCCCAGTAGAGTGTTGCTCTGAGATCATCCAAGTCCTGTGTGTGTTTCAAATCTTAAGATCATTTTATGCCCTTTGGTCACAGAGGTAACTTCAATTAATATTCCACAGCAAGCTAGTAAATGCTCCACAAATGGAAATTCTCCCAGACAGTGCCGGGAAGCACCTGCAGGATCGGGCCCTAAGCCCAGTGTATACTCACACAAGGCTCTTGCACAGATAATTTGTCTACACTTGCTCTCTAGCCTCTAGTCTATACTGTGAGAACTCAGGCGATTTCCCTGGTGTGTGACTAAGTCAAGTGGGCTTGCTTCTTGGTGAATGCCAAGCTGGTAAGTACAACCAGGAAATGAAAGAGTGCAGAAAGGCATATTAGTTACAGCAAGAAAAGAACGGGCTGGAGAAAATTCTCAAAGCAGTTGCTCCCCAAACAAAGCCAGCAAGGGACTTAGAGAGGAGAGACGTGTACATATTCATAAAGAAAAGACTCGCTGTCACGTGTGGGGACAGGCACCTCCTGACCACACACGGTTTGAGGTCATACATTACATGTTCAAAACACTGGTGGATGGGAATACCTTTGGGTAGAGGATTTAGGATGATAAAGGGCAAAGTTTACACTAGGTCACTTAAGAGGGTGAGTCAGAGTGACTCATCAACTTTACCTGGTTGCTTTAATTTCTCTGGAAGGCCTTTTCTGCCACAAAAGCAACAACTTTGAAGGGGTATAGACCATCATTTAAAGGGGCAGCATCTCTCCCACAAAGCACAGGTGATTGCCCCTAAAAGAAGTGCCTAGTAGCTAACATTCCCATTGAGCATGTCCAGTTAGTATTTATCAAAGGACAAATCTGCAAGCCTTCTGTTTTATAATATTTAGTAAAAGAAACAGTTATCAGTCAACTATGACATCTATTCCCATATATAATCAGGTGAAAAAGAGAAAACCACTTCACAGGAAGCTTGCTCAAACATACCAGTTCTTCTATACACTCTCACCTTGACTCAATGACCCTTTATATTCCTAGCTGTAATTCTCATTGGGATTTTATCAGTAGGTTTTGTTTATACACAAGATAGCAGAATTGTTCTCCAAGAGGTAGAATAGAAAAGAAATAAAAGGTAGGTAGAAAGGAGACAAGAGGAAGAAAAAGGAGATTGTAAGTTATACTATAGGCACATTCCAAATGTTATCTAGATAGAAGAGACGATGTCAACCTGAAGATTCTGAGAAGCCAGATCGCCATAAACACCGTGTGACCCATGATCAAAGAACTGAGTTTACCAAGTTGGTATCTTTCCCACATACCTGCTCGTGCCCCCCCCATAAAGTTTTCTTTAAAAGAAGAGCCCAAGCTGGGCATGGTGGCTCACACTCGTAATCCTAGTACCTGGAAGGCTGAGACAGGAGGGTCACGGGCTCGTAGACAGCCTCAGCTACTCGGTAAGGCCTTATGCAACTCAGTTCCAAAATAAAATAATAAAAAATAGGGCTGGGGCTACAGCTCAGAGGTAGAATGATTCAGGTTCCATCCCCAGTACCACACACACACACACACACACACACACACAATAAGCCCAAGACCCCAAAAGCACTTCCCACTCTTGAGATAAATCTCCTTCTGTTCTGAGAATGCATAACTTCACCTTTCACTTCCTAACAGAGCTCTTCCTCTTTGTGAGAAGCTGATGTGTCCTTAAGTTCTTTCCCAGGAAGCCGGGTGTGGTGGCACACGCTTGTAATCCCAGCATTCGGGAGGCTGAGACTGGAGGATAGCAATTTGTGGACAGCCTCAGCTACTTAGTGAGGCCCTCTGCAACTCAGTGAGATCCTGTTTCAAAATAAAGAATAAAAATAGCTCGGAGATTGAATGCCCCTGGGTTCTGTCTCCAGACCCCCCCACAACACACACACACACACACACACACACACACACACACACACACACACACGAATTCTTTCCTGGTGTCAAAGGCCTGGAAGGTCCCATTAGAGGTCTCCTCTGCCCCTAGAGAGTCTCCCTCAAACTCTCTGATGGTGACATCCAGACAGATGTAGTATCTGTTCCCATACAACACTGAGATAAAGGAGGCATAATTTGTTTACAAAATGCTTGCTTAGATATTTTAACTTACACCTTATGTCCTCTCAATCTAATTGTAGCACCAGTTAGGATTTCACCAGTAGGTTTTCATACCACAGTGCCTGCGGCTCCCATAGCAAGGACCCTTGAGAACTCCTCTTTTCCACCCCTTGTCTGTTTTTCACTAGTGTTCTAAAGCTTTGTATCCCTACCAAGCGGTCAAGGCGGTGCAATCTGACTCTGTGGTCAATGTTTTTCTTGGTTAACCTTTCTGGCCTTGGCCCCAAGTGATTTCTGGTCAAGTTTCTCATAGTGAACTCTGTCTTTTGGCTTTTTTAATTTTTTTTCCAAAATAGGAGAAATAAAACCGAGTGGGCTGGGGCCTTTTAATATTGGGGAACCAACAGGGAAGGCCTTTGGCTCACCCAATCTTTAGTAATGTGGTATTAAAAATCTTTGTTTTAGCCCCATCAATGCCTGTTCATTCATTCCATTGCTTAACAACCATCTAAACTTTTCTGCCCTGCTAAGATGAGCTCCTCCTCTCTATCAATATTTGCTCTATTCACTTTACTCTTCTTAACAACTATTTAAAAATTTCCATCTGGCTGGGCAGTCCTGTGACTCTGTCCTCTTCCTCCCTGCACTCTCTTGTTAATTAACCTAACACTCTTATTAGCCTCTGAAAGGATCCAAGAAAGGAAGCTAAAGCAGCAAATTTCCCAAGATTTCCTGAGCTTCCTTGGATTTTGTAGCCATAAAGTGATAATGTGGGGCGTCCATGTAAAAAGGTCCCTCTTAGCCAGGAAATTGACTCTGAGTTGGGTAAAGGTAGAGCAAGTGACTGTCCCAGTCATCCCATAGCCAGTCCACGTGCTTGCACATGACACGGGTCAGCTTCTTCCTCTGGCATTCAGAGATGGAGTCAGGCAGGCCCTTCTCAGGGTAAACATCTTAGACGTATCCAGTCTGTCAGGCTAGCCAATACCCCAGGAATAACCTCCTGTGTGTCTGGATCATGTCCAGCCATGTGGATTCTCCCATGGATATCTGTGGTCCATCAACCCACCCGTGCTCTTGCAGCCGGGCGTGATGGGCACGCTTGTAATCCCCGCGCTTGGGAGGCAGAGACAGGAGGATGGCACAGGTTTGAAGCCAGCTGCACTGACGTAAAAGACCCCGTTTCAAAAATATAAAATAGGTCTGGGAGTGTAGCCCTGAGGTAGAAGGGTTTCTGGGAACGTCAGTACCATAAATAAATAAATAAATAAATAAATAAATAAATAAATAAATAAAGATGCTCCCCGACATTAGTTACCCTCAGAATCCATTTCAGTAACAGCTCCTCAGGAAGCTAAGGATATCATTCCACAAGTGAACAATTCCTCACACTCTACCTCCAGGTTCAATAGTGACACCAAGTTTCTTATCAGGTCCTTGTTTCAATGACGCTGAAGAATGAAATCTATAGACAAGAGGAAAGTAAAAGTAGGAAGTTTACTTTAAAGGAGGAAGCAAACAGAGGCCAATCATCCCAGGGCCTGGACAGACTCGAGTCCAGCAGAGCCTTCCAGCACTGCCCGAGTATAGCCCGGGTCATGCACCCTTTGCAAATCACCTTTCCTTAAAGTCCACTCAGTCCACCCAAGAGGGTTAAAGCTCCCACACAGGGGAGAGTTCCAAGAGGGGAGCTGATTTTGGTGCTGAGCAGAAGACTTATATATATTGGAAGCTCCTTTATAAAGATATTAACCAATAGACAAAGTCCATTTTTCATTTTTTTTTTTTACTTAGTTAATTTGTTGTCTATGGCCTTTTAATTCCCTGAAGTCATGAGACTGTGTGTTCTGCATATTTATTTCCTGGTCTATACTAGCAATAGCCCGTGAGTCTAAGGTTGGTGCACACAGGTTTTTGATTCCCAACATCTTGGCTACTTTATTCCACATTTTATTGTTCATGTTCAGGTCCAGTGAACAGTACAGAATCATATTCCTTGGGGGGCGTTTTCTTAACCTTTACTAGGAGTCCACTCCCTCACTGCCTACCCAACACCTAGCTCCTCAGGAGCATCTCGGTTTTGTCCTCCTCTGTATGGACTATCTTCTTGGTGACCAATGGTCTTAAAGTTACTTTCTGTAGTTTCTGCATAATTTGTCGCGGTGGCTTCTTTGAGATTACAATGGATCTTTGCTTGGTTAAACCGTTCAGGTCTCTGAATCTTCTACTGGGCCCACTTGTGTACCTGCTTTTAAAATCTAGTATTAGCAAGGAGCCCAGTTAAGTAGTTAACAAAAACTCCCCATCCTTAAGACCAGATTTCCCTGGATTTCCGCTTCCTCGGCTGGTGGCCTTATCATCCTCTACTATTCCCCACATGGTGCTGAAATTGGCTAAGGCCTGGACAAACCTGGACATAAATCCCTTAAATAATAAAGTACTCAAGTGCTCCTTCTATCACTAGAATCCTGGGCCAAGAGGTCTGGCCAAGAGGTCCCAACAAAACATGTCTGGCTACTTACTCCAAAAATCAAGTGGAAAAAGTAGTGGTGATGGCATGAAAGGATTTTATTCAGTATTGCCAAACTGAGGAGGACCAGGAAGGCAGCACAAATGTCCTCAGGGAGCTAACAGAGCTGTGGGGTACACAGAGGGAGGAACAAAAGTGAGGACGAGCAGTAGCACCTCCAGGCATCTTGGTCACTCTGGTTGTTCCCTAGCTCCCAGTGACCAAGTGGGGCCTCATCCAGGATGAGCCAGTTGCGGCCACCTGGGTGGGGGGAGTTTCAACTCTCGTCACAGGGTGTTAACCAATCAGACCTGCTGTTCCAGGAATCCGAGGTGAATGCAGGAGAGAATGACTCTCATCAGGTTTCCAGCAATGACAGGGGATGCCCAAGGCATTGCTCCAGTAGTTGGGAATAGGACTTTGTAAAAGCTGGAGGCTGACAATCTGTTGACAATGGTGTCCCTGCAAATCTCAAAAACATCTTAGTTACTTTTCTTCTGGTGCCTTCAGTCTTGAAAGGAGAGAACTACCAGTTGTAGATTACTACTCCTTAAATGAGTAATGTTTTATGAGCAAGGCTGAGCAGGAATATAAGGAGACAGATGCAAAATGAAAGGAGAGAGGTCAGGTTTTGTCCTGCTCTCAGTTACCTGTCAGACATCTGCGGGCCCACAGGAAAAGTCAAGCCAGTGACTTTTAGCAAAAGCAGCCTCTAAGTCCCTGTTACCTACCAGGAAAAGTCCCCAGCATCGCCCACAGATGTTTCAGACAAAGCTTTTTCAATAATAGACACTCAGACAAAGCTTTTTCAGGAACAGACACTTGCAGAAGAAGTGGCTCTTCTGGTCAACAACTTTTTGACATTGCAAGTTGAAAATTCCTTGTACAGGACAAGATAACTCCCCCAAGAAGAAACACTTGACCTGTAAAGAGGTACGATGACCTTCTATTTTTCTACAAAAGAACCTAAAACATCCCCTTCTCGCCATCCAATCAGCAAGCAACTTCTCCCCCCACCCCTTTCTGCAAATTCCCCCTCAAACATTGATCAGGGAGACAAATTCGAACTTTCACCAGTGCCTGGCCTCCCTATCAGTGGACCATACAACAAAGTTGTTTCCATTTTCAAAATCCCACTGCCACAGTATTGGATTTCGCATGTGTTGGGCAGTGAGCTCTTGCCCAATACCAATGTCTGATCACCCTAGCCTGTCTTCAGCAAGAATCCTGTTAGGCAAAATCCTTCTGAGCTCTGATATCACTTCTGAGTAAGTGTCCACACACTGGCCTTCACCCTGCTTCTTGGCCTTAAATTCCCACTTGCCCATGTTGTATGCAGAGCTGAACCCAGTCTCACTCATTGTGAAACCCTTTGCCCTTTTTTTCTACATCTATAAAGATGGTTTTGAAAAAAGTCTTCCCTTCTGTGCTTTCACAAGTCACCGAGTGATTTTTCTTCTTTAACAAAGGCTAGGACCTAGAGCTGAGACACACTGAAGTCTGAGCTTGACCTGGTATCAAGATTTGAGCCAGCACCATCTTTTCATTTTATTTTAGCTGTGATAGATAATGATAACCAAGGGATTGACTATTTCACCTTTTTCTCATTAGCTTTCATTTCTTTATGCAGTCAGGGAACAGCTCTTGGGAGTTGGGCCCATCTCTAAATGCCAGTGCTAAGTTTCACCTTTAGTAACTGAGCACAGAACAGCAGGGGTTCCATACTGTGGAGACCACGTGGCCACCAGGATGCAAAGGTCCCTCGGCTCCCACCGTTTCATTCTTTCCCTCCCCAACAACATGTTTCAGTAAGCCAAGATCATTCTAGCAATTCCCCACTCACCAACACGAACTTGTATTAGTAGAGCAAACCAGGCTGTAAAAACCAAAGTGCTGGATTTAGAAAGGTCTTTTGAAATTCACAAAGAAAAGCACTGGAAGCTGGCCAAGGCATAAGAATCAAGAGGTCCTACACGGCTCATTGATAGAGCAGCAGCTGCAATGTCAAAGCTTTAATTTTGCCGTTCTCTGTTGAGTCAGAGAAATCACAAGTAATTTCAGCCACTTTGTAAAAAATAATTTTAAAAGAAAAGAGACAAACTGACATTTTGCCCATAACTACTGTTTTGATATATTATGATTATGCTTCCCTATTTAAGCATGGCCACAATGTTATGATCACACCTAATAAAGTTAAAAATAATTGCTTAATATCACCTACTACCCAGTCCATATTAAAACCTCCTTAATTGTCTCAAAGATATTTTTTATAGTTGGATCTAAATAAAGTCCATTTGCTGTTTGGTTTGACCTCACTGAAGTCCCACCAATTCCTTGGAGAGGCTGTATCATCAGAGAAGATCCCAATTGTGGATTTGCTGGATTCCTTCCTTATATTATCATTCGATCTGTTACTTTATCCCCCACACAGCCTGTAACCCCATAGGTTGATGATTGAATGGATTTAGGTGCATGTTTTAGGCTATATGCTGTGTACTACCCATTGAGTTACGGCATGTGGCTCATAAAGTTAAGTTGTCCCACTTAAAAAATGTTTGTAATCCCAGCATTCGGGAGGCAGAAACCAGAGGATCACGGTTCGCAGACAGCCTCAGCTACCCAGCAAGGCCCTTCAAACCTCTGTGAGATCCTGTTTCAAAAATAAAGAATAAAAAATCAGGGGCTGGGGGTGTCTCTCAGAGGCAGAATGCCCCTGGGTTCCATCCCCAGTACCACACACAAAAACCTTTGAGTTGACAGATAATCATTCTGTGTGTGTGTGTGTGTGTGTGTGTGTGTGTGTGTGTGTGTTACCATGTGATGTTTTGACCATGCATACATTGTGCAATGGTCACACCAGGGTAATTAGCATATTCATCACCTTCTACACTTGTCATTTTTTGGGAGTGAGAACCTTCAAAATCCTCTCTTCTAGTTATTTTGAAATATATAATACATCATGGCTGACAAGTCATTCTGTGCAACAGAACACCTGGACTTATGTTCATCTAACTGTAACTTTGTCCCACTTTCAGTGATGGTAAGATTGGTCCAGCCTCCACACAATGCAAGCCTGACCCTCCAGTACAAAAGTCCTCGCAGCGTGCCGCCAGTGAGCTTGGTGTCTACTGAGTGCAGATGCTGAGATTCGTTATTTCGTGGGGATGTAAAAACATCACTCTGAACTCATAGAGTTTTAGAACATACTTCATGCGTCTCAGTATGTTGCAACCATTGTTCCTTGTGATCTCCAGACTGTCCCTCTTGGCCAATGCGAGCATATTCACACGTGTTTTTGACAGGTTCAGCCGGCTCAGCTTTCTTACTTTCTGGCCCCTCAGGATGCTGCCGATGATTGCTTCTCTGCCCCTCCTTTGGAACTGTGTGGTTTTCGAGGAGGTAGCTCCTCTTTCATCTACCACATCCTTGCTCTGGCAGAAGTCATGGCAAAATTATATAAAAATATAAATTTTATATAATTATTATATAAAATATTATATAATTATTATATATAATAATTGTATATAATAATTATTTATATAATTATTATATAAAATATTATATAAAAATATAATGGGCCTTCCTCTCCAACCACATTCCTTTGACATCAGGAACTACCCTTCTAATTGTGAGCTTACAACTTTGCTGTGAATTAACAGGTCTAACAACTCTTTTGTATTTTTAAATCAGTTTGTGATTAGTGTATCCCCTTTGACACTAGCACACATGCACACCTGTGTTGAAATACCCTTATCAGAAACCAGTGGGAGAGTAGCCTGTGCTATAATTCTTAATGCTCTGAATAAACAGTCTTAAGGAAAAATAGCTCGATCAAGGAGGAAATTGGTTTCTAATCCAAACTTAAAAAAAAAGATTGAGAATTACAGCTTTTGTTTATTTATTTATCCTTAAAGATCCTTCCCCTATTGTTCCCCAATAGTACTCTGTGTAACATTTAAAGGACATTCTTTCTGTCTCTACTGGAGTCCCTCTCTCTAAAGAAAAACAGTCAAATCAAAAAGTTGACTTGCTCCTGGGATTCTAGAGAGGTTAAATGCCCAAGGAAATCCCAGTTGTGTTTGGATTGTAATAAGGAGCTCGATTTGGCACATAAAAACTGTGAGGGTCCAGTGAGTCCAAGGGCCTGCCCCAGGTCTCTACTAATGTAGAGGAAGGGAAAAGAATTGTTCACCCACTGACAGGCTCATGGCCAAGGCTTCTCCAGCAAAAGACAGATTAAGAAGAAAAAAAAGCATACAAATTTAATATTAAATTTTACATGATACAAGATTCTTCAGATATTAAGACTTAAAGCAGGGGGAGGCCCATGTATATTTATACTTAGGAGTGGATGATGATGGAGAAGGGTTGGAAAGGGGTTGGTCTAAGGGAACAAACTGGGGGTCTCTTCTTGCTGTGTGTCCCTGTGTCTTCAGACAGAAGGATGTTCCTTTCCTTCTGGCATGGGGCAGGGACACCTCTCAGATGAGCGTTGTAACCTGCTCAGGGCAGAAGGGCAACGGAGCTGAGAGGAGCGTTCCTCCTTCCATTTCCTTCTCAAACGCCCAGGGGCCACAGCAGAGATGGCCTGTCCTGAACTCTCACCAACTTGAAAAAGTGAACGAAATCCTTGAACTTAGTCATACATAGAGGATGTGGGAAGCAGGCTGTGCCCTGCTCGAGTGACGTCAGATGGAGACAGCAGTTATGCCTCACTCTGAGAGTCCATTTTGTAAAGCAGTAGCTTGCCATGAGTTACCCATGTTGTCCTGGGAGTGAGTAGAAGGACTCCAAGCCTTGCTTGGTCCAGTCCCCACCCCCACCTGTACAGCATGACCACAGACACACACTTGTACATAACTCCTCCTCCTCCTTCTCCTCCTCCTCCTCCTCCTCCTCCTCCTCCTCCTCCTCCTCCTCCTCCTCCTCCTCCTTCTTTTTGCAGTACTGGGGATGGAACCCAGGGGCATTCTACCTCCAGGTTACACCTCCAGCCCTATTTTTTTTATTCTTTATTTTGAAACAAGTTCTCACTAAGTAGCTGAGGCTGGCCACGAACCAGGATGCTCCTGTCTCAGCCTCCCAAATGCTGGGATTACAAGCGTGCGCCACCACACCCAACTCATACATAACTTCTTATGCCAAGTTTATCAAAGGAAATCAGGAGTGCCTGGACATGTGGACATCTCAAAGCATTTCGGGAACACCAGACTTGTTATTAGCCGTCTCCCCAGACGTGGCCCCTCACCTTAGGTCCATAAAGAAAGGGACATCCCCCCAGGTTGGAACCTGACCTCACCACCTGGTCAGACATCCCGAGCCTTGCCCAGGAACGTCACCGAGTGACAGACCTCCTATTCTCTGTTCCTGTGTTTCTTCTCAGCGCAGTTTCTCCTCCCTGAGGACAATGTGAGCCTGCCCACTCTGAGCTGACACCTCAAGCTGAGACTCTGAAACTGCCACCCACCCAGACCCTCTCCTTGGCACCTCTGCGGAACTGTTAAAACTCTTACCTGGCCACCTACGGTAACTCTGCATCTGTGCCTGCTCTCTGCCCTCTCCAGGCAACACCTTCTGAACCTCTGCCGACACCTTATCCATCTCTTACCTTTCCATAACCTCTACATATCGTTGTGCAAAGGGGGATTCATGGTTTAAGTATTATAAATATTAGAAATCAAGGTTGGAATAAAAGAACTCAGGATCGCTCACCTGGGATGACTGCCAGATGGCCAGTAAGTACTCAGTGAAGAGCAACCGATGGAAGTGATGTCTCTGGTTCTACTGTCATTCAGTAAACTGGCAATGTGGAAAGATGCAAACAGGTTTGGCCCTGTTTGTTTGTTTGTTTGTTTGTTTGTTTGTTTTGGTATTGGAGATAAAACCCAGGGGCACTTTACCTCCAAGCTACACCTCCAGTCCTATATTTTAGTCTTTTTCATTTTTAAACAGTGTCTCACTAAGTTACTGTGCACTTCTGGCCTCCCTCAAATCTCCAATCCTCCTGTCTCAGTCTCCCCAGTACCTTCTGAGTCTTAAATAATAACTGCTTAGAGTTATTTTACTTTGCAAAGTTTGCTGGTCATCTTGTGGTTTGTGGTTTGTATTAGGCTCACAACTTTTACAGCACAGGATCTACTCTTTTTGTGTCTTAGAGCTCCTTGGCTTGGCTTGGGGGCCAAGAATAGAAGGTTTGCTACCCAGAGAGAGGGTGCTTGGACCAAGCACAAGGGAGCTGACCTCCATCTCCTCCTCCCTGCAGATGCCTTCTTATCTTGGTGCCAGTCTAATTCTGATTTCCTGGAGGAAAGGGACTCAGCATAGAACCGTCATCTTATAGGTAAAATGGAACCAAGAAAATAAAGTGCTCATTTGCCTAAAACCTATACTCCCTCCCCCAACCCAGCCAGCACTAGGGATCAAACCCAGAACCTTTCACCTATGAGATATTTTATGGTGTCATAGGAGAAGAGATGTCTCTAGAGAAGAGACCCGAGGAGCTCCAGGAGAGAAGAAGAAGGGGAACCTAAAACTCAGAAAGGTGCAATCTCCTTTGTGAGTTGTTCTTCTTCACCTGCCCGTTAAATCATTCTATAAAGCTAGAAAACACTATGAGTAGAGGAATAAAACAATAGGTACAAGGGGCAGGGTAAAAGATTAGAAGACTGACCAGAGAGCAGAAAAGAAACCTGCCCACCTTGTGGCAGCAGGCACTGCAGCGGCACCGTCTTGCCTCACAGCACCTGACTCCAGAGACAAACAGGAAAACAGCCAAGGACCTGAAGTGAGCGGCTGCGAACCACTGGGGTTGTGAGCCACCAGTTCTTCCTGTGCAAACCCCAGCTACAACTTCTGGCACTAGCAGCCAAGCTCACCATGTCCTCCAGGGATCCAGAGCAGAGCTCAACACCAGAAAAGAAACCTGCCTGCCTCGTACCAGCGGGCACCACAGCAACACCATCTTGCCTCACTGCACCTGATTCCAGGGACAATCAGGAAAACATCCAAGGACCTGAAGTGAGCAGCTGCAAAACATTGGGATTGTAATTCATCAGTTCCTCCTGTGTGAACATCAGCTACAACTTGCAGCAGCTGCAGCTGAGTTCACCAAGCCCTCCAGAGATTCAGACCAGTGCACAACAACATCCAACACCATAAGCAAAGCCATGGTCCCTGCAAGAGAACACCCAGCGCTGCATCCCCAGGGACTCATGCAGTTGCAATAAATGTCCTGGGTCTGAGACCTGCAGTTCAACCTGGCAAAGGAGGGGGTAGAGTCTACAACTTGCAGCAGTGGTGGCTGAGCTTACCACACCCTCCAGAGATCTGGAGTGGCACTCAGTACCACTGTAAGTGAAGCCATGGTTCCCATAGGAGAACACCCAGCTCAGTGCCCTCAGAGACTCAACACAGCTGCAATAAACTACCTGGGTATGAGACTTTGCAGTTCAACCTGAAGAAGGTAGGGATGGAGTCTGCTGTTGGACATAGCAGAGGCTCAGACAGACTCATGCTCTGATCACAGGAAAGTGTTGTGGGAAACCTATACTTAACACTAGACCCAACGAGTAGGATCTCCAGGATCACCACAGACCACCCAATTGTGGCGAACAGGGAGAAGTCAGACCAGTGGAGCCCTAGCTGTGGAGAACAGAGAATCTTACATTGAGTTTGGTCTCAGAGGCAGGGAAAGACTGAGACTCCAAATCTGTGGAAAGCGTAGAGGGTGACCTGCACTTAACACTAGACCCAGACCCATTGATACTGGCCATCTGCATAGACTGAGAAAGACTCAGAGAACCAGGCTTGTAGCAGGAAAGGTGCCGATGGCACTCAGTATCTGCACAGAGAGAGACTGCAGAGGCCCTGTCTATTGAATAGTTATTTGTAGAGTTGCATTAATTTGTTGTTGGGGTTATTTTGGTGTTTTGTTCTTGTTTTGTTTTGTGTTGTGTGTGTATGTATGCCTGTTTTTTAACCCTCTTCCCAAACCCTCTGCCAAGTGTCTTCCCTTGTACATACCTACTCTCTTCTCTCTATCCCTTTTCTTTTTTTCTTTTTTCCTCTCTTCTTCTCTCTTCTTTGTCTTGTATTAAATCCACTTCATATCACTATACTAAATACTCTACAGTGGTTACTGCGATTAGTAACCACTTCTCACTTTTCAAGAGAAAGGAGTGGGTGTGCTGGGTTTCACAGTATAGGCTGGGCAGGGTTGGGCAGAGCCCTGGGCTCCGCAGAGAGGGGCCACGAGCAGGACCCTGGACGCACCATGTAGAATAATACTACGTTTTCACTGTCTCTGATCTCTATACCACCTAACCAAACTCATACTCTCATTCTGTTTGATCCTATCTGAGGCTTTACTCTATTCTTCCATTTATGACTTCACTTCCCTCCTCACTCAACCTTCACTGTTGAGCACAATACAGCTTGCCCTTGGATATACCAGCTGACACCTAGAGACAAAGAAATCTATCAAAAGCAACAAATACAAACTTCTGAAACCATGACAAGGAGGAATAACAAAAAAGCAGTGAGTTCTCAAAACCCCACAAAACAAAGCCTGACAACACAGAATCACAGATATCTCAAGAAGGTCAAATCAGGAATGTAACTGTAGAAATAATACAGGACTTCCAAAAACAATTTAGAGAGTCTGAAAGAAATAAAGGATGCAACTTCCTTCTAACTTCTCACCTCAACTGCCCCTGTCCTCTTTGTGGGGGAGCCCAGAAAGTTTGGGCTCAGCTGGCCTTCCGCAGTGCTGCACAGAAGATTATGATCTGGGGACAATGTTTATTTACATTGCAAAGGAATCTGGCAAAAGATTGAGAAATACTTCCGACATTAATTACAATAAATTATCAGATTACATGGATTAAACATCTCTTAGCGTTGGGTCAGATTACCCTCTGGTCATTCTTTTGAATATGTAAATGTCTCATAAGTGAAGGACAAGGACCTAGGATGTCATTGTGATTGAAATCGCAAGTGCTGACTCAGCTCCCTGGTCTCTCCCCCTCCCCCATGGCTCGGCCCCTTCTAGTTACTCTCTGTCCCTTCACAGGATTAATTTTAACACAACTTTGGGCTGCGCTCCCAGCTCCCATGTCAGAGCCTCAGAGCCTTATGGAAAAGTGTCAAATGACCACGGAAACTAATTGTTGTGGGGTTTTGAGAACTCACTGTAAGTGATCTATGGTCTTGACCTGGCCTTATCTGATGGTTTCCTGCAAGTAACTCCTAATAAAATTCAACATCACCCTTGGCACATGCGGCTCTCCTTGCCTCTCACCTGGAGCCTCAAGACCGGGTGTCTGGACATGGACCGTGTCCATGAGTCAAATCTAGGTGCAAGAGTTCCTAAATTCCTTAATGAGAGGCAGCCAGGACCATCTCTGGCCCCTGGAAGAGGAGGGAGGGCTGACAACCATAGTCATTTTTTAACTCGCCCACTCCCACGGCCTTCCGGTGAGTAACAGAAGACCTGACGGCAGAGACATGGCCTCAGCTCCCTGGCTCGTTCATCCTGGATTCTGGCTGCTGCTGAGGCCGTCCCTACACTACTCTGAACCCATTCACTGAGGATGTGGCCTCGGGCTTCAGCAGCCCAGACATAGCAGAGCACCTCTGAGCCTGGCAAGACGGTTGGAGGGGTCAGTGGACCTCTTCTCCACTAGTTCCAACCAGAAGTGCAAAGAAGGGAAAAACAGCCATGGGTCACTGCCTACGGACGACGCTCTCACAGTCACTGACCACTCCATGGAGGTTGAGGAGGATGGAGCAAGCTAGATTAACCTTGTGGTGTTCTAATTTGTAGATGTTTCAGCAGGCCGCCTCCTCTGCTGGGAAACATCATAAAGCCCAGACGACCCTTCTGTCTGGCCATCCTAAAGAGACATCCTTGACCACAGCCAGAAATATCTAGAACAAAACAGACAACTGCACGACAAGACCCCCACCTGCACTTGCGCTAGCGGACAGGCCAGTCTCTCCTCGCAAATGCACGAAGGGGAAGGACACTTCAGGGTTGGGAGGCAAAAATGCCAGGTCGGCATAAATACTTTGAAAAGGAAGAATTTCGAAATCTGGGGGAAATCCCAGCGAGCGGCCACAGCATGCCTCCCAAGAGCAAGCACTCATCTGCGGAGCCCAGCGGTTAGAACTTGCGGAGCACTCTGAGCTGGACCGGGGCGTTGACGGAGAGCCTGGCGCTCACTGAGCCGCCGGGTGCCCCCAAGGCGTGTGCACTCCGAGGCCAGCCCTGTGGGTGAGATATGAAAATATTAATTTCCTGGACACTTCTTGCACTAGAGAAAGATCAACAGGCTGCGATGTGTGGAGGGACTCGGATTTCTCCCTGTGGGAGACAGAGGAAGGATTGTTTGTGGTGCTGATGTGAAGCGCACTCCTAGAGGATGATGTTACTATCGGTACAACACTGCAGCCCAGGAGCCTGCCCGGGGCACTTCCGGGCAGCAGCAGGACCTTCCTCCGCTGCAGAGATGCACAGTTTGAAGTTGACTTGACCAAAGAAGTCCGACTTGAAGGCTGCTCCCTCTCTAACGTAAATTAACTCACCTTTGACTCTTGAGCGAGAGTTGTGCTCAGCTGTCCGTGGCTGCTCTCAGCAACATTTAGGCGGCGCAGTGGACACAAAAAGACCTCCGGCCTCCAGGAACCATGCCGACCGTGGATGACATTCTAGAGCATATAGGGGAATTCCACCTTTTCCAGAAACAAACCTTTTTCCTTTTATCTCTGTTCTCAGCTGCCTTCACCCCCATCTACGTGGGCATCGTGTTTCTGGGCTTCCCTGCTGACCACCGCTGCCGCAGCCCCGGGGTGGCCGAGCTGAGCCAGCGATGCGGCTGGAGCCTGGCAGAGGAGCTGAACTACACAGTGCCCGGCCAGGGGGCGGCGGGGGAGGACTTCCTCCGCCAGTGCATGCAGTACGAGGTGGACTGGAACCAGAGCGCCCTCGCCTGTGTGGACCCCCTGGCCAGCCTGGCTGCCAACAGGAGCGGCCTGCCGCTGCGCCCCTGCCAGCACGGCTGGGTGTACGACACGCCCGGCTCCTCTATCGTCACGGAGGTAAGTGAGCTCGCGACTCAGAACGTGAACAGCAAATCTTAACTTTTCTAGAGGAGCATCCAGAAAAGACCTGCTTCTGACAGCTGTGCCCAGCATGCTCTTTGAACTCGGGCATCTCAAACGATCCTCGTGTCTCGGGTGAAAACATGCGGCTCCTCTTTTGTCTGGAGTGGGAGTGGGGAAGTGAAAACTTCCTCAAATACAGACAATAATGATTTAGCTTCTGCAAGTCTCAGCAGTAAGAAACAAGCACCAATACATCAGAGCGGTGCAGGAAAGGGGATCTCCTCAAGCTTCCTCTCTTTCGGGAAGTCCACCGCTCCCTCTCCTCGGCCACCTTCTGAGGGATACCTGAAAGCACGGCGTCTTCATGGCACCATGACTAAGAGTGCAATAGGTGTGCTTTTATCCTTCCTTCCTTCCTTCCTTGTTTCCTTCCTTCCTTCCTTCCTTCCTTCCTTCTGCTCTTTTAATTTTAATTTTTACTTTTTGGCTGTGGGGATTGAACACAGGTGTATTCTACCTCCCAGATATAGTCTCAGCCCTTTTTATTTTTTATTTTGAAACAAGATCTTAATAGGTCACTCCGTCTGTCCTCCAACCTGTAATCCTCCTGTCTCGGCCTCCTAGTACTAGGATTGCAGGTGTATACCACTATGCCTGGCTGCTTTTTTTTTTTTTTTTTTTGGTGGCTATTTTTTCTCTTTAATTTTTTTCAAAGTGCCCACACAAAACCATTTCCGCTGGAGATCATGCTATGGCACAATTATTTGTATTTAAAAGCACAATCATGCTGGGCGTGGTGGTGCACACTTGTAATCCCAGTATTCGGGAGCCTTAGACTGGAGGATCGCGGTTCACAGACAGCCTCAGCTACTTAGTGAGGTCCTGTGCAACTTAGTGAGACCCTGCCTCAAAATAAAGTATAAAAAATAGGGCAGGGGTATAGCTCAGAGGTTGAGTGCCTGAGTGCCCCTCAGTTCCATCCCCAGACTCACACACACACACACACACACACACACACACACACACAGCACAGTCATTGCAAAATCTAAATTTGAAGCCTGGTTCCAATAAGAGCAAAGAAGCCATTGCTGGGGCACTGCAGCATGGGGGAAGGAAATTACCCTGCAAGCCCAGGGAAGGCCAGCGCCCAGCCTGGTTTGCAAGGACCACACTCACAAGTAGTGTGAATGTATCCCGACGGGACGGACGTTAGATAGAGGGACCTAAGTTGAAGGAGGTGGAGTGAGACACTTCCTGCAGGTGGCAGCTGGCAGACTTCACACCATACAACTCCTACACACTCCACCGGAGGCTGATCTCATCCCCCGGGCAGTGATGAGGAGACAGGCCCGGAGCCAAGTTGTGCACGACAGCAGAGTTAGCGCTAAAACACAGACCTCTGGATTCCTGCACCCGCTCACCCCACCACCTGCCTCTTACTCCAAATGAGAGCTGTCACCGGACTCTCCAGATCCCTCTATTAACCAGACAGATAAGAGATGCCCGATGGCCTGGCTTCCCCCTGGCAGCTTATGAATCCCATCCGCACACCTGTTCACTTCTGTGTATTCAAATAAGAAAGAAAAGGGAAAACGGGTTTGCCTCTGAGTGGAGTGCTCACTTTCAGCGCGGCAGCCCCACGCCAGCATAGCCAGATGACATACCGCAGCGAGGAATGCTAAGTGGATTTGGGGGCAAATCTCCTGGTGGTGTAAAGAAAGTCAACAAGGTCAAGAAACACTTGGGCCCTTGCCATGCGGTGTGTTTAACGAGCTCCCTGGCGGCGCATCTACAGGATTCTAACGGGTTTGTTCTGTTTTCTTTCCCTCCTGCTCGGAACACGTCTCACATCTGAACAGTTTAACCTCGTGTGTGCCGACTCCTGGCTGCTGGACCTCTTTCAGTCGGCAGTGAACGTGGGGTTTTTTATCGGTGCTTTGGGTATTGGCTACCTAGCGGACAGGTAGGTGAAGCCTGTGGTGGGAATTCATATCCACAGACAGCACCCGCCCATGGATGTCACGCAGGGCACTCTCCCCAAACACACAGACGGCTCGCTCCCTCCTGCCTCTGGGTCGGTTGTGTCGACAATCTTACATTTCTTCTCTGTGCTATTTGACATCCATGACTCATGTCTGTTTTTTCAAATCTTCTGGGCTCTGAGAGGGATGTTTCAACACTGGGCAGTACCTTTTTCTTGCAAGCTATGCAGCAATTTAGGGCTGGAAGGGAGAGTAACCAATGATTTAATCCCTCTCGTGATTCTCAGTTCATCCTGTGGCCTCCGCAGTCCCCACCTGGTCATGAGCCTCAGGGCCCATGAGGTCGGTGGCACCCTCGGGGGCCTCTCCTACGCCAGGAGCCACAGCAGCAGGGCCGCTGTGCGCCTTCCTCACTTCCTGTCAGACCGCACGATTCCTTACCGTGGTCCCGGGGCCAGATGGGGCTACACCTTTGGAGCCAAGATGTGGCTCATCTCACGAAAGTGGAGTGGGATCTGTCTGCACCGAGAGAGCTGTTCACAGGTCCACCAAGTCTCTGTCCCTGGGGACGGGTAAGGGATGGCCTCTCACCGCAAAGGGCCCGCAGGGGAGTCTGGGTCTCCCTGACTCCACACGCACATGCACGACCAGTCTACCCTGTGCCTCTTACTCACCCATCATTTTGGAATCCCACGCTGTCTGTGCTGAGATTTCTTGTAGTATGCGTCTCTGCTCTGCTGATGACCAACTGGTCTTCAAAAGGGAAAAGAGTCATTTGCTTTATTCTTGATAAGCTCTTTAAATAGCGCGGCTAGCAGCCCACTGTCTAAAACCCATAATACCAAGGAGGTGCTGACTGTTCTCCAGGGCCAGGCACAGAACTCCGCATTTTGGACAGTATCATCCATTTTATTATTTTATTTTACTCGATGGTAAATGGGGTTAAATCCACAGGCATTTTAGCTCTGAGCTATACTTCCAGCCTTCTTTCTTTTGAAACAGGGTCTCACTAAATTGCCAAGGCTGGCCTCAAAAGTGCGATCCTCTTGTCTCGGTCTCCCAGGTATGGGGATTACAGGTCAGTGCTTCTGGCTACAGTATCACTCTCTTTAATCAGCACTCACCTAGGGAGATAGTGACATATAACTAGATATTATTATATGAAATATATACATACATAATATGTCTGTGTATAAAATAGGAATATAGGTTTGACTCCGAAGTAAATGATACACTGTATCCATGACCCTCCCTTGACCTCCGAACTCAATCTATGAAATAGACCAGACCTGTGAGTTTAGTGGGCAATGTTCAGGAGAGTATCTTCTCCGATTATACGATTTTTCAGGCTGGATTAAAGCTTGTAGATGCATTAAAGATGCCTTTACGAGGGCCTGGGGCCCGCGTGGCAGTGGGAAGCATGGACGCGAAGGCGCGGGTCCAAATGCCAGCTCCTCTGTGAAGAGAAGGGCTGTTCGTTCTTATTTTTATTACCCCAGAACTGAGGACAGCTGTTTGGAGACAGCCCATTCAGTCGAGACAGACGCATTGAAGAGGGAGGTCCAGGGTCCAGCCCTGCTGCCCGGGGCTGCTGGCCCACCCAGCAGCTCTTCAGTGTTTTGAGGTGCAGACTCCGACACCCAGCTCACTGGGAAGCAGGTGGACCAGAGGCATGGCCTCCCCCAGCAGGTGCAGAGATGAGTTAATCATTCCCACCCACTCGACCTGCAGGAGGCCGACTGCAGCCCTGGGACCGCGCATTCCTGGACTGCATTCCCCTCAGTGGCTTGGTCCCTTAGAGGACCTCACCCTCTGTTTCTAGGGTGGAAATCTCTGGACAGCTGAATGCCCACTGCTCCTCCCCAAAGGCGGGGTACCTGCCCCTTTTTCTTAAGCTGTCCATAGACAACCCCCACAGGTTCCACCACAACAAAATAAGCAATTTCTCTTTCGCATACTTCGTGCCTACAACTTTCAGAATTTATACAATGGGACAAGAATCTCATGGAAATCTAATTTTACCCACAGATCAAATGATCATTAAATAAGATATATTGTCATCTATGAAAATAAGTTTAAATATGCCCTAATAGCTAATTAGGGTTAAGAAAGCCAAAAGACATGATTAAAAGGATATAAGTAAAAGTATTCAAAAGAAGCTGGGCGTGGTGGCGCATGCCTGTAATCACTGTACTTGGGAGGCTGAGACAGGAGGATTGCAGGTTCTAGGCCAGCCTCAGCAAGTAGTGAGACTCTCATCAATCTAGTGAGACCCTGTTTTCTAATAGGAAATAAAATCAAGCTGGGAGTATACCTCAAAGGTAGAATGCCTCTGGTTCAATCTCCAGTACCACACACACATAAAAGAAGAATATTCAATATTCAAGAGAGAGAGAGAGAGAGAGAGAGAGAGAGAAAGTAATAAAGGAAGGAAGGAAGGAAGGGAGGGAGGGAGGAAGGAAGGAAGGAAGGAAGGAAGGAAGGAAGGAAATGAGAAGGAAGGATGCTAAAAATAAGTCTTAAGCCGGGCATGGTGGCACACGCTTGTAATCCCAGTGCTTGGGAGGCTGAGACAGGAGGATCACACAGGTTCGAAGCCAGCCTCAGATATTTAGTGAGGCTCTCAGCAACTTAATGAGAGGTAGAAGGCCCTTGGGTTCCATTCCCCATACCACCAGAAAAAAAAAAAAAGTCTTAGAGCAAGTCAGTTTTTCAAGGCTCAGCTTTGCAAAAGAATGGAAGGAATATGTTAGAGAATTTGAAAAAAAAAAATCTTTTCTAAGATGTCTAATCTATTTCTTCACCCACCCTCTCAAGGAAGCATTTTCAGTGCCACTGACATACCAAAAAGAAAATCTCTCATCAATCCTGGGACTTTTGCTCCAGTGATAAGAAATATTAAGTGAATATTCAGCAGCAGCTTCCAGATGGTCAGCAATCGACTCTCTGGGGCTGGCTACAAACATGCCCAATGCATAGGACGTCCACCGCACCACACAGGTGCAATGCATGCAGATACCCTCTAAGCAGATGGCCAAATGGAGTCAGACAATAAGGGAGCAATATGTTTTATGTGTCTATTACACTTTAAAGAAAATGTAACTTAATAAGTGTGTAAAATTTGATTTAACGGTGGCTGTGTTGAACAACCGAATCAGTTCTCAGAGGCCAGCACCCTGCGGTCTCTATGTCCTGAAGGAACCAAGCAGATGCAAAAGCAAAGTCCCAGGCGGGTGCTGTCAAGTGTGTCCAGCCATGAGGGTTCTTCCAAAACATGTTCCACCAAATACAACGTGCAAGTCATTTTAGGGAAATTATCATTGGCGTGTGTGTGTGTGTGTGTGTGTGTGTGTGTGTGTGTGTTATTTACTGAGGATTAAACCCATGAGCTTTCTACCTATGAGATACACCCCCAGCCCCTTTTTAAATTTTTTTGTTTTGAAACAGCATCTCATTAGGGTACTGAGTCTCTCTGTGTTACCGAGGCTGGTCTCAAACCTGTAATCCTCCTTTCTCAGCCTCCCAAGTACTGGGATTATCACCACACCTGGCTCTCCACAGATTTTAAAATAGATTTTATTATCTATAATTTATGGAGGAGGAAACTGAGGTGCAATGAAGTCAAAGCGTTCTTCCCCAGACGTTAATGTGCCTAGAAATCACCAGAGAATGCTAGAAATCAGGCTCTGGTCCAGTGGCCCTAGGTGGCCTGAGAATCCGCATCTTTAGCCAGCCTCTAAAAGATGCTGGCCCCTGTCTACATCCTGAGAAGCAGGCAGCTAAAAAGATTTACTTAGCTAGCAGTGCTGGGCATGACTCCTTCTCTCCTGTTTTTTGTTTTTTGTTGTTTTGTATGGGGGGTTTATGAAAACATTTAATGATTCTGTTGAAGGGGAGGTCTCAAACCACTATCTCAGATCTTCAAAATTTCTTCTAGCTATGCCTGTGTTTTAAAAGACTATATTTAGTTAATTAGGTTATGCTTAATTGGAATATATTCCCCAGTGGATTTTCTCAACACGGTGGATAGGGTTTTCTCGCTGTGAGTCTCAAATGATAAATAGTCCCTCTCCTCTTATCCTAAAGATTTTGTCCCTCTACAGATCAGCAGGGTGGTGTTTTATTGTGCTCCTGAGTTATCCATGGATGTTCGAGAATGACCACTTGACCAAGCACCGACAGAGTGTAAACTCAGTGTAAAGAAAAGGTTTAAGGGAGGAGAATATGGGAAGAAAAGCTGAAAGCTAAGTGAGATGTGATTTGAGAAGGCTTTAAAGACCAAGGAGTTATATCTTTACAGTGGAGAGCCATGGAAAATGAAGAAATAATGTGGTCCGACAGTTTGAAGAAGGGCTGATGTTTGCTACTAGTAAGATTGCTTGAACTTTAAATTTCAGAGTTAAAACATTAACCCTCTAAAATAATTATTAAGGATGTAGTGGATTATTTTCAAGTGGTTAGTTACTATTTGAAGTAGTCAGTATCTGAAGTAGTCACTAGAACATAGTTGCCCATTAACCAAGCAGCAGTTACAAAATATAATTTCTGCAGTTATGGAAAGTGCAATCCCAAAGGCAAAAAAAAATACTGATTCAGGTGGACGTGCATAAATACAAATCAGTAATAACCTGTTTTCTATTAAAAAAAAAAACTCTTTTTTGTGTGTGGTCCTGGGGATGGAACCCAAGGGTCTCTACCTCCGGGCTACACCCTTGACCTATTTTATACTTTAATTTTGAAACAGGGTCTCACTAAATTGCTGAGAGCCTCACTAAGTAGCTGAGGCTGGCTTCGAACCTGTGCGATCCTCCTGTCTCAGCCTCCCAAACACCAGAATTACAAGCGTGCGCCACCACCCCCGGCTTATGAAAAACTTAAGTAGCCACTACCAGTGAATGAAGCTGTCTTTTTTAATGCAACAAGAAGGACATGATAGAACTGTGACTGGCCCAGGTCACCACCCCCGGCTTATGAAAAACTTAAGTAGCCACTACCAGTGAATGAAGCTGTCTTTTTTAATGCAACAAGAAGGACATGATAGAACTGTGACTGGCCCAGGTCACCACCCCCGGCTTATGAAAAACTTAAGTAGCCACTACCAGTGAATGAAGCTGTCTTTTTTAATGCAACAAGAAGGACATGATAGAACTGTGACTGGCCCAGGTCACCTCCCTGAGAGCCAGCAAGTCCATTTTCTGTGCCGATGATGCAGCACCTGATGCTGAGCAACTTGACAGAGAAGCTGAGTGAGCTCACGGCTCCGGAGGTCCCGGGGCACGGCACCAGCGTCGGCTCGGCTCTGGCGAGGCCTTCAGATTAGGTGGCATCACAGTGGCGGAAGCATGTGTAAGAGGGAGCCATCGCACACAAGACAGGAAGCCCGGGCGTGAGTGATTCATGGATCGGCCCACGCGTGTAACGACGTGTGCTCTCACGAACACTGACTCAGGATTCCATGAGAACTGCCTTAATCCCTCTGCAGGTGGTGCCCCTCCGACCTTAGCCTCGTGGGTTTCACCACTCCCAACGCGTCACACTGGGGACCAGGTTTCCACACGTGAATCCTTAAAGACAACCCATCTCCAGTGCACAGCGTGAGCACTGGCAACAGAAGCTAGGAGGCCGGGAAGGCCACGGGCTTAACTTCAGCTCTATCTTCTCACTCTTTTCAGCTGGTCAAATAGGTCTTTTCTAAGTAAAGAAACTGAGTAAGTTTGGCTAGCTTGCCTGATGCTATGGTAAATGGTAAGACCATTATGAAACCCAGGTTGTCAATTCTCTTCTCTATGCTGTGCACTGGGACAACTCTCTGGGTCCTGAAACTGATGAAACCCGTCTCTCAAATAAGAAGTATGGAAACCATCTGATCTGTAACAGAGGCACGATGGAATGATAACATGCATGGCCCAAAGACAATTTCCATGAACACACAACAATCACAAAATCCCAAAGTGCCATTGAAAACAGATGGGGGTAAATACTGGACGCTGAATTTTGTTTTTCCCCAAAGCAAAAACTTTCCTGGGTGGGCTGTTGGTTGAGATTGTTAGTGTAGAGGCCCCAACTCACAGGATGACATAAGACCTAGCTAGACCCGTAGGGCATTCAGCTCTGGGTGGTCTGGAAGGTTGAACCCCTTCCCAGAACCACCCCCCACAGTGCGGGGCTGAGAAGGTGCTTCCACCCTGCGGTAGGCGGGCCTTGTTGTGGTTAAAATATATACATAGTACACTGATGAGAAATCCCAAATGGAACTGGATATCAACCCGTACCTCTGTAATTTAGACTGAACCTCTGATTTTGACTCTATTTTCACAACTTCCATACATTTTCTACAGCTTTCATGAATCAAATTTAATTCAATTCCCTCCTTTGTTTTGCTCCCTGCAGATTTGGCCGCAAGCTCTGCCTCTTGGTCACAATCCTTATCAATGCTGTATCGGGGGTTCTCGTGGCTGTCGCCCCCACCTACACGTGGACGCTGCTGTTCCGCCTGATCCAAGGGCTGGTCAGCAAATCTGGCTGGTTGATAAGCTACATTCTGAGTAAGAACGCTTGAGATGGCAGCTGTGAGCGCACAGGGCCTCAGCTGCCTATGCCAGGGGAGCCTGGGGTGGCTGGTGTATACAGACCCAGCCTCAAGACAGTGTTGAGGAACTTTTATCCTGTAGCAAAAGAATATTTTAATCATCCATCAACTCATTCTGCATTCCTCCCATAAAAGGAAAACAAAGGCAGAAACAGGGGTAAAGATCCTGCCACCCAGATTTCTATATAACCCTTTTGGAATTTATTATTTCTCTAGCCTGGAGTGTTACATAAAGAGGAAACCTGGCCTTCCAGGCCTACTCAGCTAGAAGGCTAGATGATGAGAGAAATGTTTGATGTGCAAAGGACTTCATTACTTTGCATGCATCCACTCTAGGAAGCCACAGTCATCCTCAATTTACACACAAGGAACCTGAGAATTCCAGTCCCATGGTACACCTGCTACCCTAAAAGCCATTTGTGGAATCAGGAATATAATTTACATCCTATTCATTAGTAGCCAGAGTTAGGATCAAGGCCTATGGAGTATAATTGAATTCTCATAGCCGGGCATATTTCTAGCAATATTAAAAAATCACCACCATAATTAAATCTTAGAAAATAATCTCATCATTACTTACCTTTAGACTACTTTCAGATAGCATCTCTACAAATAAAAATGGGCACTTTGAAATTAAAATAATAATAAGGCTGTCATTATACTTAGAAGCTAGAACATGTGTGCTTAGGAGGTTTCACCGGGTAAAGCCAATTTGAGAGATTCCGTGACAAGAAAACAAGGTGGTTCTTCCTACTATTCCTGCCGGGGCAGGTATCTAACGAGCGTTT
The DNA here is from genome assembly GCF_963383645.1 of Muscardinus avellanarius. Lineage (NCBI taxonomy): Eukaryota > Metazoa > Chordata > Mammalia > Rodentia > Gliridae > Muscardinus > Muscardinus avellanarius. The sequence goes on along the minus strand of NC_137794.1, from coordinate 111,059,356 downwards.
GGCCAGTGAAGGAGTTAATATATACAGCTATTCAACTGATAATTTGGTTTCTAGAACACACAATCTGTAGACATATATAGGCTTTGTATAAATGCCAGTGTCAGCAAGAGTTAACCTTAGCCTCCTCCCATGAGTTTCTTCTCCAGGCTCTGACGGTCTTTGATGTACCATCTTACTCCACCTCCTTTACCCCTCTCCCTTCAACTTCATCCACGGCCCAACCACTTAGAGAGACAGATGCTGGTAGTCACTGAACATCTGAGTCATCTTGCTTATTCTGTCTTAAAACACTTTGGATAATCTGCAGTGACTGATAGAAATATTTTACGGTACATTTCTGTTTGGTTTAAAATAGTTGAGGTTGTTACCATATTTGCCAAACATGTAAGGCAAATACTGTGACTTGTGGGACATCTGGAAATTCAGCATACAAAACCGGCTCTCCCTTAGGGCCTCGTATCTGTCACGATGGAGCTGGGGACAGGCAGAGGTCACTTGTCACACTGTGTGCAGTGAGCGTGTGCGGATAGGTCGGCTCTTGGAGAGTAAGAAGCCATGATTTGTAGCATTTTCCACTTTCCAAAGTGTGAAGAGTCCCACTCTGGCTGGTTTCAAGAGACCAATAGGTTTAAACCAGTCTGTGAAATTCCTGAAAATTTACACGTAAGTTATTGTAAGCCAGCCTAACTTATTACCGCTCATGGTGGGGGTTTCCAAGCCATTTACACAAATAAGCAGGATTGCAAAGAACATGCTTAACCCCAAAAGGGAACCGGCCATGTTCAGTTGTTCATTGATACAAAAATCATCTGCAATCTGGATCCAACGTCCGGTTCCTTTATTCAGCTCTTAGGTCATCACCACCTTATTATTCTAGTTCAGATTTTTGTATGTATCTGAAATACAGTTGCAGAACGCTTTTTATCAAGTTGGCAGGACTCAGCTTTATCCAATGCGGGATTAAATGATTTCTATGAATTAGGACAACAGCAATAATTACAACAAGATCAACCCCAACGGACATTTAAGATTGTTCAGAGAGCTGTATAGGAAATCCTCGAATTTGGCCTATGGTTTTGAGGTTTGAATTCCAGTTTCCTTATAGGTTAGACAGCCTGTGATGCTGAGAGCATTCACCATTTGGATTCTCTCCACAGTTACGGAATTTGTCGGGCTGAGCTATCGGCGAACGGTGGGGATTTTGTACCAAGTGTGCTTTACCGTGGGGCTGCTGGTGTTGACGGGGGTGGCCTACGCTCTCCCGCACTGGAGATGGCTGCAGCTCGCGGTCACTCTGCCCAACTTCTGCTTCCTGCTCTATTACTGGTAAGTCCATTTGGAACCAAATGGAGATACATTTAAATAATCTATTTTGTTAAGCTTACTTCTGAATTCTAAGGCTCTCTTCACCTTCGGGGCCTGTTTTGCATGAGGCCCAATGATACATTTCAGAGACAAAACTCAGACACTCCCTCTCGGGAAATCAAATATTCTTTCACTCAGAGTAAGAATTTTGTGATCTGGCCCTTACCTTTCACATTATTTATTTGGTGTTCAGCTTTCAGCAGCTATGGTGCAGTTTGGACTGTAGTGTAGACCTCTTGAAGAGGTCACAATATTATTGTTGCTGTCCTATTCCTCCTCAGTGGAAACTTTAGGATGGAGAAGGCAGAGTATAGCACTCAGATCACTACCTCCTTATACCCGTGCCCAAGACAGACATCCCCAATCAAGCCTCAGTCATTATCCCAAATACGGCCAACGTGGCACTCCAGGCAGACCATACCAATCAATCAGTTACCAAGGCAGAGAAGATATATTTGATAACCCTACCCATGGAAACACATGGAAAATGACCCAAACTATTAGAAACTCCTAATGTGAGATTAAGATAAAGCAGGGCAATGCAGGATTATCAGACCAAATCTCTCTCCCATGCAGCGAAAACTTATTTATTTTCTCCTGGATATATCCACTTGTTTTTCTCATAGTTGTCTTATCTAAGAATTGGACATCTCAGCCCTTCCCAGAAAGCCTGTTTCTCATCCAAAACTCAGTAAACCTCTGTCTCTTAGCTCAAGATGCCATTACCGCACACCAGGGACTTTCTTCCCACGGCTGTGGGGCTGGGGAGTCCAAGCTCAAAGCTGGCAGAGTCCTGGCCGGCTCCGAGCTTGCAGACAGCTGCCTTCCCTGTGCCATCACCTCACACAGCAGAGAGTGAGCAAGACAGCCGTGGTCTCTCTCTTCCCCTTCCTCTAAGGACAGGAATCCCATTCTAGGGGCCCCACCCGCAAAGCCTCGTCTAAACCCAATTGCCTCCCAGAGGCTCACCTCCACACGGCAGGGGCTGGAGGCTGCACTTGGTGGTCTGGAGAGAGGAGGCGCCCCGGATGCCCCGGAGTGCCAGCTCCTGTGTCTGCACGCTGGTGGGGAGTCCTTCAAAAGAGTAAGGACCCAGAGGAACAGCAGGTTGGAAGGAAGAGTTATGAGCCGGGCTTTGAACATCTGAGATGCTGGAAGGATGCCACGTGCAGATATCCAGGAGCCATGAGAGGAAGGGGCTGAGGCCAGGACCCACGAAACCACCAAGCTTTGAAAGCTGAGCGAAGACAAAGGAGCTGAGACCAAAGGAGAGTGAGGTGGCGCCATCGGAGAGGGGCCGCTGATGGCACAGAGGTGGCCTTGGGAGTCACAGGCCGGGGGCTCCAGTCAGTCCACCCCAGGCCTTCACTGCTCCCTTCCCAGGCCCTGCCAGTAAACCTCTGCAAGCACCATTTATTGGCACCAACTGTTTACTTGCTGTTATGTTACTTGACTGCATGGCACACAGGCAGCTCTGTGAGGTCAGGTGGTGCTGGGGCTGTGGTCCAGCTTCCTGGCCCAGGCTGGGGTTCCCATGGGAAGAGCCAGTGGAGGACCATCTAAGCTTTGCTTGAACATGAACTTATCCTATTACTGAGCAAGCTGCTTCTCTATAGCATGAACCCGAAGCTCATTTGGGCTTGAGCCAGAATTTCTACTCCTGTGATTTTTTTTTTTTTTTTTTTTGGTGGCACTGGGGTTCCTGGAAACCCTTCTACCTCCAGGCTACACTCCCAGACACCTGTGCGATCCTCCTGTCTCTGCCTCCCAAGCACGGGGATTACAAGCATGCGCCACCACACCCGGCTACTCCGGTGATTTTTACTCAGTGTTCCTGATTCTCAAAGAAAGAAAGAGAGGAAAGAAAAGAAAAAGAAAAAAATCTTTAATTTCTATTCTGTGCTCCGGTCTTATATGGGGAAGCTCTGAGCCCATCCAGGGTTCCAACCTTAGGCTGTCAGGGTTTCTATGTTCTGGGACCTGGTTTCTGACTCCCCACCTCCTTGGCTCAGGCAACAGTTGGCTGAGCTGGCCCTCGGCTCCCCGCAGGGCAGGCAACTGGACATGCTCATGGACAGCAGGTGGCTGCAATGTGAAGGCGTGAGCTGTGGGCTGGCTCCCTGAACAGCTGCACTCCTGGTCCTGACTCCAAGTCTTAACCCAGAACTTGCCTGGACTCCTCTTCCCGGGGGGTTTCCACAGAAACATCCATCCAGGTCCTGTCCCCACCTTTCAGAGCAACCTCTCTCCCAGGGCAGTGATCTCAACCAGGGCTGGCTCCCTTTACAGCATGTGGACCAGGAGCACAGCCCTCTCAGGCTTCTTCTCGCTGCTCTCCTCCTCCCCTCCTCCTCTTCCTCTTCCTCTTCCTCCTCCCCTCCTCCCCCTCCTCCTCTTCCTCCTCCTCCTCCTCTTCCTCCTCCCCTCCTTCTCCTCTTTCTTTCTCTTTCTCTTCCTTCTCCTCTTCCTCTTCCTCCTCCTCCGCCTCCTCCTCCTCCTCTCCTCCTCCTCAATCTGCTGCTCAGAGCTCCCAGACATGTCTGCTGCATCGAGTCCTGCTCAAGAACTTACAGTGGCTCCCTGAGACCCGCGTGATCAAGCTCAAATCATGCAGCCTGGCCCTTGAGCTTGCCACCATCTGACCTCAAATGCTTATCTCATTCTTTGAAAAATTGCCTCTCTCTCTCTCTCTCTCTCTCTCTCTCTCTCTCTCTCACACACACACACACACACACACACACACACACACACACACACACACTTGCTTTCCCCATGATGGTTTTCGCACTTTCACCTTTGCTCCTTGACCCCTTCTATCAGTTCTTGGGCTTTTACAAAGCCCAGGTGCTCCTGGCAGGCCTTTCCCTCCTTGCTGCAGACTAAGCAGGATATTCAGCTGCACCTCTGCTTCTTGAGAAATCCGTGAAGAGGGAGGAGCCCAAAGGCTTCCAGACAAGGCTGGTTCCAAGTCAGCATCTGCGGGAGGGCAGACCCTCAGCCCTGTCCGACCCTCACCTCCTCTGCAGACGCAGCTGAAGCTCACTGCAGCCTCGCAGACATCCCATCATGAATCGGGGAGGGGGTGCCCAGCAACATTTTCTCTCCACTGACATTGTGCCCTAGGTGCATACCAGAGTCTCCCAGGTGGCTAATCTCCCAGAACAAACATGCGAAAGCCATGAAGATCATTAAGCACATCGCAAAGAGAAATGGAAAGCCGCTGCCGGCCTCTCTTCAGGTGAGCCAAGGCTCAGGTACCCAGTCGGCTCAGAGACAAGGGCGGGTTGGGGAGACCGTGCGCTCTAGCGATTGAAACAAGGAGCTGGGACGCGCTGCCACCTTGCATGTTGGCTGCCTATCGGGAATAGAATATTTCATGCCAAGATTGTGATTCCCTAGGAAAACACTTTAAAACAGATTCAAGCACCAAACTCAAGGGGGACCAGCAATCCCTTCAAAGTTGCATGAAGAGCTTCTCTCTGGCGCAGCTGGAGGCTGCACTGGCCACTTGGCCCTTCATCCGTTGTCCTGTTTAACTTGCATGACTAGCAGCCCGGCTCAGATTTCCAGGTTCATGAAACAGTTCTTTGAATGCTATCAGTCTCTTAAAATATTAAGCATTTAGGATGGAAATTGTTTCAAAACATTTTAAGCAATTCCTTGCCTTCTAAAACTGAACCAAGTTACTGAGGTGTCCACCTGTTCTGTGTTAGCAAGAAAAGGGCATGTGAGTGTGTGTGTGTGTGTGTGTGTGTGTGTGTGTGTGTGTGTGCACGTGTGCCAGGAGGAAACAAAACAAATTTATGAACAAGAATAACCCCCTGGCTCCACAACCACAACCCAGGGACTCACTCTTGGCCGTGTTGGATGTCCGGCTGTCTCGGGGCTGTGCACCGGTTGCCATGGGAGACACCCGACTGGCAAGGGAGGCGAGTTCTGCCCTTAGTAGATCTCATCATCTTGAACCAAACCTTTTTGCCTGACAGGACCTAGAAAAGAGAAAATAAAGTATATAAGAAAACAATGAAGAAAATGAAGTATATTAGGATATCATGTTGAAATAAGAGAAAATCATTTCTGAAGGAGAACCTATAAGAATTTGAGATTTAGCCAGGTGAGGTGGCACACGCCTGTAATCCCAATACTTGGGAGGCTGAGATTGGAGGATTGCAGGCTTGAGGCCAGCCTCAGCAATTTAGCAAGATCCTGCTTCAAGACAAAAGATAAGAGCCGGGTGAGCTGGTGCATGCTTGCAACCCCAGCATTTGGGAGGCTGAGACAGGAGGATCATGGTTTAGCTACTTAGTGAGGCCCTTTGCAACTCAGTGAGACCCTGTTTCAAAATAAAGAATAAAAAATAGGGCTGGAGGGATTGCTCAGAGGTAGAATGCCCCTGGGTTCCATCCCTAGGACCTCAAAAAAAAAGTTACTTTAAACACATGCCATGAGCTATGTAAGTTCTCCGTCCTCCAGCTCCCTCCTCTGTGAAGTGGGGTGAAAACGTAGATCCTTTGATAGATGAAGTGTGGGAAGGGCTGAGCACAGGACAGGGCACCTGACGGGTTTAAAGTGCCGTTATCCCCGTGGGGGTTGGAGGCCACCACTTCATACACAAAGCCGCCCTCGTCCTTCTCTTCTTAGAGCCTGAGAGCAGACGAGGGCGCTGGAGAGGTCAGTCCTTCCTTTCTTGACTTGGTCAGAACCCCTCAGATAAGAAAACATACCCTGATCCTGATGTACAACTGGTAAGACATTTTGTTTTTGTTGTTTTCTTTAAAACCCCTCCAGGCTTACTCCATCACTATCACCCACGTTAAGGGAGGGAGGTTGGTGTGACCTGGGCTCACGGCTGTGAGGTTTCCCCCACGACATTTCCTGACAGATGCTGAAGTCGCCTTGGCCCTCAGCGGGGGCAGAGTGGGCCTCACGTTGGCTGCACACGCCAATCACCAGGAAGGTGACAAAACGCCAAGGCAGACAGACCCTCAACTCCAGAAACCAGGTTAACTGGTCTAGGGCACTGCCCAGTGGCCAGGATTTTTTAAATTCTCCAACATATAGCTCAACTTGAGAACTGCTGGCACAGATTAAGAGTAAGGTTATCTCTACAGCGGTCCAGGGCTGGAAAGGAAAGAGCCTTTGCTTTTTCTTATGTACCTGAAGAAAAAAACTAAACTACGCACAAGAATAATCTGCTGCTTCCAAATCCAGTACCCTGGGCTCCACAGTGCTGCTCATCCACACAGCTCGTCCTCAGAGCTGCCGGCGGCTCGCCCACATCCCCGTCCGGGGAGGCCTGCTTCTGCACAGTGAACACTGCTTCCCATGGCAGCCACCGGAGATTTGTCACCGTGCTGAGAGCAGAGCCATCACATGGAAAACGCAGCTTTGAGATTTGGCCTCTTTCTCCTTATTTCCTTTTTCAAATAATCGTGACTCTTTTTGAGCATCCTCGGATTTTCCATTACGTCTCAGGAGTGTTTTAGGTCAACAAAAGTGGAAACAGTGTCAACAGTGCTTGCATCAGGCCAGAAAGGAAGCCATCAGCATGGGAGGCTGTGCCCTTCCCGTCTCCCTCACTTATGAAGTCAGTTCTTTAGATCCCAACAGCTTTAGAATGTAACAAAGAGAAATGAGTCACAAGTACTAATAACTTGACATAACTGGGTTTTGTTCCCCCTACCCTGCTACTGAACTCAGGGGCACTCTACCTCTAAGCTGCACCCCCACCTAGAAAGAAAAGTAAAAGAAGAAAGAAAGAAAAGAAAGGAAAAAAAAGAAAGAAAGAAAGAAAGAAAGAAAGGGAGAGAGAGAAAAGAAAGGAAGGGAGAGAAAGAAGGAGGGAGGGAGGGAGGATTAAGAAAGAAACAGGGTTTGCTGAGACTGGCCTTAAAACTGTGATCCTCCCAAGGACCACATGTTCTCACTATCCCAAGTACTTGAATTGTACATGTGCACCACCATGCCTGGTTTGATATAGTCTTAATAGGTAAATTGTTTTGTTAGGATTATTGTTTTTTGGGTGTTTTTTTTTTGCAATGGAGTCTGAATCCAGAATACCTAAACGATACCCCCAGCCCTACTTATTTTTAATTTTGAAACAAGGTCTCGTTAAGTTGCTGAGTCTAGCCTAGAATCTGCAATCCTCCTGTCTCAGCCTCCCAAGTACTGAGATTATAGGCATGCATCACCACACCTGGCAAAGTAGGCTTTTAATTTAATTGGCCAGGTAATGCTATCCTGATTGCTTCTGAGTCCATGGTGTTCTAGGGCCCCAGCCAGCTACCCGAGTGGATCAGCTAATGTATAAGCCATGGAACAGAGGGGAAAGGTCACCTATCTCTCCTGCTAGTGGTATGTGTCTGGGACTCAGCTTGACCGTGGCTCTCCTCTTTGCTCAGGTTCACGAGCTCTGTTCTCTACCAGGGCCTCATCATGCACATGGGCCTCGCAGGCGACAACATCTACCTGGATTTCTTCTACTCGGCCCTGGTTGAGTTCCCAGCAGCCTTCATCATCATCCTCAGCATCGACCGTGTTGGTCGCCGTTATCCTTGGGCTGCATCAAATATTGTGGCAGGGTTGGCCTGTCTAGCTTCAGTGTTTATCCCTAATGGTAAGTTCAAACCAAGCTGGGGTCTTCTCCCCAAGGTCTTATGAGAGGACTGTGTGGCCCTGTGGTAGGAAAACCATGGAATTTATCATCTGGATCTATTTGGAAAGATAATGGTAATATCTGGGACCTTTCTGAGCAAGCCTATAGAGCTAACCTGCCCTTAAGAATAAGTACAGCCGGGTGTGGTGGCACACGCTTGTAATCCCCGCGCTTGGGAGGCGGAGACAGAAGGATCTTACAAGTTCGAAGCCAGCCGCGCTGGCTTAAGAGACCCTGTTTCCAAATTAAAAAAATATAAAATAGGTCTGGAAGTGTAGCCCGGAGGTAGAAGGGCTTCCAGGAACCCCAGTACCACAAGAAGAAGGAGGAGGAGGAGGAGGAGGAGGAGGAGGAGGAGGAGGAGGAGGAGGAGGAGGAGGAGGAGGAGGAGGAGAAGAAGAAGAAGAAGAAGAAGAAGAAGAAGAAGAAGAAGAAGAAGAAGAAGAAGAAGAAGAAGAAGAAAAGGAGAAGAACTGATACACACCTGTAATCCAAGTACTTGGGGGCTGAGGCAGAAGAATCACAGGTTCACGATCAGCCTCAGAAATATAGCAAGACTCTTAGCAACTTAGTGAGACCCTGATAAAATAATAAAAGGGCTTGGGGGATAGCTCTAGGTTCAGTCCTCGGTGGAGATGTCATGTGCAGTGTATAATTGTTTTTTCCCTACAGATCTACAATGGCTCAAAGTCACCGTGGCGTGTTTGGGTAGGATGGGGATCACAATGGCCTATGAAATGGTCTGCCTGGTCAATGCTGAGCTGTACCCCACGTTCATTAGGTGAGTGTGAAGTGGGGGTGGAGCCCTTGTTTTTGGCTAGAACACCACAGTGCAGGCAGAGACCGTGAGGTCTGGCCATGAGGTCATGCTGGAGTAGGACTGAAAACAAGGGAGCAAAGAAAGAGAGACATTCCCTAACCATTGTCTTGCCCCAAGATGACCTGGGCGCGAGACCCAACCAGCAGTTTACAAAACTACTCCTGTACTCCCACCACCACTTTCTGCCCCATAAAAAGCCCCTAGCCTGTAAGGAGGCAGGCTTCTGACTCTCATGGGCTCTCTCCCCAATCAGAGGCCTCCTTCCAGGTTTTATTCCTAAATAAAGCCTGTTCCCAGCCATCGGGCTGTGATTTCTCTGCCCCCATGTTCCCAGCAGAGACACCCTGTTTTCCAAAGCACAGTGCGAGGTAAGGGGAGTACACAGGTACCCACCAGGGCCCACAGCTCACACCCACGCCTGCAGGCTGGGTAAAGTCCAGCCCTGGTGAGGATGGGAGATGCCAAGGCAGGAGGGGTGACCAGGGGATGGGGAGGGAGTATGGGCAGCACAGACCAGTCCCTAGAGACAGCTCAGGGAGGAAGGTGATGGAAAGAGAAGGAAAATGGCTCCCAACCCAGCCTGCAAGTTTGTGTAAAACAAGAGCTACAGACTATGAATGGAATTGTGTGCGTATAGCATTTTTGTACATTGAAAATAATACATGCAGTTGGGTGTGGCGGCTCATACCTGTGATCCCAGATACTAGGGAGCAGAGGCAGGAGGATCACAAGTTCCAGGCCAGCTTGGGCAACTTGGCAAGACCCTGTCTCAAAATATAAATAAAATTAATTAAATAAATAAGATTGGAAATATAGCTCAGTGGTAAAGCATTCACCTAGCTGGCTCAGTCCCTAGTACCACAACAAAACAAAAAGAAAAGGAAAGAAAAAAAGAAAAAAAGGAGGGAGGGAAAAGAGGAAGGAAAGATGGAAGGAAGAAAGAAAAGAAGAAAGGGAGGGAGAGAGGAAGGGAGGGAGTAGCAAAGGAGCAAAGTCTTCCGGTCCTTGGACACTGTGCTTGGGAAGTACTTGTTTGGGGATTGGGTGGAGATGCTTGCTGTCCTGTGATAGGCCAAGAAGCTAATCAATCTCTGTGTTTCAGGAATCTCGGTGTCATGATCTGTTCCTCCATGTGTGACATCGGTGGCATCTTCACGCCTTTCCTCGTCTACCGCCTTACAGAGGTCTGGCTGGAGCTCCCGCTGGTGGTGTTCGGTGAGGAGCCACCATCGATGTCTTTCCAGGGACCTGCACTGCTCCACCTCATAACAGGCAGTGTAGCCACTAGGAACTACTAACTAGTAATAGTAATGTTGGTGCTAATTGTATCAGTCGTACCAAAAGTCACTACTGATACTCAAGTATGGGACACTTGCCTCCGAGGTATTAAATTGGAGAAAAGAGAGAGAAGGAACGTAGCTTCCTCGCAGCTCCTCTTACATGCGCTCCACCTCCTTCTACCCCTCTTCCAGTGTCAATCAAAGAATGAACTCTCCCTTCCTCTGTGCCCAGAAGACCTAAATACAGTCCCTTCACTTCATTACTTAAATGTAGTTAAAAATTTGCAATTTAAAAATGACAATTTTCAAAATTCAGACCAAAAAAAGCCATAATTAAGAAAATGTAGCATCTTAATGGATCTGGGTGTTGGTGTTGCACCCCTCTCCCCACTCCTTGGGGCAATTAGGCTTCAGGAGTGGGCCTGGCACAGTGTTTGTCCTTCCCTATGTGAATGTATAGGCACTGAGCTCTTCCTGGGCCTTCCCTCCCCTTCCTGCCTGCAGGGTAGACGGTCAAAAGACAAGTCTCTCAGATGCTGAACACGAAATCTAGAGGGGACGTGAGCCTGGGCACCTCTACTCATCGGCTGCCCGGTGCCTTTTCCCACAGCTTTAGACTTTGAGACAGATGCTCCCCTGCCTGTCCCCAGCCACCTGAGCTGCGAATCGGGTTTTAGATTTGTGCACGCAGTCACCTGCTCAGGTGAACTGGAACACCTCAGTGCACCCACTTCAGACTCTTTTCAGACCCACTCTGAACTGCCATAACTTGAATATCCACCTTTCTCAAGGGCCTGCAGGGCTGTCATACTTTGGGGGAGGAGAGGACAGGTTCCCTCGGAGGCACACAGGATCACACCCCCTGCAGCACCTGGCCCCCACCTTACCTGGCTCATCTCTCCCTTCTTCTCAAGAGATATGTGAGGAGGGGATTTTCCTCTACTGTGGATCTGTCAGCAAAGTTCCACACCCCTGATAGAGCTTGCCCTTGAAGCAGTCTCCACAGTCCAAACATAATGGCAAGATGGACAAAGTGGGTAGAACTCAGGCTCTTTGTCTGGAGACAACCATCATTTGCCCCAGCACTGCTGGCACTGCTGATACGTCCCCAGATCCCTCCCTCCCCCGACACAGCTGAGGGACCTGTCCCAGGACCCCTTTTCCTCTGGAGCAAGCACCCACTGCAGCCTCTGGATTCCTTCCTTCTGGGGGTTGGGCTCGAGATGCCTCAACCTCAGCTGCTCCCCTAGGTGGACAGTCGGTGGCTGGGGTCAGCAGGACATTTCTGGGGAACAAACAGATGCTCTGTGTTTCTCTAACCACTATTCAACAGAGCAATGCAAAGCCCAGCCCCAGGGCAACTGTGGTTGACCCTTGCTTCTGCGCTACCTTCCCCAGGAGAAGAGACGGGACTCTGGGACTCTAACTATATTTCTTTCTTTCTCTCCCTCCCTCTCTCTCTTTTTGACAGTTTTTACCATGTTGTCTAGGCTCCAACACTCCTGGGTTCAAGTGATTCTCCTGCCTCAGCCTCCCAAGGACCTCTCTCCCTCCCTCCCTTCCTTCCTTCCTTTCTTTTTTCCTTCTTTCTTTTCTTCCTCCCTTTTGTTCTTTTTATTTCTTCCTTCCTTCCTTCCTTTTGTTTTCTTCCTTGTTTCCTTCCTTCCATTTTAAATTTTAATGTATTCGTGCAGTGTTGAGTATCCAACTCAGGGCCTCCCACAGGATAGACAAGCACTCCACCACTGTGCCACACCCTGCAGCCCCTATGACTGCATTTGACATTCAACATTAACTCAAAAACAATCTCCATTTTACTTTGCCTAGTAGTTTTATCTTTTTTCTTCACCAGCTTTTAGTCTGGTAACTACTACGAAGCCTAAGTAGTGGTTTTTCATTTTAACCTCTTTCCCTCCGTTCTACACGCAGTACTAGTGTGCTAATTGTGGACTTGAGAGAGCTATAAAACAGTCGTCTAAAATAGGTAAGGAGTGTCTGGTTAATTAGGCTTGCCTTTGCAAATATAAGGTGCTAAATGGGTGATCATTTGACGACTCTATCATTCATCAGTGTTTCAGTCAGCATCCTCATTCAGACACAGCCATTGTGTCTAGATTCTTGACAGCACAACTTGGAATAAAAAAAGATTCTGGAAGGCTCACAGTTCTGGAGGTTACAGAGACTTCAGTCCAGGTCAGGCCAGGTCACAGTTGTGGAGCTCAGAGCATGGAGGTGGGAAGCAGAGCAAGGGACATCTCCAATTCCTAAGGCCACACCCACAGTGACCCAACTCCTCCAGCCACACCCTGCCTGCCCATAGTACCACCCAATAAACCCACTGAAATTATTAATTCATCAATGAACTTATTCACTGATGAGATTAGGACCTCATGATTCAGTTACTTTACCTCTGAACATTTTTTTCATTGCCAATACACGAACTTTTCCAGGGTACAGACTATATCCGAACCATAACAATCATAATCCACTCTCTTGGGAGGAGAGTCAGACGCCAACTGGATGCACTTCTTGTTGCATTCATTACAATGGAATAATCAAGTGAACTCTGGGAGGTTTGAGGGATTTAGGGGGTGGATTATTTAGTAGCCGAGCCCATACTTTATACCAGGAGCCAGGCATGATTCTGAGTGCTTGGCAAATGTGAACTAATTTTAGCCTCAGAACAAGCCTGTGAGGTAGGTATTCTACCCACTTGACAGAGGGGAATCAGGGTCAGGGCAATCGTAGGACTTCCCAGCACTCTCAGAGCAGTGAGGGAGTTGGAATTGGTGCCCAGTGCTCAGTGCTGAGCACAGGCTTGAGTGGCCTGGCCAAGGCATTTTCACCATTTTCAGGGCTAACTTTGAGTCCATCATCCAGCACTTCAAAACCTCCAAATTTGTAAAGAACCCACATTCCACTTCCCAACATTCTATACAGAAAAAAAAAACATATAGAATACAATTTTAAAAGACCAAAACCTTAATCAGAATTTTAAAAAACAAAAATATCAACATGGTTGTTGTTAAAAATTATAACTAGAGAAAAAGAAGAGCAACAGAAATTTAGCAAACACCTCTTCTTATCTCAGTGGCCTCACTCTATTTTTAACACTCTCATGAAGTAATACATGACATATTACTTTTATTGGCTAGTAATGGTTCAAGTGTTCTGACTTATTTTCATCACTAAGGGTCTTTCTATTGGCAGGGTTATGTTCTTTTTCAAATACTTGGGTTTTTTTTCAGGGTTATTTTTTAAATCCAAAGTATCTTAATCGTGTGGCAATGTGCTCTAGCTTAGAATAAACTTGACTCAAAATGTTAAGTATTTTATTTCCCTAAAAGGAATTGTAATCCAATGGCGTTTGAAATCGGCATAATATTTATGATGGAAAATAAGGCGGTCAGAGATGGTGAAGGACTCTATAAATAAGTATAGGAAAACACCAAAGAGAAAGAGGGGGAAAAATAGGGGAGCTCTAATTACAGAGCCTGCCATTCCTGGTTCTTAATGAGAATTGCATCTGCTTGCCTTTCAGCTGTGATTGGCCTGGTCGCTGGAGGCCTGGTGTTGTTGCTACCAGAGACCAAAGGGAAGGTTTTGCCCGAGACCATCGAGGAAGTCGAGAACATGCAGAGGTAGGGAGCTGAGAGTCCTACGTGGACTGTTCAAGCAATGTATGGGGGGAACTCTGTAGCCACTTAGAAAAATCAGGTTGAATCCATTCCTCATATCTTTCTTTGAGATAAATTCAAGCTAAACCAAAAGAAATGATAAAATAATGATGATATAGGAAGCATAGTAAAATAACACACCATAGTATAGTGTAGTAATAAATATAGTGTAATATAATACACTATAGAAGGCACCTCAATACCTTCTTAATGAGGAAAGTCTTTCTAAATATGACCAATAATAATAATGATGATGGGATTATTATAATATATAATAATAATATATAATTAATAATAATATATAATATATAATAATATACAATGATATATTATATATTAATATGTATTGCATATTATATTATATTATATTATATTATATATATAATATATAATATATGATATAATTATATATTATATATAAATTTATGTATATTATATATAATATATAATAAAATAATATAATATAATAATATAATAATAATAATTATTATTATTAATAATCTAGGGACCCATAAAAGAAAGGCCAATCTGTTTGCATTCACAAAACAATTCTTAACTTTCAAGGTGAAAAACTATCATGAGCTAAAAATAAAATGGCAAACTTAGAGAAAGTATCCAGGACTCTATAAAGGACTATTTTCCTGAGCATATAAAGAGCTCTAACAAATCCACAAGAGCAACTACGCACTAGAAAAAAATAGGCAAAGAACTTGAGCATCTAATCAGTGAAAAGAAATTAAAATTGCTCTTATATATGAAAACTCACTTTCCTTCGTAATCAGAGAAGCACAAATTAACACTACACTGATAGTCACCTGGATTCCAAAGATGAAATTATCTGTAACACACTGTATAGGGAAGGAACATGGAGGAAGAGCCAGCCTCCCACATTGCTGACACCTCCATCATGATCCATAAAAAGATGGTATCCTGAAGACAGACGTGCATGTCATTTACCCAGCAATTCTGCTCTTCTAGGAAGTTACATGTGCAGGATGGCACATGTATAGGATTGATCATTAAAGAATATTTTGTGTAACTAAGGATTGGAAGCAAACTATATGCCCAGCAGTTGGGAGACCAGTTAAATAAATTATAATATGCCATTCAATAAATACTATATAGCCACTTAGAAAAAAACTTTATATACACTGATAAGAAAAGTCATCCAAGATGTATTGTTAATGGAAAAGAAAACATACAAAAGTGCATATATTTGTGGAAATATATAAAAATAAAAATAAAAGAATAATTACTAAAATTAAATGTCAAAAGTATAGAAATATAAAATATATCTATATTTGTAGTATGCCTCCCTTATCTATGTTTTCAATTATCTGAGGTTCCCCACCATCCTTTGGAGTGTGAAAATAATAAATGGAAAATTACATAAATGAAAAATCCATACATTTTACATTGCATGCAGTTCTGAGTATTATGAAGAAAGTCTGCAATGTGCCTCTCCCGGTAAACCCTCGCACCATTATGTGAATCGTTCCTCGGTCCACAGTGTCCATGTCGTATCAGCCCATTGGTTACCAGATGGGCTGTTAAGGCATCACACTGCTGGTGTTCAGATAACCCTTATTTTTCTAAATAATGGCTACAAAGTACAAGAGCAGTGGCTCCGGCAATTTGGATGTGCCAAAGAGAAATTGTAAAATGCCTTAAATAAAACAGTAAAAATTTTCCATTTAGTAAGGAAAGAGAGAAATAACGTGCTGATGCTGTTAAAAGGTGTGGCAAGAATTAATTTCTTATTGTGCCTAATTTATAAGTTGTAAGTTAAACTTTGTCATAGGTATAGGTAAATGGCACATCTGGGGTTCAGTACTTTCTGCAGTTTCAGGCATCCAGTGGGGGTCTTGGAATGTATCCCTAAAGATGAATAGACTACTCTCTGTTCACACACACACACACACACACACACACACACACACACACACAAACGTATGTATTTACTTTTATCTCTTGAATTATGTACAAAAAACCCAAACATTGGTTGTCTGGAATTTGGTACCCATGGGATACAGACAGAAGGGAGATTTTCAATGTATATCTTTTTGTAACTTCTGAGTTCTAAGCCATATATACCCACTAAAAAGGTAAGTTAAAAAAAAAAAAAAGAGAGAGAGAAACCTATATGACACCCTCCCCATATGTTAGTTTCTATGTTTGCTAAGACATTTTTATTTCTTTTGTCCCCTCCATCTTGGGCCTGTTGGTGCCACGCGCTGAACTAAATGCCATCCATTCTACAAAACCCCCCCGTGGAACTCGTCCAGTACTTGAGCAAACTGTCGCTGAATCGCCGCGGCCTGTGGCTTTTCCTAGAACTTGACCTTAGAGCTGAAGGAGTTTGAATTCCGCAGGCGGTCGCACTGGCAGCCCACAAGGCAGACGTCAAGTTTTCAAATACTTTGCTTGCCCACACGATATTTTTTGCAAAGGGAAATTCCACATAAATTGAGCTTTCAGGGCCTGTTAGAAAATCAGAGTTGGTAACGCTGAGCAGGCCTCACTTCTTGTCAACAGTTTGTAGGAAGCCGGTGATGGTGCCGCTCTTTGAAGGGCGTGCTGTCTGCGGTAGGCCACAGTCCCTACCATTCCCTATCGTCCTATACCCAGAATGCTCTATTACCTGCCTGGCTCATGAATATCTGGGTTTTAAGCCTTTACTTGAGACCAGCTCCCCCCCCATAACAGTGCATCTCCCCGTGCACATGAAAACTCCTCGTAAGGACAGAGATGATGTTCTGTGTTGTCCTACCCCTAGAGACAAGCAGGTACCTGGACACGCAGCATGGGGACGTTCAAATAGTCATGGAATAAATGCCAAGTCCTTTGACATAATTTCTAGTTGAAGTCCTTCTGGGCTTTTCTCAGCGAGCTCCTGGTCAGACAGGCATGCACGAGAGTGAGGAACACAGCCCGTGTCTTGTCTGTGGGGCTCAGTGCCTCAAAGCCTCAGTCTCTTCATCTGGAAATGGGGCCAACAGTGCCCAGTCATTAGATTTTTGTGACCATTAAACAAAACAGTGCATGTAAAGTGCCTGGGACTTAATAAATGTCCAAAGCCACTGCTGCTATTCATAGAAACTTCCATGGCAGTTCTATAAAACAACAAAAAATACACTGAGACCATTCCTTGGAAATCACATTGTAAAATGTGTCCTGAGTTGTTTGGGGAGGGAAAAATGCCGCCCAGGATATGTGCACGCTCCTACACTTCTCAGAGTTTGCAAGTTTTACCAGGATGGTTAAAAAAAAAAAAAACAGGTTAAATAGATATTTCCAAAGACCACTCCTGACACACTCTTTCTCATGACTCCCTCTTTAAAGACTCCTAGGAAGACTTGCATGTTACTTTTGCATGTTACTTTTTTCTGTATTATGTAACCAAGTTCGCTGGTCACAGACAAAAGACAGGCCTGTGTGAGCCTTAGAGGACTGTAGAGGGAGAGCAGGATTGGTGAGGGCTGAGGCAGCTGGGGAAGTTTCCACCCTGAGGGAGGGTAGGGGCAGGATGCCCAACAGCAGGAAAGCAGACCTCAGTTGGCACAAGAGCAGACCGTAGGCAGTGTCCCAGACACAGAGAACAGGGCAGGGCAGGAGCCCCTTGCCCACCACCTAAGGGGTACAGTTCCCAAGGGCACTGAGCCCATCCTAGCCAAAATGCATCCTGAATGACTTACAAACGTGCACCGTTGCTCACCTCCTAAGCCTATTTCTTTTCTGTAAAGTGAGGAGAGCAATAGCTAAAATTCACTAAGGGCTCTGAACTAGTGCTTTCCAAAATATTCCCTCATTTCTCACAATAATGCTTGAAATAGGCATTATCAGTAGCCCCCTGAGAAACTGAACACAACCCAGACAGGGAGAGATTAAAGGACTTGCCCAGAGATGCAGTCAGTAAGAGGCAAAGTTAAGGTTACAATGACCACAAGTTCCAATTCCAAGGCCCGTGCACTCTCCCCAGCCTCAGAACGCTGGGCTCACACATGGGACCAGGTGGTAAAAGCACCTGAGCCGTGATGGTGGGATTTATCTTGTCGTCAGTCAATGGTGGCTGCTGCTGTTGCGTTTGCTGCTGTTGCTGTTGTTGATGATGTTGCAGCAGCTGCTGCTGGTGCTATTGTTATTGTTATAGCTGTTGATGCAGCCAGGTGTTGCTGTTGGAGATGCTGCTGCTGCTGCTACTATTGCTGCTGTTGTTGATGCTAATGCCCTTGCTACTATTATTACTACTGCTCTTGTTGCTAACTCCTGCTGCTAATGTTGATGCCATTGCTGCTGTTCTTACTACTGTTGGCCGTGACTGTGTGCTGTTGGTGCTCTTGTCACCACTGCTGCTGTTTTTGCTGTTCCTGATGCTGCTGATGCTATTGCTGCTGCTGTTATTACTCTTGCTATTGCGATTTCATCTGCTGTTGTTGCTCCTGTGCTGCCGCTGGTGGTGCTATTGCTGCTGCTGCTCTTGTTGATGTGCTGTTGCTGCTGCTGTTCTTACCACTATAGTTCTTGTCACTGTTGATGCCACTGTAGTTATTGCTGTTCTTGTTGCTGTTGTTATTGCTGCTGTTGCTGTTACTTCTGTTGCTGCTGCCACTGCTGCTGTCGTTGATACTGATGTCATGGGGGCTACTGTTGATGCTATGACTTTTACTGTTGTTGCTGTTGGTATTGATGCTGCAGTTGATGCTGTTGATCTTGCTGTTGTTGCTGCTGCTGCCACTGCTGCTACTGCTATAGTTGCTGTTGTGGTTACCACTGCTGTTGTTTATTTTGCTGTTGTGCTATTGTTGTTGCTGCTGATATTGATAATGCTGTTGCTTCTGCTGGTTTTGCTGCTGCTTTTGCTATTGCTGTTGTTACTGCTCTGACTGGCTGCTGCTGCAGTTGTAGCTGCTAGTGCAGTTGCTTCAGTGGCTGTTGTTGCTGCTACTGAAGCTGGTGCTACTGATACCACTGCTGTTGTTTGCTACTGTAGCTATTGTTGATACTGCTGCTATTGCTTCTGTTGTTGTCACTATGGCTCCTTCTACTATTGTTACTGCTATTGTTGCTGCTGATGCTACTATTACTGCCGTAGCTGCTATTGTTACAGCAACTATGGCTGTTTCTGCAGTTGATTCTGTGGTTTTGCTGCTGTTGCTGGTGTTATGGTTGTTATTGCTACTAACATTGCTGCTGCTGTTGCTGGAACTACTGTCACTGATGATGCTGTTGCTGCTGCTACTGTGGTTTCTACTGCTGTTGCTCTGGTTGTTGATACTGCTATTGTCATTGTTATTGCTGCTGCTGTTGGCACTGCTGCTGTGGATGCTTCTGTGGCTGTTATTGCTGCGAATGTAGATTCTGTTGCCTTTGCTGCTGCTGCTGCTACCACTTTTGTTATTGTTGCTGCTGGTGCTATACCTGCTATTGTTGCTACTATGGCTACTTCTACCATTTCTGTTGCTGGCGGTCATATGGTTGTTACTGCTGCTATTGTTGTAGCTATTGCTACTGTTACTGCTACTGCTATTGCTACTTCTACTGATGCTGTTGTTTTTCTTGCTATTGTTGGTATTATGGTTATTGCTACTGTTGCTTTGGCTGCTTCTGCTGTTACTGCTGCTGTTGTTGCTGTTGGTTGTGCTACTGTGACTCTACAGTTGCTGCTATGGTTTTTGCTACAATTGTTGGTGTCACTGTTGTTGCTGCAACAGCTGCTGCTGTTGTTGGGGTTACTGTTGATGCTATCACTGCTATTGTTGTTGTTACTGGTGTGACTGTGGTTGCTGCTGTTCCTGTGATTGTTGCTATTTTTGTTGTTATTGCTGTTGGTCCTCCTGTTGCTACTATGGCTGCTACTGCTGTTGTTGCTACTATGGCTGCTGCCACCACTGCTTCTGTTGTTGCTGGTGGTCTTGCTGCTTCTGCTGCTGATGCTGCTATTGTTACTGCTGTTGGTGGTGCTACGATGGCTGTTTCTACAGTTGCTGCTGTGGTTTTGGTTGCTGTTGTTGGTTTTATGGTTGTTGCTACTATTGTAGTTGTTGTTACTGCTATTGCTGCTACTGTTGCTGGGGCTACTGTTGTTGATACTGCTGCTGCTTCTACTGTTGATGTTGTTGTTGTGGCTTCTGTTGCTGTTTCTGTGGTTGTTACTACTGCTGCTGTTATTGTTACTGGTGCTACTGTTGGTGCTGCTGCTGTGGATGCTTCTGCTGTTGTTATTGCTGCTATTGCTGCTTCTGCGGTTATTATTTTTGCTGTTGCTATTGTTGCTGCTTCTACTATTGCTGTTGCTGTCATATTTGCTGCTGTTGCTGCTATTGTGGCTATTACTACTGTTGCTGTAATTGCTGCTTACGCTATTGCTGCTACTGCTGCTGTTGTTGTTACTGGTATTGTTGCCTCTTCTGGTAGTGGTTGTATTGTTGTTTCTGTTATTAGTACCATTGCTGCTATAACTACTGTTGTTGCTGCTGTGGCTGCTGTTGTAGCTACTGTTGTTGCTGCTAAGGTGGCTGCTGATGTTGTCACTGTTATCACTAATGTTGCTGCTATTGCTGTTGCTGTTGCGCTGCCTGCTGCTGCCCTTACTGCTACTATTGCTGCTTCTGCTGTTATGATTATTGCTTTTGCTCTTTTGCTGTTGTTGCTGCTTCTGCTACTGCTGCTGCTGTTGTTGCCACTGTTGCTGTTGCCACTGTTGCTGCTGCTAATGTGGCCATTGCTGTAGTTGTTGCTGCCACTGTTATCACTAATGTTGCTGTTGTTCCTGGGCCTGCTGCTGCTGTTACTGCTACTATTGCTGCTTCTGGTGCTATTATTATTGCTGCTGCTATTGTTACTGCTTCTACTATTGCTGTTGCTGTCATTGTTGTTGTTGTTGCTGCTATTGTGGCTGCTACTACTGTTGCTGCGATTGCTGCTTATGCTATTGCTGCAGCAGCTGCTGCTGCTGCTGTTGCTGGTATTATTGCCTCTTCTGGTAGTGGTGGTATTGCTGTTTCTGTTATTAGTACCATTGCTGCTATAACTACTGTTTTTGCTGCTGTGGCTGCTGTTGTAGCTACTGTTGTTGCTGCTAAGGTGGCTGCTGATGTTGTCACTGTTATCACTAATGTTGCTGCTATTGCTGTTGCTGTTGCGCTGCCTGCTGCTGCCATTACTGCTACTATTGCTGCTTCTGCTGCTATGATTATTGCTGTTACTATTGTTGCTGCTTCTGCTACTGCTGCTGTTGTTGCTGCCACTGTTGCTGCTGCTAATGTGGCCATTGCTATAGTTGTTGCTGCCACTGTTATCACTAATGTTGCTGCTATTGTGGCTGTCGCTGCTGTGCCTCCTGCTGCTGTTATTGTTACTATTGCTGCTTCTGCTGCTATTACTATTGCTGTTGCTATTGTTGCTGCTTCTACTATTGCTGCTGCTGTCGTTGCTGCTGTTGTTGCTATTGTGGCTGCTACTACTGTTGCTGCAATTGCTGCATATGCTATTGCTGCTGCTGTTGCTGCTTCTGGTCGTGGTATTGCTATTTCTGTTATTACTACCATTGCTGTTATAACTACTGTTGTTGCTTCTGTGGCTGCTGTTGTAGCTATTGTTGTTGCTGCTGTCTTTGTTGCTACCACTGTGGCTACTTCTACTGTTGTTGCCGGTATTGCTGCTCCTATTCTTGCTGCTGTTGCTGCAGCTGCAGTTGTTGCGGCTGCAGCTGTCATTCTTTCTATTGCTGTTGCTGTTGTTGATGCTGCTGCTTTTGTTGCTGCTTGTACTATGGCTACTGTTGTTATTGTGACTGCTGCTACTATGTTTGCTTCTACTGTGGCTGAAGCTCTTGTTGGTGCTACTGTTGTTGCTGTCATTCCTGGTGGTGGCACTGTTGTTGATGAGGATGCTATTGTTTCTGCTGTTGCTGCTGCTTCTGCTATTATGGTCGGCATAGAGACTATGGGATCTCCGCAAATTTGTCTGTTCCTCCACCTGGAACCTGAGGGGATTCCTGAACCACTGGGTTCTTTGGTGAGCCTCTGCTAACCCTGTCTCAGATTGGACTGTTTGAGAAACTGAGGCAGGACTAACCCTGGCCTGGTGGGGGTATTCTGCAAGAGGCTGAGGGCCTGGAACAGACCACACCTGGCTCGATATTGCTACAAAGAGGAGCATGCATAAGCAGCACAGTTCGGAACAACACAACACGCAAAGCAGCATTCTTCTGAGAAGCATCAGTGACACCCTGGCGTTCAGAGAGACCAGGTGGCTGAGAACGCTTGCTCTGTGAGCCAGTGTTTTTGTGGCATTCTTCCCACATCAGACTGTTGAAAAGTAAATGAACTTTGTAAAAGTAATTTATCAAATTCTAATTGAGAACTGATAACAGAGTCTAGATTTTATAATCGTCATCTTTAACTGATTTAAAGTTAAATTTAGTCTTTACCTATGTTCTGTACTACAGAGAAGGCTGGAACACTCTAAAAAAAAAAAAAGAAGAAGAACATACTCAACCCCCTTTCTAGAGGAGTGTTAGGAACATCCCATTCTATTTTTTATTCACCAAGCTCTGTCCATTCCCTTTCTGAGAAATCCCCACCCAGATAATGCTGTAAGACTAGTCTCAAAGGGTTGTATCATTCATTCATTACCCACTATATTTTGGTTTTCAGCCCCTTATCATTTCTTTTCCCCTGTCTCCAATTTTGTTTCATATTTCAGATCAAGAAAAAATAAAGAAAACATGATTTACCTCCAAGTGAAGAAGTCAGATGCTCCTCTGAACTAAGGAGAGAGACCATGACTGCTGCTATGGTCTTGCTTTCAGGCCCAAAGCAGAGCTTCCTTCTCTCATCACAAGACCCAGGAAGCTCAGCCGTGCTCCCCTCTCAGCTCTGTCAGCGCAGACCTGCAGCCGAGGCTTGTTGCACTGTGTTGTGAAAACAGACCTGGGGACCAGAGGCTGGACCCCAGCCCCACCCACCCACTCCCTCACGTCTCAGCGTTCCCACACAATGGCCATTGGTTTACTGGAATCCCCCCCCCCATCTTTGTATTTTTTTAAATTTGATTCCCCACAATGACATGAAACCAAAATATACATTGTGGGCCAGGGAAACCAAATAGAAAAGATCTGGAAAAACAATAAAGTTGGGAAAAGAGAGTCTATTTTCTCACAGAAATAAAATACCCAAAGCAATATCAAGTTGTCTACCATGTATATCAAAAGCTTTACATGGGGCTGCTCAGTATTATGGGTAAAGTTATATTTAAATGCATTGATTATTTATCTGGGTTAGATATGAAGGGAACCTCAAAATAAAGAATCAGAACACAGCTTCAGTATCACTAAGTCCTTCTGTATTTATGCTGGATAGCTGCAGATGTGAGCTTTCTAAAAACGATCTTGAGAAAAGTTCAATAAATAACATTGTTGGCACCATTAAAATCATAAATGATCATTTTTCAGCCTCGTAAAAACATTTTCTCAAAATTCATAGGTCTTAACATTATATTAATGATTTACCAAAGTAATATTGTAGAGACTTGTTTAAAAGCTAAATACAAAGGTGATACCTAAAGCCGTGATAGACAAGATACAAGCCCATCCTCAACTGGGAATGGTCAAACAGTGACAGAGGTAGCTGGACCTTTTGGGGTTGTAGTGAACCCCAACTGGGTTTTGGTCACAGCTATGGAAAGGGGCAGAGGCTGTGTATGCTGCCCTCTTAGCTTGTGAACCCATGATAGGTAAGGGGTCAGTGATGGTACAGACCACCTACCCTACTGAAGGTTGGCTGTGGTCCTGGATTCAGACTCCCTGAACAGGGATAGCCCAATCACCCGCCTGACAAAGTGGGGTGTATACCTAGAGCAATGAGCACAGCCTTCTAGGTGCCATAGTCTGAGCAGCAATATACTTTGTTGGGGCCAGACAATTCCAAGGAATAGCCCCCCTTGGAGCTCAGGGAAATGGAAGATTCCCCAAATCCCTAAAGAAGGGAGAGCCCCTATACCCAAGGAAGTGTGGTATACTGATGGCTCCTGTCATGGGTGGTCACATCCATGCGTGCCTGTGGCTTTAAAACATGCCACAGAAATGTTTCAGCATGAGACCAGTGATGGACACTCCAGCAAATGGGCTGAGCTCTGGGCAGTCTGCTTAGTTCTCACGAGAGACTGGACCCTTGCATATCTGTACACACAGCTGGGCGGTCTACTGAGGGCTAACCTTGTGGCTGCTCTGAGGGGCAGCACAAGACTGGTTGACTGAGCACTGCCCATTGTGGGGAGGGACATGTGGGAGGAGCTGTGGAAATGGGGCCTTGGTGAAAGAGCTACTAGACATCATGTTCTGGGGCATAGTTTCACAGCCCGTGGTAATGATGCTACCAATGCTTTAGCAAAAGGTTGGGCTCTCATCTGCCCTTACTGGTAGCACTGTGGTTACATAAGAAGCTAGGACACGTAGGCACCCTCACTATGAGGCTCATAGCCCAAGGGCGGGGATTGCCTCTTACCTGCATTCAAGTACAAGATGTTGTACACCAATGTCCTCTGTGTGCAGAGCACCACTCAGAGACAGGATTCCTGCAACCATGAGACAGGTTCCCCGAGGTGCTCAACCTTTCCAGAGATAGCCATCTGGGAGAAAATCAGTAGGCTTGATCCCTATTACTTTCCACCCTATTAGTTTCTGCCACTGGTTGCTATTTGTTAGATGAGTTGTATTCTAACATAGTTCTTGGGGCAACCAGCCAGCATTCAACTGGTCACAGACTGGCTCACTTGTTCTATACAAAAAAGATGCTATGCTTACAAACTCTACATGTTCCCCTTTTAACCAGCCCCATCCATTTCCTAGAGCATAGCCCAAGAAGGGGAGAGTGTTGCTACAGTCTCAGCACAACAGATCTTCTATTAATGCTGTTGTTCATCCCATTCTGGGTTGCCGTAGTGCCAGGTTTGTAAGGTAGACCAGTTGTCTGTGGTAGCGAGAGCAATTCACCATGGAGAACTTTAACTGCGCTCACTGGTAACTTTGTATAGACCCAGCAATGAGAGCTGCTGTGCCATCTTGCAGAGTTGTGTGCCCAGGAAAGCAGGTTATTCTCTGCTATTAACTTGGATGGTAGAACAGGGAAGAGGGAAAGACCATCATAGGTTAAGTCCTTCCCTCCAAGGAGGATGTAGGTGGCATGCTTGTCTTGCAAGAGAACAGTGGCCAGAAAAATGGCTGTTTCAGGAAAAGTGACCTGGGTAGGAGGCCAGGGGTTGGGAACATCTTCCGCAGAATACAAGGGCTGTAGTCTTCTGACCTGCTTACCTTTCAAAGTTGTGCCTTCCACCTGCAGCCACCCATACTGGAAAGGACCAGGCAGCTATATGAGAGTCCAGTTGTAACTGGGCCTTCTGTCCCAGGCCCCATGGCTTCAGGAGTTCAAACATGGCCCCTGAGGAACCTGCACCTGCAGGGCCAGTCCCAGACATCTTGCTGCTCTGGGGCCAAGAGTTTAGGTGAAGGGAATAAGAGGTCTCCTCTAGCCTCTGGTTGTAACCAGGGTTCATGACAGCTTCCTGTTACCTTCAAGGTGAGGCCCAGGGTGGCGAGGCTGCTCATTTAAAAGCCACACTGTCATGGGCCCTTGTGCTCGCCACCTCTTCCAACTGGGGGCAGGTAACGGCTTCAGCTTCTCTTTTAAGAGTCCATTAAAATGTTCAATCATTCTGGCTACATGGGACCAGTATAGAACTTGGAACTGCCACTCTATGTCATTGTCCTCAGCCCAGTTCTGAACCTGTCATCCTATAAAATGAGTCACTTGCCACAACCAGGGCAACCAACCGCAGGCTGCTGACAACTGCTCAAGGGTGGCTACAGTATGTCACAGGTTGACCTGCATTACAGGGTAGACGAAACCCAAACCTGTGGCTGTATCCACAGCTCTCAGAATATACCAGACCCCTGATCCATTGACAGAGGCCAACATAACCAACCTGCCATTCCTTGGCTCAATTCCCAATACCACAAAGAACAATTTAAAAAATAGATGTTTATAAGTAAGTACATTATGTTAAAAACTTAAATGCCACATGGGGTACAGAAAAGACCATCTCTCTGCAGCAATGCATCTCAAAAATGTCATCATGGTGCCTTTGAAATCTGAAGAAAACTATAGTTCCTCTCCGCAGAGAAATGTAGATAAATGTGCACACATATTTGCAGACTCCATTGACTCAGCTAAGAACTCTGGCTATTGACACAGCAAACTACAGCCAAGTCAAGCCCACTGCCTGTTTTTCAAATAAAGTTTTATTGGCACATGGCCCTACCCAGACTATGTAATTTGTAGCTACTTTTAAGCCACAGTGACAGAGTTGAGAAGTTGCTTCAGAGACTCTGTCCCACAAACCTTCTAATATTTTCTGCCTGCTCCTTTATGGAAAAACCTCGAGAAACCCTGGGTAGAATTCTGTTTCTATGACAGGGACGGTCAGGGATCCCCATGGGAAAAAAAAACAGCCCCCTTAAGATGAAAGGAGTGAAAATTCTGACGGAGGAATGAGACAGTAGCACCCCACACCCCATCCCTCAGAAAAGACAAATGCAGTCCAAGTACCTTAATCCATGGCTTATTATCTGTAAGAGCATGGTTTCTGCTTCTACCAACCCTTTCGCTTACTCTTAAACAGCCTTATTGACTCAGAAACCAGGTGCCCCAGCCCGATGTGGTAGTGTTCACCTATAATACCTGTCAGTACTTGGGAGGTCAAGACAGGTTCAAGGCCAGCCTCACCAACTTAGCGAGACTCTCGGCAACATACAGAGAACCTGTTTAAAACAAAATTAAAAGGGCTGGGGCTGTAGCTCAAAGGCAGAATGCCCCTGGGTTCAATTCCTGGTAAGAAAGAAAGAAAATGGAGAGAGGAAGAAATGAAGGGAGGGAGAAAGGGAAGGACAGGGAAGGAAGGAAGAAGGAAGGGCTATGTGTACCCTTAAAGCCGAGATGCCGTCGCCATGACTGTCCTTGTACAACCGGATAAAGGAGGGAACAGAAAAGCACCTTTGGAATCCAGCATCCCTAAGCCCCGTCCGCTCCCACCGCCCTTACGGGGACACAACTAGCCCCCTTCTTTGTTCAGACAGTCAGTCTAAGGGTCTCTAGATCAGTGCTCTTAACCCCTTTCTGCTGCACAAGTCCCAAGTCCCAATAAAGACTCTTCTCTCTCTCTCTCTCTCTCTCTCTCTCTCTCTCTCTCTCTCTCTCTCTCTCTGCAGTACTAGGGATGGAACCTAGGGGCCTTCTACCTCTGAGCTACACCCCCAGCCCTGTTTTTTTTTTTTTTATTCTTTATTTTGAAACAGGGTCTCACCAAGTTGCAGAGGGCCTCACTAAGTAGCTGAGGCTGACCTCCAACCTGCAATCCTCCTGTCTCCGCCTCCCGAGTGCTGGGATGACAAGCGTGGGCCACCACGCCCGGCTAACTCTTGTTCTCTGGACAGCCGTGTCTTTATCTGATTTTTCTGACGGAGATCACAGGAACCTCCAAGCCAGTAACATGACTGGAAGAAACACTGACTATAAAGAAGGAAGAAAAACAGAGAAGGCAGCGCCTCCACCATTCTAAACTCGGGTTTTTTCCTGTTTTCTTCCCTTCATTTTTTGTGACTGACTAATCTCATTTTGCATAATGTTCTCCAGTTCTGTCCATTTACCAGCAAATGACATAACTGTGTTCTTCTTTATGGCTGAGTAGAATTCTGGTGTGTGTGTGTGTGTGTGTGTGTGTGTGTGTGTGTGTGTGTGTGTATACCATACTTTTGTAATCCATTTACCTGTTGATGGGCATCTCAGCTGGTTTAATAGTTTGGCAATTATAGGAAACTTCCTTATTTCAAATCTTCAGAGAACTCAGAGGCTGGGTGCGGGTAGGGATGCTGCCCTACATCACAGAGGTGGGGACAGGGAACATATATAGTGCCCAGGCCACACCCCTGGGGACCAGCCCCCAGTATGGCTGCCTCCAGGCCATGAGGTCAGAGGGACGTTTACTTTCAAACCAGAACAAGAGCTTTTTCCAAAGCGTTTCCCTCCTGCAAGGATGGGCCCTGGCAAAACTGAGGGGTTGCCCAGGTTCCCCTCCCCCTTCCCAGGCCCAGCCATTCCCGTGACACCAGCCATTCTCCCCCCTCTCCCCACCCCTGCCTCTCATCGTCTCTTGACCTAGAATCTAGAGACTGTCCCAGGTGACTTGGGGGACCTAGGACACTAATCTTGTAAACCAGTCCAGCTGTGTTGTGGAAACTGGTTGTCACCACCGCAGCCCCGTGGCTTCAGTTAGCTGATGCACTCGTGTGCCTCGAGGATCCTAAAAGGTAGCAGCTCTCAGTACCAGGCACCTGCTATGATGCCACAAGAGAGGCCCAGGCCCAGAACCCCCTTCCAAAAGCCAGGCTTCACCATTTACACGTCCTGAGGGTTTCTATGCAAACCCTCTCTCACTGAAATTTAACTGTTGATGACGAAAATGTTCACCAGCTTTGTACCCCATAAAGAAGAATCCTGAGAAAGCGCAAATTCCTATTTTGCTGGCATGCGCCTGAAGCCATCTCTCATCCCCAGAAAGGTCAGTGGCTACCGAGAAAACACATGTTCAGGGACTGTTTCTCTTTGGGCTCACTGAGCTCAGCCTAAGGAGCCAGGATCCCAGCCCAACACACTCCCACTGCAACACTGCAACTGCAGCCTCCGTGTGTGGGCTGGGCTGGGCAGCACCAGGCGGGCTTGGGCTTGATCTTCCTCCTTGGTAAACATCGGCAGCTGAATAATAACACCAGGATGGTGCTAGGCACGCAGGCTGAGATGGAGAATTTGGATATGGGTAGAGGCAGGGGACTGAGTGATGGAGTGTGCACTGCGATCAAAGCTCCCCGGGAAGAGAAAAGTGAGTCCGGGGCGCACAGAGTCCTCGCTGAGTCCTGCCCGGGGCGCTGACATTTAGATAGGATGCTAAAATCAGCAGGGTTTGCCTGGCAAGGATGTGAAGGAGGGCCAGTAGGTGGTGCTGGGGAGAAGTGGCAGATAAGAAGAGATCTAGGGAGGAAAAAATGACGATTAGCAGGGGTCAAGAGGTGAGAGGAACTCAAGATGGGAATGGCCGGGAGAATTACTCCATAACAGTATCAGAAAACAAACCAGAAACTAAGCAGATATGCTCAGCAGCGTGTGGCACTTAGAGGGGAAGAACCAGAGGTAACTCCACAGGCCTCAGGCTCATCAGGACCTTGGCATGATAGAGCAACGTTTGTACATAAAATAACTGAAAACCACAAAAAAAGGTGGGAGTACATTAAAAGGACTTTTCAGAAAGCAGGAAAAATGTTTCAGGAACATTTTCATCCAAAATGGCTATAAAATAAATAGAATAAATAATCATAGGTAGGGGTAATTTTTCATTTTCTCCTTTATAATTTCAGTATCATCTCAATTTTCTGTAATGCATATATATATATTTTTTTTTAATGTATTTAGGAATCAGAGGTGAGGGATACAGCTCAGAGTGAGGATGATTACCTAGTATGTGTGAGGCCCTGATTTCAATCCCCAGCACCACAAAATAGACAGAGACAGAGACAGAGAGCTGAATGTGACACTTGGGTACCATTAAATATTTTTTTCCTTAGTTTGTACTTAATCCACATCTCTAACCGCTCCAAAGACAATGATCCCAGACTTTGTCTATATCACATCCTTGCTTTTTTTTTTTTTTTTTTTGTGGTCCTGGGGTTCCTGGAAGCCCTTCTACCTCCGGGCTACACTCCCAGACCTATTTTTTTATACTTTTTTATTTGGAAACAGGGTCTCTGAAGCCAGCACACGTGGCTGGCTTCGAACCTGCGCGATCCTCCTGTCTCTGCCTCCCAAACGTGAGGATTACAAGCGTGCCCACCACGCCCGGCACATCACTGCTTTTTATTATCATACACACACAAACATGCATGTGTATATATGTATGTATTCTAAATGAAATGTACTATAGTTTTAATACTGGGCATTAAAGCTAGGGGCATTTTACCTCTGAGATACACCCTTCCCCCTACCCTGCCTTTAAAAAAACACAAACAAGTATTGCTAAGTTACTGAGACTGACCTCAAACCTGGGATCCTTCTGTCTCAGCTTTACAGGTGTGTTCCACTACAACTAGGTAGTTTCATTTAATTTTAAGACAGTTTTATTTAAGTAAGTGATAGCTAATTTTAGGTGTTGGCTGAGTTAAGGCACACTTAGCCGACAAAGTATTGTCTCTGGACATGTGTATGAAGGTGTTTCCAGAGGAGACTGGTATTTGAACTAATAGGCTGAGTAAAAAGACCCACCCTCACCTAGGGTGGGCGGCCAGCCCTGGAGCAGCTGAGGGGCTGGACAGAGCTAAGGACAGAGGCATGGCTAAATCTCTCTCTTCCAGAGGAAGGGCACCCATTCACTTCTGCCCTAGAATATCAGAACTCCTATTCATGAATTTAATCCTCTCCAGTATCATTTAGTAAAATTCTATCATTTTCTTCATAATTGTTGCAAATTATAGGTTTTCTTTATAGGTTGCAAATTATCTGTTTTAGGCACCTAGATTTATCTTTAGGTATTTTTGTTGTTACTCTTTTCAATGGTATGCTTGTAAATTATGTTGTCTTTGTTGGTGGTGTTACAGGTACATAGAAATACATTTGACTTTGTTGTATTTGTCTTATTATTTCTACTATTTTGTAGAATTTTTCTTACTTTCAAAGTAGCATACCATGTTATCTATGAATAATGATAGTGTCGTTTCTGATTTCCCCAGGTTATGCCATCTCTCTCCCTCTGCACTGGCCAGGACCTTCAGCAGATCGGCACTGCTGTAGGGCCAGTAGCATTGTCTCCTTATCCCTGATTCCAAAGTTGTGACACTTCCCCTAATAATAATTGCAATAGAGTGTTGACCAATTCCCTCTGTCAGGCTGAGACATTCCATCTTCCCCTCATTTGCCAAGAGTTTCCCTCACTTGATCTCTTAATGTGGTTACAGTCATTCTCCTTATCTGCAGTTCCAGTCACCTATGGTAAACCATAGTCTGGAAATATTAGATGGAAAATTCCAGAAATAAGCAACTTATAAACTTAAAGCTGTATGACATTCTAAGTCAGTTGCTGAAACTTCCCACCCTCCCACCCGCTAGAAAATATAGATTTAAAGAGACACATAGCTCGGTAGACCAGGACAGGCTTTATTTGAAGTAAAGCCTGGGGTGGAGAACTGAACAGGGAAAGAGCCCATGAGAGTCAGAAGCCCCTTCCTTACAGACAAGGGGCTTTGCATGGGGCACTTGGGGGGGGGGGGAACAAGAGCGAAGCAGTCTGTGCTCCTCTGGTGGGTGGGCTTAAAACTGGGCCAAGGCAGGTAAGCTTGTCCACTGACCCACATCATCTCCTCTACCTGTCTATTAGACTTTGTAGCCATGCAGGCTACGGACAAGATGTTATATTATCACAGTGCTTGGATTCAGGTGACTCTTCATTTAATTAATAATAGCACCAAAGCACAAGAATAGTTGGGCTAGAAATTCAGACATGACAACCAGAAGCCATAACAGACTTCCTTTAAGTGAAAAGATAAAAGTTCTCAAAAAAATCCCATACTGAAGATACTAAGAGCTACGACTTATTGTTAACCTCTTATTGTTCCTAATTTATATATTAAAAGTTAGCATTAGTATATATGCATAAAAAAAATAAACAAATGTGAGATTTGGAACTATCCATTGACTCAAGCATCCACTGGGGCCCTAGAAGATTTCCCCCACAGATAAGAGCAGATTACTCTAATTACGTTTATAGATGGTCTAATGCCACGCTAGATTACTCTAATTACGTTTATAGATGGTCTAATGTCACTCTACTCCTGAATTTCTGCGATGCTAACTTGATTACACCTTTATCATTTTTATGGATCATCGACTTTGGTTTGCTAGTATTTGTTTAGAATTTTTCAATATGCTAATGAATGGAAATGACTTCTAGGTTCCCTTTCTCACCCTGCCCACAGCTGTTTGGGGCCGCAGCTGCCCCGAGGCGTCACAGCTCTTAGCAATGAGGAACGCCACTGACCAAGGCTGTGGCTGGGCTCCGGGACCCACAGTCCTGTGTGCCCAAGGTCTCGCTTCCCACAGCAGCTCCTGGACGACGACGACGAAGCTGGCAGGGATGCTCAGACACTCTATTCCTGAGCAATTCGTCTGACCGCTGACCTTGCAAAGCTCTTGCCAAACTCCCCTAGAAAGCCCGGGCTGCCCAGCTTTTTTCCACCTCTCCTGTGGCACCACTGTCTGACAGCCTTTCCCAGCTCCACCCCTTTTTATGTCATTGGTGTTTCCTCTAATAAAACCCAGGCACTTTTCATTTCACCTTGGCATTGGCTTCTCAGAGGCCTCAGATAAAAAGGTAAGACAATGCAGGCTTTGTAGGGAAATGTTAGCAAAGGGTTGAAAATTCAGCTTCCTCAAAGTTTGGTGACCTTGCCTGCATATTCATTCACATAGTTGTCTTAGTCCATTTTGCTTTAATAAGATACCTCAGACCAGGAACTGTACAAAGTAAAGAGGTTTATCTGGCTCTAAGTGCTGACGGCTGGAGGGTCCAACTAGCAGGACATCAGTGTTCTGGCAAGAGAGGGAGGCCGCATCACAACACAGTGGAAAAGCAGAAGGGAAGCAGCCCATGCAGAAAAACAACCTGCTCTTGAGAACTGACTCCGTCTATGACACCGGGGTAACCTTCCTGAGGGCAGCGACTAGGTCCCTTCTGCTAGGTACCACCTCTGCAAATCACCATGCTGGGGACCAAGCACAGCACCGCACCCTTTGGAGGACCTGCTTGTCATATCCAATTCATAGCACTGGTGTTGGCTCCTGGTTTTCCCAAACACAAATCCACTCATTTATTTAACTCCGTTGCCACAGCATGCTTTAGGCTTTCTATTTCTTCTTTTTAATTTTTTATTGGTGCATTGTAGTCATGCATCTTAATGGGGTACAAGATGGTGGAGACACACATGCACACATCACCCAGTTAGCCCTTACCCAATTCCCGCCCCATCCCCTCCCCCTCCTCATGTTTGGCTTAGGGATTGACATTTCTATGTTTGTTAAAGTCCATCATGTACATTAGAGAATTTCTCCCTTCCCCCTCCCATCCCCTCAGTTAGGTGCCTTATTTGCTCATCAACAGTATCCTCTTCTTTGTCCAGAGTTCCTCCTATGACCCATTTTCTCCCTAACTTCCACATATTAGGGAGAACATCCGATTTCTTATTTTTTGTGACTGACTAATCTCACTTAGCATAATATCATCCAGTTCCATTCATTTCCCTGTAAATGACATAATTGTGTTTTTCTTTATGGCTGAGTAAAATTTCTACTTCTTAAACCACTTTTGATAGTTAAGTTGTCTAGGAATGTGTTCATTTCATTGAGTTTCCTACTGTGTTGGCATAAACTTATGTGTAGTCTTAATTTTTTAACCTTACTCAGATCTGTAATTATGCCCCCATTTGGACTGTGATATAAAAAAAATACTTGTTATTATAATTGTTGCCATGTTGCAGTACTAGAGACAGAACACGGGGGCTTTCTACATCTTTCTTGTTCTACTTCTCTCTACCTCCTTTATTTTATTTTATTTTTATTTTTATTTTAAAAGGGGTTTCACTAAGTTACTGCACACTGGCTTTGAATCTATGATCTTCCTGTCTCAACCACCCAAGTGATGGGCTTATAGGGGTTTGCTGCAGCGCCCAGCCCTTCTTTTCAGTTGTGATCTTCATCCTGCCTTCTCTCTGCTTCTTTTTCAATCTCACTGGGGATTTGCCTATTTTATTCATCTCTTCCGGGAGCCAACTTTTGCCTTCCTTCATACTCGTTCTCTTTGTTTCGGATCTCATTATTTTCTGCTCATTGACTCTATTTTTTCTTGCTGAGAGTTTATTTCATGGTTCTTTTCCTATGTCTCTGTCCCATGCTTCCAGGAGCGGAAGTCTTCTTGTGTGTCTTATATCTCTGCTCAGAAAAATATAACACAAGACAAAAGAAAAAGGCTTGGCTTTTAATGCAATATCTTCGTCATTTAAAAAAGTTTTCTTTTGTTCCGGCCGAACTGCGCGTAGCACGCCAGGCCCCTGGAGAAACCGGGCCCAGTAAGACGCTGGGTTCTGGGCGGGGGTCGCGGGCGGGGCACGCCAGATGGGGCCCGGGTCACGGGACTCTGGGCCCCAGGCCGAACTGCGAGTAGCACGCCAGACCCCTGGAGAAACCGGGCCCAGAACAGAAAAAGATAAAGAAAAATATCGGAGAGAAGATAAGAAAGCCGTTATGGATGCCAGGACACTGGAGATGCAGACAAAACTTATCTAAATGCACTGGAACTTATGGAAAAATTCGCCGTGAAAGAGGACTGCTATTTCTCTATATTGTTAAGAATCTCAGACATCACATATAAGGAGAGAGTTTAGCGGAGACCAAGGAGAAATGCGGTGTTGAAAGAGTTCTCCACGATGGTGGTGGAGACTTGTATTCAGGAGGAGCAGAAACCGGATCTTACCAACTTTATTTTTTTGGAGAAATTACACTAAATGTCGAATGCTACCATCACGCATGCTTAGGAACACTGGACAACATTCAGAGTGGAAAAAGAGCCTGGTAAGGATTTGAAACGGTGGAGGCAGTGGCAATGCAAGTGGCCAATATTCGGGGGAGGCAGAGATCTGATACATTACAACTGGAACCTTTGAAATAATAACCACAGAGACAGTGATCGGAACCTGCTGAGGGGTTAGGCGGGCGCCAGGGCCATTGGCCAACATCGGAGCTTGCTGTGAGGCAAGGCCACTACTGAGGCCTCCGTGGCCGGGATTGGAACCTGCAGAGGGTTAGACCGATGCTGGGGCCAGCGAGGCCGGCATTGGAGCCTACCATGAGGCAAGGCTTGTGCTAGGGCCTCCGAGATCGGGTCTGGAACTTGCTGAGGGGTTAGGCCGGTGCTGGGGCCAGTGAGGCCGGCATCGGAGCCTGCCGTGAGGCAAGGCCGGTACTGGGGCCTCCAAGGCCAGGATAAGAGCCTGCCGAGGGGTTAGGCCGGTGCTGGGGCCAGCGAGGCCGGCATCGGAGCCTGCCGTGAGGCATGACCAGTGCTGGGGTCTCCGAGGCCGGTATCGGAGTCTGCCGAGGGGTTAGGCCGGTGCTGGGGCCAGTGATGCCGGCATCGGAGCCTGCCTTGAGGCAAG
Source organism: Muscardinus avellanarius (assembly GCF_963383645.1). NCBI lineage: Eukaryota > Metazoa > Chordata > Mammalia > Rodentia > Gliridae > Muscardinus > Muscardinus avellanarius. The sequence goes on along the minus strand of NC_137794.1, from coordinate 111,024,258 downwards.
GCCGGTACTGGGGCCTCCGAGGCCAGGATAAGAGCCTGCCGAGGGGTTGGGCCGGTGCTGGGGCCAGCGAGGCCGGCATCGGAGCCTGCCTTGAGGCATGACCAGTGCTGGGGCCTCCGAGGCCGGGATCAGAGCCTGCCGAGGGGTTAGGCCGGTGCTGGGGCCAGTGAGGCCGGCATTGGAGCCTGCCGTGAGGCAAGGCCGGTACTGGGGCCTCCGAGGCCTGGATAAGAGCCTGCCGAGGGGTTAGGCCGGTGCTGGGGCCAGCAAGGCCGGCATCAGAGCCTGTCGTGAGGCATGACCAGTGCTGGGGCCTCCGAGGCCGGTATCAGAGCCTGCCGAGGGGTTAGGCCGGTGCTGGGGCCAGTGAGGCCGGCATTGGAGCCTGCCTTGAGGCAAGGCCGGTACTGGGGCCTCCGAGGCCGGGATCAGAGCCTGCCGAGGGGTTAGGCCGGTGCTGGGGCCAGCGAGGCCGGCATCGGAGCCTGCCGTGAGGCAAGGCCGGTACTGGGGCCTCCGAGGCCAGGATAAGAGCCTGCCGAGGGGTTAGGCCGGTGCTGGGGCCAGCGAGGCCGGCATCGGAGCCTGCCTTGAGGCATGACCAGTACTGGGGCCTCCGAGGCCGGGATCGGAGCCTGCCGAGGGGTTAGGCCGGTGCTGGGGCCAGTGAGGCCGGCATCGGAGCCTGCCTTGAGGCAAGGACGGTACTGGGGCCTCTGAGGCCAGGATAAGAGCCTGCCGAGGGGTTAGGCCGGTGCTGGGGCCAGTGAGGCCAGCATCGGAGCCTGCCTTGAGGCAAGGACGGTACTGGGGCCTCCGAGGCCAGGATAAGAGCCTGCCGAGGGGTTAGGCCGGTGCTGGGGCCAGCGAGGCCGGCATCGGAGCCTGCCATGAGGCATGACCAGTGCTGGGGCCTCTGAGGCCGGGATTGGAGCCTGCCGAGGGGTTAGGCCGGTGCTGGGGCCAGTGAGGCTGGCATCGGAGCCTGCCTTGAGGCAAGGCCGGTACTGGGGCCTCCGAGGCCAGGATAAGAGCCTGCCGAGGGGTTAGGCCGGTGCTGGTGCCAGCGAGGCCGGCATCAGAGCCTGCCTTGAGGCATGACCAGTGCTGGGGCCTCCAAGGCCAGGATAAGAGCCTGCCGAGGGGTTAGGCCAGTGCTGGGGCCAGTGAGGCCGGCATCGGAGCCTGCCTTGAGGCAAAGCCGGTACTGCGGCCTCCGAGGCCAGGATAAGAGCCTGCCGAGGAGTTAGGCCGGTGCTGGGGCCAGTGAGGCCGGCATCGGAGCCTGCCTTGAGGCAAGGCCAGTACTGGGGCCCCCGAGGCCAGGATAAGAGCCTGCCGAGGGGTTAGGCCGGTGCTGGGGCCAGCGAGGCCGGCATCGGAGCCTGCCGTGAGGCATGACCAGTGCTGGGGCCTCCGAGGCCGGGATCGGAGCCTGCCGAGGGGTTAGGCCGGTACTGGGGCCAGCGAGGCCGGCATCGGAGCCTGCCTTGAGGCATGACCAGTGCTGGGGCCTCCGAGGCCAGGATAAGAGCCTGCCGAGGGGTTAGGCCGGTGCTAGAGCCAGCGAGGCCGGCATCGGAGCCTGCCTTGATGTATGACCAGTCCTGGGGCCTCCAAATCTGGGATCGGAGCCTGCCGAGGGTTTAGGCCGGTGCTGGGGCCAGCGAGGCCGGCATCAGAACCTGCCTTGAGGCAAGGCCGGTACTGGGGCCTCCGAGGCCAGGATAAGAGCCTGCCGAGGGGTTAGGCCGGTGCTGGGGCCAGCGAGGCCGGCATCGGAGCCTGCCATGAGGCATGACCAGTGCTGGGGCCTCCGAGGCCGGGATCGAAGCCTGCCGAGGGGTTAGGCCGGTGCTGGGGCCAGTGAGGCCGGCATAGGAGCCTGCCTTGAGGCAAGGCCGGTACTGGGGCCTCTGAGGCCAGGATAAGAGCCTGCCGAGGGGTTAGGCTGGTGCTGGGGCCAGCGAGGCCGGCATCGGAGCCTGCCTTGAGGCATGACCAATGCTGGGGCCTCCGAGGCCGGGATCGGAGCCTGCCGAGGGGTTAGGCTGGTGCTGGGGCCAACGAGGCCGGCATTGGAGCCTGCCATGAGGCTAGGCCGGTGCTGGGGCCTCCTAGGCCGGGATTGGAATCCTGCCAAGTGGTTAGACCGGTGCAGGGGCCAATGGCCAGCATTGGAGCCTGGCGTGAGGCAAGTTCACTCCTGCGGCCTCCAAGGCTGGGACCAAAGCCAGCTTAGGGGTTAGACCGGTGCAGGGGCCAGCGAGACCAGAACTGGGGCCTCCCATGAGGCAAGGCCGCTGCTTGAGCCAGCGAGGGTGGATCAGTCCACTGAGTAGCCAGGCCACTACTGGGACCATCAAGAGTGGGATCGGTACTTGCAACGCAGCATGCACAGAGAAATATTGCAGAAAATATAAATCAGACGCTTCTCTTAATCAGCAATAACTAGGAGGAAAAGGGCAACAGGAAGAGGTTGAGCTATAGAAAGGGCCCTATAGTGAAGCAACTAATGTGACCAATCAGAGGGTATGTAATACTGAAGGACGGAGCCTCTTTAAAACGCAGGAGGTACATAAACAAATGTATCAAAGTAAATCACCAAAGAAGTGTGGGATGGAGGGAGGGGGAGGGAATGGGATGGGGGCTGGAGGAGGGCTAATTGGATGATGTGTGCTTGTATATCCTCTCAAGTCTGGTACTCCAATGTGATTGATATATGACTACAATGCACCAATTTAAAAAATAAATTAATAAAAAAAAGAAAAGGAAAAAAATAAATGAATAAAAATAAATAAATTAATTAATTTAAAAAAAGTTTTCTTTTCCTTATAATTCATCATTTAGGGTTTTCAATCTTGGGGTTTTATTTTTCAGGCAATAGACTTTATAATACCTACGTCATTGTATTTTTTAACCATATTTGGTCCAATAATTGTAACAAGTAGCTACCATTCCATTTTGTGGAAAGAAAATGTACTTTCCTAAACAAAATAAAGTACAAAGTGTTTTCATAAATGAGCCAGTTAGTAACCAAGGATAGACTCTACAAATTCTTACTTAAGAAGAGAAATGAACCTGGTAACTTCATAAATCTTTATCTGGAAAAGAAAACACATGGATGTTTACTTGTGTTTTCTTTGATTATTAGAGTCAAGCTCTTTTGACATGTTAGGAAATTATGCTAATTCAGATGACCCGATAACCCAATAGTTCTTAGAAACTGGAAAGCAAGCTGATGATGTGGACTATTTGTTTTTATTCATTCAAACCAGATTATGACAGTAAAATCTGGTAATGCTGGCTTAAAAATGTGACTTGGAATAGTATATCTCCAATATATTTTGATAAAAGACAAGTTCTAGTATTTAGAATGGAATGAAACTATTGCTTCCACATGTGCAATCTAACTACGTCACTGGGATTAAAAAAGACAGCAAGCCGATTTCTGCTACCCTAGAGACCCTTTAAAAGCAAGCATTCACAAACAACCTTTTAAATGGCAAACTTTGATGAGCTAAACTAGTAAGTGTTTTGAGAGCTGGTTCTGGGACTAAAGCTACAAAAAGATAAATTAAATATTTGATGATTGCAGGGCTAGTCTGGCCATGGGATAAGCCACCATTAGAATAGGATACGATGAAACCGTTGCAAGAAAGAGGCAGCAGAAAAAACATAAGCCGTCCTTGACCAGTAGACCTTTGGCGACCCCCAGATGTGGTAGACATCAGTCTAAATCAAGACCACCTACCTGTGGCTATCACATAATCCAAGGTTGGAGCCTTTTCCTTTCTTGGAAAAGGAAAGGATATTGTAAGAAAATATCTGGAAGGACATCAATGGCCACTTCCTGTGTATTTAGGCCCTTGGAAACCTAAAAGAAACAGAGCAGGGCCAATCTCTCGGAACATAAGAATCTACTAGCAGTATGGGTTAGAGAGTCAAGCGGTACCAAAGGAGGCTGATGGGAGCCATCATGCGTCTCTTTAGGAGCTTTTGTGTTTAGAACTGCTACTCTCAGTGCCATCACTAGGTCTTCTGTAAAAACCTCTGCCAATAACTATGCTCAAGGGAAAGAAAACAGTATTCAAATCATTCCGTCGATGTTCGCAGCAGTGTTTATCTATGATGCTCAGTAGGTGTCCATTATGTCAAGCACTGTGCTGGGCATGAAAATAAACTGTGCTACAAGGAAGTCTGCTCCTGGATCATACAATTCAAGTTGCAGCAGGAAAGAAAACTTTAAACAATGACTTACGGTTCTGGCTTAAAACGGTGGATCAACCACACCCACCTGGAGCAAGGATCGACACAGAGAAGGCATTAACAATGGCAGCCCAGAGGAGGCGCAAACGTCACAGAGGTCTGACCTGGTGGAGGGGCCACGCTGGACTTCCTAGAGTAACAATGTCTCTGCTGAGATCTGCAGGAGGGACAGGAATTAACCAGGTCAAAGTTAAATATAACCCAGCTTGTTATTTCAGACTACCGAACCCTGTATGGAGAAAACTCACCAGAACACAGTGTGAATTCAACGCACGCGTTTTTCTAAATGTAAAATACACGCAGTCCAATATTGACTCTCTTGGCCATTTTAAGTGGGTAGTTTTGTATTATCAAGCATATTCACGCTGTTGTGCAATGACCCCCTTTCATCCATCTCCAGAACTCTCTTCATCTTGTAGTATTGAAACTCTGTGCCTACTAGCCAGCACTGCATCACTGTGGCCAAAATACCTGGAAAAGACAGTGTAAAGGAGAAAAGATTGATTCTGGCTCACTGTCTCAAAGACCGCCATTCATGGTTCACTGGGGGCTCCAGTGTTCTGGGACCGAGGAGCTAGAGAACATCATGGAAGGATGTAGAAGAGGAAAGCTGGTCAGCTCATGACAGCCAGGAAACAGGGAGAGGGAGAGGGAGAGAGAGACAGAGAGATGATATCAGAGCCTTTATACTCTAATCTTTCCTAACACCTCCACCTCTGAGCCTTGCTGTGTCGGGGATCCTGCTTTCAACACATTAGCTTTGGGGGACATTCCAGACAAGCCGTGGCAGTGCCCACTAAACACCAGCTCTCCATTCTCCCTGTCCAATCCTGGTCTCTGGCAAGCACCATCCCTCTCTGTGTCTCTGTGACTCTGACCACTGTAGGGACCTTGCAGAAGTGTACATACAAAGGATTAGTGTTTTGTGGCTGGCTTATTTCATGAGATGATGTCTTTGAGGTTCACTGATGCTATAGCATGTGTCAGAATTCCCCTATTTTTTGAGGCTGAATGATATTTCATTGTATCGATAGGATATACTTTTTTCATTCATCTTTCAATGAACAAAACATGTTTTAATACATCAATTTTTTTCTTCAGTTTCCCATTCAGTCTCAGAGAAGCCATAAACATGCTTGTTCTTATTTTGTTTGACAGTATTGATTTGTATAAATACATTTTGCAATGACTCATGTCAAAAGACATCTAGTCTCTGAGCACTAACCATGGGACATAACCATGCTGTCGGCTTGTCTCAGAAGTCACTGCCACCAGGAGAGTGTCCCCCACAGCCACATGTCCCATATGCCCTGGGTGGGGTCTTCCCATGAAGACTTAACCAAGCAAGACAGTGTTCCAGCAAACTATCCACCTCCATTGCTCTTTGCTTAGAGGCCTTACTACAAAGGACAGATACAAAAGGCACTAAAACGGGTTTCATCACCAGCAAGAGATAACTGTACTCTTTCAGCCATGATGAGTTAGAAGATGCTATGGTCTGGATGTCTGTATACCATTCAAACTCAGGTGTTAAAACCTAGCTTTGATGGCAGTGGTGCTAGATGGTGGGCCTTTGAGAGTGAGGGAGAGCCTTCATGAATGGTATTAGATTCCTTGTAAAAGAGAACATTTGTGTCCTTCCCTCCTGTGGAAACACAGAACAAAGGAGCTATGTATGCACCAAAGAGCTCGTGCCTGCTGGGAGCCAGATCTGCTGGCTACTTGATCTTGGACTTCCCAGCCTACAGAGCTATGAACAACACATTTCTGCTGTTTTCAGATTAACATGATGTAGTGTAGTGTCAGAGTGCTGGAGGGAATAAGGCAGGAGAGGTCAGGGAAATGCCCAGGCCTGGCTCTTCAAAGGAGACAGGCCACTGCGCCTTCGGGGAGTTGCCCCAAAGCCATGGATGGCTGTTTCTGTTTTTCCTAATTGGGAAATGCCCAAGGTCAGACACTGTCACATCATAATCTCAGCTTAGACACATTTTTAAATAAAAATTTCCTCTATTCTAGGCACAAGAGAACCAATGTTCAAAGTGAAGTACACCCAGGGGACTAGTTAACTCCAAAGAAGAGACTCTTCCCTCCCTTCCTTTAGACTGGGCTCCAGGAAACACTGCCCACTCTCACTACTGGAACACTTCTTTCTTTTTTTTTCTTTTTTTTTTTGGTGGTACTGGGGGTGGAACCCAGAGGCTTTCTATACTCCCAGACCTTTTTTTAAATATTTTATTTGGAAACAGGGTCTCACTAAGTTGCTGAGAGCCTCACTAAGCAGCTGAGGTTGGCTTCGAACCCGTGCGATCCTCCTGTCTCAGCCTCCCAAGCGCGGGGATTACAAGCGTGCGCCACCACACCCGGCTGGAATGCTTCTTTCTAAAGCATCCCAGAAGAGGGGAGATTGATAAAAGCTAAGTATCCCCAATTAAATGGGGTCCCAGTAAGCAAATAGTCAGGGTTCTTAAACAGAACAAACAAGGTAAACCACTGTACTGTGTGAATGAGGAAAGGGATGGAAAGAAGAGAAGCTGAGAGAGGGGAGAGGAGAGAGGGCAGGGCACTCACCCCCCCACTTCAGGCACTCTGTGTCTTCAGTTGCAATCCATTGCTGACTTGTAGAGAGAAGCTATCCAGGATATGAGTGCTGTGCACGTCAGAGAGGCTTTTCTCTTTCTAGCTATGCTGTGCACGCTTCAAGACTTCTGCTGCATGCATCAGATGATCCTTCAAGTGTGTTACTGACTGATCCCACTGTGGAGAGCAGGCTGAACTTCTCCAGCTTGTATAAAATGGTACCGCCTTGTTACTCTATTTTATAAAGCAACCGTGCATCATGAACTCTATTCTGAATGCAAGTGCTAAGGCAGAATGACTTGGTGCATTGTCGGGGCAGGCACGTAACCACCAGATGTTGGATAACAGAACTTGCCAGACAGTAAATCCCAGCTGTGCAGCGTACTCACGAGGCACAAACCGATAAGTCAATTAATAGTGCTAATAAAATGACCACCAGTGAAGCTATTGAATTAAATCAAAGCCACGTGGATGCAGGAACACATTAAACCCATGTCAGGGAAACCAGGCCTATAAGCTTATCGGACACACCGAGCCACTGAATGATGCAGAAACAGAAACACGTGAAAGTAGGGGGCGCCTAGGACGGTGGCTCATTGGCACGCACCACCCCGTCCTCTCACAGACCACACAGCAAATGCATGAGATCAACAGGCAACAAGCTACAACCCGGGCCCTGGCCTTCAGCCGCCTGAGCTTCCTACTGACCAGGCCCAGTCGGAAACTGCCTGCGACCCAAGCCTCACCTTGAACAAGCTCCACTCCCTGCACAGCTCCGCACCCTGAGCACGTTCTTTGGATGAACGGATCCAGCTCTTGTCTGATCCCCACTCCAGTGACTCCTCTGCACTTGTTTTTGATCTCTGCCTTTGTTCTTCAATTGGTTTTCTGAAACTCTGTGGCCTCCTTTACCCCTCTTAGCCATCCCACAACCTACCTTTCATTGTGCAGCTTGAGTGCTATAGATATTGGTAATTAAGATTGGAATGAAATAAAGAACCCGCGATTGCCCTGTCTGTGGATACCAAGTGAAACATGCGTACTTGGTGACTCACGTCTAATGAAAGTGACGCAGATCTGAACTTGTTCTTCAATGAATTCTGACATTGTGGAAAGACGCAAACATTTTTGGTCTATGTCAATGGTGTAGCCTGCTCATGACACCCACCAACACACGGCCAGAGAAGGTGGCTGTCCATGGCCTCTTCTTCTGCACAGTGTACACTCTCGCTCCTCTGCTGCTCTCTGTTCTTTCCTCTTCTCTTCTCTTCTCCTCTCTTCTCTCTCCTCTCTTTTCTCTCTCCTTTTTCTCTTCTCTCTTCTGTTTTCTCTCCTATCTCCTCTCTCTCCCGCCCCCCCCACACACATACAATATTTCACAGTTGTCTTTTCTCTATTTCTCTCTTAGGGAGGTTGAATACATTTTCATATCTATAGCTAATTTTCTTTCTATTACTTAGTGACTAGTTTTATCTTTTGCCCATTTTCTTGTGTGATATTGCATTTTCTTTATTAATAATTAAAAGTCTTATATATTAAAAACATTAGCCCTTGCATCAGCACATTCTTTTGAAGTTGGTCATTAGCCCCATTTTTATTAAGTTTTTTATAGACAGAAATTTACATTATTTTGAAGTAAATGAATGCATACTTGTTTTCCTTTATGGTTTCTTAAAGTTTCGACCAAACCTAATGATATAAATATTGACCTATTTGGTATTCTAGTGTTCCACGTGGTTTTACTTTTCATATTGAAATAATTCAACCAGAAGGTATTTTTATGTCAACTAGAGGGTACTAATGGAATATTCTAGTTTCTAGGGGATTATCCAAGGATGCTCCCAAGCTTGTGGGATAACTTTGGTATGATTAAAGTAGATGGCCATTGGTCTTGGTTGAATATCTCTAGAGGTCACCAGACTGGGGCAACCTCGTGTGGGCTCAGCTCTTTCCCTTGACCCACACACTCGGCTTCCCTGGGATTCTACCCCTGGTACAGCTCTGGTCAGCTTCTGTGGGACTCGTGGTGAGCCTGGGGCACAGAAGGAAAACAACTGGAACTTCAATTCCAGGTCGCTCCTCCACCCAGGCACGCTGTGTCTGCGGTGCCCACTCTCCCCTGGCCTCTCTCGCATCATCTTGGCCTCTTTCCTCTACACTCTAGCAGAATTTCCCATGCCTATCTTCAAACTCCCTAATTTGGGTTCTGTAACATTCAATCAATTCTGCATCGCCTTTCCAGATTTTTCTCCTCAAAAAAGCAATATAGTTATCAACAAATTCATCCCTTTTCATGACTTCATTGTCTTCTCAAATCTTGGAGAGAATAAAAATTAGAGGATTTTCTAAGGCTTTCTTTCTTTGGGTGAAGGGAGCTCTTTGAGAAGGAAACATTAGCTATGAAAATTTTCCCTCTGTCTTAAACTCCTAAAATGGTATTGATGCTTGATTATCTTTTCTCTGCTTCGTTTTTATTTTTTTTTTGTTTGCTCATGTTTGTTTTGTCACTGAAGTCTACATCTCTTTGAGAATTACTGAATGATGGCTTTCTGAAGTAGTTTCTTGATGATGCATAAGGGCTCTGTCCAAGGCTCACGGGGGCTACAACCATACATTCACACACATGGGCCCGCGTTAGCCTCCTGGGCACAGATCCATGGAAAACAGAAAAGTTGAGGTTTGCTGTAGTTTTCCTTTGCCAGCCATATCTGGGCCAGAGAACCTCTTGACTCTCTTGTTCACAATAAGATGGAAATATTCTGGCACAGAATAATTCCATTCACTCTTTTTTTTTCTTGATTAAGTACAATTAATTCCCAAACAATTTCTCTGTATGACTGCTTTTCTTTTAGCCTTTTGCTGGGAGGTTGAAATTTTTAAACTTCTGAGCAGGTCTGAGGCTCTGAGCAACTGTTTATGTTAGAGGCAGGAAAAAAAAAAAAAAAGGCTAGCACACCCACTGTCCGGGCTTGGGGTTGAGGAATCTGGGTCTCATTCTGCCCCAGCAGCTGAAGGTTAAGGAGCCAGAAGCAAATGCACTCACAATCCCCCTGGAACTTAATGTCAGCAGACCGGAGCAAGACAGAGCAAGGACCCAGCCTCACTCTAAGACAAATCTCCTAGATATACTAGGGGGACAGAAAGGTCCCTAAGTAAAGAACCTCAAATAAATTACCTTCCATATATTATTAACCCTTCCCCAGTAGGAAAAGGAGCCATAATATAAATGTATTAACAATCTTTATATAAGAAAAATGGAGCCCAGTGTGGTGGCACATACCTGTAATCCCAGTACTTGGGAGGCTGAGACAGGAGGATCTCAAGCTGAAGAATAGCTTCAGTTAACATAGTGAGACTCTCACCAACCTTGCAGACCCTATTTCAAAACAAAAAATTAAAAAATAACTAGGCATATAGCCCAGAGGTAGAAGGCCCCTGGGTTCAATACCAGTACCAGTACCAGGGGGAAAAAGAAAGGAAGGCTTGCATGATGCCTCTGAATTAGCCCTGGGGGATCCACGCACACCTCTGGCTCCCTGAGCATTTCACATTGGCATCTAAGGTGGGGTATCAGCCCTCACCCATTGGTCCTAGAAATTTGTCTTTCATCCACGGGGAGCAGCTTTGGTTTGGGTCCTGGAGTGCCAGAGGGTACACAGTTGGGATGCAGTGGGTTGAGTTTTCGTCTTTGAAAGGCAGCAACTACATCAGGAGTAGCTGGTCCATGAGGAATGCACAGGAAAAGGAAACTTCTAGAACCTTCCAATTTCAAATGACTGTGGGTCCTAAGTGATCTTTCCCAAACCCCCAGGTACACAGGCCCTTCACCTGGTCTTGCCCTCTTTCCCCTCCCCAGCCACTGATGGCTACACTTTCAGTTCATCTTTTCATGAACTGTTTTTAGCTACTTGTCATCAGTAGAGTAGAATGAGATGATTCTCCTATTTTGCTTGAAAAAAGTGAAGGCCATTGTTTAAAGCACACGTCCGATTGTTGTTATCCAATCCAGTTACCAAGGAAACTGTTTTGCCTTCCTTCATGGTTTGAGCTCAGCTCCCTCCGTGCTGGGCTTTGCCAGGGCTAAGGATGGTGGCCCTTTCACCTGGGTTATCACTTGCCCTGACCTGCCCAGAGCTGGAGAAGGGGGAGGAGGGCGCTGACTATAGGGATTTCAGAGTTTTAACAGTTATGGCTGGGATTTAAAGCCTCATTTGAAGGAGCAGTAGGTCAGTGGCAGACTGTTTGCCTAGAGAGGGCCTGTATTGATCCCCAGCACCACAAATGAAAAATAAATCTATCAGTAAAGTAAATTTTAAAAGTGGCCTAAGAAGCTTTGTCACGTTATTTTATTTTATTTTATTTTATTCAGTACTGGGGATGGAACCCAGGGGCCTTCTACTTCCGAGCTACATTCTCCAGCCCTACTTTTTAGTCTTTTTTATCTTATTTATTTTTGGTGGTACAAGGGGTGGAATCCAGGGTCTTTTCTACCTCTGGGTTATACTCCTAAACCTGTTTTATATTTTATTGGGAACAGGGTCTCACTAAGTTGCTGAGGGCCTCACTAAGTAACTAGGGCTGGCTTTGAACCTGTGCGATCCTCCTGTCTCAGCCTCCCAAGCACAGCGATTACAAGCGTGCGCCACCACGCCTGGCTTATCAAGTTGGGTCAAGTTCCCTAAAGATCTGACCTTGGTTTCTAGGTCACTTTAATTCTGGGTGGCTTAAATCTTAGTGTGAAGTGATCAAACATCAGAGAATTTACATTTTAAGCATACTCTTTAATCGTTTTCTCCTCTCATCTGTTTCTTATTTGTGATTATTAACTTTGGTACTAATCTACCCTTGAGCACGGAATTCACATTAATTGTGTGGAACTTGCAGAACAACTTAAAAACTTTATTGGAAACATGTGTGCTTTCTCCCTGGCATGAGTCCTACTATTTGCTCCTTCTGAGTATTGTGGACTTATGACTCGTTTTATAGGCTCAGCTTGTTCCAATTGCACATAATCACTGTCTTAATGATGTTGAAATTGTCGCAGCTTGGCTGTGGGGAAGTCTCCATATTTAGACATCTTCATCTCGTTAACACTACGCAGGACATGGCTCTTTGGCAAAAATATTTGCCTGCCTTCTGGAACTTTGCATTTTCTTGTCCCCAGGCCTAATCCAGCAGCCCTTCTTGTAATCCTTTTGTAAGTAAATTATGCATTAAAGATTAAATGCTGGAAGTGCACAGGTCCTGTGAGTAGGCAGAGACTTATCAGAGGCCGCCACAGCCCAAGCAGGAAGAAGCCAGCAGCCCTTAGAGTAATGCGTGAATGAGTGCACCGACCTCTCCCACTGGACTGGTGTTACCAGGTTTATGGGCATCATGTTCTCATGTGAAAATAAATTTCATTTCTCTGAATTATCAACTTTTCTTCTCATCCATCTAATTATAGGAAAGAAATTTTTTATTGATTTTGCATGATTCTCTTCTACCAAACCACATCTTAAATTAAAATATTATCCAAAGCTTTACAAATCCTCATTTTCTGCTTTTTTAAGGATATAGGGAGGATGAGTCAGGAAGATCTCAGGTTTGAGGTCACCCTCAGCAACTTAGTGAGATTCTGCTTCAAATAAAAAATAAAAGGGATGAAGGTGTATCTCAAAGGTAAAATGCCTCTGGGTTTACTCTCCAATACTAAAAAATAAATAAATAAATAAAAACTAAAAAACAATATCATTTAGTAACTTGAAAATACTCAAGTAAGACAGAAGCCATGAACAATTTGACAATTCATGGGTACAGGGATGTCACCATCACTATGTACTGGCTGTCGTATACAAGATAGTGATTTTAAAGACAAAATTAAATTTTTATCAGAATATTGTTTAAAGTGTATGCTTAGCTGGGCATGGTGGCGCACGCTTGTAATCCCCACGCTGGGGAGGTGGAGACAGGAGGATTACGCAGGTTCGAAGCCAGCCTTGCTGGATTAAGAGACCCTGTTTCCAAATAAAAATATAAAAATAGGTCTGGGAGTGTAGCCCGGAAGTAGAAGGGTTTCCAGGAACCCCAGTACCACCAAAAAAAAAAAAAAAAAAAGTGTATGCCTAGCACAGACATATAATAAATGAAAAGGAAAACTATTATAGTTCTAATATTCTTCCCTTCCTCCCACTCCCCCGAAAAGAGAGACCCAAAACAGCTTTGCAGATGACAGATGGCAGAACAAAGCTTTTGCCAGTGGCCTGGTACTCCTGGACTCCCTCCTAAGTGCCCAGCACAGTCTCTGTCGTGTGAGTGTGTGTGTGTGTGTGTGTGTGTGTGTGTGTGTGTGTGTGTTAATGGGGATTGAACCCAGGGGTGTTCTATCTCTGAAGTACACTCCCTACCCCATTTCACTTTTTATTTTAGAATAGGCACTCTAAGTTGTAAGGGTCTTGCTAAGTTGCTGAGGCTGTCTTCAAACTTGCAGTCCTCCTTCCTGTCTCAGCCTCCCAAGTGCGGGGATCACAGGTGTGCACCACCACACTTGGCTTCTCTACTAGAGTTTTAGGTTGGAGTGGACTAGTCAACACATGGTCTCATCCAAGTAGCAGCTAAGTGAATAATACCGTTGGGTGGCTGACCGAGCGCCCACATTACCGCTTATCCCTCATCAATTCCCCAAGTCTTCTTTGAATATGAAGTTTCCTAGTCCATCTTCCCATCCTGGGTTTTTTGGTTTTTTTTTAACCCTAATCTCTTCTTTCTCCAGATGGCTCATCCATTTACTTGTCTTAATCCTCCATCTAATCTGTTACCCTCCACAGACACACACCTCTGAGCTCCGGAGCCAGCCCCCATGGACATCCCCAGCCAAAGACCTGAAGATCAGCTCAAACTCAGTGAGTTCTAGGCAAAACTCATCATTTCTCCCCTTCCATATTTTACAACTAGCACAGCTAAGCTCTCCTCCTTTATTTTCATCCACAAAGCCTATCATTTTCTAAATAATATGTACCGGGACAAAAGGTAAACAAGGAGCTGAAGTGAAGAAGAAATTCAAATGGCCAATAAATGCATGAAAAAATGCTCAACATCACTGCCAATCAGAGAGATGCAAATCAAAACTACCCTGAGATTTCACCTAACTCCAACTAGAATGGCAATCATTCAAAACACAAACAACAACAAATGCTGGCAAGGATGTGGAGAAGTGGGAACTCTAAGACATTGTTGGTGGGATTGCAAATTAGTGCAACCACTTTGGAAAACAGTATGGAGGATCCTCAGAAGAATGGGAACAAATCTACCATTTGATCCAGTAATACCACTTCTGGGTATCTACCCAAAAGAAAGGAAACCAAACTACCAAACTAATGCATGTGCATCTATGTTCATAGCTGCACAATTCATTATTGCCAAACTATGGAACCAGCCAAGATGCCCATCAACAGACGAATGGATTACAAAACTGTGGGATAGCCAGGCATGGTGGCGCAAGCTTGTAATCCCCACGCTTGGGAGGCGGAGACAGGAGGATCGTACAGGTTCAAAGCCAGCCTCGCTGGCTTAAAAGACCCTGTTTCCAAATGAAAATATATAAAAATACGTCTGGGAATGTAGCCTGGAGGTAGAAGGGTTTCCAGGAACCCCAGTACCACCACACATACACAATCAAAAACCTGTGGGATATGTACACAATGGAATTTTACTCAGCCATTAAAAAAAACTCAAATACATCATTTTCAGGGAAATGGATGGAACTAGAGGACATTATGCTAAGTGAGATTAGTCAGTCACAAAAAATAAGAAATCAGATGCTTTCCCTAATACGTGAAAGCTAAGGAGAAATGGGTCATAGGAGGAACTCTAAATGAAAAAGGAAATCCTATAGAGGAGCAAACAAGCCAAGCTAAACGAGGGGATGGGAGGGGGAAGAAGGAAATTCTCTAAAACACACAATGTACTTAAACATATTGAAGTCAACCACTAAGCCAAGCATGGGAAGGAGGGATGGGGAGGGAATGGGGTAGGAATTGGGCAGGGGCTAACTGGATGATGTACATGTATGTCCACACAAGTTTTTACCCCAATATGATGTATGAATAAAATGCACCAATAAAAAATTAAAAATAAATAAATAATATGTACCAGTATTGGGAAGAGGCTTCAAAATGTATTAATATACCAGTATTAGGAAATATTTTCAATTTTCAAAATATATCTTCGGTAGTAAAAAAAAGCCAGGGGCTTCAGGGAAAGGGTTGCAGAAGTCCAGGCACCAAGGGTGATTAGCAAGATTAGCAAGACAATAGAGGTAGACAATAGAGGGCCCCTTTTCATTGTAAAGATAAGATTTCCCAAGGATGTGGGAGGATGCCATAAGCCTTCAAGAGATCCCAGACTCTGATACAATCTATGAACACATTTGGGATATAACACAAGGCTTGGGGTCTATACTTGAGACAGGACAGAATCCCCACATCAAAAGACTTGCCCCAGAGGGGGCGGATCTAGTTGGGTCAGAAGGTTATTGGTATAAAATGCTCTGGGTCCAGAAGCCTCCGGTGACTTCTTTTCAAGTCACCCTCTTAAACTACCTCTGGTATAGGGCTTTATTAACTCTCTACTATCTTTCCATCTTTTAAATAATAAAAAGTTGCTTAAGTTAAAAGAGTGGGCTAGTGTTTTCTATACCTAGCTCAGAACAAGAACCCGCCTCTATGTTTCTTTCTCACTGAAACAATTCCGGGAGCCCAAGAGGATCCCCAGAACAGTCCCCAACTGTTACATAATATGTCATTTACTATTTTTCCTTTATTTGTGTTTCTTACTAGAGGGCGGGTTGTGCCTTTGTTTTTGCGGTAATAGGAATTGAACCCAGGAGTGTTTTACCTCTGAGCTATACTCCCATATGCATGGGAGCCTCAAAGAACATGAATGAAAAGCCAGATAGTTGAAGTGTATACAGCACCTTAAGCTACAGAAGGGAACTGGGAGTTGGGGTCTCTGCAAGGAGGTGACAGGGTGCGGGAGGGTGGGCAACACGAGAACGAAGGCTATTCTGTGGAGAAGTCCATTGGAATTTGGTAGATCACTTTGGGTAGTTTGGACATTTAACAACAATAATTCTTCTAATCCATAAACATGAGATGCTTTCTATTTGTGTGTATTTGTGTGTGTGTTATCTTCAGTTTCTTTCATGAACATTTTATAGGTTTTATTGTAGAGATTTTTTTCCACCTCTGTGGAAAAAATTTTGACCTCTGTGGTCAAATTTGTTCCTCGGTATTATATTTTTATTTTTTGATGGTACTGGGGATGGAACCCTTCTACTTCTGGGCTAAATCCCTAGACCTATTTTTTTTTTTTATATTTCACTCTTGGAAACAGGGTCTCTTAAACCAGCGTGGCTGGCTTCAAACCTGCACGATCCTCCTGTCTCCGCCTCCCAAGTGTGGGGATTACAAGCGTACACCACCACGCCCGGCGGTATTGTTTTATTTTATTTTTGTAGTTATTATACATGGGATTGCTGCCAGGACTGGTGATGCATGCTTGTAATCCCAGCATTTGAGAGGCTGAGACAGAGGATTGCAGTTCGAGGACAGCCTCAACTACTTAGGTCCTTTGCAAATCAGTGAGACCCTGTTTTTAAAATAAAAGAATAAAAAATAGGGATAGGGGTGTAGCTCAGAGGTAGAATGCCCCTGTGTTCACTACCCTGTACCACAGAATAAATAAACAAATAAATAAATAAATAGGATTGCTTTCTTAATCTCTGTTTCGGTTAGTTCATTATTGGCATGTAAAAATGCTACTGATGCTTATATGTTGACTTTGTATCTTGAAACTTCTCCTGTATCTGCCCCTTCTCCTGACCTAAACCTCTGTCAAATCCAGCAAAGGCTCTCCTGTCTAGACTCTGCCCCTTCGCTCTCTGGTTTCCTGTGACAACTCGGCTTGGAGCCATGGCTGCTGCGTGTGTACTAGCCAGGACATGAGAAAATGGGAGTGTGAGGATAACACACTTCCTTGGTGTTTCGGAGCCTCATCCTGCCAAGTGTGTGGTTCTTCTATCTGAACTGAGGAAGGGTAGAGACCCCATACTGTCCAGAATGGCTCCCTAGGGGTCCGTGTGTAGGTGACCCAGCAAAGACTTTCATTCTTCTACAGAACTCTTGTGAGTGCTGGGATTTGAAGTGATTTTTTACTTTTATTGTATGCTTCTTGGGATTTTAAATTAAATAAAAAGGAGTCAGGAAAGAGAAATTTAGGAATAATTTAGGATGCTTTTCCCAGCTTGACTTTCAGATGGCCACTTAATTACTGCAGTTCTAAGAGACTGTGCTTCTCGGCATCACCAGTGAGCCAGCACCTTGGCACCTCTGCTCAGACCAACCAGGGAAGGCTTTTCTTCTTCCCTACAGATAAAGATTCGCTCTCCTTTTGAGTTTTGGTGACAGCACACAGGCTGTCCTCGCCTGGACCTCAGGAGGAAGTTCAGCATCTTGGCTAAAACTTGGGTTTGGAAGCGAGACACACACCCTCCTGCTCACCACCTGGCGGCACTGGGAGGACCGCCACGTGCATTTCATCAGACCCCTGCTTCACTACGGACTCCCCGGCACACCCCGAGTGCTGTCTCTGCGGTTTGTCTCACAGGTAAAGAAATTTTAAATTGGAGATGTCTGTGCCCTCCAATGACAGATCACTGGGTGGTGGTCAAGAAGCGCATGACCTGTGTGAAGTGAATTCTTTCTGCTTTGTTCACTGTGGAATCTCACAGTGGCACGTGATGGCCACTTCTAGACTCGCCAGTGAGAGCCAAACCGCGAGGGACATAGTCATGTGTTCTGGAATGTGGGCGGGAGAAACGTCTTCCCAACATGATCACAACCCTCTGGTCTTTGAACGACAGTCAGGTTTTCTCCCCTCACACAGCGGAAGCCGCATGTTTAAAAACCAGGTCCCTTCCAAGCAATCTACATGCTGAGATGTTTGCCAACATGGACACCCACAAATGAAAAGGACTTTTCTTTCAGACAGTGACTGAAAGAAGTTGTTCTACAAAAACCATTACAGAGAAGTTTTGATAGCAATCTTAGAATTTAAAGCTAGGCGTGGTGGCTCACGCTTGTAATCTCAGTGCTTGGGAGGCTGAGACAGGAGGATCGCACAAGTTTGAAGCCAGCCTCAGTTATTTAGTGAGGCTCTCAGCAACTTAGTGAGACTCTGTTTCCAAATAAAATATAAAAAATAGGTCTGGGAGTATAACTCAGAGATAGAAAGCTCCTGAGTTCCACATCCAATACCACCAAAAAACAAAAAAATAGAATTTAAATGTGTTTTTCTTTCTTTCTTTTTTTTTTTTTTGTAGTAGGTATTGAACCCAGGAGCATTCTATCTCTGAGCTACACTCCCAGCCCTATTTTTCAATCTTTATTTTGAAACTGGGTCTCACTCAGTTGCAGAGGGCCTCACTAAGTAGCTGAGGCTGGCCGTGAACCTGCGATCCTCCTGTCTCAGCCTCCCAAGTACTGGGATGACAAGCGTGCACCATCACACCCAGCTATTTCTAATTGGATTTTCAGAATATGTTAGGTAATTGAGTATGCAGTGCCAACAGGCCCAACAGCTCACCAGAATAAACAAAAAGAGAAAAGACACTGGGCTTCGGAGGGTTTAGAAGAAATAAGACAAAACATGACAGAACCCAAACTGACAATTCTTTAGGACTGCTGGTCCTTGGAGGGTGGACAAGTAAGAATGAGGATGCGGGAAAGGGAAGGCTTGCAAGACTTTCTCGGTATGACAAGTCCCTCTTGACCTCTGCCACACGGCTCCCAACACAGCTGCCGTCTCCCTCAGGTGCCTGCGACGAGTTCAGATGTTTGGACCTGAAGGTAAATCATGTTTTCCTTGGGCTTTGCTTTCCTGGAGCAACCAGAAATAAAACAAAGGTAAAATCAATAAGCAAGCTGAGCATGGTGGTACACTCCTATAATTCCAATATTTGGAAGACTGAGACAGGAGGATCACAGGTTGGAGACCAGCCTCAGCAACCTAAAGAGATCCTGCTTCAAAAGAAAAAAATTAAAAAGGGCAAGGAGGTCAAGCTCGGAGGTAGAATGAACCTAGGTTCAATCCCCAGTGCCACAAAAACAAAAATTAATAGACGGTCAACATCTCTATTAAGAAACCATTATAAAGTTGTATACAGACTATATCAAAATGTAGAGAGAGCTGGCGAAAGGAAAAAGGCTGCATACTGTAGCCCACAGGCCACAGCTGGCCACAGCTGGCTCACACCTGTTTTTGTGTGGTCTGTGAGCTAAGAATATTTGTTTTGTAAATTTTTAAATAGGTAAAAAAATCAAGATGCAAATATTTCACTGACCCTTGTAAAATGAAAGTAAATGTGCATAAACAAGACTACTGGAAGCCAGACACCCTCCTGTGCACCGCCCGCCTGCTCTCCCCACGGGCAGGCCAGGGCAGCACAGACCACAGGACCCAAGGTGTGTAACCTGCCTATTCTGAAGAGCTTGCAGACCCCCGTGTGGAATGCTATTGCAGCCACCACCTAACTTGGGCAGCTGCTCCTCCTCCTCCTCCTCCTCCTCCTCCTCCTCCTCCTCCTCCTCCCTCCTCCTTCTCCCCCCTCCTCCCTTCTCCTCCTCCTCCCCTCCTCCTCCTCCTCCTCCCCTCCCCCCTCCTCCCCTCCTCCTCCCCTCCTTCTCCTCTTCCCTCTTCCTTCTTCTTTTGTATGTGGGGTGATATTGGGGGTTGGACCCAGGGCATTCTAGCTCTGAGCTACACCCCCAGCCCCATTTTATTTTGAAGCAAGATCTCACCAGGTTGGTAAGAGTCTCGCCACTTGCTGAGTCTGTCTTCAAACCTGCATCCTCCTGTCTCCGCCTCCCAAGCACTAAGATTGCAGGCTGGGGCACCACCACGGGGCCTACTCCCTGCTTTATTGTTAAACACACACACACACACACAGAGAGAGAGAGAGAGAGGGAGGGAGGGAGGGAGGGAGGGAGGGAGGGAGGGAGGGAGGGAGGGAGAGAGAGAGAGAGAGAGAGGGAGAGAGAGAGAGAGAGAGAGAGAGAGAGAGAACGCTTCCAACTCTGATAACAGTTTCTTTTTACATCAAGGAATAACATTTTTTTCTTCAAAACTCCCAAATATAGCCGGGCGTGGTAGCACACTCTTGTAATCCCAGCATTCGGGAGGCTGAGACTGGAGGATCACGGTTCAGGGGCAGCCTCAGCTGCTTAGTGAGGCCCTCCGCAACTCAGTAAGACCCTGTTTCAAAATAAAGAATAGAAAATAGGGCAGGGGATGTAGCTTGGAGGTAGAATGCCCCTGGGTTCCATCCCCAGACCCACAAAAAACAAAAACAAAAATCTCCCAAAGATGCATAGATTAAAAACAAGCTGCCTTTAGAATACCTCGAACATCCTCAGTAGACTGTTAACACTGCCTTACAGACACCAACGGTGCATGGAATATATGTAAAACAGCAAGCAAACAAAATGAGCGACCCCTGTACCCAGGAGTAAGGACAGTAAGTATTGTGAAGGACATTTTTTATTTGGGTACTAGGGACTGAGCTCAGAACCACTCTACCTCTGAGCTGTACCCCAGCCTATTTCACTGGCGACCCCGGGCACACCATTCCTTCACCACAGACACAGCCTGACAACGGCAGTCCTGCTGCAGTGTCTCGAGAGCACAAGGAGGGCAGGCAGCCGGCCCCAGGCCAGGTGCACGCGGCTCTGGGGAGGTCAGCCAGCATCGCCACCACATCCCCTTCCTGCTCCCCAGAAAGCAGGAGGCAGGAGTAATGGAAGTCACCCCTGGCTAGGGACCGGAGGCCACTTGTGGGATCACAGCATGGAGAAGACAGACCCTGGAGCCTTCGACTATGCTAAAGCAGGGAGAGCATGGCAGAGAGCAGAGGGTGTGCGGGGTGCGGAGTGGGCGCACTCCTCCCCTGGGGAGCGGGAGCGGTCGTGTTCATGGAGTGACATGTCCAACAAAGCTCCTCAAAGACCAAGCGCCTCTTCACAAATTATAAACAGACATATTTAAAAAGTGTGTGTAGCCGGCCGTGGTGGCGCACACTTGTAATCCCAGCATTCAGGAGGCGGAGACCGGAGGATCGCGGTTCATGGACAGCCTCAGCTAGTTAGCGAGGCCCTTCGCAACTCAGTGAGACCCTGTTTCAAAAATAAAAAGACTAAAAAGTAGGACTGGGGATGTAGCTTGGAGGTAGAATACCCCTGGGTTCCATCCCCAGTACCGCAAAATAAATAAATTAATTAATTAATAATAAATAAATAAATAGTGTGTAGTTAAAATAGTGTCTGTCCCGAGGGGTGGGAGTCGGTGGCGGAGCTTTCACGTCCCTAGGTCTTGCTTTTCTTTTGAAGGTGCCTTTGCTCAGCGCCCTGGGCGATTCCTCTGCATGTTCAAAGCTCTCTTCTGTCCTTACACACAGTCAGTGGCTACTGAATTTTTCTTCCCTGTACAGCAGCTCCTGAAGTAATGCCAAGACATACACATATCTGTAACACCCTCCAAGCCTTGAAGGTAGAGACAACCGAGAGAGCGGAGCCATGCCGTGAGCCTCTCGGGAGGGCAGGGATAGCGCCGCCGCCCCACCCCAGCACCCAGCTCACCTGCCCAGGTTCTCAGCATCCTCGATGGTCTCGGGCAAGGCCACCCCCTTGGTCTCTGGAAGCAGCAGCGTCATTCCCCCGGCAGTCACGCCCAGCATCCCTTGGGAGAAACAGATTTTGGTAGCAGTATGAGTGCGGCCAGAGCCATCTACAGAAACATCGCAGCAAGCCAGGGCGCTGTCCAGATAGTACCGCCCAGGGAAGAGACTCTGCTTGTGGAAACAGTGGTCAGGAAGACTTAGGAAAGAAGACCTAAGTGCAGTGTAACAGCAGATGCCAGAGTCAGGAGGGGAAAGCCTCCTCACCGCGTCTTAGAAACACAAAGTGCCGAGCCGGGCGTGGTGGCGCACGCTTGTAATCCCAGCATTCGGGAGGCTGAGACCAGAGGATCGCGGTTCGCGGACAGCCTCAGCTACTTAGTGAGGCCCTCTGCAACTCAGTGAGACCCGGTTTCAAAATAAAGAATAAAAAATAGGGCAGGGGGTGTAGCCCGGAGGTCAAATGCCCCTGGGTTCCATCCCCAGACCCGCAAAAAAAAAAAAAAAGAAAAAAAAAAGAAACACAAAGTGCCAGAAGGACTGACCTGAGGGCCAGGGATTCACTGATTTTGGCTAGTTATGATAGATAGATTATAGATAAGTGGATAGACATAATCGATCAGTGGACAGATATACACATAGATCAGATAGATACATAGATACATACATGGGTCAGATAGATCAGTGGATAGATAGACACAAAGATAACAGACAGATCAATGGATAGACACAGAGAGAGGTAACAGATAGATCAGTGAATAGATCATATGTATATCAGGTAGGTAGATAAATCAGTTGGTCAGTTGTTGGGTAGACAGATAATGGATCAGTGGATAGATAGACAGCAGAACCAGTACCATGCAGGCGGCAGTGAGGGCCCTCATTACTCTCTATCCCCCCTCCCCTCTTTCTCTCTCTGTTTCTCCTCTTCCCCTCCTTCTCCCATCCTTTCTCCCTGCCCTCCTCTTCCCCTGGCACTCACCTGTGCTAGTTATGGCAGCTCTGCACACAATCTGCCATTTGCACCCTATCAGGTGGGTGAGCAGGTCTTGGAGGTCCCGTGCTCTAAGCTTGGGGGAAGAAATAGAAAGTCCCTCTTCTTTCATTTGTCCAACTTCCCAGCACCAAAGCTAATACTGAGCTTTGGTCCCTGTCAGTGTCCTTGTGTCTGTCTTCAGTTAAGGTCCAAACACAGAAGAAGCTGGAAATTCAACATCTCAAGCCTCTAGCACTTCTCGTTAAATGTCCGAGAGTTAGGAATCAAATACATAGAGGCCACGTCAAAAGGGCTGTCAGGTTCTGCTACAGTGTAATCAGGGTGAATTACAAGATCGGGAGCCATAAACTGTGAATCTCTAGCCACTTCCTAGGAATGGCATCTCATCTTTCCCCAAAGTGACACAGAGTGAGCCAGGAAATGACCGTGGAGTGCGCCCCATCCTCAACATTCACTCAAAAACACGCAGGGTCCGTCTACTCCACCCACCACCGGCTGGAATGAAGGAATGACAATGCTCATGAGGTCTTACCAAACAGGATGAGGGGCAAGCCTTGCCAGATCTCCATCAGCCTGAAGACCAAGAAGGGGGTGAAGATCCCGCCCAGGTCACACAGGGCGGAGCACATCATCACGCCCAGGTTCCTGAGGAAACACAGAGGGCCAAAGGATGGCGTTCTGAGGCACCTTCCAGATGCTAACCTTATCCTAGAGCAAACGATGCCAACACGGGCCGAGCGGGCCTCCGCACTGCACCCCATCGGCAAGCTTCGGGACCAGGAGGAGCCCTATGGACTCGCCCACATGTATTCAGAGGCAGCCACAGACTACAGTGGACATTGGTCTGAACCATCCATGGCCCACAGCCGAAGAAGAAAGACCACCACCTTTACATTATACAGTCAGGCCAGGCGTGGTGGTGCACACTTGTAATCCCCGTGCTTGAGAGGCTGAGACAGGAGGATCGCACAGGTTCAAAGACAGCCTCAGGTACTTAGTGAGGCTCTCAGCAACTTAGTGAGATCCTCTTTCCAAATAAAGTATAAAATAGGTCTGGGAGTGTAACCTGGAGGTAAAAAGCCCTTTGGTTCCACCCCCAGTACCACCAAAAATAAGAAAATAATTAAATTAAATAAATTAAACAGTCAGATAATTAGTGCTCAGGCTGCCAACCTGAAGCACCAGGAACCCTTGCTTCAGTTCTACCCTCTCCTGTCCCGGTGTCACCATCTGTTATCACTTGAGAGGACACATGTCACGTAGAGGTGACTAGGCCTACAAAGACCTGGGCTCATATCAGCCCAGGGTCCAGCCTAGGGTCAAGCCAAGAGGAAGTGGTGACTAATGTGGACGGGAGACACCAACTAAGCAAGTCATCCCCTCAGCAGCAGCAAGCAAGCGTCCGAGGAGGCGCACAGGGATGACAGGGCCGGAGGAGACCACGAAGGACAGGTGTCTCCAGAGCTCGTCACTTAAGCTGCAGGGGCCAATGAGTATGCACACACACATACACACACACACACACACACACACACACGCACACACATAGAAATAGTGTGAGTGTGTGTATGTAACATTCATTGATATATATATATGTTAATGCTAACATGTTAATTCATCATACATTAATATTAATAACATTAAAGTAATAATACACAAACTCTAGGTCTCCTAGCTCCACATTTTTCCATTTTGTTTTGCAACTCTTAGTTCTGCTTTTCTTTATGTCTTCTCCCTTTATTCCACTTTCAAGTTATCTTTTCGTGACTTGGGGGCTTTGATTTTTTCCCATTTGGGTCTTTCCTGAGCCCGCGTCAAAGTCTTCCTTCAGGCTGACTGTGGGGTTTCTGCGGTGGCTCCACAGATTCCCTGGCACAGCCTCGGTAGGACGATGTCTAGGTATCTTGTGAAGCTTAACCACCCAGGTACCACCATTCTTGTTAAGGTTTGGACTTAATGCTCCCAGGACTTGATGGGTTAGACCATGCACGGCTGGACACAGCATGTCTGAATGCAGAGCAGGAATGGAGGTGACTCCAGGGCTGTGGCTTTGGGGACCATAGATGTCCCTTGCCCCGTCCCCTGGCTTTCTCTGCTCTCTGCTAGGAGGCCCTGAGCTGTCATAGAAGCCCCATCCCAAAATGGACTGGGACCTCTGAGCCCTTCAAGATCTGTAAGCAAAGAACGCCCTTCCTCCTCCAAGTGTCTTGCGCCAGATGCCTGGATGACAGCAGTGAGAATCCATACCCAAACAGTTCTCATCTCCACCAACTGGTTTGCTGGTTTGCCACGGTAACAAGGACCATGTCTCTCCTTTGCTTTTCAGCCGTGGTTAGGAGCTGAACTGTGCTCTCGTGTGTGGCCTTGCAGGAACACACAGTCCCTAGGGCAGGGCAGGGCTCCATGGGAGCGCCCGCAGGCCCCGAGGCAGGGCAGGGCTCTTCCCTTTGTGGGCTTCTATCCTGAGGTTTACCCCTTTTAACTGCGCCAATGGCACCAGCCTCCTTGGCTCCGCGTTTCTTCTGAGCGTACAGATTCTGGGGTTTTTCACCTGCCTTGCAGGGTGGGAAAGAGTGAGCAGAAACAATTGATAAGCAGATGGAAGCTAGAAGACGGAGGAACTTGGCCTTTATTTAAATTCAGAATTCTGCGGTACTTGGTTCATACATTCTATAAATGTTCAGAGGTTGGTTAGTGCGGTTCGTGATAGGCAGAGAAGTACAGCTGTGCTTCCTCTTTTTGAGAAACTCCTGAGACAGCAATGAGAAATGGAAAGGTCCCTCTCCCAGCGTGGCGGTGCACATTAAGGTCAAGCAACTGTTCTTCAGTGGTGCTCTGAAGCGTCTGGGGAAGAGGGCCACTCCCGGAGCCTCCCGTGACTAAGGTGCAGTGTCAAGATGCTGCACACACAGTCGTCTAAATTCGAGGTGCTTAAAAGTAGTGACGTAACAGAAATTATCCCCTTTGTGCCTTAGACTTGATTCAACTGGAATTTGCATGACGTGTGTGTGTGTGTGTGTGTGTGTGTGTGTGTGTGTGTGTGTGTATGGTTTAAAGCTGTTTCTGAACACCCAGCTTCCCTTTCTCATTACTGAAAATCCTCAGCAGGCACACTCTATCAGTACCTGTTTTGGTTTAAAGAAGAGTTCCCCAAAGGCCTGGTCATCAGCCCATGGGACCTTCAGGAGGTGAGTCAGTAGAAAGAAATGTGGTCGCTGGAGACACGCCCTTGCAGGGGATCAAAGGGCCTCAGCTCTTTTTACCTCTCTGTCTTTGCTTCCTGACCTCCACGAGGTCACAAGCCTCCTCTACCACACATCCCAGCATGACACACTATGTCAGCATTGCCCAAAGTAGCAGGGCCAAGTGACCATAGACTAAAGCCCTAAGCCAGAATAACCCTTTTTTCCTTATTAAGTTGATTGTCTCAAGTATTTTGTGATAGTAACACAGAGCTGACTAGCACCGTACCTTTGGCAGTTTACATTCTGAGTCAGTCCTCTGGGTCTGATGACCATGACAAGGGGGCTCTTTAGCCTCGTTATTTCAAACTGTAGGCTCATAGTTGCCAGGGGAGAAGGATTTCTTTTTAATTTGCCTTCATCCTCTGTACTCAGTCTAAGCAACTTGTTACACATGAGAGTCTAAAACATGGCAATTCAACATAGGGATAAGCAGAATAAAGGAAAGAGTTACTCAGGACCATCTATGTGTGTGTTTACTGAAGGGCTCGGAGAACAGTGCGGCTGAAAGATGAGCTTATGCCATATTCCATCAAAAGTCAGATTAAGATAATGGCAATTTTTAAAACCTCAAATGAAATTGTTACTTTTATAGTTAACGTGATCTTCATTTAGAACCAAACATCCTAAGATCCACACTCCAGTAAGTACATGCAAAGATGCTTAACACTGCAAGGATCAGGAAAGGGTCGAGATGCAGTGATTCCTCCTCCAGGACAGCCGGAAGCGGACGGCACGGAGTGCGGAGCAAGTAGACCTCATACATGGAGCAATGTGGGTGTTTTGTTTTGTTTTGTTTTGTTTTGTTTTGTTTTGTTTGTTTGCGGGTCTGGGGATGGAACCCAGGGGCATTTGACCTCTGAACTACACCCCCTGCCCTATTTTTTATTCTTTGTTTTGAAACCGGGCCTCACTAAGTAGCTGAGGCTGTCTGCGAACCGTGATCCTCCGGTCTCAGCCTCCCGATTGCTGGGATTACAAGCGTGCGCCACCACGCCCGGCTTGCACATGTATTTAAAACTCCTCCATCTACAAAGTAGGAATGTGTCGAGATAAAGAAAGCACAGTGTCCGGGTCAGGAAGATGAGGCTCCAGGCCCGGTTCTGGGCTCCCAGCCACTGACGCCTGGGCAGGTCTCACTCACTCTCTCACCTCAGCTCCTACGAAAGCAGGGCTAATGATTCTCAAAAACAAGTGTACGCGCTAACCTAAGCCTGCGTCGTGCATCCGTATGGAAACGCTCGGCGCATCACGCTACAAATGCCAGCTCTCGGAGAAAATGAGAGCCGTGGTGTGGATGGAGCTGTTGACGGCGGTACAACTATTAGTGCTGGTTAAAGGTGCAGGGGTAAAACTCAGTTTCCTGACTCCGCGCCCAGTGCTTTCTCCTCCACACTAAATGTCTTTGTTTCCATGCCTGTCCGTTTTCCACAGCATAACTCCATCCCCGGCAGGATCCCATTTTACTCTCTGCTCTCCTCGGGAAGCCTCCCTTTGCCGCCCAGTCCACCTCCCCGCGCGTGCATTCTTACACCACTCAAGGCTGGAGGAAAGGCCTCGGCGTGCTGGCCCTCACCGAGCCGGCAGGGGCTGCTGCGGTGTCCGTCCCAGCCTTCCTTCACTCACCTGATGAATGTGGGGTAGAGCTCGGCATTGACCAGGCACACCATCTGTAACATAATGGTCGTTCCCATTCGGCCAACACAGACGGCCAGGATGTTCAGCCAGTGCAGATCTGGAGAGGAAGGCAAAGGCAAGATGGCGCGTGTGCGGGCAGGGCCTGGCTCCCGAGCCACGGCCACGCGGGCCCTCCGACGCTACAGCTGAAGGGCCTGAGACATGGGCCGCTCTAACCCTCCCATGCTTAGGAAAGTAAACTGAGTCCTGAAGATGGTGTATGTGGGTGGGTGGGTGGGGTGCTGGTACTGGGGATTGAACTCAGGGGCATTCTACCTTTAAGCTACACCCCAACCCTATGTATGTATGTATGTATGTATGTATGTATGAATGTATATATGAATGTGTGTATGTATGAATGTATGTATGTATGAATGTATGTATGTATGTATGTATGTATGTATGTATTTTGAAACAAGGTCTCACTAAATTGCAGAGGGGCTCGCTAAGTTGCTGAAGCTGGCCTCTAACCTAAAATCCTCCTGCCTCAGCCTCCCAAATACTGGGGTTACAGGTCTGTGTCACCATGCACGGCTCCAAAAGAATTAATGACACATCTGGAAAGATTTAACTGTGCAAAGAATGGCGCGCGCGTGAGTGTGTGCGCGTGTGTGCGCGTGTGTGTGCGTGTGTGTGCGTGTGTGTGTGTTATGGAACTCAGAGCCATTCTACCTCTGAGCTATACTCCTAGCCCTATTTCTTTTATTTTATTTGTATTATTTGTATTATTTATTTATTTATTTATTCATTTATTTATTTATTTATTGAGGTACTGGGGATGGAACCCAGGGGCATTCTACCTCTGAGCTACACCCCCAGCCCTATTTTTTATTCTTTATTTGGAAACAGGGTCTCACTGAGTTGCAAAGGGCCTCACTAAGTAACAGCTGAGGCTGTCTGCGAACCACGATCCTCCCGTCTCACCGTGATTCTCCTGTCTCAGCCTCCCAAATTCTGGGATTACAAGCGTGCACCACCACGCCCGGCTATTTTTTAGTTTTGAAACAAGGTCTCCCAAAGTTACACAGGGTCTTGCTAAATTGCTAAGGCTGCCTGCAAACCTATGATTCTCCCATCTCAGCCTCCTAAGTACTGAGAATACAGGCGCAATCCACCACACCTGGCTATGAATGGGCTTTTTGAACTTCCTCTCAGCCTCCTGCCAGCTGTTTACCTCTTTGAGGTTGGTTTGATGAGCTGTAAAATGGGCATAATGATAGTCAGTTTATAGGTTATTGTGAGTCTTAGAGATAATATGTATCAAATGTCCGCCATGACCACGAATCCAAAGGCTATTTTCTATTATCATGTCATAGTGTTGTGAGGACACTGCCCAGCACACAGGAGACCCATGATACATACAGCTCAGCACACCTGCAATCCCAGTACTTGGGAGGCTGAGACAGGTGGATTTCAGGTTTAAGGCCAGCCTCAGCAAGTTACTGAGACCCTATTTCAAACTAAAAATAAAAAGGGATGGGACTGTGCTCACAGGTAGCATGCCCTTGAGCTCAACCCCCAGCACCCAAACACACATCTTCCTGACAGTCCCAGAGAGTGAGGTGCATGGGAGTGAGCCCCCAGCTGCTATGGGGTCTCCTTTACCTGAGAGCCCAGGCACCTCTCTCCCCGCTGGGGTCGAACAGAGTAATGGGCCCTCCTGGAAGGAACACAGATCCTTAATAACTGCTGACATCTACTTTGCCCGCATTAAACGCCTCTGAGGTCACAGACCGTGACCTTGATCCTTGTCCCCAGACACTGGTGACTTAGGGAAGACTGGATTTCTTTCACTGGGTCCCACAGAGAGTGGAGGCAGCCCGCCAGCCCCGATGGGCACTTCGGTATGCCTCTCTGGCTTCAGGCTGTTCTCTGCCTCTAAAGAAGCCTCACTGAGCTTTTGGTAAGGGCCACACTTCCACCCGGATTCTAAATCTCTCTGGCCACACCAGAGAGGAGCTGCCAGGGCTGCTCCTCACAACACCAGCGGGACTCATTTGCTCTGAAGTCAGGGGGAATCATTTCGTCCCAAGCCACCTGTGGTTTCCTGCATGCCTGGGATAGAGCTAAGGCCGCTGTCTCTTGACATATCAGGATCTCGCCACCCAACGGGAGTCCCCCCACTCCAAACTGCTTCTCCGAGGACAAGAGTCCTGACCACTCCTCCCTGCCTCGACTCCCACACTCTCCTGTGGCTGACCCCACTTCACTGGGGTATCCAAAGCCTCCGTGAACACTGGGAAGGATGAACAGCCTCCCTTGGCCCTCCTCTCCCCCTGGACGTCAGCTCCATGGGGCAGCAACTCTGCCTTGCCCCTGAGCCAGAGGCAGGTGACAAACCTCATGGCGGCCTTGAAATGCTAAATAATGGGGGAGATGAGTCAAAATCACAGCACAGGAGAAGGCCCAGAGAGAGGAAATGAGCCACGCTGCCAGGGCGCCCTCCTTCAAGATACCCAGGGCTATTGCTTTCTAAAAATCTGCCCTTGCCAGGTGTGGCAGTGCACGCTTGTCATCCCAGCATTTGGGGGGCTGAGACAGGAGGATCCGGGTTCGCGGACAGTCTCAGCTACTTAGGCCGTTTGCAACTCTGTGAGACCCTGTTACAAAATAAAGAATAAAAAATAGAGCTGGGAGTGTAGCTCAGAGGTAGAATGCCCTGGGTTTAAGCCCCAGTACCACGCACACTAAAAAAAACCTGCCCTTTCATGACATGGGGTGTGTGTGTGTGTGTGTGTGTGTGTGTGTGTGTGTGTGTGTGTGTGTGTGTGAGAGAGAGAGAGAGAGAGAGAGAGAGAGAGAGAGACAGAGACAGAGAGACAGAGAAAGTGACAGAGAGACAGAATTGAGAGAAGGAAAGACAGAGACAGAGACTGAACACTGAACCGGGGCTCTCTACCTCTGAGCTACACCTCCAGCCCTTTTTCTTTTTTATTCTGAGACAAGGACTCTCCAAGTCGCCTCCAACCTGCGGTCCTCTTGTCTCTGCCTTCCAAGTGCTGGGACTACAGGTCGGCACCACCGTGCCCAGCGCAGAGTGCATCTTACCAGGATTCCAGAGAGCAGGGGGTGAGGGAGGAGGTGGGGAAGCCGCCGGCCCTCTCCGCCCCTTCCCCTCTCATGTCCTCTTCTCTCACTCATTCGTATTTCCAGTCTGGCCTCTGCAGCCTGGCTCCTGAGAGTGCGGATTTCACAAGATATTTTCCACAATCCCCTGCCCAATGGCCTGCCAAAATGAGTCATTAAGCCAGCAAGCGCAGAACACGAGCAAGGGAGAAAATAGCAAGTCGGCCTGGCGTTTATCTACCATTTCCACAGGCAACGGGCTTGAGAGGCCCCGAGTGTGCCCAAATCGACAAGTGCGCCTGCCCTAACTCTGCTTGTAGCTTGGTTTCTCTTGGATTGTAGGAATCATGGACCCATTTCCACAACCACCAAAGGGCTGGTATTAAACTGATTCACAGGCTGGGCAGAGCGGTGCATGCCCATAGTCCCAGGCTGAGACAGGAGGCTGGCAGGTTCAAGGTCAGTGCACAGTAACTTAGGAGACCTTGTTTCGAAATAAAAAAGATAAAATAAAGCCGGGCGTGGTGGCGCATGCTTGTAATCCCCGCGCTTGGGAGGCAGAGACAGGAGGATCTTGTAGGTTCGAAGCCAGCCGTGCTGGCGTAAGAGACCCTGTTTCCAAAATTAAAATAGGTCTGGGAGTGTAGCCCAGAGGTAGAAGGGCTTCCAGGAACCCCAGTACCACCAAAAAAAAAAAGATAAAATATGGCTACCTGTGAGCGCTGAGGTAGAATGCCCTTGGAGTCAATCCCCAGTACAAGGAGGAGGAGGGGGAGGAGGAGGAGGGAGAGGAGGAAAAGGAGGAGGAAGAGGAGGAAGAGGAGGAGGAGGAGGAGGAGGAGGAGGAGGAGAGAAGATACAAAGTATCAATATTGATGAGACCCTGCACAGCTGGAATGCTCACGGTCACTGGGAGGCGTATAAAATGGTCCAGCCATTTCTGAAACCTGCTAGGCAGTGTCTACTAGCTGAGCTGCAGAGCTGGCGGGTGCATTCAGAGACACGGGACACGTGTGACACCAAAAGGACATTGCGAGGATGCTCACCACGGCATCACTCCCAATGGGTAAAAACTAGAAACAGCACAAGCCACGATCAAGAGCAGAACGGCACCTGATGGGAACCTCCGGATGGGAGGGGACACAGTAATAACCAGAAGTGCACGCTACACACTCACGTGATGTGTGGATGAGCCTCGAGGTGTTGACAGAACCACAAACAGGTACATTTGCCGGGCACTGGTGGTGCACGCCTGTAACCCCAGCAACAAGGGAGGGAGTCTGAGGCAGGAGGATCACAGGTTTGAGGCCAGCCTTGGCAACCTAGTGAGACTCTACTTCAAAATTAAAAATAAGAATAGGGATGAAGTGTAGTGATCAAGTGCCCCAGGCTCAATCCTCAGTAGAGAAGCAGAGACCAGAAAAGAAAGGAAAAGGAGGAAAGGAGAGAGAGAGGAAGGAAGGACGGAAGGAAGGCTGTTTGATTTCAGTGTGGCTCAGTTTTCGTGGCACCCGGGAGCAGCCGGCGTGGCCTGAAGCGACAGAGGTCGGAGGCGGGTGGCTGGCAGTGAGGGGCATCGACAAGAGGACTCGCGTGAAGCCCGAGCAACGTTCTATCTTCAGACCATGCCACCCAGATGTCTAAAATTGCCAAAATTCATTGAGTAACGCACGTAAAATTTGTTCATCATGTTTGTTATACCTCAGTTTAAAATTAAAAAAAAAGAAATGGTAGACAGAAGTGACCTGCCGAGCCAGTTGTGGTGGCGCACGCTTGTCATCCCCGCGCTTGGGAGGCTGAGACAGGAGGATCACACAGGTTCCAAGCCAGCCTCAGCTACTTAGTGAGGCTCTCGGCAACTTAGTGAGACCCTGTTTCTAAATAAAGTATAAAATAGGTCTGGGAGTGTAGCCCGGAGGTAGAGAGCCCCTGGGTTCCATCCCCAGGACCACAAAAATAAAGAAGTAAGCTGCCATCTCTGTTCTTGTTCCACGGGCTCTTCAACAAGTGACAACAGTCGAGCAACAACTCACCGTGTGAGATGAAGACCATCGCGACGCAGGACGCCGCGGCCCCCAGATTCGACAGGGCCAAGGGGTAGATGCGGCCGACGCGGTCGATGGTGAGGAGGATGACGAAGGCCGCTGGGAATTCAACCAGCGCCGAGTAAAGGAAATCCAGGTGGAGGTTCCCGCTGGTGGCTCCCACGTGCAAGATGAGACCCTGGTAGAGCACAGCACAGCTGAACCTGAGCCAAGAGGGGAGGCGAGTCACAGGCCGCTCCGCAGAGGAAGCGGCCCCGCCAGTCAGCGGGGGAGAGGCCTGTGGCGCTCGACAGAGTGTCCTAGGGCAGCTACCAAAGGGGGTGATGATCAGGAGGGGTGCCCAGAGGACAGAAAATGTCTGTCCTCGTGAATGAGGGGAAGACGTTTGGGGCAGACCCCCAAGACCCCTGGGGAGCAAAGCCAAGGCTGGCTCGTGTCCGCTGCGGGCTCAGGCAGCTGGCGTGTCCCTGCGCCCTCCTACTCCCAGACTCCTCTGCCAAAGGGGTAGGCGGTGGCGGGTGCACAGTTCGGGGTGTCCGGCTGCCTGTAGGCCGCGAGACCCCCAGGGGTTACTGATCTCTGGGGATCTCAGTCCTTCCATCTGTACATGGGATAATAGAGCACCTACCCCCGGTTTATCTTGAATATTCACCAAATTAAAGGACAACAGTGCCTATTATAGACCCTGGCACAGAGTAGTGGTCAGTAAGGATGAGCTCTCAGTGTCCCTGTCATCTTCATAATCTTTGCGAGGTCAAGAACTCAGAGCACAACAGAGACGTTAGCTAAATCTCCCTGAGTACAGTGGCACTGCCTCCACCACAGGCACCGTGCGTGCGTGCGTGCGTGCGTGTGTGCGTGCGTGCGTGCGTGCGTGCGTGCGTGTGTGTGTGTGTGTGTGTTACTAGAGATTGGACCCAGTGGTCCTTTATCTATGAGATACATCCCTAGCCCTATTTTACTTTTTATTTTTATTTTGAAACAGGATCTCGCTAAGTTACCACACATTGGCCTCAAACCTGCACTCCTCCTGTCTCAGCCTCCCAAGTACTGGAATCCTAGGCGTGCACCACCACGCCTGGTAGGGCGCCATCTTTAGTGGGCCCTGCGCTTACTCTCTCCCATCCCTGTGCAGGGCTATCCATGGGTATCAGAGGAAAACAGCAGTGTCGTAGAACATGGCACGCACACCAACAGGGTCCAGATTTCGAGGGTCCTGTGTGTTCTTGTTGGGGCAGTATCACTGTGGGAGCTAAAGGCGTCTTAATAATCTGTATTTACATCATAGGATGAGATTTTGATCAATAAGAAATCACTGTCAAGCTGGCCAAATTATGGATGTGTGTACAGTTACATAACAACAAATCCCACCAGTAAGTATAATCACAATGCACCAGTTTCAAAGAAAAATCAAGAAGCCAGACGTGGTGACACATGCCTGGAATCCCAGTACTCGGGCACCTGATATAGGAAGATTGTAGGTTTGAGGCCACCCTCAGCAATTTAGTGAGTTTAGTGAGACCCTGCTTCAAACTAAAAAATAAAAATAACTAGGGGTGTAGCTCAGATGTAGTGCCTCGGGATTCAACCCCCAGTACCAAAAAAAATTAAAATAAAAAAATCCCTTAAATTAAATAAATGTCTTAGCACAGCAAGCAAATTGCCTATCAACTCCAAAACTGAGATTACAACTACTGATATTCCTAATTAGGATATCTCCTTCCTTTATAAACTCTTGGTCAGAGAAGGTTCAGGGGGTGTTTTGTTTTGTTTTTTTTGGGTTTTGTGGGCTTTTTTTATGGTGCTGGGGATGGAACCCAGGGACATTCTATCTCTGAGCTACACCCTCAGCTCTATTATTTATTCTTTATTTTGAAACAGGGTCTCACTGAATTGCAAAGGACCTCACTAAGTAGTAGCTGAACCCCAATCCTCCTGTCTCAGCCTCCCAAATGCTGGGATTACAAGCCTGCACCACAACACCCGGCTAAGGGTGTGTTGTTTTCAGTCCTAAATCACTGCTGATTGGATAAAAGGTCCCAGGGAATGGGAAGGAGGTGTTCACTTGATGATGAAGATGGGCTTAGGAAGGATGTATAGCTTGGATTTGCCAGTCCACAAACCAGGAAACCAATGTCAGTGCTGCCATTGTTAGGAAGAACCATCAGGCAGAACCATGAACTGCATGTATGTATTAATGGAAATATCACTGGTGATCACTATACCATGTTTAGTTGGACACTGTTCCAAGCCCTCTACATCCTCTCTCATTAATTATCCTAATATGCATAGGAGCTGGGTACCATTATTGCTCCCACTACTGATAAGAACACTGTGTCACAGAGAGGCCAACTTTCTGAAGGTCACACAGCCCCAGAGTGGTAGACAGGCTTCTTGGGTTGCAGGAATGAGAGGAGGGGATGGGAGAGCGCAGGTGGTGTCCAGGGCCAGATCACGTAAGGCCCGTAGGCCACAGGGAGGCATCTGACTTGTCAGTGGATGAGGGAGCCTGTGGGGGGTGAGGTCCAGCTTTGCCCACCACTGAGAAGGGCGGGAGAAGATACAGGCTGGAGGTGTCACGGTGATGCTGCTCTGAGGAGCTGAGCACGCCAGAGGAGACACAGAAGCTGTGGACCACTTTCAAAATGGCTGATGAGATTTGCCGAAGGACTGGGTGGCGGATAAGAGACCTAGGAGTCAAAACAGCACCTTGAAAGGAATGTGTTCTGGTGAAAAGAAAAACCAGAGCGGTGCTGGAGTGTAGGATGATGAGCACTGATTTCTGTCTGCAGTGGTCCCGGGCTCTACATGGACCTGCTGCTGGATCGAGGACCCAATATCAACAGAAACCACCTGCTACACGGGGGTCTGCAAAGGCCCAGTGTGTGGCTGGGTGCAGGAGCAACCCTGAGACAGGGCTGCCAAATGGCCAGCCGGGGCAGGGCTCGTGAGCCCTGAGCCTGCAGGACCTGGATGGACTCCACGGAACAACGGGTATTCATTCAACTTTCAGCAAACACTTGCTGCGGGTCTTCTGGGCCGGTCGCTGCTCTACTAGTTGAACACTTCATTCTAATAAACCCTGACATGGAAGTGTGTCTGGGAGCTGGGGCGCTGGGAGGCCTGCTCCCACAGAAGGGGAAGACGCCGGCTGCTCCTCAGCCCTGGGAGTCGGGGGATAATTTGGGAATCGCCATCTACTGAGGAGGCAGAGCCACATTGAGGCGCTGACCAGTGCACTGAGGGAGAGGCCAGGCCCTTCTCATGGCGGCACCTGGGAGGGGTGCAGACCCCGGGTAGGCAAGGGTGTGTGGGTGGTCTGTGTATGCATGTAGAGGACCTTTCTTTCCTTTCTATTGTGTGTGTGTGTGGGGGGGGGGTACTGGGGATTGAACCCAGGGCTTCTCTATCACTGAGCTATATGCCTAGCCCTTTTTATTTCAAAACAAGCCCTCATTAATTTGCGGAGGCTATCCTTGAACCTGCCTCCTTAAAGGAGTATTGGGATTACAGGTGTGTGCCACTGTATCCAGCTTGTATGGTCTTCTAATCAGCAGATAGTAATGTACAGTCTTAGGGGCATCCATAGGTTTCTAGGTGTGAGGATGGGAGATTTCCCCTTGAAGGTACCAGGAGCCCAAGACCCATTCTGCCTTCTGACCGTAAACCAAGGCCTGGCTGCTCCCCAAGATGAGACCTGTAGGTTCGAGGTGGCCTAGGAAACCCTTCTAGCCTCAATCGTCTGACTGCATACTAAGTCCTTCTTATGAAACTGGCCCCTTTTCCCATTATTCAGTCTTCAAGGGAGAAACGCGGTCTTTTTAGGAGCTCTGGTTCTGAGATCATTTTTGCCCTTCTCTCTCCTGGCCCGCACAAGGTGGTGGACATTGATCTGACCCAGGCCTTGCACAGAGCCCCAACTCGGCCCCAGGGGTGATGGGAAGGCACCTCACCACAGGAACATGAGGATGAACGTGTGCTTCCGCAGGTTGGGGGTGCGGAACAGATCTGCGAATGAGGGGCTCAGCTTTCCGGAGGGGCTTGGCTTCTGGGGGTCCTCTTCCAGGGAGAACACCTGAGAGGGAGACAGGTCACCACCCACCCAGCTGTGTGAGTGGGAGGGCCCCTGGGGGACGGGCCCCAGGTGCACCACCGCCACTGCTGGCTTCCCTGGGGCCCAGGAGTGCAGCTGTCCTCTGCCCGGGCCGCCCA
The DNA here is from genome assembly GCF_963383645.1 of Muscardinus avellanarius. NCBI lineage: Eukaryota > Metazoa > Chordata > Mammalia > Rodentia > Gliridae > Muscardinus > Muscardinus avellanarius. The sequence goes on along the minus strand of NC_137794.1, from coordinate 110,987,466 downwards.
GAGGCCTCCTACATCCTGCCCCAACCTGACCCCGGGCTCTGTCACCTTTAAATCAGCAGGAAGCAACTTCCTGTTCTTCTGGGCAATGTGGCTCAGGACCTTTATTGCTTCTGTGTTTCTCTTCTGGGTGAACAGCCACCGGGGGGACTCGGGCACACACCTGAGGACACAGTCCATCAGCAAGCGGCATGGTCCCCAGAGCTTGCCTGGTCAAACACCGAGGTGACACCCCCCTGGGCTGGGGACTCCGACACTGTGGGCTGCTAGCGGCCAAGGACAGGGCTGTTGTGTACATGGCTCTTGTAGGAACTCTGATCCCCAGGCAGAAGGGACATGATTTCTCTCCCTGAGCAAGCCTGGCAGCCCCAGGGCCCCGTGGGAAAGTCTCACAGGGCATGCATGTTCTGTGCGCCCTGCTGAACAATTCTCAAAAAATATTATATATTCCTTTCCCTTTATAATCAGATAAACACCGTGCAATTGTAAATGGGGCGGCAGTGTTGCCACTCAGAGACTGGACCATGGCACAGGGTCTTCTGACAACCCTAAAGCAGCCTCACTGTGGAGGGGTCCACGTGGGTCCGTCTGGGTCCTTCCTGCAGGACAGCACCTTGTTTCACAATGACAGGGAGGGCAGGGACCTCACCAGCCTGGACCCTGCAGCACTCATAAACCAGCTTTAGTTTAGAGAGGCCAGGCTGTCCTGGTGCATCCAACGGTGAGATTCACCCACAGCAAAACTGACAAAAGGTGATTCAACAAGGCGCTCTCCCCGCCGCCCCTCCGCGGTGACCGTGGACCTGCTTTTCCCTCCAGACCCTGCAAAGTGCTCATCGCTGAGAACATCCACACTTCGCTTGAACTGGTTCTGGGCCGTAATGAGTTTCCCAGGGGAGAGTCCCTTGAGCGGCCCTTCCATGAATACATTCAGAGATTCATTCAACCAAGATCAAATAGCTACTATATGGCTAGGTGGGAGGGCTGTCGGAGCCTGTTAATAACCCCACCGTGACTGTAAAAATGAGGTGGGAAGGGGAAGGGCTGGGCGGGGAGGGGAGAGAGGGAGAGGATTAACCAGCCGGGGAGCTGGTACTGCCCACTTGGTGTTAGCCCACTGGGAGCCTGCGGGGCTGCAGGGGCTTGTGCCCACTATAGTAAAATGAACTTCCCGTGTTCTAGGCATTTTATTTCTTTTTCTTTTTTCTTTTTTCTAACAGTAGAACCATCTTTATTGGGATAAAACCTGCGGAGGGATTCTAGACACTTTAAATAGACCACCTCCTCCTCCACCCTTGCACAAGGAGGCCCGCTGAGGGCAGGCTCCCTGCAGCCAGCTGGGCCTTGTCCTTCTAGAGGAGGCCCGAGCCAGGCCTCAGGTGGACGGCCAGCCCCTGTGCTCCCTGGAATTCTGGCTGACAAGTAGCATCGCCAGGGCCTACGTCAGGGCTGTGAATGTGAGTCGGCTCTGTCTCACAGGAGAATAGCTCCCCATGTCCCCAGGGGCCCCTCAGGGTACAAATACTCCAGGAATAGCCCCGTACAGCATGGGTGTGGACACTGTGGTCCTTGGAAGGGGTGGTCAGGACTTGGCGCAGCATACCACTGACCCTGGCTCCGCGAGCGGGTGGGGCGTGGATCAGGGAGGTCTTACCAGTAGTAGGTCAGAAACAGGAGGGTGGGCAGGGACACGGCCAGCTGGAGCCAGCGCCAGTGCGGGAGGGCATATGCCACCCCCACGAGCACCACCAGCCCCACCGTGAAGGCCATCTGGTACAGGATCGCCACCGTCCTTCTGTAGCCCAAGCCCACAAACTCTGTGACTGCAACAAAGAAACGGACGCCATGGATTCAAGGGGAAGCCAGGCCTAGGGCCCCCCTGCCCCCGTCCACCCGCCAGACCCTGGCACCTGCATTTCTCCTTTCCTAAAACCTCCGCTCCATGCCATGTGCTGTAGGGTGCCACGCTCACAAGCCTGCTTGTCACCTGGTTTTCTCTAACCGTTCTTTCTCCGCCTCCCCTCCCTTCCCCTCCCCAGACCTTCCTCCTAGAAGTCCCAGGCAGAGCGAGAGCTGGGTGTGCATTAGTGCTGTTCTCAGGGTCTGAGCACGTCGCGCGTACACGAGAGCTCACGCCCTGACAGCAGGCAGCCCGTGTAAGGGAGCAACTCCGGGTGGAATCCACACTCAGGACTGAGCAGCTGTGTGGTCTTGGGCAAGTTACAGGACCTCTCTGTGCCTCGTAGTCTCAGGGGACAGACCGTGGCGCCTTCACTCTGGGGGCTGCACTAGGTCCAGGATCACTCAGGCAGTGCCTCCACTTGCGCCGCAAGCGCCACGGTACTGCGCGGCGGGCAGGCCGAGGAGCTGATAGGCCAGGTGCCCTTCCTGCCTGCTAGGGGCTTGAGGGGCAAGGGACAGATGCCAAGGTGGGCATCAGCTGTGACATGGGAAGAGGCCCAGAAGCCCTCTGTCCTTGAGTGGGCTTCTCTGGTTACCCAGGCATGCTGGCTGGCCCTCTTCTGGCTCGGTGGTGTCCTGTCCTCCTCTCCTGGGTTCTCCTTAACACAGTGGGACCCCAAGACCTACCTGTGCCCCACAGACCCTTCCTCCAACTCCGGCACCCACAGTCAACATTCCCTCCACCTGTTTTCTTACACCTCCTCTCCACTAATGGATTCTTGCCATTGGCTTTATTCTCAAAATGCAAAAGAATCCCCCCAGTCTGTGACCTCCACTGGTCCAGGCCACCACCATGCTTCCTCTCCAGACCGGTGGCTAATATGTAGGCCACTCGCGTTGATTTAAACCACGGTCTTTTTTTTTTTTTTAATCATCTCTCTTTTTTCCTCTGGTTCTCCCTCCTAACCCTGGAATGGCATTCAACCCAGCTGAGTTTGTTGTTGTTCTTATAAGGAGTTTCTGGTTTCTTGTAAGGAGTTGTGGGTTCTTTTATATCTAAAGTGTTAAAACACTCCCCCACCCGTCTGGGCTCTCTGCACCCCTTTGTCAATGCTGTAGAGGGGACAGGAGACTGCACCTGCCCCCGCTGGCCCAAGTCACACAACCAATCATTACCACAATTTCGCTACACCCCACAAACACCCCCTTCCCAAAGCCCCACCCCACGTTTAGCCAGCCCCGGTCTGCCCGCCACCGAGCTCCAAGCCGGGCCTCGGCCCCGTGTGCAATTACTCAGGGTGTAGCCGGACATCCAGGTGCCCTTGCTGACCAGCCCCTGCAGCAGGCGGAAGAGCAGCATGGACGTATAGTCCGGGGCAACTGCCGTCAGGATGCCCGACGCAACAGTGACCAGAGAGGTCATCAGGAGACAAAGCTTGCGGCCAAACCTGCAGAGACAGAAGGCGGAGGTGGAGGGCAGAGAATCGGGGTGAGGTGCTCACGGCTGTCCTGCCCACTGCACAGCCCCCATGTGCGTCCCCGCAGCTCCAACGCGTCCCAGGCTTCCTGCATAAAGAGGGAACTCCTGCTTCCTCCACAGGCCCTGTCCCCACACTGTGCCCACCGCATGCTCGAAGCACAGACCCCAGCCCCATGCGATCCCATGCCCAACACACATCTCCACCGCAGACACCCCACACCACCCACCGCATCGTCTCCGCCACCTCTGTAGCATCTCCAGACCCCCTTCCCTTCACTCATGGAGAAGACGTTTGGCTAGACTGGCCTTCACACACCTGTCCGCAATGTAGCCGACGCCCAGGGAGCCGAGGAAGAAGCCCAAGTTCACACAGGACTGGAAGAGGTCCACCTTCCAGGCGTCGCCGCAGACCAGGTTAAACTGCAGGAGCAAGGGGCACGGAGACGCAGCTGAGGCAGGACCACGGGCTCCCTCCTCCCTCCACGCCGAGCCCCGCTTCACAGAGGCTGTGTCTCTGAGCAGTCCACCCTTTCCCCTCATCAGATCTCCCTACTATACAAGACAAGGCTGCTGGTGACTCTCTCGGTAAATATTAACATGTCACCTCCGGGCACAGTGACCTGGCCTGTAATCCCAGTACTTGGGAGGCTGAGTTAGGCGGATGGAAGGTTCGAGGCCAACCTTGGCAGATGAGGGGCCCTCAGCCATTTAGCTGATCCTGTTTCAACATAAAATAAAGTTGTGGGTGTAGCTCGGAGGCAGCATGCCCCTGGATGCAAACTCCATTACAAATTATATATATATAATATAGAATGTATTGTATATGTATATTATATATGCATATATTGTTATATATAATACATATTATTTTTCAACACACACACACACATGTATGTTTCCAGCACCTTTGTATCTCTCTCATCATATGCTAATTAAAGCAGCTGCTGCCAATGCTTGGCCATGGCTTAGTCGCCTGTCAAAGAAGCAAATGTCTTTGGTAAAGGGAACAAGAGCCGGGCGTGGTGGCGTGCGCTTGTAATCCCAGCATTTGGGAGGCTAAAACGGGAGGATGTGGTTCAAGGACAGCCTCAGCTTCTTAGTGAGGCCCTTTGCAACTCACTGAAACTGTGTTTAAAAATAAAGAACGAAAAATAGGACTGGGGGTTTAGCTCAGAGGCAGAACGCCCCTGGGTTCCATCCCTAGTACTGCAAAAAAAAAAAAAAAAAATAGGGGAACAAGAACAGACAAACCTCTCAAAGGAGACTTGGCTGCCAGGTGAGTTCTCTAAGTAAAAATATGGTCTAGTACTTCCCACAAATAAATGTCGCAAAAGAAATACATTTTCCAGAGTTATCAACGAGCCTTTATTAGCTATTATGTATTTGATTAAAGAATTGTCACCAATACTTGTGGACATTCTGTGGTGACTGGTGCAGCTGTGAGTGGCAAGAAGAGGGGGCAGAGACAATGGGGTGCACTCTAGCACCCTAGGTGGAGGTCTGAGACGCAGGAGACTCAGGGGGTCCAGTGTGCCAAGACCTGGGAGAAGAGACAGAGGAAAGAATGGAGCGGGGGCCGGGCGTGGTGCCGCACACTTATAATCCCAGCATCTGGAAGGCTGAGACAGGAGGATCAGGGGTTCACAGCCAGCCTCAGCTACTTAGTGAGCCCCTCTGCAACTCAGTGAGACCGTTTCAAAATAAAGAATGAAAAATAGAGCTGGGGGTGGCTCAGAGGTAGAATGCCCCTGGGTTCCATCCTCAGTACCAAAAAAAAGTACAAGAGAGAAGGGACGCCTGCCTGAGACAGGCTAGCTCAGGGGCTTGGGGAAGCAGGTGTCCTGTGTGTTTGGAGGCCAGAGGGAAGAAGGGCAGGGGCGGGGCCTTCCCTGGCCCAAGGCACAGGGCCACGCTGGCACATGCCCGGGCATGGTGCAAGCCTGTGAGCTGGCCCACTGCCTCTTCAGAGCTGAGCCAGGCAGACGGGAGGTGGGACTCCAGGTGGTGGGAAGCGGGGCCAGGCCTCTGGGCTTCCTTCCCTCCCCACCTTCATACCTGCATCAGATCCACGGCTCTACCTAACCAGAATGACTCGGTCCCATTGTGATGGCAACTCTGAGCCAGTTTCCCATTCTGAAACACACACATTTTATACCAGTCCCGGTGCCGCCCCCAAAGCCCAGAGCTACACTTTGAGCATCAAAGATGAGAAATCATCTGAAAGCGGTTTTGCTAAATAATGAACTGTTTTGTTTTCATTTAAAATAAAATGAGGTCTTGTCGGGCGTGGTGGCGCACGCTTGCAATCCCAGCATCTGGGAGGCTGACGGAGGATGGCGGTTTGCGGACAGCCTCAGCTACTTAGTGAGGCCCTTTGCAACTCAGTGAGATCCTGTTTCAAATTTTTTTTAAAAAAGGACTAAAAAAAAATATAGGGCTGGGGTTGTAGCCTGGAGGTAGAATGTCCCTGGGTTCCATCCTCAGTACCTCAAAAACAAATAAAATAAAATGAGGTCTTAATACCTCAGCCCCAAATCTCTAAAGCTACCCAAGTCTCAAACATTTGGAGTCTCAGAGACTGAACTCGGATTAGCTCCTTGACAGGAGCACCCTAATCTTCTGAATACAGGAAGGACCGTGCTGACACCTGGCTTAGGCCTGCCTCCACTAGCAGCCGTCCTGTGCCCAGACCACGCTGCCTGGGCCTGTGGGTGGCTCCGCAGGCCCAGGAGGTGACAAAGTACTGCGCCCACTCGCCCTCTCCACCAACCCCCAAGTTCATTTCCTTTACGTCAGCCTAGACCATGGCTCTGGCGCATCTCCTGGGTACCCAGCTGCTGGCTCTGCACCCGCCCCGCGGTGCAGATGTCCCTGGGTGGGATCTGCCACCCGGGGCCTTTGTCTCCAGGTACCCAACTGTCTCTATAGCTTTGCCCATATCAACCAGGACAGCATTCCATGCAGCAGGAAGGTCGTGGGGAGCAGGCCAGCATGCCTCCTTCCAGCAAGGCTCTGCCCGTCATGGTGCAAGGTGCCAGGCAAACCCCAGGTCTGGAGGAAGCGCCTCGTTTTGGCCTCACCTTCCGATCTCACTGTGTGCAGAGGCCCTGCCAGCCATGAGGATCAGTCCCTAGAGACGCTGGGAGACCTGCAACCCTGCCGGGGTTGGGTGCCGGGGCTCCCAAGTGCTGCCCACCGGACACACTCCAGGCACAGCTGTGCGCCCTCTGAGCCTGGCTCGGCCCCACGAGAGCCAAAAGGCAGGGACAGTGGGGTCTGACCCCAGGTCTAAACCCTGTCCTTGCTAGGATTCCCCCAGGGCTAGGTAGCTCTTTGAGCAACAGGACAGCCCTTCTTTAATTTGCCTCACTGCAAGAATTGCCCTGGCTCCTTACAAAATATCTCTCCTTGTCGGGCGTGGCAGCGCATGCCTGTAATCCTGTACTGGGAGGCTGACACAGGAGGATCACAGGCCAGCCTCAGCAACCTAGTGAGGCCCTCAGCAACTTAGCAAGACTGTTTAAAAAAAAAAGGAGCGAGGGTGTAACTCAAAGGTAGAATGTCCCTGGGCTTAATTCCTATTACATATATGTATGTGTATATATGTGTATATTTACACATATATACATATAGCATATACATATATACACATACAAATATATACATATACATGTATACATGCATACAAAGACATACCTACAAATACATACATATATATGTAATCTCCCTGTTCTAGGGATTCTGCCTCAGTAGGTGACAGATGGGCATGCAGGTTGCCCTAGGACCAGGCAGGGTCCTGGCATGACGGCCTCTGCCTCTTGCTCTGCGTGCCCCAGGCTGGTAGAACAGGCCTTGATGGGGAGCCGGAAGCCAGAGAGCGTCACCCTCCTTCCCCAGGGGCCGCACGATCCCATCCCTGAGCCTTGGGTGGGAGTCGCAGTTGGTGCTTAAATAAAAGCATTCACCTCCCTCCTAAGTTCCAATGTCCAAGGTAATGCCAGGTTAAAAATTAGTTCTAAAGAAATGAATAACTAGTTAATTCTGCAATAATCTTTAGTGTAGGATAAGGCACGGGGAAAAGGCGCTTTGGAAGCAACTAGGAGGGAGAACTAACGCAGGAGATTGTACCCACCCAGGAGTCACTCACTGCCCCTGCCTCACCAACCTGCCCTCCCAGTCACCTCCCGGTGACCCACCGCCCTTTCAACTCCTAAAGCCAGCTCCCTCGCCATCCGGCCAGTAACAGCGCCAGGACTCACATCCCCACCCAGATTCTGGCTCTTGGGGTCGTTTGGATTTGGGGCCCCTCCTTCACCGCGCAGATAGTAGATCACTTTCTTTTTCCTTTGTACCTGGGTATTAAACTCAGGGGCATTCTACTTCCAATTTACAACTCCAGCTCCTTTTTAATTTTTTTTCTATTCTTGCCATACTGGGGATGGAACCCAGGGGCATTCTACCCCCCCACCCCCAGCTACACCCCCAGCCCTATATTTTCTTCCTTATTTTGAAACAGTCTCTCACTGGGTTGCAAAAGGCCTCACTAAGAGTAGCTGAGGCCCTCCATGAACTGCGATCCTCCTGTCTCAGTCTCCCAAATGTTGGAATTACAGCATGCACCACCACGCCCTGGCCCTTTTTTACACATTTTGAAACAGTCTTGCTAAGTTGCTGACGGTCTCTCTAAATGGCTGAGGCTGGGATAAAACCTGCAATCCTCCACTCTCAGACTCCCGAGTACTAGGAGTACAGGTGTGCACCGCCGCACCCCGCTTAGCAGGACCCTTCTAAAGTCCTCTCTGGCCTCTGGCCTCTTTCGCCCCCTCTCTGTTCCTGATGCTGCAGGTCACCCCCTTTCCACCTGCCCAAGCTGCTGCTTCCCCAAGTCCCCACCCAGCACTCAGTAGCTCCCTCCTCCTGCTCCAGCAACTAGAACCCTCAGCCAAATCAGGCTCCTCCTTCTTGCTGAACCAGGCAATAGCGTGGGCTCTTACATCATGCCTCCCTCTCATTCCCATGACAACCGTGTTGACTGACATTTCTCATCCCGGCTCTTTTTTTTTGGCCTCTTCATGCATTTCTTTACCTTTCATGAAGCCTCCAATCCCACCACCATCCTGCTTCTAGACCATTCACTAGGTCTAGCTAGGATCATCTTGCTCCTTGGCCTAAGACCAAACTCCTTCAGAGCCCAGTGTGCTGGCGCACGCTTATAACCCCAGCATTCGGGAGACTGAGACAGGAGGATCCAGGTTTGTGGCCAGCCGCAGTACTTAATGAGGCCCTCTGCAACTCAGTGAGACCCTGTTTTGAAGTAAAGAATAAAAAATTGGGCTGGGATGTAGCTCAGAGGTAGAATGCCCTCCTTCATCTGGCACTATGGGAGGGTGGCCAGGTTCAGCAAATAAAAACATGGAAGAGCTGGGCGTGGTGGTACATACTTGTAATCCCAGCATTCGAGAGGCTGAGACAGGAGGATCACAGCTACTTGGTGAGGCCCTCTGCAACTCTGTGAAACCCGGTTTCAAAATAAAAGAAAAAAAAAAATAGAGTAGTGGGTATAGCTCAGAGGTTGAATGCCCCTGGGTTCCATCCCCAGACCCACACACACACACACAAAAAGATGGAGAGCCCAGTAAATTTGAATTTCAGATAAACAACAATTTTTAGGATAAATATATCCCATGCAATATTTTTATTCCCTGCCACAGCTATCAAAATAAAATATCATGCAACATCTGGTACACAATTACCCTTAAAAATACTGAATTACAGCTGGGCGCAGTGGTGCCCTTCTCTAATCCCAGAACTTGGGCAGGTTAAGTCCACACCACCTCAGTGGCACTCATTAAGGTCATCTGTCACCACTAGAGTGGAGGGAAGGGTTCCGCAATATCACGGATGGGGAATCCGGGCCCTGAGTGAAGTCTGCGGGCTCAGAGCGAGGCGGCGGGAAGAGGAGGGCACCCCAGGCAGTAGCCCCGTAGAACCAGGTCTCAACAATCTCATGTACCTGCTTGTGTCATCCCTCTGAGCGTCAGCTTTCTCTTCTAATACCCAGAGTTTGTGGCACAGGGGACAGGACCAGGACAGAGTTGGAGATCTCTAAGGGCACAGGAAGTAGGACCCGGCCTCTCTCCTATGTGAACCGCAGCCACCTAGGATTTGCCTGTGTCTCCCCTGCCCCTGGGCACTCCACCTTTCCCACTGCACAGAGCCTCTTCTCACCTCCGTGACGATGGTAGAGCCGGGCGTGTCGTACACCCAGCCGTGCTGGCAGGGGCGCAGCGGCAGGCCGCTCCTGTTGGCAGCCAGGCTGGCCAGGGGGTCCATACAGCTGAGGGCGCTCTGGTTCCAGTCCACCTCGTACTGCATGCACTGGCGGAGGAAGGCCTCCCCCGCCGCCTCCTGGCCGGGCACCGTGTAGTTCAGCTCCTCCGCCAGGCTCCAGCCGCATCGCTGGCTCAGCTCGGCCACCCCGGGGCTGCGGCAGCGGTGGTCTGGGGTGAAGCCCACGAATACGACACCCAGGTAGATGGGGGCTAAGGCCACTGAGATCAGGCTCAGGGTCAGGAAGGCTTGCTTCTGGAACCAGCCGAACTCCCCGACCTGCTCCAAAATCTCATCTATGGTGGGCATGGCTGGGCCACCACCGCATCAGCCTGGTGAGACCTGCTCTGGTCTGCGCCGCGGCGCTGCCTCCAACCTGTCATTTAAAGCTCTTTGAGATGGGGCGATTTGCAATCATGTTTCTGTCCAAGCATGGCTCATCTAGAGAGCAACTAACAGTGACCTTTTACCTCATGGTGCCGGTGTGAGGTCAAGGGAGCGCGGAGGGCCGCCGCACTGTTTGCTTTGCTCAGAGGCCAGCAGCCCTGCTCCAGCCTGGGAGTCCTGGCAATCACCTGCAGAGCAAGAGAGAGCAGGTGAGCGGCCCTGCAGCCCTCCTCCGCCTCTCAGGCCTTTCCAAAGAGATTATCTACTAAGGAACCTTTTATAGCCCAGAGGAATCAAAGGTAGAAACTCGTGGAAAGGGAGACCTTAAAGGACCACTCGCCACTCAGTGATGGCCCACGTCAGAAACACCAGCCTTCAGTTGTGGAGCCAGCCTCCAGCTAAGGTGTGTGTTCTCTGACTGGTCCCTACCGCAGCCACTACGATACGCCCTCTTATCTCCTTCCCCAGGTACTTGGCAAGTCCTTATAGCCTTCTGGCATTGTGCTGTTGTGCTAGGCTATGGACTACAGACGGTACTCCACGGTACCTCAGGGAGGCAGACATAGAAAGGAAGATCCACGGGGCAGTGACGGCAGGCAGCCAGGGTCCCGGGGCCACCATTGGCCTCTCTGCCCCGTATATGCCTTTCAAGGTGATGTAGGGGTGAGCAAGGTATCAAGCCACTGCCAGGGGGCCCAGGCCCCGCCTCTCGGTGCTCACACCTTGGGTGTGCAGAACCTATTCCAACCGATGAAAAATGATGCCTCTGTGGTTATGGCATATACGATTCCTATGTCCAGCCAGGCACAAGGCTGCATGCCTGTAATCCCAGTACTTGAGAGGTTAGGACAGGAAGATAGCAGGTTTGAGGACAGCCTCAGCAACTTAGCAAGGCCCACAGCAACTGAGTGAGACTTTTTTTTTTTTTCAGTAAGTGGGGATGGAACCCAGGGGCTTTCTGCCTCCTAGCTACACCCCCAGCCCTATTTTTTTTTAATTCTTTATTTGGAAACAGGGTCTCACTGAGTTGCAAAGGGCCTACGTAGCTGAGGCTGGCTGCAAACCGAGATCCTCCTGTCTCAGCCTTCAAAATGCTGGGATTACAAGTGTATGCCACCATGCCCAGCTGTGAGACTCTTTCAAAATAAAAATAAAGCCAGGCATGGTGGCACATGCTTGTAATCCCAGCGTTTGAGAGGCTGAGACAGGCCAGCCTCAGGTACTTAGTGAGGCTCTTTGCAATTCAGTGAGACCCTGTTTCCAAATAAAGAATAAAAAAAATAGGGCTGGGGGTGTAGTTTGGAGGTAGAATGCCCCCGGGTTCCGTCACCAGTACTGAAAAAGAAATTTTAATAAATAAAAATAAAATAGGGCTGGGGGCATAGCTCAGAGGTAGAACACCCCTGAGCTCACTCCCCAGTAACACACACACACACACACACTGCAACGCGCATGTCTGGAATCTCTCTGGCTCCAGGAGGCTGGTGGCCCTATTGGGAGGCCTGCATGGCCAGGAGCTCAGGAACCTGTGGGTAGCCAGAGAGCAATAGAGACCCAGTCCCAGCCTCAGGGGCTGGGTCTCACCAGCAAGCTCGTGGGCCTGGAGGCACCTCTCCCTCCAGACCAGCCTTGTTTGGGCTGTAGCGTGGCTGACAGCGCGCTGCAAGCTGCCGGGCTGCGCTGGGGCTGCCCTCTCCATGGTCACGAGCAGCAGGCTGCTAGCCCTGGCTCTAGGGGCCTGGCGGGGGTGAGCCCAGCTCTGCTCTGCTCCCACCGTGCAGGGTCTGCATCCAGTTATTATCCTCCACCACACCCAGGTGGGCTCCCAGGCCAGGGCCTCCGCAGCCCGGGACCCCTGGCCGCCAGCCTGGCAGGGCTCATGGGCAGCCACACGCAGGCCCCTTCAGCCAGCTCTGACCTGGGCCACTTATCCTGCTCCGGGAAACACAGAGACGGCCCAGCTCACCTGGGGCTCAGAGATGGAGCCAGGCAGCGGGTTAGCTTCCATCCAGGTTCCCCAGCTCCCCTGCCTCAGGTGCGAGGGGCACACTGGGGCTCCACGCAGAGCAGCCCAGCAGTCTCCAACAGACACGTGCTTTCCAGAACCCACCTGCGAGGGCCACGGCCGTCCCCGAGCAGACACCTGATTGTGAAGCAGCCTGAGCTCCCGGGAAAACTGGCCTGTGGTTGCCTCTGCACAGGCGGGAGACCCCAGGGGACTGTGGCCCAGACTCGCTGACAAGAGGCATCAAAGTGCCACCAGGCGCTGCCCCTGCTTCGGCCCCAGGAGGGCAGGTATGCCGGGTGGCACCTCCAGGCACCGGGGAGCAGGAGGCAGGCAGGTACGTGGCTGCTCAGGCGCCCTGGGTGACCCTTTGCACGAGGGCATGTGGAGCTGGGACGTCAAGCCCAGCAATCCTCTGGCTTGGTCCAAAGCGTGCGCACCTGGGGACCGCGTGGGGAGATCTCCCTGAGTTTTTTCCTTTGGAACACCTCTGGGCGGCTGCTGGGAGGGCAGAATACACCCTGGAGGAGGGCAGGGTGGCAAAGCCCTCCAAATGGAGGTCAGGGGTACACACAGAGCTGGACGTTTGCCCTGCCAGTCCCAGAAGTGCCCAGTCCTCTCCAACGGGTGCAAAGGTCCCGCTTTCAACACACGCTGGCTTGTCCCCCCCCCCCCATCATGCAGAAAGACAGCGGGTGGCGGGAGGCAGGTGGCGGGTGGCAGGAGGCGCTCCTCCTCCTGGCTCAGAGGGCTCTGGCCTCCCCCACTCCTGCCCCATTCCCTCTTAAGTCTCCCAACCACCAGGCTCAGGCCCACACAGGGAAGGCCAGACAGCCTGGGCACCTGCAAGGGGTCAGGGTGCCGCTGTGGCCAGTCTTGGGGCTCCTCTGCTCTTGGGTCTCAGGTGAGGGAGGGGTGGCTTCGTTCAACGGTCTGGCTCTTGTGACGTGGAGCTGACACACCACACATCCATGTGCTACCTGTTTGATAAGTCCCCAGGCGGCCATCTTTATCACCAATGTGCGCCTTATGGTTGTGCTATACCAACAAGCGTGGGGTCCTCCCACCCAGTGCCTGGACTCCAGTGACGGGAGTCGTGGCGACCACTGCTGTGCACAGGGGCGGCTCCGGGCCGGGCACGGCCTGCTCTGCACTGCCACTCTCCCCCGCCCGCCCTCACCCATGGGCTCACTCACTTGCTCAGCTACTCATTTAACACACAAGCGCCATGCTTGCCAGGCCGGCACAGTGCCAGGCACACCAGTGACAAGAGCGTCTCCGCTGGAAGGCTGGGCAGAAGACAGCCGCCTCTCAAGCCGGACCAGGGAGGCCTTGGTGACACTGAGCCCAGGGGAAGCAGGAGGGCGAGCCTCACAGATGTTTGCAGGAAAGTGTTCCAGAAAGAAGGAGCCACAGGGCAGAGGCCCCGAGCCCGGCCTGGGGACCTGGGGTAGGGCTGGCAAGGAGAAGGCCACCAGGAATTGAGGTGATGGACGGGTCGGTCACTGGACTTCACCCTGCAGGAGGGGACACGCGCTGTTAGGGTTAGATCTGAAATGTCCCCCAAGGGCTCATTTACTAATGTCTGGAGCTGTCATTGAGTCCTGAGGCTTGTGATCCCAGCGGTGGATAACCCCGCTGTAATGGACTGCCTGGCGGTGAGCAGGGCGTGGCTGGAGGGGTCCCTGGGGCAGCCCTGGGGAAGTCTATAGATGGCACCCCCCCACTCTTACTTCAGCCTCCATGACGTGAGGACCTCAGCCCCTGTGCTCCCTTTCTCCACCTCTGCCCTTGTGCCCTGAGACCCATGGTCCCTGGATTCACATGGGCTGGGCTTGAAGCCATGAGAATAAATAAATCTTCTTTACGTTACATGGCCAGGTCCTTAGACTAGGGCGGTAGAAATGCTGGCTGGAACCTCCCCTTGGGTTTTCTCAGCTCTTCCAGAACTAAAAGCTCATTCTCAGCTTGTGGGTTGCACTCAGCAGGCAACCGGAGGTCCCAGGGCAAGAGGGCGGCTTACAGCTGGGTGTGGTGGTAAGCCTAGCCTTTGGAGGCTGAGACTGGAGGATCATGGTTTGCAGACCGCCTCTGCTACTTAGCCAGGCCCTTCACAACTCAGTAAGACCCTGTTTCAAAAATTTTAAAAAAGACTAAAAAATTGGGCTGGGCATGTAGCTCAGGGGTACAATGCTCCTGGGTTCTATCCATAGTACTGAAAAAACAACAAAAAAAGGGCAGCTTACGCCCAGCCGTGAGTCAGGCACAGGTGGAGAGCCAGCGGCCACTGTTCCTACAGCCCTAAAGCGAGACTCAGCGACCACTGTCTCCCTGGCTGCTCCTACTTCCCTGTCCTGGAGAAAGTGTTTCTCAGACTGGTGTCTGATGGAAACGCAGACACTAACGGTGTTCAGACATGGAAACCCTCCACTTTGCTCCCGACCCGGAGCTCCATAGACTAAGAACACAGGTATTGTGAGCAGACCCTTCTTATGACTGTAGAAGGGTGTGTGTGTGTCCCTGAGGAGTTTCTGGGTTCCCGCCCCACCTCTAGGGAGCTTGGTGGCGCCTGTCGTCCTGTTCTGCCTCCTTGCTCTGCCGTGTTCTGTCACACGTCACGTGCACTCATGCTAAAGTCCTAACGCCCACTGCCCCCCAACATGACCTTATTTGAAGACGGAATCTTCACAGAGGTAACTAAGGGTCACATGGGTGGGCCCTCATGACTGTGTCCTTAGATCAGAACACAGGCACACCGAGGGATGGGCGAAGACAGCATCTCAAAGCCAAGGAGAGAGCATGGGCATTAAAGAAAGGAGGCCCTTTCTAGACTGAAGGACACAAAAGTGACGCGGCCAGGGCCACACAGCCCTTGGAGGTGCTCTACTGAAGCGGGCATCTCCTGAGGCCTAGGGGGCGACTGCCCTCGCTCGCGGAGGCCTTCTTGAGGGCGCTAAGGCCCTGGGAAGGTGGCTGTCTGCAGGAAGGACGTGCTGGGGTCTGGTGCAGGCACATCAGGGAGACAGCATCTCCAAACCAGCCAGGGAAGAGCGCTCTTTGCCTTCAAACTGCCTGCGTGCTCAGTGTCAAAACAGAAAAAACAAAACCCAAAGCTGAGGCGGTGGTCCCAGGCCCCGTGTGGACGCGACCACCTGCTGCCTGCAGGAGAGTCTGGCTCCAGCTGTACTTCCCCTCCCTGGTCTGGTGCTTCCGGTGGGCTCCCGGGGCTCATTCCTCCTGGACAGGCTGCCATGGCCCTGGACTTACCATCATCCATCCCAGGGTGACGGCCAGCAAAACCATTCATACGACTGTGCTCCTTTTAACACTACAAGTATCAAGGCAATGTTATAAAAGATTTTGTATTGATTTTCATTTGCTAATGGCCAAAATACAAAATAGAGGAAGAAGAAATGCAGAAGACCTGGGCATAGCAACACACTCACTCCTGTTCAGTACTTGGGAGGCTAAGACAAGAGGATCGCAGTTTGAGGCCAGCCTCTGCAGCTTAGCAAGACCCTTGGCAACTTAGTTGAGCAGCTGTTTCAAAATGGGCTGGGGTATAGCTCAGAGGTAGAACATTCCTGGGTCCAACCCCCAGTACTAAAAGAAAAAAAAACTGTAAAACCTCTGAAGCCCAGTTTGGGCTTTCCCTCAGCGGAAAATGTCTTTTTCCTTCCAGGAATGGCTCCTTCCAGCCTGAGCTTGTGCTTCTCAGCGGGGCCTCCGCACCCAGCCCCTCAGCCAGCCGCACGCCAGTGCTTTACTTCCTTCGACTGTACTGTCTCGAACGCAAGCCTGACCTCTCGTGGCTCTCAACTTTCAGGGCAAGAACAGACTCCTCTATGCGGAGGGCTGCCAGGTCTGGGCCAGCTTCGGCCTGACCCCTCTTGCCGTCCCCAGCCACTGTCCCCACAGAACGCGGCCACTGTGTCCCTGGGCCTCCGCTTCAGTGGCAGGGTGGCCCAGATCTCGCTCATGACTGCATTTACCCGGTAGCCACAGAACAAAGTCCAGGTAAGCTGCAGGGCACGGGAGGCAAAGAAGTCAACGCAGAGCGGAGCAAAGCAGGCGCACACGTGCGCCGCCTAGAACCCGGATGTCCTTCAAAAGCCGAGACAAGGGTGTCCGGACATCTAGCTGCACCCATGCCGTCCTGACACACACTGACCCTTGTGACCTGATCCCCAAGAAAGGAGGCCCACGGACACACCAGGCCTTCACCACCTACAAAGGACCTGACTACCCCAGCGTTCCGGAGACCGAGGAAGCTGGCCTTCCCGAGACGCAGCCTGTAAAAGCTGCTGTCGGTGAACAGGTTTCAGATGCTTTAAAATGCCCATGGTCAGCCGGGCGTGGTGGCGCACGCTTGTAATCTCAGTACTTCGGAGGCTGAGACGGGAGAATCCAGGTTCGCGGCCAGCCTCAGCTACTTAAGTGAGGCTCTCTGCAACTTAGTGAGACTCTGTTTCAAAATAAAAAAAAATAAAATAAAACGCCCATGGTCGGAGGCAGGTTTCCTGACAGCAGAGCTCCCTGGCACAGGTTCCTGTAGAATCTGAAACCCCACCCTTCCCCCAAACATGCCATTGTCTCTGCCACTCAATGAACAAGATCAAAGTAGGGGTCCGGAATGGCTACCTAAAGAAAATCATCAGGGTTGTACTCTTATCAGTAAAATTGTCTGAAGCCTTAAGTTTCTCTCTGCTATCAGGGCAGGTTCCCTGGTGAGGACAGTTTCTCTACTCTTTTCAGAGGCTTGAGGGTAGAGATGATGCAGGTTCTTAAGGGTCATCATGAATGCACTCATCATCACTGTGTGATGAGCACGGAAGGGGGGGCCTCTGGGACTGACAACAGGCCTCCCAGCCACCAAGTTCACAGAGGGCCAGGGCCAGCGGGTCCCTGTGGGCAGGAAGTAGGAGGGGCTTGTGGAGCAGCTCCCTGCACAAGGAATGCCTGGGGACTGGTGACTGCAGCCATGATATCAACCTTTGTGAGACCCTGTGACATCTGTCTCAGGAGATATGTTGTAATATCCCTAGGTAGAAAATAAAGTAAATCCAACTTTTAACTTAAAAATGAGGCGGAGAGAAGGATGCCAACTCTAAGATGTTGGTTGTAAACTGTAAAACAGCCCTCCTTATGCTTGGGGTGTACATCCCAAGACCTCCAGGGGATGCCTGCAACCAGTACTGTAACTATGATAAAGTTTCATCTATATATCTGGCTCAGGCCGGGTGTGGTGGCACACACTTGTAATCCCCGCGCTTGGGAGGCGGAGACAGGAGGATCACGCAGGTTCAAAGCCAGCCTCATTGGCTTAAGAGATTCTGTTTCCAAATAAAATATAAAAAATAGGTCTGGGAGTGTAGCCCGGAGGTAGAAGGGTTCCATCCCCAGTACCACCAATAAACAAACAAACAAATCTGGCTTAGTAAGAAATAACGTACCATAGATCTTAGCCAACCTCAAGACTTTTTCCTTAAGTCAAGAGTTTTCCACTATTTCACCTAGAGGCGGCACTTCAGTTTTTCTGAACTGCCAGTATTACTCACTATTCTTATGCTTTGGGGCTATTGTTAAGTAAACTATCACAGTCTACCTGATAACCAAGACTGTCACTAAGCGACTTATGGGTGGGTAGTGTATACAGAGTGGATACAATGAACAAAGGATGATTTACATCCTGGGCAGATGGCATGGGGTGGCATTAGATTTCACCTTCTCAGAACAACGCACAAGTTAAGACTTATGAGTTGTGCATTTCTGGAATTTTACATTTAATATTTTTGGACTGCAGTCAACAATGGGGAGTAACTGAAACCTCAAACAGCAAAACCCTAAGAGGGGCTATTATAGAAACTTTCCGCTTTCATATCAATGAGTAAGCAGCTCTCAATAACTAATTAGTAATTTAAGATAGGAGACTAGGTTTATTCACAGAAATACCCCCATGTTCGACTGGACTGCATATGAAGAAGCTTTACTGTATCCTTGGAACCTAACTCTGCAGTAGCTGTTTTGGTGAACAGGAAACCTGGAAAGAGAAAAAACACTGAATCTAGATAAAGCTGAGGAGACATGCTGGAACTAACGTGGACAACTGGAAGACCCCAGAGGACCTCAGTGCTGCTCGGCAAGGGCCCAAGGAGGGCATCACTAAAGTTACAACCCAAATTCAGTAGTTGTTGAACCTAATAGAAAAGCCAGGCGGTCAGACGGGCCGCTAGCTCCACAAGTGTACCCTACTCGGGGAGCCAACGATGACACCCATGTAATAATTTATCTTTTATTGAAATTGTTGAATATTTTATATTACAGTAAAGTTGATTGAAAAAAATGAAGAGAAAAAAATCAATTTTAAAAAATACACTCATGTTGAAATCAAATAAGCCAGCCAAACCAGCAGAAACCAAGAAATTCTGTAGGGTGCTTTGCTTTTCAGAATATGAATACCACTGAGTCTATGTACAATTCTACAATGCAAGAAGTCATTCATTAAACACTTAAGAAAGGAATCAACAGCCAGCGGCGACCACCGGGCTGGCCCTCGTCCTGCACCATGGGAGCGCGGGCCGGGCCCCTCCGAGGCGAACCCTAGCACAATGCTGGGGCGACATCTGGCCTGTCGCGTTTCATGCGATTTCTGTAAGTCACACACTGTGCAAGTTAAGGCTTCTTATAGGTTGAATGGTCGATAAACACTTTTCTTCTTAAAAAAATAAGCACAGTAATGGTGGCATCGTGAGAACCTGAAGAGATGAGACCTACAGCCCACACCTGGCGAGAAGGCATTCTCTGACACCGCAGTCCCCGCACACACAAGCTCAACCCGCTCTGGCCGGGCTGTCTGCATTCACCGCGGGCAAACACAATACTGGCGACGTGCTCCATCCCTAGGGCTGAAGACAGCACGCAGAGAGGCAGCCGTTCTTAGCGGGAACAGAGAACAGGAGCCCCTGCCACCTAGGCACTCACCCAGGGACACCGCACACGTGCATGTGCCCTCGAGCGAGGAAAGCCAAAGAGAAGAGACAGAACGCGGAACTCCAGCTCAGGGCAGCACAAATGGCGACTTCACGAGAAACCGCCTGTGCCCGTCAGCGGCGACGCCTACTGCGCTGCATCCTGCCGGCAGAAGAAACGGCAGCTGATTTCTTGTGTTTTTTTTTTCCTTTTTCACAAACCTGAGTAATTGTCATAGTCAATAAATAGGGGGAGAGAATTAAGATGCTAAAATATAATGGTCAAGTACCCTCTTGGGGCTAAAGCAGCAAGGGTTTTTTCAAACAGCCCTCTGAGATGCGTCCGGCCGGCGCCATGAGCAGCGCGGCGGCGAGGCTGGGAAACGAGGACTTGGGGCAAAACCCTGGCACCAGGTACCGCCCTTTGGCCAATTCGAGCAACGCCTTATTTCAATGACTGTAAACAACCGTGAAGGAGCGGCGCCGGACCGCCTCACCCTCTCCCCCATCACAAAAACTCTTCCCTTTGAAGCAGTTTTTGTTAAAGGCAAAATGACAGAAGCAGCGTGGAGCCGAAGTCTTATTTGGTTGGAGGTGCTGGGCTGCCCCGCCACTCGCGTCCCTGTAGGCACCACGGAGTCAGATGTGCAAGAGGTCCTCGTCACTGTCGTCGTGGAAGGACACCAGCGTGGTGGAGCTCGCCGCCTTCTGCGGCCCGGGCCTGGACTTCCCTCTCCTGGCCTTCTCGCCCGGGCCCAGCCCCGCCCTGCCGTCCGCCCGGGCCTTCCGCTGTGCGTTTCTCCCGGGGTGCGAGCTTTCTGGCCCGGACCCTCTGCCTGAGTGCACCTTCACCTCGGGGATGGTCAGGACCTCATCCTCACTGTCCTGGTCATCCCCGTGCAGCGAGGTGAGCGCCTCCGCCGTCACCGCCTTGGTGGTGATGTGGCCGTTCTCCTGCCCTTCCTTCCCCAGCCTCGGCGTTGGCATCTGGATCTCCTCCATCAGCCACTCCGTCTCATTCTCGTCCGTCTCTTCTTCCTTGTTCACCTGCAATGGCAGACACGTGAGCTGGGGAATGCCCCGCTCTCGCCTGTCATTCTCCTTGTGTGACCCGTGCGCTGGGGAAACCACCTGCTGTCACAGATCATGATCCCACGTCCCAGTCTCCCACCAGGACTGGCGACACCTGCCCGCTCGTGGCAAGAGCGAACCCAGCAGGCGGCAGGAGCCTCCCGGCCTTCCACCCAGCAGCAGAGCTGGGAGGGCTCATCCAGGGCCAACTGTGGCCAGGGAGGGACACTCCACGTGCGGGAGAAACCAGAGCCAGGAGCCCACTTTTAGGAAGCAATTTGGCAATCCACATCTAGTCAAGGCCTCAACATTTATGCCTTTTAGCTCAGATGAAGCCTCTCTTGGAAGTTTATCTGAGGAAAATCACCCCAATGCTAGAGGCATAGAAATGGCCATCAGCAAAGGTTTTAAGACCAAACCCAAACAATCAATTAACCTAAACATTAAGTACTCTTTTTTTTTTTTTTTGTGGTACTGGGGGTGGAACCCAGAGGCTTTCTACCTCCAGACTATACTCCCAGACCTATTTTATTTTTTATTTGGAAACAGAGTCTCATTAAGTTGCTGAGAGCCTCACTCAGTAGCTGAGACTGGCTTCAAACCTGTGTGATCTTCCTGTCTCAGCCTCTCAAGAGCGGGGATTACAAGTGTGCACCACCATGCCCGGCTAAATGCTCTTTTTTTTAATTCATTTTTTCACTGGCGATTGAACCTAGGGGTATTCTACCTCTGAGCTATACCCCACCCCTTTTTATTTTTACTTTTTTTATGTGTGTGGTACTGGAGGTGGAACCCAGGGGCTTTTCTACCTCCAGGCTATATACCCAAACCTATTTTATACTTTATTTGGAAACAGTCCCTCACTAAAAGTTGCTGAGAGCCTCACTCAGTAGCTGAGGCTGGCTTCAAACCTATGTGATCCTCCTGTCTCAGCCTCCCAAGTGCTGGGATCAGAAGCGTGAGCCACCACAAAATACTCTTAAGGAAATCAGTTGCAACCATAATGAGAGAAACCAGAAGGACAGAAGAAGAAGCCTTTGTCAGGCTGAGAGGTCCCGGCAACGCTTCCCTTCCCGGCTGGCTAAAAGTTTCCCTGGTGCCTCTTCCCAGCATCACAGCAGATGCTCTAATGCTGTCGAGAGGACCACACAGTGGGAAGCAGGGGAGCAGCCACCCAGACACAGCAGAAAGTACCTTAGAGTACTTGTAGGACACGCCAGAGCTCCTACGACAGCAATTGGTAAGCTTGTTCATCACAGTTTCCCTGTAAAAAAGGAGATCGTAATTAGTCTAGTGCAGCAAAAGCAGCAGCTGGGCGGCCCAGCCTGGCCAGCCACAGCCCAGCGCCGGCAGCTCCTGAGGGCCGGGTCACAATGGCTGCAAGTCCCCACAGTCACCCCTACCAGGCATGGACGTCCTGAGCAGCACTGACTGACTGACGGCAGAGCTGCACACTGGCAGACCTGCCGCAATGCAGTGGAAAGAACACAGGCTTCGGGCTCGGAAGAGATTCACATCCTGCCTGAGACTTCCCCCCTTCTCTGACTTTAAGTGTTGAGGCCTCAGGTTGGACTTCCCAGGACCCAACACAGGATCTAGACATCTGCTTGACAGTCCTGTGACAAGCCCCTTGACCCAGTGGAGTAACAGGAGGGCAGCATCCCTAGCACACAGCGGGCACTTAATAAGTGCTCATTTATGAGGGGAGGGGCACAGGCATTAGCTGATCAGCAGGAAGCCTGCTCTTGTCAAAGCTCTTGTCTTCTATTCATCTTTGACACACGAACTCCATGTGCTAACTCCGCAGGCTGAGGGCCAGGGCCCGTCCCTTGTCCCCCATTGTGGGATATGAGCTCAGAACCCAAACCTCAGGCAGATGATCACATATTCATGGCATGCAGATGCAAAGATTCCAAAACACATGGAACCTGCTGCCACAGTCCTGAACTGAGGACTTGAAGACGCGTTGCTGCCTAGACCCTGGCCGGCCGCGCTCCTTACCGCCTTTCCTTCTTGTGCAGCAGCAGGGCCAGCAGACAGCCAGTGAGCGCCACGAGGAGCAGGCTGAGGACCGCCCCCACGGCCTGGCTGCGTTCTGAGAGCCCCTTGTGTGCCTGCCCTTCCTGGCTGGTGCTCTCACCTTCAAAGCCCACCCTGCAAGGAAAGGGAAGAGCTGTCAAGCAGCACGGCCAGCACCAGCAAGGCCGGGGGCCAGCCAGGGCCTGGTGCTCACCAGAAGGCTCCATGCCGGCCTCCCCAGCCCAGAAACACTGTCACCCCCCCCGCCCCCCGCAGCAACCAAACCAACCCACTCCTGAGGGCGTTTAGGAGAGGTGGGCGCATGGACAGGCAATGCTGCTCAAGCCTCAGAGGCATCCTGAACTGCAGGGCTTGAGGACGCCTCTGCCGCGGCAGAGCTCAGGCAGGCCCACCCCCAGGGCCACAGCCCAGGGAACAGCTGCTTTTGCGGCAGCTCCATCTCAGTATCCAGCCCCAGCACTTATAGGATGAAAAAACTCAGGACAGTGCTTGTCTGGACACAGAACCCACACAGCCTGCTCCAGGAGTGGCGGTGAGAACCCCCAGCCATGTCACCTCCCCCAGCACAGACGCTCAGAGCCGCAGGAGCTTCCGTGCTGTGAAACATTCACGTCAAAGAGTGAGCAGAGGCAGCAAAGGGGGAGCCACCCGGCTCGCCTTCCTTTCTGCTCAGAGGATGCTCATGTCACGGCTTGGTGCTTCAAATCTGTCTCGCAGAATGGTAAGGACATGGAGGGATCTCCCCCCAGAGAAGGCAGGGAGCTGCGGCCGGCCGTCTCTGCACCCACCAGGACCAGAGGCAGAGGCAACCTTGAGGGTGGGAGGCCCGGCTGAGGGCGGCTATTCCTTCAGACCCATTAAGCATGACACGTGCGCCTCCAAACTGATGCACAAAACTGAGCAGGGAACAGCGGCTGCCCCGGTAACCGCTCAAGCTCAGTTTAGGTCAAACAATCTGTTCTAAAACAGAAAGACAAGCAGCAGCAGGGAGTGCATGCCTCCCGTCTCGCCTCGCGGCCCCACTGCCTCTCTACTGAACAAGCCGTGCGGGAGCCTGCAGACGTGGCCCTCCGAGCCGGCCATGGCCGCTCAGGTGCCCCAGGCTCTTGATTTCTTCTTTAAACCATGAATTACTTAGAAACGAGTTTTGGTTACTAAGTCTATTTGTGTCTTAGTTCCCACTTGTTCTTGGTTTTCAACTTTCTGTAACCTATGTTAGTTTCTATGGTCTATTTAGATAGTCAGACACTCGCCCTCCATGGTTAATTGTTTACACAGTCACTGAGCTAGAGAAACAACATCCTCCCACCGTCGGGACCCATGTTCTCTGTATGTCTGTTCAACCCAGTGCTTCTGCCACTGTCTCAATCTTTTAAAAAGCCTTCCTTGATGTGGACTTGACTCAGCACCCGCTGAGCAAAGGCCAGCGGCCTCTGTCCCTGTGAGCCCTGCCGGCCCTGCCTTCACACAGAGTGGATGTGAGCCTAGGTCTCTGCACCTTACTGGACGGACCCTTCAACATCCCCACGCCCCTCCGTCACCGGCACTTCCCCTCTCTCGGAAACCAACACGATGGCGCAAACGCCCTTCGGATCATCCCTTTGCGGCTGCACAGATTCTGTTAGCCTTTCAACTTTGGTTTTCCTTCTTTTTTTTTTTGGTTATATCTTTTTTAGATATACTGCTTTCCCTGAAAACAGAGTTGTTTTTAAAGTCCAATTTGACAAATTTTCTAATTAGAAGTTTAGTCCATTTATATTGATCATGATGACTAATATACTTAAGATTCATTTTTACCATCATGGGTTGTTATTTCTACTTGTCTTTGATTTTGTTTTTCTCCTTTTTTGTCTTCTTAGGGGAGCTTCATTTTTCCTCCTTTTCTTCTCCAGTTTTGAAAGTTATATAATTCTACTATTTTAGTAGGTATTCTTAAAATATTAGCAGGCATACCAAGATAAACTCTACAATTAATGAGTGGTCCAACTAACAAGAAACTCTTCATCCTTACTTTTTTTTTTTTAAATACTGGGGATTGGACCCAGGGGCATTCTACCTCCAAGCTGTACCTTCAGCCCTATCTTTCATTCTTTATTTTGAAACAGGGTCTCACTAAGTCACTGAGGCTGGCCACGAACCCAGATCCTCCTGTCTCAGCCTCCCAACCAAATACTGGGATTACAAGTGTGCACCACCACGCCCGCTGAAACTCCATTTCTTTCATATAGCTTACATAATACTGTGGCCCAGTATTTCAATCTTTCTTAACATACTCTTTAACTCGGTACTTAGCTTCCTGTACTGCCTTGAACGTCTTCCTCACACCTGGTGTTTCACAACAGGGTGAGTCTGTCCACTGTTGCTGCTAACTGTGCTGGGTAGAGTGGGTCCCTTCCACCTGGAGATGCAAGCGGATGATGGTTTATTTTATGGAAGCATAAATACACAAGCACTAACTATTGCTTTACTCTTACATTGTGAATCAGCCATTCTGAGAAAATAGGGGGAAGTGAGAGAGAGCTAGCTCTCAGAGCACTGCAGACGAGGCGGATGATGAAACAGGCACATCATAGACGTACCAGAGCAGACTCTAAAGGGATGCTGCGAGAACTGAGAAGGGTCATCTCTCTGGGTGGTAACTGCTGCCTGTGTTTTATATTTGGTTTAGAAATGTAAGCCAGGTATGCTAGCACATGCCTGCAATCCTAGTACTTGAGAGGCCGAGACAGGACGATTTGAAGTTTGTAGCCAGCCTCAGCAACTTAGTGAGACCCTCAGCGAGTTAGGAAGTTTAACCTTGTTAAAAGTAAAAAAGAGCCGGGCGTGGTGGCGCACGCTTGTCATCCCCGCGCTGGGGAGGCGGAGACAGGAGGATCGCGCAGGTTCGAAGCCAGCCATGCTGGCGTAAGAGACCCTGTTTCAAAAATATAAAATAGGACTGGGAGTGTAGCCCGGAGGAAGAAGGGCTTCCAGGAACCCCAGTACCACCAAAAAAAAAAAAAAAAAGGTAAAAAAGGCTGGGGTGGCCGGGCGTGGTGGCGCACCCTTGTAATCCCCATGCTTGGGAGGTGGAGACAAGAGGATCGCTCAGGTTCAAAGCCAGCCTCGATGGCTTAAGAGACCTTGTTTCCAAATAAATATATATATTTAAAAAGAAATAGGTGTCTTGGGAGTGTAGCCCAGAGGTAGAAGGGTTTCCAGGAACCCCAGTACCACCACTTAAAAAAAAAAAAGGTTGGGGTGTAACTCAGAGGTAGAGTGCCCTGCATTCAGTCCACAGTGCCTTACACAAACACGAGAATACACTAGGACAAAGCTGGCTGCTTTGCTGAGCTCACATCCACGGATAAGTGAAGGTAACTAGGGTCTAGAAGTGTGATCGGAGGCCCCGTCCTCCCCACTGCTGGCTGTGATCCCTTTCTCAGGAAGTGATGTGGTAAGAATCCATTTTCCAATCCAGGCATGGTGGCACTCGCTTGTAATCCCAGTACTTGGGAGGCTGAAACAAGAGGATTGCGCAGGTTCAAAGCCAGCCTCAGCTACTTAGACCCTGTTTCCAAATAAAAAAGGAAATAGATCTGGGAGTATAGCCTGGAGGCAGAAAGCCTCCAGGTTCCATCCCAGTACCACAAAAAAAAAAAAAAAAAAAAAATCCATTTCCCCCTGAATTTGAAATCATAGGACAGAAAATAGAAAACTTAAATAAGATGGGGACCTGAGTAAAATGGAAAGAAAGAAGACCCAGGAGAAAAGCAACTTGCTAACAGGTGGTCCTGAGCAAAGGCGTGAGCAGCCCCGGGATGTGAGAACGCCGTCTCTGCTCTCTGGCCTGGCGCCATCAGGGCAGAACCACGTTCCCCTCGCACCCCGCTTTCAAGATCTGCAGAATCATTTTCATTCACTCAAAGAAAGAAAATAGTTCCCTCCAGTGCAAGCGAAGTGTCACCACATTAACCCGTACCCAAAGGAAAGATGCAAGGGGTACAGAGGTGAGGCAGGCTGAGGGGAGGGGTGCGTGGGGTCAGGACCGCGCAGAGCCTGGCGCTGGTGCCGCTCTGGCCGGACGCAGCTGGGATGCGGTGCATGCTGCAGCAGTGACTGGGGCTGGGGTGGTGGGCACAGGTGCAGACCACGGACAGCAGCAGGCCGACCCCTGGGAGGGCAGGG
The DNA here is from genome assembly GCF_963383645.1 of Muscardinus avellanarius. Classification (NCBI taxonomy): domain Eukaryota; kingdom Metazoa; phylum Chordata; class Mammalia; order Rodentia; family Gliridae; genus Muscardinus; species Muscardinus avellanarius. Next base: position 110,961,119 of record NC_137794.1, on the reverse strand, counting down.
TACTGGCTATGGGTGTGATTGTCCTCGTCTCTATTTTTGTGTATGTTTAAATACTTTGCAATGAAACACTGGGGGAACTCGTCCTGGAGCTGCGCTGGAGAGAGAAAAAGGGCACAGCTGCCAGGCGCCCAGGACACTACTCACCCCAGAGGACACACGGCTGCGGTATACCAGGAAAAGAGGTACTGGCAGTCGGCGGTCTCATGACTGAACTCAGGGATGCCGTCCTTTACCAGAGGGTCGCAGTGGAAGAAGATGGTGGAAGACACGGACTTTGTCTTGTCTTTGCCACACTTGGAGGAAGAGGCGAACACGACGTCCAGGTCACCATCTGTCAAGCGGGAAGGGGCAGACACCCAGCACCGTTACCACCAACCCCAGCAACGGACCAAGCCCAAAAAGTGGGTGCAGACTTAAAAGCACACGGAAAGACGCTCCATCAACGTCCACCTGCACTCCGCCTTCGTCACTGGCAGGAGAAATGCCACCTGAGCCATTTACGAAGCCCCTGCCCTAAGTTAAGCCCACAGTAAAGAATTTAACTTCATCCCACAAGAGGTCTGGCCTTGGGCCTCGGCTAATGGTGGGATGTGGAGTGGGGCTGGCCAGCCTGATCAGTCCGCCTGGAGGCTGAGATCAATCGCATGGGCAGCCCATCAAATGTGCCTACATGATGGGGCCCCAACACACCAGGGCTCAGTCAACATCCCCGGTAATACCCAAGCACAGTGTCACATGCAGGATGGGAACCGCGGCGCGTCCTGGCTCTGCAGAGGAGGAAGCCCCACCTGATCCCTCCTGGACCCTGCCGACGTGCGCCTGCTTGTGGCTGACCGCAGTTTATGCAGCGCTGCTGAAAGAACCCCAAACATGGGTACAGCAGTTTCTGGCGAGTTCTGTCCAGTTACCCAGTGGGAGGGCAGCTTGGGGAAGCCTTGAACGCACCCTCCTCATTGTGTGGTTAGCTGACTCTGGGATCACCCAGGGACACAGAGACGAGCGCTAATGCAGATGCACCTGTCCACAGGGAAGAGCCGCGGGCAGAGGCGGCGCAGAATGGGCTGGGAAGGGCCCCGCATCCCCCCGGGATGGGCCAAGGCAGGAACTGAACAGAGGGTGCTGCGGGGCTGGTGGGAAGCGCGGCAGCTGTGCAGCGCAGCTAGGGAGGGCTCTGCGCGTCCTGCTCTCGCTCCCTCAAGGGAACCAGGACCAGAGGCTGACAAACTGCATTCTCCAAGGAACAGGAGACTAAGGAATGAAGAAAGTGGGAAGGCCTGAGACGGGTATCTTAATGAAGAATAGAGGTACACGCAGACGTGCGCACCAGCATCCTGGCAGCGGAGACTCTGGAAGGTCCATTAGGCGTACATGGTGAAGGTTTCCACGCATCCCCAGCACGGTGCGTGGAGCCTGGCCACTCCTGCAGACCCACGAGGAGGTGGAAAGCTCGGTATGCAAAGGCAGGCTCGAGGTGGGATCGGGAGGCGCGTGGGCCAGGCCAGGCATGCCACCAAGGAGTAGCAGGCGGCGCGCCGAGCTCCAGAGGACTCCGGGGGTCATGAATGACCTCAAGGCCACGGAGTCACCAGCGGCCTGTATGACCCACTAGAAGGCCAGGTACAGCCTGTCAACAGATCTCCAAGTGGTGTGAAAAGAAGCCCAGCCTTTCCCTCTCTGCACACAGGGTCCCCTGAAGGCTTTCAAAGCAATCCATCAGTCAGTCAACCAATATTCACTGAGCACTTCCTATGGGCCCAGGCACTGAAAGCCAGGGCAGTGAGGGGCACACACAACAGCATGTGATGTGCACGTCCAACTCCAAACTACTGGAGCCGTCACAGATGTGTAATAAAGAAAAGAAGCACAAGGCATGCATCTACAGCCTGGAGCGATGAGAGGGAATGGGCTGCTGAGCGACTCCTCCGCCTCCCAAGACCACAAAGCGGAGCGTGCACTTTCCCGATCCTTCGGGGCGGCAGGCACACTGCGCAGCCATCACGAAGCTCACGGTGCCCGGGGCCCTGCCGCGGCGCCGGGGCTGGCTGCAGCTGGCACCCGCAGCGCTGGCCCAGCTCCTGGGTCCCTGCCTTCCTCCCTACCTCAGGCACTGCTACTGTAGCAATACACTGGGCTCCAGAGCCAAACATGCGCCTTCTCACTAAGACTGGGGTGCAGTCCACGGTTTTCAATATACTTTCTAAAAAAATGTCATACACTGACATGCTTCCAAATCCAAGTCACAAAAGGCAGCTGTGAATGGTGAGCTGCTTAACACCAAGCGCAGGTGCTGCCTTCCAGGAGCACGTGACTGGAAGGAGAAACCCTTCGCCACGCCCACCTCTCACCCAGGCACCGCAACCTACCCCTCTCATCCTTTTCAAAGTGTGGGATCTCTACCCCCTCTAGTATTCCTTGAAGTTTCAAAATAGAAAGTCCCAGGCCTAAAGCCAAACCAAGGCAACTCTGCAGGCCAGCCCGGCCCCCCTTGCCCCGCACTGGTCCTTCCCTCTGCGCGGTCACTGAGAAGCCATTTCCTACAGTGGATGCTCCGGTCTTACACGGACGCTCACTCTGTTTTGAGAGATCGAGACACAAGACACATCTAACCAGGGCTTGGTTTTAAAACTGATCTGAGACTTAGCTGAAAGGAGCGAGCTGATGAAGGCTCTTCCTTTCAGAGTTCAGCATGGGCGCGGACAGGAAGCAAGGAGGTACCTTGAACGTAGTACTTGGTTCTGTCGGAAGTGCCCACTTTCCTACTGAAGTGCTCATCGTTGGGCTTGACCTGGCAGATGCTGGCGCCGGAGCACGCGGGGTTAGCGGAGCCGGAGATGGAAGAGAGCTGGATTTCATACAGGTAGTTGTCCCCATTGGTTCTCATGTCCCCAGAGGCACTGAACAGCCTGCAAGGCAGAAGAGAGCACAGTGGCCCGCGCGTACCTCGGGAAGGTCACTGAGCACAGGGCCCTGCTCCTGCCTTCCCAATTCCCGAGCCCGGGCAGCACTTCCCTGATCCCAGGGCCACCAACATCAATGTGATTGGCCGAATGCTCCACCAGCTCCCTTCTCAAATGCTGTGACCACTGTGTCCAGCCTATGCACCCCTCTCTCTGCCCCTGTAGGCCCAGTGGACCCCAAGATGGCCTCAGGGACACTGCTGAGAAAGGAGCCTTCTCAGCCACAAGTTGGTGGTTCCAGAAGATTCCTGGTTGACCGTGCTTTCAGAGGGCTTTGGCTCTAACCCTGGGGCTTCTCAGAAATTGAGACGAAAGGGGACCTTATTTTTACACTCACGAGAATTCACCATCTTTGGTGTTAAACTTTAACAGTTGAGTAATGCTTTTCTTAGGTTTAAGCAAAATAAAATGACTACTCTGGCAACTGTAACTAAGACACACAGGCCTATTTATCTTACCACGTTCCTGCCAGGGGAAGACCTGAATTGCTGGTTTACATTTTGAGTTATGTTTCAATGCTCAAAAGAAAAATGTTTCACTTACTTAAAATAAATATCCCCGAGGCTGAAGCTCTTGCCATTCGCAGGGTTGGTGAGGGTCCCGTTCACCATCTGCACCTCCTGAGGCCTCACAGCGCAGGCGGCCCGCGAGTCCCAGCGGAAGTAGTAGGTGCAGCTGTCGATGTCAAACCTGGAGGGAAAAGACAGACTCCAGTCATGCCTGGCAGACGCTTGCAGAGCCCCTGGAAGGGAGGGTGCTGGCCCCCGGGAAACACCTGGCCCTCTGGGTGCGGGCCTCCCTGACTACCCAGGGCCCCCAGGGCCAGCTGGCCGCCCCCATGCTGCATAGCACTGATGGCAGCTCTGGGTTACAATAGCTTTATTCACTTTTTTTCAGAACCATAATAGATGACGACAGCACATCAGTAACGTGAAAAGGCACCCGATACAAGTGTCTTCAAATACAGAAACCATGCCATGCTTAAAGCTAGAAAAATGTGCTTCTAGATCTCTGATTTTCTGATTTACAACACGGTCACTCATACATTAGAAAGTCTTTTGGCAATTTCTGGGACTGCCCTTTTTTTTTTGGGGGGGGGTGGTACTCGGGTGGAACCCAGGGGCTTTACTACGTCGGGGCTCCCAGACCTATTTTATACTTTATTTGGAAATAGGGTTTCACTAAGTTGCTGAGAGCCTAAGTAGCTGAGGCTGGCTTCCAACCTATGTAGTCCTCCTGTCTCAGCCTCCCAAGCGCTGAGATTCAAGCGTGCGCCACCACGCCTGGCTCAAGGGACTGCCCTTTTCTAAGCTGGGATTCCAGAACAAATAGGTTTGTTCCTAAACAGTAGCTCGCGAGCTCCCCCTACTGGCCAAACTCCCCCAAGCAGAGCCTGATGCTGCAACTGAGAATTCTGAAGTAATCCAGGACCATGCCAGGGGCTCCCAGACAGGGTGCTGGGCCAGCTGGCTTTGGTGATACAATCTACCATGACACTGAAAGGCAGGCCGGTTACACACTGCTCAGATGGCGCAGAGTGACCACCAGGTCGGAGGCCTATTTTCTGAGGCGAACGAGGCCAGAGAAGTGGCATTCGCCTAGTAGCAGCATGTCTTGGCACGGCTCCAGGGGATCCTCACTGCAGAGAGCAGCCCGGCACATGCACTAGACACTCTGCAGCTCCGACCCGAGCCCCCAAGTCTCAGCAGTGACCCGGCCTGCAAGTGTGGCCCCACCGGGAGCGCTCGCACCTCCGGCCCTCACCTCTTGAACGCGGGCCTGCCCACAGTCTTCGCACAGGTCAGCTCTATCACAGAGGAGGCCGTCTTGTTCTCCCCACAGGGGTAGCCTTTTGAGTACGTGACAACAACTTTGTCATCTGAAACACAACAATGGTTGAACTGACATTATTTTTAGTCAATATCATTTTTAAATTCACGTCACATTTTTAGTATCAGCAGTCAAAACCTACACTAAAGGCAGAAAAAAAGCAAGTGCTTAGCTCCGTAGGGGTTTATTAACTGGTTCTCAGTACCGTGGTCCCCTGGCCTCACCTCCATTGCTATGTCAACAGCAAGGCCTGGGTTCACACCAGGCCCTTGGCTTGTGAGTGTCAAGACTTGGAAACACGGCTGCTGAGCCTCCACAGAACTCTACCCAGCGCCCCGGGGTCCAGGAGTTCCAGGGCACAGAGCAAGCCCGCGCACACATCCACAGCACGGGACCCTGATGAATGGCAGCTGCTTTTATTATGGCTCTGACGTCGTACTATTTCGGTATCATCCTCTGTGCTTTCCTGATAGGCCCTCTACTGAACCTCTCAATAACCAACCAGGCTGAGAGGAAAAACCCCTTAGGTTCAACCCCTAGGACCCAGCCATCTCCCCCAAAACAAACCTGCAAGATAAACTTTCTATTGAAACTAGGTGGTCATCATTACTTTCCAAGGTATTAAAAAATGTGTCCCTGAATTATCTTTACCAATTTCTTATGCAACCACCTAGCTCTCCTAAACAAGCATGTGTATGGATGTCCAGCTCCTGGAACATAAACATTAGCAGAGCTCTGAACACAGGGACCAGGACCTGTCACCTTGGGGGCCTCAGGCAATACAAGGTGGCACTGACTTCCACGCCCTGGAATTGCCATGATGCCAAAGATGGAGATAATCCCTGGTGCTTCCAGAGATTATCTGGATTATCTGCCCAGAGGCCAGGGCACTCTCCCCACCTGAGCCTTCCCATGCCCTGCCAGCCTACACACAGCACCTGGAATCAGGCACAACACAGACCCGAGGCCTTACCCAGGACATCCAGCCTCTGTGTGTGGACGAGTCCCAGGACCTGGACTTGGCCAGAGGCACTCTTCTTGCATACACTGGCTCTTGCGGAGCACTCCTGGGGCCCTTTGTATATTCTCTGACACAGATTTATGAAGTACCTGCAGCAAGACAGAGAGATGGATGGGTAGGGATGCAGGCTTAACCTCTGCCTTGATCCCCCAGCTGACCAGGCACTCCATGTCATTGCAGAAGGAGCCCTGACACAGCCCCCCAGCACAAAAGGGCAGAGCAGACACACACCAAGGCAGGTGGCCAGCAGGCCCACAGTGAGTGCTATACCCGCAGCCGCCTGACACGTCATGCTCAGGAGAAAGAAGGCCGTGGGTGAGACGGGCAGCAACTGGAATCCCTAAGGCACCCCATCCTCGCCGCGCAGCAAAGCCCTGAGAGGGGCGCTGCTGAGGGCACCCCCCACTCTGCACACGGTGGCTACAGAGCTGTCTGTCACCACAGATGAGGACATAACGCCCACCCACAGGCTTGAGCAGCGGGACCATCACAATGTAGCCGGGCCCAATCCAGCCGTCCACCACTGCACCTGCTCCCCGCGGAGTGATCACGGTGTCTGTGGGCGACGCTCCAGGCCGCTCCAGGAGCAGACACGAGAGCCACCACTGGCACCCCAGGCAGGTGGCGCCCACACCTGCAACCTGGGGTGAAGCACCACGGGCCCCACTACTAACTACCCAGGGCCCTCAGAGGCACTGCCCAGCGGCCCACGGTGCAGGGTACTCACGAGGTCCCCTCGTGCACGAAGAACCAGGACCCCGTGAGCGAGGAGAGCAACCTCAGGTCGTAGGTCTTGTGCTTCTGGATGAATTTACACTCCATCTTCTTTGGCGGGCAGACAACCTTAGTTCTCCACTCGAACGTCACCTCACAGCCACGAGCTTCGCTGAAGACCTGCGGCCTCCCAATGTCCTCGTCCTCATCGCACTTGAATATGACAGCAGAGGTCCGGTGGCTATTGCCTGGGAACAGCGGAGAGGGACAGTGAGAGCTGCGCTGCCTGGCCCTGACTGGCTTGTCTCACTCACGAAGACCTTAACTCCAAACACCATCCCCTCCGACCCCACAGCACTCGTGTGATTTCTTGTACAGAGGTAGTCAACATCTGACTAGGTACTTGTGATTAAAAAAAAAAAAAAAAAATCAAAGCAATAAAATACTTGCTATTACTGAAAAGCTTCAGGGTAACCCCATGGATAAGGAGTAAGGTTCTGTCAAAATAAGCCTCGGGGTATGGCAGTCCCTCGTAAGATCCACATCTGAGCTCCTCAGTATGTCCCTGCCTGCCCCGATCACTCATGAGAATTATGCAATTTTCTATGCATTCATCTTGCCTCGCTCTTCTTGGGAACTCCCTTCGCATTAGCAGGAGCCTCCTGACAGCGGTCCATAAGTACCACAGGAGTGGCTCGCCATGAAACCCCCACACCCCAAGTCCCCTGCCCACCAGCCCCACAGTGGGAGACCTGTGACAGGCAGCCATCCTGCTCAGGTATGAATCTGAGCTGCCAGGGCTGAACCTGGGCGTGTGGCACAAGTCCCTCTGGTAGTGAGGAACCTAGCTGGCCACCCAGCACCCACAGCTCAACTCCGCTCTACTGCCGTCTATGGCTGCGACTGCCCACCGAGCCCATGGAGCAACTCAAACATTCATCCGCAGAAAATAGCCCTAGTGAGAAAAGAACTTATACAACAGAACCTCTGCCTTCAGTAAGAGGGCCTCCAGAGGCCCGCACCAGCCGCACGGCTCCCACTCACTGTGCCTGCAGAAGCCCCACTCGTGGTCGCGGTCATAGTCTGCAGTCGTGCTGCACCAGAGCTTTGCCCTCCCCTCCAGGACACACTCGTCATAGCTCCTCCCGTTGAACGTGAAGGGGAAGACGCACGGCTCGCCTTCGTCAGTTTCTGGAGTGAAGCACACCAACGACCCAGAGTCAGTGACGTCATCGGAGGGCCCGCGCCCGCGAGGACCAGGTGACACCTGCCACCGCCTAACAAGCACGAGCGCTCTCTCGCCCAGGACGGGGCAGTGCTCACAGCCGAGGTTTCAGCGCTCACCGCACTGAAAACTCACTTCTCAGTTTCTCCCGTTGCTAAGTCTACTAGGAATTTAAAAGTCACCTTGCTGCGCAGATTTACCTGGAGGGCAGATATCGCCATTCACATAACTCAGAATGACCGCTTCGTCCTGGTGCCGGTAGTCCAGCTGCATGGACGCTAGCCGCCCGAAGGAGGCGCCCTTGCTCCCGGAGAGCAGGCAGACGCCGCCGTCCTTGCAGCCCTCCTGGTCGGGACCTGCTGCGGCGGTGCACACCCCTACGCTGTATGTGCGCGGGCCCCGGGTCACCTGCAGAGAGCACACCGCTACTGCTGTTCAGGCTGGAGGCGGCTTCCAGGCCACATCCAGGTGCGTGGGGACACACTGACGCGCCTTCTCCCCAGGCCTGGCCACTCCAGAGCACCCAGATGCCCTGCCGGCTCTAGCAGGCGGCACCCAAGCCAGCTCTCTTCCTCCTCCTGCTCTCTCCCACTGTGCTGCCTGGACTGTGGAGACGCCTGTGCTGGGACCTCAGGCGCGCCCTCTCAGGCCATGTTTACTCACCTGGTCACAGGCAGCCGCTCTCCTCACACGCTTTTCCTCTCTAGGTTCACATCTTAGCTACACCTGAGGGAGGCCTGTGGCCTGGCCCATGCACTGGACTAACTAGTAATGTCTAGATTGTCCGGCCCAGAGGCCCAGGTGCTTAGTGACCAGCGACCACTGAGGCAGTCAATGGTCCAGACACACGCCCAGGGGCCCCGATGCAGCACTGCATCCACGCCAAGTGCTCTCACAGCACATGGGGCTGGCAGAGGGCTGCCTCTTTACTTAAAGCCAGGCTGGATATGAAGAGTCCCCTCCAGATTTCTGCTGGCCACACTAGACCAGGCCCCGCCCTCGGTTCCCATGGTCCCCCAGCCTCCCTGCCCGTTCTCCATCTGTGGCTGAGTCCATGCCTGGGGTCATCTCAGCCTCACAAAGCCCCACGTACAGAAAGCCTACAGCTCAATGCAGACACTGGCAGTGCTTAGTTAGCTACACGATCCCGAAACCTCCCTGTCGCACTGATCCTGGGCGCCCCGCCCAAAAGCCACCCTCCCTGAGCACGGTGGTGTGACGCGCCCGTGACGTCACAGCGCTGGCAGGCCCTCTGGCAGCAGGGCGAGGGGTGGCGCGCTACCTTGAAGGTGCTCTTGGAGAGGCTGGACAGGTTGAAGCTGTACAGCAGCTGCTCGTCCGTCAGGGCACAGCCGTCCGTCCTCACCTCGTCAGGACAGACAATTGGGGTCTCCCACTCAAACACAAAGTCGCAGTCGCTGGTCCTTATCAGCTTAGGAGTTCCCTGTGGCCGAGAGAGCACAGGGCATGAACACAGCAGCCGTGCTGCTTCCACCTGGCAGGAGGTCCGTGCCCTGTTATGCTGTACCCAGGACAGCAGGCTGTGAACCGACCACGACCCTGGAGCCCACAGTGGTCGCTCTGTGAACTGGGTTGGAAAAAAACTCAGCAGGAACCAATGCCGCCCAGTGGCACAGGCACGAGCGCTAACACCCGTGCATCCCTGCCCCGGCTCAGGCAGGTCAGCGTCCTCCACTTCAACACGAAGCTGAGCATGCCTACGCGTGCTGTGCTGCGAGTCAGCAGAAAGGGGTCTTTAAACACTGCGAGAGCGGTCTGTGAGAGTGACGCCCGCCACAGCGAGGATGGGGGCAAGCGTCTGGGCCCTGGGGACACTGATAATGCGGGCCAGAGGCAAGGTGCCGGTACCTCACAGCACAAGCACTCCTGAATCTCTCACTACGTTTACTCCCTCCTCACTCGGCTGCTGGTCAAGAATTCCACTTATAGCCGGGCGTGGTGGCGCACGCTTGTAATCCCCGCGCTTGGGAGGCGGAGACAGGAGGATCGCGCAGGTTCAAAGCCAGCCGCGCTGGCGTAAGAGACCCTGTTTCAAAAATATAAAATAGGTCTGGGAGTGTAGCCCGGAGGAAGAAGGGCTTCCAGGAACCCCAGTACCACCAAAAAAAAAAGAATTCCACTTATAATTGCTACTTAAAATCCTTTTTTCTGATCAAAGTGGAAAAACATTTCCACTGAAGACAAAAACTGCAGAGCAGGGAAATCTATTCAAAATCCTTCCAAACAGGCGCAGCAGACGCCGTTTCTACCACCAAGGAAGCCTTGGCCCTCTAAGGCATGGCTGCTCCGAGCACCGCCTAAATCACATTGGCTATCCCATCCGTCCAGCTGCCCGCAGTTTCAGAGCCAAGGACAGTTCCGCGTGCGTGCTTGTGCGCGGGAGGCATCTCCCCATGCCAAGGCTGTGACAAATGCAGGGTCCCATCAAAGGGAGTGCTGCAGAGGACGAGGCCGGGCTCGCCACTGCCTCATGCCAGGCATGGGGAGGCGCGGGCCCATGCTCACGAGAAGGGTCGGAGCTGCTCAAGCGCAGCCTCGCGCTCCCTGGCTGTCCTCTGCCCTCTCAATTACTGTCCTTTCCCTGCCGGGGCTGCTGGGTCACTGCCTGGCACTCTTGGCACGCGCATACCCTGCAGTTATGGCGACCTGCTCCAGGCCAAGAAATCATAGTAGTCTTTACAGCAATGATTAGACAGCAAACGGGACCATATCACATCATCCATCACCTGACCCTGGAGGGCAGATGGGCCTCAGAGCCCACTGTCTTTAGGGCTCTAAGATGTATTATTCTGATCTGTAAGTCAGGATATTATATTTATTACACCCCCACACTCACACCCACGTGTACACAGGCCCTATAATTGAGCACATTAATATTCTTACAGGAAGACTTAGGAATATTCACATTAGGTGGGACAAGAAAAGACTAAGCACCTGGCTCCACTGCTGTCAGCGGAGCGACACGTCTCCAGAGTTCCGTGGATCTCGGAAGCACAGCCTGGGCCATGGGCTTCGTTGCCAGAGAGAGCTGTCCCCATGGGCGGCATCCTCTAAGACGCTCCCCAGCCTGCGACAGGGCCGGAACCTCCCCCTTACCTCCGTTCACTCGCCGAGTGGGGCAAGAACACGAGGGCAAATATTGTTCATCACAGAACAGTTATTGTTAATGGAAACTGGTCTTGTTTTTCAAGGACAGAGAAAACAGAAGTTGCTAACCTCAAGTTGCTAACCTCCTTATGAGTGAAACGTACTATTCGCTGTACCTATGTTGGCTGCAGGTGTTTTCTGTTCTTTGCTGACTTCTGAATTAAGACATCCCAAATGGTGGTAGCTGCCCAAGTCCGACTTCCCAGTAAGAAAGCGAATAGTGTAACGGACCGAGAGAGAGAGGTGTGACCCTCTCACGTGTAGCCGACGCTGACCGAACCTGCCTCTGCACTGCCGCAGGTCTCTACTGAGGCGCCACAGGCGAGGCAGGCACTTGGGAGAAAGGTCTCCTTTAAGCACAAGCGCACCCACCGGCTCCCAAGCCCCGCTCCCCAACTCACACTCGAGCGTCTGCAATCTAGACTCTAACCGGCAGCCCAACTCACCATGCTGACGCCTCTCTTGCAGTGAAATGCAATGAGCGAGGTGTAGTTGAAATGCCTATCCGCTGAGCACGGAGTGCTGCTTTCAAAGTTCAGGTAGATTTCATTGGCCACTGGATTGAATATGGGAGGGCCTGTGACGCGGCCAATATCCTAAAGACAGGAGGAAGTAAACAACATTTCAGAAAATGAGTAGCTCCCGAGGTTAGCGGAAATGAGAGCTAACACAGAGCTAATAACTGCAAAATTAGATGCAAAAGCATCTAAGGAAACTGAGTCAATGCCAACTGGCATGGGTACCCTGGACGCAGAGATGCTCCTGAGGACAGCGGTGCGGCACAGCTGTTAGTCCGAGTTCTAAGAGTAGTTCTATTCATATTCAATTTTCAGAGTCTAGGTAACAGGAATTTCTACATGGTCCTGCTGACCCGATGGCAGGAGGCAAGAGCCTGCACAACACCCCCCAGGCCCCTGGTGCTGACCCAGGACCCTCTGCAGCCCTGCCGAGCTCCTCAGCTCAGCAGCGCCTGCGGGTGTGTTCGCAGAGGAGGAAAACAGGTCTTACTCATGAACTTTTGGGGGGTTTTTTTGGTTACATTAGGGATTGGGCCTGGGGCATTTCTACCTCCAGTCTATGCCCCCAGTCCTTTTTAGTTATTCTGAAACAGGTCTTGCTAAGTTGCTGAGGCTGGCCTTGAGTCTCTGATTCTCCTGTCTCAGCCTCCCAAGCAGTGGAATTACAGGCCTGTGCCACCACACCCAGCAAACCTCCATCTTTTAAAAGGACATCTAGGCGACCTACAACAGGACTCGCCTGTTTGAGCACACAGAAGCAAGTAGATAACTGTTGAGAAGCATTTCAAATACTAAAACAATATACCAAGGTTTTGACTAAATATGAATATAACTCATAGAGACATCTGTAACGATGCAAATCAGTACTTAAAATACTATTAAAAAACCAAAACTTTCAAGGCACAATCTTTAGCTGTCAACAAATCTGCTCTTGCCCTTAATTATAACCCACTACACCAAAGAAAGTGCTTGTACTTTGAGCATTTTAATTGTATAGCACAAGTATTTCAAACCAAACAACCAAACTGTAACAGTGTTCTTTCTTGCCACTCTAAGACCCTAAGGATGCTAATGCAATAACCAAGTGTATCTCTACACACATGCCCACATGTTCTTGCATGGCTCAAGGTCTTTCTGGCTTTTATTAACTGGCAGCTCAATGTACAAGCTCTCAGTTAACCTGCCGTTGTGGACGCTGAACATACACAACACCAGCTCACTGCTCTACTTTTCTGCTTCACACCTCCCGCACTGAAAGCAAGATGCACCGCCTGAAGGTCACTGCGAGTCCTGCGGAGTGTCCACCTTGGACGCCCATACTCACAATAGGGGAGCCGGAGACGGGGACTTTGCACACAGCGGCCCCCGCGGGGCAGGCCACGCCGTGCATGGGGTTCAGGGGTCGGCAGATGTTGATGTAGAAGTCAGGGTTGGTGTCGGAGCTGCCATCCTCACTCTCGTCGTACGCTTCGTAACCACCAGTGCGGTGGATGAGGGGCGACAGGTCGATGACTGAGCTTCCGTTCCTCACGGAACACTCGGTCTGTTAAACAAGGCAGAGCCCATCTGAGTCTACAAGGTCTTGTCTAATTAGATGAACACTCACAGGAACTTAAAGGCTGGACAACAGGAACACAAAGGGTAAAGGCTCAAAGTGCGCCGTCACAGCGCACGCGAAACCTTCAATCACTGCTGCAGCAGGGTCAGGGTGGACGGGGCCACTGGGCACCGGGTGGCTGGCACGGGTGGGCATGCCTCCGCGTCCGACTCACCGGCTGCTCGCAGGCCAGGGGCGTGTGCCAGGAGAAGAAGAGCGTGCACGTCTGCTTGTCCAGGGAGATGAGCATGGGCCTGTTGGTAGGCCCGGCCTCCGGCCTGCACACGAAGCTGATGACGCTCTTGTAGCTCAGGCCAGATTTAGAGGGACATGGGGACCCTTCCTCGTACACCAGCTGCAAGACCTGATCCACGTAGCTCAGCCTCTTGCTGGCCTTGCCCACGCTGATCCTGGTCTGTCCAAAGCAGGCCCCTGCACCACGTGGAGAGGAGAAAAGCCAGTTAGCACGCAGTGCCCAATTTTCTGGTGAGAACTTTCTGTAAACCCAGTGCTTAAACATCCCTGTGAGCCTGCTATGTGCTTTAGGCAGCCTTTCATACTAATACTTCACCACGTGGCAATGCATTCCCTGTGGCTGCCGCAGACGATGGCATGGATCCGGGCTCTACTCGTCTCTGCCACTGACGCGCAGCAGCCAGGCTGAGGGCCACCTCGGGGGCAAGCTAGCCGTGGGCGAGCGCAGCACTTACCCACGCCAGGAGCGCAGTTCTCATTGTCTCCACAGACGCTCATGTAGACCAGCCCCTTCTCGCTGTAAGCAGCCGTGAAGCCAGCTCTGCCCCTTAAGGAGCTCAGGTCGAACAGGTGTCCTGCGGGGCCGACAGAGCACAGTAACTCCAGAGCGCCAGACACGATGCCCGCACCTGTGAGCTCCCACCAATCACATCCACCTCGGGACTTCTGCCTCCTCACCGAACACTCCAACAAGCTAGTCCACATCATGTGACCATCAGTCCCCAGATTTATGAGACAGCCCATCTCTCCCCAAAGACCAGGGGCCACCATCGGCTCCCTCCTACAAATCACCAGCGTTCCTGTGGGCCGGGAGCGCCCAGGGCATTGCTCTTCTGGGCTCAGCACAGGCGGGTGGAAGCCTACTGGCCACCTGCCAGGTCGGCGCTGAAGGGAAGCCAGCTCTGGAGAGCTGGTGCGGTGGCCATCAGTAAAGTACATCGTTCTCCCATGGAAACATGGTTTTCAGAGAGGCAGCCTCTCCACCGATGGAGAGTGAGGCGTGGGCACAACGGGCCAACCAGAAGAGGACAAACGTGTCCCACACACCACAGAACGCTCCTGCTCTGGGCACCTGGCTGCCCACAGTTCTCCTTGGGCCCCCACCTGTGCTTGGTGGTAAAGGTCCCACTGCCCCTCACCTGTGCTGGGTGGTGATAGTCCCCCCTCACCTGCACTGGCTGGTAACCATCCCCTCACCTGTGTAGTGACAGTCCCCCACCTCCATCATCTGGGTGTTGTTGATGGTCCCCCCTCCCCTGTGCTGGGTTGTGATGACACCCCTCCCCTGTGCTGGGTGTCAATGGTCCCCCCTCCCATGTGTTGGCTGGTGATAGGCCCCCCCTTCCCTGCACTGGCACTGGGCACACACCGCTCCTCACCTGTGCTGGGGTTGGTGACCTGGCATTCGTCGTGCACATTGCTCCTGACAGGGCATGCCGCAGCCGTGGGCCAGGAGAAGGTGTACTCACAGTCCTCCACAGCACTGATGAACAGAGGCCTGGAGTTCTGGACAAAGCAGATGGTTCCCACATCACACGGCTGGTTCCCGTGGAGGGGAGCTGCTCTGCCAGCTCCCAGCAGTCACCACGGCATGACTGTCCAGCACCCCACAGCCTCACCCAGGCCAGCCGGTGAAACACCAGAGCGCAGACACCCGCGGAGGTAAGCGGAGGCGCCTGAGCTCGGCGTGCAGGCAGCCAGTAAACACTAAAACTCTAGAGAACTGCACTAACGTCTGTTATAGTCGAAACAAAAAGACCAGCTGGGTGTGGTAGATCACTCCTGTAATCCCAATAATTGGGAGGCTGAGACAGGAGAATCAGGTTCGAGGCCAACCTCTTCAACTTAGCAAGGCCCTCAGCAACTTAGCTGAGGACCCTGCTCCAAAATAAAAAATAAAATAGGGATAGAGAGATGTATAGCTCAGATAGAATGTTCCTGGACTCGATCTCCTTGCCCCCCCCCCCAAAGACCCTCCAGGAAAGCTGGTCACAAACCTACAAATTACCCCACTGGCACGGGCTCCGGCTCCCTTGTCTTAGATACTTGGGGTCCACCGCAGCCTTGGCACAGAGCCTTCTCACCCAGATCAGTGCATGCCACGCAGTGGCACCTGCACCATGCTCTTCCCTGCCTCGTGTCAGGCAGCCAGCTAGGCACACCATGAGCCCCTGCTCCATCAGAGATGAGAAGGCACGGCCCAGGGCGCCCATGCAGGAGACCCCTAGACCACAGCTGCAGCCAGGAGGGAGGCTCAGCTCCTGCAGCTCCCCCAGCCCACCATGGCCGCCGATACTGCAGAGAGGGCTGGGCAAGCCACCTCCTGGGGAGAGGGCTGTGCCCGCCTGCCCAAGCTGCCACACTCGCAGCCGCCCCTCACATGCTGCAGCACGGGGCCCTTGTCTCACAGACAGGTGCAGGCAACACCTGCTGAGCCACACACCAGCACTGGGGATGGCTCGCGCTCCGTGGGAAGGCCACCACCTCTGGGCACTGGCTGAAGTCATGAGGCAGGATTGCAGCTGGCCAGTGGGCTAGCTGTAACCGGGCTGGCCGCCCACTCCTCCCAGCTGCCCCAGGAAAATAGGGCCTGTCAGGTCCTGACTTGTCCATGGCCCCTGGAGGACCCGAGCCCAGGACTGGAGACCCAGGGAGCTGGACAGGAACCCTGCTCCCCAGCCCTCTCGACCAGACTGACAACCCAGGGACAGGAGGATGCCACCACCCACGGGCCTGCGCCTCTGCAATGGCGGCAGCCAACCACTCACCACTTGGCTCTCGCTGCAGGTGAACCGGATGGTGGTTGACTTTTTCCGAATCTTGTCTGGACACAAGTCACCGTCCACGTACTTGAGGACAGTCACACCATCTATCCACTGAGGACCATCCCTCACCCTGCCAAGGTTCACGGGCTTGGAGCCATCCAGCAGACATGCGGCCGCCTCTGGAGGGCAGGGCTCTGCAGGGTGTAGAGACACGGGAAGGTTGGCCTGGGACTCCGCGCACTGGGCCGAGCTTTGCCGGATACAATGGCACGGCGCCATGGCCTTCCTTGGCTCTACCCTAGTAGCCACCACTGGTCTCACGTAACTCAGATGACAACAGTCACATTGGGACAGGCGTGGAGTGGGTGGGGGGCCTAGGCAGTCGATACGTAATTTCTGAACCCTACATATGAAGCCACAATCCCTCAGCCAAGGGACACTTTCAATAGCATGTATTTTTATGTTCTCCTTATCCACAAAGTTACCAAGAACTCACTGCCCAGTACCCAAAACATCTGTGCCATCTGTGCCGGCTGAAGGACCAGCCCCACACGAGAGTGGGACCACAGCTTGCCCCACACAGGGGAATCAGCCCCGGCTCAAACCTCACCAGGGAGAAAAAACTCTTCCTGTTAAAAATGCTAAAAACGGCAGGCCCAAGCTGAGCCAGCCACGCTGTGGGTGGCTACACTGCGCTCCAAAACACAAGCCTGTGCTCTCATTGTTAGGCTCCAAGAGGCTCACTGGAGGCTTGGGCTCCCGCGTGCCCAAGCCACCTGGTCTCCACCCCGCCCCACCAGCAGTGCCTCACCAGTGCCACCCTGCGGGGCCAGGGACTTGCACACGTTGAGGAGGTAGTGCTCCGTGGCCCCTGTCCTGGTCACGGCTTCCCAGTTGTCACTGTACTTCGACAGGGATGAGAGGTCGAAGGAGTTGCCGGCCCCGTCCCTGCAGGGAAGAGAGCAGGCCGTCAGGTGCAGGGATCCAGTTACGTGCTTAGCTAAGTGCTTCCATCTGCCCCAAAGTCCTGAGAGTCAACCTGACTCAGGATGGAACTTACGCAGGACCTCTCTCCACGCGCAGGTAGATCAGCACCATCGCAATGCAGCTCTGAGGCCCGGGGACACTAAGACTCACGTAATTACATCATGGATTACCCAGAGAACTAAGTCCAGAGGTGCTGTCCTCACGAGGGCAGTGAGAAGCGAGTGGCACTGGCCAACAGAGCCCGGGCCACGCCCAGGAGCAGCCCACAGGCCACCTGCTGTCCAAACCCAAGGCCACTGACAGTCACAGAAAGAAAAATAAGCTTCTGCTGACCTGTCCAGGATGAAGGCTTATCATTATACACCCAGATGTGGACAGCTACTGAGAACCAACACGTGCCAGGTTCCAGACTAACATGAGTGTGCCAGGCCCAGACCAAGGCAAGCGAGTGCCCAAGAGCCAGAGCACTGAGGGGGAGTGTCCATTCGCCAGGAAGTGCGTGCCAAGCTGCGTACCGTGCTGAACAGGTAAATGTTGCCAGTCTTAGGAAACATACCGAAGTTACTAGACCATGAACATGGTAGGGTGTGTGTGCGCACATGCTTGGTGGTGGCACTGGGCATTGAACACAAGGGCATTCTACCTCTGAGCTACACCCTGAGCCCCTTTTATTTTCATTTTGAAACAGGGTCTATCTAAATTGCCAAAGCTCGATAGGCGTGGTGGTGCAAGCTTGTAATCCCAGCGCTTGGGAGGCTGAGACAGGAGGATTGCACAGGTTCAAAGCCAGCCTCAGATACTGAGTGAGGCTCTCGGCAACTTAGTGAAACCCTGTTTCCAATTAAAGTATAAAATAGGTCTGGGAGTATAGACTGGTTTCTAGGAGCCCCAGTACCACCAAAAAAAAAAAAAAAAAGAATTTGTTTCATGTGAAAATACTTATGAAATGGGAACTGAAAGTGTCATTACAAGTGTCATGGTTTAGTTACTACACAAAATTACTGATCATGCATTACATATGTAACTAAAGCTTAAATCCTGCTGCCTCTGTAAAGTACAGACGCCGTGGCAGAACGGCTGCAGTGAGCCCGGGAAAGCACTCAGTGGCCACAGCACTCTTCATGGCTCCAGGGCGACCAAGCACGCCTGCACAGGCCTTGGAGCCGCAGAGCCACGGATGCGACCTCCCACACTTCCAGGGAAGAACCCCGGCGTCAGCCTGGTGAGTTCCAAGGCAACGGTAGAAATTCACACCAAAGAAACTCCACCTCATCTGGCAAGTCGCTCGTCTCAAAAGTGCGCTGGGGCCACAGAGAACACTGGGATGAGGGAAGACAGACAGGGACCGGGGAGACCGCGGAGAGGCCACAGGCTGGCACCTCTTCCCAGCCCTCGCCCTCCGGCCACCAACCTCTCCAGCCATGAGGATGGGGGAGGGCCACGCTGTCCTCACTGTGTTCCCAGCCTGCAGCTCCTATGGAAGGAGCAGAGGGCAGGGAGCCGGCCTGCCCCGCCCCCGAGAACCCAGATGGAACCCAGGTCAACATTCTGCTTTGATCCAGCTGCCTCAGGCGGAGCCTCAGGCACATCAGACACAAAACAAACACAGCACCTCCCAGGTGCGGCGGGCCGTACTGCATTACCTGGCTCCTTGTTCTACTGGGGAGCTAAGTCCTGATCAGCTCCCACTGACTGATCGAATGTCACCCCAGCCATTAGTTATTACAGCAAGCTTCTCTAAGGTCAGCCCGACCCTCGTGAGGTCAACACACGCCAACTTACTTGAACGAACACTCAGTCACGTTGAAGGGCGGGCAGGCGTACTGTGTTCGCCACTCGAACAAGTAGGAGCAATCTGAGGTCTCCTTCAGAAACACTGGCTGCAAGAGTTGAGAGACACATGAACATGGGGATGCAGCACCTGGCCCTCTACACGTGCTGTTATAGGGAAGAAAATGGAGGGGTGGCTATGTTCATTAAGACCCACACAAACCGCATGTCACCGTGTTTTCTGTAAGTGACTTAGTTCAAGCCACACTCCCCGGGGGGATTTCACAGGACGTGAGGGCAGACTCGTTCTTAAAGACGCTGGCAGTCGGGAGGGCAGGGCCCCAGGCAGGCCGCAGCACGGCTCACCTTCTGCGTGCTCCGGTCGCAGTAGAAGAAGATGGTGGTGGAGCGCTGATACACCTGGTGGCAGGTGTCGCCTCCCGTGTAGTTCATCTTCAACAGCCCGTTCTCGTAAGTCAGCTTCTGAGTGAGAAGGCCTGTCCAGGGCAGGTGGAGCAAGGCTCAGTTCAAGGAGTGCCAGGCTGCCCGCCCACGCTGAGACGGCACAGCGTACCCCCTCCAGAGGACTGCAGTCCCCGGAACACACACTTCAGCACAGCAGAGCCAGGTGCCTCCTGCCCAGATACAGCAAGACGCCACCACAGGCATGGCGCCACCCCACCACCCCAGCAGCAGGCTTTGTTTCACTTTTATGGTACTTGGGGACTGAACCTGGGGTGCACTACCACTGAGCTACAGCTCAGTCCTTTTGAGACAGGGCCTCACTAAGTTGAGGCCCAGGTTGGCCTCAAATTTGACATCCTCCTGTCTCGAGTTGCTGAGATTATAGATTGTGCCCCTGCACCAGGCTTCAACTTCATTTTTGAAAGCTCTGAAAGTTCTTTAAAGTGCCCAGATACTGTGCTGGCAGGAGTGGCCAATGATCTGCCATCAGTGTTCCAGATGAACCAACCCCACACCAAATGCATCCCTTAGGCTCAACACTACAAGGACCCCTTAAAAAAATCTGCTATGGGCCGGGCATGGTGGCACATGCTTGTAATCCCCGCGCTTGGGAGGTGGAGACAGGAGGATCGCACAGGTTCGAAGCCAGCCACGCGCGCTGGCTTAGGAGACCCTGTTTCCAAATAAAAATGTAAAAATAGGTCTGGGAGTGTAGCCTGGAGGTAGAAGGCCTTCCAGGAACCCCAGTACCACCAAAAAAAAAAAAAAAAAAAAATCTGCTATGGCTTAGCTCAGTGTGTCCCAAAGTTGTTGTAACAACCTCCTCTAGTGTATACTCGGGTTAAGAAAACACATGAAATCAGAAACATTACTAATATGTCACTTCGACACAATACGGCTCTCATTTTCCAACTTCAGAGAAATGTAATCTTTAGCCTGGTGTCTTAACAGTTTAATTCTATTCTTTTGCTACTACAGCAGAGAGTCGACGGTACCTGCCACTTTGTGAAATCCCTGCGGTCCCCGCTTCTCCTGACAGGAGGCGACCACCTTGGATCTGTCGGAGGTGGAGCAGACGTCTGAGGACAGCTTCCCGCAGACCCGGAAGTGGTAGGTGTACTCGCCGGCGCTCACCACGGTGTCACTGGCGGCCAGAGGCCTCAGGTCGTACAGGTTGCCATGCCTGGGGTCCTTCACCTGGCAGTTGTCTCCTTCAAGAGCACACACGGAGCCAACAGCTAGTGAGCACATGCCTCCCACGTCCACGCAAAAGGCCTCACAATTTTAAATCAGGTAAATGCTGTTCAAATGAGCATTCAAAGTTATCATCACATCATTTTGCTTATATATAAAATATAAATTGCCTGGCAAACAACTTTCGAGACAGGCCTAGGTCACAGGCTGAAGATCCAGTTCATCAAACTGAAACAAACCCAATCACACAATAGTGTTTTCAAGTGTCGAGAGCCCCAAATCCATCAATCCAGATAAATAAGAAAAGGTCACTGGGAAAATCGGCAAATGTGCTGGAGTAAAAGACTCCAGGATAGAGATTATCTGCCTGCTGGCACGCATGCCACAATCCCAGGGTCTTGTGTCGAGCGGCACTCACCTTCCACCCTGACCACTGGACAGGCCTCCACTGTTCTCCAGACGAACACGTACTCACAGTCGTCCAGCAGCTGGAACGTGGGTGACCCCTACAACAGAAAGCAGCCTGCTGTGCTTCCACTTTTATTTTACTTAATTGAATGACAGCCCTAATATCCTAACTTTAACTTCCAGGAGCCAAATACATGGTATGTATTAACCCATTAAATCCTAAGTTTTCAATTCTGAGGACATAATATTCCAAAATTACCATTAGAGGTACTTGTTGCTAATCTAAATTTTGATAGGTACTCCACACTGGCAATGATGGGAAAATAGGAGTTAAACTGCTAAGACCTAGTGGTAACAGCACGTTGCAGTCAAACCCCAACAATAGCCAAAAAACCATGAAAACCAGGGCAAATGTCTGCTCCACCCCCAGGCGAGGTCCCCATGGCAGATCCGAATCACACGCACCGACGTCTGGGCACACTCAAATATTATCCTGGTGGAGTAGCGCTGGTTTCCACACTTGTCCCCATTGACGTACACGATACTCAGGGAGCCGTTCGCCGCGGCCTGAGGACTGATCTGCACCACGCCCAGGTTCCAGCTGTTGTCTTCTGACACTAAGCACGACCCCACTGCACTGCCTGGAGGAGCAGAAAGCTGACCTGAGTCAAATGGTACCCTAACACATCAGCGTTAACTGGACAGACGCGACAGCGCTCACCATGGCAGCCTGGGATGTAGGGGAGAGGATTGCAGACGCTCAGATAGAAAGTCCTCTTCTTCCCACCGGCCAGCGTGTCGACCGCAGTCCACGGCTTTCGGATGCTGCTCAGGGCACTCAGATCGTACTCATTTCCAGCTGGGTCTGAAACATGAGGAAATACGCTAGACAGCTGCTTTCTTGTGAGGCCTGGGTCTACCTGATCCCACCCCGAGAAGACAGCTGAGCTGCAACTGGTGCTCCTGACTGCGAAACTCAAGGAAAGCTGCAGCAGGCGGGCTCGGCCCAAGACACGCACCACTCGCTCCCCCAAACCACCTCAGACGGAGGCGCGGCGCTGTGGAGACAGCAGGGAGGTCCAGGGCCGCAGCAGCCAGGACAATGCTCGGCGGCAGGGCACAGCTCCAGGAATGCTCAGGGCTTTATCTTCCTCAATAACACTGACATGTTAACTCGGGTTTCCTGAGCGTTCCTCTGTAGTCTGGCATCATCAAACCCCAAAGCATAGTTTAAAACAATTAACTATACAAAGACATATATACATAGGCACACATTCACACATGTACAAAGACATATAGGCATACACATATACACACACATTCACACATATACATATACACATGCACACATTCACGCGTGTACGAAGACATAGGTATACACATTCACACATACATATACACACATTTACACATGTCTGAGGACATATAGTATACACACGCGCATTTATGCGTGTACAAAGACATAGGTATACACATATACACGTGCACATTCAGACGTATACATATACACATACACGCACATTCACAGACAAACATACACATTCACATGTGCTCAAAGACAAATGTGTACATATAAATGTGTGCACATTTACACGTGTAAAAGTCATAAACATGCATCTACACAGACGCAGATATTTACAGACACACAGCCCTTACACACTCACTCCTGAGCAGCCTAGGAACCCCCAGGCGCCAGCCTCACCGGTGACTTGGCAGTCCACTGGAGAAGGCACACAGGCCAAGGCCGTTTCAAATTCGAAGAAAGTGCTGCGGACGCCTCGTGCGGAGTCGATGTCCTGATGCAGAAACTTGGCCGTTCCTGGGTAAATGTCATCATTGCAGATAAAGCGGATAATAAAAGAGGTACCTGTGGAAGGAGGAAGCCAAGTTTTAAGAAACAGCAGGATTCAGCTGGGCCCCTAAGTTCGATCCCCAGGACCACAAAAATTAAAAATAAAAAAAGAAAGAAGCAGCAGGATCCACCCAGCATACAGTTCACAAGCACTGCGGCCCTGCTGCACAGAGCCTCACCGCCACCCTGGGATCAGTCATAGCACCCTCGCTCGTGTCACGAGGCTTGATCTGGTCACACAGCAGCCACACTCATGCAAGAGTAACCTGCATCCTGAAGGGCTCACACCATGGGCCTAATGTCACAGCGTTCGTACTCCACCAGAGAGCATCCAAATCCCCATCACTGTATCAGTAACCAGTATCAGTCTACACACTGGAAGACCATGGAACTCTCATTCACGGGCAACACATACTAAGCTCCTGCTACCTTGGAGAAAGAAACACAAGCAGTCCCTCCAAACCCCACTAGCCACAGAGCAGTACACAAGTCGTGGGAAGGGCAGTGGGCGATCACATGGGAGGCTGACGGTGCCCCTGGCCACGCGTCCTTAGCCACCGTGGGAGGGCTGCTACTCCAGGGTCAATGCAGGGCCACCGAAGGCTGAGATGGGCAGAGACTCGTATGCTCTAACTGGTTAAAAGTTAACTGCTGCATTGGACACGACAATTCTGTGAAGGGGAAAGCAGGAAGACCAGGGGAGGCTCCGGCAGCAAGGGGGGTTGGGCAGAGCGCAGGGCAGGCTACAGACCACCAGGCCCAGTGGCACACAACTATCATCCCAGTATGTGGGAGGCTGAGACAGGAGGATCACAGGTTTGAGGGCAGCCTCAGCAGCATAGTGAGACTTTGTTTCAAAATAAAAAATAAGGCTGGAGATGAAGCTTAGAAATAGAGCCCCTGGGTTCAATCCCCAGCACCAAAAAATAAAATAAAATAAAATTCTAATTCTTTTTTAGAATACTTTTTTTTTCTTTGCAGTACTGGGGATGGAACCTAAGGGCATTCTACGTCTTAGCTACACCCCCAGCCCTATTGTTTTATTGCTTATTTTGAAACAGGGTCTCATTAAGGTACAAAGGGCCTCACTACATAGCTGAGGCTGGCTGTGAACCCGCAATCCTCCTGCCTTAGCCTCTCAAGTCCTGGGATTTCAAGCTTGCACCACCATGCCTGGTTTACATTTTTATTTTTAAATGATACATAGTAACTGTATGTTATTTATAGGATACAGTGTTATATTTCAGTGCATGCATAAGCTGTATAATAATCAGATCAGGGTACCCAGCAAGCCTATCACCTAAGACATACCTCTTTATGTTAGGAACATTCAAAGTCCTCTCTACTAGCTATTTTGAAATACCTAGTTACTTCATATCCAAAATATCTTTGCGCAGACCAATGTCCTGAAGAGATTCCCCTATTTCCTCTTCTAGTACTTCTATAGTCGATGGTCTTACACATCTTTGCTATCTATGTATGTTTCTGTGTATGTCTTTACTTTCTGTATCTTCACGTTTGGTCTATGTATATAGTCTTTACTCTCTTGTAGTTAGACTATACTTGGGTCTAGTCTGCTTTTTAATGCACTCTGTGTATCTTTCTCTTTTAATTAGGGAATCTAATTCATTTATATTCACGTTTACTACCGACAACAGAGGAACAGTCCTTGTTCTTCCATCCTGTTACTGTTTGTCCGGTTGCTCTACTTGTCTGCTCCTTATCTCCTCGTGCTCACCCTGTGCACTCCAGCCTTCTGTGCCGAGAGGGCTTCTCCCATTTATCTGGTCTGCTGATGCACCCTGTCCTGTCCTTTGCTCTCACAGTGACAGTTTGTCCTGTCTTGGAAAGTCTTCCTTCTTGCTGAATATTCTTGGTTGACATATTTTTCCTTCAAGACTTTGAATATATCATGCCACTGGAAAATATCATGCCACTGGAATATCGTGTCACTGGTCTCCAGTCCAGTGGTTTCTGCAGAGAAGTCTGCTGTCAGATTCCCTTGTAAGTAACAGGATGCTTTTCTCTCACTGTTTTTAGATTCTGTCTTACACTTTTAACAGTGTAACTATGATAAGCCTCAGAGAAGATATCTTCTGGTCTGATCTATTAGGGGTCCTTGGAGCTTCATCAGCCTGGATATCCTGACTTTACCAACATTTGGAAAGCCTCCAGAAATTACTTTATTGAACTGTTTTAGGCACAGAAAGTTTTTCTATACCTTCTTCTTCTGGAATACACATAGTGCAAATGTCTTCTCGTTTAATATGTCCGGTAAGTTCTGAAGTTTTGAAAGCTGTTTGCTTTTTTAAAAGAAAAATCTAAGTTATTTCAAAAGACCTCTTTTCAAGCTCAGAAATTCTTCCTCCTGAACAAACCCACTACTGGGGCTCTCAACTGTTTTCAAATTTGATTGATCTCTTTAGCTCTAAGATTTGATTACTTTCCTCTTTATGACCTCTTTCTGCTAAATCCTTTGGTTTGCATCATGAATTATTTTTCCAACTATATTTCATTGAATTGTCTATCTGTATTCCCTTGTAACTCTAGGTTTCCTTAGGAATGTCATGCACTTCGTCGATTTCGTCCCTGGGATCTGTTGCTAAAAAGTGACTATTTCTGTAAGGCTCAGTGCCGCCTTGGTTTAGTCGTCAGTGTTTTCCGTGCTTGTGTTCCTACATTCTTACTTACACATCTGGCCAGTCAACTGCCTCTGCCGATTGTATGATGGCTTTCACAGTGAAAGATGCCTGACCTATGTGCTGGCTGCATACGCTGCGCTGGCTTGGGCTCCAGGTGGGCACGTCAGTGCTGTGTCCACACGGTTTCTTCAGTTGTAACCAATGTCGGTGATGTCTGAGACTGTGCCACCTACTGGGCTGTCGCTCCCTTAGGTGGGGTGGGCATGCCAGAGGATCTGAGCGTGGCATTCCTGTCCACTTCTGCAGGTAGTGTGAGGTGGAACCACGCTAGCGGTCACCGGTGGGTACAGAAGCACATGCTCAGTAGACTGAGGGCCATACGGAGGTGACGCTGCACTCGTGGGCCCAGGAAGAGTACTCGTCATCATCGAAAGGCTGCACAAATGCCTGTACACAGCCTTCAAGGGCCAACACGCCCAGGGAAGTCTACCCAGCTGCTTCCTGGGGCCAGCGGTAGGTGGTGGGGCTGAACATGTTTGAGCTCAGCTTCTGAGAACAGGCTGCTCAACTGCTTCTTGGAGGGGTGGAGCAGGGCTGTGCAGCTGCTTTTCTGTAGTGGAGGGTGATGTAGAGCACCTGCCTTTCCTGGGGGCGTCTGCAGTCCAAGCTTCTGAGAATGGAGCACCCTGTGCTCCCTGGAGATGTGGGGGGTGGCTAGGGCCTCCTAGCTGGTAGCAGGCCTTATCAGCAGAGCTACTGGGAATCGCCTTCACAGGGTGCCTGGTGAGTGAGATCTCAAGCTGGCTCTGTGCACAGCACAATGTGGTCTGAGCTCCTTCTCCGGGGCAATGCAGTAGTGTAAAAACCCAGCAGCTCCCTCAACTGGGCTCGCTCCCTATGAGGGCCACAGGTTCCCAGCAGTACACGCCTCGGGTGCTTGTGGTGTTAGTGGGGCCGCTGGGGACCTCCTGCTTACCTACCCTCCTCCCACAGAATGAGCACCCTATTCATCCAGGGCTGATCTTGGGAGATGGTGAGTTTTCATCTCCTGTAAGCTTAAGGCGAGGCGCCACATTCATCAGACTGCAGACTGCCGTGCGATGAATGCAGGACAGCGGAACCTTCCACTCCCTTCAAGGCACTAGACAGCTGATGCTCACCAAGGTGGCAGCAGCATCGCTAGCAACCACGCCACATGCCCAACTCCACTCAAGTTTGCGCGATGGAAACAGCAGAGTTTTGACGAAGGGTATGTGGATTCAATGTCCAGCTCCAGCGCCAGCGCCCACCAGCTGCGTGGCCCTGGGCAAGCTGGTGCACCTCCAGGAACCATTTCCTCATCCACTGCAAAATCCAAATTCAGGGAACCTGCACCAAGCTGCTCACCAAGGAGCTCTGCCCAGCCTGGGTCGTGATCACTAGTGCATGGATAAGAGGAGGGAATGAGCAGAGGAGGGAAGGAGCACAGGAGGGCAAGACTCACTCAAAACTGGTGTCAGAACCGACCAGCGTGCACGCAGTATTTAACACTCGACTGGCACACAGGAATCATTCATCGTGAGGTAGCGGCGCTATATGCCCGCACATCACGCAGGACAGAGACTTACTTGCACTTCAGGGTGCAAAAAATCGGCAACTGCTGCCGCTGCGTGGCAGTTACAGAAAAGAGTTGAAATGTGAGCCACTTTGCACAGCAAAATTATGCTTATTACTTAAGACACATACAGGTAGAATGGAAACCTAAGAAACTTGGGAAAGGAAGAGTAACTTTTACAATCTTACCCCATGCCTCCTCAGTACCTGAAAGAAACGTGAGCGGGTAAAACTCCCTGTCTAAGGAATGGAGGTGCAGGGTAAGAGTGGGGCAACGGGAGCCAGGACAAAGTAACCCCAAAAGAGCTGGCCAGAGCACAGGCCGAAGAGGATGGGGGCGAGCAGGACAGCAGGGCGAGCACCCTGTGAATACCAGGGCACGCTCGCGGCACAAGGCCAGGGCTCAGCCAGCCGCGGAAGCCCATCAGCCGAGGCACACCAGGGTGCGGGCTCACCTTTGTCGGCGGGGGGAGAGCCTTTGTAGGTCAGAGTCAGGAAGCCCTCGGTGGACAGCTGGAGGCTCTTCTCGAATCCGACCGGCCTCTCCGGCCTCAGGTTCTTCAGCTCTTCTGCCTGGGTGGCTGCCTCACAGCCAGAAGCAGCTTTTCCGTTCACGGTCCCACAGGCAGGCATGGTGCCGCAGATGTTGAACTGGAGGCCGGTGGTAGGAGAATACAGGTGCAGTTAGGCCACGTAACTTACACAGGTAAGAGCCCTAGCGGCCTGGAATCTCACGAGCTAAGTATCTGTTGTTTATTATTAAATTTACCAACTGTCCACATTTGGGCGTTAAGCTGTAAAGTAAGTAAGGCAAAAATCAAAGTACAAATAACAATGTCCATAAATTTCCGCTAAGGTTTTGTACATATACCCCGCCCCCCTTGCGGTACTGGGGATGAAACCCAGGGGCATTTTTACCTTGAGCTACACCCCCAGCCTTATTTTTAGTCCTTTTATTTTATTTTTATTTTTTATTTTTAAGGTGGTACTGGGGTTCCTGGAAACCCTTCTACCTCCGGGCTATACTCCCAGACCTATTTTATACTTTTTATTTGGAAACAGGGTCTCAAGCCAGCACGGCTGGCTTCGAACCTGCGTGATCGTCCTGTCTCCGCCTCCCAAACGCGGGGATTACAAGCGTGCGCCACCACGCCCGGCTTAGTCCTTTTATTTTTGACACAGGGTCTCAACACTGAGTTGCGAAGGGCCTCGCTAAGTAGCTGAGGCTTTCTATGAACCGTGATCCTCCAGTCTCTGCCTCCCAAATGCTGGGATTACAAGCGAATGCCACCACACCTGGCTCCATATGCTTTTATTTATTTATAAAGCCGTTTATCTATAAATGCAAAAGATAAGTTGCACGTAATAATGGACCATGTTTAAGAAAGATAATATATGTAAGCTATAACTTTATATTTTAATTATATTAGAGAAAGTAGAGGACTCCGATTTATTATAAATAAATATAAAGTGATATCTGTGTATTTCTTAAAATTGCTATCATTCCATTAAAAGTTAAATTTATTGTAGCTTCAGAAACAAAACAGACTATGCTCTTCAGTATGAAAATACTTAAAAGAAAGGCTTTTCCTATCTGTTGTCAGTGTTAAAAGGCCATGAAGACATCAGGACTACATACAGACAGTGCTCTTCTTACAGGCCAGTTTCCTACATAAGAGAAGGCCAGTGAGGAACAGCCCCCCCCCCCCCGTGGCCGCGTGGGCTGCACCCAGGAGTGCGTGACTGTGGAAATGGGGTGGCCGTTCCCTTTCCTTCCTTCCAGGCCTCCTGCTGGCTGACAACAGAGCTGGGGAGGCTGGGCTGTGGCCAGCCCTGCCGTGAGCACCAGCTATCTGGCTGCCACGCACCTACACAGCCTACAGTTAGGGGCTCAGGCGCCCCCAGACAGTGCAGCTCCAGCAGTGTGGGAGATGCCAGGCATTGTCCAAGGCAGGTGAGCCCTGCAGGACAGGGTGGCAGGAACGCAGGGAGCTCGTCTGTTATGTCCAGGAACTGGCAGGGGAGAGCGATGCCCCAAGCAGACAGCTCTCTCCTGGAAGCAACACCGAGTCTGTACCCCTCCCATCAACTGTTTCTACTTTCTCTTCTCAGCTTTAGTCTCTGCTGTTCACAGTCGAGTGTCGTGGCGTGAAAATGCCATCTCCTAACACCCCAGGTGGCTGTACAGGCATGAGCTCTCTGGTCAGCTTCTAGCATATTCTCTGCAGCTCACAGTCCCTTCTCCAAGCATGTCTTCTAGGAGTTCATCGAGGGTCTCGCCTGCCTCTCACACTTGTGCAGGCGGCCAGACACACCTCACTTGCTGTGGCCCTGCCATGTGCCGCCTGGGATAAACCAAACTACAGCAGTGTCAGATCAAAGCCCCTCCCCATGCCGAGCGTGACGTTCAGCCAGAAGATCTGGAGCGCCGACGTACTAGACCCGATTCCTAACACTGAGACCACTAAACGTTTGCGATTTATTGTGAAACGGAAGAGATCCCCGTGAACTCAGGGGCCAGGAGCCCAGGCCGAAGCCTCCTAGGGGCGGATCCTGTCCAGGAGTTCCCTTGGCTAGGGGATGGGCACAGGCCTCTGCCTGCGTTTCAGCTGCAGAGTCCTCCACACCTAACTACTGCAGGACCTTCTCCTCCCAACTTCCCGCTTTAAAGCTTATTCCATGTTCCAATTTGGACACTGTTATGAGACTAAATCAAAATCAAGATGTTTTAAAAGCTTTCTCCCTTGAAGCCGGGCGTGGTGGCACATACTTGTAATCCCAGCATTTGGGAGGCTGAGACTGGAGAATCTCGGTTCAAAGACAACCTCAGCTACTACTTAGTGAGGCCCTTTGAATCTCACTGAGACCCTGTTTCAAAATAAAGAACAGAAAATAGGGCTGGGGGTGTAGCTCAGACGTAAGCTGCCCCTGGGTTCCATCCCCGATATGGCAAAAAAAAAAAAAAAAAAAGCTTTCTCCCCTTGTAGTGGTACTATTTAAGACAGAACAGACTCAACATGGGGATTTGCCACCTTACAAATCCAGGCAAATTCATGAAGACAAATTCATGAAGGCTGTCTATGAAGGACCTGCACTCAGGAGATTCCAGAACACAGCCATCTAGGCAGCCGCCCTTTTACAGGGCAACTTCATCACCATTCCCTTCTGACTCGAACATCAGTGGGCAACGAGCCGCCTGGAAGGATCATTAAGTCACAAGGTCCAGGGTGGGGCCAAAGGCCAGGACCTCCAACTGGCCAAGGGTCAGTCCCAGGTGCCACTGCTGCCAGACACACAGCTGCCAATCAAGAAGAATACCGCCCCGCCAGTGAGCTGTGGTAGAATGGAGGTGGTGGAGTGCCTTCATTTTCCCCTGAACCTGGACTCTCGCATCTCCTGGGTGAGGGCTGCTGTCACTGCTGTGGACAGCTCCTGAGGAGCTGCCTCCCTGAGTCACCGGCCGCAGAGACGAACACGCTGCCACCTTGGTTCAAAGCACACTGGAGATTCATCTCATCACTCTTACCACGAAAGTCTTCCCAATGCCCGAGACCACGTATCCTTGTGAGCTGTTGAGTGGGCTGAGGTTAAACACAAACCCACTGTTGGGGTCCCTTATAGAGCAAGCCTACAGGAGACAAGAAAGGAAAGCGACAGTCAGTCCGACTCCACAGGCGCACAGTTAGCACACACGGCCTCCAGGAAGCCGCATGCTCGCACAGCAGAGCTGTGCTCCCCACCAACTTTAAGAGCCCCTCAGAAGGCAGCTCGAGGTGCGTTCAACGTCCTGTTCAATTACAGCCCCTCCACTGTACAAGTGTGATGCAGACTCCAGGGTCACGTCCACCCAGGTGTGAAGACTACTGCTGACCCTAAGGAGAAAGGAGGCGGGGCATTTCCTAAAAAAGAAGTCTTAGGAAGTGCTGAGTTGTGGTTTCTATCTCAATTATTCTCATAAGGGTATTAGTGGGAGTATCATCAGGTAACACATAGATGAATTCTTCTTCTAGGTACCAGTAACTTTGCCCTGGGCCTCCTGTGCTCACCAAATGCAGGCAACGAGGTGGCGATGACAGCCCCAGAAGCACCAACCATGGACAGGGTGCCTAGCACCCCGCTGTTCCCACCCTCAGCAAGCATGTACAAGCCAGACCCTGAGCTGGGTCGCTGCATGATAAGCTACGGCCTCTGCGGTCCGGTGCAGGTTATTAAAAAGGGAGGGAGGAGCCGGGCGTGGTGCTGCACGCTTGTAATCCCAGCATTCGGGAGGCTGAGCCAGGAGGATTGCTGTTCACAGGCAACCTCAGCTACTTAGTGAGGCCCTCTACAACTCAGTGAGACTCAGTGTCAAAATAAAGAATAAAAAATAGGGCTGGGGGTTTAGCTCGAAGAATGCCCCTGGGTTCCATCCCCAGTACCACAAAAAAAAAAAAAAAAAAAAAAAAAAGAGGGAGGGAGGGGAAACACCTTGCTATCCCAGGGAAGCAAGAGAACACCTCAGCAGCTCACTGCTACCCTCTGCAGGACGGCATGTGGCTGGGGAGCAGGACCAGCCCTGGTGAGAGGAAAAAGGCTGGGAAATGTGGGTCAAAGGGAGCATTAAAGCCTTCCACCCACAGTAGAGCATGTGGGCGCTACCCTGCAGACAGGACCACAGGAGGCACATGGGCTCCATCCTGTGGATGAGGTCACATTAGAATATACAGGCTTTAAGCCAGGCACAGAGGTGCACACTTGTAATCCCAATACACAGGAGGCTGAGACAGGCAGATTGCAGGTTCAAGGCCAAACCATGGTAACATAGACCCTGTTTCAAGATGAAAAATAAAAATAAATAAAAGGGCTGGGAACAGGTTCAATCCCCAGTACTGAAAAAATTATGTGTGTGTGTGAGTGGGTGTGTGTATGCACATATTCATGTATGTATGTTTATGTGCACGGGCTTTACTGTATGATCACATGAAACATGGAAGCCACCCTTTAGGTGACTGAAATGTTTTATGCATGGAGCGACCTATGAACCAGTCAGACCTCTGCGGTGCTGGAGGACCCGAGAGCCCTCGGGACGCCACTGCCCCCTCGAAAGGGACGGGGTGTGGGAAGGGAAGGGAGCGAAGCCAGGCTCCTGATTCTTGTGCCAGGATCTGGGTGTCAAATATGGAGGGGGAAAGAGCAGAGGATGACTCCAGACACCTGCTGTCGATGCAGGGGCCAGCGACACCTGACCCAGGGGGCGGGGCAGTTCAGAGCTGGGCACCAGGGGGGAATCGCCTGGAGGTTCCGCGGGGGCCAGGGACAACACACCTACCTGGTCTGTGTCTGTCATCGTCTGGACGGGGCAGGCAGCCTCGGTGTTCCACAGGAAAGTCACCACACACCCCCAGTTGAGAGAAAATATGGGGTGGGTGTTCTGAAAGGTCAAGTGCAGGTAAGAATCAACAGAACGGGATTCACCCAACACAACACTAGTCCAAGACAAGTGTCCAGGACATACTGTTGAGTAGACATCAGCACGTACATGCATCATCTATAACTTAATGTCCTCATTATCCCAAGGAAGGAGAGGTGACCATCGTCATCCTTATGCTTGGATGTCAAGAAATCTGAGATCAAGCCAGCAGTAAATTAGGAGAACTGGGGTCCCCAGCATTAGTTTGAGTCCAAGACTGTGTGCTTTTAAAAAACTTTCTACACTAAGAGTTGAAGGCAAGAACCCAGATGCAGATGACTACACACAGTTCCACAGACTTAGTTCAGAGGGAGGCTAAGCCTTCCTACACATCGGGGAGGGGAGGCTGGTCGGTGACAGAGGGCACATGGGAGGCTGCTGGGGGTGAGGCTCTGCTTCTTAATGTGGGTTCTGCTTATACTGAGTGTGTTCAACTTGTGAAATGGACAGCTGCTACTGTGTTAATAAAGTCTCATCTCCCTGTGAGAGTCAGGCTCCTCTAGCAAGTGCCGCTGGCACTGTGGGGGCAGGAGTTGGCCCACCAGCGAGGACACTGCCGCCAGGAGCTGCATCGAGACCCTGGCCCTTTCAACAGGCAGCACCTGAACGGCTCACAAGTGTGGATCCAGAGACACCCACGACCTGCAGCCCAGGGAGGGGAAAATACCTGCTCAGGGGCTCAGCGAGGGCCGCAGGTCATCTGCCCCCCCAGCACACCCCCACACCAAGGCTATACCTGTATACCACCCCATCAGCCTCAGCAGCCCCAAGAGCAAACCAGAAACACACCCACACTTCCAGCCTCCTTGGGCGGCAACTTTGAAAAGTAACTTGCCCTGCAAGTCCTGCACCCACTGTACCCTGCAAAGGTGCCTGTCCTTCCTCACTCGTGAGCACTGCCGGGGCCTCACTCGTACACGTACCAGGGTCAGTGACAACGTAAAACCATTCTGGAAACTAAAGAGGTACCACAGCAAAGCTGGAAAGTGGAGGGTCTGGAACTTCTGAAAAGTTCTCAGTTGCAACAGCAACAAGAAAACAGAGAAGGGCGGTCCAAGGTAAGGCTCCCAGGAGTGGATGCATGCATGTGCGGGACAGAACCTGCCAGTGTGGCTGGGCAGCAAGAGCCCCTGCGCGGCCAGAGCCCTGGGTCCCTCTAAGCTGGGGAGGAGGAAGAGGTGGCAGGCTCGAGCCAGGCAGGGGCGGCATGCCCACAACCCACAGCTCAAGCTCGGCCCATGCTCCACCAGCATGCCCACAACCCACAGCTCAAGCTCAGTCCATGCTCCGCCAGCTGGGCGTGCCATCCCTCATCACAGAGGGCTCTCAAGTGGCAACGATTCTGCACATCTGCAGGTACCTGGAACACAGGGAACTCAGTGGCCCTGTCCTGCTGCAGAGCAGTGCACAGTAGTGGCTGGGCCATCTCAGCGAAGCCAGAGGAAGCCGCAATTCACCCTTGATAAACGGGCTGTGACCAACTTTGCTGACAGTGACCATGGCTTCCAGCATCTCCACTAGGGATTTACCTGACTCTTAATTACTGAAAAACACGCACCCCTGGTATAAACCTGCAACTCCCAGTGATAAAAGCAACTGGGTTTATGATTATTTAAAAAAATAGTCTGAACGTGGATTTGGGGGGGGGGGGTAACTAGGAATGGAACCCAGGGGCCTTCTACCTCTGGGCTACACTCCCAGACCTTTTTTATATTTTATTTGGAAACAGGGTCTCAAGCCAGCTGAGGCTGGCTTCGAACCTGCGCGATCCTCCTGTCTCAGCCTCCCAAGCGCAAGGATTACATGTGTGCGCCACCACGCCCAGCTCTGCACGTGGATATTGGTAACGCATGTAGAACACTGATAACATACCTAATGTTTGTGTGCCAGATTGGGAAATAGTCTAGGTACCAATTCCAAATGCCAAAGGTGGTCAGAGCCTGAGTGCTGCACAAGCACTCAGGCAGGGAAGAACTGCTGCTTGGCCTGTTACACTTCAGAACTTCACCTCCCCTCTCCTTTGCCCCAGTGTTAACCATAGCAAGAATGTAGAAGCAATTAGAGGCTTAGAAATAGAAAAACAATGAAATCCCTGAGATCACACATAGCTCTGCCCGGCACATCTTAAAGCTGTAAGGACATCAAGAGCTACGTCTCACCCATGGAGACCAAAAGGCAGCTGCCCTGGCTGGGTCAGCGCCTCCGTCTCCCTCTTTCCCTACGGCCTGCCTGGGTACATGGATGTAAAAGTTCATATGCTACTTCAAAGCACCCCTAACTGGCAGGCAGCGAGGACACAGAAACAGGAAAAACAGAGACTACTGGTATCTGCCAAGCAGCTAAGGCAGGAAAGCAGGACAAGATAGCACCTGCCTCTGAACATGAGTTGCTAGCCTGCTGGCTGGGTAGCACCAATAAAGAAACACCAGTAAACGCTGGATTTGAGGGCTGGGGGTCCAAGAGGAGGCAGAGTCCCACTTAAGGACTCTCCAGCGCATCTCCCTGGCAGGCTGCTTTTTTCTTCCGTTTCTTGCTTTGTAATAAAAATTGGCTTAAGTTGCAACTGAGCTATCAGTTTTTTTAATTTACTCAAGTCAACATATCTACTTGAATCAAGGAAAAGAGCCCACAGCATCGTTTTAAACACTGCATCTTGTAGTAACCCCAAATGGCTAAAAGGGCCGCTTTTATGGACGCTTTACCACAATAGAAACTAAAGCAGCGCGGGGCTGCGCGCGGGCCTCCCGCAGGCCTCACCAGGCTCCCCCTGGAGCAGACGAGGTGGATCCTGGTGCTGTAGGTTGTCCTCTGGCCGTCGCTGGTGGTGCAGGCCGAGCCGTTCACGTACTCCAGGAGGAGGCTGCCGCTCTCCTCCACCACAGGGCCAGCTTTGGCCACTCCCAAGTTGCTGATGGAGACAGCCTCGGCAAAGGAGCCCTGCAACACACACTGGTGTCGGGGAGGTTCCCGAAAACAGCCAACCGCAACGCGTGCTGTCACTGCCAATAAAGTCTCCACGAACAGCGAGTTACTGAATACTGCTCCTAAGGGAATTATAGTATCTACACTTAGCTCACATCTGTTATACTTTTAAATCCTAAAAACTATTCATGCAACAGATTTCATTTTACTTTACAAAAGGGAAAACTCAGTCTCAGAAGTGTTAAGTGAATGACCTGACAACTGGCCAGACCTGGGAGTGGCTGGCCCAGAGCCCGGCTTTCTGCTCTGTGCGCTCCCTCCCTGCCCTCCATCTCTAGGCACCTGCGTGTGAGACCAGAAGAGGAGGGCAAATGTCACCCTACTCAACCTCACCAGGACCGAGCGTGTCAGGCCACTGCGCACCAAGAACGCTAAGGAAGCGCTCTGCGGATGAGCTGGGGGTACAGACGCTAGTGAGCAGACAGACGCACAAACATGGGAACCGCAGTAACAAGGACTGGCTACACTCGCTGCTCCAACAAGGAACAAGTACCCATGCACAGACACCTGTAGCTGGGCACTCCCTCACCCTTCGCTGTTTGGTGCTGGGGACTGAACCCGGGCTTCATCTTTGCCAGGCAAGGCCTCTACCACTGAGCTTTATTCCCAACTCCCAAGAACTCAACTCTTACCACCAGAGCGTGCCACGAACATATGCCTAGAAACGGGGCATGGTGGTACACGCCTGTAACCCCAGCCCCTTGGGAGGCTTAAGCACAAGGACCATGAGCTCAGGGCCAGCTTCAGAAACTTAGCAAGATCCTGTCTTAAAAAGGGGTTGGGGACGTAGCTCAGTGGTAGAACATCCCTGGTATGGCCAAAAAGAAAAAAAGTTTTTCCCAAGAAGGGCACATTCTTGGCATGCTGTTTTCACAGATGCCAAATTCCAGAGCACATGTGCATCACTATTGTAAGATTCACCACCTAATAACCACACAAGAAAACACACAGAGGTCCTACAGTCGTGGCATTCACTCAGAGGACTAAGCACAGAGCACTCAGTACCCCGAGTGGCAGCTAAGGCCTGAACCAAGCTCATCCACAGCACCTCTCCCAAACTGGCTTCTGCTGCTAATGAATCTAGCCAAGCTTTCAGAAGCTTAGTTTCTTCCTTACAGATGTCTGCAGAATCAGACTTCTGAGTCCAGGCAAGGCACGACTGTTAAGAGCTTCCTTTGAATAGGTGATAAAAGGTGGACACCACCTCGGCATCTTCTTTAGGTTTCAAATCTGAACGGAGTGGTACGCCCCTGCTGGGGGTGGGTTACATGGCGGGAGGCCGGCGGGAGGCCACTTGCGCAGCCGGGCCCACTTTGATCTGGGAGTCCCAGGGTAACCACCTCCACCCGTGAAGCCCACTGCAGAGGGACGACGAGACGGCCAGGAAGGACGGCTCACCTGATCTTTTTCGTACTTCATCTGGCAGGCAGACGCGTATCGGTCGCAGCCCGGCACCGGGTTCAGGGGCCGGCACACGTTTATGTAGTATTTCCTCCAGGTGATGTGCTCCCCAGAGTTGTCCAGGGCG
This sequence comes from Muscardinus avellanarius, assembly GCF_963383645.1. Classification (NCBI taxonomy): domain Eukaryota; kingdom Metazoa; phylum Chordata; class Mammalia; order Rodentia; family Gliridae; genus Muscardinus; species Muscardinus avellanarius. Next base: position 110,924,199 of record NC_137794.1, on the reverse strand, counting down.
TACCAGTTTCCTCCACGGCTGCCTTCAGACTTCGCTAGACTAACATTCCAAAGCAAGACATAAACAAGCAAAGAGCTCACTCACAGAGGGAAATCCCCTAAGGTACATGATGTACATTCACAGACATGGCAAGTCCATCACTCAGCTAAACACGAGAAGAAGGAAGTGGGGAGGGGATTGGGAAAGGGCTAAATGAATGGTGTGTGCCTCCACCATTACGATGTATGAGTACAATGCACCAATAAAAATAAAAAAGAGCACACACTTCCAGAGGAGCAGGACATGTCAAACATGTGTAACTAATGAAACTAGAGAAGCCGGCTCACTGGAACCCGGGACCAGTCTGTGACCATGGTGACATCTGACCTTCACTCCGCCCCACATCCAGAACAGAAAGTCACTGTTTAAATGATGACGCTGCCGGCTGAGGCCTGGCGGTGGCCAGGAGGAAGGGCATCACCAAGGCTCCACACCTGCAACTCCTCCGGCTTCACCTCCCACCTCGGGCCTGCACACCGGCACCACAGCACAGGGCCCACTGTCTGCTTGGCCACGAGCTCATAGCAACACCTACACAACCTCAGTAACCACAGCGGACCAAGACCTGGCCGCAGACCCTGCTCACCTAGAGAGGTCGTACTGCTCCAGCGTGGTGGGGTCAGTCACCACGCACTCCAGGGGCTCCTCTGGGCAGGCGTAGCTGGTGTACCACCGGAAGTTGTAGGCAGAATTGTCCTCCTCCTGGCCACACGATGGAAACGGGGTAGATATAATGTGGACATTTTTGGCTGGGGGGTTGAGTATTGAATCTAGGGGCATTTTACTTCTGAGCTACATTCCCACCACTTTTTACTTTTTATTTATTTATTTATTTTTGTGGTACTGGGGATGGAACCCAGGGACATTTGACTTTTGAGCTATATCTCATTTTATTCTGAAATAGGGTCTCACTAAGTTGTGGAGAACCTAAATTGCTGAGGCTGGCCACAAATCTGCAATCCTCCTAATCTCAGCCTCCCAAGTAGTGGGATTAAAAGCATGCCACCATGCCTGGCTTTTATTTTTTATGTGGAAACAGGGTCTTGCTAGGTTGCTGAGGGTCTTGCTAAATTGCTGAGGCTGGCCTCAAATCTGCAATGCTACTGTCTCAGCCTCTCAATTACTGAGGTTACAGGCATACACCACTGTACCCATTTTATAGTTCAGATCTTGAATGTCCCCCAAAGGCCCATGTGGTACAGAACTGGTCCCCAAGCCTTGACACCATCGGCAGGTGGTGGAGCCCTCAGGAGGTGGAGCCAGGACTTGAGGTCATTGGGGGTGTGCCCCCGAAGATGACAGTGGGATCCTGGCCCTTTCCTCTGTCTCCTGCTCCCAGCTATGAGGGAAGTGTCCCACCATGATGTGCTACCTTCCTAGGTCTAGAGTAACAAGGCCAACAGATCAGACGGACGCCTCCAAAACCACGAACCCACATCAGCCTTTTCGCTTTATAAGCTGATCGTCTGACGTAGTTGTGACAGTAACGGAAAGCAACTGGCACAGGAGGCAAAATAAAAATAAGCGGGATGTGAGGACGGCATTCAAAGAAGTGATGAGGGCGTTCATTGTTCTAAAGCACTGCCCAGAAAGACGGTTACTCTGCCTATCTCCTGCCATTTTATTTAAAGGAAGACTGAGCCGGGCATGGCAGCACATACTATAATCACAGTACTCAGGAGGCTGAGATGGGAGGATTCCAAGTGCAAAGTCAGCCTCAGCAACTTAAGGAGACCCTGTTTCCAAAAAATTAAAAATACTGCTAGGTGTGTAGGTCGAAAGTAGAATGCCCCTGGGTTCAATCCCCGGCACCACAACAAATAAATGAATAAATACTGCTTATGCACCCTGGCAAATCTGAAAGGAATCATTAAACCAGACTAATAATAGTTCTACTGATAAAGGGTCGAAAGCTGGCTCTAGCTGGACATGGTGGTAGATGCTTGTATTCCCAGCACTTGGGAGGCTGAGACAGGAGGACCAAGGGTTCCAGGCGACATTCAACTAACAGTAAAATTCCCAGAGACCCGATTTCAAAACAAAAAATAAAAAGGACTGGGGGTGTATCTCAGAGGTATAATGCCTCTGGGTTTAATCCACAGTGCCAATGAATAAGTAAATAAATAAAACAGGCTCTATTCTCCCCAGGGAGAAGGCCATGGGATGGAACACACCCTACCTGGTACTCGGGGACGCCGACTCCAGCATCGCGGTCACAGAGGAAAGTGATGAGTGTGGCTCTCGGCGTGCGCTTCTCGTTGTTGTAGGGTGTGCCGTCCTTGTAGTTCAACTGAATCATCCCATCGTAGTAGGACAGCTTGGCGTTACTCAGTCCCAGGTTCCAGGACTTCTTCTCACTAAAGGAAACACACACCTCCTCTCAGCAAAGCCACGCGAGCAGCAGCACTCCAAGGCTGCACTGCCCGGGAGGCCAGGGTGGGCAGAGAGGGGCACAGCAAGCCAGGCCAGCCGCAGCCCATGGGCAGGTTCCTAAACACAGCAGAAGAGGCTTCCCCGCCCCCGCTGGAACCCAGGTTTACTCTCAGCATCACAGGTTAAAGGTACAACTCGCTTCATTTGGATTGATACTGCAGAGAATGGAGAAATACATACGTAAAGACATGAGAAAAGAGCACCAAATACACAGAGGTGGGGCACTGCACAGAGCCAGCCTCCCTCCCCAGGATGCTCCTGCTCCTTCGCTGGCAGGTGATGCTCCCAGAATCCTGCAGTCTGGGGCCAGGTGTTCTGTGTTTAAACGTGAATCGGGAGGTGACACATGGACTCCAGAGTGAAAGGTTAGCATGCAATGCCAATCAATAAGCCCGACTGGGTAGTCGCTTGCCTTTTTGCCACCTGGCAGGCCCCGGAGCCTGGCTGACAGGAGTCCACAGACACCGCGCCGCAGACGTTGATGTAGAAGTCATACTTGGCTGTCTCAACTTTATATGCACCGTTTTTCTTGGTGAGAGGTGACAAATTAAAAGAAAATCCTAAGTAAGAATAAAAACAACAAAATATGTAAGGTCAATGAGAACAGGGCCAACAGGGTGCCCTCTCCCCTCGGTTGTGAGAAGAGGATTCCTCCCCAGGCAGGGAGAAGCTGGAGAGGCAGAAAAGACACTCTGCCCCTCCACGGTCCGCAGTGACCAACGCTTCCCCGCCCGGAGACAAAGCCAGCACACCCTGCCCTTGGACTGTATTAACACTCCCCTACATGAAGCCCGCAAGCTGCTGGTCCCCACATTTCCAAGCAGGATGGGCAAAGTCCAGCGGCCTCCTTGTGAAGTCTGCTCCGTGGGGCTCTGGGCTAGGGCACATGTGACGTCTCTTAAACACGAGCTGTCCCTGTGTCCTGAGGTGCTGCACTCAGCAAACAAGACTCAACCACGAACTGAAGATGTCTTCAACAGCTCAGACATCAATGCAAGAATGCTCATCAAACAGCATTAGTAAAACTCTAAGGCAACTTAACCCCTAAAACACTTGCACAGACTGTTTAGGAAAAAACCCTGGATCGTTCCAAGACACACTCAGACACATACCTGCCTGGGAATCAAAGACCGTGCAGTTCTCTCCCTCTGTCCTGGACAGTACACAGGCTGCTGCCGTGTGCCACTCAAACTCATAAAAGCAGCCATCGTCCCTAGACGTCCTCAGCACAGGAGCACTCTCTAGATCACCTGTCAACAAGGAAAAAGACTGATCAGCAATCTGTTCTGAAAACCTTCCCCATTCTTGCCCTGTTAAAAGCAGACCTGGAATCCTAGCTACTCAGGACGAAAGCCGGAGGACCTGCTTTAGCAAGTTCAAGGACAGCTTCAGCAACATAGTAAGACACTATCTCAAAATGAAAAATAAGTTTAAGAAGATCTGGGTATACAGGTCAGTGCTAGAATGTCCCTAGGTACAATTCCCAGTACTGGAAAAAAAGGGGGGGGGGGTGGACTTAGAAGGAACAGTGTGAAGTAAGGCACAGAAAGTTCCGGGTTAGAAAGTGAATGGTCAGCCTGAGGGACACGCAGAAATTAGAATGGTGGGTGCCAGAGCCTAGAGCGTTCAAGAGTGGAGAGTGACTGTTTAATGATCCTGGGTTTTGGTTTAGGAAGATGAGAAAATTCCAGAGATGGAACACTCAAAAATGGTCAGGATGGCAAATTTTAGGTTATGCATATTTTAACAGAATTTAGAAAGGAACAAATTTTATATACATTTCACCTTAATAAGAAAAATTAGCCCTAGCCTAACCTCCCACAGCTAGAAATTTATCCAAAGGAAATACTTCAGTGGGAGGTAGAGAGGATATGTGGTATCACCATTCCCAACACTGGAAACATGCTATTAACCCAACAATAGAGAAAACGTTTAAAATGCTAATATCATGCCATGCCAACAAGGAAATCCCTAAAGACTATAAATAGAACTGTGCAACACAGGAAAGTACTCAAAATGTGTAACTAATGTTGATCTTGATTCAGTAAAAACAATGTATTTCTATACATAAAAGTAAGTTAGAAGGAACACTGTGTTTAAATGGTGAGATCACAGGAAACATTTGGAGCCAGTGAAGGACACAGCACCCACTTCGCAGGGCCTTTCAGTCCTGGGGAAGAAGAAGCTGTGCAAAGATTCCAGACTCATTTGGAAAATGAAAGAAAACCCAACTTCCTGTTGCTGCCTTATGGTTTCTCCATATCTGGTTGAGACCCCACTGACCGATGTCTGGACAACGCATTCGGCGCCACCCTTTGCAGCGATTCCCTCTGCAGAAAGCAGCGAGGTGGAGAAGCAAGAACCCCGGCACCTCTACAGCGGCCACCGGGCGCCCTTGCCGACCGTTTACCTGGCTTGCATACGAGTGTGATGTTAGTTGTTACTGTCTTGTCGCCACCACAATCATCACCATCCGAGTACGACAGCTGAATGTTTCCTTTCTCTTTTGTGGGAGAAGAGAGAAATTTTCCTAGATTCTTACCCCCAGTCTTATCTGGAAAACAAGGGCAGTGGAAGGAGGACATAGTTTTAAATGATCATGAGGCAGGGGTGGGGTGTAGCTCAGAGAGAGCATCTGCCTAGCATGCAGGAGGTCCTGGGTTCTACTCTCAGTCCCTTCCCCCAGTCATGATACACACAAAAAGGTACCCCAAACCAGCCAAAACCCAGCAGGTGCAGCACAGTCCCTTCTCCAGCCCATCTAACCTGGCTGGGATGGGAACAGGTGTTTGAGTGACAAACTGGGGTGGTAGCAGCCATACCGAGGACTCTAACCACCTCTAGGCCTGGCAGGAAAAGTGTGTAAACAACATTCAGTGCCCTCCACAGCACAAGTGAATGGCTAGCACCTGCGTCCTCACCTCCTGTAAAGTAATACTATCTGTCTGCTTCCTTCCAGGGCCTCAGCTACCCTGATCAACAGCTTCTTGAAAGCACAGCCAAGGGGTAAGGGTGAGTTGTGATGAAGCAGAACTCACTAAACCTGCCCGGCAACCCAAGCAGGAATCCACTGAAATATTGGTTCAGCTGCTTTCTACTATAAAGTATTAAGTGTCTTCAGCCCTTCTTATGACATGGACGTAGACATATCTGCTTTCAGATACAGGGGTAATTCCAAAACTGCAAGCCTCACAACCCTTACCAAGTGTTTATGAGATTCCCATTACTCTCATGGCCCGGCATGTTCAAGGTGTGCCTTCAACAACAAGCAACTGACATGCTGAGCCTCCCCGTCACATTGAGACAGCTCTGCATGAAAGCAGAGACTTACAGGACCAAAACAAGGCCACACAGGCGCCCAGGGACAGTGGCACATCGGAAGCTCTGAGATCACTTCCCCTACAGGAACCGCTGAGCAGGTCCCAGCAGGGAGGTTGTTAAAAATCTAAAGCAGTTCTGCACAAGTACTGCCAGCCCAGGCCACAAATGAAGGATGGTCAAGTACTTTCCAGCGGGGCTCATTTTGCTCCACGTGTGGCTTCAGCCGACATCAGATTTGAGCACGCACCCAGCAGTTCCTGACACTGGTGCCACTGAAACCTTTCTTTACCCTCTTTGCATTTACACTCAGGAGGTGTAGGTGATGGGCTGAGTCATGCACGTGGCTGAGGCAGCCAGGCTCCACCTCCCTCTCAGAAAAGGGCTCAGCTCTTCCCCGTGCAACTCACCCACAGCACACACGGCCGCGTCTTCAGGACAGCCTCTGGCCTTGCCCTCCTGCAGCACTCTGTGGCAGACATTAATGAAGAAATGCTTCTTCTCTGCTTCTGTCTGGCTGCCGTCCACCGCTTCCCAATTCTGTTCTGATTCTGTAACCAGATAAAAAGCTTCCTCACCCAAAGACAATGACCGGTTCCCCAGAGTCACACCACTAAAGGTGACTAAGCCAAAAGTCAAGAACCAAAGACATTGCTCTTGCTCAGGAAATCCCCGGTTCAACTCTGGAAGGCTGAAGGTACGGGAACTCCCAGCGGGTCTCTGATTTCTCATTGAACGTTAACAGAAACAAGTCATGCCCCGAAACACCTTCAGAAGAATAGGCTTACCGGGGCACAGAGAATTCAAAAGCCACACCTTCTCAAACCCCGCAGTACAACACAGAGGGAAAACCAAATCAGAAAGCCAGCGGTGCCTGGGGCCTGGCAGAAGAGCACGCCACTGACCATGTAACGAGCTTCAGGCCCTGCAAAGGCTCGGCCACTGCAGAAACCCCCAGGCTCGCCCACGCACGCACACGCGCAGCTCAGAGCAGGACCTGAGCCTGCCGCCCTGAGGAAGCAGGGCGTGCACGGCCACTGACCCCACAGCCTTTGGAGCCAGCAGGCAGTGATGAGGGTCCCAGAAGGAAGGGGTGCACGTGCTGAGTGTCAGCAACACAGAGAAGAAAGGCAGACCATCCATAAACAGGGCCAGAGAAGCTGGAACTGAGTGTGGAGGACACAAACACACGAATGTACTCGTCCTCTGAAATTGTCCACTTGAGCCTGGGGACTGGGGTTTAGAAGGCCAAGACCCACAGTCGGCCAGCAATGGGTCAAGGCTTTGGGGGAGCTGCGCCCCATGTTGAAGGACTGAAAACCCATGCAGGATGGCACATATGAGCGTAGGGCTCCCTGCTGCAACGAGGCGCGGCCGCTGTGGGGTGCCTACAAGTCACAGCCAGGACTCCCCTTAGGTACCAAGCAGGACTTCAGCTGTCACCTCAGGGCTTTCTCTGGGCTATCTCCACGCAAACGCTACAAAACCCTCCAGATTCCTAGAGAACCAAAGCTGTGTCAGCGAGTCCACTCAGCAGGAAAACGCGTCTCTGCGTCTCTCACAGATCCAGGGCAGAACTCATACACAGTGACGTTCAGAACAGAAAATGTTTTTGGTTTTTTTTTTTTTTTTTTTGCAGGTTTGGGGATGGGACCCAGGGGCATTTGACCTCCGAGCTACACCCCCAGCCCTGTTTTTTATTCTTTGTTTTGAAACCGGGTCTCACTGAGTTGCAGAGGGCCTCACTAAGTAGCTGAGGCTGTCTGCGAACCACGATCCTCCAGGTCTCAGCCTCCCGAGTGCTGGGATTACAAGCGTGCGCCACCACGCCCGGCTCAGAACATAAAATGTTAACCAAAGGGACCCGTGACACCGTTCTACCCCAAGAATCTGGGCCTGGAAACTCGGGGAGCCAACAGTGTCCGCTACAGTAATGCAAGGCTCAACCAGGCTTCTTAACTCCAGATTAGAGCACCTGCTGCTTTGCAGAAAACCAACCCCTTCGCGGGCATACAGAGTTCAACCACAGCCTTAGGGTGTGCAGCTACTGAAGCTAACAGAACTAACAGCAGGGCACCCCCTCCTGAGTTCTCAGGAAGCTCTCGAACCCTCCAATGAGGTATCTCCTCACGTCGTACTCAAAAGACAGCATGACAGTCCTGTCACAACTGGTACTCCTGTGACTTTACGTAAGTCAGTCTCTGCTTTAGGAACAATCTCCACCTCCCAGATGTGCCCAGCTCCTACATTCTGGGCTGCTAAAGAGGACAACCAGAAACCCCCCCAGCAAGGTCTGGGATCCCTGTCGGAAGATCCCACGCTGTTATCCCTCCTTCTCTGCTTCCTGCTAAACTCCGAGGCCCACAGAGGCAGAGGCAAGCTGTCCCAGGCCACTGCTGTGTGGCCACAGGGCAGCAGGCTGGGTGGGTCTACCCAGGCTGAGGCAGGAGGACAGGCCTGCCTTGCCCAGAGGCACAGCCATCCTACAGCCCTCCCAGAAGAACGAGGCGGGGAGCCGAGGCCACTCTGCCAGCCTCCACGGTCCCTGTGCGGTGCCAATACCACCCACTGAAGACAGCTGGCAGAGCTGGACTTTTCTTAAGGTTTCTAAACAAAGTATAAGGCCTGGCACACAGTAAGTACTAGACTGTTCTCAGGTCACTGAACTGGAAGCGGTATGCTGGTCTCCAACGCGGGTTTTCACCGCCCCAGTCAGAGTTCATCATCATCCTGTACTGCTACACAAGGAAGGCAAGAGGGCTGAGACACTGAGCTGGCCACTAAACACAGTGACAGAGCTTCCAGATGCGCACGGGGCAGCTGTCCAGGGCACGGCCGAGGTCCGCTGGCATGAGGGGCGCTACCTGAGTGGCGAGCCAGGGCCGACAGGTCGTAGCGCTTCTTCCCGTCGCTGGCGCCGCAGAGCAGGTCTTCCTTCTCCTTGACACAGGCGTACTTCGTGTCCCACGTGAAGAAGTAGGTGCAATCCACCTCCCCCATGAACACGGGCTCTCCTCGCCCATCGTTACCTGTGCAACACCAAAGGAGACGGAAAACTCCATCAACATTACAGTAACCAGGGCCATGGCAGCCGTCCACACTTAGTAGTAACTTCTAGTAAGGTGCAGCCATGCCAACCCTCGCAGGCAGGCTGCGTCCCCTTCATCTTGATGATACAGCCCCGAGGGGTATCATGGAAAGCTCTGCAAGAAGCAAACAGCCACCCGTGAGCACCCCTGTGAGATGGTGAGCGAGGGCTCAGAGGGCAGCGAACCTGAGCACCACAAGCTCCCTGGGACTCCACCCTCCAACAAAACCAAAAGAGCGCAGTGGCCTCGACAGAGGCGTGCCAGGCCTCCAAATGCTGCCGGCACCGTGACTTGTCAGTGTACACCTATGACACCTGGCTCCAGTCACCTCCCCTACAGGCTTCCCGCCATGGCCAGGGCAGTCTAGGCATCAGAAAGCCTGCTCCTCATAGTCCACACCCAGCCAATGCAGCCTCACCCCTGCTGGAAACCCAAGCCCTCCCTCTCCAGGCTGATGACTGCCACACAAAGCTCCCTTTTTCCTACCTAGACGGTCTCATAACCCTTGCCTGGACCTCAGGCATGACCTGCCTGCCTGTCCGCCTGCCCACCTGCGAGAGGTCTGTTGTCCTGAGCTCCTTAACATTCTAATAAGTTTAATGCCAAGGACAAAGGACATCTTGATTATAGTTTCTATTAAATCTTGATAATGCCAGTAAGGGCAGCTAATTGACACTACACAATCTGAGCCATGTACTAAGCTGAGCACCTCATCTACAATGGGATGGACAGGCCGAGGAAGTGTAAGCAATACATCTGTCCTCAGAACCCCAGGACATGCAGGATACTGAAGCCCCACTGTTCAGATTTAGGGTGGCTAAATAATTCGTCTAGTTTCACAGCTAGAAAAGATGGGATTTAAAATCAAACTACATGGTCTGACCCCAGACGCGAGTCATAGCCATGAGGCAAGATCTGCCCACTCTGTGTGCTCTGGGGAGGATTAGGGTTAGTGTCTATTTTTCTTTCTGTGCATGTGAGTCCCACCCTCTAGTGTATTTATTTGGTTGGCTTGGCTCTGCAAGGGTAAGGGTTAATAAGCACTTCCAGCCATTCTCTTTCCGAGAGTGTGACTCCTAACTCTCTTTCGGGGTACAGTCCTGCAGACACAGGACTGCAATCCCTAATTGGGACCATCGTGTCTTCTTCCAACTCTCAGTTTACCCCTGTTTAATCCTACCGGACCTGCAGCTTTAGCCTGTTGGCTACTTCACTAGCTGGAGAAGATGCTTCCGTAACCTGAAGCACTCACCACTTCAGATAAGCAATGTGAAATAAGGCTGCAAAGAAGTTCTGGAATGATTCTGGAACTCTCCTGCCATTCGGCTGGTTCTGCATCTGAAACTAATGATCTGCAGGGCGAGCCCCTTTGGAATAGCTATTGTGCTGTGCTTTACCTCCCTGAATCACTTGCTCACAGAATTCTAGCAGAATAGCAAGCTACAAGGCTTTCCCTCAGAGACCAGGCCTCCTGGGGCCTACGGCTCCGGTCCACCCAGGAACGTGGTTACCTGGGCTTTTCACGTCTCACAATCTCTTTCTCATGCACAATCCTGCAGGCGCCAGCCTGGCATACTTTGTGGAACCTGGCTTCTGTGCCAAGCTAAAGGAGGGAGTTTTCCAACGACACCAGGCAGCTCTCTGCCAGAGCAGCCACAGCAGCAGCACTCATTACCAAGCTGATTGCCAAGCGGCTGCGTTCTCTGTGTGTGTACTCACTGACTTTCTGGGCTATCAACTCTTCTCTTCCCAACATCTCCAAATGAGATCTCCTCTCTCAAAGATCTCAGTCCAGTCATCAGCAAATGCCCTGAACAGGACAGGGACGGCAGAAGCAATGACAAAGTATGGCACTCGGGCACAGACGCGACATGACAGCGTGGCCACCAAGCATCAGGGGAGTCAGGGCCTGGAGCACAGCATGGGGTGGAGTCCAGAGTTCAGAGGCTCCTAACGGCGGGCTCGGAAGAGGCCAGGAAGGATGGAGAGCCGAGAAGGGTGTGCTCCAGGCAGACAGCGAGGCCTGCTGGCGCAGTGCAGCCAGCTCCCACAGGACGCACAGCTCCTCCCCACTGCTCCCTTCTCCTGGCAAGGAACACACCAAGCCACGCTGCGCACCAGCTGCAGACCACTCACAGCTGCAAGTTGATGCCTCTCTGGCTCCAGGTCCTGGTCCCCAGGCCACCGTCACCTAGCTGGCCCTGCTCCTCTGAACTGCCTGACCAGTGGCTGTCCCAGAGCCAGCCCACAATGACTCAGGGCCTCCTTCCTGGTGGCTGTAGGCAGCTCTTGCAGTTAAAGCCCTTATCTTTCTGCTTCTGATCTTCCCCGGGACCAACTGTTACCACAGCACCTCCAGGCCTCCCAAGCCTGAAGACCGATAAGAGCCAAGAAAGAGATTCTGCTGGAGCCCAACCTTGATGGGTGCCCTCACAGCTGCAGACCCTGGCTCCTTCTTTGCTTGCTGGCATGTTTATGATCACCCCACCTCCTACTGCAGACATGAGCGTCACGTACAGCTGCCTCTCCCAGATCCCACAGTGAGCCACACGAAATGGGCCCATGTCCAAACCATGTGAGCCCTGCCGTAGAAACATTTCAAACAAACAGAAAGACGGGCCAGGGAGACCCTCGGTGGGGCAGCTGCATGCAGGGCCAGTTGCACAGATGCAGCAAGGACGCTGGGCCTGGCTCCAGATGGAGAACTCAGGGCAGGGGCAAGCTGGCTTTGGGCAACTCAGGGATGCATCTCCTAGTCACCTGGAGGAAGACAGCCTCAGCTCAAACCTTCCCAGAGACATTTACAACACCCCACTGAACTCCACCACTAGGCCGTCGCCCTGCACAAAGCTGTCTCAAAGGTAGTAAGTGAAATAAGAGCACTGGCAGCTGGCGCGAGCCCAGCTCCGCGGGGTCCACCAGGCTGCCATGTGTGTGCACCAGGCTTCAAGGCAGAAACTCTCCCGGCAAGTCCAGTACTGGGCCCATTCCCAAGACAAACAGAGCAGAAGAAAATGGAAACAGGATGTGCGCGTCAGTGGGGAGCGGGCAAGGACGTTCCTCCAGCAGCAAAGCACGGTCTGCGGAGCAGCAATGGGAGGCCCAGCAGAGGACATCTGACACTACGGTCAGCATTCTACTTCCAAGAAAAGATGCACGCACACAGGCCCCTCAGGAAAAGCAGGGGCGAGCCCCAGGGCACACTCACCTGCGGTTTTGTTGCACTCGAAGTTTATGACACTCATCCGCTGAAAGCCTGAGCTGCACTCATCGCCTCCAAAATAGACCAAGGTGAGGTCTCCATCAGAGTAGCTAATTTGTGAGAATACACACGCAAATGCGTTTTGTAGAACAGAGAAAGAAAACTGAATTTGTAAAAATAGCTACGTTAAGCCTTTTACACCCCATCGACAAATCAGTACTGACACAAAATGGCAAGCTCTCCAGCCAGCTGGGGAGACAGCCTAAGGAAATGTGCGCCAAACGCACAAGCCCTTGGCGCTCCCTTCAAAGCCACAGCGGGCTCCAGCAGGACGCCCACCACGCTGTAGCGAGCCCCGAGATGCCTCTTGCTCACAGCGAGCTGTGTCCCAAACAAGTAATGCCCTAAATCAGAGCCTTTCAGGCAAACACTGTAGGCACACTCTCAGCTGAAGGATCCCAGAAAAGGCTCATTTCAGACAGCCACCTCTTCACCCTGCTTCATGAAGGTGACTGCCAGGTTAAAGGCCACGTGAACTGTGCGGTGTGGAGCCCTTTAAAACTGCTATACAACGCTAACAGTGTTTTGGAGTCTCCCACTTCTAGGGAGTATCAACATTCCTCAAAATCATAAATTTTAAGTATCCAATATAAACCCTTCAGTAAATTTCCTACAATACAGTTCTTTCCAATCGATTTACAAAGCAAACTATTTTAACAGACACGCTCTTATTGTAAAACAGGAAACACATCCAATTGACGGCAATTTGCTGAAGTTGAATAGAAAGGAATGCTGGCTTACTTAGTTTTCCTGTACTGAGGAAAATAAAAGAGGGGGAGGGGGAGGAAGGAGGGAGGAAGGAGGAGGGAGGAAGGAGGAGGGGAAATGCTCACAGAACACACAATGCACTTGGCAGTCGTGGAAGTGGCCTACACACCGGAGGGTCTGATTCTGGTATTTTCCTGCCATTCTGACTTGAGTGGAATCAGTCTTCTTCACTTGGCAGACTGCAGCCTCTTTCTTAATGCAGATTGGGACCTCAGCTCCTTCACAGAGATTCATATAGAACAGATACTCATTCCCATTGGCGGTGTAGTAGGACCCTAAAAGACAGAGTAAAGAAGATGGGCTTATTTCCAGGGATGGATGTGGGGAAAGGCAGCATCCTGGTGTCAGCCCGAATTCTCGCCCTAAACCCAGCCAGCCCCGCATCCTGGCCCTCCCCGCACCACTCACCTCTCGGCTGGGCCAGCGGCCTGAGGTCAATGGCGATGTCGTGCTGCTCGCTGCTCAGAGCACAGTCCCTGCTCTCTAGGTAATCCCTGTGGCAGGCGTACTCGGTGACCCACTCAATCTCATAGCGGCAATTGGATTTAGCCGTGAGCTTAGGAATGGTGCCCTATCAGGAATGATTTCAAATAAACAGAATAAAAATAAATAAGTGCAGTTTAAATGTAGGATGTGCGTGTGTGTGTGTGTGTGTGTGTGTGTGTGTGTGTGTGAAAGAGAGACAGAGAGAAAGAGAGAGGATTGAACCCAGGGGCACACACCACACACTCTCTCTCTCTCTCTGAGCTACAACCTCGGCCCTATTTTATGTTTATTTTGAAACAGGGTCTTGCTAGGTTAATAAGACTCTCACTACTTTCCGAGATCTTATTGTCTCGGCCTCCTAAGTACTAGGATTACAGGCATGTGCCACCACAGCCAGTTCAAATTTTCTCTAAAAAGCTCAAAGATAGGTGTTTGGTGTTTTAATTTTTCTGTTTCTCACTTCTGAATCATAATTGCCCCGATGCAGTTTGGTTATATGCCATAATAACTGCATTGACTTTTGCGGGTTTCATTTCTTTACCTTTTTCCGTCCCACTGACTTACAGCCCCCATTTCCTTTCTGGTCACCTACAGACACTCGTGCCTCATCCAGCAAGTCCACGCTGAACTCAGCGTCACCTGGGAATCCTGATGACCTCGGCACGCAACGGGTCACGTGGCACAGGGGACCCAGAAGCCCAGAGCAGCGGGGCACAGCTGGCGTGTGTGCATGCAGACACGGTCTTCCCTGCCCTCAGGTATCATCCCTCATGAACCAGCCAGTCACTGAGCCAGCTGCAGAGCGGGCTGATGCAGGGCTCATCCACTGCGGGAACCGTGAAGAATGCTCACAGGCCCACTTCATCAGTGAACCTGTCTTCTTTGTAATGCCCCTTACGAAAAATGTCTTCCTGGTCTTAGAACCAGGAATAGCAGTGCTGCTTTTAGACACCATCATTTCCATTAGCATTTACTGAGCACCCGCGACAGGCTGGTCACAGGCCCAGTGCCAGGCCGACAGTGGGCCAGTCACATGACGGGTAAGCAGCAGCACGGCAGCCCAGGCCTCCTGAGTCAGAGCTGAGGCACTCCTGCAGCGCCTGACTGAGCAGTCAGCCACACACTGACACAGCTGCGTGTTGGAGAAATAGACACAAAAGGCCACACATTGTATGACTCGTTCATGTAAAAGGTCCAGAAAAGGCAAACCCATCGAGACAGAAAAGCAGCTCATGGCTATGCAGCTGCCTGGACCGGGGGTGGGACTGGGAAGTGATTGCTAATGGGCATGAGGTTTCTTTTTTGGTATGAAAATGTTCTAAAGTTAGATTGTGGCGAAGGTTGCACAATTCTGTAAATATACTAAGAACCACTGAATTGTACTTAAAGCCGATGAACCTCGTATGTAAATTCACTTTTTTTTTTAAAGAACTGTAAGACAATTAGTATTTACAAAATACTAGTTGCCAAAAGAATTCAATGAGGCCACATAAGTGCTCTGATAAACCCTCCCAGTGTGGCAATCCAAGCACATTTAACCCAAGCGCTGCCCTCAAGCCATACAGCTTATAGGGAACCTTCAGCCCCATGATGATCAGGCTCTTCTGACACCAAGAACACCCAGCAGCTCCTGCGGAAACCCCAGTTCTCTGAATTGAGGTAGTGTGAAATTTTCACCAAATACAAAACAAAAAAGACGATTCTAAAACTACCACCAGCTTAGAATATCTCACCAGGCTTAAAATACTTCAAAACTCACATCTATAGGTCAAATACAAAGTATAAATATTGGTCAACATTCATATTCAGAACTAAGGCAGGACAGGCGGTCTTCACTTAGCTGGCGACACAGTGTGGAGGCTGGAGACGTAGACGGGAAGCTGAGCGTCCACTCACCTTTGTCCCCATAACCCAACACAGCCAGCAAGCCAGCTGGGAAACCAGAGCAAGCCACACACACAGTGGGGTAGGGGCGTGCCTCCCTGGGGTGAGCGCCCATTCCCGCCTTCTCAGGTGCCTACAAAGAGGCAGAAATAAAGGAAAGCCATGTCCCTTCCTCCCGGGGCTGCCTGCTTCCCCTCAGCACCTGGCCCCCTAACATGAGCACACCCAGTCCTGAACAGCCTGATCTCAGCACTGGGCAAGGCCTCAGGAAGAGGGAGACTCCCCCACCCACCAGCCTCCAGGAGGTGCACGGGCACTAGAGACTTGGAGAGCAGCCGGAGCAGCCTGGGATGTGCGAGGGTCTGGGTTCCATCCCAGCACCAGAAAAACAAATGAGTAAAATACAAGATAAAATGCAGCCAGAAGACAAGGGAACACATGTGCCCGACACTGTGAGTGAGGGGACAGAAGGCAGAGGAGGGGACTCGGAGCACAGCAAGGAAGAGGCAGGCAGCGCACCGCCCACCAGGCCTCCAGGTGTGAGCTCACACTACAGCCCTTCAACTACCTGCCCGTCAACCCAACTACAACCGGTCAGCCCAGCACTTGGGGAGAATGAAACAGGAGGATCACAGGTTCAAGGCCAACCTCAGCAACTCAGCAATCTTTCCTTTCAAAATTAAAGTTTAAAAGGGACAGGGTAGCTGGGCGTGGTAGTACACCCTTATAATCCCAGCATTCTGGAGGCTGAAGACAGAGGATTGCGGTTCGCAGACAGCCTCAACTACTTAGAGAGACCCTTCACAACTCAGTGAGACTGTTTCAAAATATAAAAAAGAGGCTAAAAAAATAGGACTGGTGTGTAGCTCGGAGGTACAATGTCCCTAGGTTCAATCCTAGGGACAAAAATGAATAACCTGTTCACACAGCACTTAAAGTCATCCAACTCATAACGAACAGAAGAGACGTGGAGGTCCCTCCTGCACCGTAAGGATGCTCAAGCAAGCCGCGGTCCTGGGGAGCCGGGGGCACAGTTCTCCCAGAAGGCCCATCTCCCCCAAGAGTCCATCTGTGGACCGACACTGCTGGCACCGGCCACCTGCCCCAACCCCAGCTTGCTTGTGGGCACCTAGGTGAGCCCTGAAGTCACCTGCGGACAAGCCACTCACCTCTCTCCGCTCCGAGGGGCACACAAACGTGACCGTCACTGCGGGGCTGTGATCGTCACAGAAGTCTGGCTTTCCTGCCCCCTCCTTCACGTAACTCAGGACGAGCCTGCACGAGCCGCATCAAGAAAGAGTGTTACCCAGGTTAAGTGATATTCAGTTAATGAACTACCCTGAACAGAGAAACATAACAGAGAAACAGAAACTACAAAGAAGCTAGAGTACAAAAGATTTCCATTTGGAAAAAAAAAAACTTCAAGGAATACCACTGTAAAAGTCAAATAAATAAAATGACCAACATGTAAACTGAAAAAACAAAGAAAAGCTGTTTTCATACCACTATGTCACAAAGAACCCCACTACTGTGTACACCAATTTAAAAATTTTTTTTTTTTGTAAAAGAACTAGCAAAAGAAAAGCAACGCAACTGAGCTGGCCAAGAACAGCCTCCAGGCGTGAGCCAAGGATCTTTTTTTTCAAGCCTAAAGAGATCCTGGAGCGTCAGCCTGCAGTCAGACTGGGACACTCTATGCCCGGAGCCCCTGGCACTGCGCCCCAGGAAGGGCCTGGACTGGTACACAGGTTCCTGTCCTTGCTGGTGGATGCCGCAGGTCCTGTGCGACAGAACAGCTGAAAACAGATGCCCTGTTAGCTCCCTCCAAGGAGCTAGAGCCTCACAGCACCCTACGTTCCACTAAAGCTCGTCAGCTGCCCAGGACTCGGAACCCAACGATCTGTCACCGTGGACAACAGTCACTGTCATGATACATGTGGTGACACCGTCATACCCTCACCTCAGCAGTGGCCGTGGCGACAAGGACATTAGGGGTGAAAAAGGGAAAGCAAAGTGAGCGTGTGGCCCGAGTCCAAGACAATTCTGCTGTCCTTGACAATGTGGCACAAACGTGGGCTGGCCAAAAGAAGACACCATCAGCCAGACGGGATGGCCCTCAGAGGAACCACACGCAGTCTTGGACATCCCATGCCCAGGCTGTGAAGAGATGAAGGTGTTGTCTAAACCCTAGTCTGTGCGATTTCCTTACAGCGGCCAGAGCAAATTAATACAGGCAGCACATGTGCAGAAAGCCTCCAGCACTTTCCAACTTAGGGCATGCTGCAGTGTGCTCTACAGACAAAACTGCAAACTAAAACTGCACGTTCCTACAATCACCCTGGTGCCCCCCTGGTTCCAGAGCAGCCAGATAAAAAGAACCTTCCAAAGGCCCCCGGGATGGGGAGGAAACCAAAATCCCTGACCTATATTCAGAACGTGGTCAGGTACAACACCCTGGAAAAAGACACGTCGTGCCCCGCCGAGGTGCGCAGGCAGTAAGAAGCATACATAAACAGCACAGAGCAGAACAGGAGCAAGCGGCCGCGCTGGAGCGCCGCCACGCCGTTAGGAGGAAGCACTACAGACGCAGGGTCAACCTCACGGTGGCGTGGAACGCATCCAGGGTGTTAGCTCATACAGCAAACAGGCACGAGCTGTGGGCCGGGCCACGGCGTGCACTTCAACTGCTATGAGACACGAGGGGGTAGAAAGTGAGCAGCCAGCGACCCGGCGGTGGCTCGGGGGGCCTTGGGAGCAGGCCTGTCCAGAGCCCGGCTGGGAAGGGACGTGCCACCCCCAAGGGCCAAGCTCTTGTTGAAGATTAACCGCACCCAACCTTGGCGGCGGCGGACTGACCTGTCTTTGCTCACTCGCTTCAGGCCCTCCTTGGGCTGGCCGACGTCGAACGCCTGGCTGCCTCTCAGCAAGCAGGCGGCAGTGCCAGCCGGACAGGCTCTCAGCTGCGGATTCGCGTCCCGGAGCGAGTCTGTAAAACATCACATTACTTTAAAACAGACTGTCAGAAGCGGCGCTCCCGGTACCCTGAGGTCCAGGGCTTGAGGACACAAGTACTGTGGGGTCCAAGCCTCCAGAGGCGACCCTGTGGAGCACAGAGCTCAGCCATCGGAACACCCTGCTCCCTGCGCTGGGCCATGAGAGTGGCCCAAGACAAGGACCAGCACATCACCGTGGTGAGGAAGGTTCCCAACTCTAGATTTCTGCTGCCTTTAACATTACCCTCCTCCTAATCCATAGAGACAAAAACGCAGCGCTCCACAGAGGAGACAAAAGATTCGATTAGAGCAACGACTAGACAGTTCTGGGCTCACGCCCATCAACCACTCTCTGGCTTCTCCACATGCAGAAAGGCCCAGCTGCCCTGGGCGGCCGCCCGGGCTGGGGGGAGGCGAGAGGCCGAGCACACTGGTGCCCAGGCCTCAAGGACAGCCGCATGCCAGCTGCGGCCGTAAGTGCACTGCCTGGGCTCTGCCTGGCCCTCCTCACAGCCGGTGCCACACGCTGCTGCGCTGACTTGTCCACGGTGTCTTCGACTTGCCCCTAAGCTCCAGGGAAGCAGGAATGCCGAGTGCTGAAGGCAGTGATCCAGCCCTAAATCATGTCCACATACAGGGTGGGTTTAAGCACTCTTTCTTCCTGGCCGAGGGACGGACCCCAGCTCCCTGAGCTTTACCTGCCCTATTAGGTCACCCAGCCTCCTGCCACAAGCAACCACCGGCTAAAGAACAGGGGAGCAACCAGCTCCGAGCTCCACACACACGTGGCATCACAGACCCGCTTGACAGGCTGTCTGTTCAGACACGGCACACAGGCACCAGCCGCCCTCCTGGGGCCTCGGGCTAGACGGACCACCTGGGTTCCTGAAGGCAGAGGCAGGGCGAGCACCCGACTGCGAGAGGCGCTCCGCTGCACACCTAACACCGAGCACACGGCACTTGGCGCATTCAAGGTCGGTTTCAGGCACAGGGCAACCTCCTGGTGCTGTGGCTGGGTAGAAACGCCCCCACAGAGCCCACTAAGTAATGCCTGAAGGTGATGTGAGTGAGTCAGAGGGCTGTAATCCCAGAGGTGGCTGAGGCCACTGTAATGGAGTAACTGGGGTACCAGGTAAGCGGCAGGGTGTGCGCGGCTGGCGGAAGCCCGGGGGTGCAGCCTTGGGGTTATGGAACTGGCTCCTGCTCCCCCGGCTGGCTCTCTGGCTTCAGACCTCCACGATGTGAACAGAGCCCATGCTCTTTCCTTGCCTCCCGCCATGCCATGAGATCCACAGTCCCCAAAACCATAAGAAAATAAATCTTCCTGACGGTCCCCGCCTCACATTGACTAAACCCAAAACCGTAAGAGAGTAACTCTTCCTCCCTCTCAGCTGTGCGACCAGGTTTCAGATAACGGCTGCAAGGGATGCTGAGCAGAACACCTGGAGATGGAGGGAGACGGGGGAGGACACCAAAGACCCTAGAGTTCAACCCCAAATGCTAGTAAGTTAATCAGAAGAAAACAACTTTTATAATATCGATTGTTGAAAAATTATAAAAGTAGGTGGGCATGGTGGTGCACACTTATAATTACAGTTCTTAGCGGCTGGGATAGGAGGATCACAGGTTCACAGTCAGCCTTTGCAGCTTAGCAAGACTGTTTCAAATAAAATAGAGTTGGGGGTGTAGCTCAGAGGTAGAATGACCCTAGAATGCCCCTGGGTGTGTGGGAAGTAATATTCATTATCTTAATTGTTGAGAAATAGGTACACAAACAAGATGGTATGCAGTATGTTCATACAAGTATAAATAGTCACACACTAATAGTCATGACCTACTGACCAGTAATGCCCTCATGTATTGGGCTTATTTTTAAATTTCCAACTTTCTAAGCTAAAATCTTATGTATTATGTGAAATATTAAAACATAAAGAAAACACTAAAAATGACTTCCTGATGACTTACTCCTACCAAACTCTGCTCCCAGCCAGCACTGGCAGCAACACCGAGCCTGGCCTACGGGACGCAGCCCACAGGCTTGAGGGCCACACAAAGCCGGCAGCTTAGTAAAACTAGCGACTACTTGAAGGGCTTCGTAACACTTTTCAGGGCCCTTTTTAGATGAAGGCCATTTATTTACAGGCTCCAGGTCATTTAGTGACGACACAAGCTTCTCTCATGTCCCGGCATCTACATAGGAAGGCAGAGAAGTCAACAAGCCCAAAACATGCATAGTGACCAAGTACCCGAAGCCTACGCCGACCCTCAGTCCTCTCCACGCTGCCCACACTCAGAGCTAAGGGA
The DNA here is from genome assembly GCF_963383645.1 of Muscardinus avellanarius. Lineage (NCBI taxonomy): Eukaryota > Metazoa > Chordata > Mammalia > Rodentia > Gliridae > Muscardinus > Muscardinus avellanarius. The sequence goes on along the minus strand of NC_137794.1, from coordinate 110,903,623 downwards.
CCTGGGCACACAGAGCAGGCCAGACCAAGCCCTCAACTCGGAACCCTGAACCCCAAGTGTCTGGCAGACTTCACAGGGTGTGTTTGGATGGTACTTGCAGGGCAGAGCAAAGGCACAGCATCAGAACTTCCTGGGGGAGAAGGGGAGGGCTGTGCGAAGAACATCTCTTAGGACGAGTTTTCTTCGAGAGCCTAACTGGTTGCACGGAGGTCCAAACTCAAAGGAGGAAGCAGAGATGGCGCAGCCCTTTAAGCAAGCCTTCAGCCCAGGCCTCACGCCCATGGATTCTCACCTATGTCTCTACAGACGTTGATAAATAAAGAAGTGTCGGGATCAGAGTCATCCACCAAGTAGCCACCACTTATCTTGATCAGTGGGTTTAAATCATGCTTCTTCAGCTCTTCATCAAACACGTAGCACGGCACCTGAAAGAGGGAGAGTGGAAACAGCTGGAGGCTCCAGCCGTGTGATGGCCGCACAGCGCACCGGCACCCATGTCCCGCCTGGGCCCAAAGGTCTCAGCTGAACATTGAGCACGTTTAAAACAGGCCTTTGACTTCTCCCCTAACATACTCTTATCCCAACGCTCCCCATCTCAGTACGTGGACAAGCACTCCACCACCACCAGGCCGTGAGGCCACTCTCCACCTAGCTTCTCTCATACTCTGAGCCGACCTCCAGCAAGTCCTGTCAGTCCTCCCTCCCAGCAAAGGCCTAGATCACTCAGGTCCCATCAGCACCGCCCGCCCTCGCCCTCGCCCTCGCCAAGGGAGAGCCTGCCTGCAGCAGTCCCCTGACTGCTTCGAGGCCCTCCTGGTCATGTCCCCACATCTCCTCAACCACAGGACCCATCTTTGAGAGTGAAAGCAGGCCACACCACACCCTTCTCACCACACCCTTCTCAAACAGCTTCCTCTTACACAGGGGATGGGCTGCAGGCTCCTCTGGACTTCCTGCCCTGGGCCCCTGTTCCCTCAGAGCAGCCTCCTGCTACAGGTCTGTCCCTAGAAGCTGGTGTGGCACAGCCCCGCCTCACTCAGGTCCTGGGAGAAATGTCACTGCTGAGGCCGTTTCTGAGACCTTTATCTAAACAGGGCTCCTGCCTCTGACGCCTTACTCACTCGCCTTATTTTCCTTCACAGTACGGACATGTACAATACCAGACCCTGCTATCTGCAGACTGGTCAGTTGCCTCCAGTGGAATGGGAGCTCCTCTGTGCAGAGCCGTAGTCCTAACCAAGGTTTAGGTCACCGCCAAGAACGTAACAGGACCTCAGCCAACATCTGCTTAGTACGTGGAGATAGCTCCTCCCCAGTCCTCAGCAGCTCTAACACAATGCTAACTTATGACCACGCACTCATCCCCATGAACTAGTGGCTTTTTATTTTAAAAATGTCAAGGACCCCATTAGTTAGCAGATCCTGTGCTTTAAATAGTTTCGCTTCTTTCTGAAGCAAAGCATTCATGCCCAAAGATGCACACAGGAATTAAAAAATAAGGGGGGAGGCCTTGGTCACTAATGAATACCATCTACCACCAAGACTTTATTTGAAATACCCCCTGAAATTTCATTTCTAAACTAATGTACTGGTATCACTATAACTACCCCCAAGGAATATTCTAAAAACTCGTGTTATTAATGTTCTGTAATCATTTCAAAGTACTTTTTTACTTTCCATGGATAAATTTCCTAAAATTTTCTTTTAGACTGATGCAATTCATAGGCAGATCTGTGTACAAAGTAAACTGCTTAATATTTAGCTTTCCAGTTTCTGTGAAAGATGCTATCAACCCTGCAGGAAAGCCTCAGCCCACTGACCTTTTCCCAGGGGCCAGCCAGAGTCCAGGGGTTTCATGGAGAGCTAGGCAAGCACATCAAACAGCCTACTCCTCCATGCAGCCTGGGGCAACCAGATCCCTAAAGCCAAGTCTCCCATCACCCGGCCAGCTGCTCAGACGGAAGCACTGCACTGGTGAGGAAGGAGGCTGGAGAAGCTGGAGCCTCCAGGGGTGCACAGCCCCAGCGCAACCCACATCCCCACAGAGAGGTGAGAAAAAGGTTACCCCGATGAGTGAGAACTGGGTTACAGTGAAAAGCAACTCAAAGTGTTCCATCTTGCAAATCTAAGGCTCATCACCTACAAGACCACACAAAAAAGCATTCCCTCCTGGGGGGGTGGGCGGCTGGCTGGGTACACAGGAGCCAGGAAGCCACTCTCCCGGCTGTGCCTGTAGAAAAGGGAGCAGTAGCCTGCAGCAAGAGGTGGGGCCACCCTGGAAGGAGCTCTAATTCCTCCTCATTCTGAAACTAGATCCATTTCAACCAGACACTGGGAAGACTCTAAACCGAAAGGTCTCCAACCCTGGCTCAAAGAAGCCAGTGATTTCAAGCGGTCTCGCTGCCCCAGGTCGGGGGAAGACACGCGCCACGGAACTGGGGTGTGCATCTGGAAATCAGCCAAGGCCTCTGGGAAAGGTCCTCCCACTTTCACTGTACTGCACAGAGCCATGGAGATGCTCAGGAGGCCCGGACTTCACAGCCTGGAAAGAAGGTCACTCTGCAGCGTGGACACGGCACAAACTTAGTCACCGTGGCTGGCACTGTTTGATGTCTATTGATCTTACCTTACGCAACTCTGGTGGGAACACCAGCATGCTGCCTCTGCAATTCAGACGTCCCCAAGACCGCAGGGGAAGGGATGTATGCACACAGCATTTTAAATAATATAATAATTATCTTTAAAAACCCTCTCAGAATATGCTGAAAAAACAGTAATAATAACTGTAGTTTTAAAAGACATGTTTGGAACTACCACAATCTATGCTCGTTGAATCACTTTAAATTTGACAGAGCAAATTTAATGTACTGGAATCACTATAACTACCCCAAGAATATTCTAGAAACTCATGTTATTAATGTTCTGTAATCATTCCAAAATAGCTTTATTACTTTCCATGGATACATTTCCTAAAATTTTTTCTTTTATTTTTATGTTACGTGCTGAAAGAAATAACCTGGCAATAAGATGTGGGAACAAGACTGCTCTGACACTAAAGCCACGGTGCGCTTCTGGAGCGTGAGGAGCATTTTACAAGGAAATAAAATCTCTAATTATCCTTTTTTTTTTTGCAGTATTGGGGACTGAACCCAGGTGCATTCCACCTCTAAGCTATACTCCCAGCCCTGTGTGGGTTTTTTTTGTTTGTTTGTTTGTTTGTTTGTTTGTTGTGGTACTGAGGGTGGAACCCAGAGGCTTTCTACCTCCAGGCTATACTATGAGATCTATTTTATATTTTATTTGGAAACAGGGTCTCACTAAGTTGCTGAGAGCCTCACTAAGTAGCTGAGGCTGGCTTTGAACCTGTGTGATCCTCCTGTCTCAGCCTCCCAAGCGCTTGGATTACAAGTGTGTGCCACTGCACCCAGCTGCCTGGTATTATTATTATTATTATTATTTTTATTTATTTTGATACAGGGTCTCACTAAATTTCATGAAGCCTCACTAAGTAGCTGAGGCTGGCCGCGAACCTGCAATCCTCCTGTCTCAGCCTTCCAAGTTCTGAAGTTCCACAGCCTAAAAGGTACAGTCACACCATAATGAAGCCAGAAGAAAAGGGGCATGCACTTTATTAAGACTTGCTAACGGGGACAGCACGATCTCCGCAGGCATGCTCTTCAGTTCTTTCCATCGAGTAAATCTATCTCTAAGGCAGAAAAAAACCTCAGCTCGTGAACATCCCCATAACTACTCCACGGACTCCCTGAAAGCAAGAATCATTCAAACTGTAATGAAATCTGACCGCATACTCCACAACGGCTCAACAAATGAGAAATGAGTGGAGCCCCAGCTGCCCCCATCCCCTAAAGAGACAACACTTGAGAACAACTGCTAACCTTCCTCACGCAGCTTCAGACCAACCAAGAGAAGCAAACGTTACTGTTTTGAGAAAAATGCAGACTGCGCCTTCCCCACTCCTAACCCCAGACCAACCTAGAACTAAACATCAGCACGCTTTTCCATATATGTTTTGGCTTTGTGTGTCCGAGGTCTCTGTCACACGTATTCATGCTTCTTTAAACACATGAAAACGTAAAATCCCTCTTGGCTCTGGAGCTGTGCAGACAGGGCCAGGGGTGGGATCTGCCTGTGGGTGGCCGACTGAGCTCTGACCTCTCCAGAACAAGCCCGTTTGCTTATTTTGGAAAGCAATCGTTTCATAGGTGTTGGGAGTCACGCCGTCAACTCGACGAAAAAGCGAGCTAGAAGCATCGCCATCGGTGGAGAGTCCAACCTGAGAGAAGGTCCACAGGCTGAGAGGGCCCTAGGGTCCAACGGGAAGGGCAGGCTCAGCCAAGTGGGTGCTGCAGGGTGGCTGCTCTCTCCACTCCACAGACGGCTTCAGCATGATCCACTTCCCTCCACCTACAGCACACTGCCTAACAGCTCCAGTTCTACGACCTGAACCAAAGTTAAATTTGACGTCACCTCCCAAATATCAGCCTGAACCCTTTCTACTCTGGTGCTTCCACTGAGCATCCGACCTGCTCTGTTCTAGGAGGCAACGTTCTGCCCCCTCCACTCACAATGAACACTTTCTTTACCAGACGGCCGTATGTGAACAATCGCTGAGAGTGTATTACTCATCACTTGGTTCTTGGTTCGTAAAGCACCAACGCCTCTTTTCGCCTTTCTTAAGCTATGTGGTATTAGGTCACCAGTAAAAATTACTGCTCAGTACCATTTGTCAGTTCCTGGATCTCTACGATATCTCTGAAGGCAATCCTTAAAAACAGAAAACTAATGGAGAACTGTGAGAGAGATCCATTATCTGAACAGGACAGAAGCTTTAGGACTGGGGTCGGGGAACCCTGGAGGTAGATAAATAAACCTAAGCCTAACCACGTCATGTAGTTTACTGAGCGGCACAGCACGAAAAGCCAAAAACTAAGTTGCCTTATATGGGTGAGTCATTTTATTTCCAATATGAACCAAAATCACGTTTCACAGCTCTGGGTCTCACCAAGTTGCTAAGGTTGGTGTCTTAAACCTGTGACTCTCCTGTCTCAACTTCCCAAATACTAGGCTATCTTGTGACATTTTAAATGTTCTATTCTAAAAATAAGAACAGCTCATAAATAAAATTAACAATTTAATCAGCATTTCAGATCTCGAGGATCTAAGGAATAGACTCCACACTCATCATCTTTAATTCCCTTGTTACCTCTTTTTTAGCTTTAAAGATGTCCTTCTTGCAAGCTGCAGTGGTCCTCCACTCAAAGTAATGCACACATTCTGTAGCCGTGACAAATTCAGGTGTTCCCTATTTTAAAAAAGCAAAATAAGTTACCATACCATCGGTTTTTTGCTTTTGTTTGTTTTGTGGTATTGGGTTTGCACCCTGGGGTATTCTACCTTTGAGCTACAACCTCAGCCCTATTTTTTTTTTATTCTTTATTTTGAAACAGGGTCTCACTAAGTTGCAGAGGGCCTCACTAAGTAGCTGAGGCTGGCCACAAACCTGTGATCCTCCTGTCTCAGACTCCTAAGTATTGGAATTACAAGTGGGCACCACCACACCCAGCTTCATCTATTGTAAGGTTTCTGTTTTTTTCTTTTGTGGTACTGAGGATTGAGCACAAGGGCATTCTACCTCCAAGCTACACCCTCAGCCTTATTTTTATTTTGAAACAGGGTCTCACTAAGTTGCAGAGGGCCTTATGAGGTTGCTGAGGCTGGCCTTGAACCTGCAATCCTCCTGTCTCAGCCTCCCAAGTACTGGGATTATAAGCATGTGGCACCACGCCCAGCTGTCTTTTTTAAAGTTAGCACACAGTAAAAGCTAATGAAAATAAAGGAGCAGCAAGAGAAGGGAACACAACCACTTTAGCTAAATAAGGTCATTAAGAAGTTCTCAAACCAAAAAAAATTAAAAGACACTTTCTGAAATTCCGTTGGAATTTGCATATAACTAGTCCAAAACTGCTCCACTGCCCCAAGAATGCAGGTACTGTGAACTCATGCAGAGTGATGCCCAGGGTCTTCGGCTCTCTAACTCCCAGTGCTCTCTGAGCTAAATGTTAACACAATCAAAACCACAAGTGCGACCTCACGCTTCCTGAGAAGAGGTGTCGCGAGGAGGCAACGGCATCTGACCGAGTCAGTACAGCCCGCAAACCAGGTTCAAGCCAGCGCCTCCTGCCGGACTGTGCCCGGCCAACTCCAGACTGGTCAACCGCGACATCCCTGGGTACGTACGTACGTACGTACGTACGCGCACGCACACACACACACACACACACACACACACACACACACACACACACGGCACTGCAGAAATTAACCTCAACGCGCTTGTGTGTAAATCAAGTTCTTCAGAACTCTGTTTCATGCCTGGTGAAGGCAGAATTCTTGAGGGAAACTAGTTACACAGCAGCTTATTCTGTAATATAAACCTTCACGTTTTATGCTGTTGCAAACATATTTTTTTAAGATCTGAAAGTAAACAAGAATACAACTTATAGGCTGATCCAACATTAACAATTAGCCCTATTTTCAAAGCTCTTCAAGTGAAATATTATGGGGCTAAAGATGCAACAGGGTACCACATTCTGAAATAATATTTAAAAGTAATTAAGTAGACGGGGCATGGATGGTGGTGCATGCTTGTAATTCCAGTACCTCGGAGGCTGAGACAGGAGGATCCAGGTTTGCAGCCAGCCTCAGCTACTCAGTGAGGCCCTCCACAACTTAATGAGACCCTGTTTCAAAATAAAGAATAAAAAAATCAGGCTGGGGTGTGTATCTTGGAGGTTGAATGCCCCTGAGTTCAATCCCTAGCACCACCAAAAAAAAAAAAAGTAACTTAGTAGCCAAATGAGCTTTGCTCAGCCCAACTCTTCCAAACCCTTAAGATTCATAAACCAACTGCTTCTTCTCTTAACCAACAGTTGTTTACTGAAAATTCTTTTCTAAAATAGTAAAGGCTAAAACCAACAAGTCATGTGTAATATACCCAGAGGAAAATAAGCACCATGCTTTATATAATTATGTTCCTGAAAATCCTATTACCTACTAGCCAGGGGTTTTTCTAAACAGATGTCGGTCTCTCCAATTTAATGTAAATAAGAAAATTAAAGAACACACTACCCTAACTCCCCTCAAAGTGAAATGCTGGAGGAGGGGTTTGAGAACGGAGGAATCGTGAGGTGACTTGGCATTACCACACAGCGCTCCACGCTTCGGCCACGAGGCACTCTCCACTGGTTCAACTTGCCCCTGAAGTTGCTTGGGGACATCTTACTTACTGGTTCTTGAGGAGGATAAGTGAGGTTGTATTTTACTTGTGACTTAACTGAGGCACTTGTTCTTCCAAAATCACCTCTATAGCAAGAAAGCCCAAAGAAAAGACGAACTTAACCAAAGAAATGCGTGGCAGGGCACGCGTACCCACCAGGGTTTTCCCGCACAGGAAGGCAATGCTGCTCTGGACTCTGTGGCCTGCGCCCTGCTGATCGCAGCTCAAGGTCGAATTGAACTCCAGAAGTGATCTGGTTGCTGTTTTCAAATCAGAGTCACCTATTTGGAGAAGAAAGGATGAAATATACATCACTACAAAACTATTCCCAAGGACAGGCAAATAAAAGTGGCATTACATTTGGAAGCTCAAATACTTACAAAAATGGTCCTGCCCAGAATTCTCCACCTCGGGAATGGCACCCCATCCACTCAGATCTCATTCAAACCCGGAGTCATGTGTCCTATTAGTCCCTCCTCTGCTACACCCATTGCCTTTGTACAGAAATCCATCCATACCCGGGGTGTGTGTAACTGGGGATGAACTCAGCGGCATTTTACCAACCCCTCACCACAGCCCCCCCCTCACCATGATTAGGGCACCCTGCCCCACCCTGGCCTCGCCCCTCCGCCCCCGACCCTGAGCACCTCCGCCCGCCCCTCACCATGCTCCCCGCACCCATATGCCCCTCGATGTGCACCCCTCGCCCTACCTGCCCCTTGGCGCGCCCCTCACCATGTCTGCCCCCTGGGTGCCCATCATCTCACTATATGCCCCTGAACCCCCCTATCCCGAGGACCGGCCCCATGCCATGCTCCCAAGCCCCACCCATTATTGCTCTCCCCGCCCCCGGCCCGCCCCTCTCTGGGCTTTCTGCCCCAAGCCCCGCCCCCCTCCATGCATCCAGCGCCCCCCCACCAGAAGGCACCTCACCATACTCCCCGTCCCTGCCTCTCACCACGGTCACCGCCCACTGGTGCGCCCCTCGCGGTGCTCCCTGCTCCCCCCCCACGCGCCCCTCACTGTGCTCCCCCACTTTGTGCGCCCATGGTCTTGCTATCCTCTCCCCACTCCGCAGGCCCTGGTCCCACTCCAAGCCCACAGTGCTTCCAATCCCCGCCCCTGGCCTGCCCCTCCTATGCCTCCAGCCCCTCCTCCAGGCCCACCCAGCCACGCCCCTTGTTGGGCTAAAGGGTCCTTTTGGCCTAGGTCAGGAAAAACTTTTTTGTTTTTGCAGTAATAGGGATGGAACCCAGGGGCATTCTACCTCTGAGCGACACCCCAAGCCCTACTTTTTATTCTTTATTTTGAAACGTCTGAGTTGCAGAGGATCTCACTAAATAGCTAAGGCCATTCACAAACTGCGATCCTCCCGCCTCAGCCTCCCAAATGCTGGGATTACAAGCGTGGGCCACCCACCACACCAGCCTCGATTTTTTTTTTCCCCTAGTACTTGGGATGGGACCCAAGAGCAGTCTACCTCCAAGCTACACCCCAGCCCTGTTTTTTCTTTATTTTGAAACAGGGTTTTACTGAGTTGCAAAGGGCCTAAGTAGCAGACGCTGTCCGTGGACTGCTACCCTCCTGTCTCAGCCTCCCAAACGCTGGGATTACAAGCATGTGCCACCACACCCAGCTTCTCAGGAGTTTTGTTTTGTTTTGTTTGCGGGTCTGGGATGGACAGCTGAGGCTGTCCAGAACCGCAATCCTCCAGTCTCAGCCTCCCGAATGCTGAGATTACAAGCGTGCGCCACCAAGCCCAGCTTAGGACTATTTAATTTTTCATATAAGCCTAATGCTAGCAACCACCTCTGACTGCGCAGGCACATCGCCTGAGAACAAAACCACCAGAGGGGAGAACTGGAAGGTTCAAAGAATCAGGGGCTCACCACAGGAAACAAAGGTGTAAGAGAAAAGCATGCCTGAGAGGAGAGCCGTACAGATAGGAAGCCTCTTTTTATGTTAAATATGCAACTACATAGTTCTCTATAATGACAGTCTACACACCATCTACAAGACAATCTAATTTTATCTTTTTTCTTTTCTTTTCTTTTTTTTTTTTTTGCGGGTTTGGGGATGGAACCCAGGGGCATTTGACCTCTGAGCTACACCCCTGCCCTATTTTTTATTCTTTATTTTGAAACAGGGTCTCACTAAGTTGCAAAGGGCCTCACTAAGCAGCTGAGGCTGACTGCAAACGCGATCCTCTGGTCTCAGCCTCCTGAATGCTGGGATTACAAACGTGCACCACCACACCCGGCTCTAATTTTATCTCATATTGGATATTAAAATCACTTCCACTTTTAGCTATTACAAAACAACAAAATAAACTGGACGTGGTTGCACACACTTATAATCCCAGCACTTGGGAGGCTGAGACAGGAGCATTGTACAGTTTCAAAGCCAGCCTCAGCTACTTAGTGAGGTTCTCAGCAACTTAGTGAGACCCTGTTTCCAAATAAAATATAAAATATGTCTGGGAATATAGCCTGGAGGTAGAAAGCGCCTGGGTTCCACCCCCAGTATGACAAAAAAAAAAAAAATCAGGCTAGGAGTGTAGATTGGAGGTAGAATGCCCTTGAGTTCAATCCCCAGCACCACACAAAATAATAATAATAATAATAATAATATACACACACATATACACATATATATAAAAGTATTATAAATGTATACAGTTGTGCGTACAGCCAGGCGTGGTGGCGCACGCTTGTAATCCCCGTGCTTGGGAGACTGAGACAGGAGGATCATGCAGATTCCAAGCCGGCCGCACTGGCTTAAGAGACCAAATAAAAATATAAAATAGGTCTGGGAGTATAACCCGGAGAAGGGTTTCCAGGAACCCCAGTACCACCAAAAAAAAAAAAGTGTGCATCCAGCTGTATCCATGCATTCATACAGAGTCCTTCGCAAAGCTGCGATCGTGTCAGTTTTACTTACCCACTGAGTGATAGGTATCTGTCTTCAAGTCGTGCATACAAACAGCGCTGGATGGCCCACAATGTTTGATATCCACATTTTCACAGATGCTGATTTTATAAAGTATGTTATTTTTGGTATCAACAGCCTCCCATATATAACTAGAAAGAAAGAAAGAAAATTGTCATTGTCACCGATTTACCAATAACCAAACTTCTCTGTAGTTTTACATTCACGCCACATTTGTTTAAACTACCCCGAACCATAAAAGTCACACTTTCTTTAGCCAAAAATACTGAAGTCAAGTATGTTAGGTTGAAATGAAGCCAGGACAGAAACTACTCAAATACCACCTCACTCTGGTAAAATTTGCTCCAAAACCGCCTCAGGACTTACCAATCATCAAACTACTTCACATTCTACCTTTAATAATATCAACTCAGATAAGTAACTGTCAAGAATCATACTAAATATAAGAGGGTAACCTTTTCAATCAACCCAAAATGCTGGAAAGTCAAGGGGATGTTTTTTTACCTCTGTAGTTTTTTACTCTTTATTAAAAAAAAAAAAAAAACAAGCTACTCAAAGCTTTATAAACATGCATGGTGGCATGTGCCTGTAAGCCCAGTACTTGGGAAGCTAGGAAAGGAAGACTGCAAATCTGAGGCCAGCCTCAGCAACTTAGTGTTTCAAAATAGAAACAAAATAGGACAGAGAGTGGCTCCGAGGCAGAACACCCTGGGTTCAGTCTCCAGTACCAAAGAGAAGAGGAGAGAAGACAAGAGAATGGATGGATGGCAGGCAGGCACCGAAGGCAGTCCAACTGCTGGCTTTACCTCTTACAGCTACAGTTCAGATTTGAAACAGCATGATAAAGGTCTGCAATGAGCCAATTATCGGATCCCTCTCGGTGCGTCAGAGCTCTGCTAAGGAAGCGACCTGTGCGTGTGGGCAGGGCCACCTGCTTGTCTGCTCTGTCCCATCCCCTCGGTCTCCACTCCCTCCTGGGAGCACGCTTTGTCCACTTGGTAAAATGGGGCCTTTTCCTCAGCAAAAGCAGGACAGTGCCTAAAAAGTCCTTGCAGAATTCAGGGGGAAGCCTGACTCATTCGACAGCACTGCTGGAGGGGGAAGCGAACCAGGACTGTGGCTGCCAGCTCTGCCCTGAGAGCCCGGGCGGTGGGACCAGCCCTCCCCTCCAGACCCCACCTTCTGTGGCACCCCTGGATAGGCGCCTGCTGCTTTCAGGGCATCTGGGCTGACTCACACAAAACCCCCAGCCAACGCCTCGCCCCCTGCCAGAATGTTCCTCAGGCACCCTTCACCCAGCCACGGAGGAGCCACACAGCCTCGTGGGGTCAGTGGCAAACAAGGCACCAGGTGTCCCCAAATCTAGGTCGGGGCAGCAATCAGACCCATCCCCAAGAAGCCAGGAGACACAGCACACCTGGACACTCAAACAGAGGCGGTGCCTGCACGTGGGGCCCACTACCAGCCTGCAGAACAGGTTCCTCGGGAAACGCCCAGCCTGGGGCGGTTCATCGCAGTGACTGCCCACTCAGCTCTGCGCCCCTAACAGCTTACCCCAAGGAGGATTAGACCTGAGCAGCTGCTGCCCTGCACAGAGAACATCATGGATGCAGGAAGGCTGAGCCATCCGCCTTTCATTAACCCGCACTCCTAATTCATTCGCTTCTGTTTGTTTGGTCCTGGGGATTGAACCCAGGGGCATTCTACCTTTTTTTATTTTGAAACAGGGTCTCATTAAGTTGCTGAGGCTGGCCTCGAGCCTTCGAGCCTCCTATCTCAGCCCCCAAATACTGGGAATCCAGGCATACATCACCACTTCAGGAGTGGTTCTTAAGCACTCCCCGGGAGAGACAAAGGAAACTACAGCCAGGAAGCAGACAAAAGCCCCTGGCCGCAGGGAGCGCACATCCCTGTGGAAAGGAGGGATGGTTAACCAGCATGGAAGCACACAGGATAATTCCACCCAGGAACACTCTCAGAAAACAAACTACAGGACATGGCAGGACGTGACCGTGCAGCACCTGAAACCAGGACGTGTTCTAAAACCAGACCTGCCGTGCAAACTGGCAAGCGGGATGGACCCGGGGAGACACAGTGGGAAGAATATCCAGCAGATGGACCAGCTGCAAGTGTCGAGATGGACTCAGAAAAGACAGAGGGTATCATGGCTGGCACCAGAGGGGTGAGAGGGACCTGGCCACCCCGTCATGCAGGGCCTTGCAGACTACAGAAAGCAGTTGTGATTTTATAACTAAAGCAAAGACCGCAGAAAACCAAATCTCTTCCTAACAATTGAGCTAATGTCTTTATTTGCAGAATATTAGTAAACTTTATTATTAGAGTTATGTACACAACACAATGTTAATCCCCTATTCAAGAACCATGACTAAGTTTTTTTGCACTGCTAGACAGCACATTTAAAACCTTAGCATGGCCTCCGTAAAGCACCTCATGGTCCTAAGCATATCATAGAGGTGCATAAAGGTATAATTTAAAAGGAACCAACTGGTAGGAATCAACTCGAAAGAAATCCACGCAGCCCAGTACAGTGCCACACACCTGTAATCTCAGCTACTTGGGAGGCTGGAGCAGAAGGATCGAAAGTGCGTGGCCAGCCTGGGCAACTAGCGAGATCCTGTCTCAAAGTAAAAATGTTAAAGGGCTGGAGGTGTATCTCAGTGGTGCGGTGCTGGCCCAGCACGTGGGAGGCCCTGGCTTCAATGCCCAGTGAAAGAAAAAGGAAAGGAAGAAGAACCCACAACGTGCCTGAAGCGCTTTCTTCCCTTAAAAGCGGAACTCGCTGCAGCTTTGCAGAGTGACATTCAAGAAGATGAATGTCAAGAACGTGCATTTGGGGAGAAGAGAAATGAAGTGAGGTGAGGGATGCTGTCCTGGTTACCTGAAGCCAGGGCTCCTCCAACACGGCTCCATTGGCATCGTACTTGTTTGACAAGACTTATCAAGGCGTGAGTGGCCTGGGGTAGAAAGGGTGGATCCTAGCCAGGCGTGGTGACGCACGCTTGTCATCCCTGCATTCGGGAGGCTGAGACCGGAGGATCACGGTGTGCAGCCAGCCTCAGCTACTTAGTGAGGCCCTTCACAACTTAATGAGACCGGTTTCAAGTTAAGAATAAAAAAATAAGGCTGGGATGTAGCTTGGAGGTAGAATGCCCCAGTACCACCAAAAAAAAAAAAAAAAAAAAGGAAAAGGAAAATGAGATGAACACATCATTATAACAAGGAGAAAACTGAAAATCTTACTTTTTTATTTTTTTGGTGGTAGTGGGGGTGGAACCCAGGGGCTTTTCTACCTCCTGGCTATACTCCCAAATCTGTTTTATATTTTACTTGGAAACAGGGTCTCACTAAGCTGCTGAAAGCCTCACTAAGTAGCTGAGGCTGCCTTCAAACCTGTACCATCCTCCTGTCTCAGCCTCCCAAGCATGGGGATTACAAGTGTGCGCCACCACGCCCGGCTAAAATCTTACTTTTAACGAGACAAAAACTCTGGAAGAAAACATCGCTGAGTTGTGTAGATACTGAGTTGTGTAGATATGCAGTCTTCACTCACACACGAAAGACCATTGAAATATCTGCAGCAGCCAGCAAAAAAAGCAGAAGTGAGCAGCCCAGTGGGCATTTCCTGGAAACTATCAATCCCTTCCAAGTCAGTTTTCTAAGAATCCCAGACTCCACGCCGACGACTCCATGCCCACGCCATCCCCTCTGAGGGGAGGTGGGCAAGCCAGCTGAGGCCCGGAAGCAGCGGATCACCTGGACACACATCCCTGCCCCCTACGCCCCACCCTGAAGGTGGCACCTGCCCCAGCAAGGCTTGCTCTTCTGGACACCAAGCCCCAAGTGCAAGAGCTATGGTTCTGAAAACTAGCAGCCGCAAGCCAAACCTGCCCGCTCCTGTCAAAGCCAGCTGACACCGCAGACACTGCCACAGGCCCCTCTGGCTCGGAGCCTCTCCTGGGCCTCCCACTCAGCCCCTGGGCCAAGCGTCTTCCAGGCAGCTGTGACCTGCTCACAAGGTCCTGAGGACAGTGAAGTCCGCGCTCCCAGAACCACAACCAGCAGAAGCAGAACCACTACTTTTTTTCTTCGAGTACATATTAATGTCTTGCTCACAAAAAGCAAAAATGGAGGTAGAGGTGGGAAGATCTGTGTTCTCTAACTCAAGTCATGCCTCAGTCACTGTGGCCGGGTGCCCAAGGCTGCCCCAAGGCCCCAGCACCTGAGACCCAACAGAACCCCGTGCACTCACGGGTTGGGCGAGAAGGGAACCGAGCACGCCCAAGGGCGCTGACCCCCAGGCCCCCAGCCAAGACCCTCCACGTGTGACAAAGCCGGGCACGACTCGGGTCCTCGGCCCCCCGGCCCCCAGGGAGGTGGCAGCTGGCCCACCAAAGCCAAACATTTGTTTTCCACTTTCGACTCTCCTCGACTTTCCAGAAAACATTTATTTAGCTTCAGTCCCAACACTAAAACTGCCAACATCGCACCAAACACTGCTTTAAACCCTCACACAATGGGTGCCACTAAGTGCATGAAGATTCCCACGTTCCTATTACACGATGCAGCCAACCATCCACAGAATGATTTGATCCACTAAAAAACTAATTAGGCAAGAAAATTAATGTCAGCCCTGAGCAGGACAGCTACTTCAGCCATGTATAGAATTCCTTTCTCCAGTGTAATGTCACCGTTCACAGGGGTGATGGAGGGCGGCAGGCTCCCCCAGGTGTCTGCACCCAGGAAGATGGCCTCCAGGAGAAGCCGCAGCCCTCTGAAGACTCATCCCGTCTGAGAGCCAGCAGGCCCCGGGTTCCCCGGCTCAGGTGCCGTGGCTCCCAGCCCAGTTCTGCATCCTCCTCTGCAGCCCGAGTTGCCCTGGCAACCTCTATCCCCACACCCACAGGCTTCCTGGAGTACAGCCGGGCGCCTGCCACTCCCTCCCCTGGCCACCCTCAAGTAACTGTAGGCTCTGCTCTCATCTCAGACCCACACTCTCCTCTGACTGACCACTGGGCTCAAGAAGAGTCCGAGGGCAAGTGCCACGAGTGACCCGGGAACACCCTAAATCAAGCCTCAGCCCAGTGGGAACGGGAGTCACATGCCCAATGGCCTGACAGGGACTCTCGGACCCTAAAGTCACTGTGTCCTGAACACACTTGAGGTGGGCAATTAATTTAACCGTGAGAGCCAAGCAGGCAGCCGGAGTCTGCCCTCCTTCTGGAGCGCTCCCGCTGCCAGATCCTGCCAAGCTGTCCTGGAGGGTAAGGCCACCACAGCTGGGCAGCGGCTCGGACGCTCCCTCTGAACTCCTTTGGTTTAAACTTCATAATATCCTGCAAGGTTGGCAGAGTAACAGAAGGACACAGAGAACAGACGGACTGTCGCCCAACCCAGAGACAGGAAGGCGCTTGTTTCTGCTTTCCCAATTCTGTTCCTGTAAACGACACCTATAAAACCGTGCTGCTCAGGCTGAGCATCTGAGCAGCAGCAGCAGCAAAGAAGCAAATCCATCCTGTCAGCCCAGCGAGGCCGAGGCAGCCACCTCCCCCGACCGGGCTCCACAGACACCCAGAGAAGCCCCTAGAGACACTGCAGGGGAACAGCTATACCACGCTCTTAAGGCATGTGACACTGGAACCTTAGTGTCGTACTTCTGCAGGTTTTCATGCATGTCCTCTCTGAATCCTGCAAAACGTGGAGTCTATTTTCAAAACAGCTGACATTGAAATAAAGACGACCCTCAGCAACTTAGCAAGACCCTGTTCCAAAATAAAAAATAAAGAGCTGGGGGTTTCGCTCAGAGGTAGAATGGCCCTAGGTTCAATCCCCAGTACCAAAAAATATATAAAGTATATAAAATTCTATGATCAAAATGTATAGGATGAGCCGGGCGTGGTGGCGCACAAGCTTGGGAGGCAGAGACAGGAGGATCGCGCAGGTTCGAAGCCAGCCACGGGCGCTGGTTTAGGAGACCCTGTTTCCAAATAAAAATGTAAAAAAATAGGTCTGGGAGTGTAGCCCGGAGGTAGAAGGGCTTCCAGGAACCCCAGTACCACAAAAAAAAAAAAATGTATAGGATGCAGCTGGGCGTGGTGGTGCACACTTGTCATCCCAGCACTTGGGAGGCTGAGACAGGAGATCGTGGTTCATGGCCAGCCTCAGCTACTGAGTGAGGCCCTTCGCAACTCAGTGAGACCCTGTTCAAAATAAAGAATAAAAAATAGGGCTGGGGGTGTAGCTCGAAGGTAGAATGCCCCTGGGTTCCATTCCTAGTACCACACACACACACACACACACACACACAAAAAAAAAAAAAAAAAAAAAATTGGATAAGATGCCCAATCCCTAAAAGACTTCCCTCCCTCCAACACTTCATGCATCATTCTGTCCCTTCTTCACTGTCACAGGTCCACATCCTCTGAAGTGTACCCTAGTTCCCGCCACACTCCCTGTGAATCTTTGGTACATAGCTATTAAACATTTTATTAGCCAGGCATGGTGGCACTCTCTTGTAATCCCAGTACTTAGGAGGCTGAGACAGGAGGATCGCGCAGGTTCGAAGCCAGCCTCAGCTACTTAGTGAGGCTCTCAGCAATCTAGTGAGACCCTGTTTCCAAATAAAATATAAAATAGGTCTGGGAGTATAGCCCAGAAGTAAAAAGCCCCTGGGTTCCATACCCGGTACCACACACACAAAAAAAAGAAAACACTTTATTACTGGCCTGCAATTATCAGCACTCAAAGCAGGACAACAGAGTAAGTCACAAAATTAACAAATGTGTGAGTCTGTAATATGGTTTTCTTTAAAAACAAAAACAAAAGCCAGCCACTTGTAATCCCAGAACTTAGGAGGCTGAGACAGGAGGATTACAGGTTTGTGGCCAGCCTCAGCTACTTAGTGAGGCCCTCTGCAACTTAGTGAGGTCTTGTTTCAAAATAAAGAATAAAAAATAGCCCGGGGATGTAGCTTGGAGGTGGAACACCACGAGGTTCCATCCCCAGTACCACAAAAAATAAAAAACAAAAAACAAAAGACAAAGCCCCAGCTAGTGATCTAGATGCTCGATCCACGGGTGACTGGCCTAGGGGAG
Source organism: Muscardinus avellanarius (assembly GCF_963383645.1). NCBI lineage: Eukaryota > Metazoa > Chordata > Mammalia > Rodentia > Gliridae > Muscardinus > Muscardinus avellanarius. Next base: position 110,886,265 of record NC_137794.1, on the reverse strand, counting down.
CGGTCCTCTGAATCCAGAGACAAAGGAACTGCCAAGTCTTTCCAGCCTGATCAGAGGAGAGGCGCCTGGCTTGGGGAGCACCCAGGTCCTCTACAGGAACACCTGGACATCCTCTGCTCACAATGCCCTTATCATATCAGTTTCTCACCCCATACTCCAGCCCTGTAACCTCAAAACTCTGAACCTTTCTCCTAAACCCAAGGGAAAGGGGGGAGGAGAGCGCGGCGGGGGCAGGTCCCGTGGACGCCGCAGCAGAGGCGAGAGTCACTGCCGCCCCACAGGGCGCTGCTGACACCAGTGAGCAACAACCTGGCGGCAGGCTGAGTCTGCCCCGATCCAGGCTGGGGAGCACGGGAGTCTGACACAGCGGGACCCAGGCTTATATAGGAAGTACTTCACTTCCTATTCTGACAAACCCGCAGAGCTGTGGATAAAGATATGAGGCCTGCTCAAAGGGGGGAGCGTTCCAGCCATGAATCTCTGGCTCTTGCGGACAGCTCCACAGGGTCTGGACGCAGGAAGCCAGGTGGACAAGGACGGCGTGGCTGCAAACTCTCCATCAACAGGACATCCAAGCCAGCACCGGGGCCTAGGAACCAGGGCAGCCAACACAGGCCCGGCGAGGTCTTGAAACCAGCAGCACATGGGCCAAACAGGGGGTGTCCCTCTGAAGTGTCCCCAGCAGGCAGGAGCAGCCCCATGGCCTGGGCCTGTACCTCATCCTTGCTGCGCCACGCAGCCTTCTGAGCCCTGCTTCCTCACATACAAGACCAAGCTCAGCAAAGGTGGTAGGGAAAGCATGGGCGGGGTACGGCGCTTTTGAGAGAGCTGACCTAGGCTTTCACGTAGATCGATAGAAGGGTTCAGACTGCTTACAAACTCACTTTACAAAGTTGTTTGTCTTGGAGCCTCTAAAAAAGTGTCACAGGACGGTGGCAGGAACTGCGGCGTGGAGCGCAGGGCGGGCACTTGTCCTGAGCAGTGTCCCCGGAGCCAAAGGAGCTGGGCAGAAGCCCAGGGCGGATGAGGCACATGAGGAATGGACACACCGAGACTGCCTCCTGGCACTGCTGCTCAGGACAGAAGCCACCGAGTCTCCCCAATACCACCCAAACAGCCACTAGCCGCGGCGACTAGAGGAAAGCGCGGGTGAACCTCAACTCCTGTGGGTGGGGGTCTGGAATCCACTCTTTCTAAAGAGGCTTCACTGCCAGTAGTGCCAAGTGCCCCTCCATGGCACAGTCTCCAGAAAGGACCTGCATGCTGCCCTTGCTGCAACTCCGTCCCATCGACTGCCGTTCTGGATGCAGGCCAGAGTTCCCACCCTAAACCTGCTCGGTGAGCTTGCTAAGCTGGAGTAATCCTTCAGGTTCTCAGTCAGGCTTTGCTCCTCGTGGTGCTGAGAGAGGGTGCAGCAAAGGCTCACTGTCCTCCACGGGGGTGCCTGAAGACAACTGCCATAAAGCTGAGTCCACCGGCACGGCGTTCAGCCCCCTTCGCTGCCCCAAGCCCAAGGTCCCAGGAAACCCTCCCTTCCATAGGTACCAAGCCGGGAACTGTGTCAGCAGCTCAACAGGTTAGTTCAGCGCCAATGAGGCCACCAGGTGCCAGAGGCCAATTAGGAGAACAGGGGACAAAAGTCCCACAATGAAGATACAGGGTCAACTGTCTGCCAGGCACCTAGGCTCAGGGAACATGGAAGCCAGCTGGGGAAGGGCGACACAGCCCTGTCTCAGTAATCCAGAATAAGGGGAACATCTTTGTGCAACCCCGCGCCCGCTGTCGGCTGCCTCTCCTCTGAACACGCCCCCCCACCCTCGCCTCCCCTCACCCTCTCCTCGCCCCCCCCACGGTCGCTCCAGGGGGCCCTGCCTCTTTCCCATCTTTACAGACCCCCAAACCTGCAGCCTAGGGAGAATGTGGCCTCCGGTCACAAAGCCAGACAGTGGCCAAGCAGAGAAGAAGGCTGCGCAGCCCCAAAGGGTAAAAACATCACCAGCTTGAAGGCACTTTGAAGATAAGAGCGGCTGTGCACTAAATCAAAGGAATTAGAACCTCCATGAAACTCTCCAAAACCTCCAGTCCTGTGACACTCTGGGACCTGGCCAGCTAATTCTTGCCACCTCTCCTCTCCTGGTCATCCAGGTGGCTCCAGCCACACCGTCCCCTTCCATCTCCACAGCTGCACGTGCTCCGGCCAGGTCCTAGAGGGCTCTCAAAGGCTCCTCCTGGTGAGACGCGCGGGCCACTTTCTTCAGGCCTCTGCTTCAGTGTCACCTTAGGGAAAGGCCTGGGATGCTGGGCACTAGGTCCCCAGCACCCTGTCCCAGGAGCACCTCGCCTCTTCCTCGGTGTCAGAGGAAGCCAAGGCCTCTCAAAATGACTTCCACAGACTTCACTAGAGGGTCTACAGGGTGACTCTGAAACAAAGGGCAAGAGAAGTGGTGGCTTTTCACACTGTGTGTAGAAAGTAACACTTCTGCACAGAGGACAGGTGTCAGGAGGATGACTCACTGAGCGGCCTGGTCATTTCCAGGAAGCCCGCTTCTTCAGCACATCTAAGGTGGCTAGGTGGCTCGCTGTTCCATCCACAGGCCCGAGGCCTGATCGAGGAACCGGGACATGGAGGGGACTTTTTGTTTAAGAACAAAACGGCTGTACTGATATTTAAGACTGATTTGAGCAGAGATGAACTATTCAAATGGCATCAAATTATTTTTACACATAATAAGACCCAATGGTCAAGCCACTTCTGAGTGAGGTCTCCAAGTCCACTTGGCCTATTCACAAGGGCACACGCTAGGTGTGAAAAACACTGCTTAAAAAGCCATGTCCTCGGCTCTCCGCCCAGGTCATCCATGGCCACTGTAACGGCCACTGTCCACTTCCCTCAAGCCCTAGCCTTTCCTTTGGTCCCTTGGAATCTCAAAACAAAACAGGGTCAAAGCTTCCAGAATCTCTCTAATCTCTAGACTCCCTCTAGGGACAATCACCTTGTAGAAGTCCACTTCCCGTCCTGAGGAACCTGCCCTCCTCCCTAGGTTCACTGAACAATGGCTGTCCCCAGGGAACCTAAAAAGCACACAGAAAGGGGGGGGGGTCCCCATGAAGGTCTCTAGCTGTCTAGAGGGCAGGCAAGTTCCAGCTTCTAGGAAGTGGAGATTCACACAACCCACCTCTCTGGGCTAGCCAACACAGAGACAAAAATAGGACGTGACCCACGGCTGTGGGCACCCCAGGAACCTGGCCCACAACAGCTGCTCTGCAGCTGCAGGGCACCGGCTGGCCCCCAAGCATCCCTTCCCCCTGCACAGCAGCCACTCACCCCCAGGGAAGCCTGGGGGGTTAAGGTGAGGACAGGAGCCCCAGGCAGAATGCCACGACTTCCGACCTACAAGAGGGCTCCTTCTTCGGCCATGGACAGTGGGACGGCAGCCCAGGACACAGCCACTGCAGGAAGCTGGGTGGAGCAGGAAGGGACCGGCCCACCCCACCATATGGACCTGGCGCCCACCCAAGCCCCACACCCTATCAAGCTCCTTGTTGTTCCAGGGAGTCGGGGCTGGGAAGGAGCCCTGCTGGAGGCGTAGCTCAGAAACTCAGAATTCTGGATGCAAAATGGTCCTGGAGAACCACCACCCCTGGCTTTAAAACTTTTCCAAACAGAAGAAACCTTCTGGGTTGAGACAGGAACTCCAAGACACTAACGGGGAGCCCCAGGATGCCCAGGACAGGCTAGAAAAACAAATCACTGCTACAGTAATGCCATCTCAACAGACAGTGCCGCTGCCACCAAGGCCACACCACTCCTGCACACCCAGGCTGGGCCAGACGTTCAGACACACTCCAATCCACACACCCACGAGCCTGAAACCAGGCCTTCGACCAGCCCAGGGCTGCGAGTCCTGCTCAAAGCCAGGCAACGCCCACTTCCCCAGGAGGACTGTGAGCCCAGAGAGAAGCCTTGAGACACAGCCCGGGATCCTCCAGGTTCCCTGTCTGTCTCAGGCAGAGGTTGGCCGCTGCCTCCTGGCAGAACGGCCGGAGTGATAAGAGGACAAAAAAAGCCCAGCCACAGGCGGCCCTGCGCCTCCCAAAACCATTCAGAGCCAAGTCCTACAACTGCCCCCAGGCCTACCCTGGCAGCTGCCCAAGGAGGCGACATGGCCGAAAGGAAACCTACTGCACAGAGGGCAATCCGGGGACACAAGTCACTGCGTGGCCAAGGAGATGAAAAAACTCAAACCAATGAAACTGGGCCCAAGGAAAAGGACGGGCCAGCAAGCCAGACTTCAGGCTATCTACTCAGAGGGCTGAGGACAGCTGCCTGGTCCCTGCAGCAAGAACACGCAGCCACGCAGCCGTGGGCGCAGCCGGCCTCGGAGCCCGGCCAACAGAAGACCAGAGAAGAAGGCTGGCCTTCTACGACCCTGTGCAAAGCAGCAGCGAGATACCAAGTGTGAAAGCAACAAGAAATTAGGCCAAGAGTAAGTGAGGATAAGGAAAAGGCAAGCAGCACAACTCTTAATTCTGACCCAAAGACGTTTTTTTTCAAACACACACTACAGTGCCAACTTGACTAGATGCTAGTTCACAAGGGAAATTCTACCACATACACTGGCCACAACAGACAAAAATAGCCCCACCACGACCATGTTCATGGTGGATCAGTCCGTGTCGTTACTGTGAGTTACCACTCCAAGCAAGCTAATAAAGAAGTTTATCCCGGCTCACTTTCTGGACATGCAAGGTCAAAGCACAGGCAGTGACAAGTAGATTAAGTTTTCACCCTCTGGATACCTCAGAGTGGGATTAAATTTCAACACAGGAGGCCTTGAGTAGCCATTTAAACCATATCCACAACCATGACACCTAGCAAAAATATTTTAAAGTCTTAGTGAGTCCAGGAAGTTTAAATAGAACTTCTGAGTCCAAGAGGTACTACATAGAACTAAAGGATGAAGTTATCAAAACCTGTAAGAAAGCTGGGCATAGTGACACACGCTGGTAATCCCAGTACTTGGGAGGCTGAGACAGGAGGATCAAAGGTTCAAAGCCAGCCTCAGCTACCTAGAGAGGCCCTCCGCAACTTAGGGAAACCCTGTTTCAAAATAAAGAGTAAAAATAGGGCTAGGAATGTAGTTCAGAGGTAGAATGCCCCTGGGTTCCATCCCCAATACCACAAAATATGAAAAATAAAATCCTGTAAGACTGTGGGACTCAGAGAAAGGAAACATGTAGCTTTAGACATATTTCTTAATTATGTAAAACAATTTAAAATAAAAGATCTAAGCTTTCAATTCAAACTAGAAACAGAAAATGAGGTGAGGGCGGTCATTAATAAATTTTTTTTAAATGGTGATAGATGGCAAAATGAGAATTCTTTTGAAAAGAGTAAAAAGAAACTGGGTAAATATAATTAAGGGAAAATAGACAAGTAAATATTAGGAATTTTTTAAGTTTACCTACAGACATAAATAATATTTTTTATCATGGTACTGCACACTTGTAGCTCCAGCATTTGGGAGGCTGAGACAGGAGAATCGGGGTTCACAGACAGCCTCAGCTACTTAGTGAGGCTCTTTGCAACTCAGTGAGACCCTGCTTCAAAATAAAGAATAAAATATAAGCGCCGGGCATGGTGGCGCACGCTTGTAATCCCCACGCTTGGGAGGCGGAGACAGGAGGATCGCGCAGGTTCGAAGCCAGCCACACTGGCGTAAGAGACCCTGTTTCAAAAATATAAAATAGGTCTGGGAGTATAGCCCGGAGGTAGAAGTGCTTCCAGGAACCCCAGTACCACCAAAAACAAATAAATAAAAAAAGAAAGAATAAAATATAGGGCTGGGGTGTAGCTCAGAGGTAGAATGCCCCTGGGTTCCATCCCCAGTACCTCAAAAAATAATAATATTTTTGAAAACAATAATAGTGTGGTACATATTTACAGTGCGTAAATGTCAATCTTGTAGAAAATGATCTTAGAAAATACAAAATCTGAATAGACAAAGCAGATAAAACTCAAATCTCAGCCAGGCATGGTGGCGCACACTGTAAACTCGGCATTTGGGAGCTGAGACAGGAGGACAGCCTCAGCTACTTGGTGAGGTTCTCTGCAACTCAGTGAGACCCTGTTTCAAAATAAAGAATAAAAAATAGGACTGGGGGTGTAGCTTGGAGGTAGGATGCTCCTGGGTTCCATCCACATACCACAATAAAATTTTAAAAAAACCTAAAACCATAACTGGGCACGATGGCACACATATGTAATCCCAGGACTCTGGAGGCTGAGGCAGGAGGACTGCAAGTATGAGACAGCCTGCACATCATAAGCCAGCAGGGATATGAAAACCAAAACCACAGAGATACTTTTACAGACTCACCAGAATGGCTGAAGTTAAGACTGGAACTGGGGGGGTGGGGGGGGCTGTAATCTCAGACACTAGGAAGACTGAGCCACACACTGAGACCATCTGAAAATAAAATCTGAATAATGGGGGCGTAGTTCAGTGGGAGAGTGCTTGCCTACCATGCACAAAGACCTAGGTTCAATTCCCAGTACTGCAAACCAAAATAAGATCGGCACAGCAAAGTGTGGACAAGGAGGTGGAACAACGCGCTCACCCACTGCCAGAGGGATGCCAGGCGGCACCGCCACTCCGGATCGGAGTCTGGCAAAGTCAAGCTGTTTCCACCTCCTCATCCACCACCCATGACCAGGTGGGACAATCCAAGACGACAAGACAAAGGCCAGCACCCACAAAGAGAGAAGCTACTCTGCTACGAGTCCCGGTTCTGAAGCCCGCTGAAGTCTCCTCTGTGCAGCAAGACACAGTTCATAGAGCATCATCAAAACAGGAGAGAACATCTGAATGTGTTTCTAAGCCCCATCTTCTAAAAACCCTTCTATGAAACAGTGATAAAAGACATGAGGCCCAGTTAGGCATTCATCTCCTGGAAAACTGTTGGGAGGCTGTCCTAAGAATTAATGCATGAGGCCTAACATAACCATAATTAACCACCTTAGGCTTCCATACACATGTTTAAAAGAAACAGACTAATGGATGAGATCCAAGCTAACATGTGGCCCAAACTAGGCATACAGGCATGTTCCTTTGCAAAAACTGCAGGAGGAAAAAATTTTTCCTTAGAGATAGCAACTCAACCAACCCTGGCGCCCAGCTGGCTTCATTATTCTTTTCTCAATATAATCAAAACTTTCCACCATTTACACCCAAACAATTTGGGGAAAACGTGCTCTGCATCAATGTTAAATCGGCAGACTACCTAAATTAAACTGGACCGGTGCATTTTCTAGTTAGTAGAGTTTAGACTTCACCAATTAAGAATGTGATTAGCAACTGAAGTAAGGATGAAAAGTGCCTACACATACATCCTGGGCATCTTAGAAGGTCTCATGTCCACAGCAGTAAGTGGCGAAGGCGGCTGGGAGCACCTCGGCCACCTTGTGGTTCGGCACGGCCTAGCCTCTGCCCTCTCTCCCTAGTTCCTCTCTGACCTCGCACCACTGACCTCCAGTCATGCCTTCCTGCCCCAGGAACTCTGCCCAGGCCAGCCTCATGGCCAGTCTCGCTGGCCTCTGAAAACAAGTGCCTGCAACCAGCTGTGTATCAGCACATCCCCTCCCAAGAAACAGCTGAGTAAGAACCGTAACTTTACCCAGCAAGGGCTCACCTGACACAGCATGCCTCTGACACTTACAAAACACACTCCTGAGTCTTTCCGAAGAACAAGTGCTTGAGCAAGCACTGCTTCGAGCCAGCTGCACCTGGGACCTATCTCGTGCAAGCAGTTGGTGCACACCACCCGGAAAGCCGGCCTCTCCATGTGCAGTGTCCTGAGCCTGCCCTGAAACCTAACCACACCAGGAACTACAGCCCATCGCAGGAGTGGTCACAGCCCAGGTTCACCCCAAAGATGTGCCACAACCCAAAGGACCCATGGACACCTGGCACCCCAGAAGCAGGCCCGGACTTCCCCTGGGGCCCTACAGGACTCCAGATTGGGGGAAAAAAAATCCCCTGGTGGTTCTAAAAAGCTGGTCTGATGAGAGGCTGTTTTACTGGAACCCAATTCCAGCTTTTTTGTATGTGTGAGGTCCTGGGGGTGGAACCGAGGGGCATTCTACCTCCCAGCTACACCCCTGCCCTATTTTTTTATTATTTATTTATTTATTTATTTATTTATTTTTGGTGGTACTGGGGGTGGAACCAAGAGGTTTTCTACCTCAGGGCTATACACCCAGACCTATTTTTATATTTTATCTGGAAACAGGGTCTCACTAAATTGCTGAGAGCCTAAGTAGCTGAGGCTGGCTTTGAACCTGTGTGATCCTCCTGTTTAATCTCTCAAGTACTGGGATTACAAGTGAGTGCCACCACGCCCAGCCTGGAATTCATTTCTTGATAGTTAAGGTGTGGCCTGGTGGGCAGACCCGCAGGGGCTGATTCAGGGGCCCTTGTAATCCTCAGCTGCCCAAGCACTGGGATTACAAGTGTGCACCACCACGCCCAGCTTTATTCTTTATTTTGAAACAGGTCTCACTGAGTTGCAAAAGGCCTCACTAGGTAGCTAAGGATGGCCGCGAACCTCAATCCTCTTGTCTCAGCCTCCCAAATGCTGGGATTACAAGCGTGCGCCACCACGCCCAGCTCCAACTCCAACTCCATCTTGTAGATGCAGAAAATGTACCCGCTTTCAGGAGAGCTGTCTAAGCACCCCAAAACCTTTGCAAGGATGGCAGATTCGGGAGCACCAAACCACAACCATCAAGACTGTTTCCTAAGGAAATCTGGCTGTGGGGAAAGCACTCCACACTTGAAACAGCCATTTCACAAACATCTGGAATATGACCTCCTGTAAAGTACGGAACTGCCTGCACGTGACCAAGTGGCAAAACCAAGAGGTGAAAGCTGCAGGACTCCGCTTCTCATACAGAGCTGGGGGAGTCCTTTCCATTCCAACCAGAGCCCAAGAACGAAATAATAGACAGGCAGCTTAACACAGCTTCGGTAGTGCTCCGTGGAACGTGTCATACCGAATTTAAAAGATCAGCTCACATTCCTCAAGTATGTGCCAGACTTAAGAAACTTTAAGCTATTTTCATCTCTTTACAATACACAGATCACTGCCCATACTCCCGAGAAGAGTCTTTAAAGGTGTTAAGGCTCTTATCAGTTTTAAACAGGCACACGGGGGCTAGAATTGGTTAGCATGTGGGAGGCCCTGTTTGATCCCAGCACCACAAAAGCAGAACAGCAAAACCTTCACGGTACATGAACTGAGTGTGGAGTAGACAATACACGTGGCTCTGCACAAGTCTCTGTGGGCAGCTGCAGGACAGTGACAGTGTGTGAAACCCACTTCGGAAGCAGCAGGGGGTTTTGTCTTCCTAAGGAAATCTGGCAGATCGGGGTGTTTTTTACACCCCAACTTTAGAGATATTCAAAGATCACCGAGGGCACAGCTTACACTAGCAATGTGCACCCTCAGAACCCCCTCTAGCACTGGTCAGTGATGTCCACATGTGACTGTGGCTAGAATGTAGAGTTACAAAGGCCATTCCTACTGGACCAAGGGGCCGAGTTCCACCTGCGGATGAGGTAAAAGAGCACAGGTTCAAACGGCTGTAGTGACTAACCTCATGGACAGCAAGGGCCCCTGAATCAGCCCCTGCGGGTCTGCCCTCCAGGCCACACCTTAACTATCAAGAAATGAATTCCAGGCTGGGCGTGGTGGCACTCACTTGTAATCCCAGTACTTGAGAGATTAAACAGGAGGATTGCGCAGGTTTGAAGCCAGCCTCAGCTACCTAGGTGAGGCTCTCAGCAACTTAGTGAGATCCTGTTTCCAATAAAATATAAAATGAGTCTGGGAGTGTAGCCCAGAGGTACAAAGTCCCTGGGTTCCATCCTCAGTACCACACACACACACAAAAAAAATGAATTCCAATTAGCAAACAAGACCAAGACTTCAACACCACCAGCCCTGCCTAGATAACTTATGAGTGTTCTTAGACCCACTGCCTTTATTCCAAAACTTCTTGCTTTAAATAGGTCTGAGCCTGACCTTGTTTAATTGCTGCCCTTCTTCTGTAAATTTCTGGACAGCTAACTAATCTAGGAACTACAGTACAGTAAGCTCTCCTTCCCGCTCCCCACCCCCTCCAAAACAGGGGGAAAAGTGAATATGGACGAGCCATTCCACAGAGCTTCTATTCAGAAACTCAGCCTCAATCTCCTTAGAAAAATCAATTCTGCAAGTTCTGAACTCAAAGTGCTAATAAAACTTATCTGTGACAGGAGAAGGGAGAGAGCCTCATAAACCCCACCACCAACCTGAAGTCCAACTCCAGGCAAACTCAACTTCACCCCATCCTGAAGTCACCTGGCGTGCCCAGGGGGAAACCGTTCACCATCTGACTTCACTTTTCGTGCCGCTGGCTCTCTACCAAAGTTTTAGATAATGAACGCTGGGTTTTCCATCGACTTAGACAGTCCAGAGTAGGTTCCACAGAAAACTCCTGGAACTGGGAGTTCCCGGGGCCGACTCCTAGTCCTTGTGGAACACCTAGAGACCTCGATGGGACTAATGATTACACAATCCTGGTTCCCAGAGCAAGAGACTCCACTAGAATAATCCACTCTGAGACAATGACATCATGTGAGCCAGCAAACAGGAAGCTGGCTCGGAAAAGTGAGGAATAAAGTCTTGAAAGCCAATACGGGCTGACCACCCCCAGCCCTGGGTGGAAACAGAGAACAAGTCACTCCTGCCGAAAACCTGCTTTAAAAGAAAAGGAAATGGAAACCCCCACGGGGAACGACTCCATCAGCCCACGAAACCGCGACCACCCAGGTCCCCGACGGCCGGCCCCGCCGCCCCCGGGCCTCCCGCCGCCCGGCCGGTGCAACTTGGACGGCGACGTGCAGGCGGACAAAGGCGGGGCCGGCCCCTCAACTTCGCAGACGCGGGGCCCGCGGGGGCCGGGCCGGGCCGAGCGGGCCGCTCCACACAAAGCCGCGGGGGCTCGGGACGGCCAGGAGCGGCGGCCCGGCCGCGGGCCCCCCTCACCCACCTGCACAGCTCGGGGAACGGCGCGGCCTGGGCCTGCGCGGCCGCGGGGCCGCCGACGAGCAGCAGCAGCTGCAGCAGGAGCCGCGCGCGGCGGGCGGGCGCGGGCCCCGGGCGGGCGCTGCGGCGGGAGGCGGCCCCCATGGCGCGGGGCGCGGGCTGCGGGCTGCGGGCCGGGGCGCCGCCAGCCGACGGCACCGAGCGGGAGCGGGAGCGGAGCGGGAGCGGAGCCGGAGCGGGAGCGGAGCCGGAGCGGGAGCGGAGCCGGAGCGGGAGCGGAGCGGCGCGGGCGGCTCGGCGGCCCGGAAGCGCGTCACGTGACCGCGCCCCGCCCGCTCACGTGACCCCCGCGTTCAGGTGATCGCGGGCGGCCCGCCCCGTCACGTGAGCCGCCGCCCCGGGCGAGGCGGGGCGGGGTCGGGGCCTCAGTTTCCCCTCTGCCCCGCAGGGTGGGCCTGGGTCCAGGTGTCCCGGCGGGAAGCGCCTCGAGGCGCAGGGAGAGGGCAGGCTGCGCCCGCACCGGCTCCCGCGGGTCGCGCGGCCTTCCGTGGGATGCTTCAGCCCAGGCGCCGGCTCCGCCAGGGAGGCCACGCAGACCACAGCGTGCGGCCGAGTGCAGGCGAGGGACCCGCGAGTCCACTCAACAAAGCTGTGTATAGATGTAGCTCAGTTCGGGTGCCAAGGCTCTATGTGAGCTGGGCACAGTGAAAGGGAAAAGGTAAATCTAAAAAGACGTTAGCTCAAAAAGCTTTCCCTTGGAACAAAGATCCAGAGCTCGACATAGAGTTCAGACTCAACTAGTGTCCCCATCGCCCCAAGGAAAAGATGCAGGCCAGTGACCATCATCTTTTTAGTGCCCATTGTGAGGAGATAGAAAGGAAATAGGCAGATAGGGAAAAGGCCTTGGTAGAAAAAAGCTAATTTCCTGAGTGTCCTGAGGGGCGACAAATGCCTGAAATTCCAAAGGCTCAGAGATAAGAAGGATCAGAGCTTCACAAAGCCATCCTGAGTTTCCTAATCAACAAACCCACCAAGCAAGTCTGGCACTGCTGAAAGGAGACCCTTCAAAGGACTTGCAAATACCCTATGCAAATTCTCCTTGGAATCCCAAAGTCACCCTAACCAAACGGACTTGCAAGCGGTCAGGCATTGGCCAGTCAGATGGCAAAAGGGGGGACTTTCCCGCTCAGGACCCCCTCCCCTTTTGGGGAGCTGTTCTCTCTCTCGCAGGTCGTGTTGGCCCTGAGAAAAGGCAGAGTGCATCTGAGGGCACGTGGCTCGGGCGACTCTCGAGTAGTGACCTGAAGGCCTCTGATGGACATCATGGCTGGCCAGACCCCTAGGGGTGACCTGTACCTCTTTTCTGGCAGATCGCGTGGACTCTGGGAGAAAGTAGTTTGCAACTGATGGGCACTTGGCTCGGGCGGCACTCGGGTAGTGACCCTGACAAGAACTCGCCGGGTTTTCTCTCAAGAAACCCCCGTTTCAATTGCAGCCCAGGCTCTGTACTAAGCACTTAAGCATGCATCTCGGAAAACCTCTGAGTCGGATTCCTTGCTATAGATGAAGGACTAAGCCAAGAGATGCTAAGTAACCTACCCAAAGACACCCCGAGATGTAGCAAAGCAGAGATTCAAACAAACCATCAGAACCCCATTAATACCCGCATTTGTTGAACAGGTAGTCATATTTCAACTAGTGCCGTAACACTTGCATTTAGTTGACTTCATCCTTTCAGAGAGGTACCTTCCTTTCGCCCATTTTACAGATAAGGAAACGGAGATGTAGAGAAATTAACTAGGCGGTAAAGAAAAGCAAGGGTTTGTGCCCAGTCCAGACCACCTCAGCCTGTGACTTAGCCATGTGTCCTACTGCAGGGCTAGACTGTTGGCACTAGAGCTCTCCCCTCAGCTGTCAAGTGTGAGCATCAAAAAAGAGTTCCCATTTTGCAGTTCCAGGGTTATAAGCGAGAGGGCGAGGGTCATCACTGACGACCATCAAGTGAAAAATAATTTCAATCCACAATATTCACTTTGTCTCAAAGTATCACCCCCCAAAGTATATTTCTGTAATGAAAGGAAAATACTAATAAAAGGAATCTTCACAGTAGAAATATCTGGCACACCCACCTTAATCAAGTGAATAAAATCACTATCACCAATATTTTTAAAAATTAGCATTTCCCAGCCGGGCGTGGTGGCACACTCTTTTTAATCCCAGCACTTGGGAGGCTGAGACAGGAGGATCGCACAGGTTTGAAGCCAGCCTCAGCTACTTAGTGAGGCTTCCAGCAACTTAGTGAGACCCTGTTTCCAAATAAAAATATAAAAAGTAGGTCTGGGAGTGTAGCCTGGAAGTAGAAGGGTTTCCAGGAATCCTGGTACCACCAAAAGAAGAAGAAGAAGAAGAAGAAGAAGAAGAAGAAGAAGAAGAAGAAGAAGAAGGAGGAGGAGGAGGAGGAGGAGGAGGAGGAGAAGGAGAAGGAGAGAAAAGAAAAGCTTACCCATAGCTGGGTGTGGTGGCACACACTTGTAATCCCCAAGCTTGGGAGGCTGAGACAGGAGGATCGCACAGGTTCGAAGCCAGCCTCAGCTACTTAGTGAGGCTCTCAGCAACTTAGTGAGACCCTGTTTCCAAATAAAATATAAAATATAAAAATATATAAAATATAAAATATTATGTCAGGCTTTGTGTCATTGAGAAGACTATTGTCAGGAAGCTGTCTGAGCAGCAATCTTCCATGGCAGGACTATGGAGCAAGCAGCATCACCAAAGCCCACAATAAGTAGATGGAAGATTGATCAGAAATCAACTGCATACACACTGGACACATGTGTATTTCCAAAGACAATCATGTATATTGCTCTCAGTATTCTATAATTCACATAGTTGTTAAATACCACAAAGACCAGGAAAAGAGTCAGATATAGTAGTCACCAGTCCATCATAATCGAAAAATATAAAATGGAAAATTCTATAAATAGTTTGTAAGTTTTAAAATATATTATTAGCTATTATCACTAATCTCTTACTGTGCCTAGTTTATAAGTTAAACTTTTTCATATGTGTGCATAGAAAAAAATCATAGTTTTTATTGGTTTACATATTATCTGCGGTTTCAGGCATGCACTAGAGGTTTTAGAACATATCCCCTGCAGATAAGATAAGGGGAGAGGGGGCTATTGAAATCCCAAAGGGTTTACTACAAACAAGGCCTTGCTTTTCATTGTAGTTGACCAATTGACCAATAATTTTTTATCTATTTCAAAGTTCTCACAATTTTCTCCTACCATACACAGTGTCACTTAGGCTTTTTTTTTTTTTTTCCAGAACTGGGGATGGAATCCAGGGGCATTCTACCTTCAAACTACACCCTCAGCCCTATTATTTGTTTATTTGTTTGTTTATTTATTTATTTTTATTTTGCTGTACTGGGGATGGAACCCAAGGACATTCTGCCTCTGAGCTACACCCTCACCCTATATTTTATTCTTTATTTTTTGAAACAGGGTCTCACTGAGTTGCAAAGCACCTCACTCAGTAGCTGAGGCTGTCTGCAAACCATGATCCTCCTGTCTCAGCCTCCCAAGCGCAGGGATTACAAGCGTGCGCCCCTGCGCCCAGCTTAACTTAGGCACCATTCTTGCTAAGAAGTTTAACTGAAATCTAATCAGTATAAAGTGAGAAGTTCATATGGCAAAACATTCTAAAAGAAAATCATGCTGGACAATTCCAAAGTGCCAATGTTTTAAAACAATACCACTGCACCCACCCAGAGGGTGGAGCACTGTCCTAGACCAGGGCGATACACAACCGTGTGTGGGTCTAATCAGGCAGCTGTTGATGTAAATAAAGGTCTAATCAGGCAGCTGTTGATGTAAATAAAGTTTTCTGGAGTACATCCACACCCATTCTTTTGCCTATGTGTTGTCTGGGGCTGCTTTTCCCTATCATAGCAGGCTTGAGTTTCTATTTACCATATGGCCCTCTGCAGACAAAGCTCACCGACCTCTAAGTTTTTGGTTCTCCAAAGTGTGGATTTTAGACCAGCAGCTTTGGCATCATCTGCCAGCTAGTTAGAAATGCCTACCCATTGCCGGGCGTGGTGGCGCACGCTTGTAATCCCCGCGGTTGGGAGGCAAAGACAGGAGGATCGCGCAGGTTCGAAGCCAGCCGAGCTGGCTTAGGAGACCCTGTTTCCAAATAAAAATGTAAAAATAGGTCTGGGAGTGTAGCCCGGAGGTAGAAGGGCTTCCAGGAACCCTAGTACCACCACCACCACCACAAAAAAAAAAAAAAAAAAAAAAAAAAAGCCAGCCTCAGCTGGCTTAAGAGACCCTGTTTCCAAATAAAATATAAAATAGGTCTGGGAGTGTAGCCCATAGGTAGAAGGCCCCTACGTTACATCCCCAGTACCACCAAAAAAAAAAAAGAAAGAAAGAAAGAAAGAAAGAAAGAAAGAAAGAAAGAAAGAAAGAAAGAAAGAAAAGGAAAAAAAAAGAAAAGAAAAGAAAAGAAAGAAAGAAAGAAATGCCTACCCACAGCCAGGCTTGGTGGCGCACACCTGTAATCCCAATACTTGGAAGGCTGACACAGGAGGATCTCAGGTTCGAAGCCAGCCCCAGCAATTTAGTGTGGTCCTCAGCAACTTAGCAAGATCCTATTTTCAAATAAGAATAAAACAAACTGGGCATGACGATGCAGGCTTGTAATCCCTGCATTTGAGAGGCTGAGACAGGAGGATCGTGGTTCGCAGACAGACTCAGCTACTACTTAGTGAGGCCCTTTGCAACTCAGTGAGACCCTGTTTCAAAATACAGAATAAAAAATAGGGCTGGGGGGTACATCTTGGAGATAGAATGCCCCTGGGTTTCGTCTCAGAACCAGAAAAAATAAAATAAAATAAAATAAAATAAAATAAAAAGGCCTGGGGGATGTAGCTCAGAGATAGAATGCCCCTGGGTTCAAACCCCAACCCCTCCCTCTCTGTCTGTCTCTCTGTCTCTCTGTCTTTCTCTGTCTCTGTCTCTCTGTCTCTCTCTCTTTTACACACACACACACACACACACACACACACACACACAGTGCTAAGTCTAAGTAAACTCAGTATCTTGGAGGTAGACTGCCTCTGTGTTCAATCTGAAAAAGAGGAGAAAGTGGTAGAACAGGGGAGAAGGCACCGAGATATGTAAGGAAAACAGGGCAATGTGAGAATGGATGGCGACACATCTGCATGATAAAGAATAATCCAGATCTTTGGCAACAGGCGAAGCCAGGAGAAAGGCCTGCAGCAGCTCATCCCCTAGACATCGGAGCACGGCCCTGCCAACACCTTGATTGCGGACCTCCAGTCTCCAGAACCACGAGTCAATAAATTTCTGTTGTCTTGAACCACCCAGTGGTGCTGTTATCACAACCCCTCGACTGATGGGACAGAGTCAGGCCTGGAATCAGTGCTCCAATCCCTCTACTACTACAGTGGCTGAATCTTCTTGTACCTGACATTTGGCCTCACTCTAGAACCACAAACTCAAGTGACAGACCAAATACAGAAATGACTGAGGATGTCCCTGCTTGGTGTCCTGAGCAATGGTAGCAGCAGGTAAGGACTTTGGCCCTAGTGAGGCCCTCTGCAACTTAGTGAGACCTTGTTTTAAAGTAAAATGAATAGAAAATAGGGCTGGGGTGTAGCTTAGAGGTAGAATACCCTGGGTTCAATCCTTAGTACCACAGATTAATAATAATAATGTCAACAGTTGCAACTGTAGGTGAACCCATATAACTGATCTTATACAATTCCTCCAGCTTTTCTGTAGGTTTGACATTTAAAAAAAAAAAAAAAGTTGGGAAAGAGATCTTGTCATGAAAGAGATTGCTTTAGAAGCAAGCCTGGGAGAACAGGTCGGAGTGTGGAGAAAGGGCCTTGCAGGCAAGAACGGCGAGTGCAGAGGCTCCTGGGTGCAGACGCTGAGCTTTCTGTACAAGGCCGTCGGCATGGGCAGAAGTCTCTTGGGAATAGAGACAAACTATTTGGGGCCAAAAATGGTGCTAAATCCTAAGCTTGTAAAATATTATCTCTTGCCTTAAAGAGCTCACAGCCTAAGGAACGGTCATGTCTTTTTGTTTTTGTTTTGTTTTTTGTTGTTGCAGTCTTGGAATTGAATCCAGCGCTGCTCTATCACTGAGCTACGTCCCTAACCCTTTTTATTCATTATTTTGAGACAGTCTCCCTAAGTTGCCTAGGTGGGCCTCAAACTTGTGATCCTCTTGCCTCAGCCTCCCCAGTAGCTGGGATTTCAGGTGTGCACTTTATCACCCAGCAGAGATGGTAATTCTTTTTTATTTTATTTTATTTTTGCAGTACTGGGTATAGAACCCAGGGGCGTTCTACCTCTGAGCTACATCCCCAGCCTTATTTTTTATTCTTTATTTTGAAACAGGGTCTCACTGAGTTGCAAAGGGCCTCACTAAGTAGCTGAGGCTGGTCAGGAACCCAGATCCTCCTGTCTCCACCTCCCAAGAACTGGGATTATGAGCATGTGCCACCACGCCTGGCTGGGACTCACAGTTTCAAAAAGAAAGACAAACAATTTGCAACTCAGTGTTCCAAGCAGGCCAGTGGTTATTTAGAGGGAACCCAGGGAGACAGAGGGTCACCTATAAATGTAACTGCACGGGAGGAATGAGAGGGTTCCCTAAGGAGATGGGTGAGCTGAGCCTTGAAGGAAGCAGTGTTCTGAAAAATAAAACAGCAGGAAGGCGGGCGACGCTCACCTTGGAGTGGGTGCTGTGACAGATCTGGGAAATGTGCTGGGCCTTACGTGGCCAAAGCACAGGCAAGGTGAGGATTTCCGTGGGCAGCAGGTCAGCAAGTGACACACCTGCCGAGGCTTTAGGAACTTGGAGAAAGAAAAGTGGCTTGTGGAGGGCCCTGAGCTGAGTCAGCGTGGCATCCAGCCTTTGTTCCAAGCAGATTCACTGATGACTGGGGAACAGCAGGTGTGGGGCAGCTTTGCTGCAGCAGGGACTGGAGATGTGGGTGCTGGAAGAATGGCCGAGCCCTAACCAAGCGTGATGGACTGACTCGTGTGCCCCAGAAGGTGCTGAGGTCCCAGCCCCAGAGCCTCAGAATGTGGCCTTATGTGGGAATAGCTGCAATCCTGGGGAAAGACTTGGAGTGGTTTATTCTAAAGGTACACGGCTTTCACACCATCGTAAGGTGCAGATCATGAAGTCAAACCAGAGCCGTCTTAAAAAGTACCACATTCATTCATTCATTTAGTTTTCCTTCATTTTAAAAAATTTTCTAAACTAACATTTTATGACCTGAATTCAAGGTAAGCATAAATCAACATTTCATCTATACAGAGATTTTGTTTTATTTCATTTGGTTTTGGTACTAGGAATTGAACCGGGGTATTTCGCCTTCAAGCTGCACCCCTCCCACTCCCAGCCCCCCCTTTTTTTCTGGTACTGGAATTGGAATCCAGACCCATTCTACTTCTGAGCTACATCACCTCCAGCCCTTTATTTAAATTATTTTTTCTTTGAAACAGTCTTGTTAAGTTTCTGAGGCTAGCCTTGAACCTGTGATCCTATTTCAGCCTGCCGAGTACTAGTATTACAGGCATGCACCACCATACCAAGCTCCCGACATCATTTTTGGAGTATCTGTAATTGTATCCCACTAGTTATTGAGTTTTTTTTTTTATCTTATTCCAGTTGGTGTTTGTGTGGGTTTTTTAAATAGGGTGTTATTGAGGAGATAGAAAGGAAATAGGCAGATAGGGAAAAGGCCTTGGTAGAAAAAAGCTAATTTCCTGAGTTTCCTGAGGGGCAACAAATGCCTGAAATTCCAAAGGCTCAGCAGATAAGAAGGCCAGAGCTTCACAAAGCCATCCTGAGTTTCCTAATCAACAAACCCACTGAGCAAGTCTGGCATTCCTGAAAGGAGCCCCTTCAAAGAACTTGCAAATGTCCTATGCAAATTCTCCTTGGAATCTCAAAGTCACCCTAACCACAAACGGACTTGCAAGCGGTCAGGCATTGGCCAGTCAGATGGCAAAAGTGGGTTACCCACTCTGGGAACCCCTCCCCTTTGGGGGAGCTTTTCTCTCTTTCTTTCTCTCTCTCTCTCTCTCTCTCTCTCTCTCTCTCTCTCTCTCTCTCTCTCGCAGGTCGTGTTGGCCCTGAGAGAAGGCAGAGCGCATCTGAGGGCACGTGGCTCCGGCGACTCTCGAGTAGTGACCTGAAGGCCTCTGCTGGACATCAAGGCTGGCCAGGCCCCTAGGGGTGACCTGTACTTCTTTTCTGGCAGATCGCGTGGACTCTGGGAGAAGGTAGTTTGTAATTGACGGCACTTGGCTCGGGCGACACTCGAGTAGTGACCTGAAGGCAGCTACTGGACAACAGAGACCCGACAGCCCTTAGGGGTATTCGGCCACTTTTCTCTATTCCCTTCTGGCAGACCACGCAGACTCTGGAAGAAAGCAGGCTGCACCTGAAAGGCAATTCGGCTTGGGCTACTCTCAAGTATTGTCCTGAAGGCAGCTGCTGGACCCAGAGTTCCAGCCCCTTTGGGGGTGTTCAGCCACTCTCCCCCTTTTTTTTACTGCTACTTCCAATAAATCTTTTACTCCCCTTCCTGAGGTCTGCGGGTGTCATTCTTCGCTCACCGCAGACAAGAACTTGGGAGGAAACGTCGAGTTCCCTCTTAGGGAACTCCGTTTCATCTCGAGGAAACATTGGGGTTTCTCTCAAGAAGCCCCCTGTTTCATTATCAGCTCTTTGACTCTGGTCAGGTTGTTTAACCTTAACTCCACTTTCTTCATCTAGAACAAGGGTGAGCAGACGTTCAGTAAAGGGCCACATGGTAAATATTTTAGCCCCTGTGGACTATCTGGTTTCCATCACAACTCCTCACCTCTGCTTTCATGGCATGGAAGCGGCTATCAAGCACACATAAGCACACGCGTGTGGCTGTGTTCCAGGGACACTTCACTCCTGGATACTGGCAGCCAGATTTGGCCCCAAGACAGTAGTGTGCCAACCCATGACCATATGACCCCAAAAGGACACACTTGGTCAAGGACATTGCGTGTAATATCTATCGTGCCCCAGCTGATTGGTCTAAGCCAATCACAGATGTCCATCTCCTGGGCCATATTCATTTGGAAATGGACATGCTTAAACCTATGTGGAGGAGACACAGAAGATCACTGGAGGCTTGTGGGAGAGCAACATCCTTGCTCTTAGCGGTGGTGGCGCATGCTTGTAATCCCAGCATTTGGGAGTCTGAGACAGGCTTCCAGTTTGTGGACAGCCTCAGCTACTTAGTGAGGCCCTCTGCAACTCAGTGAGACCCTGTTTCAAAATAAAGAATAAAACTAGGGCTGGGAGTATAGCTCAGAGGTCGAATGCTCCAGAGTTTCATCCCCAGTACTGCAAAAAAAAAAAAAAAAAAAAATAATAATAATAATAATAATAATAATAATAATTACTGCCACAGCAGGGCATGGTGGTGCACGAGGCACGCCTGTAATCTCAGTGCTTGGGAGACTGAGACAGGAGGATCACAGATTCAAGGCCAGACTCAGCAACTTAAATGAAACTTTCAGCCACTTAGTGAGAAGAAATAAATTTAAAAGGGGAGGGTTGGGTGTAACTTGGAGATAGAGTGCCTCTGGCCTCAACCCCAGTACAAAAGAGAAAGGAGGGAGGGAGGAAGGGAGGGAGGGAAGAGACTGCTTTAGGAGGTTGGTGTCTCCTCAGGAAAGGACTGCCCAGCAGCAGATGGGCTCAGCTAGCACTAGCAGCCATTCCTGCAGCCTTAGGAAAAAGCTGTCAGTGACGATGGCTTCTTTATGTGAGCTAAAAATCCTTCAAGTTTTCTTTAGCCACTCTGAATTGGGTCATCAGTCATTTCAGCCAAAGTCACCCTAAGCGAAAACCTCCTGCGAGCGCTAAACACAAAGATGTGTGTGGCTTTGGCGTTCAAATTAGGAAGCTCTACCACCGTGACTCAGGAAATATCAAGTCAAGCCATCACCAGACCCTCCCGCACATCGCCACTGGGCCTCTTGGACACACAGATGTATTGAAAGAGGAAACTTCTCGCCGGCGCCACAGGTTGGCAGCCTCAGAGACCTGGTGAAGGCCCCCACAACTCAGTGACACCCTGTTTTCAAACAAAAGATAAAATAGGGCTGGAGGTGTAGCTTGGAGGTAGAGTTACCCGGGGTTCTGTCATGGTGGACGGCGTGGGGGGAGGAGGGCTCAAGTGCGTGTCACGTGACACAACGTGGCAGGGAGCCCCGGAGAGGAAGGAGGGGCCAGCTTTGCTCTTTCAAAGCGACTGTTCCTCAAGAACTAGCCAGCGCACCAGGAAAGCTCCATAATTCCTTTCTTTTTCCTTCCTTTTTTTTTTTTCTGTGTGTGTGGGGGGTGGGAGGGCACTGGGGATTAAACTCAGGGATGTTCTACCACTAAAATACGCCTCCAGCCCTATAATCTTCCTGTCTCAGCCTCCCAAGTACTGGGATGTGCCACCACACCAGCTTCTTTTTTTTTAATTTTTTTTCACGATGGCCCAGTTTCATGATTTAAAACTTGAGACAAAGAAATAAATTAATCCAATATAATGTTTCATAACTTGAAGTGCTCGCAACTTACACTACATGCACAGTGTGCCAGAGATGGATAAGAAATGGTACGGTGTACCAGAGGGGGATAACAGGTCCCGGCTCCGATTTGTCAAGGCACTAACTATTGGCCTAGCTGATTGACAGACGACTCTCATCAGTACCTTCACCTCACACGTAAACAAGTCGAGGGCTGTAGGAGTTAAGCAACTGGTCCACGGGTAGGGAATGCAGAAGTGGAAGGGCCTGGAGTTGGGTCCAGGGCTGTGAGACTTCAAAGGCATTTCAGAGAACTCAGCTCACAGTGGAAACCCTGAAAGCCGGAGCCTGCCAGCAGAGCATGTTTATACAGCGCTGCTGGCTGCAGAACTGGGCCCCGGGTTGGCCATACCACCCTGGGAGAGCCATGCAGGACAATCAGACAGCGCCTGGGGGACCGTGAGTGAGCAAAGGGGCACCAGCCAGCCAGGGCGACTGGGGAACTTGAGCCGGGACCAGACAGCTGGAGACGGCATGGCCGCCTTTGTACCCAGGACATTTAGCAACAGGCTCCAGTTCACACAGCTGGTTAATGACAGACCTGGGACCCCAGCTGAATCCGAGTTCCTGACTCCGGTTCTATTCGTCTTTCCCCAAAACCAACTATCTTTTCTCTGAGCCTAGCACAACATGCTCCTCCGTGCTGCTCCGAATGCCAAGGCCACCCTTAGCTCTGACTCTCGTGGAACATTTAATATGCACCACCTTGTATTGTAGGGGGACTTTCCATCTTTCAGCATTTATTTTGGTAAGCTCAAAGGCAGGGGTTGCATTTAATATTGTGTGTGTGTGTGTGTGTGTGTGTGTGTGTGTGTGTGTGTGTGTGTGTGTGTCTAGAGGAGGTGGGTCACTGTGGGAGTGGCCCTGGAGACCCTGCATAGTCCTGGTCTCCCCTCTCCTCTCTGTGTGTCCAGCAGCCTTCCTGCGCTGTATCCTGCCATCGTGATGTTTCTGTTTAGAGCCAGGTGACTGTGGACTAAACCTCTGTAGTCATGAGCCTGAATCACCTTTCCTCCTCTAATTGTTCTTGTCAAGTCACAGTGATAAAGCTAAGACACCCAGCATGGAGTGACACGTGTAGGTACTGGACGTTGAGTTGGTGTGATAAGGGTGGGCACAGGGGATCGACTGTGTGAGCCTTTCCCCAGGGCCCTGAGCACTTAGAGCGTTTATGGGGTACACTAGGGTGTGGGAGATTAAGCACCTGGCTTTCAAGAAGGCATCCTGAGTTAGAAACCCTGCTCACCTACACTCTAGCTGGAACACCATCATGGTTTACTTAACCTCCCTGAACGGCCCAGAGTGTATAGTCACTAATGGATAGAAGGTGCCTAGCACCCTGCCACACATGCAGAGCACCCGATAAAGAGCTTTCGTGCACACTTCACAGAGGAAGTACTCAGCAAACACACACACCACACGTACACACACACACACACACACACACACACACACACAGAGGAACTGTTGGATTTTTATTTTTTGTGGTACTGAGGATGAAACCCAGGGGCATTCTATGTCTGAGCGACATCCCCAGCACTATTTTTTATACTTTATTTTGGAACAGGGTCTCACTGAGTTGCAGAGGGCCTCACTAAGTAGCTGAGGCTGGCTGCAAACTGAGATCCTCCTGTCTCCGCCTCCCAAATGCTGGGATTACAAGTGTGCGCCACCACGCCTGGCTTGGGCTATAGATTTTTAACTAAGCAGCAATGATGGAGGGTCACCTGTGTGCAGAGTTTAGTCCTCAGTGGTACCCAGCAGGGAGCAGGAACTATTTGCCTTTCGCCATATCAGCATTCCCCACAAGTGTGGTGTCGCGACCCCCACGGGGGCCCTGAGACACTTGCGAGGTGTCTCTGAGGTCAAGGCCATCTCTACAACAGGGAGATAGCCCTTGCCTTCTGCACCTTCATTCACACACAGAGAATAGTGCTCCCCAGAGGCAATCTGAGGCATGGCAATGTCATCTCTCAGCTAAGAGCACCTGGACTTGAGTATTCCTGTGTTTTTACATTTTCTCCATTTAAATTTTGAACATGGTGAATATTAATAGAAAAACTTTTTTTTTTTGAGGGTCTGAGGATGGAACCCAGGGGCATTCAACCTCTGAGCTACAACCCCTGCCCTATTTTTTACTCTTTATTTTGAAACCAGGTTTCACTGAGTTGCAGAGGGCCTCACTAAGTAGCTGAGGCTGTCTGCGAACCGCGATCCTCTGGGCTCAGCCTCCCGAATACTGGGATTACAAGTGTGCGCCACCACGCCCAGCTAAAGAAAAATTTATTAAAATACAAAAAAAGCTCTGTGTAACCCTCAATGTTTAAGAATGTGTTAGAAACAGATTTTAGGGAAGCCGCAAATAAAAACTCATGAAGTCAAAAGTAACTTATCAAGGCAATTTATTTCTGTGCAGAAGGGTGTGAATGTGTTATGAGTACTATCAGTGACAAAGTCTGATTAACTTGGTTAACAGTAAGTTTGATTAATAGTGTGCTTTTAATTGACGGTGTGCTGTACAATATTATAGCATAGTTATAAACAAATATGGGATAGACTCAGGCGTGTTGGCGCACGCTTGTAACCCCAGCATTCAGGAGGCTGAGACAGGAGGATCCAGGTTCACAGACAACCTCAGCTACTTAGTGAGGCCCTTTGCCTCACCACTCGGTGAGACTGTTTCAAAATAAAGAATAAAAGAATATGGCTGGGGGTATAGCTCAGAGGTAGAATGACCCTGGGTTCCACCCCACTACCGCAAAAAAAAAAAAAAAAAAAAAGAATAGAATGGTTTAGGGTAGTTGTAAACAAATATTATGTAAGTGTAAATAACCAATTGGAGGAAAGAAAGCAGCCTGTACAACCCACTAACCAATCAGAAGAAAGGTAAGCAATCCTGCAGACTGTGCCCAAATGTCACAAATACTCCACGCCATAAGACAAGGAATGCGCACAATTGTATCTTTCCAGAATGTCGACTTTGCCGATCATAAAGCAAAAGGGGGAAAGGAATCACCACACAGTATTCAAGTCTATCACTGGCAGACTGGTCAGATGGGGAGGCAATGCATAGTCCTTTAATTACACACAGATTTTAAGTTCACATTCACAAAGTTCACTCACATCAGTTCAGTGTTCAAATTAAAAGTCCGATCTGCAAAGCAGAGGGTTCTGGCTTTGACCGTGGCCCACTCCAGGTGAGCGACCCGCAGGTCTCTGGAGCTCCTAACCTGAGGGGCAGGCCGCAGCGGCTTGCGTCTCTCAGGGGCAAGGGCCTGGGTGCTGGGCGATCCACAGTCAGGCCAGCCATACACCTTTGGGTGGATGACTGGGCTTAATGGAGTTGAGGTGGTCGTGACGCTGAGACAAACACTTGCCTCACTCACATTCTGCCTGGAAATCCTTTATATAGGGTTTCTCTGTGCAGTCATGGCAGGATTGTTTACCTCTCTTCTGATTGGTTAGTGGGTTGTGCGGATTGCTTTCTTTCTCCAATTGGTCACTTACATAATATTTATTTACAACTATCCTATAGTATTCCATCCCATAATATTTGTTTACAACTATCCTTTAGTATTTCATCCCATAATATCTGTTCACAACTATGCTATAATATTTCACAGCGTACTGTCAATCAAAATCATACTATTAATCGAACTTACTGTTAATCAAGCTTTGTCACAGATAGTATTCATAACAGAATACCACCATAAAGTTGATAAACAAGTGCACCGTGGGTAGGCCACGGGTCTATCATCCCCCCTAACTGTAGGCCACTGCACCATCTCCCATTGGCTGGAGTAAGACTTCACAACCGAACCCCATTGGCTGGTTTTCCCTGGGCAGATTTTACAAAAGGAGAAACAGGAAACTAATATGTACGGGATGTGTTTACAATACATGTATACTATAGATCCTCCCCAATTATTTGCCTACAACAGTTACAAAATGGATACCCATGCTAGTTACAAAATGGAAGCTTGCCAGTTTCTATGTGATCTTGTAACTTCCATAGGAAAGATTGCTTTCCTTTTTTTTTTTTTTTTAAACAAATACAAATGGGTCCTGAGAGCACAGGTCTAGGAACCGTGGGACTAGACGCCTCTGTGCCTGGTTTCCGAATGTGCACCACCTCCCCCACATCCCCAAGTCACTTGCCAGTCTTTACGTGAAGACTATATGTAAAAAACAAATTATTGTATTCTTCCTGTCCCCAGGGCTGACTGCCTCCAAGTCCTCGTTTCCTGACTGGCCTCCCTCTTTCCCTAGCCACTGGAGATGTTTAGAAAGAGCTGGCACCAGAGAATCAGATTTCAAAGCAGTGTGAGCAGCAGAGAAGGGGGCCTTTGATCTTCTAATACATTTTCCTGATGGGTCTATATGAATAAGTCCTGCCAATGGTCCTATTAAAATTGCAGATGCTAGCCAGACTTGGTGGCTAGCACCTGTAATCCCAGTACTTGGAAGGCTGAGACATGAATGAATGCAGATCTGAAGCCAGCCTCAGCAACTTAGTGAGGCTCTCAGCAACTTAGTGAGACCTTGTTTCCAAGTAAAAAAAAAATGGAATAGGGCTGGGGGTGTAGCGCGGAGGTAGAACATCCCTGGGTTCAGTCCCTAGCACCGATATAAATAGCTAAGTAAATAATCAAGCAAGAAAACAAACACACAAACAAATTACAGTTGCCAAACAAGCAAGAACAAGGGCTTTTGCCACAGACACTGTCATGAACATGAAGAAATCATGCTTCTCTAGAGTGTAAAAATGTGTCCTAGAAAAAGATGTTTCTAGAGTGCTTGAAGGCTGCCGCTCTAGAATTCGGTCTCTCTAAAACAGTTACTTCCAAATGCCCCTTTGCTCTGCATTTGATTTTCCACCTGGAAATTAAGTAATCATCTTCTAGAGTTGGTGAAATAGCGCTGCTGTCATCACTAAGTTCTTAAAAGGATTTCCTGTTTCCCCAGCGAATGTGCTGGAGTAGTGGTTACGGCAGCTTGAAGGGCTGGGGCGGGGGACCAATTATATATGCATCATTGCTTCGTGCTTTCTTTCCCGCAGACTCCGTGCAGATGGCACGATTGTTCCCCCAGCAGGGGCAGATTTGCCACCAAAGGGACAGGAAATCTTGGCAGGAGGCACATGTGCACCAGGGGTGAGTCTCCCTCTGACCTTGGCGTCCCGCCAGCCAATCTTTCCTTCTTAGGGAACCGGGAAGACAGCTTGCGGGGACTCTGCCAAGACTAATCAGGCCCAGGTTTTCCTAGCGCTGGAATTTGCTGGCTTTAGGCTGAAGAGAGAAACCAGATGCGTTTTAAGAATGAACAGCAAATGCACATCCCCCTGAACCACGAGGCTTTGGAACTGTTTAATTATTTACAAGGGAGATCCCTGCAGGAGCTTCCCAAGGAGAGGACCACTTGGGTGACAAAGTGACCTGGGACATCTGCTTTCTTGGGCTAGTTGTTGCCATTAAGCAGGGTTTACATGGAATGCCTAGTGTCCCCAAAACAAAGATATAAGCAGAAGACTGAAAAGTAAATGGGCTGACAAGAATGGGTTAATTCCACAAATCTACAAGAACTAGTCCCATAAGGATGAGGTCCCTGGCTGGGCGTGGTGGTGCACACTTGTAACCCCAGTACTTGGGAGGCTGAGGCAGGAGGATCGCAGGTTCACGGACAGCCACCACAACTTAGTGAGGCCCTCCACAATTTAGTGAGACCCTGTTTCAAAATAAAGAATAGAGCTGGGCAAGATGGGGCACACTTGTAATCCCAGCATTTGGGAGGCTAAGACCAGTGGATCGCGGTTCACAGACAGCCTCAGCTACTTAGCGAGGCCTTTTGCAACTCAGTGAGACCCTTTTTCAAAGTAAAGAATAAAAAAGAAGGCTGGTAGTGTAGCTCAGAGGTAGAATGCCCCTGGGTTCAATCCCCAGTACTGCAAAATAATTAAAATAAAATAAAATAAACAAGGCCTGGGGGTGTAGCTCAGAAAAAGAATGCCCCTGGGTTCAATCTCCAGTGCCACAAGAAAATGAAGCCCCTGGTTTAGAGTACACAGCACACCGTGGTG
Source organism: Muscardinus avellanarius (assembly GCF_963383645.1). NCBI lineage: Eukaryota > Metazoa > Chordata > Mammalia > Rodentia > Gliridae > Muscardinus > Muscardinus avellanarius. The sequence continues at coordinate 110,858,419 of NC_137794.1, read as the reverse complement.
TAGATCTATACACACGAAGCAAATTATTGCAGTTCTTCCCCATCTCCAAGGCCAAGTCCCCTGCCCGCCTCCTGACCGGTGTCCTCTTTCCCCAGCCACAGGATCTTCCACAAAGTCTCCACACTTTAGAATCAGATTTCAAAGCACTCTTCAGTGAATTTTCTGCTTAGCTCTCCGCTGTCACCCCACCCAGAAGCCCGTGGCTTGTCACCAGGGCCCTTCCTTCCCTATCCAGGCCAGGCAGGCACAGACACCCCAGTAGTCAGCAAAGGCCCATGAGCCACTGTGGCCTCGGGGCCAGGCTCAAATGCAGGTCTGCAACTTCCAGAGCTGAAATAAAATTTGCCCTGTGAGCCAGGTGTGGTGGTGCAGGTCTGTAATCCCGGTACTTGGGAGGCTGAGACAGGAGGATCACAGGCTTGAGGCCAGCCTCAGCAACTTAGCGAGAACCTGTTTCAAAATAATATAGGAGGCCCCTGGATGTCAGCCCCAGTACATATAACACGCACGCACACACACACACACGCACATACAACACACACACACATACACGCACACACGCACACACACACGCACACACACGCACACACACGCACACACACACGCACACATACACGCACACATACACACACGCACACACATACACACACGCACGCGCACACACACGCACACACACACGCACACACACGCACACACATACACGCACACACACGCACACACGCGCACACACGCGCACACACGCACACACACATACACACGCACACACACACGCACACACATGCACACACACGCACGCACACACGCACACACGCACATACACGCACGCGCACACACGCACATACGCACACACACGCACGCACATACACGCACATACACACACACGCACACACACATACACACACACGCACACACGCGCACACACGCACATACACACGCACATACACACGCACACACACACACGCACACGCACACACACGCACATACACACACACGCACACACACATACACACACACGCACACACGCGCACACACACGCACATACACACACATACACACGCACACACACATGCACACACACACGCACACACGCGCACACACACACGCACATACACACACACGCACACACATACACGCACATACACACACATACACGCACATACACACACACACGCACACACACACGCACACACACACACGCACACACACATACACACACACGCACACACACACACACACACGCACATAGAAGCAGGGAGAGACTGGGTCAGAGGAGAGCAAAACATCTCAAAAGCACAGAGCAAGGCTTTGGCACCAGTGTAACTTGGGCGGATGCCACCCTCAAGCTGGTGTTTGTGGGCACAAACCTGGGCCCCGAGACGATCCAAGCCATTGTCTGCCAGCTCCCCCGGCTCTGGACAAGTGACAGAGAAACTTGTGGGGTGAAGGCTGGGCAGGTTGTGGGGGCCCTCACCTTGGACCTAGGCAGGCTTCCACTGAACCGGGGCTTAGCCTCCTGCCTGAAGTATGCCGCCCTGTTTTACTTCCTCCCCGGAACAGGGCAACTCTGTGGTCAGAATAGAAAATCCAGCCAGGCGTGGTGGTGCACGCCTGTAATCCCAGCATTTGGGAGGCTGGGACAGGAGAATCACTGTTTGCGGCCAGCCTCAGCCACTTAGTGAGGCCCTTTGTAACTCAATGAGACCCAGTTTCAAAATAAATAATAAAAAATAGGGCTGGGTAGTAGCTTGAAAGTAGAATGCCCCTGGTTTCCATCCCCAGTACACAAAAAGAAGAAGAAGGAGAAGAAGAAGATCTGGTGCCAATTCCCACAGGGCAGGGCCCTGCCTTTAAGGCAAGGAAAAAAACACACAGGGTCCTTCCTACAGTGTAGACACCTAGGGAAGTGTAGACACACCCCAGGAAGTAGTCTAAACACGGGAGTGGGAGAATGTAGACCCCCAGTGGGGACCCCAGATTCACTGCAGAGCGCCTGGCTCCCAGGCGTAGCCCTAAAGAGCACCCAGGGACTCAGCCTTGGAAGAACCTTCCCGGGGCGTGGCGGGGTGGGGCAGGAAGGAAGTGACCAAAATGGCTAGAGGTCCCCTGGTCCCTGAGGAACTCTCCTGGTCAGGACCAGGATGAAGGAGGCCAACTTAAAATTTTAAAAAAGGAGCTGGGATGTGGTTTCGGCCCTAGATTCAATCCCCAGTACCACAAACAAACAAAATACCAACAAGGTCAACTCAGTAATGGGATCCTCAAGGGATAAATGTAACTCCACAGAGATCCAGAGAAGACGCCGACCAAGACCACGCAGCCCCACGGCTCACACCAGGACATGCAGAAGCCTTGCTTTATTTATTTATTTATTTATTTATTTATTTATTTATGGTGCTGGGGGTTGAATCCAGGGACATTCTACCTCGGACTATACCCCAGCTCGATTTTTATTCTTTATTTTGAAAACAGGGTCTCACTGAGTGGCAAAGGGCCTCACCAAGTAGCTGATGCTGGCCACAAACTGATCCTCCTGTCTCAGCCTCCCAAGTACTGGGATTACAAGTGTGTACCACCACACCAGGCTGGAAGCCTCATATTACTTTATTTTATTTTATTTTTTGTGGTACTGCGGGTGGAACCTAGGAGCTTTTCTACCTCCGGGCTATACTCCCAGACCTCTTTTATATTTTATTTGGAAACAGGGTCTCTGTTGCTGAGAGCCTCACTCAGTAGCTGCGGCTGGCTCTGGAAGCCTCACTTTAAACCCAGACACCACCTGGGAGGAGAGAAGGCCAGGACGCTGAAGGGCCTCGCAGGCTGATGGAGTGGTTTCCCAGAAGACACTGCTGTAAAGTAAGGCAAACAAGCCATGTGTGAGAAGTTAGCTGAGCTGAGGTCCATCTTAGAGGAGTCCTAGTTCTATACACCTAAGTCTGCAGATGGAGAAATTTCTGTCTTTTATGGGCCGTGGCAATCACTCGCTGTTTTTGTTGCTGTTGTAATAATTTCCTGTTGCGCTTGAAGGAATGCAGGAAGAGAAATAAGAAAGCAGGATTAAAGTAGGACCATTGTAGAAGTAAGAAAGTAACAAAACATGTAAGAGTGCTGTGAGGAAACATTCCCCTCTCCTGATAAAATTAAAACTGCGAGTCTCTGCTTCGGTAACCCCACTTGCCAATATAAAGTATAACTTATAAGTTCCTGCTTATGATAACTGCCTGAGTTTTGGCTTCTGTGAAACTGCTTGCTTATATCCCAGCTACCTTAATGTTAAAAGTTGTTTTATTTTAAAACCTAAGTTACTGTTAGAAATTATTTTAAGGATATTTCTAAAGTTTGAAATATTTTAAAATAATATAAAGTAGTTTAGAGAGTGTAAAGTTTGAAATATTTTAAAATAGTATAAAGTAGTTTAGAGAGTGAAGCTATATGAAGCTATTTTTCTTGGAAGTGAGTCCCAAGCCCGCCACAAACCTTATCTAAAGAAAACACCTGGTACTCAAGGGCCGAGCTGAAGGTTACCATAGTAACCAAGCATGAAAGAGAAAGTCACTCCTTGGCGGGCAGTGACGTAGAAAGGCTGTCCTTTAAGACTATTTGCTGTAATTCAAGTGTGTGTGTGCTTTCTTTTGAAATTATTGGTTGTACTTGTTTACCTTTTTATCTGATTGGTTGTATCCTACAATTTGGCGGGCTGTGACGTGTGTAGCCACCCCTCCAGGGGCTATAAATATAGAGCCTGAAGTGTGCTCGGGGTCGAGCTCCGACCACTTTCCTTGCTGTCTACTGAGGCTGAACGCTAGCTCGGCCAGAGGCTCCCTCTGGTAGCTGCTGGGCAATTCCTCTACTGACAGTCAAGCTAGTGAAGGAGTCTCGACCACTGGCGTGCCAGTAAGAGCTGCAGCACTATAAACTCTGCTTGTGAGTTGCAACCTTGGTGTGTCCTTTGTTATTTGGGTAAGGGGGTGACTCTCGGACCCTAACAGCGCTTGCAAGTCAACGCAGCTCGATCTCAGGTCTTTGCCTCCCAGCTCAATGAGCGTCTCTCTCGCTGGCCTCCTGTTTGAATGGCAGACTCGCCAAGCTCTTTCCTGCTTCAAGGCTCAGGTGCACAGTACACCCCCTCCTCTTTTTTTTTTTTTTTTTTTTGGTGGTACTGGGGTTCCTGGAAGCCCTTCTACCTCTGGGCTACACTCCCAAACCTATTTTATATTTTTGAAACAGGGTCTCCTAAGCCAGTGCACGCGGCTGGCTTCGAACCTGCGCGATCCTCCTGTCTCCACCTCCCAAGCGCGGGGATTACAAGCGTGTGCGCCACCACGCCCGGCCCACCCCCTCCTCTTTATCTGTGGTTTTGCTTTCTGAATTTGACTCACCCACAGCCAACCAAGCTCTAAAAATATCAAATGGAAATCTCCAGAGATAAACAACACATACGTTTTCAATTGCTCCCCATTCTGAGGAGTGTGATGTGCCATTCCAGGCCTGTCCTGTCCAGGACGTGATTGATCCTGTCGTCCAGTGTGTCCACACTGTATACACTATCCACCTGGTAACCAGTTGCTGTCTCAGACTGCCTATTATGGCATCACAGGCTTGTGTTCATGTAACCCTTATTTTACTTAATAATGAATCTAAAGTGCAAGAACAGTGCCAGGGGTGGTGGCATACACCTGTAATCCCAGTACTTGAAAGGCTGGGACAGGAGGATCACAAGTTCGAGGCCAGCCTGAGCAGTGTACCGAGACTCTGAGCAACATAGCGAGACCCTGTTTCAAAACAAAAACTAAAAAGTGCTATGGATGTAGCTTGGGGGTCCCTGAGTTTTGCCGGAGCCAGCCAGCAAAAGTACGGGTTCCGAAGAGAGGAGTGAGGATGAAATAATATAACTCTTAAGAATTAAATTCCAAATATGATTTATTCCTAAGCATGGAAGGATCGCCAGTCAACTCCCGGGTCGTTATTTCTACTGGCCTCGTTATCTCTACTGGCCTACACTGGGGCTTCTTCTCTAGTGGTATTTATAGTTTTTTGCTTTAGGTTACCCTGGAGGGAAAATTCCAATGTCGGGCAGGTCAAAGAATACCCTGATGCAACACAAACCTAGTCTTAGCTCAGACAGAACAATATCATCATTAGCATTAGGAACCTTGAAGCTTTCAAGGCCCCAAACCTTGTGGACTCTGGGCGAGGTCAGTCAGAAGTAAGATAAGGGGAAAACCTTAATGGCTCCCCACAGAGTTTAATCCCCAGGACCACACACAGTGCTAGAGTAGTGACACTGGGAAGCCATGCGTGGTGGCGCACGCTTGCAATCCCAGTACTTGGGAGGCTGAGACAGGAGGATCACAGGTTGGCCGCCAGCCTGAGCTACTTAGTGAGGCCCTCCGCAACTTAGTGAGACCTTGTTTCAAAATGAAGAGTAAGCTGGGTGTGGTGGTGCACGCTTGTAATCCCTGCGCTTGGGAGGCGGAGACAGGAGGATAGCGCTGGTTCGGAGCCAGCCTCGCTGGCTTAAGAGACCCTGTTTCCAAATTTAAAAAATAGGTCTGGGAGTGTAGCCCAGAGGTAGAAGGGTTTCCAGGAACCCCAGTACCACAAAAAAAAAAAAAAAAAACCCTCAAAAAATGAAGAGTAAAAAAGGGCTGGGGGTGTAGCTCTCAGAGGTAGAATGCCCCTGGGTTCCAAAAGAAAAGCCATGTTTGCATTCAGTACCACTTTACATCATTACAGAAGATAGGTACGTATAGTGTATAGTATAATAAGATATTCCAGAGGAGAGAGAGCGCAAAAGAGACTACATTTACATAACCCTTTATTCCAGCATACTGTTATCATTTTTCTATCTTATCATTAGTTCTCTTTTCTTTTTGACAGCACTGAGGGTTAAATCCAGGGTGCACACATCATAAACAAGTGCTGTACCATACTGAGCTAAATCCCCAGCTTAATATTTTGCTTAATATATTGCTGTATCTAACTAGTAAATTAAATTTTATCATCAGTAAATATGCTCAGAAAAAAACTCAGTTAAAGATAAGATTCGATACTATCTACAGTTTAAGGCATCTACCTCCATCTGAGGTCTTGAAACATATCCCTCAAAGATAATATACACTTCCTGCCAGACCCTGTTTCAAAATAAAGAGGGTTAGAATGTAGAATCCTGGGTTCAACCCATAGTGCCACCCAAAAGAACAAAAATAAAAGACCACCTGCAGCAAAGGAGACCTATAGTGCTGTCTTATGTTTCCCAGGGAAAGAGGGCAACCAGAGTCCTGGACCAGTTGATTCTGGAGGGGTGAGGTCACTGCACAAAGCAGCTGGGCTCACGGTGGGCTGCAGTGAAGGACACATCCTCTCCCCAGACGCAGGAAACACTATCTGCTACCTTACAGCCCTGTTCTTCTCCAGGTAAGGTCCCCAGCTGACAGGTCACCCCACCCAAGATGACCCGCTGCTCAGGAGCAGCACACACCCAGCAATTCCTTAATGCAGATTTACAAAGGCTTGGTTTTTTGTTTTTTTTGTTTTTTTTTTGTTTTTTTTTGCGGGTCTGGGGATGGAAACCAGGGGCATTTGACCTCCGAGCTACAGCCCCTGCCCTATTTTTTATTCTTTTTATTTTGAAACCAGGTCTCACTGAGTTGCGGAGGCCTCACTAAGTAGCTGAGGCTGTCCGCGAACCGCGATCCTCCAGATCTCAGCCTCCCGAATGCTGGGATTACAAGCGTGCGCCACCACGCCTGGCTAAAAGGCTTGGTTTTCTTACCTCATCACGAACGCAAATGTGTGTCCTGGAAAATATTTAATAAGCAGTTCTCTGGGGGGAAAATCACAGGAGTGTAATGCTGGGCAATTTCCTGGGTGTAAATGCTCCCATCACGCCAATTTCAAGACCCACCTGACATTACTAACGGGAAGGTAGGAGGGGCTGCACCGGCGTCTGGGGCCCAGGTGGTGGGAATGGGAAGAACCCATCCAGCTCGCCATAGCCCTCTCTCGAGGGGCCGCCCTGGCTCAGAGCTCCCGGGGGAGCGGCCAAGGCCTCTGCTTAAGCCACATCACAGCCCAGCCTCTCCACCTGACAGGGCATCTTCCAGGCCTTCCAGACCTTCCTGAGAACCCGCCCCAGGACATCTGCTCGCAGTTATTTTGTTTTATTTTGAAACAGGGTCTCCTTAGGTTACTGAGGCTGTCGTCAAACCTGAGATCCCCTTACCTCAGCCTCCCAAGTGCTGGGATTACAGACATGAGCCGCCATGCCCAGCTAGTAGCCCCCTTTTAATGCATGTCTTAATGTCTACGTGCTCTGCTTCATAAATTAAATACTTTGGAATGCATGTTCAGTTTGTCTTTATGCCCTGCATTGCTAACCCAGTGATTTTTCTATCACACAACACTACACTTTCATGTGCCCCCTTTTCTCAAAGGTATTTTGCAACCCCTGGGTCCAGTGCCACCTTTATGCTGGTATTAGGAAATGTCTTTGGTGCTAATTTCAGAAATGTCTTTGGTGCTAATTTCAGAAATGTCTTTGGTGCTAATTTCAATATGTATTGCCTTCAAATGCTTTGGCATTAATTTTAAAATATAGAAAGTAGTCAGAGCTTGGGTGTTGTGCAAGCACTCAGGCAGAGAAGAAACCCTGAAGAGTTCTTGGAAGAGAGGTAGCCCAGGGCCTTTACATTCTAAAGACAAGTTTTACATAATAAATAACTTCTGGAAGAAGTTAAAATTCCCCAAGGATGTGAGAGGATGCCACAAGCCTTCAAGAGATCCCTGACTTTCATAATCAATTAACACATTTTGGGGCAAAACAAAAGGTATGGGTCTATACCAGAGACAGGGCGGACCTACAGGAAGAAATGATCACATCAAAAGACTCGCCCCAGTGGATCGACATATGTCGGGTCAAGAAGATGATTGGTTAAGCAAAGAATCTTTATAAAAACTGTTTGTATTCAAAACCTCAGTGACTTATTAAAGTCACTCCACTATGTCACTCTCTCTCTTTATGATGGAGTGATTTAATTTCTGTCCTATCTTTCTGCCTTTGTAGTAATAAAATTGCTTAAGCTTACAGCAGAAGAGTTTGGGGCTATTCTTTTCTAAAATAGCTAAGAACAAGAACCCACAGCTTCATCTCACACCTGTGCCACCATAACAACCTTCTCATTACACTGTTCTCTTTTTGCAGTACTGGGGATGGAACCCAGGGGCATTCTACCTCTGAGCTACATCCCAGCCCTATTTTGTATTCTTTATTTTGAAACAAGGTCTCACTCACTAAGTTGCAGAGGACCTCACTAAGTAGTTAAGGCTAGCCAGGAACCCAGATCCTCCTGTCTCAGCCTCCCAAGTACTGGCTTACAAGTGTGCACCACCACACCTGGCTAGACTGTTTTTCATTTCCGGTGGTATTATCCACTTCTTCCCATTTATCCGGAGCTTTTCTTATACACATATTTATTGTACACTTTTTAGATGTGGATGTAAACCGTCCTTGCTCTGCCATGTTTGAAGCTCACTGAGGGCGGAGGCCTTGTTTATACTCGTCCATGGAGCCCAGCATTACCCCATGTATACAGAGAAGCCAATGTTTGTTCAACAAATGCTCGAAGCTGTCATATACCTCAGACTGATCATAACGATAGGCTTCCTATTAAATAAACTATTCTTCCTAGAAACTGCAATGGTCATTAATAAGACATCCTGCACTTTTCCGGCCGGGCATGGTGGTGCATGCCTCTAATCCCGGTACTTGGGGTGGTTGAGACAAAAGAATCGCAGGTTCAAGACCAGCCCTCAGGAACATAATGAGACCCTGACCAACTTAGAGAGTCCTTGTTTCAAAATTTTAAAAATGGCTGGGGCATGTAGCTTGAAGGTATAATCTCCCCCCACCCCATTTCAATCCCCAGTAACACATACACCTAACACAAAACAAGCAAACAAAAAAGACAGCCTTTGGGTTTCAGTCCACAGTACTGAAAAACAAACCAAAAAAATCCAGAGACTGTGATACCACAAGATGGCAGAGTGACTTCGCTCTTTCATGTAACTTTTTCAGTTTGAATTCTCTTCAGAAGTGTCGTTAGCCTACTCACCTAGTGGCCATCAGAAGACACCTAGTGTCCCCAGAAAATTGTGGGTGCAGAAGCCGATGGTCCCACTGGCTGTCCGCACAGGCCTGCTGGTCTTTGCAAAGGGCACTAGATGCACACAGGCCATGTGCATCTTGGAACCCCTGCTACAACATTTTTTTTTTTTTTTTTTGGTGGTACTGGGGTTCCTGGAAGCCCTTCTACCTCTGGGCTACACTCCCAGACCTATTTTATATTTTTGAAACAGGGTCTCTTACGCCAGCGCGGCTGGCTTCGAATCTGCGCTATCCTCCTGTCTCCGCCTCCCAAGCGCGGGGATTACAAGCGTGCGCCACCACGCCCGGCCTTACAACATTTGAATTCAGCAGATAAGTGGGCAGTTCTCCCGTCCAGGAGCAGGATGCAGCTCTCACCAGGAGGATCGCTGCAGCCCGGAAGTTTGAGGCCAGCTCCTGCAGCAGAGTGACAGCCATCCCCCAAAGGAAAACAGAAAACAAAACAAAGAAACAAGTGAGGAGATAGAAAGGAAATAGGCAGATAGGGAAAAGGCCTTGGTAGAAAAAAAGCTAATTTCCTGAGTGTCCTGAGGGGCGACAAATGCCTGAAATTCCAAAGGCTCAGAGATAAGAAGGCCAGAGCTTCACAAAGCCATCCTGAGTTTCCTAATCAACAAACCCACCGAGCAAGTCTGGCATTCCTGAAAGGAGCCCCTTCAAAGGACTTGCAAATGCCCTATGCAAATTCTCCTTGGAGTCCCAAAAGTCACCCTAACCACAAACGGACTTGCAAACGGTCAGGCATTGGCCAGTCAGATGGCAAAAGGGGAGTTTCCTGCTTGGGACCCCCTCCCCTTTTGGGGAGCTGTTCTCTCTCTTGCAGGTCGTGTTGGCTCTGAGAGAAGGCAGAGTGCATCTGAGGGCACGTGGCTCGGGCGACTCTCGAGGACATCATGGCTGGCCAGGCCCCTAGGGGTGACCTGTACCTCTTTTCTGGCAGATCGCGTGGACTCTGGGAGAAAGTAGTTTGCAACTGATGGGCCCCGGAGTTCCGACAGCCCCTATGGGGTGTTCGGCCACTTTTCTCTATTCCCTTCTGGCAGATCGCGTGGACTCCGGAAGAAAGCAGCCTGCACCTGAAGGCAATTCGGCTTGGGCTACTCTCATGTATTGTCCTGAAGGCAGCTGCTGGACCCAGAGTTCCAGCCCCTTTGGGGGTGTTCAGCCACCCTTGCCCCATTCCCTGCTGCTTCCAATAAACCTTTTACTCCCCTTCCCGAGGTCTGCGGGTGTCATTCTTCACTCACCGTAGACAAGAACTCGCTGGGTTTTCTCTCAAGAAAACCCCGTTTCACAAGCACAGCCATATTCACACCAACACTCAGTGTCGACAGGGACCAGTGTCCACAGGCAGCATCCCTGGGCGCAGGCACCTCTTCCCAGACCACAGAGAACCCTGGGAAACTCACATGTGCAAATGTTGCTGAGGGGATTCCCTTGCAATCCCCCATCCCCTGAAGACCCCAGTCCTGTCCTCGGACACCTGTATCTGTGGCTCATCCACAGGATGGCACTTGCTTATCTGACTGGGTGGACTAGCATTCCCGGGAGAATAAAGAAAAGAAAACAGAGCCAGGCTCAGAGTACACCTGTAATCCCAGGCCTTAGGAGACAGTAGGAGCGCAGGTTTGAGGTCAGCCTCAGCAAATTAGACCTTATTTTAAAATAAAAAATGAAAAAATGCTGGGTGTAGCTCAGAGGTAGAACCCCTGGGTACAAATTTCTATTACTCCCTGCCTGAAAGAAGAGGGAGAGAGGAGAGAGGAGAGTGGAGAGTGGAGATAGGAGAGAGGAGAGAGGAGAGGGCGGAGAGAGAAAGGAGGAGGAGGAGGAGGAGGAGGAGGAGGAGGAGGAGGAAGAAGAAGAAGAAGAAGAAGAAGAAGAAGAAGAAGAAGAAGAAGAAGAAGAAGAAGAAGAGAAGGAGAGGATAATAGAAGAGAATTGAGGAGAGGAGAGGAGAGGAAGAAAGGGAAGATAAGGGAAGGGACAGGAAGGGACTCTATGAGCTCTTTAACACTGACCCTGAAGGCATGGCCCAAGGTTTTCGAGGACCTCTAGGGCCTCTAGACAAAACTAGCTCTGGTGGCTGATGTAGCCAGGACTCAAATCCAGATCTGTCTAATGGAAAATTGCTTGGTTTTCCCACTGCCCTCTAAGTCTGGATGGCAAAGATCAGTGTACCCGAGGCTGCATCTTGGGCTGCGGAGGCTCGGCTTGGAGATATGTTTGAGCCTCCTGGACTTGGTAACTGTGCCCTGCCGTTCTCCACACTCTGGCCCGGCCCATTGACCAAATCTCCCCACAGGAAGCTCACGTGGCTCCGAAACCTCCACTTGTAGCAGGGGGTTTAGCTCAGTTTGGGAAGGTGAGACAGGGGGATCACAGGTTCAAGGTCAGCCTTAGGAATTTAGCAAGGCCCTCAGCAATTTATGGAGATCTTTTCTCCAAAAAAAATAAAATAAAATAGATGGGGTGTGGCTCAGAGGTAGGATGCCCCAGGGTTCATTTCCCAGTACCTAAAAAAATTTTTAAAAGGCCACCTCCCATCTTCTTACACACTTAGGGGCGTGGTATGAACTAGGTACGCGTGCCTGGGAAGTGGTCAATCAAGTCAGGCAGAAGTGGGTTTGTGAGAGCTTCCATAAAGTCTATACGATCTGCCTGTATGTCTAATATGGTTCCAAAACTAACAAGGTTGTTTTTGAAAGAAAAAAAAGCTAGCATTTAGAAGAACAGCCAGGAACAAGGAGAGCTTACTGAAACCACTGACCCCAACACTGCATTCTGAGAAGCAGTTCTCTGTTTATCACCTTCCGGATGGAGGAACGACCATTGGCCTCCAGCCCTCCACTGGCTCCTATTCGGCTGGGTGTTTGTTTATTTCTTCAAGTTGTAAAATGGCCCTTAGATGTTCCCAGGCATCAGGAGCGAGTCTGGGCGGTTCTCGCCCCTCCCGTGCAGACACTCTTCAGTCAGCTCCTCCTCCTCAGACATGAGCTCTGGTTGGTTTAGTTGGAGGTAAGGAGAATAGATGCTGAAAGTGTCCTGGAAAGAAAGTCTGGAGAGGCGCAGTCTAAAGGGAGGAAGGAAGAGGGCGAATGGCTGTCGCGGTGCATTCCCAGGGCCCTGCTGCACCAGGACCGAGCACAGGTAGCATGTGCCAGGGGCTGGGAATCCGAGCCCAGTGGACAGAGGCGTCTTGCTGGAAAGAGTCCCAAGACATGGGACAATCCCACAGATGGATAAACACGAAAACACAGGACTCTGGTCACACGCTGGCCCCAGCCAGAGATCCAGATGTCCTGGGTACAGCTTTGCCAAGGGAGAAGCCCCAGTAAGCACAGAGGAGACACCCAGAGATGCTCTACACAGAGCGAATTTCATAGGTGAGTCTAGCCCAAGAAGTGAGCCCAGCACACAGGCTTACCCTCCAGGGAAACCACGAGAATGCAAGGCGAGGTCCCAGATTTGGAGGACTCCCCTCGTGGGATGAGGCCGACACTGAGTATCCATTCACAGGACAGTCACACCTGTGCAGGAGGTCCACTGGAGAACATGGTAGAGACCCAGGGAGACCCTAGGAGCCCACCTTTATATAATCTCCTCCCCTTGAATGTGGGCCGGACCTGCAATTGGCTTGTAACCAACAAATACGGCAGAGGTGCCTGGACGTCTCTTCAGGATTAGGTAACCATGATATTTAGCTCCATCTAGTAATGATGCTGAACTCCATGGCCATGGTAGAGAAGGCGGCAGACAAGAAGCTGTGGGCAAACTCTGGTTACTAAGAGCAGCTGCCAGCCACAAACCAGAACTTCAGCCCTGCCGCTGGACAAAAATGAATCCTGTCAAGAGCTGGCTGGTTTCTTCTGGCCCATGGAAACAGTGAGATCATGGGTACATTGTTCTAAGCTGCTACATTTGTGGCCATTTGTTATGCAGCAATAGCTACCTAGTACACAGGATGAAGAGGAGTTTGAGTTGATAGTCACCTTTAGTTTGAAATACAAAAGTACTCCTGGTGAGATTTCTCACCACTCTGATGAGCACAACTTGGAAGAGGAAAGGTTGGTTGGTGCTCACAGTTTTAGCAGTTTCAGTCTATAGGGCTGGCTCTGAAGCATGAAAGGCCGAGGCGGCGGCAGCAGCAGCAGGGTGCATGCAGGGATGCTGCTTTCACATCAGGGAGGCCAGAGCAGAGACAGCACAAGAGGAGGGGTGGGTACACCCCAAGGCCACACCCCAGGGACCTACTGCCTCCAGCTACACCCCTCCTGCCTGTGTTACCACCCAGTAAACCCCTTCAGATCCTTATTCCATCCTTGGAGAAGAACCCTCAAGATTCAATTATTTTACCTCTGAACATTTTTGCATTGCTGATGCATGAGCCTTTCCAGGGGTCGTTCTCTATGAAAACCATAATGGTGCCATCAGAAGCATCTTGTTCTGGACCCACCGCCAAAGAGGAGAGGCTAGCTCTCAAGTTCCTGGAGGAGCCCTGTGTGGAATAAGTGAATGTGGCCAGGCATGGTGGTACACGTTTGTAATCCCAGTACTTGGGAGGCTGAGACAGGAGGATCACAGGTTCAAGGGCAGCCTCAGCAACCTTGTGAGGCCTTCCTCAACTTAGTGAGAGCCTGCTTCAAACTAAAAAATAGCCGGGCGTGGTGGCGCACGCTTGTAATCCCCGCGCTTGGGAGGCAGAGACAGGAGGATCGCGCAGGTTCGAAGCCAGCTGCGCGCACTGGCTTAGGAGACCCTGTTTCCAAAATGAAAATGTAAAAAATAGGTCTGGGAGTGTAGCCCGGAGGTAGAAGGGCTTCCAGGAACCCCAGTACCACCAAAAAAAAAAAAAAAAAAAAACCCTAAAAAATAACACAGGGCTGGGGGTGCAGCCTGGAGGTAGAATGCCTATGAGTTCAATTCATGGTACACACACACAAAAAAAAAAAAAAAAAAAAATAGGAAGGAAGGAAAGATGGAAGGAAGGAAGAAGAGTTTCTCTCAGGAAATGCAGGGTGACTACCAGAGGATCTAGGGGACAGGAAGTGAGCTCAGAGCCAGGTGTGGTGGTGCACGCCTGTAATCCCAGTACTTCAGATGCTGAGACAGAAGATTGCAGGTTTGAGCCCATTCTCATTAACTTTGTGAGATCCCATTTCAAAATAAAAAATAAAATCAGGCTGAGAGAGGCTGAGACAGGAGGATCACAGTTTCACAACCAACCTCAGCAATATAGTGAGTTCCTCTGCAACTTAGTGAGATCCTGTTTCAAAATAAAAAAATAAAATAGGACTGGGGGTATGTCTCAGAGGCAGAATGCCCTGGGTTCGGCCCCTAATCTCTCTTTCTCTGTCTCTCTGTGTCTCTGTCTGTCTGTCTGTCTGTCTGTCTGTCTCTCTCTCTCTCTCTCTCTCTCTTACACACACACACACACACACACACACACACACACACACACACCAGACTGAGAGTGTAGCTCAGAGGTACAAATGCCATTGGGCCCACCCCAAAAATAGAAGATGAACATGAGCACCCAAACAACAATAAAACAATAACTTCATACCTGAGGTCCTAAGCCATTTAATTTGAGCGATGAGCCAGCAGGCCCAGAGCGTGCACATGGCTCTCAAAGTCTCACTGTGCCATCACGGCTGGTGCAAAGCAAAGAGAAGCCCCTCATCTGCCACAGGAGTTTTGTCACTAAGAGTGTGCGGCATGATTAATATTTTTGGATGGTTTTCATGTCTTCATTTTGCACCTATTTGGGGGCATTTATTCAGTGAGAAAGCATGAAAATCAAAGTTAAATAATTAGTGGAGACAAACAAAAGTTTTTTTTAAACCCCACAGTGGAATTTAACTTGCTAATTGGGAGAAAAATGCCTATTTGGCTGCTCTTCCCAAACACTTCCACCTGGCTCTCTCATCCTTGAGGCTTTCAACTACTCCCACTATGAGAAACAACAGAACAGCAAATGCAGATCTGTTCTAGAGAGAAAGGGGTGGAGGAGTGAAGGTTTGGGGGGCTTTGTAATCCCCGCCTCCTTTTTTTTTCTTTCTATTTTCACATACAGGCTTTATTTATTTATTTATTTATTTATTTTGCAGTACTGGGGATTGAACCCAGGAGCATTCTACCTCTGAGCTATGCCCCCAGCCCTACTTTTTATTCTTTATTTTAAAACAGGGCCTTACTGTGTTGCAAAGGGCCTCACTAAGTAGCTTAGATGGGCCATGATCCCAGATCCTCCTGTCTCAGCCTCCCAAATGCTGGGATTACAAGCGCGCACCACCATGCCTGGCTACATATAGACTTTAGAGGGTCTTTTTGCCTAAAAAGATGAGAAGGCAGACCTTTTCACTGGAAGGAAGTTTGAAATCATATAAGTAACCACCCTCCTGTAGACATCAATAGGCTGGTGGCCAGGGGCCAGCTCCAGGCTGGGCCTGTACAGGGCACAGGGAGGCCTCCTGGCCTGAGGTCCCTGCACACGTCTTTCCTTCCACAAGTGATTCAGTCAAGCCCACCTGTGTTCTAGAGTAGTGGAAGCGTCTGAGGACAGCAGCAGGCGCGATACCACCGAGCATGAACCAGCAGCAGCCCCCACACCCAGGGAGCGGCTGCGAGGTAGAACTGGGGTCTCAAGAGCTGCAAACTGTCCTGGACTCTCAGAAAGAGTTGCTGGAGCCAGCTGGCAAAAGTACAGGTTCCTAAGAGAGGAGTGAGGATGAAAGAATTCAATTCTAAGAATTTAATTCAAAGAATTTTAATTCAAGCACGGAAGGATGGCCAGTTTACTCCTGGGTCGATATCTCTACTGGCCGATCCCAGGTTTATTTCTCTTGTCGTATTTATACAGTTTCAGGTCAATCAGTCCCTCTTGCCATCACCACCTGAGCACATACATCATGGGCAGGTCAGTCAATACCCTCGTGCCATGAGCTTCTCTCAGACCTTTTACTTTGAACTTTCCATGACTCCAAACCTTCTTGATTCTGGGCGAAGGACAGTCAGCTGAGTCAGAAATATTATTTTAGGGGAAACCTTAATTGCTCCCCACAAAGAGTGTGCCATTGTCCCCTAGCCTCGACCTCTGCTTTCATTAGCGATGCCATTCTCAGCAGGTGTGCCCTCCAAGATGGCCACAGTTCCATGAAGGCCAGGGAGGTGCAGGTAGGGGGAGGTGTCCGCAAGGATGATGTCAAGTCTCAGGAACTCTGTTACCCACCTGCTTTAGCCTCAGCGGTTCCTGTGCAAAGGTGCTGGGTGTCCTCTCCAGCATCTGGGACACGGGCTCTTTGGCTTCAGGCCAAGCTGTGGGCGGCTTCATGGAGCCACAGTGTGCTCTCTTATGTCAAAGTTATGTTGAGAAACTCATGCGTCTGTGTGTGTGTGTGTGTGTGTGTGTGTGTGTGTGTGTGTGTATTTCATTTTGTCAAAGTTCTTTTACATTTATCCCAATGTCCTTCTTTTCAATCTGAGAAGGGATTGGTACCTCTCTGGATTGCTGGTCAGTACGTTTTACAAGCGTGCGCCACCACGCCTGGCTCTTTTTACATTTTTCATATTTTTATTAGTGCATTGTAATTTTACCTCATGGTGAGTGTCTTATAGGACCACTTCAAATATGTGGTCCATCCTGTGACAGAAATGTATTTATGTGGCACACTGTTGTATTTAACACTGTTACTATTTTGTATTCAGATGTTTTATACCTATGTTAGATCATATGCTTTCCTTTAATATTGAATGTTTTTGAAGCATATTTCTTAATGTCAGCATTAAATTGTCTCTGTGGCACAGACAGGTTCCTCTGTCTCAGCTTCCCAAATATTGGGATTACAATCTGGGGTTATAATGAGATTTTAGACTGCCCTTGCTAAGAACAGTGACTCAGGCTTGCAAATGCCTAATGGGGAACTAAAATTAAGGTAAAGCCTGGCATCTCTGCCTTCACTTTGCACCTGTCTCCTTCATTGCCTGAAACTTTGTGACCTATTCAGTTCTGTACACAGGCATGCTAGTCATTGAAGGAATGTTCATCTAAAAATAGTAACAAGGTTTATTAGCCTTATATCTGCCTAACCTATTTTGTCTCCTTGAAGACAGATAAGAATTGCAGAGATGTTGGGAACATCCTGTTTCAGACCCCTGGAGCAGTGCCTCAAAGTCTCCAGTCACTGCCCTACACCTCCAGGAAGAGGAGAGCCTTGCAGGCAGATCCCCATGATAAGACCCTCCCCTAAGCAGGAGGGGGGGGGGACTGATTGCTCCCTTCCAGGGCGACAGGTCTGGAATTCTGTGAACCAAACAGAAATTGGCATCTCAAGTGATAAGAACTTCTTCAGAGCCATCTTGCAGAACCAGAACCAAGATAGGATCAACCAGACCACAGCTTCATCAGGACTGCTTTTTATCTCTTGTCCTCTGTCCCAGTTCTTCCTCTATTTAAACCTGAAGTTGATAGCCAGGCCTGGTGCCTCCGGTCTATGATCCCAGAGCTTGAAAGGCTGAGACAAAAGGATCACAGGTTCAAAGCCAGCCTCAGCAACTTGGTGAGACCCTGTTTCCAAATAATAAAATAAAAAGAGCTGGTGATATAGCCCGGAGGTAGAATGCCCCTGAGTTTAATCCCCAGCAATGACTACAGCGTTGGTTATCGGTGGGCAAGTCAGTAATCTAGGTTGGCAGTCGTCATCTGTCAGGGCTTGAATACATCACTCCATAGCGTCTCCTGCGCCAAGATCTGAGTCTTAAATTTGGCCTGCCCCAGGGCAAATTGCCCCAGGGCTCTTGTATATTCTGTTCATGTTTTCTTAATTACTGTTTGAATGTTCTAATTCATTTATCGTATCTTCAAGCCCTGATATATTTTCTTCTACTTGACTTAGTTTATTGGTGAGACTTTCCACTGAATGTTTTATTAGATTATTGGGTTTTCATTTTCAAGATGTCTGTTTGGTTCTTTTTCAGAATGAGAAAGGAGAGGAGATACAGACTGATGGCGTAGAATCTTATTCAATGAAATACTAGTAAAAATTTCTCTAATCTTGGAAATGAAATGGACAGACAAGTACTGGAGGCACCAGGGATTACAAATTGATAAAACAAGAAAATAAATTTTTGCAATATAAATTAAAATTCAAAAAAATCAGTACACAAAAAGGGTTTTTTTTTTTGTGGTACTGGGGGTAGAACCCAAAGGCTTTCTACCTCAGGGCTATACTCCCAGACCTATTATATATTTTATTTGGAAACAGGGCCTCACTAAGTTGCTGAGAGCCTCAATGAGTAGCTGAGGTTGGCTTCGAACCTGTGCGATCCTCCTGTCTCAGCCTCCCAGGTGCGGGGTTTACAAGCGTGTGCCACCACGCCCGGCTACAAAAAAGTTTTTAAAGCGGCAAGAGGGAAGTACCAGGTCACTTGTAAAGGCCAATCCATCTAAATAACAGCAGATTTCCCAGAAGAAATTCTAACAGCCAAGAGGCTATGGGATGATGTATTTCAAGCTTGACAGATGACGACTGCCAACCTGGATTACTATATCCAGCAAAACTGTCCTCCAGTATAGAAGGGCAATAAAACATCTGAATATAAACAAACAAGAAGAATTCATGACCACTAAGCCAGCATTGCAGAAGATACTTAAAAGAATTCTACATGCAAATGGCAAATTATCTTAATTCTCCAATTAAAAATTATAGACTGGAAGTTTAGATTAAAAAACAAGACCCAACTATATGTTGTCTCCAAGAAACACAGCTCACAGGATAAAATAGTCACAGACTAAAAGTGAAAAGATTGGAGATGATATGCCATGAACTGGAGTTGAAAAGCAAGAAGGAATAGCTACTCTCATATCAGACAAAGCAGACTTCAAGCCAAAATTAGAACAAGTAAGTTCACTGCACATTGTAAAGGGAATAATCTAACAAGATATACCAACTTTAAATATTTATGCCCTGAATGTCAGTACACCCAATTTCATAAAACAAACTTTACTTAATATAAAAGGTAAATGGGCTCCACTATAATAGTAGTGGGGGACTTCAATACATTACTTTCTTTCCTTTTTTAAGACTTTTTTTAATCTTTAGGAGGTATTGCAGATTGAACCCAGAAGCATTCTGCCTCCAAGCTATACCCCCAGCCCTTTTTTATTTCCTGTTTTGAAACGTGGTCTCACCACACTGCTGAGGCTGATCTTGAAACTCAGTCCTCCTGTCTAAACCTCCGAGTACTGGGATGACAGGCGTGTGCCGCCACAGTCATCTAGTACATTACTGTCACGAGTGGGTGGGGCATCCAGGCAAGATCAGCCGAGGCTCATCATACTTAACTGTACAATAGAGCAAACAGACTTAACAGACATGTACGGATTATTTTATCCAATGGCAACTTAACATACTTAATTTTTAGCCACTTATCAAACTTTCTCCAAAGTTCATCATATATTAGGTCATAAAATGAGTATTAGAAAATACAAACAAATAATCTCTTGCATCTTTCCAGATCATATGGAATGAAATTAGAAATCGATATACTATACAAATACTTGGAGATTGAACAATACTTGTGTGTGTGTGTGTGTGTGTGTGTGTGTGTGTGTGTGTGTGTCTGTCTGTCTGTCTGCACTCTGCTACTGGAGATTGAACCAGTACCAGAACCCAGTTCTGAAATATACCCCTAACCCTATTTTATTTTTTATTTCAAGATCGGATCTCACTAAGTTGCTAAAAACCTTGCTAAGTTGCTGAGGCTGGTAATGCATCTGCAATCCTCTTGTCTCAGCCTCCCAAATACTTGGATTAAACGTGTGCTAGCAATATATTTTTGAATGCTGAGTGGGTCATTAAAAAATTAGGGTAAATTTTTTTAAATTCTTAAAACAATGAAAATGGAAACACAACCCAAAATCTATGGGACACAGTGGAGGAAGTTCTAAGAGAAGCTTATAGCTATTAGTGTCTACACACACACACATACACACACACACACCAAAAAACAAAAATAAAAATACCAGTGTGTCTCAAATAAACACCTAGTAATGCATCTCAAAGTCTTGGGAAAACAGAAAAATGAATTCCAAAATTCTAGAAGGAAAGGTATAATAAAGATCAGAGCTGAAATTAATGAAATAGAAACTGAAAGAAAATACAAATGACAAATAAAGCAGAGTTGGTTCCTTGAAATATTAAGATTGAAGCCAGGCATGGTGGCGCACACTTGTAATCCCAGCAGTCGGGAGGCTGAGACTGGAGGATGGTGGTTTGTGGACAGCCTCAGCTATTTAGTGAGGCTCTCCGCAACTTAGTGAGACCCTGTTTCAAATTAAAGAATAAAAACTAGGGCAAGGGGTGCAGCTCGGAGGTTGAATGCCCCTGGGTTCCATCCCCAGACCCGCAAAAAAAAAAAAAAGAAAGAAATATTAAGATTGATAAGCTCTTAGGCAAACCAGCCAAAATAAAGACAGATTTAAATTAATAAAACTAGAAAGCCAGGCATGGTGGCGCACACTTGTAATCCCAGCATTTGGGAGGCTGAGATGGGAGGATCACAGTTTGCGGACAGTCTCAGCTACTACTTAGTGAGGCCTTTTGCAACTCAGTGAGACCCTGCTTCAAAATAAAGAATAAAAAATAGAGCTGAGAATGTAGCTTGAAGGTAGAATGCCCCTGGGTTCCATCCCCAGTACTATCAAAAAATTAGAGATGAAAAAGGGGATATTATAATAGACACAACTGAAATCCAGAGGCTCATTAGGGACTTTTCAAAACTTGTATTCCAATAAATGGGTGCTTTTTAAAAAGTTCCCAGGAGCGGAGCATGGTGGCACATGTATGTAGTCCCAGCGCTTGGGAGGCTGAGACAGGAGGATCGCACAGGTTCGAAGCCAGCCTCAGCTACTTAGTGAGGCTCTTAGCAACTTAGTGAGACCCTGTTTCCAAATAAAGTATAAAAAATAGGTCTGAGAGTATAGCCCGGAGGTAGAAAGCCCCTGGGTTCCACCATCAGTACTACAAAAAAAAAAAAAAAAAAAAAAAAAAAAAAAAAAAAAAGTTCCCAGGAACAAATCTAATCAAGAAGGTAAAACACCTCTACAAGAAAAGTTACAGAACACTGGGGAAAAAAAGCAAACAATACTCTAGAAGACCTCCCATACTCATGAGTAGGCAGAATTAACATAGTTATAATGATCATACTACTAAAAGTGATCTACAGATGTAATGTAGCCATCAAAATACCATGATATTTCTCATTGAACTAGAAAAAAACTAAAATTCATATGTAAGAATAAAAGACCCAGAATAACCAATACAGTAATTTCAGATTATACTACAGAGCCATAGTAACATAAACAGCATGGTACTGGCATAAAGAAAGATACATAGCCAAAGAAATAGAGTAGAAGACAGAGACAAATCTATATATTGATAGCATATGATTTTTGACAAAGATACCAAAAAGATACATTGAAGAAAGCCTCTTTTACAAAAGGCACTGGGAAAGCCAGATATCCATACATAGAAGAATGAAATCAGACCTCCAGCCCTCACCTTCTACATAAGTTCACTCAAAATGGATCAAAGATCTATGCAGAAGAGCAGAAACTTGGCAACTATTGGAAGAAAACATAGGAGAAACACTTCAACATATGGTCACAACTTCCTGAATAGAACTCCATAGCTCAGGGGAAAATAGCAGGAATTAATAAATGAGATAGTATCAAATTTAAAATCTTCTGCACAGCAAAAGAAAGAATTAATAGCATGAAAGCTAGCCTACAGAATGGGAGAAAATCTTTGCCAGTTACCCTTCCAACAGAAGATTAATGTCCAGAATTTATAAAGAACTCGAAAAACTCAGCCTTAAAAGAACAAGTAATCCATTCAATAAATGGGTGGGCAAAGGAGCTGATCAGACACTTCTCAAAAGGAGAAGTACAAATGGCTTGACAATTATAGGAAAAAATGTTCAACATCTTTAGCTATCAGGGAAACACAAATCAAAGCCACCCTGAGATTCCATCACACACTCCAGTCAGAATGGCAATCGTCATGAATACAAATAATAATAACTGCTGGCAAGAGTGAGGGGGAATCTTACACACTGTTGGTGGAAATGGAAATTAGTTTATCCACTATGGGGAGCTGTATGGAGGTTCCTCAAAAAGTTAAAAGTAGAACTACCATATGATTCAGCTATACCACTCCTTGGCATCTATCTAAAAGATTATAAAATAGCATACTCATGTTTACAGCAGTGATATTCACAGTAGCCAAATTATAGAGACAACCTCGGTGTCCCTCAACAGATGAATGGATAAAGAAACTATTACACATAAACACACACACACACACACACACACACACACACACGCACACACTGGAGTTTTATTCAGCTATAAAGAAGGACAAGATTATGTCATTTGCAGGAAAATGGATGAACTGGAGAGAATCATGTTAGGTGAAATAAGCCAGATGCAGAGACAAGTACACTATATGTTTTCTTTCATATATAAGTGCTCATGGGAAAAGAAAGAGAATTTTTTAAAATTTATTTTTGAGGTGCTGAAGATGGAACCAGGGCCATTCTACCTTTGAGCTACATTCCCAGCCCTATTTTATATTCTTTATTTTGAGGCAAGGTCTCACTAAGTTGCAGAGAGCCTCACTAAGTAGCTGAGGCTGGCCCAACCTGTGATCCTCCTGTCTCAGCCTCCCAAGTTCTGGGATTACAAGCCCAGCTGAGAATTATTTTTAAAGAGATGTCATGAAAATCAAAGGGAGAGCCACAGGGTAGAAGAAGAAGATTAGGGGTGGATAAAGGGGAGGAAAAGAGAAGGTGTTAGAGAGTAAAATGGATCAAATCATGTTACATGATTGCATCAATATGCCACAATGAAACTCATCCTTCTGTATAATTAATATGCACCCATAAAAAAGGCCAAGAGAAAATACATCAAAATGTTATCAGTTACCTCTGGTATCGGTCACTTTTAATTCTCTATTTTCTACATCCCAGATACATGATCATAAGAATTAACTCTGTGTGTGTGTGTGTGTGTGTGTGTGTGTGTGTGTGTGTTACTGGGGGTGGAACCCACAAACCTTCTACCTCCAGGCCACACCCCCAGACCTATTTTATATTTTGTTTGGAAACAGGGTCTCACTAAGTTGCTGAGAGCCTCACTAAGTAGCTGAGGCTGGCTTCGAACCTGCGCAGTCCTCCTGTCTCAGCCTCTCAAGTACTTGTATTACAAGCATGTGTACTACCACACCCGGCAAGAATTAACATTTTTTAATCAGAAAAAAAGTAAAAATTATTCAGCAAATCTACCCAGTTACAGTAGATTCCTGGAAGAGGCTGTGGCCAAGGAAAAAATGTGGAGTCACCCGAGCCCGCCGGCAGAGGGCGAGGACAGGGAGGAGTCCAGAAGAGCTGGCTGAGTTTGTTCCTGTTGCTGATGTTACCTGGAGCCTTTGCTTTATCCTCCAGGATGCAGTGGTGTGGACAAGCTAGGGTGGTGGAGAAAGAACCCTGAGTGTGGGCCTTCAGTGATCCTTACAGTGTCCATACCTGCATGGCAGGCTGAGACCAGCTGCTCAAACCCATCAAACTCAATCTTACACACAGAAATATGTTAAATTTAGTCTAAAGAGACATATGTAGAGCCTGCCTACTTTCCAAAACTCATGGAACTGCCCAGAATCTGCTAGTTATAGATAAGGCAAACCCTGTTTCTGTAAGGGACCCTGTATTATTCTGGCTTCTGCAAGAAACAGAACCAATAGAATGTATACACACAGTCTATTATTACATATAGGCTGTATGATACATACATATGAATATATATACATATTTTACATATGTATATGTACATAATTTGCATATAGATGTATTTATATACATATGTGAGTGCATATAAACCGAAAAATTGATTATAACAAACTGGTTCACACAGTTCTGGAACTAAGCAGTCCCGGCTTCTACAGTGAGCAGGGCCGACGGTGTAAGTCAGAGCTGGCATTCTGGGGCAGAGGACTGATGTCCCGTCAGGCAGAGGCAGCGGATTCTCCCTCTGCCGATTTTGTCCTAACAGGCTTCCAGCAGATTGGATGAGGCCCACCCACACAGGAGAGGGCAGTTTGCTTGACTCAGTCTACTGAGTCAAATGTTGACTTCATCCAGAAACATCCTCAGACACAACAAAACAACGTGTAACCAAATATATGGGTTTCCCGTGACCCTGTCAAACTGACACATAATTAGCCGTCACAGATCCCAAGCTGCTGCAGCCCTTTCCTAGCCCAAGAAATCCCCGTCTGGCTGCTGAGCAGCATCAGCGCGCTCAAGGCCCCTCTCAGCTCCCTCCTCCCTCCCCTGGCGTTGCCATCATCCTCTCCTGGGGTCTGCTCACCCCTGCGGTCCCTAGAAGGGCCCTTGCTTTGAGGGAGCTGTCTTCTCCTGCACCCCACCCAAGCTTGGCCCGGGGATGCACTGACACCTCGAGGTCCCGCCTCTTCTTCCATCAGCCCGAAAGCCTTGAACTCACCATAGCGGTCCTCACCCATCGCTGGGAGAGCTTTCTTTTCATTCTTTCTGCTCCTGTCTGAACTCTTGAGAAAAGATTGATCCCTTTCAAATGACCATGCCCTCTGCATCAATCTGTCCCTAAGTGTCTTGAATTTCTTATCCCAAGGAATCGTGGGGTTTGTGGGTGTTAGGAGAGAATCATGAAGGGTCATTTCCTGTCTTCCATCTTGTACGTGTGTGTGTGTGTGTGTGTGTGTGTGTGTGTGTGTGTGTGTGTGCACGCGCGCATGTGTGTGTGTTTATTGGGAATGGAACCCAGGGGCATTCTACCTCTGAGCTACACCCTCAGACTTATTTTTTACTTTTTTTTTGGTGGTGGTACTGGGGTTCCTGGAAGCCCTTCTACCTCTGGGCTACACTCCCAGACCTATTTTTATATTTTTTATTTGGAAACAGGGTCTCCTAAGCCAGCGCGCGTGGCTGGCTTCGAGCCTGCGCGATCCTCCTGTCTCTGCCTCCCAAGCATGAGGATTACAAGCGTGCGCCACCACGCCCGGCTTTTACTCTTTATTTTGAAATAGGGTCTCACTGAGTCGTAAAGGCCCTCTCACTAAGTAGCTGAGGCTGTCTGCGAACCGCAATCCTCCTGTCTCAGCCTCCCAAATGCTGGGATTACAAGCGTGTGCCACTATGCCTGGCTACTGAGCTAAATCTCCAACCCCTATGCTCTTTATTTTGAAACAGGGTCTCACTAAGTAGCTGAGGCTGTCTGTGAACCATGATCCTCCTGTCTCAGGCTCCCAAGTGCTGGGATTAGAAGTGTGTGCCACCACGCCCGGCCTGTCTTCCATCTTCTAAGTGTCTTTCCATCAAACATGCAAAGTCAGTACCTAAAACTCAAATTTAGTTTAAGACCTTGAATACTCTCCAGCCCTGGGGAGACTGTGATACGCACCATTATCCTCCATAAATTTTAAGATAAGTACAAGACTAAGCCCTGGGATTCAAAATGAATGCATATGATGAAAGTAAAAATAATTTCTAGAATTATTTAGCAAAATGCTAAGCAAATTTATTGAAAATAAATGTTTGATTAAAATTTGTTTCATTGTGCTGGGTCTGGGGGCTCCTGACTTAGCTCCCTGGGTTATACAGGCACAAAGCGAACCTGTATGGTTTTCACATAGCAGGGTGAAAATTTAGAGTCTCTGAACCGGGACAATGTTCCTTATGCTTAGGGTGGTGCCTGGGACGGAGAAGATGCTCAAAAACATTGTGCTGCTTCAAACATAACACAGAAGCCGGGCGTGGTGAGCACGCTTGTAATCCCCGCGCTTGGGAGGCGGAGACAGGAGGATCACACGGGTTCGAAGCCAGCCTCAGCTACTTACTGAGGCTCTCAGCAACTTAGTGAGACCCTGTTTCAAAATAAAGTATAAAATAGGTCTGGGAGTATAGCCCGGAGGTAGAAAGCTCCTGGATTCTACCCCCCAGTACCACCAACAAACAAACAAACAAACAAACATAACAGAGAGCATCATAACATCGTAACGATCACTTCGGAGCCGCATCCATCCAACATGAAACCATCAAAAAAGCGATATGGAAAGCATTGTACTCTGTTGTTTCTCTTTTAGACAAGAATATAAAGTTCTGGTTTCAGCAAGGCATACAAAAAATATATCAAAAGAAAAACAGTTACTTCTTAACCAAACATTCCAGATTTCTAAATTTAAATAATAAAGCCATCCCCCCTCAGCCCAAGCCTCTGATCTTTATTTGGTAGAAGGAGGCTATGCTATTATAGAATCCCCTCTGTTGCCAAAACACAATGTAAATTAACTAAAAGGTCAAAACTGCATGTTTTTAAATATCTGAAACAAAAATTTTAGATTAGGGGGGAAAATGAGGAAGGCATTTGCCCTCTGACCTTCATTTGTCTTCTAGTTTGGTAATTAATAAATATATGTAGAGCCGGGCGTGGTGGCGCACGCTTGTAATCCCAGCACTTGGGAGGCTGAGACAGGAGGATCACACGGGTTCGAAGCCAGCCTCAGCTACTTAGTGAGACCCTGTTTCCAAATAAAATATAAAATAGGTCTAGGAGTATAGCCTGGAAGTAGAAAAGCCCCTGAGTTCCACCCCCAGTACCATAAATAAATAAATAAATAAATAAATAAATAAATAAAGACATGTTCTTTCCTTCACAAGAATATTATGCTAGAGGAATGGTTAATGTTCCTTATAAAAAGATAACAGACTGAACTTGTAAGATACTATTTACAGCCTTTCAGCAGAAAGCTAAAGAATAATTTATTTGGCTTATTAAGCTCTGCCTATCTCTGAAAGCCAACAAAGCTCCAAACCCCCCAAGTTCTTAAATGTCAGAACCCTGTGATCAAATGTCTTGATATCCACCATCTGTCTGAAGCTATTATCTGCGAAAATATGTTTGCTTCTGCCAAGTGTAATATTCCCCCAAACACTGGGTGGCTGGGATTTGCTTCTGCTGCAAAGTCAACAAGTATTAAGCTGGGTACAGTGGCACATGCCTCCAATCCTGGTACTTGGGAGGCTGAGACAAGAGGATCACAAATTTGAGGACAGCTTCCACAATTTAGGGAGAACTTGTCTTTAAAAAGGGAAGTCTGGAGGTGTAGCTCAGAGGTATAACCCCACTTGGTTAATTCCCCAGTACCGCAAAAATAAATTAATTAACTAGTATTAAAATGAGTGCCATTGGGGGCTCCTGGAGGGACAAGCCCCGGCCAGAGGGTGCAGACCACAGGTGGGCAAGGTCTCCCTCAATGCAGCTCAGACTCCAGGCGCCTCTGTTCATACATAGGGTAAGGTGATATCTGGATCAGATTTTCAGAACAATACTGAAGTGTCTTCCCATGTGGACAGGCCATCTGGGCCTGGAGGTACACACTTGTAATCCCACGACTTGGGAGACTGAGACAGGAGAATCACAAGTTCACAGCCAATCTCAGCAGTTTAGTGAGACTCTGATTCCAAATAAAAAGTAAAATAGGACTGGGGGTTTAGCTTGGAGGTAGAATAGCTCTGCGTTCAATCCCCAGCAGCACCACCACAAGGGAAAGAGACAAAGGGAGCCGGGCGTGGTGGTGCACGCTTGTCATCCCAGCATTCGGGAGGCTGAGACCGGAGGATCGCGGTTCGCGCACAGCCTCAGCTACTTAGTGAGGCCTCTGCAACTCAGTGAGACCTGGTTTCAAAATAAAGAATAAGAAATAGGGCAGGGGTGTAGCCCGGAGGTCAAATGCCCCTGGGTTCCATCCCCAGACCTGCAAAAAAAAAAAAAAAAAAAAAAAAAAAAAAAAGAGGGCAGGCAGATGGGGTGAACCAATTTACATTTCTGCTTACAGTTCAGGAACCTAGTTGATTTACATCTCTCTGTACTTGCCAACGTTTGCCAGTATGGAGAATGGAAAATGGTTTGTTGCTATAGACTTAATTTGCATTTACCAGATTACTAAAGATGCTGTGCACGCTTTTTTTTTTTTTTTTTTTTTTTTTGTGGTGGTCCTGGGGTCCCTGGAAGCCCTTCTACCTCCGGGCTACACTCCCAGACCTATTTTATTTTTGGAAACAGGGTCTCTTAAGCCAGCGCGGCTGGCTTCGAACCTGCGCGATCCTCCTGTCTCCGCCTCCCAAGCGCGGGGATTACAAGCGTGCGCCACCACGCCCGGCCCTGTGCGTGTTTTTTTATGATTATTAGCCATGTATACTGTTCTGGGTTGAAGAGTATCCCAACTCCCCCACAATGCATGTCCACCTGGAACCTCAGACTGTGGCCTTACTTGGATATAGAGTCTTCCTAGATGTAATTAGTTGTGTGGAGTCATAGTGGATGGGAATGGACCCTATAGCCAGTGGCCACATAAGACAGAAAGACAAGTTGGGGTCATTTGTCTACAAGCCAAAGGCTCTAAAACTTGCCCGTGACCACCCAGTGGCTAGGAAGACTAGAAAGGATCCTTCTCCTGTGCCCTTAGAGTGAGCATGTTTCTGCTCAGACTCCTGTCTCATCCTGCTCCTACAAGTAGATGCAAGAAAATTTCTTGCATAAGTGTACACAGACATGCACAAAAATGTGTTTTTAAATAATAATTTCCACTTAAAAAAAAAGAACTGAAATCAGCCCACTGAGACAAGGTTGAAGTACGGCATATTTACCCAGTGTAATTCATTTCAGCAGTCAAAATAGATGAGCTACATCCCATAGCCACGTGGGAAATCACTTGACAAAATACTGAATTGAAGCCATGGGAGGCTGAGACAGGAGGATCTCAGGTTCAAGGACAGCCTCGGCAACTTAGAGCCTATTTCAAAATAAGTAAATAAAGAAAGAAATAGTCTTGGTTGCAGTGTATCTCTGAGGTAGAATGCCCCTGGGGTAAACCTCTAGTACCAAAAAATTTCAAAAGGTGAATATAAAGCCAGACTTGGTGGTGCACACTTTAATCCCAGTACTTGGGAGGCTGAGACAGGAGGATCACAGGTTCAGGGCCAGCCTCAGCAACTTAGTGAGGCCCTCTGCAGCTTAGCAAGACCT
The DNA here is from genome assembly GCF_963383645.1 of Muscardinus avellanarius. Lineage (NCBI taxonomy): Eukaryota > Metazoa > Chordata > Mammalia > Rodentia > Gliridae > Muscardinus > Muscardinus avellanarius. The sequence goes on along the minus strand of NC_137794.1, from coordinate 110,829,137 downwards.
TGTTTCAAAATAAAATAACAAAATAGGACTGCAGGTGTAGCTCACAGGTAGAACGCCCCTGGGTCCCATCCCCGGTACCACAACAAAAGAACACTACACAGACTGGATGATTTTTTTCTGGTACTGGGAACAGAACCCAGGGCCTGGCACACACCAGCAAGTCCTCACTACTGAGCTTCGTCCTTAGCCCACGATATGACTTTTATAGAGTTCAGAAGCACCACAAGCAGCTCTCCAGGAGGCCACCTACACGTGTGATCAGATGTAGAAAACCATAAGAGAGTGACAAAGAGCAAACACAGGGCAAGGCGCAGGCGTCAGACGGCTGTGGACACTTGCGCCCTGCAGGAATTTTCAGAAGCAAAATTTGAGTCTAACACACAGGAGGGGAAAGGCACAGCAGTTATTTGTTAACAGTGTGTGAAAATATGAAACCTTTCTTGCAAAGTCATTTAGCATTTATTACTTTTTTGTGGTACTGGGTATTGAACCCAGAGGCATACTGCCTCCAAATTATACCCTCAGCCTGATTTTATTTCTTATTTGGAAACAAGGTCTTCACTAAGTAGCTGAGGCTGGCTTTGAACCTGAGATCCTCCTGTCTCAGCCTCCGAAGTACTGGGATTACAAGCATGGCCACCACACCCGAACTCACTTAACATTTATTGAAATATAAACACTATCATTTGGGAGACTGGGATAGGAAGATAGTAGGTTCAAGGCCAGCCTCAGCAAGTTAGTGAGGCCCTCAGCAACTTAGTAAGACCCTGGTTCCAAATAAAAATAAAAAGGGCTGGGGGTGTAGCTCAGAGGTAGAATGCCCTTAGTTCAATCCCCAGTACAAAGGGAAAGGAGAGAGGGAAGAGAAAAAGAAAGAAAGAAAGAAAGAAAGAAAGAAAGAAAGAAAGAAAGAAAGAAAGAAAGAAAGAAAGGAGGGAAAGAAGGAAGGAAGGAAGGAAGGAAGGAAGGAAGGAAGGAAGGAAGGAAGGAAACTGTCAAAGACAAAGTCTTTCCAGGACTTGATGCTGAGGGGGAAAGGCCCGGTGGGCCTCCCCTTGGCAAGGGAAGGGCTCCCCCAATGGAAGGCAGACTAGATGCATAAAGATCTATATGTTTTTAAACATTTGAGCTCTTTGATGACAAGTGTAGAGAGTGGCTGGCCCTTAGACAATTCCGTTTATATTCTTACTTCTGTGTCCCGTTAGTTCTTATCTTTGTTAAACTAGGCTGCTGCTTCTAGGTCTGTGGCTCAAGTGTTCTGTCGTGTCCATCCGCCTTCTGTTTCACCATCTAATTTCTCTCCTCTTCTTCCCACGATGCCTCGGGGCTGCCCTTCATGTGTGCCGCCCATCTGTCTTTCGTTCTGTCCCCTTCGACTTGCCAGGTTCTGCTCAGGAACACTTATGTCATTTGCTTTCCTTGAGGCACAGGACCCCAGGATCTGTTTCCAGTAGGAACAGCCACCAGGTGAGAAAACCCAGAGAGGAAGGACTTCCAGATCCTTCTAGCAAGAGGAGTCAGGTCCCAAGGAGGTCTCCCAGACCTGCCCTCTCTTCCTGCTGGTAGGCCGGGGTAAGTGGCACGCTTCCTGCAGGTCCTGCCTCTAAAACCCAAGGCAAGAACATTGGAGCAGCCCCAGGTCCATTTCCTCTCAAAGCTGCGCCATGACGTAGTGCATCCCGGCAGCTGGGCTGGAGGAGGAAGACGGTTGGGAGCCAGGACGCTGAGGTGGTTTTCTCGGCTCGGCACTGCTTACCACGCTGAAAGGTTCATCTTTCCCCAGGGTGGCCGCATGTCATCTGTGTGACATGTGAACGGCGTCCCTGCCTTTTCAGGATAAGCAGGGAAAGCAGATCTTTGCTCACTTTGGGAATGAATCTAATATTTGAATAAAATACAGAGCAGAAGGTCTGGAGTCAAACCATTACTGTTTGAATTCTGGTTCTACCATTTACAAGTTATAGGACATTGAGCTATAAAATAGAGATAATAATAGTATATGATTATAAAATTGTAAATACAAAATGAGATATGCATATCAAGCCCTAAGAAAAGTGCCTGGCAAACACTGTGTGTCTGTGAGTTTGTGTGTGTGTGTGTGTGTGTGTGTGTGTGTGTGTGTGTGTGTATGTGTGTGAGTGTATGTATGTATGTGTGTATGTATGTGTATGTGTGTGTGTGTCTTCCTTTTCTTTTCTTTTTTTGGCACTAGGGATTGAATCCAGGGACAGTCTACCTCTGAGCTATACCCTCAGCTCCATTTTATTTTTATTTTGAAACAGAGTCCCACTAAATTGCTCAGAGTCACATTAAATTGTTGAGGCCACAACTTAGCAAGACCCTATTTGCAAATAAAAATAAAATAGGGCTGGGCATGTAGCTCAGGGATAGAATGCCCTGGGTTTAATCCCCAGTAACACACACACACACACACTCACACACACACTCGCACCAAGCCCAGCTCAACAAATACACATGGAGCCCTTCATAGCAGACAATTCCAAAGAGACAAATGTCTCTTCCCCAAAGGAGCCAGACTCTGGGTGTGGGGTGATAGTAAACAACAAAATAAAATACATGTACTAGAAGGTGATAGGAGATGTAGGAGCAGAAAGAGAGCGGGACAAGGCAGTTTGGGAGCCGGGGTGGATTGAAAGGGTGAGGCTGGACAGAAGCACGGCGCTCTGGGGAGGCCTCCTGGCAAAGGGGAGACCTGAGCAGAGTCCAAGGGAAGTGAGAGGTTACCTGGGCAGGGAGGGGTGTGCGAGGGCGGGATGCGCTTCATTACTCTAGGCCCTCAGGGATCGCCCGCCTGCGCCTTCTCTCACCTCTGTTCATCCAACTGCTCTACAATAGGGCAAAGAATTAGAAGCCGGAGTCTTGGTCCATCCAGGCTGCTGTAACTAAACACCATAGACTGGGTGTCTGACAAATAATGTACTATGATATCACACAGCACATGATATAATGTTGCGAGGTGACCCACAGAGACATGCCAAAGTGCCAAGGAGGTCGCAGCCAGCAGGAGTGAGCAGCATCCGCTATACTAACACCTTTTATACCAGCTGACTGGACAGGCAGTACCCACTTTGGTACAAAGTTTCAGCCATCTTTGATACCACTTGGTTACAGAGTTGGGGGTCTTCATTGTTGTAAAATCAGTACAACACTTCAGGAACACCAGGAGTTCATTTGGGACAGACAACACATTTTACTCAGGTGCTGTTTTGTGGCCAAGACAGCTTCCTCCTAACATGCAGCAGCAAGCAGATTACAGAAGCAGATAATAGCAGCTAAAATTCCTTTACACATCCAGGTTTAATTATGGGATGCGCTTGCCCAAGGCTTCTGCCTAAAAGGGAAACACCACCTCAGTAATAAACCAGGTTTATCCTCACATCTCTGGGGCTGTATGTCCACAGTCAGAGTGCTGGCAGGGTTGGCATCGGGAGAGGGCCACTTCCTGTTCACAGACAGCGCCTGCCAGCTGGATCTGCACATGGGGAGGGGGAGAGACCATCTCTGGGGCTTTGGCCTCGTGACCTAATCACCTCCTAAAGGCCACACCCCCAGGACCATCGCACTGGGGGTGAGGATTGCTGCATGTGAGTGTGGGGGACACGGGCATTCGGACCACAGCAGTGGGCATGAGATCTCCCAGGAAAAGCCGAAGCCAGCAGGAAGCGACCTAGCGTGGTGATCTTGGAAGGGTCACTGTGGACAGGGTTTGGAGCAGCTGTCTTCCACCTTCTGGAGGACAGTCCCAGAGAGAGTGGTCTGACTTGGAGAACTGAGATGGGCCACCAGGCTGATGGGCAAGCTTTGCCCAGGTGAAAATAATATTGACTTTTTTACCTCACATGTCTAATAGAATACTCTTCAGACCTGAAGCTCAATTGGAAAATGTCTCTTGTTTTTGGTCTGTAGATATAAAAGGTGAGCCAGGCGTGGTGGCGCATGCTTGTAATCCCTGCATTCAGGAGGCTGAGATAGGAGGATTACCGTTCACAGACGGCCTCGGCTACTTAGTGAGGCCCTCTGCCACGAAACCCTGTTTCAAAATAAAGAATAAAAAAACAGGGCTGGGGGTATAGCTCAGAGGTAGAATGTCCCTGGGTTCGATTCTTCATGCCACAAAAAAAATGTGGATAAGTTTTGCAAAAAGACTTGAATACTTGATCAGGGTTCCCAAATGGCCCTTTTAAACATTTGATATTGAAACTCTCCTTTGTGTGTGTGGTATGAAGGATTGAACCTAGGAACATTCTACCTCGAGCTACATTCCTAGCCCTTTTTTTTATTTGTTTGTTTGTTTGGTTTGGTTTGGTTTTTTTGGTGCTGGAGATTGAACCCAGGGGCATTCTGCCTCTGAGCTATACCCTCAGCCCACTTTTATTCTTTTGTGTGTGTGTGTGTGTGTGTGTGGTACTATGGGTGGAACCCAGAGGCTTTTCTACCTCTGGGCTATACTCCCAGACCTTTATATATATATATATATATATATATATATATATATATATATATATATATATATTTTTTTTTTTTTTTTTTTTTTTTTTAATTTGGAAACAAGGTCTCACTAAGTTGCTGAGAGCCTCACTAAGTAGCTGAGGCTGGCTTTGTTTTTTTTGTTTGTTTGTTTGTTTTTTTTTTTTGGTGGTACTGGGGTTCCTGGAAGCCCTTCTACTTCCGGGGCTACTATTTTTACATTTTTATTTGGAAACAGGGTCTCCTAAGCTAGCACGCGCGGCTGGCTTCGAACCTGCACGATCCTCCTGTCTCTGCCTCCCAAGCGCAGGGATTACAAGCGTGCGCCACCACGCCCGGCCCTGAGGCTGGCTTTGAACCCGTGTGATCCTCCTGTCTCAGCCTCCCAAGCACGGGGATTACAAGCGTGCGCCACCACACCTGCCCGCTTATTTATTTTGAAACAGTCTCACTAAGTTGCAGAAGGCCTTGCTAAATTGCTGAGGCTGGCCATGAACCTGTGATCCTTCTGTTTCAATCTCTAAAGTACTGGGATTACAGGTGTGTGCCACCACACCCAGCTGAAACTCCTTTTTTTTTTTTTTTTTTTTTTTGCAGTACTAGGGGTGGAACGCAGGGACATTCTGCCTCCGAGCTACACCCCCAGGCCCCCAATCCTATTTTTTTTCTTTATTTTTGAAACAGGATTAGAAGATGGTGACCAAGGGAAGCAACACGTACCAGTCTTGCTGACACCCGATCTCTATTGCCTTACAGTTTACACACTTTCACAGGTTCTACAAAAGCCAGAAAATACTGAGGAGGTAGAAAGGAAATAGGCAGATAGGGAAAAGGCCTTGGTAGAAAAGAGTTAATTTCCTGAGTTTCCTGAGGGGCGACAAATGCCTGAAATTCCAAAGGCTCAGAAGATAAGAAGGCCAGAGCTTCACAAAGCCATCCTGAGTTTCCTAATCAACAAACCCACTGAGCAAGTCTGGCATTCCTGAAAGGAGACCCTTCAAAGGACTTGCAAATGTCCTATGCAAATTATCCTTGGAATCCCAAAGTCACCCTAACCACAACCACAACGGACTTGCAAGCGGTCAGGCATTGTCCAGTCGGATGGCAAAAGGGGACTTCCCGCTCGGGACCCCCTCCCCTTTTGGGGAGCTGTTCTCTCTCTCGCAGGTCGTGTTGGCCCTGAGAAAAGGCAGAGTGCATCTGAGGGCACGTGGCTCGGGCGACTCTCGAGTAGTGACCTGAAGGCCTCTGCTGGACATCATGGCTGACCAGGCCCCTAGGGGTGACCTGTACCTCTTTTCTGGCAGATCGCGTGGACTCTGGGAGAAAGTAGTTTGCAACTGATGGGCACTTGGCTCGGGCGACACTCGGGTAGTGACCCTGAAGGCAGCTACTGGACCCCGGAGTTCCGACCGCCCCTATGGGGTGTTTGGCCACTTTTCTCTATTCCCTTCTGGCAGATCGCGTGGACTCTGGAAGAAAGCAGCCTGCACCTGAAGGCAATTCGGCTTGGGCTACTCTCAAGTGTTGTCCTGAAGGCAGCTGCTGGACCCAGAGTCCCAGCCCCTTTGGGGGTGTTCAGCCACCCTTGCCCCATTCACTGCTGCTTCCAATAAACCTTTTACTCCCCTTCCTGAGGTCTGCAGGTGTCATTCTTCGCTCTCCGTAGACAAGAACTCGCCGGGGTTTTCTCGCAAGAAACCCCCCGTTTCAATACCACAACTAGAAAAAGAACACGGTGAGCACAAGGCAATCAGAGAGCAGAAAGAAACCCTCCTGCCTAGTGACTGCCGCAATAACACTGTCTTGCCTCACGGCACCTGGCTCCAGAGGTGAACAGGAAAAGAACAAAGGCCCTGAAGTGAACAGCTGCAGATCATCAGAGTTGTAAGCTATCAGTTCCTCCTGTGCAAACACCGGCTACAAGTTCCAGCAGTGGCAGCTGAGCTCACCAAGCCCTCCAGAGATCCAGACCGGCGCTCAACAACACATGCCAGTAAAATTTGAGATACTTTTTAATGATCTGTGTACTGGACTGACCTGGTATGGCAGCCAGCACCATCTTGGGCCACCGGCCTGAACCGTGACTGCTGGCTCTGGCTCCGCAGCCCCAAGAAATTCTGACAAATAATTCAAGAACTTGGAGTACAGAAAGAAGCAGCAGAGCTCCAACATCTTAAGTGACCAGTACCATGCTTCGGGGATGTAGAAAAAGATCCAGAAGCTCTCGCACTCACCAGAAGCTGGCACCCACAGCAGCGCACGTGCCCTCCAGAGACCCAGCCTGCAGGACAGCAAGGTAACTGCGTTGCGTTACTCAGTGGACGACTGCCCAGAGCCGCCTCGAGAACCCCCAGCAGGCTAATATCTGGTGGCCTATCTTGGAGACAGTCCAGTTAGAACCTCCAGAGACACAGGAAAGGTCCACAGTGCTCAGGGCTCGGTACCTGCACAGGGTCACAGCGGGTCGCTCCGAGCATACACTGGACGCCCTCTGCTGGTGGGGGTAGGAAGGTGCAGGCCCAGAGCTGGAAGGTGTAGAGCTCAGGGCCAGAAGGCGCAGAACACAGGCCAGGAAAGTGCAGAGCCCACGCCCAGAAAGCACAAAGCACAGGGCCTGAGATTGCAGAGCCCAGTGTGGAGAGTGCAGAGCCAGGGCCGGAAGGCGGGGACCCCAAGGCCTGAAGGCACGGAGCACAGGACCAGAGAGAACAGAACCCAGGGTGGGAAAACTCAGAACCCTGAGCTTCCACAGAGCTCATTTACAGTGACTCCCGATGCCCTGACACCTGAGCACAAAGCTGTCAGAGGCAAGAGAGGGGCCTAAACGCCCATAATGTGGTTCCAAAAGCTGACAATAGGTTACAGAGCAAGCGAGACATTGGAATACACTCCAGAACTTACCACAGTGAGCAGACACAGATATTACACGGGCCTGGGCCCTATATATGTAAATTAGCAGGACTGCTGGTTTGGGGTTTTATTTTTCTTTCACACTGTTGCTAGTTCTTTTTGTTCTTTTTCTTTTTTTTCCTTTTGGTTGGCTTTTTGCCTTTGATTTATGATTGCTAGTTTCTGTTACTTGTTCTGTTACTTTATGCATGTTTGTTTGCTCCCTCCCTCATTCTTTTTACAAGCCTTCTCTCTCTATCCTATCTGCTCTCAAAACCTTTTTTCATTTACTGTTTCTCCCTGTTTTATATTCAAGCGATTTCATATCTCCATACCTAAATACTTTGTATGAACTACAAGAATCCTACTATCTTACTTTCTCTCATTCTCAACCAGATGCTACTTTACTATACTTAAATTCTTACTCAACCTAATCATATCCTCTACTTTACCTGACTCCTGTACCCATCACCCCAGCTCCTCCTCCTTACCTAACCCTCACCATTGGAAAAAGCACTGCTTACCCATGTAGGAACCTGCCAACATCTCTAAATCCCTACTGCTGAGCTTGGATCAGACAGATTATCCAGAGTCACGCACAAAAAGTAAGAAGATGCCAAGACAAGAGAAAAACAAACTGGAGAACTATGAAAATATGAGAAGTAGGAACAGTGGTGACTTAATAAGGGAAATCACGAATGCTGACCTACAGAAATGCAAGAAGGAGAATTTTGAATCCTGATCTTCAATATGATGAAAGGCCCCACAGTAAGTGTACAGGGAATGAAAGACTTTAAGAACAAACCAGAAAATGAAATGAAGGCAGCAATAGAAAGAAATGCTGGGAAATTAGATGAAATGAAAAACAGAATACCACCGTTAGAAGACAGTTCATTCAAAACCGGAAGCACAGTCAACAGCATACAGAAGACATTACACAACAACAGAGCCTAAACATCTAACAACTATGGGACAACATGAAACGCCCTAACTTATGGAATAAAGGCACTGCAGAAGGGCTAGAGGTATAGACCAAGGGTATTCGTAATCTCTTCAGAGAAATAATTTCAGAGAATTTTCCAAACATGGAAAGAGACTTGGACATCCACATACAGGAGACAGAGAACACCATTAAGACAAGATCAAGAAGGCCCTCCCCACGCCATGGAATAAAATGACCAACATGGAGGCCAAGGAAAGAATCCTAATGGAGGCCAAGGAAAGAATCCTAAAAGCAGGAAGCACAAGCCAGGCGTGGTGGCGCACGCTTGTAATCCCCGCGCTTGGGAGGCTGAGACAGGAGGATCACACAGTTCCGAAGCCAGCCTCAGCTACTTAGTGAGGCTCTCAGCAACTTAGTGAGACCCTGTTTCCAAATAAAATATAAAATAGGTCTGGGAGCATAGCCCGGAGGTAGAAAGCCCCTGGGTTCCACCCCCAGTACCATCAAAAAAAGAAAAAGAAAAAAAGCAGGAAGAACAAAAGGACAGGTGACATTCAGGGCCAAAACAATAAAAATCACTCCAGAATTTACACTTCCAATTCATGAATGCCAGGAGAGACTGGTATGATGTAATCCAGACCCTGAAACAGGGTCTCACTGAGTTGCAAAGGGCCTCACTAAGAAACTGAGGCTGTCCTCAAACTGTGAGCCTCTTGTCTCAACCTCCCAAATGCTGGGGTTACAAGTGTGCACCACTATGCCTGGCATCTTTTATGATATCACCATCTTTGTCTCTTCCTCTGAGTCAGCTGCTAGCTGGTCTCACGCTGCTCCACACTCTTCTACCAGAAGTTGGGAGAGTCATTTCAACAATTCTCTGCCGCCTCTCTTACTGCCCCGTGTGCATGGGCCATATCATCTCCCAAGAGTCACAGCAATATTGAGGAGGCAGAGCTCCAGACTCTAGCGCTAAGCAGAGAGGGAAGACTTCTTCAAGTGAGACGTGTGTTTATAAATGTTTTCACATTTTGAGGACCTTTGTTTCTCCCACTTCCTGGAAGAGTTAAGGAGTCAAGCCAACTGTTAAATAAAAAGAAAAGAAGCTTTCTGTGTGGAATGAAGCAATTCTCCTGGTCCTTTCTTCAGACCCACTGCCCACTCCTCGGCCCCTGATTCCGCAGCTTGAAAGCCGGGTGTCTAGTCTCATAGTGCGCTCCTCGGTGAGAAGAAGCACGGGAAAGATGAACAGCGCGCTGTGCCGGCCCTGACAGGGATGATTTACACAGCGGTCCTCGACTTCAGTGGGTCAGCGCATGAGTTTTGACTTTATGATGGTGTGAACACACTACAGTAGCAACTTTGCTTGGAATTTTGAATCTGAGACTTCCCCCAAGCCAGTGGCATGTGGTCCATTCCTCTCTTGAGATGCTGGACAGTTCTAGTCAGCCTCCAATCACAGGTACCCCCTGAGATGCTATGGCATGCTGTGTTTCTAAGCTGTGGCTTTCAGTAGGTTAGGTGTATTAAGTGTGATTTTTTGTTTTTGTTTTTTCTTTTTTTGCAGTACTGGAGATTGAACCCAGGGGCATCCTACCTCTGAGCTAAACCCCAACCCTATTTTTTATTCCTTAGTTTGAAACAGGGTCTCACTAAGTTGTGGAGGGTCTCACTAAGTAGCTGAGGCTGGTCATGAACCCGTGATCCTCCTGTCTCAGCCTCCCAAATACTGGGATTACAAGCATGCGCCACCACACCTGGCTTACATGCATCTTTTACTTTGAAAATTTTGAATTTATGGGGTTTATCAGGGTTAACTCCATCATGTGTCAAGGAGCATCTATAATTTTAAAAGTAGTTGGCCGGGTGTGGTGGCACACACTTGTTATCTCAGCATTCAGGAGGCTGAGACTGGAGGATTGTGGTTCATGGACAGCCTCATATACTTAGTGAGGCCCTTCACAACTCAGTGAGACCCTGTTTCAAAAATAAAAAAGACTAGCTGGGCATGGTGGCGCACGCTTGTAATCCCCGCTCTTGGGAGGCGGAGACAGGAGGATCGCGCAGGTTTGAAGCCAGCCTCAGCTGGTTTAAGAGACCCTGTTTCCAAAAAAATATATAATAGGTGTGGGAGTATAACCTGGAGGTACAAGGCCCCTGGGTTCCATTCCTAGTACCACCAAAATAAAAATAAATAAAAAATTAAAAAGACTAAAAAAAATAGGGCTGGGGGTGTAGCTCAGAGTTCAGTGGCCCTGGATTCCATCTCTGGTACCACAAAATAAAACACAAAATTTAACCTAAGAGAATTATTCTTCTGGTGGTAAAAGTGTAAGGACTGCGTGAGGCCTCTTCGAAGTGTTCCCTAAACAGGCAGGTGAATGCTATGGACTTGTCTGCCCATCGCACTGAGCTCTGGGGACCAGGAGCAGGAGGGAATGGAGGAACGGCGGGCACATCTGCTGACTCTCTGGTTGCTCACATCAGTGCGTATAATGGTGTCTATAGGAAAACACCTGGTAACGTATCCGAGAGCAGGCTCTCTCAGGCAGTGATGCTGTTCACCTGCCCTCCCCATCCTGCTTCCTGAAGATGCTGTCCTTCCTTGGCCTGAACTAAAATTGACGATGCAGGATGGAGAGGGGAGATCTGCTGGAGAAATAGGTTCAGCAGCCAGTAGGGGAAGGGAGCTGGAGCACCTAGCCAGGAGCACGGCCAGGGCGCCTAGAGTATGGCGGGGAGTACCCACGTGCACAGATTTGCAGGTAGATCAGGCCACGGTGGGGATGAGCGGGAGAGCTCCTCTGCCTGCTTCCGTTCTCCCGTGTAAAGGGAAGCAAGCCATCAGCTGAGACAGAGGGGAAGGGGGAAAGATGTGGAAAGTCTGGGAAAAGAAGGCAACAATTGTTCATTGTCCAGGAACTTCACTCCAGGAAGCTCTTCTGAGTCACTGGTGCTTGAAATACACAGAGATGAGTAAATAAGATTGGTTATGTGAAAAGGAGGAGGAGGAGGAGGAGGAGGAGGAGGAGGAGGAGGAAGAGGAGGAGGAGGAGGAAGAGGAGGAGGAGGAGGAGGAGGAGGAGGAGGAGGAGGAGGAGGAAGAAGAGGAGATGGGAAGACAAATTTGTGCAAAAGACATAGCACTTTTTGGGACCAGAGTGACTGGTGCCGTTGTTCACTGAGGAGCAGGACGCCACAGTGGGGAAGTGGACATGTCACATTTGAAGCACTTTTGGGTCATTAGAAAGTTGGACACACAGGACCAGAGCCCAGCAATGAGTTCTGGTCAGTAAATGTAGGTTTAAAGGTCATTAACCTGTAGGTGTTTATAGATCAGTACAACCAGGGAGTGTTAGAAGGAGAGGGGCAGAAGTCCAGCTATGGAATCACGGAAAATGTGGCCTTTTAAGGGAAGAAAAGGATAAAGAACAAGATGAGAAGATTCTAAAACAGTAGGTTAGGATTCAAAATGAGTGCTAGAGAAAAAGCAGTGAAGTAGGATCCAAGGAAAAAAGTGATTTTCAAGACTACAGCCATCTGTACCATTGTGGGGAAGAGCCCATCCACTGTGGCTTGCGTGTGCTCCATCCCCTCCAAAATGCGTGTTGAAATGTGACTGCCTTTGTGGTGGTGTTGGGAGGTGGGGCCTGTGAGAGGTGATCAGGTCATGAGGAGGGATGGGTACCCCGTCGTGGGAGCCAGGCCCCCCTGAGAGTGGCTTGTTCTACAGCAAAGCTAGCCTCCATGCTTTCTCTCTCCTCCCTGCACCTGCTGCCCTTCTGCTTTTCTGCCTTGTTGGGACAAACCATGATGTGCTCCCAGATGCAGCAGCCTCATCTTGGACTTCCCCATCTCTAGAATGATGAGCCAAAATAAACTTCTTTCCTTCATAAATTACCCAGCCTTAGGTATTCTGTGATAGTCACAGAAAGCAAACTAAGACACCATCAGGTTTGACAATGCAGAAGTCACTCGTATTCCTGCTGAGCCAAATTCACGCTGGCAGTCAGGTGGCCATTCAGCTGGCTGGATGTGAGGTGTGAACTTTAACAGAGAAGGTAGAATGAGGAGCCCAGAAGAAACCTTCTGGAAGGTTGTCTGGAAAGACCAGAGAGAGAGATGGGATAGAACATGAACAGGACCACTGGGGCAAGAAGTGGCTTTTGTTTTTTACTTTTAAAGATGGAAACCATTCTAGCCTGTTTATATGTGGACAAGAAATGGCCCAAAGGGGGAGCTGTGGACTCAGTCACCACCGTGGATAAGGAGCACAGACTGCGCCCGGTGCTGGAGCTATAGTGGTGCTCAGAGCTAAGTGCCTTTGTCTCTAGGCAAGAAGAGGAGATGAGAAATAAACACATCACTATCCAACATGGTGCTGAGGACGGGCACTGAGGCAAGGGATGGAGGGGTGCTCACCTGTGTGTGGGGTGGCCAGGGAGATCCTCTGCTGCAGCAAGAGAAGAAGAGAGCAGGAGACAGGTTTTTAGATGGAAGAAATGTCAGAGCAAAAACCCCAGAAGTCACGACATTGTCACCAGTTTTGAAGAGTTGCGGGGAGGCCGGTGTGCTGGAGAGAGCCAGGGGTCTCTCTGTGTGGGCCCGAGAGTGAGGTAGGGCAGGCTCAGGGGGACCTTGAAGAACACACGAGGGCTTGGCTTTTACTTTAAAAAAAAAAAATCTCCATTGCTAATTGAAGAGTCTCACTGTTTGGGAGGCTGGTGGCCTGGAAGATCTGGAAGAGAGGAAAGTCTTCAGACAGAAGGCAAGGGGCAAAGGAGCAGTGTGTGAGGCCGTGGTAAATGGCGGGGAGGGCCTGAGAGGGTCGTGCCCATAGGCTTTCTTTCCTTCTCTCAGTGGTGTGTGACACAGGTCACGAGGGGGCAGTGACAGAGGTGGCGACTGCGAGGGTGCGGGACAGGTGGAGGGCGCTGGAAGAGCCGCCCTTGGCGGGCCAGGCAGCAGTGAGGAGGGCGGCGACGAGGACCCTGCGTCTGCAGGCCCCCTGGCCCACCGTGGCGGGCCTTCCTCATCCCACCCAGAGGCCCGGCTTGGAGAGCAGGCAGCCGTGGCGGGTACAGGGCAGAGGGCCAGGGCAGAAGTCAAGGGCCAAGTGAGAGGGTGACAGAACCAGGGACCAGAGGAGAAATGGTACAGACAGGGCTCAGAGATGCCGAGAGCTGAGTGGTCAGGACGAGACGCCTCCGTGGCACGGAGTGGGGCGGTGGGAGTAGGAGAGTGGGGGGCATGGGGACAGCGTTGGGGGTTGCTTACAAAAGGGATAAGCCTGAGGCTCTGACAAGCCCCAGCACGAGCTCTATGCAGCCTGAGATGTGGCTCAAGGGATGAGGTATCAGGACAGGGCACAGAGAAAGCCCAGTAGCCACGCTTCAAAGAAAGTGAGAAATGTGTTGTCAGAGGTAGAGACCTGCAGCAACATGAGAGGGCCGGTGGTGGCCCAGGACAGCCCCCGTCTCCGCTGTGAGGGAGGACCAGCTATTCCAATTAGTTTGCCATAGTCTTGGGGAGTAGAGATTCCTTGTCTCTGACAGTCTTTAGGCTCCTCCTTGATACCCAGGTCCCTGTTGTGATTTGAAAGTATCCCCGGTGGAAGCCAGGCATGGTGGTACACGCTTGTAATCCCAGTATTTGGGAGGCTGAGACAGGAGGATTGCAGTTCACAGACAGCCTCAGCTACTTAGGCCCTTTAAAACTCAGTGAGATCCTGTTTAAAAATAAAGAATAATAAAAAAAAATAGGGCTGGGAGTGTAACTCAGAGGTAGAATGCCCCTGGGTTCCATCCCCAGTACTAAAAAAAAGAAAGAAAGAAAGTGTCCCTGGTGGGACCCTGTGGTAAAGGCAAGGTCGCCCGCCTGTCTCACACTCGGGAGGTAGCAGAGCCTTTAAGAGGTGGGGTCTAGGAGAAGGAAGTCAGGTCACTGGGGGCATGCCCTTGAGTAGGATACTGGACCCTGGGCCCTTCCCCCTCTCTTTGCCTCCCAGTGGCCATGATGTGAACAGGCCTTGTCCAACATAGACTCCCTTCAAGGTAAGCTGGGCCACCACAGGCCCAGAGAAATGGGGCCTGTGTCCTGAAAACTCTGAAACTGTGAGCTAAAATAAACCTCTCCTCCTTATAAGTTTATTATAAGTCCTTGTGAAAGCAACAGAAATCTGACCAGCACACCCCCTTGGGGATAGGCTGAGGCTGGCTGCCTTAGCCAGCCCGGGGTTAGATCTGTCGCGTTGCATCAGGGGAATGACGGGAAACAGAGGGGCTGCTCTCATCTCCGATTCCGCTCTCCCCAGTGAAAAGGCTCTGTTTTCAACTGAAAACAAGATCGCTCTAAATGTCACTGTTCCATACCCCATCTGGGCTCCTGAAAGCAAGCTGCCTTGTTTCTGAATCAGATGTCATCACCCACTGAAAAGCCTCCTGCCTCCAACTTGGCTGGCAGCAGGGCCCCAGCTCCGTGGAAGAGACTGGCTCATCTTCCCCCACCCCCTTCTGCCCCCGTGGTTACAGGCGCGTGTTCTTCCTGGGAAGGAATAAGGGTGGGACAGGCAGCAGGTGACAGCCACCTCATCACAGATTCTCTGACCCTGTGGAGCACAAACAGTGGGCTCCTGTGTGGACTCAACCATTTTACTCAGATGAAGTACTGCCATTTTCATGGGACTCCTAGCAGGGACAGACGGAAGGAGACAGAGCAACAAATGAAGTCTATGGGCAAAGACAGTTTTCACAGCCAAAATCCAGGATATGTGGTTTGAGGATGGTGATTCATGGCCAGTGCCGCAGGGTCATACAGAGATCGATTTTGAGGGAAAATGTCCAGATTCTTCCACGATGCGGCTACATTCCTGTTATCCCCTGCTGCTGAGTATCCTTACAGGAATGAAGCATGGCCAAAATTTCAGGAAAAGGGCATCCAGGTGCCGAGCTCTGCACGTGCTGCAGGTGAGGACCTGGTGGCCATACATGACACGCCACTCGGAGGGTGGTTTTCAGAAGCACAACCCCCATCATGAACTCCTGAGTTAAGTTGCCCGTGTGACGCTGTGTATGCAAAGCAACTTGCCCTTCCTCTAGTATTCCCACAGAGGGAAGGGGAGTCATGGAAGACCCCTCCAATGGCAGCCAAATGTTCATCTTTGCAACCTTAACTCCGCGGGAACACATGGTCGCCCAGATGCTGGCTTCTACCGAGGTGTTCTGCAAAGGTGTTATATCACAGAAAGCTGTCATGCTGCGAGCAAGGAGACCTTCATGAATCCCATTCAACATTTCAAAACACATGACAGTGTTTGTACATGGTGGAGCTGTGTGTGCGTCTGTCTCTGTGCGCGTACATGTGTGCTTTGCAAAATGGAAATAAGCATTCTGTCTTCCACTTTTGGAATGTGGAGAGATGGCTGTTTATTGGGCACTGACAACCAGCCAGGTGCGTTGAGTACCTTATCTTCCCATTTCATCCTTCCAACTGCCCTGGGAGCTGTAGCTGGTTACCCGGTACCATTGCACAAGTAAGAAAATAAGAGTTTCAACCCCTTGCCTGAGGGTGCAGGTGGTCAATGGCCAATGGCAGAGCCAGGCTCATTCTAAACCCTGGTTCTTGCCCCTATGCCTCAAAGCCTCCTCCAGTCCAACCACTGCTTTTGTTACCCCTTCCTGGTCCCTCTGTAAACCTTCCCGATAGAGTTTGGGGTTCATGGTAAGAGGCTGCTAGGAGAGCTGAGAATAACAGAAAGCATTTTTTATAAGTACAGAAGTGACAGAGGTCTGCTACAAACTCGGCATTTCCAGAAGATACGGGTCAAGAGCACAATCTCATCACCATTAGTATCTCATGCACATGGAATGGGAGTCCTTCTGTACCGTATCGTGGTCAGGAGGTTCAGGCAGACTTAAATTGTAGTCCAAACACACACTGAAAGTCAGCTGTGTGCGACCATTTTTGTGACCATTTCTGCCCACACTCTCTCTCCGCGGTCCTCAGACGACGGTCTCAATGGAGGTGGGGTTGCCACCGTCCTCCGGGCGCCTGGGTTGCATTTCATCTTTGAACGCCCTGGTCAGAACCACCTTTAAGGACTCCTTGAACCGCTTCTTCTTACTGCTGCCCACAAAGAAGTAAATGAAAGGGTTGGCGCTGCTGTTGAGGGTGGAGAAGAGCAGAGAGACGTTGTGCAGGTTGCCGAACGTGGACCAGTACTCGTAGTAGAGCAGGTAGAGGAGCCGCATGGGCATCGCAAGGATGAGGAAGATGACGATGGTGACCATGATGACGACGTACAGCTTCGAGGAATGCGAAGTCCACGAGTGCTTGCGGATCTTCACCACCAAGATGGTGCTGGACACCAGCATGAGCGGTGTGAAGACCAGGAAGCTCAGCACGGCTATGAAGATGATGACTGCCCGGCAGTCACTGCGAGAGTGGCTCTCTTCCCCACTGTCGATGCACATGACATACTCCATGGTGGTCACCAGGCAAGAAAGCGCCCAGAGGAGGGAGCAGACGAAGGCCGACTGGTGCTTGGGGCGGTGGCATCGGTACCAGATGGGGTACAGGACTGACAGGCACCGCTCCACGCTGATGGCAGTCAGCAGATAGAGGCCCGTGTTGTAGCCAAACAGAAACGTCACCGAGAGGGTGACGATCGTGTAGTAATGGCCGGAGGAGAGCTCGTAATCTAACGCGTAGTCGATAGACAAAATGAAGATACAGAAGAGTAACGAGATGTCCGCAACACACAGGTGGGTGATGTACACCGTGAAGGGGTTTCTTCTCATCCGGAAGCACAGAAACCAGAGGAGGATTCCATTTTCCACAAACCCCAGCGGAGAAATGCTCATAATGACCCAGTGCACGACGGGAATGTGAGGGTGGGCGCTCCCCGCGGAGGTGTTCCCGCCGGTGGAGGTGTTCAGGGCATCCCTGTCCACAGGTGACGTCACATTTGGCCCATCCATGAGGAGGCTTCCGACTGGGGCTCTTCAGGCAATCTTCTGTTAGCAAGTGAAACAAACAAAGCTAATTGAAATAAAAGAGAATTTCAGCTATGGATTGTAACCTTCACGTTACTTTTCTTTTTTCTGTGGTACTGGGGGTGGAATCCAGGGCCTTTTCTACCTCCGGGCTATACTTCCAGACCTATTTTATACTTTATATGGAAACAGGGTCTCACTACGTTGCTGAGGGCCTCACCAAATAGCTGAGGCTGGCTTCGAACCTGTGCAGTTCTCCTGTCTCAGCCTCCCAAATGCTGGGATTACAAGCATGCGCCACCACGCCCAGCTTGTCATGTTACTTTTCTAAAGTTTAATTGTCCGTACAGTTCTCTTTCTCATGATGGCAACATTAGATATTTGACCAGAAGAGAGAACTGAATCCATGACCTTTGGCTCCACGGGAGCCCTTCATTCTCTGCCAGTCTCCGCTTGCAGCTCTTCCAGAGCATGAAGGCGGGATCCCTGGTATTCGTTTCCGATCCTGCCCAAACTTTCTGAGTCGCATTTTGAAAGTGATTTCATTTTCTGTGCCCCCAATTCCTTGCCTGAGGGACCAGGTAGGTTGCTTTAAAATTGGATAGCAAAAAACAAAAACCTTTTTGGGCAAAATAGCTGCTGTCATTTCTTAATATATAAAGTGCTACATGTGGTGGTACATGAGAGAGAATGCCTAGGAAACGTGTGTGTGTGTGTGTGTGTGTGTGTGTGAGAGAGAGAGAGAGAAAGAGAGAGAGAGAGAGAGAGAGAGAGAGAGAGAAGAAAAGAGAAGAGAAGAGAAGAGAAGAGAAGAGAAGAGAAGAGAAGAGAAGAGGAGAGGAGAGAGGGCGCGAGCGCGAGCAAACTCCTGGGGTCATACTCCTGTCTCATTCTCGCAAGTCGCTGGAACTACAGATACATGCCACCATGCCATACCAGCTTATGTTTCCTTTCTTTCTCCTTCCTTCCTTCTTTCCTTTCTTCCTTCTTTCTCCCTTTCTTCCCAGTGTGCTCTCACACTGAACTAACTATACTCCCATCGCTTTTACTTTTTATTTTGAGACATGGTTTCTCTAAATTGCTTAGGCTGCCCCCAACTTGTGATCCTGAGTAGCTGGAATTATAAGCGTGTTGGAATTCCAGTATTGTTTTAAAGTGTGCACAAATCGAAGGCATCCCTTCCCCGCGTCTCAGTGTCTGCGACAAGGCTGGGCCTCTGCTCAGACTCAGTGAACCCTAAAACCAACACCGCGTCACGGAGGGTGAGTCTCGACAAGACGCACTTACACCACGCCCCACAGGCTGAGTCGGCGGGAAAACTGCCGACTGGACAGCACTAACCCGAACAGCAAAGACTGTTTGTAGCACAGACTTAAGGTTGCAGACCAAAAAAACTCAGGAACTTTCTCTTGCTTTCCTAATTTCAAAGAAATCCATGTCTCAGCCCTCCCTGCTTCTTCTCTCCTGAAAAGTAAACTTAAGCCATGCCCCAGTGGGCAGAGGACATTCACCTTGTTCTAACATTCTGCTCTTGGCTTTTTTTTCTTTTCTTCTTCTTTTTTATTTTTTGTTTGTTAAATTTTCAGGTCTTTGCTCATACTAATCAGGTCCCCTACATGTACAAAATAATACACTTGTAAGTAGTCCATCAAAAAAAATTTTTTTTGGTACTGGGGATTGAACCCAGGGGCATTCTACCTCTGAGCTACATCCTCAGTTTTGTTTTTTTTTTTTGAACAGAGTCTCACTCTCACTAAGTTGCTGAAGCTGGCCTCAAATCTGCAATCCTCCTGTCTCAGCCTCTCAAGGACTGGGATTTCAGATGTGTGCCACCACACCCAGCTCAGAAGATATTTTTGGTAACTAGTTATCTCCCTTTTCTTCATACACTCACCTGAAACAGAATAGTACCTATGTTATTTTGTGGCATGTGACCATCTCTGATGATAGTCCACATTTTCAGAATAGTCAGTGGAACCCCAAGTTCTGGGCCCTGGGACTGGCTCTCAGAGCAGCTGGGCAATCAGTGCTTATCTCCCCAGTGGTGTGACCCAGGAGCCCAGGAGGACCTGTCTCCACTGTCCTGACTGAACCTCCTCACTAATGCTTCTCTGTACCACTCTAGCAGGATACAGGAATTACGAGCCAGGTGTGATGACACACGCTTGTAATCCCAGCATTCAGGAAGCTGCAGGAGGATCATGGTTTGTGAACAGCCTCAGCTACTTAGTGAGGCCCGTTGTAACTCAGTGAGACCCTGTTTCAAAATAAGGACTAAAAAAACAGGGCTGGGAGTGTGTGTGTCTCAGAGGTAGAATGCCCTTGGGTTCCATCCCCAGTACCGCAAAAAAAGAAAAAGAAAAAAGAATGAAAATTACTTTCAGTGGAGCAACTTCTCCTTTCTTTCTGTAATCAGAAGACACAGACTTCCATACCTTCAGGAACCCAACACGAAGACCAGAGCTCACAGTGCCATGAGAGGGCCTGCTATAGCCTAGAGAGACCGGGCTTTGTTAGAAGTTGGTAGGTAAGCAGGGCATGGTGGCATGCACCTGTAATCCCAGTACTTGGGAGGCTGAGACAGGAGGATTGCAGGCTCTAGACCAGCCTCAGCAATTTAGCAGGACTCTCAGCAACCTACGGAGATCCATTTCAAAAGAAAAAAAAAGGGCTGGGGGTGTGGTTCAATTCCCAGTACAAAAAAAAAAAAAAAAAAAGAAAAGAGGTTTGGGGATAAGGCAGCTGTGAATCCGCCATCAGACATTTATTCAGGTGCTGTTCTAGGCAAAACAGGGCAAGGGCAGCCTCTGGGAGCTCCCTCTGTGGCGGCGGGCGGGCGGAGCCATGGAACAGGAGCAGGAGCAGCACTTGAGTCTAGTGGAGGAGAGCGAAGCAGAGGCGGAAACAGAAGGGGCGGTGGGCCAGGTTCCTCTTACTTAGGTAGGGTGGCGGAAAGAGCACAGGACGAAGACAAGACAGAAAGAAGCCAGCGACCCGGCCCTGCAGACTCCTGGGGAAGCGCATGCCAGGGAGAGGGGACCACAGTGCAAAGGCAGGGTGAGCTGGGTGTTTGTGAAGGCCAGCAGGCCGGCGTGGCCAGAGCCGCATGAGCAAGGGGCAGAGTCAGGTGGCGGGTACGGAGGTGGCAGGCCAGGCCGTCGGCTATGGTAAGGGGTCTGCTTGAGTGCCACGGCAGGACCAGCAGTCCACGTTCTTGGTGTTCAGGTTAGATTTGAGGGGCCGCAGCAGGCAGGAGATTTGAGACTACAATGTACCCAGTGTAAAAATAGAAGTAAAAGAGAAAGAGGAAGGAAGGAAGGAAGGAAGGAAGGGAGGGAGGGAGGGAGGAAGGAAGGAAGGAAGGAAGGAAGGACGGACGGACAAGGGAAGATGGTGCTGTCTCCAGGTCCACTGTGGGACGGGGCATGGGGTGACTACTTCTGTGTCCTGTCAACCCAGTTGTCTGCAAGCTCTCTGTCCAGACTGCAAACCATGTTTTCGAGTTGTTAGTGTTTTTGTTGTTGTTTTGGGTCTTTTCTGTTTGTTATGGACTGAAACCAAGGACGTTCTACCTCCAAGCTATGCTCCAAGCCCATTCATTCATTCACTGATTTATTCATTCATTTTGATTTGCGGGGTGTTTGTGGTGATGGGGCTTGAGCCAAGGGCACTGTACCTCCAAGCTACACCCCCAGCCCGATTTTTTATTCCTTATTTTGAAACAGAGTCTCACTAAGTTTCAGAGGGCCTCACTAAATAGCTGAGGTTGGCTCTCGACCCGGATCCTCCTGTCTCAGCCTCCCAAGTGCTGGGATTACAAATGTGCACCACCACACCTGGCTTATTTATTTATTTTGAAACTGGGTCTGGCTAGGTTGCTGAGGCTGGTCTGGATCCTGCGATCTTCCTGTCTCAGCCTCCTAGGTACTGGGATTACGGGCCCATGCCACCATACCTGGATTATTTCTTTTATTTGGAAACAGAGCCCCACCAAGTTGCTGAGGGCCTCACTAACTTGCTGAGGCTGACCTCAAAGCTATGATCTTCCAGTCGCAGCCTCCCAGTACTGGGATTACAGGCGTGTGCACCGCAGCTGGCTATGACTCACAGGTTATAGGGCTATAAGCCCTGTTTTTTTTTTTTTAACACAGCAACCATATCTGCAAGGACACATGTTTACCTGGCGTTGGCAGTCTGCGGTACGAGAGCAGCTCATCCTAACAGCCTCTGTGGTCTCTGCGACACAGTGGCAGGAGCCTCCGTTGGGAAGAGAGGGCAACAGGAGTGGAGCAGGTGGCAGGTGGTGGGAGGCGAGGTCTTCCCATCCTTGCCTCCTCACAGAAGCACTTCCTGCCGGGAAAGCACACTGGAGTATCAGGGAGTCACGGCTAGGAATCTCGAACCCCATGCACCCTTCCCCACCCCGGCTGTGGGCCCTGAGCCAGGAGGCTGATCAGGAAGGCGTGGTCTAACTGAACCCCTGGTTTCCTAGATCACTAAGCAGAAGCTAGGGAGTCTGGGAGACACTGGCCACTGCCTCAAGAAGCCCCCAGTGAGAGCCCCTGATCTTACCCGAGCCCCCTTCCCCCTTGGCTCTGCGGCCCAGGGCTGTTCCTAGGACCTTAGCCTGCGCAGCCCCTCTGTGCCTAAGCTTTCCAACCCAGTCTGCCTCTGCTCCTTCCAATCTGAGCAACTGAAGGGACCGTGTTCCCTCAGTAATAGGGGATTATTATTATTATTATTATTATTATTATTATTATTATTATTTTGGCCAGGGTCTCTGTCTGATTTCTGCATTCAAGTCTATCTTGGAGTAAAGTAGCCCCAGAGGACCCACCAAACACTCCTGCCTGTGTGGTACTCTCCCACTGGAAAAATATCATCCCAACGGGCTCATTTATAGTCTGTTCAATCTTTTTATTTTTTTGGCGGGGGAATACTGGGAGGTTCTCCAAGACACATTCCCAGACCAATTTTTTTTTTTTTGAAACAGGGTCACCTTCAGTTGCATAGGGTCTCATTAAGTTACTGAGACTGGGCTTGAACCTGGGATCCTCCTGTTTCTGGGATTACAGGTGCATGCCACCACACCAGCTAGTCTGTTTAATCTTAACACAAAATGGAGGTACTTAGAAAAATTTTATTGCAGTTTTTCTAGTTATAAAACAATATGTGTTCATTGAAGAGAATTTGGAAAATTCACACACTAAAACCACTACTCAAAATTAACCTGATTTCATATCTAGGATATCTCCTCTTAGTCTTTCTTCAATGTTTCACACACTTTTTTGTTTTTTTTATTTTGGTGGTACTGGGGTTCCTAAAAACCCTTCTATATCCAGGCTATACTCCCAGACCTATTTTTGTTTTGTATTTTTATTTGGAAACAGGGTCTCTTAAACCAGTGCGGCTGGCTTCGAACCTGCACGATCCTCCTGTCTCTGCCTCCCAAGCGTGGGGATTACAAGCGTGTGCCACCACGCCCGGCAAGTTTCACACACTTTCTTAAAATTGAAATCACTTTTTTTTATACTAGGGATTGATTTTTTTTTTTTTTTTTTTTTTTTGCGGTACTGGGGATTGAACCCAGGGGCGTTCTACCTCCGAGCTATACCCCCAGCCCTATTTTTTATTCTTTATTTTTTTGAAACAGGGTCTCACTAGGTTGCAAAGGGCCTCACTAAGTAGCTGAGGCTGTCCTTGAACCGCGATCCTCTTGTCTCAGCCTCCCAAATGCTGGGATTACAAGGGTGCGCCACCACACCTGGCTATACTAGAGGTTAAACCCAGAAGCATCTACCTCTGATCTACACCTCCAGCCCAATTTAATTTTTTATTTTTGAAACAGAGTCTAAGTTGCATAGGGCCTCATTAATTTGCTGAGTCTGGCCCCAAACCTGCGATCCTCCCTCTCAGCCTTCTGAGTACGAGGATTGCAGATGTTTGCCACCACGCCTGACTGAAATCAGTGTTTATAATCTGCTTTGGTAAACTGCTTTCTTCCATTTAGTATCATATTGTAATATTTTTCTCCTGTTAATATGCACCCAAAGAACATGACTATCTTATCACTTTATATATACCATAATTTATTTTTATTTAATAAGGCAAAAGAACATGCATCACTGCAAATAATAATAAAATAGAACAAATAATAATAATATACTACAGTTTAAAAATTACCTAAAACCTCTTGATTTTTTATTTATGGAAATTTTTGCTTAATATTTTTAGATCACGGTTTGCTACGGGTCACTGGAGCTGTGGGAAGGGAAACCAAAGACAGCGGGTACTATTGTAATAAGCTTTGTGAGTACAAATTTTGTGCATATTTCTATTTCCCTAGGACATAATTCATACTTTTTCTTTTTCCTTTTTTTTTATACATACTGGAGATTGAATCCAGAGGCATTCTACCTCCAATATACATCTCCAGCCCTTTTTTCTGAATTATTGAAATAGGATCTAAGTTGCCGAGGCTGACCTGGAACCTACGATTCTTCTGTCTTAGCCTCCCAGATACTGGGGTTATAAGGCATGTATCGCCACACTCAGAAATCTGTATCAAGGCACCAGCTTCCCAATGCCAAACCCATAACAACAGCAGCAAAAGAAACAGGGAAGCGTTGTTTTCAGAAATACTCTCTCCAGTGGAGGTCATCTTTGCATCATTAAAATACTGCAAACCAACTGGGAGTGGTGGTTCATGCCTGTAATCCAGTACTTGAAAGGCTGAGACAGGAGGATCACAGGTTCAAGGACAGCCTTGTAAGTAGTGAGACTCTCACCAACCTAACAAGACCCTGTTTCAAAATAAAAATAAAAGAGGGCTAGGGGCATAGCGTGGAGGTAGAAGGGCCCTGAGTTCCATCCCTAGTACCATAAAAATGAATGAATGAATAAATGCCGCAAACTGGTTTTATCATCTGGAATCTTGTTTCTGCAGCTGGACAGGTCTCAGGTCTTATTCCTCCTCCTGCAGAACTGTTCCTTTTACCATCCCCGAATTGCCTGACACCCTTGTTTCCGAGGCTGCCTAGATCAAAGTGGCTGAACGGGAAACAAGTTCAACATAGCTTCCTTCAAGGATCGGCACACCTTTGCAGGCCGGGGCTATAGGGCAAGCGAGGCCCGGCCTCACCCAAACCTGCGGATGTGTTTTCCCTCAGGAAATTCCAGATTCAGCAAGAGGCCCATTCTCCTGAATGAGGCCTTTAGTGGGCAGTGGACGCACCCGGGCCTCGTCTTGTGATGGAGCCCGTGTGGCCTGACACTACAAATAGCAGGAAAGGCAGCCGCTTCCTCACCACGAGGCAACCAGAGCCCCTTCTCCTCCCACCCCAAGAAGGCCGAGTTCCACACTGCCGTGACTCAAGTCCCTCCCCGGGTGCCTCTGGGTCCCTTCACGACAACCGCGTGCCCCGTCAGAACAGCGGCGACAAGTCCTGAAGGTTGACAATCTCATTGCTGAGCATGGCCTTTGTGGTCTCAGCAGACACGGCAAAGTGCACCACAGAGATTTTCCAGAGGGTGCTCACATGGCTCAAGTTACAGCTCAGAGGCGGCTGCCAGTGCTGCCATGTCCCAAGCCATCAGCCCCAGAGCCGAGCTTCCGATCCACCGACCCCAGCTGCAAGCCCCGAGCCCAACAGCCCAGCGGCTCGGGACCTCAGCTCCTTTACAAAATCAATATGGTCACGTGCTTCTGGAAGGCTGGGGCAGAAGAAGCAGAGGGAGCAGCTCTTCGCCAACACGCATCTCGTGGAAACGCCAAGCTGAGATAAGGAGTCTGTAAGCGGGGAAAGCAGGCCTGGCGGTTAACACGGATGTTGAAGGGAGCGGTGCGCAGAGCCTGGTGCTGGCAGGCACACCGTGGCCACTGGCGATGTCCCTCCCCGTGAAAGTGAGAGGGACAGATGGGCAGTGGGGCCGGTAGAAAAGGCAAGAGACGCAGAGGGCAGAGAGGTGTCCATGGCACCCCTCCCCTCGGCACGAGCCTTCTCTAGAGACCTGAGAAGCAAATGCCCGTCCACAACCCGTTCACTTCAGCAGAGCCCCGAGGCTCCGGAGTGCCGGCTGCATCACTCATGGAAGAGAGACAGAAAGAGAGGAAGAAAGAAAATGAGGAGGGATAGAGAAAGGGAAGGAAAAAAGAGAGAGGAAAGCCGAAGAAGGAGGGCTCTCTGACGCTCTTGCCACTCCCCAGCAACCGCCAAGAGAGCCTGGCCCGGGCTGGACCTCCCAGATGTGCCGATCTGGAGAGAAGGGCGAATTCTTCCTCGGTGTGTATGTATGGTGACCTAGACAAACAGAAGCCCATTTGTGAGATGGAATTTCCGTGGCAGGGAAAGGGGCTGCTGGGAATGCACGGGGCGGGAACATCCGTCCGGGTGTTGAATGCATGGCTCCCATCTTCCTAACGCCGGGCTGCCTGTGCGCAGCCGCGGAGACTCCTGCTCTCCTTCCTGTGGGCAGCAGGCTCACTCTGGAGCAATTTTGTCCCCTTTGGGACATTTGGCATGTCTGCATATATTTGGGATTGTTACAACCAAGAGAAGCATGCTGATAGCATCTAGTGGCTAAACTCTGTACAAACCACAAGACAGCCCTGAAGACAAAGAGTCAGCCAGCCCAAAATGTCA
Organism: Muscardinus avellanarius; assembly: GCF_963383645.1. Lineage (NCBI taxonomy): Eukaryota > Metazoa > Chordata > Mammalia > Rodentia > Gliridae > Muscardinus > Muscardinus avellanarius. Next base: position 110,803,182 of record NC_137794.1, on the reverse strand, counting down.
TCGAGGATGGAGAGGCAGGCTTCTTGCCACCTGGTGCAGCTCCACACACAGAAATCCAACGATCACCTGTACACACCCTTGCCAAATTACCCTGCCCACCCCAGCTGGGAAATACTGCTCAGATACCCCAAGATTGAGATTGAGCAGGAGATGTCCTTTAACAGATATTCTGTTAGTTGGGCTGTACAGGATTTCATAAGTAACGGAAGCTATTATTTATGCTGGGGCCACTAAGGAAAAGCAAAGAAAAGTTACCCCAGCTCACCTCTGGAGGCCAAGCCCAATGGCTTCTAGGCAAGGGGTTTCTCCCGAGGAGTCAAATACTGTCACAACTCTTTAAACCCCCAACTCCTTTCTCCTTCTGAACATCTAATGAAGCAAACTTGAAAACCTCCAAGCACACCATCCCATCTGTGAATCACGCCTGAGATTCTTCCCCCATCAAGTCAGAAAGAAAAGTTTTGACACTGAAAAACAATGTCCAGAAACAGTTCACCTAGCAAAGAAAGAGATTCTTCAAAACGAAGGCAGTAAGAGAAGTTTTTGCCAACATGATGGACAGTATATATCTAACACCCCCCAAGAAGCAATCCACAGAGAAAGAGCTATCCTAACGCATCAGAACAATTAAAAATTGGGGCACAGACTCACTGGTGTCCTTGGCTCAGGGAGAGTCAGGAGTGATAACAGGGGGACCACCCTCGTGCATCCCGTGACGCTGGTGCCCTGACAGGCTGCAGGGTCTCCGGTCCCAACATCTCCAAGGATGGCTGCAGCCTCCGTCTCTCAAGAAATCAGAACCGCTCTCCCACTGCTGAAAATCTTTGAGATGTGCCAAGCAGATGGTCCCACGCTTATCAGTGAAGCGAGCTTCAGATGGAATCATCCAGCGACACGCTGGCGAGAATCTGCGCGCTGATTCAGAGCGGGAGCGTGCTGAAGATGACAGGCTGGCCGCCCCGCACGCTGTGACCAGCCGGGGCCAGGAGGGCGAACCGGAGAAATGCTGCATGGGAGGGTGAAAGAGACCCTAGCTCAGTCTGTAACTATAAAGTAGAGCTCACAGTATCACCCCCCAAAGGTGTCAGGATTAAGTGAGATCTGCCTCCCTGCTTGCCTGGTGGGAGGTGCGTGGTTAAATAACAAAACATCCCTCCCCTACCTCCAAGCCACGTACAGGAAGTACTGTGCCCGATTTAGTGTAGAGAGCCTGAAGGAGGCTATGGGGGAGAGGGGAGGAAGCCAGGGAGCTGCTCCTCCTGTCGGTGATTCTCACCCAGGAAGCCCAGAACTGAACACCACATCACTTTTGCCTGTGACCTGTGTCCCTTTTCTCAAGGGACTGGATGTAAAACCAAGCAGAAAGTTCTGGAATCATTTAGACCTTGGGCAGGCAAGACCTGCAGCGACGAGTCCCCTGGGGTCCTGGAGCGCATCTGCCTCCTTTTCAAAGGGTCTCCTCCAGGTAGAGCATCATGAGGGCGCTGTGTCTGAGCTCTCCTCAGACTGTTCTCATAAGCAGAGAGACCAAAGGCGCGGACGGGGCAGGAGCCGGACTGCTCTGCGGGTCGCTGACCCGGGCTCTGTCCTCCCAGGGGAAGGAGAAAGGGGAGGTGAGGGTCTAGGAAAGTCAACAGAGCAGCTGAGCGGGGTCCAGGAAGCCGCGGATGCGTGTCCATTACCTGGCTGTGATGTTCTCAGGGGGGAGACCAGCCTCCTGGAGAGGCTTACATTTCCCAGAAGACAGTCAGAGACCTGAAAGGGAACAAGGACCGTCTAAAGCAAACGGCAAGGTGGGAAAGACGGTGATTTCGGTGGACAGGGAGCAAGTACCATCACGAAGGAGGAGGCTGGCTGCGAGCCCCAGAGGAAAGGAGGGACGGAGAGCCTCTCTGCTCCTCTGGCCACGTTCGTGCTGCTTGGCTCAGGGATGGTCCAGATCTGGTGAGCAGTTGTCCCTACGGGTGCTGCAAAGCCCTGAGCAGAGGGAGCAGCAGGACAAAGTCTCAGCGTCATTATTTAAGTCAACAGAACATGGGCCCTCGCCGATTTGCTTTTCCCAGCTCCTGACAGAACAGAGACAGAGACGTCTGTCCACACTGGCAGAGGACAAGTCCCTCTCCCAGTTTGAAAATTGATGACAGTCACCAGGTGAATGGGGAACAAGCCACCAGGAAGCTGGGGTGACCACCACCATCTGGGGCCTGGGGGAGCGCCGGCCCTCCCTCGGAGGGAGGGAGCGGGCGGGGAAGGCGCCAATTGTTTGTGACTGATTGGCAGGAACTCGCACAGATGGAGCCGGAGTTTCATTTGTGGCAAATAATGATTTCTACTTAGAGAAAAATAAAGCAACTCACTGTAAAAATAAAACTGCTTGCATTTAAGCCACAAATAGGCTGGCTATTTCTGTACTTAGTTTGTCTCTGTGAGTAATCGTGCTCCTCTGGAGAGGTGGGGAGAGTTTGGGGGTGGAGGGAGGTGTAGAGAGTGGGTAACAGAACCCACTCAGGGAGAGAAAGGCCTGTGGCCCCCAACTTCCGGTGTGCGAGTTCTACCTGGTCCCTCTGTGAGAGAAGTCACACCTGTCGAAGTTCCCTAGAGAAAGAATATCCCCCCTTTCTCCCATAGAACAGAATGGTGGAGGGGCCCAGGACAGGGGCTTATGGGAGGGAGAGAGAGAAGAGGAGGAGGAAGGAGGAGCCGGAAGGCCTGGACGGACCACGAGGGGTAGATCTATTACAGCAGAATCCACAGGAGAGGAGTGGTAAACCCAGACGCCAACCTGTAAGCGGTGGAATTCCTTTCTTGCACTCTGGGGTCCCAAAGCCTGGGAGTTCCATTCAGTGCTAACCCAAGGAATTCTAGAGTGCTTCAGGCACATCCTGAAATGCATTCCTCTTCCAGAAGGTGCTGGATCCTGGGTGTGGGCTTTTGACGATGTGAAACAGCCACTGAGGGCTTCACAAAGCCTGGGCACTGGCCCTTCGTGCTGGAAAGAAAACAGAAAGAGACAAGAACAGTAAAAGAGGGCAGCTCAGAGCCCGCGTGTCTGCAGAGGCTGGCTCCAGGCCTGGCTTTGAGAATGACTGCAGCTGGGTACAAGTCAACTTGGTTCACTGTCTGGGAGGAGCAGTTTCAGGTATGCTGGAGGTGCAGGCCTGCAAACTCGGCGCGAGCTGAGAGCCTCCGTGTCCATCGGCTTGGTTGACGGGCCTTCAGAGCAGGACCAGTCAGCCCTCTGCCTTCTGGTCCTGCAAGGGAGTCTTCAAATCTCAGTGGCCAGAGAGGTGTCCAAGATAAAGCCCTGAGAAGAGAACTCTCAAAGGATCTGACCCTGTTAGCCTTGAGGAATCTTACGCAGGCTTCCCCTTGCCCACCCTGCCCTGACACTGGCTCCATCTGTCTCAAGTAATGATCTTCAGTGCACATTTATCTCTCTCTTTGTTTTTTCCTTTTTTTTTTTTTTTTTGGGTACTGGGGATTAAACCCAAGAGCATTCTACCTCTGAGCTATACCCCCAGCCACTATAGATAGATAGATAGATAGATAGATAGATAGATAGATAGATAGATGATAGATAGATGATAGATATTAATTTTGAAACATAATCTCATTCTCATTAAGTTGCTGAGGGTTTCACTAAATTGCTGAGTCTGGCCTTGAACCTGTGATCCTTCTGTCTCAGCCTCCCAGTGCTTGGATTACAGGTTGTGCCACCATGTCCAACATCGAGTGCACATTTCTTAAACAGTGAGATTGAGAGAGAAGAGAAATAGCCTCTCTTTCCCCATGTGCTGCTTTTCCTCCAGCAAGCCTAGCCCACCTGGTGGGGCAGTGAGCGCTGCAGAAGGCAGGAGCTGCGCATGTTTGGCGAGCCTGCCAGTACTGATGGGGTAGCCCTTCTAGACAGACCCTGGGAAGGACACAAACAGAACAGCTACAGAGTGGACTCCCTCCAGTATTCAGAATCTTTCCAAAAGGAGACTTCCCACCCAGCACAAAGGCCTCCATGGTGTGAGAGGAGGATATAAAGTGACCCAGAATGAGGCAGGCAGTCCTGATCAAAGCCAGCCCTCTGCGCTGAGGGTCATGGGAATATTCAAGGGGCTGCTCCTCTCCAACGAGGGAGCCTGGACTCTGCCCGCAGCCAGGAAGAGCCTTACAGCTGACAAGCAAGGCTCTGAAAGGAAAACTCCCAAAGCAAACAGGAGCAAAATAAACAGGGACCCCTCTGCGTCCCTCCTACTCAGCAGGCCACATGTCTGCGTGTCTGCGGGGCTGGCTAAAGTTTACAGCAATTAATTAGAAAACGGATTGAGTGAGGTATTAGGAAGCATGGTCCAGGACATGCTGGGATGTGGGGGAAGCAGGTGAGGAAGGATGGAAGGAAGAGAGGCATGCACCCTTAGTGGGGATATCTATTTCTGCCTAGTGAGGCTTGTAAATTCTAGTGGTGTGGGAAAATACCTACCCCCACTCCTACTACGTCCACTACCCTTGTGCCCTGAGAACCTTCCACATCTCATGGGATCGCTGTGGGAAGGCCCATGAGATGTGGAGTCCTCGCCCAGGTGAGATGATCTCTGCAACAGGGGTGTCCCTAGAGGGGACCTACGTTAAACCTTGTTTATATTAAACCTGCATTATATGGATTTTAAGGCCGTGCACTATGATCAAAGCTGTTGACCTCCTGTGCTTAACGTGGATGTGTGTACTGATCCCGCCTCCAACTCAAGATGTCTTCACTGCTACAGCTACATGGTAAGTCCCCAAATAGTCCACTTTTCTGCTCCTGGAAGTCACCTAAGTATTGTTTGTGCTCAGTATTTTATCTTCATTTTCGAGACGAGGAAAGTGAAGTTTGCGCAGGTCATTTAACTTGCCCTCACTCCCATGGCGGAGCAAGGGTCGAGTGATCCCAGAGTCCAACATTCCCACCTACTCCTAGGACACGAAAGTTGGAAGCTACCATCTCTTCTCTATTTTCCACCTTTCTCTCTCTCATTTTTCCCTTTCCTAAGTCCAGAACACCATACCAAAGAGTGAAATCTTTTTTTTAAAAGTAGCTTGGAGCTGGGTGCAGTGGCACACACCTGTAATACTAGTACTTGGGAGGCTGAGACAGGAGGATCACAGACTTGTGGCCAGTCTCAGCAACTTAATAAGGCCCTCCTCAACTTAGTGAGACCCTGTTTCAAAATAAAAAATAAAATAGGGGTGAGGGTGTGGCTCAGAGGCAGAATTCAATCCCCACTAACACACACACACATGCACACACACACACACACACACACACACACACACGGAAATACATATGCAGTAGGAGATGTTCAAAAGAATGTATTAATACTTAACTAAATTCCAAGCAGAGAGTTCATAACTTTCACAGCATTAACATATCAATATGATAATAAGTAGTGATAATATAAACTCATAGACATTTTATGGTATCTATGATTTGGGAAGGAAGGTAAATACCTAGTTTATTGAAGAATGATTTCAAGTTTAAGTAAAGGCTGATTTCAAGATTATAGTCAAGCCATCAGAACAGCATACTTTTGACAAAAGAATATACAGATTAACGAAGTAGAATAAGAAATTCAAAGCTGGGCGTGGTGGCGCACACTTGTAATCCCAGCATTCGGGAGGCTGAGGCTGGAGGACTGTGGTTCACGGACAGCCTCAGCTACTTAGTGAGACCCGGTTTCAAATAAAGAATAAAAAATAGGGCAGGAAGTGTAGCTCAGAGGTCAAATCCCAGACCCGCAAAAAAAAAAAAAAAAAAAAAAAAAAAGAAAGAAAAAAGAAATTCAGAAGTAGGTCCACATGTATATAACCAAATAATTTTCCAAAGGGGTGAAAAATAATTCAGTGAGGGAAATAAAGCATATAAATAGAGCATATAAATTGTCACTTTAAAAATCTCAGTTCCTACTTCATACTACATACAGAATTAAGAATGAAGTTAATCACAGACCTAAATATAAAAGCTAAAATTATAAGGTGTATTAGGCCATTTTTTCATCACTACCACAATATATTTGATGCTGGGTTCTTTATTTTAAAAAAGAGGTTTATTTATCTCATAGTTTTGGAGACTAAAAGTCCACCATCAGAAGGCCCTATCCATTTGACCTCTGGTGAAGGCCAGAGGTGAATGATGTCATGGCAGTAGTGACTATGAGAAGGACTACATGGTGAGACAGAAGGCCAGAGAGAGATCGAGGCGTCAGGCTTGAACATTATAACAACTCGTTCTTGCCAAAACTACCAAGGCTCTAATGAGAACTGTATTAATTTCATCCAAGGACGTACTCCCATTTACCTAACCTCCTCCCACTAAGCCCCGCCTCTTAAAGGTCCCACCACTTCACTTAAACATGGCCACACTGAGGGTTATGCTTTCAACACATGAACTCTTGGAGAATACACTCAAATCATATCCATATCTAGAGAGTGCTCAAGAAAACACCCTCCTGACCTTGGGGTTGGCAAAAAAGTACTTAGGACACAGAGAACACTAACTAAAAAAAAGAGAAGGAAAGAAGAAGAGAAAGAAGAAAGGAAAAAACAGACTTGCTCAAAGTTAAAAACTTCTGCTCACCTAAGACACAGTTAAAATTTCCATGCAAGCCACAGACTCGAAATTCTTACAAGGCACATATCTGTCAAAGGACTTGTATCCAGAATACATACCTGCAACTGGGGAGAAAAAAAAGAAGAAAAAGTTTAAAAAGGCAATTCCATTTCTTTTATAAAGTCTTGAATAAGCACTCTGCAAAAAAATATGCAAATGGAAAATTAGCTCATGAAAAAGTAATTAATATCACTAATCATCAGAGGAATGTAAAGTAAACCTTAACAAGATACTATTCCATACTTACTAAAATGTGAGTGCAAATAATTGTGAACAAAAGACTGTTTACACCAAATGTTGGTGAAGGTGTGGCATAATTAGAAACCTAACTGCACAGCCACTTTGGAAAACTTGGTAGAAGTTTCTTAAAACATTAGACTTGCATCACCTTATGATTCAGAAATTTTACTCTGAGGTATTAACCCATGAGGAATTAAAATCTAATCCAAAAAAAAGCCTCTGTTAAGAATGTTTAAACCACTTTGCTTATAAAAAACAAAAACTGGAAAAAGTGCAGCTGTCTGTCTATCAAGAGGGAAACTAGACCAACAATCTGAAGTATATTCAAATGATGGGATACTATTTAGCAATAAAAAGAAGAAGCCTTTTACTGTAACAACATGAATAAACTCAAAAGCACAATATTCAGAGATAGAAGCCAGACACAACAGACTAGATAGGATGTGAATACTTGTGCATTCAATTCTGGATGAGGTCAAACTTTTACCGATGGTGATCAAAATCTGATTCTTTTCCACTGAAAATAGTAAACTGGCCGGAGGGAGCAAGAGGGCACTTTTGAAGCTGTGCGTGTCTCGGTGGGATTTGGTGCCTGTGGGTGTGTGAGTTTTCTGAAACAGACCAAAGGGAACAACAGAGATGTGTGCATCTCACTACGTATAAATTTTACCTCAAGAAAAAGATTTCACAGTTCAAAAAAGTATTCTAGCTAAGCTTAGTCACTGAAATCTTCACATATTTTTCTCTTGGTGGCCAAGGAAAATGTTTCACTACCCAACTGTAATATACACATTCATGCAGAAACCCACACATATCAAATTGAAATGCCTTCTTTGCAAACTCTGAGCAGAAATCAAGTTCTGGATTTCTTTCTTCAATCATTTCAAATGACAAGCTGAAGTTCCAGGCTGTTTTCCTGCACATATTTTCCCCTGCCTCTTTCATATCCAAATTATTACCCAAGTATCCTCTATCTGCCGCAAGTCTTTTGGAGGATAAGAACAGGTTAAGAAAGAAATTACCAGCCGGGCGTGGTGGCGCACGCTTGTAATCCCAACATTCGGGAGGCTGAGACCGGAGGATCGCGGTTCGTGGACAGCCTCAGCTACTTAGTGAGGCCCTTTGCAACTCAGTGAGACCCGGTTTCAAAATAAAGAATAAAAAATAGGGCAGGGGGTGTAGCTCGGAGGTTGAATGCCCCTGGGTTCCATCCCCAGACCCGCAAAAAAAAAAAAAAAAGAAAGAAATTACCAATAGAGGACCTCGACGGCAGTGCAAAGCCTCTTAGCATTATGACACTTTAAACCAACTCAACCCAGCACACTTCCCAAAACGGGCATGAGTTTTTCTGGCTTGCCTGTGTTTCCACTAGGGAGGCCCAAGGTCCAGGCCGATGCTGATTAACATGCTTAATTTATGGATAGCTCATGCCAGCTGATAAGACAAAACACTAAGGCTCCCAATAGATAAATGGGCAAAGACATAAAAATATGCAACCTCATTATGAGCCAAAGAAATACAGTTTTTTCCTCTTTGATACTGGGGATTGAACCCAGGGGCATTCTACCTCCAAACTATACCCCCAGCCTTTTTTAGTTTATTTTTTAAACTTTTGAAACAGAGCCGGGTGTGGTGGCACACGCTTGTAATCCCAGCATTCGCGAGGCTGAGACCTGGAGGATCGCGGTTCACGGACAGCCTCAGCTACGTAGTGAGGCCCTCTGCAACTCAGTGAGACCCGGTCTCAAAATAGAGCATAAAAAGTAGGGCAGGGGGTGTAGCTCAGAGGTCAAATGCCCCTGGGTTCCATCCCCAGACCTGCAAAAAAAAACAAAAAAACAAAAAAACAAACTTTTGAAACAGGGTCTCGCTGAATTGCTGAGATTGGTTTTGAACCTGCAATCCTCCTGTCTCAGCCTCCCAAGTCCTGGGATTACAGGCATATACCACCACACCCAGCTCAAAGAAATGCAATTGTTTTTAATTTTTTTATTTGTATTTATTTATTATTTATTTTTGGTGGTACTGGGGTTCCTAGAAGCCCTTCTACCTTCGGGCTACATTCCCAGACCTATTTTATATTTTTTAAATTTGGAAACAGGGTCTCTTAAGCCAGCGAGGCTAGCTCTGAATCAGCGCGATCCTCCTGTCTCCACCTCCCAAGCGTGGGGATTACAAGCGTGCGCCACCACGCCCGGCCAAGAAATGCAATTTTAAAAGAAATATTTACAAAGAAAATATTTAGCATTTTCACCTACTGGGTGACAAACACTGAAATAATAAAATAGTCTATGTTAAGCCAGGTGTGGTGGCGTACGCTTGTAATCCCCTCGCTTGGGAGGCGGAGACAGGAGGATTGCACAGGTTTGACGCCAGCCGTGCTGGCTTAAGAGACCCTGTTTCCAAATAAATATATATATTAAAAAAAGGTGTCTGGGAGTGTAGTCCGGAGGTAGAAGGGTTTCCAGGAACCCCAGTACCACCAAAAAAAAAAAAAAAAAAAAGACATTCATTTTGTGTGTTTGTGTGAGTCTGGGGATAGAACCCAGAGGCATTTGACCTCCAAGCTACACTCCCTGCCCAATTTTTTATTCTTTATTTTGAAACAGGGTCTCACTGAGTTGCGAAGGGCCTAAGTAGCCGAAGCTGTCCACGAACCGTGATCCTCCGGTCTCAGTTTCCCAAATGCTGGGATTACAAGGGTGCGCTGCCATGCCTGGCTCAGACATTCATTTATGCTACTATGAAAAATGCTAATCAAGCCAGGTGTCTTGGCGCAGACTTAAATCCCAGTACTTGGGAGGCCGAGACAGGAAGATCACAGATTTGCAGCCAACCTCAGCTACTAGGCCCTCAGCAACTTAGTGAGACCTTGTTTCAAAATAAAGAATTAAAAATAGGACTGGAGGTGTAGCTCAGAGGTAGGAACACCCCCCCCCCCCAGATTCAATCCCCAGTACTACAAAAGAAGAAAAGAAAAGAAAAGAGAAAGGAAAAGAAAGAAAGAAACTAATCATAAAACTTCCTGGTAAACAAGTTGGCAGAATTCTAGACCTTCTCTGGCCCCTGAAGAACTGGCCATCTACAGAGACACAGCATTAAACGGCTTCTATATTTCTAACAAATGGCATGTTTCCTTGTTCTCTGGATCAGCCCCTGATCTGCCACCCAGACGCTTTGCCCTCGACGTTCCTTACCTAGATTATATTGTGTGCTCTCTTTTGTCCAAACATCGTGAAAAAAAATATAAATAAAAGCCAGTTCTGAGAAAGAGTATTTTTGGAGTATTGCCTTGGGACATGATGTCTATCCATTCTGCCAGCTGTTCTAAATATTACCCTGGGCTCAGCCCTGCATATTTGGATAGTACTGGGGTCTAATTTGGCCCTTCATGGAACTGTGACTTCTAAACTTTCCTTTGGAGATATTCATCAGCTAGCATTTTGGGGCTCTACAAAAAGAAACGTAAAAAGATCAGAGTTGCATTCACAGGAGTTGGCTAACACCCTTCCCACCATACGAACAAAGTTTACTCTGAGATTTCTACATCTGAAGTACATGTGTTTCTCTGGAGCACACACTAATCTGTACTAAGAGAACACTACAAACTAGGATATGGGGTATTTGCTGCTAGGGAAGCCTGAAGATGCGTATATGACCTAACTTTGAAAATGTACTATATGGCTACTTAAAAGAAAAATGTAAGCCAGGTATGGTGGCGCACGCTTATAATCCCAGCATTCAGGAGGCTGAGACCGGATGATCGTGGTTTGTGGACAGCCTCGGCTACTTAGTGAGGCCCTCTGCAACTTAGTGAGACCCTGTTTAAAAATAAAAATACAAAATAGGGCAGGGATGTATCTCAGAGGTTGAATGCCCCTGGGTTCCATCCCCAGACCCACAAAAAAAAATGCAACTCTGGGCACAAATAAATTTATATTCATTGTCCTTTTTTCTGCAATAACTGTGGATTTGGGCAAAGGATATCTTTTTCACTCATAATATTTTAAGGATGTTGAAAATTTGTCACCTCCAAATGATAGGAAGTTAAGTGCTGGGAATACTAAAAAAAAAAAATACTGATTTAAATAGTGGTGACTAAATCCTTGCAAAAGAGAGTTCTTTAAATTCTTTGGTAGCTTACCATTAAGTTATATCCAGGTTACTTGTTTATGTGTCTTTTTTCCTCCCAGATTTAGCTCCTTTACACAGGAGCTAAGTGCCCTAATCATTGGTTGAACCAAAGAATAAATCAATTATGTTTAAGATAAGTACTAAAATTTCAAATGTTGTTTATTTTACAATTGTTTCTTGAGTGTGATCTAATTTTTTTTTTGTGTGTGGTACTGGGGTTCCTGGAAGCCCTCCTTCCTCCGGGCTACACTCCCAGACCTATTTTATATTTTTGAAACAGGGTCTCTTACACCAGCACGGCTGGCTTCGAACCTGCGCGATCCTCCTGTCTCCGCCTCCCAAGCGCGGGGATTAACAAGCGTGCGCCACCACGCCCGGCGAGTGTGATCTAATTTTTTAATAAATCAGATTATAATTTACTTAGGAAAGGAAATGCACTGATCCTTGTGTGCTCTCATATAGGGCTAAGAACAGAGTAAATTTCTCATTCAACATTCACACTGCTGTAATCCAAAACAACTGACCAACAATTTACAGGAAGATATCTTTGCTCACAGTTCAGAGTTCCAGTCCATGTTAGGCTGGGTCTGGGAATCTCAGGGCATGGTGGGGGGAAGGAGAGAGAGAGAGAGAGAGAGAGAGAGAGAGAGAGAGAGAGAGAGAGAGAGGGAGAGGGAGAGGGAGAGGGAGAGGGAGAGGGAGAGGGAGAGGGAGAGGGAGAGGGAGAGGGAGAGAGAGAGAGAGAGAGAGACAGGCTGTTCTCACATCATGGAGGCCAGAGCAGAGAGCAAGCAAGTGGAGTCAAAGATGAGATCATAGCCCCTGTGGTCACATCCCCAGGGACCCACTTCTCCAGTCACACCCCCCCTGCTTAGGTTGCCACCCAGTAAATCCACCACAAAGGATTGTTTACTAATGAGATTACGAACTTCATGTCTTGATTATATCAACTCTGAACATTAATACACGAGTCTTCAGGGGATATTCTGTCTCTGACAAGTGTCAGACTCCCTATAACTGTTAGTAAACCTTCTGGAACCCTCTGTGGCTATTTTGCTGGACCAATCTGTTTCTGTTGATCATAATAAGCATTTGGTAGCACTTTGCCTGAATATAACATAATGTTATACTAATGAGTTACATATTTTTAGGGTATATGTAGGGCACCTTTGTCATTGCTGTCATATTGTAGGGAAGGACTGTTGACTTTCTTCTGTAAAACCAGAATAAGCTTTATCATGACAAACCCTGATAAGGTTGATAAAAAAAAGGTTTCCATGGCCCAATATGCATTTAGTAGACAATTTTGATGACAAATTGAAGGCAAAAATGCCAACTTTTTTTTGCTTTGTTGGTCTAAAATGTACCTGAGCTGAGTGAGGTGGCACATACTTGTAATCCCAGGACTTGGGAGGCTGAGACAGGAGTTTTGCAGATTCAAGGCCAGCCTCAGCTACTTAATGAGACCCTCCACAACTTAGTGAGACTCTGCTTCACAAATAAAATATTAAAAAAGGGCTGGGGGTATAGCTCAGAGGTAGATTGCTCCTGGGTTTAATCCCCAGTACCACAAAATAATATTAATATTTAATAATAATAACAATGATAATAATAAAATTCACCTGTACAACACCAAGTTCCATACCATCTATGGGGTTCACTGTTGCTGAATCAGTGCCCAAGTGTTAACCCAATGAGGGGCATTCAGCATTTCCAACCCAGAAAATAGTAGCTGAATATATCTGGCAGTCGCAGCTACTGACAATCTACCCAGCTACCCCGTGTTTAGTCATAAAAATTGTGGTAGATAAAATAAAAAATGCATCCTGCCCACAACAGTGTAAATTAGGCAAAATAAGTAAAATCAACCTTCTTAACTTTGTCCCAACTTTAGTCACTGCTCATAGCAATGGCTTCTTCTTTCATAGAAGAAAAGAGGGTCAACTTCCAGAGACTTAGACCATGCAGCGTGTGGCTTGCTGCATCCCGACCTGGCCTTTTGATGTTTGCTCTGTCCTTGTTCTGCAGACACACCAACATGCAAAGTGACTAGAGAAATAAGATGGGCAAGCCCGCCACACTCACGTTCTCATGAGAATGTGCTGGACAAGGAGTTCATGCCTCTGGCCAACAGTGGATAAAGGGATTCTCGGTGTTTCTGGTGAGACATTCTACCCTGGTATTCCAATAACAAGGAAAATTAACAGCTTACTACGAGCAAGTGTGAAATCATGTCAGGTCAATGAGTCAGAAGATGCTGGGCGTAGTGGTGCACGCTTGTAATCCCAGCATTTGGGAGGCTGAGACAGGAGGATCGCAGTTCACGCACAGCCTCAGCTACTGCTTAGTGAGGCCCTTTGCAACTCAGTGAGAACCTTTTTCCAAATAAAGAATAAAAAATAGGGCAGGAGGTGTAGCTCAGAAGTGGAATGCCCCTGGTTCCATCTCCAGTACCAAAACAACAATAAAAAAAACATTCCATGCTCTGGTTCTTCTAGTGATATTTACAGTCCAGCACGGAAGGTTCCCAAACACCTCTCCTTCAGCTGGGTCTGCAGTTAACTTAAACACTGTTCAGCTCCAGCCCCACCGTAATGTTTATTGCAGACTGTGGGCCCTGCTACTCAGATGGTGGAGATTCAGCCTCAGGCTAGAACCCACAGCAACCAGCTCTTCTGAGAACAGAAACACAGCAAAACATAGCAAAAAAAAGCATCTCTCCCTCACACTTGCAAAGGTGGAGCTTGGGGACCGCAGCAGCCCTCAGCTCCTTTATTTTCTGGTGCCATCAAGTGGTAGTTTATTTTTCTCTCAGGTGGGGTTTTTGTTGTTCTTTTTCTTTTGTTTTGTTTTTGGGGTTTGGGTTTTTTTTTTTTTTTTTTTGGTACTGGGGATTTAGCCCAGAGGCCTACTACCTCTGAGCTACACCCCCAGCCCTATTTTATTTTTATTATTTTATTTTATTTTTTTATGAGTATGGGGATGGAACCCAGAGGCATTTGACCTCTGAGCTTCACTCCCTGCCCAGTTTTTTTTCTTTATTTTGAAATAGGGTCTCATTGAGTTGCAGAGGGCCTCACTGAGTAGCTGAGGCTGTCCGCGAACCGTGATCCTCTGGTCTCAGCCTCTCAAATGCTGGGACTACAAGCGTGAGCCACCACGCCCGGCTTTTATTTTTATTTGTAAAGCAGGATCTGGCTAGGTTGATGAGAGTCTCACTATTTGCTGAGGTTGTCCTTGAACTTCTGATTCTCCTTTCTCAGTCTCCCAAGTACTGGGACTACAAGTGCATGCCATCATGCCTGACTTTTTTTTTTAAATAAAATTTGTTTAGCAGGTTGCCCAGTGATCTGTTCTCAGATAGGTTTGTGACATAAAACACTATTTACTGATTAAAATTAAATCCAAGCCGGGCGTGATGGCACGTGCTTATAATCCCAGCATTTGAGAGGTTGAAACTGGAGGATCATGGTTCGTGGATAGCCTCAGCTATTTAGTGAGGCCCTTTGCAACTCAGGGGGAACCTGTTTCAAAATAAAGACTAAAAAATAGGACTGGTGGTGTTGCTCAGAGGCACAATGCCCTGGTTTCTATCCCCAGTACCACAAAATAAAATAAAATAAATCCAAGCCAAATGTGGCAGACAGGAGGATTGCAGGTTTGAGGCCAGCCTCTACAACTTAACAAGGCTCTCAACAACTTAGCTGTAACATTGAAATTGAGTCGGGGGTCTCAAAGGAGGCAAAAACTAGACAAGTTATTGTGTGAGACCAAGCCTCTTTAATCAACTGGCACCTTTGGGCAAGGTCTGCCAAACGTGGGGGAAGGGACAGATGACCGGTCAGCAGAGTCACACTGCAGAGAGGAAGGAAAGGTATTTATGTAGCTGGGGTCTTGGGGTGGGGCTAGCAGTGTGAGAATGCTAGTCCTCAGTCTCGCAGCATCTGGAGTCTGCCCCACAATGTCTAGAGTCTCATGATGTCTAGAGTCTCACAATGTCTGAAGTCTCACAACATCTCCGCTTCTGGCTTTTGGGGTTCTGCCTCCTATCCTGTAAGGAAAGGGGGAGGGACCTGACCTATTATCCCAGCTTTTTGGTGATATTGGGCGATGACCAAGTCAATAACTACTTCCTGCTGTCAGAGGGGACATCATTATATAGGCCCCTTGGCCAGGAGAGGTCAGGTCATTTGGAAGTGGGCAGGTGGGAATATGGCTGCAGCAGAAGTTGATAGAAGGTTACTCTGGACAGCCAAGTAATGCACGTTTGAATGAACTTTAGCAGACAAGGGGCTATTAAAAAGAAAAAGCAAATCATGAGAACAGGTCCCAGGAAAGAAAGGAGCCCAGCAGCTACTGGCCCTGGGAACCCTTCCAGATACGAGGTAGACTGTCAATGTCATGTTTTTAGATTCTCACTTAACCTGGTCAGAGTTTAGATTCAAGAGCCACTTGAAGAGGCAATCTGGGTCAGTCTGGCTAAATGAAAATCATGCTATTGGGTCAGGAGCATCAGTAACAGATTTTAGAGAGGGTTTAATACTTATGGCTGCCTGGCATCCAGAGGAAAGCACTGTGCGGATCCTACCTTGTGGTCGGTCCAGTGTTTTATGGAAGGAGGCAAATAGGTTTCCTGCACGGTAAATCTTCAGACATAAACAGGTTGGCCTTTCCTGATGACTGCAGTCGATATGGGAAGTGGAGCTTCCAAGAAATGCCAAGGGCTTGTGCCACCTGCTGAGTAACCTTAGAAGTAAAAGCTGGTACATTATCAGACTGTAAGGAATTGGGGAGTCCAAACCGAGGGATAATATTTGAGCATAGAGCACTGGCCACCATGCTGGCTGTCTCGTCCTTTGAGGGGAAAGCCTCTACTGAACACGCTAGAGTATCAACCATGGTAAGAAGATATTTTAGTTTTTGTGTGTGTGAGCAGGCGTGATTGGCTTACCTGCTACCTTGAGAGTTATCCTGGGCTCGGCAAGGATGGTCGAGGTTGAAGAGTCCAGGAATTGTTAGTCTTGAGCCAGGGTAAATAGGGCCAGCAGCGGGGCCTGGTCTGGAAGGGTGGACCCCTGTGTTCTGTGTTGATACACCTGGGGCTCACTGCTTTTCCAAGGGCACTGTTCCAGTAGCCCTCCTGGCCACACACCAGACATGGTCTGGGTGGTGGGTGTGGCCTTGCTGCACTTGAGGCAGGCTCCTAGAGGTAGTTGCCATTGCTGTCCTCCACACCTAGGTGGCACTCATCATCCAGAGGGCTGAGCTGCCACTGCCGGCCGCAGGGCTGCCAGGGCGCGGGCTTGCAATTCTGCCTGCAAGCCCCTTCCCAGCCTCCCAGGCTCCAGTGTCTTCTGGCCACAACTTTGCAGAGGCCTGGGGCAGAGCATCTGGGTGGGCAGGGGCCACGAAGGATCCTGGGTGTCTGAGGCCTGGCCAACCCACAGCACCAGACACCGCTGGAGGATGGGGAACATGGTGCCAAAGGTTGGCCTTCCCACTGGTGCCGACTTGTTGGGAAACAGACGCCACCACCGTCAGGGTTTCCAATGCCTGGGTCACAGAATGACACACATTCAATTAGGCCAGGATCAGGGCTGGAAAAGAGGGGCTGTCAGCCCTGGAAATGATGGAATGCCTTGGGCTCACTGCTGGTGGGGGGGGGAACGGGCTAGTTTCTGATTGGCTGGGACTTGAAGTAACCGGGCCCAGTGTCCCGTGGTAATTTTCTATCCATTTGATTGACAGGCTGGGAGGAGGGCCACCCCGCCCCCTGCCCTCCAGGCTGTCAACAGCCTCCAAGTCTCCTGGCCAGATCCAAGGCCAAAATAAGACCCTGAGAACGGCTGCTGCAGACTGAGGCGGCCCTTTCAGCCTTCAAGATCTTCCTGTCTGCTGGACACGGTCAGGATCTGCAGAAATAACAGGCCCTAAGGGAAGATCTACGGATCACCAGAGTGGATCCAAAGCCCAAATCCTGCATGGTGAGTGTTCCTGCTCGGTCCTTCCAGAAAGACCAGTGGGATGCAGGGTTTGCGTGAGCTCTCTTCCTCCCCACCCCCTGCACCCAAGCAGTACTGGGTTGGGAAAAGCGGACCCACCCGAAGGGGATCCTAAGCTCTGGGGGTGGCACTGGGGGGCCTCGCCTTCTGCACTTTGAGTTCTAAAGCAGAAGCATCGGTTCTGGCTGTACCCACAGAGCCTCCCTTGAGAATATCTGCTAAGGCTGAAGTCTCCCCTGAACGTTGCCATCATTTCATGTGCATCTCCTCCTGTGTGTGTGTGCGCGGCGTGTGTGTGTGTGTGTGTGTGTGTGTGTGTGTGTGTGTGCATAGAGTGCAGAGTGCCTGGTCCACACACACACTGCATATCAGCCTGGTTTGGAAAAGTGAAGCGGTACCAGTACTAAAACAGATAGGGCACACTCTGTCAGTGCCACCGAAACGCTGAGCACGCTTAAGCCCCACTGAGCTCCTTGACTGACTGCTGCAGCCACAGCGAGAGGTGGGAGTTATCACTGGAAAAGTAACATGCCGCAGACAACAGGGTGAATAAAACCAAAATGGGGGTAAGTTGAAAAAGAAACTGACTGCCCCTACTCTGAGTGCTAGAATATATCAGAATTTCCATGGAAGGTTTTGCAAATGCTACTGGCCTCCAGGAAGAGCTAGGCTCCCTGGCGCGCCCTCCTCTACACCTCCTCCTCCTCGCTCACAGTGGGCATCTCCTGGACAGCTAGGGCGGGTGTCAATGGGACAGTGGGTATGTGGGAATGGAGGGGCCGTGGCGGCAGGCTGCGGGACTGGGGAAGGTGACCAGAGCCCTGGTCCTCCATGCTCATGTTGAAGGGGCATGACTCCAACCTCACAGGGCTCCCCTAACAACGGCGAGAAATAAGCCAATGAAAACCCCTTGCACCCATTCAGCATGATTCCGTTTCAGTTAATTTTACTCCCATACCTGTTTTCTTTAAAATCACCATACTCCCATGGCCAGGAATAATAAGACATAAAACTGGAGCAAAGACATCTCTGTTTACTAATACATCCGAATCCAGGCAGAAAGGTCAGTCTAGGCGATGTTTTCAAAGAGCTCGATTCCCTTATTTGTTCATACTTCTTTCACGTAGTATCTGTCAGCAGGAGTGGCTTGCCTTGCTGGTCTGCAGGCTGCTGCAGCGGGGACCGCTGGCCGGGGGATGGAGGGGCAGCCCTGGGGGTCTTTCTCCCTCCCACCTCTGCTCTTACCCCAGGACCCTGGCAGGGCAGTTGTGGCAGCTGACTTAGCAGTGGGGGAAGAGGAAGGAAAGAGAATAGAGCTTAGGTAGAAAAGTTCTACGTTCTGCCAGGTGTGGTGGCGCATCTTGTAATCCCAGCATTCAGGAGGCTGAGAGCGGAGGATCATGGCTCGAGGACAGCCTCAGCTACTAAGTGAGGCCCTCTGCAACTCAGTGAGACCCTGTTTCAAAATAAAGAACAAAAAATAGGGCTGGGGTGTCGCTTGGAGGTAGAATGCCCCTGGGTTCCATCCCCAGTACTGCAAAAAAAAAAAAAAAAAAAAAAAGTTTCTACATTTCCCCTCCCTGTTAGGCCAGGGCTTCCCCTGAAGGCAGGCAGGAGAGGTGGTTACATGCTTACAGATCAGCAGGAACACTCAGTCCACTTAGAAACGGCAATGAGCAAGAACACAGAACCATTTACCCAAGAAAAAAAATAAAATGCCAATAATAGGCATATGAAAAAGACAGCCTTGTTAATTGTTAAACATGTTAATCAAAATATTTGGATGCCGCCAGGCGTGGTGGCGCACGCTTGTCATCCCCGCACTTGGGAGGCGGAGACAGGAGGATCGCGCAGGTTCGAAGCCAGCCAGGCTGGCTTAAGAGACCCTGTTTCAAAAAATATATAAAATAGGTCTGGGAGTGTAGCCCGGAGGTAGAAGGGCTTCCAGGAACCCCAGTACCACCAAAAAAAAAAAAAATGTTTGGATGCCATCTTTCTCTTATCATATTAGCAAAGTTTGTTTTATTTTAGGAAAATACTCAATACTGAAAAAAGTATATTTAGTTGTGCAAGCTCTCTCTTACTTGGCTTCCTCTGGAAACCAAGATTTTTGAAAGCGATCAGATTAATAATTGATGGATGTCAAGCACTTTCTCTGTGTCAGGCAGGTAGAGTAAAAACACTTTTAAGAGCCAGGCGTGGTGGCGCACACTTGTAATCCCAGTACTTGGGAGACTGAGACAGGAGGATCACGGTTCACAGACAGCCTTAGCTACTTAGTGAGGCTCTCCACAACTCAGTGAGACCCTGTTTCCAAATAAAGAATAAAAAATAGGGCTGGGGGTATAGCTCAGAGGTAGAATGTCCCTGGGCTCCATCCCCACTACCGCAAAGTAATTAATATTAATAATAATAATAGCAACAAAAATAATACAGGAAAACTTTAAATATTAGTAAATACTATAACGCAAATCCTGTGTTCATGACCACTATGTTTTTTTGTCACGATGCCTTAAAATCCCTCATGAATAATTGTTCTTGGAGTAATCTATCCCAGGGAAACAGAGATACAAAAAAGGTGCATAAGCCGGGCGTGGTGGCGCACGCTTGTAATCCCTGCACTTGGGAGGCTGAGACAGGAGGATCGCACGGGTTCGAAGCCAGCCTCAGCTACTCAGTGAGGCTCTCAGCAACTTAGTGAGACCCTGTTTCCAAATAAAGTATAAAATAGGTCTGGGAGTATAGCCCGGAGGTAGAAAGCCTCTGGATTCCACCCCCAGTACCACACACACACACACACAAAAAAGATGCATATACAGGGATTCCCCACTACTGCTGTTCATGAAGGGTCATTAACACCCCTTTCTATATCATATTGTGTAGTCATCAGCAATCATATTTTGGGGGGGAAAAAGCAGTAAAATATTGATAACATGATTTTAAATGAGAAAGGCAAGTATAAAGCCACATATACTATAGTTTCCAAAAAATACATGAACATAAGATAAGATAACATAAGATCACTTCTTAGAAGTGATCTTAACATAAGATAACATAAGATCACTTCTTAGAAGTGATCTTTGGGTTGACAGTGAAAAACTGAATATTTCAAGGCAGGTAGTAGAGAAGATTTTAAATGTTTCCCAAGGCAAAGAAATGATAAATGTCTGAGATGACAGATTGCCAATTACCCTGATCTGATGGTTACACATTAGATACACGAGCTGTGTACTGAAATACCACAGTGTGCCTCATAAATATGCACAGCTACTCTATGTCAACTAAAAATGAAAAGAATTTATCTTGGCAAAACACAGAATAATTGTAATCCCAGCATTCGGGAAGCTGAGACCAGAGGATCGCAGTTCGCGGACAGCCTCAGCTACTTAGTGAGGCCCTCTGCAACTCAGTGAGACCCGGTTTCAAAATGAAGAATAAAGCCGGGCGTGGTGGCGCACGCTTGTAATCCCCGCGCTTGGGAGGCGGAGACAGGAGGATCACGCAGGTTCGAAGCCAGCCGGGCTGGCTTCAAAAAATATATAAAATAGGTCTGGGAGTGTAGCCCAGAGGTAGAAGGGCTTCCAGGAACCCCAGTACCACCAATAAAAAATAAAAAAAATAAAAAAATAAAAATAAAAAATAAAAAATAAAATAGGGCAGGGGGTGTAGCTCAGAGGTCGAATGCCCCTGGGTTCCACCCCCAGACCCGCAAAAAGAAGAATGAAAGAAAGAAAGAAAGAAAGAAAGAAAGAAAGAAAGAAAGAGAAAGAGCGAGCCAGGTGTGGTGGCTCAGGCTTGTAATCCCAGCATTCAGGTGGCTGAGACCAGAGGATTGCAGTTAACAGACAGCCTCAGCTACTTAGGGAGGCCCTCTGCAACTCAGTGAGACCCGGTTTCAAAATAAGGAATAAAAATAGGGCTGTGGGTATAGCTCGGAAGTAGAATGCCCCTGGGCTCTATCCCCAGTACCACATGAAGGAAGGAAGGGAGGGAGGGAGGGAGGAAGGAAGGAAGGAAGGAAGGTAGGAAGGCAGGCCGGCCACCAGTTTTCCTATTTCATTACCTAAGATGTGTTCTGCAAAGTTTGCGAAATTAATTCGTATTGCACTTAACATCCAGAAAAGCATTTCGTTGAACTTGCGAAAGAAGTTGGAGCAGAGGCCTGGGTTTGTCAGTGTGAGAGTGGCAGAGCCCCTTCCTGTGTGCAGATGTTTCTGAGCTCATGCAAGTCCCCCTCCCAACCCCGGGAAACCCTGCAGGGCAAACCAAGGAAATGCCCAAGGTCCTGGGCTTGCTTTGGGAAAAAAGGAGCCATGGAGGACTGCCCTTAGAGAGAAGGGCAGGGCTGGGTGGGGACATTCTCACCAACTGTGGTGACCGGTGGCAGAGAGAAGTCCCCTAGAGCCACTGCCAGGAGTCCAAGGACAGGAAGGAGCCAGAGGGAGGGTAGCTCAGGATGGGAGGAAGCGAGAGGCAGGGAGGCTGTTCCCTCCTTTCAGTCATCTGGCAGCCACCCCACAGGAATGACTCCCCTCTACACACCAGGAAGTAGGGTGGGGATGAAAGTGGCCATCCTCTAATCCTGCCCGAGCAGCCCGATCCTGAAGCCTCCAGATCGTGCCAAGCCACCAGCCACAGCATTGGTGTAAAAAGGCTTATCACTCTGAAGTGTTCAAGGACTGCAGAATTTTTATGCCAGTAAAAAAACAAAGACCAAGCCGGGCGTGGTGGCGCACACTTGTAATCCCAGCGCTTGGGAGGCTGAGACAGGAGGATCGCACAGGTTCCAAGCCAGCCTCAGCTACTTAGTGAGGCTCTCAGCAACTTAGTGAGACCCTGTTTCCAAATAAAGTATAAAATAGGTCTGGGAGTGTATCCCAGAGGTAGAAAAGCCCCTGAGTTCCAGGCCCAGTACCACAAAAAAAAAAAAAAAAAAGACAAAAACAGGCCAAGTATATAGTTCACAACATCAGAATCCATTGTTGCTGAGGTCAGCGGGGCTACACGGGCTTCTCAGGGCTGCTGTGGGCGGGCCAGCCAGGTCTCTAGAAACATGCTCTGCGTTTGCAAGGGGAATTGACAGCGACCCTTGCTTATGTGTGTGGTCCTGGGGATGGAACCCAGGGGCATTCCACCTCTGAGCTCCACCCCCAGCCCTACTTTTTATTCTTTATTTGGAAACAGAGTCTCACTGAGTTGCAAAGGCCCTCACTAAGTAGTAGCAAAGGCTGTCCATGATCCATGATCCTCCTGTCTCAGCCTCCCAAATACTGGGGTCACAAGCCTGTGCCACCATGCCCAGCTCTGATAGTGACTCTTAACACAGTGGCCACGTGGAAGGAGGGGCTTCCCGTCGTCTGCTGTCACAGGCCCACCAAGAAACCAGCCGGGAAGGCCCCACTCTGTGAACTCCTCTGCCCTCCCCCTCCAGGTCTCAGTTGGCTGGGGTCAGGGAGTCCTTCAGGCGACGGGTAGCACTGGGTAAGGATAGAGACGTGTGGAAGTCAAGTCACAACATCCAGGGTCAGCTGGGGACCACGGGCTGTCCCAGGCCCAGACTCTGCAGTCCAGCATGGCTGCCCACTCTAGGTAGCTCTCCCCTCCTTGACCCCCAGCTGGACAGACCCCCTTTCTGCTTCTCTTCCTCCTCACCTTCCTTCCTATCCCTCCCCTCGGTGGCCAGGCCCAAGGAGATGACCCTCAATGCGCAGAACAGAAAGACACGAACATCTGTTCATTGTGTTTCCAGTAGCTGGACACCTGCTAAGGGGATGATGTGGTTGTTATAAACAAAAACCAAGACAAACCGGGAAGATGGCGACCGAGAAAAGCGGGGCTCAAGAGCCCCGCTAACAACCAATCTCCATTACCACAAAATCAGCGCCTTTCATAGCCAGAAAACACTATCACCAGAGAAACAAAAAAATCACCAGGCTCCAGAGAGAAAGCGGACTGAGAACAGAGCTCAGAGCCACAGAGGAGATACACCGGCCTCACGACCGAGGACGCGGCAGCAGTGCCATACTGCCGGCGGCAGCGGCGAGTTCACTGGACGGCTACAGCAAGCAGAGGTGAGCCGCGGCGGAACAGCCAGGCGGGATTTCTCGGCGCAGGAAGCATCTAAAGCTCCCAGTGGCTGAGCTCAGCACACGCTGCAGGGACTCAGAGTGGAACTCAAAACCAGAGAAGAAAAAATACGCCAGCCTCACAGCCGAGGGCGTGACAGCGGCGCCATATTGCCACCGGTGGCAGCAGCAGTGAATTCACCAAGTCCAGTACAGCTACATCTGCGTACTCAAGAACAGTGAGTCAAATTGCGGGCCACAGAGGAGAAATCCCAGTACTGTACTCCCTGGGACTTGACCCAGTAGGGGAGTGGTGGTGGCAGAGATATCACACCATAGGAGAACGTGCAACCTGGCACCCCCCACAGTCTAAAGCAGCCTCTATCGACTCTCTGGGTTGGAGACTCTGTGATACAACCCAGTAAAGGAGTAGTGGGGTCTGAGATACTACTGACTCGAGAACCAGAACACCTTAAGTGAAGTCATAGTGACCCAAGGGAAGAACCCAGAGAAGGCACAAACTTCCGAAATCATGGGAAAGAGGAATAATACTGGAGCAATGAATGCCCACAACCCCACAACATCAGAACCTGATAAAACAGAAAATCAGAGATTTCTAGAAGATCAAATCAGGAAAATAACTGTAGAAATAATAGAGGTGCTTCGAAAAGAACTCAGAGAGAGCCAAAAAGAGATAAAGGATGCAATTAATGAAGTAAAGGCCTCAATTCAAAGCACAAACAACCGATTAGAACACATGGAGAACAGAATCTCGCTCTTAGAAGATGATCATTCCAAAAATGAACGCATAGTTTCTAATCTAGAAAAAAATATCTGACAGCAGGAATCTGACATTGAAGAAATATGGGCCCATTTTAAGAGAGCTAACCTAAGAATAATTGGAATAGAGGAAGGAAAAGAAAGTGAAACCAAAGGGATTAACAATCTCTTCAAGGAAGTAATAGCAGAAAATTTTCCTAACATAGAGCAAGAGGTCGATACACAGGTCCAGGAAACTTATAGAACTCCCTTTAGACAGGATCAGAGAAGAGGATCCCCACGCCACATAATTGTCAAAATGACCAATGTGGAAGCCAAGCAGAGAATCTTAAAGGCAACAAAAACAAAGGGCCAAGTGACATTCAGAGGCAAACCAATTAGAATCACTCCAGACTTCCCAAACCAAGTCATGAGAGCCAGAAGGGCTTGGAGTAACATATTCCAAACTCTGAAAGAAAACAACTTTCAGCCAAAAATTTCCTACCCAGCAAAACTTTCTATCAAATTAGATGGAGAAATAAGAAGCTTCCATGACAAACAGAAACTGAAGGAATTTATGTCTTCAAAACCAGCGCTAGAGAAAATACTCAAAGAGATTAACTACAAAGAAGAAATAGGTAACACACACCAGAACCAGAGAAACAAGAGTTTCCATCCAACAGACAATTAAGATTGGTTATCTGTGGAGATTCATTATTTATGTTAGTCTTTTACCTATCTCTAAGTTGTATTGTTTGCCTTTATTGTTGTTAATTTTTAGGATTTCTAGTTGGAATATTAATATACCTTCAGATATAGCATTTGGAAATATTTTATCCCATTCTATTAGTAACTTTTAACTCTGTTTACATTGTCTTTGGATATACAATATTTTTTTATTTTTTAGGGAGTTTGTATACTCTTCTGTTGCCTATGCCATTGAAATCATATCCAAGAAATCACTGCCAATTTCAATGTTGTGAGGTTTTATGACCCAGATTTTCTCCTAAAAGTTTATAGTCTTAAGATTTATATTTAGGTCTTTTATCTATTTTGAGTTAATATTTGTATATGGGATTAGGTAAGGGTCCAATTTTATTCTTTTCCATGTAATTATTATTTTTCAACAATATTTAGTTAAAAGATTATTATTTTCACCACCAAATGTTCATGGAAACCTTGTCAAAAATAACTTGACAATATAGGGAAGAATTTAGCTCTAGGCTTGTATTTAACTCCAACGGTTTATATATCTGCCTTTAGAATAGTACTACACTGTTTCAATTATTGTAGCTTTATATGGTTTGAAATAAGAAAATATATATCTTCTAGCTTTGTTCTTTTTCAAGATCGTTTTGGGTATCTAGAGTCCATATTCCATATTAGGATAGATTTTTTTTCTGAAAAATAAATATATAAATATATGATAGTTTCACCTAAAAAAATAGAAAAAAAATATTCTCTGGTAAGAAAGAAAGCAAAAAGAAATATTGAAATGTTATCTTTAAGTCATCAAAAGCTTGGTATCAGACAAATGAAACTGTTATGTGAAATTATCATTTTTAATTTTGGATAAATTGCTATAATACTAGATGTCAACCACTAAGCCAAGCATGGGAAGGAGGGATGGGGAGGGAATGGGGTGGGGATCGGTTGGGTGCTGACTGGGCGATGTGTGCATGTATGTCTACAAAAGTTTGTATCCCACTATGATGTATGAATACAGTGCACCAATAAAAAAAATTTTAAAAATAAAATTAAAAAAATAAAATTAAAAAAAAAAAAAACCAAGACAAGGGAACGTCAGAATGGATAAAGAGAGAGATGGGGCAGAAGACCCACAAAAAAAAAAAAAATAGGAAAAGAAATGCTTGACAAGCTCTACACACACCTGTAATTTCTTCCGTGTGTGTGTGTGTGTGTGTGTGTGTGTGTGTGTGTGTGTTGGCATTTGTTCCTTGGTGCATCTTAAATAAGTCTTTTCATCTTTTTTCTTGATTCTGTCACCTGTTTCTGGCAAGGACGTTTAGAAATTGCTTTCAGGAAGGCAGGGGACAAACCTGGAAAACAGTGAACTTTCCTACAGGGAAAGTGAGGAATCCTGGTGGGACGTATGGCAGGGCCTGGGCAGGAGTCAGCCCCTGGGTTCAGTGACAGGAGCGTGGAGGGTTTTATTGTTTTACCGTGTATGTGGTGCTGGGGATGGAACCCAGGGCCTTCTATCTCTGAGCTACACCCCAAGTCCTGTTTTATTTTTTACTTTAAGACAGAGTCTCACTTAATTGCTGACTGTCTTAGTAGGTTCCTGAGGCTGTCCTTGAACCTGCAATTCTCAAGTCTCAGCCTCCCAAGTACTAGGATTACAAGCATGTGCCACCATGCCCAGCTGAAGAGAAATATATTTAATAATTGGGAGGTCAGGGGGGAGATAGATGACAATTCTCCTGACCATCTGCAGCCAGCACTTCATTTTTATAGAAACTTTAGACAAGGCATCATAAAAGTTAATCAAACAGAGAAGCGAGTAATTGTCACGAGTTACGATACAGAAAGTCAGTGAGGCAGGCAGGTGACAAGCTTAGAGGAAGGAAGGATTAAATATTACTGGGTGGAGATGACGTCACAGACCTCACCTTAAAGATTACACCAGGTCCCTTGACATTTGTCCACCTGCGGACAAATCCCACTCAGCCAAATACTATGTACTCAAACTGAGCCAATCCAAGATGATAATCGCAGTGTGCATTCTAAGACAGCCCCCAACGATTACCTATAACACACACATGCACACACGCGCGCGCGCACACACACACACACACACACACACACACACACGAACCCCTTGTAAGGTGCAGAGCAACGGATCCCCCGCAACACTACCTTCTGTTTCTGATGACAGGTCCACAGGAGAAAACCAGTAATTGCCCAAGGATGGAGCCACTGACCTGTAATCCTCTAGAATCCAGAAACGAATCCCTGGACCTGGTAACCTGGGCGTCATCAGGGCAAGCGCCGGAGGCCCCATTAGCCACAGAAAGAGAGCAGAGTTACACGTACGTTTCCCTGCTCATCTGCATACTGGGGATCATTGGGAACGGGCTTCTGATATTGTTTCTCATCTTCTGTGTCAAGAGGAAACCATTCACTGTCTACATTCTCCACCTCGCCGTTGCGGACTTCATGGTCCTCCTCTGCTCCGCCATCTTCCAGCTGGTGAACACCTTCCATCTCCACGACGACACCTTGCTGAGCTACATCCTCCTCCTCATGATTTTTGGCTACAACACAGGGCTGCACCTCCTCACGGCCATCAGCGTGGAGCGCTGCCTCTCGGTGCTCTTCCCCATCTGGTACCAGTGCCAACGCCCAAAGCACCAGTCGGCCGTGGCCTGTGCGCTGCTCTGGGCACTTTCCGTGCTGGTGTCAGGGTTAGAAAACTTCTTCTGCCTCCTGGAAGAGGAGCCTCGCTTCCCAGAGTGTCGCTACGTGTACATCTTCTCCTGTGTCCTGACCTTCCTGGTCTTCGTCCCGCTCATGGTCTTCTCCAATCTGATCCTCTTCATCCAGGTCAGCTGTAACCTGAGGCCGCGTCAACCGGCCAAGCTATATGTGATCATCATGGCCACCGTGGTCTTGTTTCTGGTCTTTGCCATGCCCATGAAGGTCCTGCTCATCATTCTCTACTATTCTAACCCGAGCGACAAGTCCCTGTGGGAATCCCTTCCCTATCTGACCATGCTGTCCACTATCAACTGCAGCGTCAACCCGATCATCTATTTTGTGGTAGGAAGTCTTAGGAGAAAGAAAAGTAGGAAGTCCCTAAAAGAGGCGCTGCAAAAGGTCTTTGAAGAAAAGCCAATCCTGAGCTCAGGGGACAGGGCCGCACAGTCCTAGACGCCCTTCTGCTAGGACATCCTGGAGGAAGTATGCTCCAGGTCATCTCGGGTGGGAAGAGAGCACACTCTCCTGAAAGCACTTTGTTTTCCCATCTGTCGGTTCACCTAAGCTTAAAAAGAAACTCCGTAACTCCTCCCTGGAATGAGTGATAGTAACAAGAAGACACCCTGTCCACACGATCCACTCGGCCATGGCTGACTGAGTTCTCACCTTTTTGAACACTTCCTATCTCCAGGCACCGAGCCCCATGTGTTACACACATTGTCTCCTTTAGTCTTCCCAACACCCTTCTGAGCTCGCACTGTCCTTCTGCCATGAGAGTTGAAGGGAACAGGGCTAGAGAGGTTGAGTAGAGTTAGGGGGCACGGATGGGCTGAGCTGAAGTGGGACCTAAGAAGTCTGACCCTGAAGCCCATCCATGCAACCGTCATATCCACACCAGTCTTGGAGACGTCGTGCTGCAAAGGTTCACACCAGTGGCCAACACCCTCCCCCTGTGTCTCCTCTGCAGATTTGGTTCCTTCCTTCCTTCCTTCCCTCCCACACTCCCTCCTTTCCTCCCTCCTTCCCTCCTTTCCTTCTTTCTTTCTTTCTCTCACAATTCTGAGGATTGAACCCAGGGACAGTCTACCTCCAAGCTACACCCACAACCTTATTTTTTTTTAATTGTTATTTTTATGTTGATGAAAGTCTCACAAGTTGCTGACGCTCCTTGAACCTGTGATTCTACTATGGTGTGTGTGTGTGTGTGTGTGTGTGTGTGTGTGTGTGTGTGTGTGGTAATGGGGACTGAGCCCAGGGCCATTCTACCTCCAGGCTACATCCCCAACCCTATTTTCTTAATTTTTATTTTGAAACAGGGTCTTACTATGTTGATGAGAGTCTCACTAGTTGCTGAGGCTCCTGGAACCTGCGATCCTTCTGTCTAAACCTCCCAAGTAAGCCTCCAAAAGTACTGGGATTACAAGCATGCGCTACCACACCTTGCTCAGAAAAAAAAACAAAACATTTTTTTCCTTAAAATGGAGTAGGACAAAGCTGGGTTTGATGGTACACACTTGTAATCCCAGTACTTGGGAAGTTGAGACAAGAGGATTGCAGGTTTGTGGCCAGCCTCAGCTACTTAGTGAGGCCCTTTGCAACTTAGTGAGACCCTGTTTCCAGAGAGAGAATAAAAAATAAGGCTGGAGGTGTAGCTCAGAGGTAGAATGCCCCTGGGTTCCATCCCCAGTACTGCCAAATAAATAAATAAATAAATAAATAAATAAATAAATAAATAGAATTCTATAGCCAGGCATGGCGGCACATACACCCCCAGCTCCACCTGTAGCAATTTTGAAATATACCATACAGTATTATAATCCTAGTACTTGGGAGGCTAAGACAAGAGAATCACAGGTTTGAAACCAGCCTCAACAATTTGTCGAGGCCCTCTACAACATAGTGAGACCCTGTTTCCAAATAAGAAATAAAAATCAGGCTGGGTATTTAGCTTAGAGGTAGAATGCCTCTGGGTTCAATCCCCAGTGCCACCCAATAAAAAAAGAATTCATCTGGGATGAGTGGGAAAACAGGTGAGACGCTCCAGAAGTCCTTTAAGAAGGTCATCCGGTAACAAGAGGGAGCTGCCAGGCACCGCGGTGCGTGCCTGTAGTCCCAGCTGTCGAGGAGGCTGAGGCAGGAGGATTACAAGTTGAGGTCAGCCTGGGCGACCTAGTAAGACCCTGTCTCAAACTAAAGTAAAAAGGGTTGGGAACGTAACTTAGTGGTAGAGCTCTTACCTTCATATGCAAAGCCTTGGGGTCAATCTCAGTACTGAAAAAAACGAGGAGGGGGTTAGAAAGAATCATTAAGGGCTTGCTTGGGTATAAAAAGTTACACTCCTCCCCTCGCTTTCCTCCTCCCCTCTTTCTTTTCTTCCTTTGCTTAATATAGAATATGTACATATCTATGCATAAAATACAAGACAGTAAAGAATGCTTTCTTTGCACAATGTATACAAAACAAAATCGTGTATTATTTTCCGGAGTATTTCAGCACCTGGCTATTATACAACCTCTTCAAGCCGCCACCTCCTGATCCTCAAGTCATTATTGAGAAGCTGATTTGAAATGCTGCCAATTCTTTATGGAATTAAGTGTTTTCTTTTATTATTATAAAAAACATTCTCCTGGAGTCCCAAGGCACTTGGACTGCACTATTTTAAGCCAAGCACTTTGTAGGACTATTTATAAAAGCGCTTGCTCATCCGGCCATTTACTTACTGGAGATTCTTGCAGTCCAACTCGATGGTCACGTAACAAATCTGTAGATCCAGTTCCACTTAACCGGGGATGTTACTCAGTATCCCATGATTTGGTGGCATTTAGACAGGTCCAGAAAATGATAAGAGTGTGTGTCTTAAGATATACATTAAGAGCCAGGCATGGTGGCGCACGCTTGTAGTCCCAGATTTGGGAGACTAGACAGGAGGATCGCAGGTTCGAAGCCAGCCTCAGCAACTTAGTGAGGCCCTCCTCAACTTAGTGAGACCCTGTTTCCAAATAAAGAATAAAAAATACGGCTGGGGTGTAGTTTGGAGATAGAATGCCCCTGGGTTCAACCCCCGGTACTACAAAAGAAAAAAAAACAAAGTACATTAAGAATTCTATCTTGATCCCAGCATTCGGGAGGCTGAGACTGGAGGATAGCGGTCCGTGGACAGCCTCAGCTACTTAGTGAGGCCCTCCGCAATTTAGTGAGACCCTGTTTCAAAAATAAATAATAAAAAATAGGGCAGAGGGTGTAGCTCGGAGGTCGAATGCTCTTGGGTTCCATCCCCAGACCCGCAAAAAAAAAAAAATTCTATCTTAATAAATATGGCCATAGGTTAATATCCCTTAATATATGAACGCTCAATTTAGTTGAGGAGAAAACTGTTGAAACATATCCATCACTTCACATAATCATCATCTTGTGTGAGTTGTTGTTTTTGTATTTAAAATCTGCTCTTTCAGCAATTTTTTAGGGGTTTGTTGTTACTATCGTTGTTCTGGTTGCTGGGGATTGGCCAGGGCCTCGCACACCAGAACAAGTGCTGTGCCACTGAGCTGCATACACCCCCAGCCCCACTTTTAGCAATTCTGAAATATACAGCACAATATTATAAACTCTGGTCACTGCAAAAAGTCTTTATTCCTCCTGTCTGACTGAAACTCTTACTTTTGACCCTCAAGTCCTCAGTCCCCAGCTCCTGACTGACACCTCTGACAGCCTCCGTCTACTCTCTGCTTCTCTGCGTTCAATTTTTTAGGTTGCTTACATAAGTGAGATCGAGTGGTGTTTGTCTTTCTGTAGCTCCTAAAATTTCATCTTTCCATATACTCCTAGTTAATTAAAGGCAGTTTCATACATTTATTGATCAATTGTTGGCTGTGTGTGTGTGTGTGTTAGTACACACTCCCAAGCAGACTGTCAGCTTTTTGGGAACAGGAGCCATGTAAACATCCACTGAGCCACCTTCTGAGTGCTGGTATCCCCGCCTATCTCTCTATCTCTGTGCTACTAATAGAGACACTATAAAAAGTCTGAGTGATTACTTTGTAAATATCTGATTCAAAACTACAAATAAATTTATTAGGCCCCATATATTAACGAGTTAATGTGTTCTAGGACCTGTTTGTCGCTGCCTAGAATAATCAGCTGCGGTGCTTGTACGTAATGATCCAAAACAGACATTTTGCATTTTATTATCTGCGAGTCGCTGTCATAACTGCTTGTCTTGTATAAGTAGCTGTACAGGACAAAGGAAGGCCACTTTATTGTCTTTTCCTGGCCTGATGTGCACTTAATAAATGATCCCGGTGGACGATGATAAAAGGGAAGATGTTTGCAATGAGCCTTGGTTGCGGTGTCTGACGGACAGCTCACTACAGCCTCAGGATCACGCTCCTCAGAGGCCAGTATTCACACTCCCAGATTAAGAGGATATACTGCTCCCAGTGTCAAAAACCAAAGTCAAAGCCTCACATCCAAAGTGTCAGGAAGCCCCAGTACTTAACAGCTCCCATACAGATAAATATAAAACCCACAGCGGGCCAAGTCCCACCAGTCAGCGCAGTGCAAAGAAAGGCGACTGAGTTACGTCCCCATCCTCCAGCCTGAAGCTGCAGTTGTGGTAAGGAGGGAGGCGCAGCTGGCCCTTACTTATTCCAGCTGCTGCTCCAGCCTGGCTCTCCCCTGCCCGCTTGATAACTGTAAGTTTTTTTTGTTTGTTTGTTTGTTCTTGTTTTTGCCTTTGCCATACTATAATGGAACCCAGGGGTATTGTACCCCCGAGCTACACCCCCAGCCCTATTTTTTATTCTTTATTTTGAAACAGGGTCTCACCAAGTTGCTGAGGGCCTCACTAAGTAGCTGAGGCTGTCTGCAAACTGTGATCCTCCTGTCTCAGCCTCCCGGATGCTGGGATTACAAGCGTGTACCACCATGCCCTGCTGATAAAGGTAAATTTGAGAAAGAAAAAAAAACAGGGTCGACCTACCTCCTGCTTTTCTGATGCAACAATACACAGAAGTAGGTTGAACTACTGATCAAACACTCAGGGAAATTCTGTTCTTTTCATTAGAGTTCTCTGTGCCCGCTGGTCTGGACACCTCGAAGATGTGGGTCCTCCTCACTCCTGAGGGACCCGGGCTGCCTGCTGCTGGACAGAGGCCCCCAGGTCCCGGGCAGCAGGAGGTGGGTACTGGGGTGCCAGGGCTCCTATTGCTGCTCTCCCTGGGGCCAGCACCAGCCCGCCACCCCTGGGTGGAGAGGCGGCCCTGTTTTCTAAGCTCAAAGCGGGCGCCTAGAAAGCCAGCTGGCCAGAGCAGACCAGCTGTGGGAGGCAGGGAGGTGCCGCTGCGGGCCGGGGGAGAGCCTGCTGGCCCTGCCCTGGAGCACCCAGGTGCCACTGCCACGGGACTGGACCAGCCAACCAGAGGGTCCACGGGGAGCGAGGGCTGGGGAGAACGTAAAGCAAAGCACATTGGGATCCTGGGGCCTCCAGAGAGAGGCAGCCACCGAAGGCCCCAGCAGCTCCCCCAAGAATCAGAGACGGAGATGTGGGAGAGCTGCCCAGGCCCAGGACTGACAGGGCCGCCGAAAGAAGGGCCAAGGAAGCTAAGAGCCCGCCCCACCTCTCACCAAGGCCCTCAGGGTCACTACACGCTGTCCCCACAGCAGGGGCAAGGGAGACCGCCACACAGTCCCCAGCACTGGGCGGCCGGTCCTGGGCTCAGAGCCTGCCTACCTACCTCATTTCCCTGCTTTGAGGTCCCGAGCAAGTCCCTTCCTCAGCTGTGGAGGAAGGCTGATACCTGCTTCCCGGACCCCAGTGATTCCACCTCGGGCACCGCAAAGGCTTGTCCTCACTGTCAGCGTGGTGACAGCTCAAAGCTTGACTCTGAGTGGCAGTGTGGTCGGAGTGAAGACTTCAGGGTGTAATGCGAACAGAACGGCATGAGGCCTGCACGCTGGGCTTGCAGGTGAGGTCCCAGATGAGAGCGGCAAAGCGTGGGGCTGAGGGACTGGGAAGCACTTCACTGAACCTAACTCCCTTTTTGCTTTGATAAACACAGAACGTTTCCCTCAAATACCACGCAAGCGACTCCATTCCACTAATGACGCTCAGTGTTGGCGGAGCATCGGCTCACCACCGGATCCCCGGGACCCAGAGCTCTGCCAGCCCTGCTCCACGCCTCGGCTTTGCACTCAGGGAAGGCAAAGGCCTTTCAGCATTAGGTGGAAGAATCTCACACAGGGTAGAAAAGAAGGAAAAGACAGTGCAGAGAATGAAAATCACCTGGGAGTGGGGACACAGGTTTGTAATCGCAGTACTTAGGAGGCTGAGATTTACTTAGAAAACTGTTCTGGGTCTTCACAGGTTCAAGGACAGACTAAACTGCTATTTAGTAAGACTTTCAGCAAGCTAGCAAGACCATGTTTCCAAACAAAAAATAAAAGGGGCTGGAAGTAGCTCAGAGGTAGAAAGCCCCTGGGATCTATCCCTAACACACACACACACACACACACACACACACACACACACACCTATGCAATTTAATAGTCTTTAGTAAATCTATAGGATTTCATAATCAATGCCACAATCCAATTTTAGAACATTTTTATCACCCCCAAAATAAAGTCCATTAGCAGTCACACTCCAATCCCCACAACCACGAATCTCTTCCGTGGATGTGTCCATTCTGGGCATTGCATATAAATGGAATCATGCAATCTGCTGTCCTTTATGACCACTTATTTCTTAACATGTTTTCAACACGTTAAGATGCTGTAGCATACATCAGTACTTCACTCCTTTTTATTGTCAAATAATACTCAAACATGAATACGGCTTTTCTCTCTCCCTTCTCCCTTCTCCCCTCTCCTCTTCTCTCCTCTTCTCTTCTTGTCTCTCCTCCCCTCCCCTCCCCTCCCCTCTCCCCTTCTCTCTCTCTCTCTCTCTCTCTCTCTCTCTCTCTCTCTCTCTCTCTGGATTGAACCCAAGGGCATTCTACCTCCAAGCTATACCCCCAGCCTTATTTTTTAGTCTTTTTTTTTTTTTTTTTTGGTCTTTTTAGAACTGGGGATCTAACCCAGAGTGCCACACCTGCAAAGAAGGCGCTTTGCCACTGAGCTACATCTTGGCCCCTTATTCTTTATTTTGAAAGAGGTTCTCACAAAGTTGCAGAGGGAGGGCCTAAGTAGCTAAGACTGGCCTTGAACCTGAGATCCTCCTGTCTCAGCCTCCCAAGTACTGGAATTACAGGTGTGTGCCACCACGCCCAGCTCAGCTCATGCCTCTCTTATTTAAGCAGAGAGTAATTCTAGGGAGGTAGAGGTCGATTAGCATTCTGGTAATCCAGCTGGTCCACAAAATTAACAAAATACCCAAGGAATTCAATACATAACCAGGGCTTCAAGTTATATCCAATTTTCCAAGTGGAAAATTGATTGAAATAGAACAAAGAACAGCCCACATGCACCCGGTCAGAGCAGGCCCGGCCAGGAAGATGCTGGGGGCTGGCTAAAGTTGCACAGACTTCAAAAATCAACTGAGTAGATGGAGGATTAGGAATCATTTGTGAAAATTAAGGACTCTAAACCAAGATTCGTGCTTAGAAGACCAACACTCCGCCCTGCGTGTGGAGGTGCACCGTGGGAACATTCGCTGCTCGAGAGTCACTGGTCAAGACAGGGTTTACTTAGAAAACTCTTCTGGGTCTTCCATGACTTGTGAACCAAAACTAAAGATGCAGGGGTGAAACATCTCTCAGCTCTAGACCTGGATGGCTTTCAGAGTTGGAGCGAGCAGCTGCCTACCTCAATCATAGAAAAAGTGTGTGTGTGTGTGTGTGTGTGTGTGTGTGTGTGTGTGGTGTAGCACTGGGTATTGAGCCCAGGAGCATTCTACCTCTAAGTTACACCACCCTTTTTTTTTTTTTTTGCAGTACTGGGGATAAAACCCAGGGGCGTTCTACCTCTGAGCTACACCCCCAGCCCTATTTTTGATTCTTTACTTTGAAACAGGGTCTCACTGAGTTACAAAGGGCCTCACTAAGTAGCTGAGGCTGGCCAGGAACCACAATCCTCCTGTCTCAGCCTCCCAAAGGCAGGGATTACAAACCTATGCCACCACGCCCGGCTCTATTCTTTATTTTGAAACAGGGTCTCACTAGGTTGTGGAGATGTTGCCTAGGCTATCCTTAACTTGCGATCCTCTTGTCTCACATACTAGGATTCCAGGCACCACACCCAGGAGGAAAATCTTAACACACCAGCTAAAAGCTAGATTTTGAGGAGGCAGCTTCCACATCAACCCACTACTATGACACAACTATCAAGGCAACACATGAGCGTGCCCGCTGCATACACTTCCTGGATATGGACTAAGTTTGGGAAAATCATTTGCCAAAGTGAAGATATTTTAGTCTTAATGTAGGTGATTTTATTTTTTTAGGTACTATGGATGGAACCCGGGGACATTCTACCTCCAAGCTACTCCCTCAGCCCTATTTTTTCTTCATTTTGAAACAGGGTCTCACTGAGTTGTGGAGGGCCTAAGTAGCTGAGGCTGGCCGCGAACCCTGATCCTTCCGTCTCAGCCTCCCGAATGCTGCACCACCCCCGCCTATGCAGGTGGCTTTGAGATTCTTCTTCTCAGTCTCTAGGTTGCAGAGTCCAATTTTCCACTCCCTGCACTCCTAGTTTATCACGAAAGTCATATGAGAGGCTACTGATCCTGCTACTCTGCGTGGCTTTTCTTCTATTTCCTGATCCTGCATTCAAAACCCTTGTGCCTCTCTCTGGTGGGGAAGGCAGAGGACATTGGGGCCCTTTCCCCTGCCCACAGCCTCCGCACCTCGGCAGGAAAGAGAGGCGCACCCAATCACAGTCTCCTGGCTGGGAGTGTGCCGCGTTCAGTAGTAGACACACACTCGTGAGCCCTGCGTGTGTCAGCCACTGTTTAGGGACTTGGGGTTAAAAGAACAAAGCCAAGGAAAAGGTTAGGAGGGTGCAGGTGTTGTTCCTGCTCTGCGGAGGGAGGTCCGGCATGGCCTCTCTGTTGACATGGCGTTGGGGCACAGACCTGGCTGGAAAGAGGAAGAAAACTCTGTGACTTGGAATCCAGTGATTTAGAACTGGGAGGGGCTCCCGCCAGCCAAGCTGGGACAACGTGGGCGGCCTCGAGGTGGTGACTACCACGATGCCGTGAGGACTGCTCGGGAACAGAACGTTCTGCCCCGTGAGGGCTGCCGCAGAGATGCTGGGCTACGATAATCCAAGGGGGGATGTGGGAGAGTGCTTCCCCCCTGCTGTGGTCTGGATGGCGTTTGCTTGAGTCTCCTCTATGGGCCGAGTGGGATTGAAGGCTGGGTCCCCAAGGTGGTGGTATGGGACGTGGAGACCAGTGGAAGGTCTTGATCACTGGGATCCTGCCCTTGAGGGGATTGTGGGGACCCAGGATGCAACTCTCTTTACTCCTGCTCAAGGTATGACTGTTAGCTGGGCATGGTGGTGCGTGCCTGTGATCTCAGTACTTGGGAGGCTAAGATAGGAGGGTTGCAGGTTTGAGGCCAGCCTTGGCAACTTAGCAAGACCTAGTTACAAAATAAAAGGTTCTGGGGGTGTAGCTGGAAGGTAGGATGCCCCTGGGTTCAATCCCTACTACCCCTCCCCAACAAAAGATATGACTCCGCCTCCTACACACATGCCGCCCTGATGAGCCTTCCTCCCAAGGGACCAGACCAGGGAGGCCACCCATCTTGGACTTTGAACTTCCCCAGCTGTGAGCTAGATAAGCCTTTTCTTTTTCTTAGTTGCCTCAGATGCGTATGCTGTGTTTTAGCAGTGCAAAGCTAATGCGCCTGTTTTGTTCTTGTTAGGTCTAGAAGTTGGTGAGTCAGCTAAGTTAATGAGTCGGTATCCTGCCAGGCACACACAGCCTTGTCCTTGGCAGACCAGAAACTGAAATACAATTTGCTGAAATATTAAGTAAAATTGACATTGATTTGTCAGTAGTCAACTGGAAGGGAATGAAAAGAAAAAAAAAACTTTTTTCAGTTTTCTCCTTGGTAAAATGTGGTCATAATAGGACACATTTTGTAGATTTTTTTTTTTTTTCAGTACTGGGAATGGAACCCAGGAGCATTCTACCTCCGAGTTAATCCCCAGCCCATTTTTTATTATTTTCTTTTTCTTTCTTTCTTTCTTTTTTTGTGGTACTAGAGGTGGAACCCATCTGGGTTATACTCCCAGACCTATTTTATATTTTATTTGGAAGTAGGGTCCCTGAGGCTGGCTTTGAACCTGTGCGCTCCTCCTGCCTCCGCCTCCCAAGCGCAGGGATTACAAGCGTGCGCCACCACGCCCGGCCTCCATCTGTACATTCTAAACTGGAGTTCCCCACCCCTCCCACGTGGCCCTCCGTCCAGCCGAGCCAGGGACATTAAGAGTCCCAGGGGAACGCAGGCTACAGCCTTAACTAAAAAGTCAAATTCTTGGCTTCTGAACTTACTTCATGCAGCATCTTGGAAAGATGGAGCAGGGGCAAATGTATGAGCGCCGAGCACGCTCGCTTGGCGAAATCCGGCTCTTGAGAGAGGTTTTATTTTGTCTGCTTTTTTGCTTCCCCATTCTGAGAACTTGGCATGGCGTATTCACAGCGGGGCCTCCTGGATTCTGCAGCATCAACGAGGGAAATCATGGGTAGAAAAAAAGGCATGCTAATAAATGAGCGGTTTTCAATCCAAACAGAGGTAAGTGCTCAGTGGCAGGGCCGCGGGAGCCCGACTGGAGGCCAGGCACCTGGGGTGGGAGCGGCCACAGCACAGAAGCCTCGGGTGGGTGGAGGGACCCCAGCGCCAAAAGGCTCCCGGTGCCTTCCTGGGGCAGTGCGGGGCCCTGGGAACAGCCACAGTCAGGTCACGGGCAGGCCAGGGCAGGAAGCAACCCCAAGTTCTGCCATCTCTGCATCAAGTAGCTTCTAGAAGACAGAAGCCGCCTGCAGGAATCCGAGCCCTGACCTGGTTCTATAGATGATGGAAGAGGCGAAAGGCCAAACGGGGGCTTGAGGTACCCCAGAGACTAATACACCCTCATGAGGGGTCAGGGAGGGAGGGCGTGCCACTGGGGCGGGAGGATCAGTGGGTGCTGCCTGGAAACCAAGAGGTCAGGTGAGAAGAGGTGACATCAGCTGGCTCCCTCATCCCTCCGATGCCCCCCCACACACACACTAAGCCCGGGGGACCCCAGCAGGCATGTCATTTGAGAAGGGCAGCCTCAGGGCCGGCCCTCAGTGCTAGGTGGCAGAGGATGGGACAGTGGCTCCCAGGACACAGGGGCTCAGATCTAGCCGTGTCAGGGGACCGTGTCAGCAGGGGGAGGGGAGCCAGCAAGCGCTGGAGGAGCTGGGTCTTTGGGGTGAGTCTCCGAGGACCGTCTCTGTCCCCGGCTGCGTCCCGTCTCTCTGCTTCTGGCCACTGTGAGTTGAGGAGCGTGCCCCTGCCATCTGCTGCCACCATGATAGTTCTGCCTTGGAGCCAGCCAGCCATGGACTGAACCTCTGAAACCATGAGCCCAATTAAACCTCTCCTCCTCCCGGTTGTTCTTCTCGGGTGTCTCGGTCACGGTAATGAACAAGCTGACACAGGGGCCCTTGGGGGAGGAAAGAACCAGACGCCCCTTCTTCAGGCAGGAACATAGGCTCTCCGGTCCCCAGGAGCTGAGGTCCTCCAGGGAGAAGGGAGAGATGGAGGGAGGAGACTTCTGAGAGACCAAGCAGGTTCAGCGGAAATGGTGGACTAGTATGTTCTACCCCGCAACCCAGAGGAAGCGGGACTCATGAGTTGTTCTCAACTATGGAGCAATGATAAACAGTCACTCATGTCGGAATGTGTGGTTGTAAAAGTACTTCGGTGAGAAGGTGGATGTCCAAAGCTTAGATATGATAGTAATATATTTCTCCTAATCTTTTTACGTATTATTTATTGCAGAACCGGGGATTGAACCCAGAGGCATTCTACCTCCAAGCTACACCCCAGCCCTGTATTTTATTCTTTATTTTGAAACAGGGTCTAAGTTGCAGAGGGCCTCACTCAGTAGCTGAGGCTGCCTGTGAACCTGCAGTCCTCCTGTCTCAGCCTCCCAAGTGCTGGGATTACAAGTGTGGGCCACCACACCCGGCCTTCTTCTAATGTGTGTGTGTGTGTGTGTGTGTGTGTGTGTGTGTGTGTGTGTTACTGAGGTTCCTGGAAGCCCTTCTACCTCCAGGCTACACTCCCAGACCTATTTTTTTATTTTTATTTTTATTTGGAAACAGGGTCTCTTAAACCAGCGCGGCTGGCTTCGAACCTGCACGATCCTCCTGTCTCCGCCTCCCAAGCACAGGGATTGCAAATTCGCGTCACCACGCCCGGCTTCTTCTAATATTTTAAAAGTGAATTTCATGCTCTGATTTCCCGCACCGCCCGCAGCGCTGTCCTCCTGAGGCGGAATCAGCCGTGCAGACCAGCCAAACCCCGTATCTCCAAATGGTGTCCCATCCCAAAGGGCCGCCCCTCCCGGGACTAATGATGCCCGCGCTGTTGGCGCCTTGCCCCTTCCCTTTGGGACGTTGGCCACAGCTTCCAGTCACTTTACCTGTTGACTTATTTGGTCTTTGCCTAACCCTCCCACCTTCTACGAGCCCCACGAGATGGACCCTTGATGGGTTTGTGGTTGGTTGTATTCCCAGTGCCAGCCTGATGCCGGATGGCACAGTGCCCGGTGAGTATTTGCCAAGAGGAATAAATGAGTGATTGGAGGAATGGGGACACTCTGAGCTCTGTCCGTAGACACCCCTTCCTGCAACTCTGCCAGGTCTCTGTCCAAAGAGCCCCCTCTCTGTGTGCCCCGCTAAGACTCTTGCTTTCTCCCCATGAACGGGCCAGGCGGCTCCAGGTGAGGAAGCATGGGGACCGGAGGGGCACCGGGGACCGCAGCCCCGCCAGGAGCAGGAAGAGCACCCACCAGACCCGGGGGCCACGCGCCCGCGGCGATCGCAGACCCCCTCAGCAGCAGCTCCGGAAACGCCCGCTCACCTGCTCAGCACCTCGTACACCTCCGAGAGGTTGGACACACGCGGGAAACGCAGTTCCTAAAGTGGCAGAAAACGCGGCGGGAGGACATTCGCCCCTCTGCCCATCCAAATGCCCTTCCAAATGCCACCCGGTGACCGGGAGATGGCGACTCCTAACACCACCTCTTCCTCCCCAGCACCCGACTGCCCCGACCCAGGATCCAGCTAGCAACAGGTGCCCACCAACCCAACGCACACCGCCTCCTTAGCAGGTGGTGAGGGACTCCTCCAAGCACGGAGCCCCAGGCCTGAGGCGGGCATCACGACACCAGGCGCTCTGGGGAGGAGACGGCCGGGGCGCGGCAGCTTACCAAGTGCTAGGAGCTCACCAAGCCAGAAATCCATGGAGTGAGAGGAACAGCGCCCGTGTCAGAGAGCACCGAGCGCCTGCGCCTGGTTTTGTGGCTCCCTTCTTGAACAATTCACTTTAAGTGATGGCAGACCCCACCAAGACTTCAGTGAATTTTCTCCCATATCTAAGTATAAATAATAACTTTTTTGTGGGTCTGGGGATGGAACCCAGAGGCATTTGACCTCCAAGCTACACCCCCTGTCCAATTTTTTATTCTTAATTTTGAAACAGGGTCTCACTGAGTTGCGGAGGGCTTCACTAAGTAGATGAGGCTGTCCGCAAACTGCGATCCTCCGGTCTCAGCCTCCCAAATGCTAGGATTACAAGCATGTGCCACCACGCCTGGCAAATAAAAACTTCTTAATATAAAAAGGTATATAATTGTCAGGCATGGTGGTGCACATCTATAACCCCAGTACTTGGGACGCTGGGACAATGAATTAGAGATTTGTAGTCAGCCTCCACAACTTAGATCTTGTTTCAAAATAAAAAAAAAGT
The DNA here is from genome assembly GCF_963383645.1 of Muscardinus avellanarius. Classification (NCBI taxonomy): domain Eukaryota; kingdom Metazoa; phylum Chordata; class Mammalia; order Rodentia; family Gliridae; genus Muscardinus; species Muscardinus avellanarius. Next base: position 110,761,958 of record NC_137794.1, on the reverse strand, counting down.
AAAATAGGACTTGGCCCGGAGTGTACCTCCGAGGTAGAATACCCTTGGGTTCAAGCCCCAATATTATAAAAATATGAATAAATAGTTATATAATAGAGTCTGATACTCTCAACTTAGGCAAGTAATAAATGTTGTGTATTCCTTTCCCTATTTTAAAAAAGGTTTGCAATTTTAAAATTTAACTGTGATCACTTAGATGCTAAATTGTATGTAGCAAAATTAAAAAAAAATAGCATAGCCGGGCGTGGTGGTGCACACTTGTAATCTCAGTACTTGGGAGGCTGAGACAGGAGGATCTCAGGTTCTCGGTCAGCCTCAGCTACTTAGTGAGGCCCTCCGCAACTCTGTGAGATCCTGTACTGAAATAAAAAATAGCTCAAAGAAAGGATGCCCCTGAGTTCAACCCCAGTACTGCAAAATACATTTCTATCATATATATATGATTGAAGGAATGCATGCTTATATTGTGAAAATTTTAGAGTATAAAAAGTATGAGAAAGGAAACTTACAATCTCTCCAAGAGATAACATTTTAATAAATTTTACTGGTCTTCTGGGAGGAGGGTACTAAGGATTGAGCCCAGGGGTACTCTACCTCTGAGCTACACCAGCCCTTTTTTAAAATTTTAAATTTTGAAACAGGGTCTCACTAAGTTGCTGAGGCTGGCCTCAAACTCACAATCCTCCTGTCTCAGACTCCCAAGTATCGGGATGACAGGTGGCACCACCACGCCTGGTTGATTAGTCTTTTTAAATGATAACTGAGAATGGATTGCAGACATGCTTCTCTTCCCACACAGGAATGGTCACTGTGTTAGAGGACACACAGAGAATCCATTATCGGTTGTTTATTAAATGTTTTCCACCATTTAATTAAGTAACAGTCCAAGTTACTTAATTAAAAGTATAAAGATCCAGGAAACCATTGCCTAAGTTCTTTGGCCATAAAAAGGGCATCAGAGGGTACCAACAGGGCTCTGCTCCCATGGAGGAGAGAGGCAGCGCCAGCCACTTGGCACCAACGGAGGCCTCAGAGTGAGTCCCGAGAGGACAGAGAGACAAGACAAGGAAAGCCATGCTTGCCCAGCAGGAGCGGGTAGGACCAAGCACCACCAGGGGGCGCCTGTGCCCAGGACCCAGGAAAGGCTGAGCCACCTCCTCAGAGGTTTTCAAACTTGTCCTGTGTTTAAACTTGTTTAAAGTTACATCATATAACCAGGAATAATTGCTACACTTGTAATCCCAGTACTTGGGAGGCTGAGACTGGAGGATCACAGCCTCAGCTGCTTAGTGAGACCCTGTTTCAAAATAAAGAATAAAGCCGGGCGTGGTGGCGCACGCTTGTAATCCCTGTGCTTGGGAGGCTGAGACAGGAGGATCGCACAGGTTCCAAGCCAGCCTCAACTACTTAGTGAGGCTCTCGGCAACTTAGTAAAACCCTGTTTCCAAATAAAATAGAAAATAGGTCTGGGAGTATAGCCCGGAGGTAGAAAGCTCCTGGGTTTTAACCCCAGTACCACCAAAAAAAAAAACCCAAAAAACACAAAACACAAAAACATAAAAACAAAATAAAGAATAAAAAATAAAGCTGGGGGTCAGGGATGGTGGCGCACGCCTGTAATCCCTGGGCTTGGAAGGCCGAGACAGGCAATATTCCCAGAACTATTTTATATTTTATTTGGAAAACACCATCAATTAAATCATGATGCACTGCTGACTGTAAGAAATATCCCAATCCCGGTTACAAATGCTGAGTGTTCAAATGATGGGCGGTGCTCAGCTTCCACGCACAGGCTCTCAAGTGGCAAGAAGACCAAGCCGCCTGGGATCACACGGCCAAGTGCCACAGAGCCGCTGGGCTGTGATTTCGAGCTGTCGTGCGCTCAGGTGTGGCCGTTAGCTTTCCATCGCTATAACAAATACCTGACATGATCAACTTATACAGAAAACAGGTTTATGATGGCTCATGGCTTCAGTCCATGACTGGCTGACTTGCTTTGGAAGAGGCGGCCCAACGTGGAGGCCCCACACCCTCTGAGGGCACCCCTCAGTGGCCTCGGGATCCGCCGCCAGGCTGCACCTCCATTTTTTTTCAGTACTGGGAACTGAACCTGTAAGAGCCTCGCCAGGAAGCGATGGCACATCCCTGTAATCCCAGTACTTGGGAGGCTGAGACAGGAGGATCACAGGTTCGAGGTCAGCCTCAGCAACTTACATGGCCCTTGGCAATTTAGTAAGAGCACGGCTGGGGCCACCAGCTCTGAGCTGCCTGGCGGGGCAGGCCTGCTGGCAGGCAGCTCTAGCGCTCCCCAGCTGTGAACAGCTGCCATGCGAGTGCTTCCGCTTTCCTAGAAAGTGACCCCGATGGCATTCCAGAAGGCTGCATTCCCAAGTTCAAACCAAGCACGAGCCCGGCTGAGCTGAGACCTCAGAGAAAAGCGTCCGAGGGAGCTGCAGGGACTGACTTCCAGAGTGCACGCCAGCGCCAGGGGCGATTCCTTTGTCTCTAAATTATTATTATTTTTTTGTACTGGGGTTTGAACCCAGGGGTGTTCTACCTGTGAGCTACACCCTAGACCTTTTTTCTATTTTGAAACAGGGACTTGCTAGGTTGAAACTTAAGAGTCTAAGTTGGTGAGGCTGGCCTCAAACCTATGATCCTCCTGTCTTGGCCTCCCAAGTAAGGGAATAATAGGCCTGGTCCACCATACCCAGCTAAATATGAACTTTTTTTTTTTTTTTTTTTTTTTTGGCGGTACTGGGGGTGGAACCCAGGGGCATTCTACCTCCAAGCTACACCCCAGCCCGATTTTTTAACTTTGTAAACTTTAATGGTTTAATATATTTATCAAAAGTCTCCCGTGCCATTGACTTTTCCAAGCTATATCTTTTTCCTTCACAAGAAAAACTGTTTCTCTGACCTAACCCTCCAGCGGCCTGCTGGCCATTCATTTTTCTCCCGACTCTGGTAGCCTTTCCTCGCAGGTGCGCAGTTCCCGCCATAACTGCCTGTTCCTGGCGCCGTGGCCTCAATCTCCAGAGGCCACGACTTCTCCGGTCATTTGTATAAAGGAAGCTCTTGCCACACACAAATCCTTGCAAATGGTACCTTTATTGTGGGTATTTACAGAATGTCCCATTCAAAACAAAACTAAATTTCTGGTAAGGACCGTACAGATCCACCTGCAGAGAGAGTGCGATGCCAGGGAGCCCAGGACAGCGGAGACAGGCGGCCGGGAGCTCCTGCACTCAGGGCCTGGGTCTGCCCAGGAAAAACGCCAGCAGGGCCCAGGTGCCGACCACGCCACAGACTCTGCAAGACAAGGCCGTGGTCAGAGGCGCGGGGCGGGGCAGGGCAGCCCTGCGCCTGGCAGTTGACAAGCCAGGGACATGGCGCGCCCTTCTGTCTGGAGACTGTTCACCCAGAGGCCCTTTCTTAGATCACACACCTGGTACCAACCAGGAGCTTCCGCCTCTGGGGCCAATGGCTCTGGAAGCACAGTCTACCTCCCCTAGTGACTGGGATCAGAGGTTGGCAGGACAAAGGGCTGCCTAAGAACCGGCCATTTTTCACACAATGCTCTCCACGATAGATCAGGCTCCCGTCGAGTCAGCCAGACCGCTCGTAAGCTCCAGCGACCGCCAGCCGCCTTCTCAGCGGCTCAGGCCGCGAACCTCTCACGCACTCTTCCCTTCTCGGGTCTCACCTCCCGCACTGCCACCAGGCTGGACCACGCCACGGCCGCACCGAGAGGCGGCTGCAGGCTTGCTTCCTGATGCCGGTGCACACCCTGGCCCGCCCAGCCCATCTGGGCGTCTGCAACGCCCGCTGATCGTGTGTCTCCTCTGCCTGGCCCCCAGCGACCCCCACCCACTTCTCCCAGGACTGAAGCCCACAGTCCTCAGCCCAGAAGCCCCCTCCTCTCGCCCCGCTCCCTCCTTGCTGGTGTTTGCCTGGGTGGGGGCAGTGACCTCACGGGTCAGCAACAGGCCACACACCTCCCCACCTTCTCGCATTTTTACTTATTTTGTACTGGGAATTGAACCCAAAATGCTCTACCTCTGAGTTATACCCCAGCCTTTTTATTTTAAAATGGAGTCTAAGTGACAGCCTTGAATCTGAAAACCTCCTGTCCCAGCCTCCCAAGTGCCAGGATTATAGGCGTGTGCCATTGTGCCCGGTCCTCTCTCTTTTATTTATTTTTTGGGGGTACTGGGGGTGGAACCCAGGGGCTTTTCTACCTCCTGGCTATACTCCCAGACCTATTTTATACTTTATTTGGAAACAGGGTCTCACTAAGTTGCTGAGAGCCTCACTAAGTAGCTGAGGCTGGCTTTGAACCTGTGATATCCCCTTGTCTCCACTTCCCAAGCGCGGGGATTACAAGCGTGCGCCACCACACTTGGTGCTCTCTCATTTTAATAAACTTTTTTTTTATTATTTTGCAGTACTGGGCATGGAGCTCAGGAGCATTCTACCTCCAAGCTATACCCCCAGTCCTACTTTTTATTTTTATTTTGTGTGTGTGTGTGTGTGTGTGTGTGTGGCACTGGGGATGGAACCCAGGGACATTCTACCTCTGAGCTACAGCCTCCTCCCTATTTTTTATTCTTTATTTTGAAACAAGATCTAAGTTGCAGAGGACCTCACTAAGTATCTGAGGCTGTCCTTGAACTCAGATCCTCCTGTCTTAGCCTCCCTAATGCTGGGATTACAAGCATGCACCACCATACCCAGCTCTTTTGTGTGTGTGTGTGTGTGTGTGTGTTGCTAGAGGTGGAACCCAGAGGCTTTTTACCTTTGGACTATACTCCCAGACCTTTTTTATATTTTATTTGGAAACAGGGTCTCACTAAGTAGCCGAGGCTGGCTTTGAACCTGCACAATCCTCTTGTCTCAGCCTCCCAAGTATTGGGATTATAAGCGTGTGCCACCACGCCTGGTTCTCTATTCTTTATTTTGAAAGAGGGTCTCACTGAGTTGCAGAGGGCCTCACTAAGTAGCTGAGGCTGGCCGTGAACCACAATCCTCCTGTCTCAGCCTCCCAAGTGCTGGGATGACAAGCGTGCGCCCCCACGCCGGCTTTCTCATCTTTAATAAACATGTGCTTGTGTGTGGAGAGGGCAAGCCCCTTGTTTATTACACTCCTTCACTGCCTTCCGCTGGCAGAGACTTAAGTTTTGCTCACTGATGAATCCCAGACCTACGACAGCCCCATGCCTGCGCTCCACTGGGGAACGCCCAGCACAGCCTGCAAGTCAGTACATCAGACACAACCACTAACCACCCATGCTAGCCAGTGAGCTGTGCTCCACTCGGGCCACAGCCAGCCTTGGGGCGGCCTGAGCTGTCACTTACTGTAGCACGCAATTGATGTCCGGAGAATGTCTCCAGTAGCGGTACAGGGAGACCTGCAGTGTCGGGTGGCACCTGTACTCCTTCAAGATACTGCGGGCACTGCCAAAGCAAGCACGTCCGTCAGCCAGGCACCGAGGCCCCACCGACGGCCACCGGGGCTGGGGGTGAGGGCGGAGAGTGACGGCGGTGGGTGGCGGGGATGGAGGGCAGTGGGCCGAGGCACCTACTCCTTAAACTTATTGGTGAGCAGCAGGAACTGGCTGCCCGTGAGCCGCCTGACGTCGAACTTGCAGAGATTCTGGAACTCGTGGTAGACCTGCTGCTCACTGATCCCAGGCCACCTCCTGACCGTGAGGATGAGGATGGGCGGCCGGATACTGGGGTAATCTGGGCCGGAAAAATTCTAGAAAACACGAAAAACTAGAGAAACTGACTTTCTAGTTTTTACTGGTATATTATGTGATTTGAAAATGCTTTAAGAGGCTAAAAAAGACTGTTTGGAGCTGGTAGAAGCAGAAGAGGAGGATGGGGCCGGGCGTGGGGGCGCACACTTGTCATCCCAGCACTCGGGAGGAGGCCGAGACAGGAGGGTCCCGGTCACGGCCTGCCTCAGCTACTTAGTGAGGCCCTCCACAACTCAGTGAGACCCTGTTGCAGAATAAAGAAGAAAAAAATAGGGCTGGGGGTGTAGCTTGAAGGTGGAACGTCCCTAGGCTCCACCCTCAGTACCACAAAAAAATAAAAGAAAGGGAAGAAGGATGGACGGAGCTCACAGTCCATATGGGGCTTTGACAGACAAGCACAGAGGAAGCGTGAGGTGTGGACATCTCCCTAGCTCCTAGCCCGCTGCTCTCAGAATTCCTCTAGCCCAGGGAACAGCAGCCACCTCCCACCGCAAGCCTCAGAGGGCACGGCGAAAGGGGGCCTGCTCACGATTTTAGGGACCCCGGAAAGGGGGCCTACTCACGATTTTAGGGACCCCGGCTCGAATAAGATTCACTTGGTTCACGTAAGGAGCCAGGATGTCGAGGTACTGCGGGAAGGAGGGTTCGGGCAGGGGGCAGTTGCTGCAAGACCAGAGAAAAGCCCGCCGCACTCAGGGCGCCGTGGCCAGAGACCTGGCGACGGCGCGGGGGAGGACGCAGCAGGCAGCACGCCCGCCCCGCGCCATCATGGGGCTCAGGTTGCGGGCTTCCCTAGCTGGCCACTTTCAAAGAGGACCCAGGACCCAGGCCAGAGCCGAGCTTGGGAGGGTCAGCCTCTGCTGGCCACAGCCGTGACGATTCCTCTGCTGACCAGCACTGTCAACAGGCCCTGAGCATGAGCCAGGAGCCACCACTGGAGGAGGCTCCTCCTCATCACCCTGGTGATGATGGCGCTCCATTATCCCTGGACCCTCAGCTTCGTTCTACCGCCGGCCACCAAGCCCTTCGCAGGCCCCGGGAGAGGCGCAGGCCAGGGAGCCGGGCAGACCTGGACCACTGCGACTTCTCCAAGCCCAGGGCAGCTTTCAGGTGGTGAGGATTGAAGGGACAAAGGCGTGAGGCCCGGGCCGAGGCACGCAGGTGCCCGCCACCCGAGCTTCTACCCTTCCCGCCACACACCACACACCAGCGAGCGCTTCAACTCTGTCGAGCCACAGGAGGGAGGAAGGCGTGCTGGAGGTCTCCCCATGTAAGTTACAAAACGCACACCAACGTGCCAAGGAGTGTTTGTATTTATGTGCACAAATACGGGCAGTAGCCAGGTTAACCGACTGCAGGCCCAATACCTTCCTCTAAGCTGGTCCTGCAGAACTGGGCCTCTGAGCCCACAGTGCAGCGCGCCCCAGGACGGGTGCAGAGCACGGCAGCACACCTGTGCCTGCCGCACACGCGCCCGGTGCTGCAGGCCTCGGACACGCATCCGAGCTGCGGGTTCATGAACCTCTGCTTGAGGTCTTACTCCAGGTCACTCTCCTAACCCCTGGCCTGACTATGTGAACCCCAAGGATGTGTCTTGCCTGAATCCGTCATCCTCCTACCTCTCCACTCTTTACAGCTAGAGGAATACACGGAGGCTGCACAGCTAACGCACGAGCCGGGAAGTACTGAAGCAGCACAGGAGCCCAAGTCCAGCCCTGCTGCTGGGGACCCGACGCAATGAATTATCCCCGTGCTGCGCTTAGGGCTCCCGGGAGGAAGGCCGCCGCACACACCGCACGTCCTCCTCCTCTGGTGGCCCTGGGAGCCTGTGGGCCTTGGCTCTCAAGGGCTCACCCCGCGCTGGGGTGAGGAGAGGAAGGAGCCCCCCTTACCTGCGCACCCTCCACAGCAGCAGGTGCGCCACTTTCAGGAGAACTGCAAAGAAAACCAGAGATGTCACAGGCCTCCGGCTTCGTCAATATGCAAACTCCTGACTCCCGCAGCCCTGCCCCGAGGATGGGAAACTCACCAGACCCGCAGAGGAAGGCATCGTACGCCGCTTCGTGGGGGCACTTTGTCTCGGCTGAAGCATTTTCCCATTGGGAGGAGAGATGTCAAACAGCCATCAGAGAGCCTGCCTGGGAAAGAAGTCTCTCCCCCGCCCCCTGGTGCGATGTCCAGAGCACCTGCATCCTGAGCACGCCCCCAGCCCCCAGACACGCCCTTCCCCGGCTCACAACCAGCTTCACCCGGTCCTCCACACACGCAGAGAACCAGAACCGAGAGGGAGCTTCCGGGCAGCCTGACCCCTCACCAAGGAGGCAATGGCAGCCCCCGGGCCTCGGAGGCATCCTGGGATGTGCGTCTCCAGGCAGGAGTCAGATGGCGTGGGGCAAGGCAGGCTGTAGGGGGACCCCCAGCCTGCAGCCTGGGGAGACCCGGGCCGGGCAAAGCCTGGCTCAGCCACAGTGCGCACCGGGGCTCGGGGCACGTACCATATTTTTCACATCTGCTTGCGTGGACAATCACTGGCGCAGAGTTCTTGGTGGGATTTAAGTTACTATTAGAGGGGAAATGGGATAAAGAACAACCTGATGTAAAGAATCCCTCTTGTTCTCCCTGAGCCCCAGAAGTTATAATGTCCTTGACATGGATATTTCTTTTTGCCATATTGGAGATGGAACCCAGGGGCATTCTACCTCCAAATGACATCCCCAGCCCTATTTTTTACTCTTTATTTTGAAACAGGGTCTCATTGAGTTGCAAAGGACCTCACTAAGTAACTGAGGCTGCTCACGAATTGCGATCCTCCCATCTCAGCCTCCCAAATGCTGGGATTACAAGCGTGCACCACCACACCTGGCTGACATGTACGTTTTCTTAAGGCACAGATCTGGATGGAGGGATAAGGTCTTGGTAAGTAGGCCACAGAGTGGGAAGACATCAGCAGGCCAGGGGCTCCAACTGGACCGTCCTGGGTATTCAGCACGTGCCCCGCCTGCGCCCAGCCACGCAGACCCACAGAAGGCTAGCTCCTCTGGAGCCTGCTGTCTGGTGGCCCAAGATAGCCAGGTCCCCCCACTATCAACGCAAGGTCTGCACCCCGCAGTGGAGGTAGGCCTCCTGAAACAGCCGAGGAGTCCTGAGCCGCAGCAAGCAACTGGCTGAAGGGACGAGGCTGTGACGGGCATGTCAAGCAGAGGGGAGGGCAGACAGAAAGGAGCGGAGTGGCCGAGCAGGCGCTGTGGGAGGGGGCCCTGCAACAAGTGGGGGCTGCAGGAAGCACCCGGCCAGAACCACAGGCTGGGTACCAGAGACGGCCGCCATCATGACCGATGACAGATACCACCTAAGCGATGGCAGTGGTCCCCAGAGCACAGGAAGGGAGGGATTTTATAGAGACTATGGCACAATATCCTGGACTTGATGACCGGGTAGACACAGGCGCTCAGCTCTGGGGCCACTTGGTTCTGGGCCTCGGGGCAGTGACGGCATCTGACAGCCAGGAAGCCCGCGCTACGTCTGCTTCCCCACGCAGTCCTTCAGCACCTCCCTGAACCCTGCGTCCTCCCCTGTGGAGCAGGTGATGCTGTGCCTACGTCCTGAGGGACCTATTATGGTGGGTCACGTGGACTGTCAACAACGACAAACAACATTAAGTAACATGGAGGGCTAGTGCCGAGGCCGCTGCCCTCGTCCTACAAGGTGAATCCTCATGGCCGCCCTGAAGGCTGCCGAGGTGTTTATTCACATCTCACAGGTGTCTGTGAAACTGAAGCAGAAAGGGAACAATTCTCTCAAAGGAACTTATGATCACTGAGTTGGAAAGCTGGGATTGAAACCCAGGAAGCCCAGAACCAGAGCCTGCGCATTTTAAGACAAAATGAATCAATCAATCTCTCTCTCTCTCTCTCTCTCTCTCTCTCTCTCTCTCTCTCTCTCTCTCTCGCCCCCAACTCACGAACCCACAGCCCCCAGTACTGTGCTTGGTACCACAAAGGCTAACCACTGACTGATAGGTTTGAGAGACAGCTGAACGTCAAGCTGAGGCTCCGCCAGTGGGAAGGAATATGAGGGGCAGCTGGGCCCAGGCAGGGAGGTGCTGTGGCTGAGCCCACCCCGCCCAGGAGGTGGTGCCTGCAGCAAGGGATGGGTGGGGCCACCCTGAACTCAGTACTGAGCCAGAGGGCAGCTGAGGAGGAGCCCGAGATATAAATTAAGAGGAAAGCCTAGCATGGTGGTGCACACTTGTAATCTCAGCATTCAGAAGGCTGAGACGGGGATCCCAGTTCTCAAACAGTCTCAGCTACTTAGTGAGGCCCTTTGCAACTCAATGAGACCCTGTTTCAAAATAAAGAATAAAAAATAGGGCAGGGGGTATAGCTTGGAGGTCAAATGCCCCTGGATTCCATTCCCAGACCCATAATAAATAAATAAATAAATAAATAAATAATAGGGCTGGGGTGTAGCTTGGAGGTAGAATGCCCCTGTATTCCATTCCCAGACCCGCAAAAAATAAGTTAATTAAATAAATAAAAATAGGGCAGGAGGTGTAGCTCAGAGGTCAAATGCCTCTGGATTCTATTCCCAGGCTCGCAATAAATAAATAAATAAATAAATAATAGGGCTGGAGGTGTAGCTCGGAGGTAGAATGCCCCTGGGTTCTATACGTAATGCTGGGAAAAAAAAAAAAAAAAACGAGGAGAAGACAACGACGACGACGACAATGACAGAAACGAATGAGAAGCCCCACATGGCTGCACCCGGCAGAAGAGAAAGCTGGGAGAGAGCGCCATACAGTGGAGGGAGGAGAAAGAGCCCCACCAACCAGCACAGCCAGGCACCCCTGAAACAGGCCTCTGCTCCAAATGCCAGGCAAGCATCATCCTGTGACTCAGACCACCAGTGAGGGGTGCTGGGTGGCTGCCAGCAAACCTGAGTGCAAGCCGGGCGTGGTGGCGCACGCTTGTGATCCCAGCATTTGGGAGGCTGAGACTGGAGGACCACAGTTCGCGGACAGCATCAGCTACTTAGTGAGGCCCTCTGCAACTCAGTGAGACACTGTTTCAAAATAGAGAATAAAAAAATGGGCAGGGGGTGTAGCTTGGAGGTCGAATGTCTCTGGATTCTATCCCCAGACCCGCACAAAAAAAAAGTAAAAAGAAAAAGAAAATCCTAGTGCAGAGGTGGCCTGGAGGCCACTAGAGGGACCTGCTGCAAAGGGGAGCTTGGCCAGGTCAGGAAGCAGCAGGGTTAGCGCCTCACCACACATTCCCTCCAGTAGCACAGGGACCCTCGCTCCACCCGTCCCCACCCACACCACAAGGTTCAGGTGGTGAGTGGCCGAGTGGAGAGCCCAAAAAGTGGTTTTTGTTTTGTAACAGGGATTGAACCCAGTACATTCTACCTCTGAGCTACACTCCCAGCCCGATTTTTTCTTCTTTATTTTGAAACAGGGTCTCACTAAGTTGCAAAGGGCCTCACTAAATAGTAGCTGAGGCTGTCCGCAAACAGGGAGCCTGTCTCAGCCTCCCAAATGCTGGGAGAACAAGCCTGCACCACCACTCCAGGCCGGTTTTGCATTTTAAATGTTAATGTGTTGATACTCAGAGAGATGAAAGAGGGAGACAGAGGCCCTGGGGAAGGGATGGAGAGCAGCAGGGAGCACAGAGCCAGGGAGCAGAGGATGGGAGCCGGCCCTGACGGCCTGGCTGCTCACGCAGAGGGGCTCTGTCTGCTGTCACAGAAGAGACCACCAGAACGAGAGAAGTAAAGCAGAACTCCCCTGGGCGTGGGGAGGCAGGGCCAGAGAGCTCCTGCCTCTGGGCTCTTGTTCTCTTCTTGGAAACGGGGGCCAGGCGGCTCCAGGTGAGGAAGCATGGGGACCGCAGCCCCGCCAGGAGCAGGAAGAGCACCCGCCAGACCCGGGGGCCACGCGCCCGCGGCGATCGCAGACCCCCTCAGCAGCAGCTCCGGAAACGCCCGCTCACCTGCTCAGCACCTCGTACACCTCCGAGAGGTTGGACACACGCGGGAAACGCAGTTCCTAAAGTGGCAGAAAACGCGGCGGGAGGACATTTGCCCCTCTGCCCATCCAAATGCCCTTCCAAATGCCACCTGGTGACCGGGAGATGGCGACTCCTAACACCACCTCTTCCTCCCCAGCACCCGACTGCCCCGACCCAGGATCCAGCTAGCAACAGGTGCCCACCAACCCAACGCACACCGCCTCCTTAGCAGGTGGTGAGGGACTCCTCCAAGCACGGAGCCCCAGGCCTGAGGCGGGCGCTCTGGGGAGGAGACGGCCGGGGCGCGGCAGCTTACCAAGTGCTAGGAGCTCACCAAGCCAGAAATCCATGGAGTGAGAGGAACAGCGCCCGTGGTCAGAGAGCACCGAGCGCCCGCGCCTGGTTTTGTGGCTCCCTTTCTTTTTCTTTCCTTTTTTTTTTTTTTTTTTTTTTTTGTGTGTGTGTGTGTGTGTTACTGGGGTTGGAACCCAGGGCTCTTCTACCTCTGGGCTATACCCCCAGACGTATTTTATATTTTATTTGGAAACAGGGTCTAAGTTACTGAGAGCCTCACTAAGCTGCTGCGGCTGACTTAGAACCAGAGCGATCCTCCTATCTCTGCCTCCCAAGTACTGGGATCACAAGTGTGCGCCACCACGCCTGGCTTTGTGGCTCACTTCTTGAACAATTTGTGTGTGTGTGTGTGTTACTAGGGGTGGAACCCAGGGGCTTTTCTACCTCCAGTCTATACTCCCAGACCTATTTTATACTTTTTATTTGGAAACAGGGTCTCACTATGTTGCTGAGAGCCTCACTAAGTATCTGAGGCTGGCTTTGAACCTGTGCAGTCCTCCTGTCTCAGCCTCCCAAGCGCGGGGATTACAAGCATGCACCACCATGCCCAGCTTGAACAATTCATTTTACCTTTTTTTATGTGTGTGTGTGTGTGTGGTGCTGGGGTTTCTGGAAGCCCTTCTACCTCCGAGCTACACTCCCAGACCTATTTTATTTTTACTTGGAAACAGGGTCTCTTAAACCAGTGCGGCTGGCTTCAAACCTGCGCGATCCTCCTGTCTCCACCTCCCAAGTGCGGGGATTACAAGCGTGCCCACCACGCCTGGCACTGAACAATTCATTTTAAGCCTTCATCTCCCCACCCCGACATTGGCAACTGAACCCAAGGCCACTCTTACCACTGAGGTACATCCCCGTCCCTTTTTGTTCTGAACAGGGTCTTGCTCCGTTGCCCAGGCTAGCCTTGAACCTTAAAACCCTCCTGCCTCGGTCTTTTGAGTAGCTGGGATTATAGTCACGTACCACTGCACCCTAGTGTTTTTGTTGTTGTTCTGGGGTGTGTTTTGTAGTGCTGGGGATGAAACCCAGGGGCATTCTACCTTCCAGCTATACCCCCAGCCCTATTTTTATTCTTTATTTTGAAACAGGGACTTACTGAAATGCAAAGGGCCTCACTAAGTGGCTGAGGCTGTCCGAGAACCTTGGGCCTCCTGTCTCAATCTCCCAAATGCTGGGATTACAAGCGTGCGCCACCACGCCCGGCTGTACCCGAGTTTTAAAACACTGATCCGACTCCCTTTCTCCATTCCTCAGTTTGACTCCTCAGAGGCATTTGAACCACCTGGGTCTTTTCCTTTTCCACACAGAGTACATGCCCTGGACGACCTGAGAATCTCCTGGGAAGCTTTCGAAACCCCACCGGGCCATCCTCACCAAAGGGTCCAGCAAAGGTTCTTTCTTAGGAAGGACCTTTGGAGAGGGCCCCTACGCTAGTGCTGTTTAAGCACGTCACGAACGTTTACCGGGAGAAATCGTTCCATGTCCAACCTAAAGCACACTAATCATGTAGCAATACGTCACGCAGGGGAATTCAAATGAGGGATGGAAAAAAGCCTATGTAAAGCCATTCGATGACCCACAGGTGCCGCAACAGGAAAGGACGCCGTGACTGGTTCTCTAAGAGGCGCGTTCAAGGAAAAGGCTCCAAACAGAGGGAGGAAGCTCCGAGGGCGGGCAGCGCCCCCAGGCGGCCCGTACCTTCCAGACGTCCTTCGTCACGTTCTTGGTGTCGATGAGGACAGGAAACAGCTTGTGGATGTTCTGCTTAAACTGGTCGTAACTCTCTGAGGGAAAGAGCCAGGCAGGGAGTGAGTCTGTTGGTAAAAACGCAAAGGAACCATCCTCTAACCTAGCTTGCCACAAGGCTGATTAGCAAAGCAAACAAACAGGAACTGGAAACATCCTCTGTCCTGTTCACTGGGGATGTCTAATCTCGCACCGAGCTGCCACGACCACTTTTAATCTCCGTTCAACTCCAGCTTCTCTCAGCATCAGCTAACAAGAGGACGGCTAATATGAGAAGTGCTGGCCAATGGGATAAGAGGAGACACGGGTTATTTGGAAACGCAGACATGAAACAATCATTAACAATGACTGTTCAAGCCGGGCGTGGTGGCGCACATTTGTAATCCCAGCATCTGGGAGGCTGAGACAGGAGGATTGTGGTTCGAGGCCACTCTCAGCTACTTAGTGAGGCCCTTTGCAACTCAGTGAGACCCTGTTTCAAAATAATAAATAAGCCGGGCGTGGCGGCACACGCCTGTAATCCCCTTGCTTGGGAGGCGGAGACAGGAGGATCGCGCAGGTTCGAAGCCAGCCGCGCGCGCTGGTTTAGGAGACCCTGTTTCCAAATAAAAATGTAAAAGTAGGTCTGGGAGTGTAGCCTGGAGGTAGAAGGGCTTCCAGGAACCCCGGTACCACCAAAAAAAAATAAATAATAAAAAAAAATAAATAAATAAAAATAAAAATTTAAAAATAGGGAAATAGGGCTGGGGGTGTAGCTCGGAGATAATATGCCCCTAGGCTCCATCCCTAGTACCACAATAAATAAATAAATATTAAAAAAATAACTATTCAGGCCGGGCGTGGTGGCGCACGCTTGTAATCCCCGCGCTTGGGAGGTGGAGACAGGAGGATCACACGGGTTCAAAGTCAGCCTCAGCTACTTAGTGAGGCTCTCAGCAACTTAGTGAGACCCTGTTTCCAAATAAAATTAAAAGAAAAAAAGAAAAAGGTCTGGGAGTATAGCCCGGAGGTAGATAGCCTCTGGATTCCACCCCCAGTACCACCAAAAAAAAAAAAAAAAACCCAAAAACAAAAAACATAACACCCTTGAGCTGCGGTGCATGCTTGTAACCCCAGTACTTGAGAGGCTGAGACTGGAGGATTGCAGGTGTCAGGCAGCCTCAGCAAGTAGTGAGATTCTCAACCTAGTGAGACCCTGCTTCAAAATTAAAATAGGGCTGGCTGTGTAGCTTGGAGGTAGAATGTCCCTGGGTTCAATCAAAAAATAAACAACCCACAACACACACCTCCAAACAAAAAGCCCCTGCACCCCTCTTCCTGCCACCCTCCTGTTTCTTCTTCCCCAAAGGCGGCTCCTGTCAATTCTTCTCCTGGATAGGACTTATCTCAGACTGACAGGTAAAGATTTCCCACTGGTGAGACACCCAATCTGTGCCGCAGCCCCGCCGGCGCCTCAGGGTTACAGCCTCTCCTATGGGAACCACAGGCCTGTCAGTCACCGAGGGCCCCGTGGCCGCCACAGAAGAGGCCTCTTCCTCCCTTGCACCGTGAGGATTCTCTTTGGCGGCTTGCTCGGGTTTGCTGAGGGTATGTAGGTCATTTTATCCCTAATGTGCTCCCAGTTCTCTCAAACCTGGAGGCTGTATCAATTCTTTGTGTGTGGCACCGGGGACTTAAGGCGGGGCATTCTACCTCTCACCTTCCAGTCCTATTTTTTATTTTGAAACAAGGTCTAAGTCGCAGATGGTCTCGCTAAGTTGCTGAGGCTGGCCACAAACCTGCGATCCTCTTGTCTCAGCCTCCCAACAACTGGGATTACAGGCATGTGCTACCATTTTCGACTCAGTATTTAATAAATTCTTGAGAAATCTCTCCCAGAGCTTTCTTACCCCTGTTAATCTTGTATTCTCTGCCTATGAAGTAATTTAATTAATCCCACAACCACTCTCCTGTCTTACAGGTGACCAGAGAAGGAGCAGTAACCTGTCGGAGGCCACACAGGTAACCAGGGGTGGACGTGGACTCCACGTGGACTCTGGGGTCCTGGCTTCACCCACCAGCTGCGCTACTGTGTCCAACAACAGAATCAATGGAAAAGAGGTAGAGCCTTAAGACATTAGCCCTAAGACACATGGCGTCCATTATCTGGGGCACTCTACCTCTGAGCTATACCCCAGCCATATACACATTTTTTATATTTATTTATTTTTGCCGTGCTGGAAACAGAACCCAGGAGCATTCTATCTCTGACCTACACCCCCAGCCTTATTTTTAACTCTTTGAAACAGGGTCTCACTGAGTTGCAAAGGGCCTCACTAAGTAGCTGAGGCTGTCTGTGAACCACAAACCTCCTGTCTCAACCTTCCAAATGCTGGGAATTCAAGCGTGTGCCTCCATGCCTGGCTACTTTTATTTTTTAAAACAGGGTCTCTCTGGGCTGAGAGCCTCGCTACTTCCCTGGGGCTGTCCTTGAACCTGTAAGCCTCCCTTTCTCAGCCTCCCAAGTACTGGGGTTAAAGGATAAACCACCACTCCCATCCTGCATGTTTTGGATTGTGCCAAATTGTGCACGAGGAGCCTGAGCGACCTCAGCAGTGGGGGCGGGACACCGATTCAAATCTAGGCTTTCTCCTTGGAGGAAGGCGCCTAGTCTCCGCAGAGGAAGAGGGTGACAACACAGGTCTGAGAACAGCACTCTGCTGGACCCCTCCAGAAGCCGCCCGCAGGCACGGGGAGGACCAGCCCAGGGCAGCGGGGAGGAATGGAGGGAGCCAACCAGCTCGTCCCACCTGGGAGCGGCCTGAAGAACTTCTCGTGCAGATGCAGCAGGTCCATCATCATGTTGTGTCCCACAAGGGGCTGCTTGGAGGAAATCCACAGGGGAGAGAGAGGAGACTTACAAATAATACAGGCAGACAGCCCACAGCGGCTCCCTGCCAGGGAGGGAGCGCCAGGCCCCAGGGCAGTCCTGGTCACCTGAGAACCCCGGCCTCCCCCTCTTCTGCACCTTGTAAGGCAATGCAGATTGCGGAGGGCCCCGAGGCAGCTCCACACTGATCATCTACACTGTGAAGCCATGCACATAGTTCCCAAGTAGTTTTAGGTAATTAAAATTGAGCCAGGCGTGTGGCGCACGCTTGTAATCCAAGCATTCGGGAGGCTGAGACAGGAGGATCCTGGTTTGAAGACAGCCTCAGCTACTTAATGAGGCCCTTTGCAACTCAGTGAGACCCTGTTTCAAAAAATAATAATAAAAATTAGGACTGGAGATGTAGCTTGGAGGTAAAATGCGCCTGGGTTCCATCCCCAGTACTAAAAAAATAATAAAATTTAAAGTCCTAGGTTACTGAAAGGAGCGGAGAAATAGTAACATTTCACATAGATAGCTTTACCCCAAACTAACCCATCATGATTTGGTAAAAGCATGATTAGATCCTGGAAGTCAATTATCTTTTTTTTTTTTTTGTACCAGGGATTACATGTAGGATTGTTCTACCTCTGAACTACACCCCAGCCCCATTTCATTTTTATTTTATTTATTTATTTTTGTGGTACTGGAAATGGAACCCAGCGGCATTCTAAGTCTGAGCTATACCACCAGCCCTATTTTTTTTATTCTTTACTTTGAAACCAGGTCTCACTAGGTTGCAAAGGGCCTAAGTAGCTGTGGCTGTCTGCTAATCAGTGATCCTCCGGTCTCAGCTGAGGCTGTTCTTGAACCACGACCTCTGGTCTCAGCCTCCCAAATGCTGGGATTACTGTGCCACCACACCTGCTCTCCGCCCCCCCCCCATTTTATTTTTTGTTTAGAAATAGGTTCTCACTGGTTGGCTGAGAGTCTCTACATTGCTGATGCTGTCCTTGAACCTGTGATCCTCCTCCTCTCAGCCTCCCAAGTTCTGAGATTACAGGCTTGCACCACCACACCTGGCTAAGAACCAATTATCAATAAGAAAGAATGATTCATCTTAAGAAACTGATTATTATTATTTTTTTTTTTGCAGTACTGGGGATGAAACCCAGAAACCCAGGGGCATTCTACCTCTGAGCTACACCCCAGCCCTATTTTTTATTCTTTACTTTTTGAAACAGGGTCTCACTGAGTTGCAAAGGGCCTAAGTAATAGCTGAGGCTGGCCGCAAACCATGATCCTCCAGTCTCAGCCTCCCAAATGCTGGGATTACACACGTGCACCACCACACCCAGCTAAGAAACATCATTTTATTTTCAAAGGATTCTTCCACATTGATGGCCAAAAATACAAAATCCTGTGAAAGGCTGAGAAGAAAAATCTTTCCTAACCTGCAGACACCAGCTCTCTCGGCATCTGCATGAAAATCACTCATGCAGCCAATAGGCAAAATCTCAACACGAGAAATAAGCCCCGAGAGAAGGTGTGGTCTCTGGCCAAAGTACTTCCCACTTTTAGATATTCTTTCATAACTATTATTCTTTTAGTAATGATTCTTTTAACTCTCCACACGAATTGCTCCGGTGGTGTAAGATCAGGACTGTGAGAGAAACTGAGTCCGTGGAAAATAAAGTTTCTGGTAATTTGTCTGAGCCTCTAAACGTCCTCGGCTTTGTTCAAATGGTAATAAAATCTAGGTAGAATTTAGATGCAGTGGCAGCATTCCAGTCAGTAATTACAAATGCAGAACTCCTCCCTATCTTTGACCTTCATTCTAACCAGTACAATAGAGCCAAGGGCTAGAAGGAATCTTGACCTTTGCACCTAGTGATAGCGCTGCCTGGAGACAGGGCGACACCACCTGGTTAAAATAGCTATGTCAGAACAAAGGACAGATAAAATAGATGTGTAAATGTGAAAGAAAGAAAATATGGTGAGAATAAGAAAGCATTTTTGTATGAAGAGGAGCTTATCCTAAGATTGTCCCAAATGGGAAAGAAAGGAATTAGAAAGATTAAAAGCAGGTTACAGAAGGAGTGTGGTGAGGAAATGGATTATTAAAAAGAGGAAAAGGCTTCTAATAAGCCTATCGCTTGAGGAAAAGTGCTCAGCTGCTAGAGAAGTACATCTGACAACCAAATCTAAAAACTTCATGTTATTTCTTGGTGTTTACCTACTAAACTGTGTTATGAGCTTGCTTAAGCTTTCAGACAGCAGAGGGTATTGCAGACAAAATCCAGCAGACATTCATCGAAACCCTCTAAATCATCATAAAGGTACACGGATTTCCCTACGCCAACTACATGTATGAAAGCTGGAATCTCGGACTTCGTCCCCCATTCAGCCCAAAGGAGGTTGCTAGATAGAGAAGGACATTGGACTAAGCCCTAGGAATAAAAGTTCCAAAAGGGTTAAAGAAAACTCTTAAAAACTGGACTCCTCAAGTGATTTTGGGTGTGACTTTTGTTCTTCTGGAATTTGCCCACTAAAAGCCTCTGCAGCTGCAAGGCCAAAGGGGCTGACTCGGAGCACAAGACCCACCTGGGGTCATGGGACTGATTTCAATCACAAGGACCTGTGATGTCACAGGCCTTACTTTTGTCTTGTTCAGGGTTGGTAATTTGCATGTATATCTCACTATTGTATTTTGGGTGTTTGCACTTTTCTTCTAGAGAATCATGGGGAAATGGGGAAATATAAAAAATCTTGTGTCTAGAATAAAGTGTTCGATTGCACAAGAAGCATTGATCCATGTCAGATTCTTTCCAGAAGTGCCGTAAATAGGAACTTAAATAAATTTATTTCCTAGAGGGGAAAGGATCGCTGCAGATAAGTGGCTGCAGTACGGCACCCTATCCTCCCCCATCTTTTCTGAGATTGATTCGATCGCGAGTGGGATCTCCATTTGGACTGAGCCAAGTCTGCGGCACTAACCTTCTGAGCTTCTACCAGCATCTGAAAAAAGACGGAGAAACCCCTGGCAGAGAGAAGAATTTGTTCCTTCCAGCAGCTGGCCCGGTCGCAGGAGGTGTGCTCGAGATACCAGCGGTGCTCCTGACTCACCTTCTTCACTACCACCTGAAATGAAGGAGGGAGACCAGCCCCCAGCTCTAGATTACTGGGAAGGGAGCCTAAAAACTGGGGAAGGGAGCTGGGCGTGGCGGCACACGCTTGTAATCCTAGTACTTGGGAAGCTTTAAAACCAGCCTTGGCAACTTAATGAGGCCCTCAGCAATTTAGTAAGATCCTGTCTCAAAAATAAAGAATAAAAAAGAGGTGTAGCTTAGAAGTAAAATGCCCCTGGGTTCCATCCCCAGTGCCACCAAAAAAAAAAAAAGGGGGGGGGGGAAGGAAGGAAGAGAGGAAGGGAAAAAGGAAGGAAGAGAAGGAAGGGAAGGTAGGAGGCAGGCAAGCAGACCCGCACAGAGGCCGGCTTGGCAGAGGGAGAGAGAGGCGGTGAAGATGCTGAGGCGCCCCTTCCAGGGAAGACTTACCCCCTGGCCTTTGAGCACCGTCCAGATGTTGGGGAGGGCCTGCCTCAGCACCAGTTGGACCTCAAAGGCCTGGAACCCTGTAATAAGGAGACACGAGGCGCACGTCCAGCCTCGAGAAGCCGGAGGGGAGACCAGCAGAGAGGCCCCAGGACACGGGGCTGGCGGACCACGTGCGAGGGCAGCTCTCGAGGTCCCCGGCCCCAAGCCGCGTGGCAGGGCAGGCCTGGCCACATTCCCAAAGCTTCTGTCCCAGGGATGCTCCCAGATTATGGGTGCCAGCTTCTGTTTCTGCGGGTTATAGCTTTGGTATTAACCATGTTAGAAGTTAAAAACTCTCAGTTTAAAAAACACATCGCTGGGCACGGTGGCTCACGCTTGTAATCCCAGCGCTTGGGAGGCTGAGACAGGAGGATCGCAATGGTTCGAAGCCAGCCAAATAAAGTATAAAATAGGTCTGGGAGTATAGCCCAGAGGGAGAAAAGCCCAGTACCACCAAAATAAATAAATAAATAAATAAAAATAAAAAACACACATCAAGCCAGGCATGGTTGTGCATGCTTATAATCCCAGCATTCGGGAGGCTGAGACCGGAGGATCACAGTTCATGGACAGCCTCAGCTACTTAGTGAGGCCCTCTGCAACTTAGTGAGACTCAATTTCAAAATAAATAAAAAATAGGGCAGGGGATGTAGCTCGGAGGTAGAATGCCCCTGGGTTCCATTCCCAGACCCGCCAAACACACACACACACACACACACACACACACACACACACACCCCAAGTTCTTTTTTTTTTTTTTTTTTGGTACTGGGGATGGAACCCAGGGGCATTTGACCTCGGAGCTACACCCCAGCCTTATTTTTTATTCTTTATTTTTAAACAGTGTCTCACCGAGTTGCAAAGGGCCTAAGTAGCTAAGGCTGCCTGGCAATCGTGATTCTCCTGTTTCAGCCTCCCAAACGCTGAGATTACAAGCATACGCCACCACTCCCGGCTCAAGTCTTCTTATAAAATAATAAAAAGGCCATTATATGCCAACAAAAATAAGATTAAAAAAACAAAAAATTAGTGAGAAGAGGGACATTGTACCAAGTGCAGAGGCACATGTCTGTAATCCCAGTACTCGGGAGGATAAGACAGGTGAATCACTGGTTCAAGACCAGCCTCAGCAACTCAGCGAGACCCTCGACAACTCAGCGAGACCGTCTTTCAAATTTTAAAAATAAAAGAGCGACGTTATTTCACGTTTTTGTAAGTCTCTAGCATCTGGCCGGAATCATCTGCTTCTGCAATTGATCTGGGGTGTGCTGTGGAAGCAGATGAAGAAAATCTAGCCTGGAGCAGATTTGTAGTGAAAACGCAGGGAGAGCGCTGCCAGCTTCATCAAACAACTGAGGCCTTCTACCTCCGGGCTACGCACCCAGATTTTTTTTTTTTGTTTTTTTTGAAACAGGGTCTCACTACGTTGCTGAGAGCCTCACTAAGCAGCTGAGGCTGGCTTTGAACCTGCACGATCTTCCGGTCTGAGCCTCCCAAGCGCGGGGATTACGAGCGTGCGCCACCAGCCCGGCCGGGGATGTTCTTTTTGATTCTACATAAACTTCAACACGTGGTCGTCTCCCGCAGTCGGGCTGCCGTGTGACTTGAAGCCGTCATTCTGGAACTCTCTGGCCGTTTACGAAACGCCTATCTCACACCCGGAGTGAATTTTTCACCCACGATTTTTAACCTCGTGCAGAGGTGATCTGGAAACACTGGTTTGCAGAACTGTGCAGATCCTCCGAGTGTTCCCAGGGTTCACTATACAGTAACAAAAGACGCCCGCACCTGTGGCCACTGTCCTTATCATAAAGGCCTCCACGTGGGCTGACAAGCCTGTGGTGGCAGAGGTAAGTGATGCAAAAGTCTTATTTTTATTGAAAGCTTTAAATTTATCACTGCCAAATACTGAGTTATTTTCCTTGAGGGGATAGGCTTACTTTAATTTGAAAAAATGACCACAAGTCCCCATGTCTAAATAACCACAGTTAGTTCTTGCCAGTACAAGTTATCTTCCATCGGGTGGTGGCGCACACCTGCAATCCCAGTACTCAGGAGGCTGCGACAGGAGGATCCCAGGTTCAAGAACGGCCTCAGCAAATAGTGAGACTCTCGACCTAGTGAGACCGTGTTTCAAAATAAAAATTAAACTCAGAGATAGACCACCCCTAGGTACAACCCCAGGACCACAAAATAAATAAATCAAATACGGCTGAAGGGTATAGCTTACAGGTAAAACACTCCTGAGTTCAATCCTCAGTACAAACAAAACTCAAAGAGAAAAGCAAAGAAAGAAAATTCTATTTTATGGGGAGAAAGCAGTGAATCCAGAATTTTTGAGAAGACGAACGTGTCCCCAGACTCCTGATAAGCGACGACAACCGGTCACAACCCATCTCCCGTGCCCAGGCCGGGAGCAACGACGCCTACCAGCGATGCCAGGCAGGGTCATCTGGTCGCCTTCCTCAGCCAGGTCCAGCCACCGCGTCACCTCGTCAATCACCACCTTGATTTGGTCTTTATCCAGAGAGCTGGGAACAGCACGGGAAAGAACTGTTGGCACAAACCACGCCAGAGTCCCAAGAAAAGGCTAACAAGAAAGGTCTCAGGAGCCTTGGGAGTTAACACTGATCTCATGATGAAAACGGGCTCAAAAAGATCACCCGTAGCCGGGTGCAGTGTGCATTCCCGCATGCCCCTAAGCCCAGTACTTGGGAGGCTGAGATGGGAGGATCACAGGTTTGAGGCCAGCCTCAATTTAATGAGAACTTGTTTTGAAATAAAAAATAAAACAGGGTTGGGGTGTAGCTCAGAGTTAGAATGCCCTGGGTTCTAACACATGCACACACACACACGCATGCACACATGTTCTCCAGGCCCTGTGCAGAAGGCAGGCAAGGCCTTGGCCTACATTCGTCCCAGGATGCCCTCGAGCCCTGGCTGCCTCCCCAGGCTGGGCTGGGCAGAGGGACAAGGAAGGGGGCTCTGGTCAACACAAGCATGGCCAGCAGGACTGTCTTCCCTACGGAGCTTCCCCAGGTGCGAAACGCCACTGGGAACTTAAGGCAAAAGACAAGGACTCTGGGACACCCTCTGCTCCTGGGTGGGAAATATAAAAACACACCGCTTTTGGGATTAAAGAAGGATCTTCCCCAACATTCGAAAATGGCAGAAGATTAATACGCCAAATTGTGCTGGGCCTGGTGGTGCATATCTATAATTCTAGTACTTGGGAGGCTGAGAAAGGAGGATAGAAAGTTCGAGGCTGCCTCAGCAATTCAGTGACTCTCAGTAACTGTTTCAAAATAAATTTGAAAAATCCTGTTTCAAAAAAAAAACTTAAAGGGCTAGGCCAGGCATGGCGATGCACACCTGCAATTCCAGTCCTTGGAAGGCCGAGGAAGGACTGCAGACGCAAAGCCAGCATCAGCAACTCAGCGAGACCGTTTCCAAGTAAACATATACTATACGGCTGGGGGTGTCGTAGAGCACCCCTGGGTTCAATCCCTAGCATTAAAAGACTTAAAAAGGCAAAAATTGTTTTTCCCTCACAAGTTGTTTTCCCTGTATTTTTATATGGAAAATAACACCAAGGATATAGAAACACAACAGAAGCCCTTCACGTTAGCCCGGATTGTAATCTAGACCATGTGCAACCAATCCGCACGGTCAGAGCTACAGGCTGTCTAATCCGTCCCCTTCCTTCTCAGGTGAAGAGCCCAAAGCCCACGGGGCTTACCTGACTCGCGCAAAACCAGCTGCGAGCTGGCCGCAGCACCGGCTGGCCGTGACCCAGGCTCCCGGCTGGCCGGCCGCCACGGGCCCTCAGCCCTGTCACTCCTGGCCCTCACACAGCCAGCCTGGGGGCCCAGGACCAGCACAGGGGCCGCGGTCCCACCTCTGGGGCCCAGGTGAGCCACGCAGCAGGCCGGGCACACGGGGCAACAGAGCCAAGCCTGGGGGAGCGCCCTGCGTGTCCTGCACGGGGAGGCCACTTGGGAGAGACCCGGAGAATCCCTCTGGAGACCAGTCGCTGAGAGTCCGGTGACATCTCACCGCAAGTCCAACAGAGCCACTTCCCCCGCTGGTCCAGGGATGGAATTGCTCTTTACCAAATTCTGAGTTCGTTTCTTTTTCATTTATAAACACTAAAATTACCGAGTGTGGTGGCATACGCTGGTAATCTCAGTACTTGGGAGGCCGAGACAGGAGGACTGCAGGTTCAAGGACAGCCTCAGCAAGCAGTGAGATTCTCATCAACCTAGCGAGACCCTGTTTTCAAATAAGAAATAAAATTGGCCTGGGGATGTAGCTCAAAGGAAGAATTCCTCTGGGTTCAAGCCTCGGCACCACGAAAGTAAATCAATAAATATAAAAATAAGCCCTAAATGCTCGATTCCATGAGGAGCTCACAGGGGAGGCAAAAGCCTAGAGAAGGCAGGAAGGCTGTTCTCGGCAGGCAGAGGACCACCACGGCCACACGACTCCCGCCATGTGTGGGTGGCAAGGTCACCGCACGTCTGGAGCCAGCACGCCCACCCACGGGAAGCTGGTGACAAACCCAAAGGCAGCCGGGCATGGCGACACACGCTTGTCATCCCAGCACTCGGGAGGCTGAGACAGGAGGATGGCAAGTTTGGGGCCAGCCTCAGCAACTCGTGAGGCCCTCCATAACTTAGTGAGACCCTGTTTCAAAATAAAGAATACAGCTGGGAGTGGTGGCACACGCTTGTAACCCCACCATTTGGTAGGCTGAGACAGGAGGATTGCAGTTCACGGACAGCCTCAGCTACTTAGGGAGGCCCTTCGTAACCCAGGGAGACTGTTTCAGAAATAAAAAGACTAAAAAGTAGGGCTGGGGGTGTAGCTCGGAAGTAGAATGCTCCTGGGTTCCATTTCCAGTACCACAAAAGCAACAACCAAAAAAATAAATAAATAAAAAATAAAGAATAAAAAAATCGGCTGAGAGTAGAGCGCAGAGGTAGCCCCCACCCCCTGGTTCTAAACCCAGTACCGCCAAAAAAAAATTTTTTTTAAAAAGAACACACAAAAAAAGAGAGCTGGAGGTGTAGCTTGGAGGCAGAAAGCCCCTGGGTTCAATCCCCGATACCAGAAAAACAAAACAAAAAACCCAAAGGCGATGGAGAAACGGGCCCTACCTGCGAACCCTCCAGGTCCCCGTCAGGATGCTGTGCCTGATTTTCTTCTCCTGCTCTTCATTCATGTAGGGGATTCCATTCTTGAGAAACTGAAGACAGGAAGAGAGCAGGGAGACTGGTGAGAGGCGTCTCCAGCCCGGCAGCAGAGCGCGGATGAGAGAGAAGGCGCCGCCTGGCAGCCCGGGCCGAGGGCGAGGCCTGGTGACCGCGCAGAAGGGAGACAGGGAGGCGGGGGGCAGAGCGGCTAGGCTGGGCTCTGACACATGCCCACCCCCCAAGGCCATACCTTGTTATAGTTGAAGCCATACTGATTCAAAAACTGAACACTAGAAGCCTGGAAAGAGAATTCCGAATCCAAAATCCCAAACGTCGTAGGGAAAAGAAAAAAGTTGCATGAATGAGCTACATACCTATAAAAAGACAAGCAGAAGAGAGAAAGCTAGAACCGCTTTTATTTATTTACATTTGGTGCTGGGGACTGATCTCAGGGCATTCTCCCTCCAAGCTACACCCCTAGCTCTATTTTTATTTTTGAAACAGGGTCTCACTAGGTTGATGAGAGTCTCACAACTTGCTGAGGCTGGCCCTCAACCTGCGATCCTCCCATCTCAGCCTCCCAAGTGTTGGGATTACAAGCCTGCACCACCATGCCCAGCTCAGAACCGGTTTTTATTTTGTTATTTTTTATTTTTTGCGGTACTGGGCATGGAACCCAGGAGCATTCTACCTCCGAGTGACACCCCCAGCCCTATTTTTTATTCTTTATTTTGGAACAAGGTCTCACCGAGTTGCTGAGGCTGGCTGCGAACCATCAATCCTCCTGTCTCAGCCTCACAAATGCTGGGATTACAAGTGTGCGCCACCACACCCGGCCCCAGAACCATTTTTAGGCAAACTACTTTGAGCTGGGCATGCTGGCACAAGCTTGGGGGAACTTGGGAGGCTGAGCCAGGAGGATCGCAGGTTCAGAGCCAACCTCAGCTACTTAGTGATGGCCTCTGCAACTTAGTGAACCCTGTATCAAAATAAAAAATAGGGCTGGGGGTATGGCTCAGAGGTGGAATGCCCTTGGGTTCAATCCCCAGTACCACAAAAAGATAATAATATTAAATAAAAATAAACAAAAGACTTTGGCACAGAACAAGCTTCGGAGTGGGTCCTCTCTTTCATTTCAGAGGTACCTGCATGTCTACTGCGCTTCAGGGCTCTGCCTGGCACTGAAGGACAAAGGGGCAGTGACCGTGTCCTCAGGGAACAGGCCTGTTGCAGAGACGGGCCCCCACAAGCCTAGGCCCCCGCCAGTCAGCCCCTCTGCTGCTTATCTGCGTGGTTCTCCCAATAGACAAGCATCCCTTGTCTGTGTGTGTTGGGGGGTACTAGGGATTGAACCCAGGGGCATTCTACCTCCAAGCTATACCCCAGCCCTATCTTAATTTTATTTTGAAACAAGGTCTCACTAGGTTGATAAGAGTCACTACTTGCTGAAGCTGTGCTTGAACCTGTGATCCTCCTGCCTCAGCCTCCCAAGCACTGGGATTACAGGTGTGCCCCACCACACGCGGCTGATGGCCATGCCTTCTGACTGCTGGTGCCTGTGAGCTACCGGGCAGCTGAGGCACCACTCTCAGTATAATACACTGTATAACTGCTGCTGCGAAGGTGCCCGAGGGGCAATGGAAATGAAGACGGGGCAGTTACGATGCAGGGCGGGGTGGAGAGAGCGGCCCTGCGGGAAAGGCACCTTAAGAGAGGCTTGGAGGGTGAGCTGGACTCTGCAGAGGGTGGAGCAAGGGGGAGAAGCAGACGCAGGAGAGGACACAGAGCTTCAGGGACAAAGAGGAAGGACGCCGGAGCAGAATCTGAAAGGGCAGCTGCAGAACACAGACGGGAGAAGCCATAGGATTTGCAGACGCGCTTTATACATACTTGTTTGGTTCGCCTTCGATACTGGAAAACACAGACAATCCTAGAAGAATGATACCAGGAGTGAGGAATACTCAAGAAAAGTTGCCGAAGTGGACGACAAAGATAAAACTTTTTTTTTTTTTTTTTTTTGCAGTACTGGGGATGGAACCCAGGGGCATTCTACCTCCAAGAAACACCTCCAGCCCTATTTTTTGTTCTTTATTTTGAAACAGGGTCTCCCTGAGTTGCAGAGGGCCTCACTAAGTAGCTGAGGCTGGCCACAAACCACGATCCTCCTGTCTCAGCCTCCCCAATGCTGGGATTTCAAGTGTGCAACACACCTGGGCCAAGACAAAACATCTCAACAGTTCTTC
This sequence comes from Muscardinus avellanarius, assembly GCF_963383645.1. Classification (NCBI taxonomy): domain Eukaryota; kingdom Metazoa; phylum Chordata; class Mammalia; order Rodentia; family Gliridae; genus Muscardinus; species Muscardinus avellanarius. The sequence goes on along the minus strand of NC_137794.1, from coordinate 110,734,206 downwards.
GCATCCACAGATACCATGTGTACAGAACAGGATAACAGCCTGAGAGATAGGAAGGTAGGCTTGAAGAATGGCAACTGTCTGTAGTCTGTACTACTACTAAAATGTAGTTCTGGCTGGTTCTTCAAACAAACATATATTAAATCAAGCCAGGCACGGTGGTGCACCCTTGTAAACCCAGTATTAGAGAGGCTGAGACAGTGGGATCACAGGTTCAAGACCAGCCTCAGCAACTTAGAGGCTTGCTACAACTTAGTGAGCCCTGTTTCAATATGAAAAAATAGGGCTGGGGGGTGTGTGGCTCAGAGGTACAGTGGCCCCGAGTTTATCTCCAATACCACATACTCCTAGAGGAAATGCCAAAAATCATAAAGTAAAAGACTTACTTATAAATTGAACACCTTTTAAATGTCCGTATTACAAAAAAAAAAAAAAAAGGTAGAGAGGAAAATGAAGATATATACACATATGTTCGGCATTTTTTTAGAGGGTGGTCTATGTGTGTGTGGTTCTGGGATTGAACCCAGGGGCATTTTACCTCTTAATTACACTCTCAGCCCTATTTTTAATTCTGTTTGTTTGTTTTTGTTTGTTTATTGTGGTACTGGAGAGGGAACCCAGGGGTTTTTCTACCTGCGGGCGACACTTCTAGACCTATTTTATACTTTTTTGGAAACCGTCTAAGTTGCCGAGAACCTCTGTAAGTAGCTGAGGCTGGCTTCGAACCTGTGCCATCCTCTTGTCTCAGCCTCCCAAGCACTGGGATTACGAGTGTGCGTCACCATGCCTGGCTCCTTATTCTTTATTTTGAAACAGGGTCTAAGTTGCAGAGGGCCTCCCTAGGTGGCTGAGGCTGACCATGAACCTGCAATCCTCCTGTCTCAGCCTCCAAAATCCTGGGATTATAAGCATGCGCCAGCACGCCCTATTTATTTTTTATTTTGGAACAAGGTCTCACTAAGTTTCAGAGGGCCTCACTAAATTACTTAGACTGGACACAAACCTGTGACCCTCCAAGCTCAGTCTCCCGTGTACCAGGATTAGGGGGTGCACCACCACGGCTAGCTCATGGCCTGTTTTTGTAAAGCAAACCTTTTACTGGAAGAAAGCTATGCTTATCAGTTTTTTTTGTTTTTTTGTTTTTTTTTTTTTTTTTGCAGGTCTGGGGATGGAACCCAGGGGCATTTGACCTCCAAGCTACACCCCCTGCCCTATTTTTTATTCTTTATTTTGAAACCAGGTCTCACTGAGTTGCAGAGGGCCTCACTAAGTAGCTGAGGCTGTCCGCGAACCGCGATCCTCAGGTCTCAGCCTCCCGAATGCTGGGATAACAAGTGTGCCCACGACGCCCAGCTAGTTCATATATTTTCTCAGTGAGTGACTTCACACAGCAAAGGCAGGACTGAGTAGCTGCAAGAGATCACAGTGCCTGCAGAACTTGAAATGTCTGCTATCTCGCCCTTTATGGGAATGGGTGTTGACTCCTCTACTGTAAAACGTGAATCAAAATAACAATCAAGCTGGGCCAGGCTTGTAATCCCAGAGCTTGGGAGGCTGAGACAGGAGGGTCGCGCAGGTTCCAAGCCAGCCTCAGCTACTTAGTGAGGATCTCAGCGACTTAGTGAGACCCTGTTTCCAAATAAAGTATAAAATAGATCTGGGAGTATAGCCTGGAGGTAGGAAAGCCTCTGGGTTCCATCCTTAGTACAAATAAATAAATAAATAACAATCATTTTTTTCTGTAGCAGATGGACAAAAAGTTTCACACTGATACACTCCTAGTCCTATTTCATTTTTATTTTTATTTTATTTTTGCAGTACTGGGGATGGAACGCAGGGGCACTTTACCTCTGCGCTACACCCCCTATTTTTTAGTCTTTTTAGTTTTTGGAACAGGGTCTCACTGAGTTACAAAGGGCCTTGCTAAGTAGCTGAGGCTGTCCACAAACTGCCATCCTCCAGACTCTGCCTCCCAAATGCTGGGATTACAAACATGGACCATCATACCCAGCCTTATTTTTTATTCTGAAACAGGGTCTCACTAGGTTGATGAGATTAAAACAAAAAATAAAAAGGGCTGGGGGTGTAGCTTGGAGATAGAATGTCCCTGGGTTCAATCCCTAGTACAAAAAAAAAAAAAGAAGAAGAAGAAGAAGAAGAAGAAGAAGAAGAAGAAGAAGAAGAAAAGAAAAAAAAGAAAGAACATTACATCATTACATGCATTTTTTTTTTTTTTTTTTTTTTGCAGTACTGGGGTTTCCTGGAAACCCTTTTACCTCCGGGCTACACTCCCAGACCTATTTTATATTTTTATTTGGAAACGGTATCTTAAGCCAGGGAGGCTGGCTTCGAATCTGTGTGATCCTTCTGTCTCCCAAGGGCAGGGATGACAAGCGTGTGCCACCACACTCAGCTACATACATACTTTTTAACTTGAAAGATAAACTGGAGACTCTGTTTAATGTTGGCTTACTAAGGAATGAAGCCAATGCTAAGTTGCTCCAAGGTGTTATTCTTGTAGGCATAATAAGGCCCCAAGCCAAACAAGAACACAAAGGGTCAGCGCAGCAGGCAAGGTGCCGCACAGCTGTAACAAGGAGGATCACAGGTTTTAGGACAGCCTCAGCAAGTAGTGAGACTCATCAACTTAGCAAGACCCTGTTTCAAAACAAAAATAAAATAGAGCCAGCGTGGTGGCACACACTTGTAATCCTGGCGCTTGGGAGGCTGAGACAGGAGGATCACACGGGTTCAAAGCCAGCCTCAGCTACTTAGTGAGGCTCTCAGCAACTTAGTGAGACCCTGTTTCCATATAAAATATAAAAAAGGTCTGGGAGTATAGCCTGGAGGTAGAAAGCCTCTGGGTTCCACCTCCAGTAACACACACACACACACACACACACACACACACACACACACACATAAATAAAAAAAAATAAAATAGCACTGGGGTGTAGCTTGGAGTAGAATTCGGTAGAATTCAGTCAGTACCACACACACACACACACACACACACACACACACACACACACACAAATAAATAAATAAAAATAAAATAGCACTAGGGGTGTAGCTTGGAGTCAAATTCGGTAGAATTCGGTCCTCAGTACCACACACACACACACACACACACACACACACACACACACACTCACACTCACCAATCTGACAGATTGTGAACTGTTGGACACTCTGACGGGTCTTCAGATACCACTCCGATGGCAAATCAAAAAGACTGTGGAAAAACAGGCATCTCATCACACTGTTGAGCTGGGCTCCAGACCTCGGCCTCCAGGGCTGGCTCGGCCACTCTGAAGCCGGACATTTTCTCTTTGTTACAAGTAGGAACACTACAAGCATCTATAGAACAAAAACCAACCCTCCCATTCTGGGCAGGAGAAGCCCACACATTTTGTCCTGATCCCCCAGAGCCACAGGTGCCTTCTGGGAGCCGGTGCTGGTCCCACCAGGGCCTCTGGCAGGTCACCTCTCTCTGGGTCCTCAGAGAGCTTCATCTTTACCTGATCTGCTGGGGCCCGGACAGGTTAGAACGAAGGCCGGTGAACTCTATGTCCAGACCTGCAGGGGCAGCACAAAGACAAAAGCCCCAGGCACGGGGCCTTCCGTGAACCTGCGGGCGGCGGAGCACACCTGGCTCACCTTCTTGGCGCTCAAGAAGCCCCTGAGGTCCAGGAGGAAAATGGAGGGCGCCCCAGCACCCCGCCGGGCCTCCGGGGCAGCACCCGGACCACACAGCGCCCTGGCCAACAGGGCGGGGGGCTCTGGGTGTGACGGATGCTTAACGCCCCGCCGCCGCCGGGGGCCTGCGGAGGACACCCCCGTGCCTCCCAGGGCGCCTCGGAGGCCTGCAGCCTGGGGGCTGTCTTGCCCCATCCACCCGCACCACCCCGGCCCCGGGCTCGCCGGCCGCCGGCGCGGGCGCCCTACCCACGAAGTCCGCGTCCTCCACCAGCTTCTGCAGCAGTGGGAGGCTCTGCTCGAACTCCTGGGCGCCCAAGTCCATGGCGCTGGGCCCCGGCGCCAGCCAGGCGCTCCTGCCACGTGCTTCCGCCGCGCCTGCGCCCCAGGGCTCGCGGGACCCAGCGGGCTGCGGGGTGAAGGCCCTTGGCAATCAGCCTGCCCGCTGGCTCCAAGGCCGCAGGTGCCCGGGGATGGTGGAGGGCTCCGCTACACCTGCGGAAATCCTCGCACCGCTGGCCGTGAGCCTAGCTTCTTATCTTCTTCCTTGGATCGCCTTTCAATTCTCAAAAGCCTTCTAGAAACGTGTTCTTCAAAGCAAGATGCTTTGAGGCAAGTTTAAGGTGAGGTAAGAAAGAATGAAAATGTCAGACGTCTCCATTGGGCTCTTTATTGATCAAAGGAGACTATTATTACCAAGATACCGGATGCTTAACCCCTCTCGGGATCAATCATACTTTTAAAAATGTTGGTACCTAGGCTTCCACATTTCTAAAGTAATATTTTGAATATCCAGATTGTTAACATTTCACTTCTAAATAAATGTGTGGTTGGGGTACGTATTGGAAACTGGAAAATGAAGCCCAGTATGGTGGCGCATGCCTGTAATCTGAGTGCTGGAGAAACTGAGACTGGAGGATGGATCGCAGGTTCAAGGACAGCCTCAGCAACTTAGCGAGGCTCTCAACAACCTTGGTGCGACCCTGTTTCAAAATAAAAAGGGCTGGGTATGTAGCTCAGAGATAGAATGCCCCTGGGTTCAATCCCCAGCACAACACAATTACATAAATTGGAAAACTGCCTTAAAAAGGGCAGTGTGCTTAAAAGCCACAGGTGCTTTCAGGCTATTATTCCTCACATTTACCCAATAGCTGGAAACAGTTAACACTTTGCTTTGCTTTAATCAACTCCTTCCAGAGAACTGACTCCCATCTCCCCAATTTTATTTATTTTTTATTTTTTGGTGGTACTGGGGTTCCTGGAAGCCCTTCTACCTCCGGGCTACACTCCCAGACCTATTTTTACATTTTTATTTGGAAACAGGGTCTCCTAAGCCAGCGCGCGTGGCTTCGAACCTGCGGAATCCTCCTGTCTCCGCCTCCCAAGTGTGGGCAAATATTGGGATTACAAGTGTGCGCTACCACACAAGGCAAGGTTTCCTATTTAAAAACACAAAAACACTGGGCATAGTGGTGCATGCTTGTAATCCCAACACTTGGGAGGCTGAGACAGGAGAATCGCAAGTTTATGGCCAGCCTCATCTACTTAGGCCTTCCGCAACTTAGTGAGACAGTTTCAAAGTAAATAAAAAACAGGGATGGGGCTGTAGCTTGGCGGTAGAATGCCCTGGGTTCAATCTCCAGTCACACACACACACACACACACACACACACACACACACACACACACACACCAGTCCCATATCCTGAGCTGTAAATAGCTTTTTTTTTTCTGGTGGGTCTGGGGATGGAACCTAGAGGCATTTGACCTCCAAGCTACACCCCCTACCCTATTTTTTATTCTTTATTTTGAAACAGTCTAAGTTACTGAGTACCTCAATGAGTGATCCTCATCTCAACCTCCCAAATGCTGGGATTATAAGTGTGCGCTACCATGCCCAGCTTAATAGCTAATTTTTTTTTTTGGTGGTGGTACTGGAGTTCCTGGAAGCCCTTCTACCTCTGGGCTACACTCCCAGACCTATTTTTATATTTTTATTTGGAAACAGGGTCTCTTAAGCCAGCACAGCTGGCTTTAAACCTGTACAATCCTCCTGTCTCCACCTCCCAAGCGCGGGGATTACACGTGTGCGCCACCATGCTCGGCTTAATATAGCTAATTTTTGAAGCCAATTTGTACAGACTTTTTTTTTTTTTTTTTTAGTGGTACTGGGGATGGAACCCAGAGGCTTTCTACCTCTGGGCTATACTCCCAGACCTATTTTATACTTTATTTAGAAAGAGGGTCTCACTAAGTTGCATTTGTGGGATCCTCCTGTCTCAGCCTCCCAAACGCTGGGATTACAAGCGTGCGCCACCATGCCCGGCTCGTACAGACGTTTATAATCTCATAAATCAACATGATGTGTTTTTCTTTAGAACAAGCAGGTGTTGGCAGCTCTCAGTTATTAAGATCTATCTCCTGGGCTACCCATGGTAATAAATGTTTTACACAAACCTCAGATACCCCTTGGCACAGCAAGCCACAGGCAAGAAACTGCATGCAACCAAAAATGATTCATAATATGCCTTTATTTTGTAACTTTATTTTGTAACTCCTTCAAAAGTTAATTGGTGATTCCTTTAATACTTCTCTCACATCCAAAAAATTAGCCCTTGATTAAGACAACACAACTAGAGCCCACAGAGGGCAGGGCAGACGACTTTAACTACACACTCCCACTGTTCCACGACTGCTGTCAAACTTCCAAACACGCTGACTTCCAGATGTGCGCTCTTTCACGCTGTGGCTGCTTGTTCTGTATGCATGTTCAAAACAAAGCTTCCGTTTTATTCATAGATTCTCCGAGGTTCCCGCAGCACCACGCCACCTTCTGTCATGGCATTCTGTAGGCATTTAATCTGGTTTTGAAGATCGGAATAAAATAAAGATCGTCAGCCGCAAGTAGGTCAAAAGTAAAGTCGGCTTCCCAAGAGACAAAGCAATACCTGATTTGCTCTTGCTAATAACCTCCCCGCCTACACTGTTTTTTCAGAGTGATCTTAATAATGACACAGGTAAGAAAAAAAGGAGAGATGTCAGAATCAGCAGCATTCTCAAGTATAAGTAAGATGTCATTATATGAACAGGAAGCGCAACAGCTGACAAGGGGGTAAAGAATCAGCTGTTCTGAATCTGAAATGCCACGCCTTGACCTCAGTTTGTCTATAGAATGAGAATACTAGACCCTACCCTCTGGACTGTTGTGAGGACTAAATGAGGCCATTCGAGAGCCTCAGGATCTAACACACGAAAACACTTGGAAACTATACTATATAAGTATCTAAAAATCAATAATCAATACAATGCGTGTGTGTGTGTGTGTGTGTGTGTGTGTGTGTGTGTGTTGGGGTTAAACCCAGGGCCTTACACATGCTAGGGAAGCATCCTATTGTACAACTACACCCCCTGGCCCTTTATGCCTTAGTACTAAGTACATGAAAACACAGATACCGAGTCTGAGGCTGCCTCCCAGGGGGTTGGGTGGTAGACCATGAAGTTGATTCCTGCCTCCAAGCACCGCCCTGCCAGCACTCTTCCGATACACTCACAAGCCACCACGTTTCTCGTACTGTAAAGGTGCTTTTTAATAGCCCATTCACGAGTGGATGCTGAAACCACAACCTGGCCGTTTTGGTGCTCAACGAATGCTTCTATGTGATGCTGAGTCCTTATGACTTGCAACCTAAACGGATGAGAAGAGGGCAAGATATAAAAGTGCACCCGTCCTCAAGTTACGCAACCTCAGGCCAGTGGACAGCCAGGCACCTTCAAGGATTCACTGTCTGGCTGATTTGCTTCAACATCCTTACCTGGATTTACTTGGGGTGGTGTTTTCCCTCTGCCTGTATGAGACCATCCTCAAGGAGTGTATGACACTCTCCTCAACTTCAAGCATCAAGGAGAAACTTGGTCCTTCCAAAGAGCTGAGTTTTAGTCATTTATACATATACTCCAAAATAGGGCTTGGAGAGGCGTGGCTCAGTTGCTGACTGTATACTGGGTACGGATATACTTACTCTATGCTTATATTTTCCCGTGAACATCAAAATAAATATAAATTAGAGCAAGGACATAGATGTAAAAATTGAAATATGAGCATGAAAAAATATTTTATAGCTCAAAGTAAGGTAAGCCTATTTAAATATGACAGCAACCATATCATACGGCTTTTTATTTTTGTGGTCCTGGGGATTGACCTCAGGGGTGTTCTACCTCCGAACTATATGCTCCCATACCTTTTTTTATTTTTATCTTGAAACTGGGCCTCACTAGATTGTTGACAGTCTCGCTATGTTGCTGAGACAGTCCTCCTGTCTCAGCATGAGCTGCCACACGCCGCTTCATTTGGATATTATAAAGACAAGATAGACAAAATTTTCAATGTGGTTAAAAACAAAACGGTAAGTGAAGTCAAAAGACGCAACGGGCCAGGGGTTCAGCTCAGTGCAGAGCACTGGCCTAGCACCCATGCACCTCGGGGCTGGAGACGTAGCTGATTGCCTCTTATGCATCAGGCCCTGGGTTTTACCCCAGGATTTGGAGCAAAACAAAACAAAAAAAAAAACCATAAACAACCATCTTTGTAATCCTCCTGTTTCAGTCTCCCAAATGCTGGGATTATAAGCGTGTACATCACGCCCAGTTTTATTTATTTCAGAAACAGGGTCTCACTGAGTTGCAGAGGGCCCACTAAATAGCTGATGCTGTCCTCGAACCACAGTCCTCCTGTCTCAGCCTCTCAAATGCTGGGATTACACGTGTGCACCACCACAGTCAGCTCTAGCCTTCCTTTTCCTACTCCAATTCCTTAAAATTTTATTCTTCCTAAAGCAACTAGAATGATCTTTAAAATTTTTTTTTTCTTGGCAGTACCGCAAACACATGGCCTTGAACCTGCCACAGGGGTGCAAGGCCATGTGTTTGCGGTACTGCCAAGAAACTCTACCACCGAGTTACACCCTCAGCCCTTGAAATGATTTTTTAAAATCACATCTTTCAAGCCAGGCGTGGTGGCGCACGCTTGTAATCCCCGCGCTTGGGAGGTGGAGACAGGAGGATCGCGCAGGTTCAAAGCCGGCTGTGCTGGCTTAAGAGACCCTGTTTCCAAATGAAAATATATATTAAAAAAAAAAATAGGTCTGGGAGTGTAGCCCGGAGGTAGAAGGGCTTCCAGGAACCCCAGTACCACCAAAAAGAAAAAAAAAATCACATCTTTCGGGCTCAAATGAAATCCTCTGAGTTTCTCAGGGAGGTAAAAATAAAATCTCTACTGCTTACCTGAATTTGCAAAGCTAGACGGCCTCCCTCTTTAGTTATTTCCATTATATCGTTCACCCTTTGCCCATAGCAACTCCAGCTACACAGGCCTGGCGGTCCCTCAAACACACCGGGTTCACGGTCACCAGAGCTGTTTCCTCTGCTAGAATGCTCTTTCTGGCTTCTCCTACGTATCTTTCAGATCTGTTTTTTAAATATCAGCCCCTCGGACAGACCGTAGGAGATGCCCAATCCCCTATTCTGACACTACCGTTTTCTCCAGGCAACCTATTCTTTTGTTTGTTCTTCAAGGTTCCTAAAAGAAGACCCTGGGCATATCCTGCAGTATTGAAAACGGTCTGTAAGGTGCAATGGTCAGTCGCAAGCACTCTTAGTTACCTGTGCCAGAACTCACGAGAGGGCCACACTGTCTTCCAACCCCGCTCTTTTCTGGCTACACCCAAAAGCTCCAGATTTCGGGGGTTCCGGTTGGTGAACTCTGGTGCAACAGCTTCATTTTCCAGAGGCTCCTCTCCGGGCTTCACCGCTGGGGCGGAACTGGTTGAGCGGGTTGCGAACCTGTACTCTAGGGGACGGAAACGACCACGGGCATCTTAAAAATTGCTAATACGGGGCATGGTGGTACACGCCTGTAATCCCAGTATTTAGAGGCTCAGCAACTTAGCGAGACCCTGTTTCAAACTAAAAAAATAAAACTGGGCTGGGATATAGCTCGAAGGTAGAATTTCCCTGAATTCGATCCTCTGTCACCTGCCCCTGCCCAAGCCGCTGATACGGACAGAACGGGGGAGGAACCTGCTCTAACTCAATCCCCACTCACGCCCCCAGCCTTGAGCCGGGACGGGGGCGAGGGGCCGTGCACTCTGGCCGCAGCGCATCATCAACACGCAACCGAGTCCTTAAGGGTCTACTGCTGTCGTCACGGTAGCATCGTGCGTTTACTTTTCGATGGGCCACGTCCAATACAACTTGGGACGTGAGAATTCACTTTCACAGTGCGAGCCCTGGGGAGGAGGCTGAGAAGCGAGGCGAGTTAATTACCCGTGTTCCCACGAATCGACAACAACTTCCAGAGCTGCGAGCGAAGGGCCATCGCCGAGAGGACCTCGGGCAAGGCCGCGGAGCCTCGCCTCTTTTCTTCACGGCCGCCGCAGCCGCTCACAGGCCACAGCCATTTTAACTCCAGGAAAAACCAAAGGACCCTGCAGGTCGTCCAAAGCTCCACGCGAGAGACGCTCGCGACCCGGACTGCCGTGCCCCTGCCTCTGAGTGGCCGAGCGGGCGATCAGCTACCCCCGACCCTCCAATCATTGCGCACGCCGAGGAGCACGCCGGCCCAGAGTCGACCAACCACGTCGCACCACTGCGCTCGGACCCAGGGGGCGGGACCGCGTCAGCTCGGGCCGCGCACGTCGCAGCCGCTTTAGTTGCCGTATTTGGCTCTTCCAGTCGCAGAGCGTAAGATGGCCGGCATCGTGCGCGTGTTTTAGTTGTGAAAAGGGCAGTGCAATACGCACAGCTTTCTCAAAATAGGTGGTCGTCTTGCAAAACGCCCTTCTCCGCCCCCCAAGTGTATATTCGTGAGACCTAGAACAGAGCCCGGCTGATTTGCCTTATGCTAAGAAAGTCGAGAGTATAAGGCTAAGTCTCACTAGGAGCCCCAGCCCTATCTTGTAGAAGAGTTCACCGTCCCTCCGCTCTAACAACTGAAGCCCCGCCCTAGCGACCATCTTCTAGAAAGCACTAGAATGTGCAAATGCGCACGCGCAACCTTGCCCAGGGAAAGCGTTCAGCTGACCACTTCCGTTCTCCTGCGGACCAAAACTCTTGACTTCCTTTTCCACTTTCGCGCTCCGTCTCATCCGGTCTCTAATTGGACAAAAAATATCGAGCCCGCCCTCTTCGGATGATCTCACTTCCGGCAAATGCTAGCCTCTCTTCCTCTCCCCCTCCTTTCCCGCCGTGCCTCGCGGCCTGGCCCGCGGAGCTGGGAAGCGGGTGGAGCCGTGTTACCCAGCAGTCCCCGCGGCGACGCTCGGGCCTCTCCACGCCGTCTGTGCAGGTGTCGTGGCCGCCGCCGGGCCTCGGGACGGAAATACTCGTTGCCGGCGGTTTGAGTGAAATCCAGCGCTCACCCTGCCGCGAGCATGGAGGGGCCTTTGTCCGTGTTTGGGGACCGCAGCACTGGGGAGGCGATCCGCTCCCAGAACGGTGAGGGCGGGCGGGCCCCGGGCCGTCGGCGCTGCGGCCCTGGCTCTCCGTCCCCGGGGCAGGAGGGTTTCCGAGGCCCGCGGCCGGTTCTGCCCTGCTGGCCGAGCTCCGGGTTCGGGGCGGCGCGGCTGCACGCTGCTGCGTGGGTGAACAATCCCGAGAGCGCAGCACGTTTTGGGAAGCTGCGCGGATGGGTGTGGGCGTCCATGGCCGAGTGTCGGGTTCGTGCGAACCCTCTGGAGAGCAAGGCCCCGTGCCCCGTACCCCTCTGTACCGATTAGCATCTTTAACCCGGAAAGACCAGGTTCAGCTGCTGGATCTGTGGATGCGCAGATGCCCGTAGAATTTAGCTGACCTATGCTTTGTGTTGGTGCCAGGAACGGAACCCAGGGGCTTTCCACCTCCGACCTGCACCCGCAGCGCTTTATGTAGAAACAGGGTCTCGCCGAGTTGCGGTGGCTGGCCGCGAACCTGCGATCCTCCTGGCTCAGCCTCCCTAATACTGGGACTGCAGCCGTGCGCCTCCACACCCGCCTGGACGTTAGCTTTGCTCCTCGCAGGTTGTTCCCGTTATGCAGAGCAGATGCTGTCTAGAACCTGTTGTGGACAGCCTCTATGGTAAAATAAGCTAACGAAATAAGTTAGCTAAATGGTCACGGAAGCGAAACTTAAGGGCAAATTGACCTAGTAAACGTCAATATGAGTTAGCAAAGCTTTTGTTGTAATTAGTCCAGCCCGTTTGGAGAACACTTGACACTTAAGCGCCGTGGACGCTGTGGTGCTTAAGGTTATTTGAGAGAAGCCCACAACTCCGTTGGACCTCGAAAAGACCTATAAAGAAGAGTTTATGCTAATTAAGATTTTAAGACCTTCCAGAATTTGAAGGAAAACATCAGTATTTTTTTTTTTTTTTTTTTTTTGCGGGTCTGGGGATGGAACCCAGAGGCATTTGACCTCTGAGCTACACCCACTGCCCAATTTTTTATTCTTTATTTTGAAACCTGGTCTCACTGAGTTGCAGAAGGCCTCACTAAGTAGCTGAGGCTGTCCGCGAACCGCTATCCTCCGGTCTCAGCCTCCCAAATGCTGGTATTACAAGCGTGCGCCACCACACCCGGCTTCAGTATCTTTTTTTCTTAGTATGAAATTGTGACTGTTGGTCCCTTTTTATTCTACGCCTCCTTAGCAGTTAATCTCCTTCATTAGACTTACAAAAAGGTGTTTCCTTAAAATCTGGGAAATGCCAGCTGGGCATGGTGGCACACACTTGTGATCCCAGTGCTTGGGAGGCTGAGAAAGGATTTTAGGTTCCTGGCTGTCCTCAACTACTTAGTGAGACTCTCTCCAACTTAGTGAGACCTTGTTTCAGAAATAAAAAGCCGGGCGTGGTGGCACACACTTGTAATCCCAGCATTTGGGAGGCTGAGACCAGAGTATCGCGGTTTATGGACAGCCTCAGCTACTTAGGCCCTCTGCAACTCAGTGAGACCCTGCTTCAAAATAAAGAATTAAAAATTGGGCAGGGGAGTAGCTCGGAGGTCAAATGCCTCTGGGTTCGATCCCCAAACCCACAAGAAAAAGAAAAAGAAAAGAAAGAAAAAATAGGGCTGGGGATTTGCTCAGAGGTAGAAAACCCCTGGGTGCAATCCCCAATACAGCCCCCCCCCAAAAAAAAGGGCAACTCAGGGTGTTAGGTGACTTCAGAGGTTTTTTTTCCCCCTAATTGCCTTATGAGCCAGTTTTTATAATCATACTTTTTCCCTTTTTTACAGTTATGGCTGCAGCTTCTATTGCCAATATCGTAAAAAGTTCTCTTGGTCCAGTTGGCTTGGATAAAATGTTGGTGGATGATATTGGTGTAAGTATACTAGATTGTTGTGTTTGTTGCTTTAAAAAATAGATCTTAAATATTTTGTTTTATAGATTGCTTTTGTCATAATCCAGGTATTGAAGGTGTATCATAGGTGAGCGTGATAGCAGGGCTTTGTTAATTTAGAGGCTTTTCTGTTTCTGTAGGTGACTTACATTCTCATTTTCTGTCTGTAAATGTCATAGGATGTAACTATCACTAATGATGGCGCCACCATCCTGAAGTTACTGGAGGTAGAACACCCTGCAGCTAAAGTCCTTTGTGAGCTGGCTGATCTGCAAGACAGGGAAGTTGGAGATGGGACCACCTCTGTGGTAGGTAGTCCCTGGGAAAGAGGCTAAAAATAAGAAGAAAAGTTATGTTGTTTCTTAGATGATAATACCTAATTTGTGCAATTTAAGTAGGAAACAAATACATCCTGCTTATTTCAAATGTTGGTGCATGTGCGTCTGGGGGAGTAATAAAAAGTATTTTAGGGAACCGGGCGTGGTGGCGCACGCTTGTAATCCCCGTGCTTGGGAGACTGAGACAGGAGGATCATGCAGGTTCGAAGCCAGCCTCAGCTACTTAGTGAGGCTCTCAGCAACTTAGTGTGACCCTGTTTACAAATAAAATATGTCTGGGGGTATAGCCTGGAGGTAGAAAGCCTCTAGGTTCCACCCCCCACCACCACCACAAAATAAATAAATATAAAAGTATGCCGGATGTGGTGATGCACACTTGTGACCCCAGTACTTGGAAGGCTGAGACAGGAAGATTGCGGTTTGCAGATGGCCTAACTACTTAGGCTTTTTACAACTTAGTGAGAGCTTGTTTCAAAATAAAGAATAAAAATAGGGCTGAGAGTATAGCTCAAAGGTAGAATTCTCTGGGGTCCATCCCAGTACTGCAAAAATAAAATAAAATACGAGTAAAAGGGCCTGGGGAAGTAGCTTAGAGATAGAATGCCCCTGGGTTCAAGCCTCAATATTGGAAAAATACTGCTTAGTCTTCCTTACAAGAAGGACTTTTTAATTTAACCAAAAAGCCATAGTAAAAGTCATTATTAAAATAGTCAGGAATGTAGCTTTGAGCTCTTAAAGGAAGTGTTGCCTTCTACTGTTGTGCTGCTGTGAACTAGATTCTTGGCAGAATGTTTCTGGCTTCTCTCCAGTTTTGACCATTTGCATATAAAATAGTTTTTCTTATTTTCTCTGTTCATAGCTTTAATGGCCAGTTACTCGTTTCCCTGCTGTCACCCTCAGTTAAGAATGCTTGACCCTTCTGTATTTTCATGCGTGCTTTGCATGTGTTGAATGCTAGGCGTCTTAGAGCAGTGAATGTTTCTCAACAGGTTATTATAGCAGCAGAACTTCTGAAAAATGCCGATGAGCTAGTCAAACAGAAAATTCATCCCACATCAGTTATTAGTGGCTATCGACTTGCTTGCAAGTAAGTTTATTTGCATTTGGAGATCTAACTTGAAAAGGTTTTAAGGCTAATTGTTTATTTCTGAAAAAGGATGAAGTTGTTGTTTTAACATTCAAGTACTAATATTTGAAGTAAGAAGAGGGCCTGTCTCTTTTTCCCATTTGACTGCCACATTTTCTTCTAATAGTAGACTTCAGTGGCTATGCTTGTGGGATAGATTAAAATTGCCATGATCTGAAGTGGGAGGGTTTCACAATGTCCTCCTCCTATATGAAATGGCTGAACAGAAATTCATTACCTGTGATATTTTGAAAATATTGAATGTGGGAACACCAAAAAATTTAAGTAGCAAGTTATAAGTTTTTCTCTTTCATACTTTAAACAGGGAAGCAGTGCGCTATATCAACGAAAACCTAATCATTAACACAGATGAACTTGGAAAAGACTGCCTGATCAATGCTGCTAAGACATCCATGTCTTCCAAAATTATTGGAATGTATCCTTGGGTGATCCAGTGAAGTTGAGCTCCCCCCCGTCTTGATGGAAAGTCTTAGGAATTGAACCTGATTTAGGCCCTTTTAAGAATAAGAACTCATGTTTTTATGAAATGTTAATTTTATACAATAAAATATAAAATGTCGATTTAATGCTAATTAATAATTGTGTTAGAGGTAAGTGACACTATACCGAAATTGTCTGTTGCCTTCCCTGGATTTCTAGGGTGAAAGGACAGTACAAAACATGTGTAATGTGATTTGAATTGGAGCTAGTGATGGGTAATATTGTCGTTTTGGTAGCATACAAATAATGCTATTTCTTTGAATGAGATTGCTCAGAGGAACTCCCTTTGAACTGCTCTTGTTCTTCATGTGTACCCTTTGTTCATTCAGAGCCTGTTGTTATCCTTAACTGTTGACTTAGAAATGATGATTTCTTCCCTAATATGGTGGTAGATGCTGTGCTTGCCATTAAATACACAGATATAAGAGGCCAGCCTCGCTATCCAGTCAATTCTGTTAATATTCTGAAAGCCCATGGAAGAAGTCAGACGGAGAGCATGCTGATCAGCGGCTACGCACTCAACTGTGTGGTGGGGTCTCAGGGTAAGGTTCGGGATTTCATCACAGTGTGATTCTGTGGTTAAAATGAACTTTTTGTGGTTTGCCCTTAGTGCATTTTTTTGTAATTTGAGTACATACAAAATATGAGTGAGAAGCTGGGCGTGGTGGCACATGCTTGTAATCTCAGCATTTGGGAGGCTGAGGACTGAGGATCCAATTTGCAGACGGTATCAGCTACTTAGGCCCTGTGCAACTCAGTGGTACCTTGTTTCAAAATAAAGAATAAAAAAGGGGGAGGGTGTAGCCTGGATTCCATCCCCAGTACCACACACGCACAAAAACAATAAATAAATATGAGTGAGAATTAAGGTTTTGTATGTGCTTGTATGCCAACCTATTGTAGAATTTTATTCTCTTTATTCTGATTTTAAGAATGGGTATGGTATATGATCTGTAGCATGTAGTTACTGTAAAAGACTTAATGTTGTGATTACTTACAGGCATGCCTAAGAGAATAGTTAATGCAAAAATTGCCTGCCTTGACTTCAGCCTGCAGAAAACCAAAATGAAGCTTGGTGTACAGGTGCTTATTACAGACCCTGAGAAATTGGACCAAATTAGACAGAGGTATGTTGAGGTCTGGCTTTTGTAAGCATGTCTGTTGGGCCAGGTGACAATGTACTGAGAAGAGTGAGTGCTGCGTACGGGTAGCCAGACTCTTGGCAGAGCCACTGACTGCATGGGACATGGCGTGCACAGCACTGGAGTTCCCTGTGCGAGTGTGTGTTCTGGGGATTCTTTTTTGGGGGGGAGTCTGGGGTGGAACTCAGGGGTATTCTTTCTCTGAGCTACACCCCGGCCCTATTTTTTTATTCTTTGTTTTGAAACAGGGTCTCACTGAGTTGCAAAGGGCCTAAGTAGCTGAGGCTGGCCGTGAACCACAATCCTCTCAGCCTCCCAAATGCTGGGATTACAAATGTGGGTCACCACGCCCAGCTCTAGAGAATTTTTAATATGTTTATCAAAGACAAACTATTTTACGTAAATTTCCAGAAAAATTATGAAATGTAGTGGTATTTTAAGACTGATATAACTTAGATGAAAATTGATCCTTTTGTGGAATTTTGGTTTTTATGAGTCTGTTGAAATTAAAGGTGAAAGCCAGGACATTGTTTCCTAAGCAGTACAGAACTCGGCAATCGGGTGTGGACAGGGTGCCTACTGTATACTAGGCTCCAGGTGTGGTGTTTAACTGGCACACTGGAAGATGTGGTTGTGAGGGCAGTTGGGCTGCATCTAGGGATTTGGTCTGCCTACTTCTGGTGTGTCCATGTTTTTGATACTTTGAATTGACACATAACTACATGTTTATGAGTAAGTGGCATTTCAGTCTACAGAATGTGCAGTAATCAGATTGTAATCATTGGTATATTTGTTGCTTCAGACATAATTTCTTTGTATTGAAAACCCTCTCTATTAGGTATTTTGAAATATAATTGTTGTCGCCCATAGCTTTTGTACTGTACACTGGAAGTTCCTCCTATCCCTCTACCCATCTGCCGTCCTTTTTCTATCTCTTCATACCCTTCTCGGGCTCTGGTAACCACTGTTCTATTCGCTGCTGCTTTCAAGGTTTTTTTGTTTTGTTGTTGTTGTTGTTTGCACTGACTAGTTTGAGCAAACAGCTAAGCTGAGCTTACATAAAATGGTGGCAAACAGACAGGAGTGCTCTTGTCTTAAATCTCTGCACATGGACCTTTCCTCCCCTGCATCCGAGACTTGCTGTGTTGCAGTCTGCTGCCTTCTGTCCTACAGCCTCGCTTCACTGGTTGTTCTTTCTCAACTAATTGCATTTTTGGTGTCACCTAGTTTTCCTCTTAAGCGAAAGCCTTTTACGCACACATCGTGTCCTGATTGCTGTCCTTCCACATCTTCATTTCTGGTGTCACCGAGCGGCTCGCTTCTTGGGGCCCTTTTCAGCCCCGTTCTCCAGTGGAGGCTGAGTCAGTCGCTAGTGTGAGGCTCAGTCAGCATTTCCAACCTTCCATGTGACCTTTAGGAAGCTTTGGGCGGTTCTGTCTTAAAATGTTTGGGGAGGGGAGACTCGTACTGACTTGGCTGTTTGCGTGGATGGCAACCACACAGTACTCTCCCAGGAGCAGCTCTTCTGTCTCCACACATTTGTGCTAGACTCCCAAGTCTGCTTCTCAGAGCTCCAACACCCCGTACATCCCTCTAATTGAATGCTTGTATATGCATCTCCAGAGAACTTACTTAGTAGACATGGCACACTGTTTAGTAGGCATCGGTACGTGGAAGGATTACATTCTAAAGTGATGATAAGTCTGGCGGTGGCACAGATCTGTGGCGTACTGTACCCAGGAGGCTGAACCAGGAGAGTCGCTCGAGTCCAGGAATATAAGACCAGCCTTGGTAATAGAGTGCGACCCTGACTCAAAAGCCAAATTAAAAAGCAACATAAAACAGTGAGAATAAGTAAACATGCATAGACCAGTAATATGGTTGTTTATTATCATTATTATGAACTATGTGTGGTTGTATATGCTTTTATGTGACTGGCTAGCCCAGCAGGCTTGTTCAGTCGGCCATCGCTGCAAGCAGGAGTAGTGCCTGGCATTGACAGCGCTGCTTGATGTTGCTAGGTGGTCGGACATTTCAACTCCATTATAGTCTTCTGTAGGACTTAACTGTCCTATGTGGTCATCATAGACTAATGTCATCTTGTGGGTGTGGTCCATGGCTCCTTGAAAAATTCCTTGAATATGTCATCTCTTGGGTGGCTTCCGTTACATAATGTGTCAGTGTCTCTACTCCGTAGTTGGTTCTTGATTTCTCTACCACCTCTGTTTGCCTCTCGGCAGCGTCACCTGAGTAACACAGAGGCTTCAAACTTGTCTTCGCCAACTGCAGGTCCTTATCTGCCTCCGCCACAGCCACAGCTGTACCTCGCAGTTACCTGTGCTATGAACTTTGATCTTTGTTTTCATAAGGTACCTGTTCTCAGAAGGCAGAGTCCCATATCTGTAGTTTCTGTTCCCTTCAATCTCCCATTTTTCTAGTGCAGTTTTCATATTGACATCAGGAGATCCTTTTGAAAATACAGATTTGAGGAGCCGAGATCTCAGTTGGAGACTGCTTGCCTAGCATACATGAAGCCCTGGGTTCAATCCCCAGCAACGCACAAAAAGAAGACAACTGAAAATAATGGTCTTGCTAGGAAATACTAAGTTCCTTAGCCATCTGGACGATAAATTCCTAAATTTAGTTGGCTTACAACCCTTCTGGGTGGTTTCCGCTTGCCCCATCTCAGGGAGTTAGGTTTGCCCTCTTTGGGACTCTGATCTAGAAGCCTCTTTAATGGCCTATAAGGATTTTTTTTTTTTTAATCTTATATACTTCTATAATTTCAGCTTTCCGATTCCTGATTTTTCTGCTCTATTCATAGGAGCTGGAGTTGTTCCTTTTGTGGCTGTCATCTCTACATAGGATTTGGTTAACAGAGCCTGGAAATGAGTGCACATGTAGCTCCTTGCAAGCATGTCCTGTTTTCTTTATAACCCACTTGTTGGTTACAAACTCAGACTGGAGTTGGGGAGGGCAAAATAGTTGTTTTTAATTCCTTGAACACTTCCATAAATTGGACTAAGTTGAATTTTTATTGCAAAAGGAAACAGAACAGTAAATATAATTTAACACAATTTTATTGTGAAAGATAATTAGTGGAAGTTACAGCTGTGTCATCTAAATACTTTCTCTGTAGAGAATCCGATATCACCAAGGAGAGAATTCAGAAGATCCTGGCAACTGGTGCCAACGTTATCCTGACCACTGGTGGCATTGATGACATGTGTCTCAAGTATTTCGTGGAGGCTGGCGCCATGGCAGTGAGACGAGTTTTAAAAAGGGACCTTAAACGCATTGCCAAAGCTTCTGGAGGTAGGTCTTGGGCCAGCTCTCATCTAACAACTCTCGTTAATACATGACTGCCAAAGGGCTTTGGAATATCGACAAGCAGCTTCAGAAACATTCAGTGCTGTGTGCAGTAACTGTAGAGCCATTACTCCATGTTAACTGCAAGAAGTCTTTTAACTTACTGCGTTTGTTGGGAATTTACAAACTGACTTTTGTTCACCTCAAAATTAAATAAAGACAAAATGACAGTTGATGCTTAACTGTACACTTGACTAAAATACATCACAGGAAACTGTATTTACTTGTCTTTGTACTTCTCACAGCAACTATCCTGTCAACCCTGGCCAATTTGGAAGGTGAAGAAACTTTTGAAGCTACAATGTTGGGGCAAGCAGAAGAGGTGGTACAGGAAAGAATCTGTGATGATGAATTGATCTTAATCAAAAAGTAAGCTACCTTCTAAACTGAAGCTGTATGCTTCTGTTGTAGAAATTTCCTTCCCATTTATTTGCTGCTATAGTCTGTCAGTGATATGAGCAGTTATACGCATGGGATAGAATAATATTGGACCATTGTAAATTGAGATGGAGTAACAGTTTCATCTTTTCTGCATGGTCTAGACATTGGTTTTGGTAGTCTTTTGTTTTGTGGTGCTGGGGTTTGAACCCACATCTTCAAGCATGCTAGGCAATTTTAAGATTTGTACCTTTTGTTTTCAACAGTACTAAAGCTCGTACGGCTGCATCTATTATTTTACGTGGCGCAAACGATTTCATGTGTGACGAGATGGAGCGCTCTTTACATGATGCCCTTTGTGTGGTCAAGAGAGTTTTGGAGTCGAAGTCCGTAGTTCCTGGTGGGGGTGCTGTAGAAGCAGCCCTTTCAATATATCTGGAAAACTATGCAACCAGCATGGTAAGGAGAGCTGTTTTCAAAAAGGGTGATGATCTTACCGTATATTGATGTACCTTGTCTGAGGCCTTAGCCACTACTGCTGTAAGCTTTTATTTCCTTTTGTGCAAAAGACACCTTCTCGTCTTTGTCCTCAGGGATCTCGGGAACAGCTTGCTATCGCAGAGTTTGCAAGATCTCTTCTTGTTATCCCTAATACACTGGCGGTTAATGCTGCCCAGGACTCCACAGATCTGGTTGCAAAATTAAGAGCTTTTCATAATGAGGCTCAAGTTAATCCAGAACGTAAAAATTTAAAATGGTAAGTGTAGTTTTTTTGTTTTGTTGTTTGTTTGTTTTGCAGTACTGGGGATGGAACCCAGGGATATTCATTCTGAGCTATGCCCCCACCCTTCTTTCTTTTCTTTTCTTTCTTTCTTTCTTTCTTTCTTTCTTTCTTTCTTTCTTTCTTTCTTTCTTTCTTTCTTTCTTTGTACTGTGGATCTCCGGGCTACACTTCCAGACCATTTTATATATATATATATATATACATATACACACACACACACACTCCCAGACCATTTTATATATATATATATATATATATATATATATATATATATTTTTTTTTTTTTTTTTTTTTTTTTTTTTTTTTTTTTGGTGGTGGTGGTACTGGGGTTCTTGGAAACCCTTCTACCTCCGGGCTATACTCCCAGACCTATTTTTATATTTTTATTTGGAAACAGGGTCTCCTAAGCCAGCGCTCGCGGTTGGCTTCAAACCTGCGCGGGGATTACAAGCGTGCGCCACCACGCCTGGCCAGACCTATTTTATATTTTATTTGGAAATGGGGTCTCTTTGAGGCTGGCTTCGAACCTGCATGATCCTCCTGTCTCAGCCTCCCAAGCGCGGGGATTATAAGCGTGCGCCCCCACACCTGGCTCTATTCTTTATTTTTGAAACAAGGTCACGCTAAATTGCAGAGGGCCTCACTTAAGTAGCTGAGGCTGTCCGTGAACTGTGATCCTCCTGTCTCAGCCCCCCAAATGCTGGGATTACAAGCGTACGCCACCATGCCTGGCTTTTTCTATTTTGCTGTCCTGGAGGTGGAACCCAGGGGCATTCTACCTCCCGAGCTATACCCCCAGCCTTATTTTGTATTCTTCATTTTGAAACGGTCTCACTGGGTTGCAAAGGACCTCGCTAAGTAGCTGAGGCTGTTCATGAACAGGGCAGCGATCCTGCTGTCTCAGCCTCCCGAATGCTGGGATTACAAGCATGTGCCACCACACCCGGCTTACTTAATATTTTCATGCCATTTATTGTATGTAGTGTAGTTTTAAACTCACAATAGATTATACTTTAGCCCTTTCTGGATCTTTGAAAAAAATTTTAGCATTAAAAATATAGTGGTTGCCAGGCATGGTGGCGCATATTTGTAATCCCAGCACTTGAGCTGAGACCAGGAGGATGGCACAGATTCAAAGCCAGCTTTAGCTACTTAGGCTTTCAGCAATTAGTGAGACCCTGTTTCCAAATAAACTATAAAATAGTTCTGGGAGTATAGCCCAGAGGTGCAAAAATCCCTGGGTTCCACCCCCAGTACCACCAAAAAGAAAAAGATAGTGGTTAACAAGGTCTATAAACATATAAATTGACGTGTCAAAGACTTAAAACATTACAAGCATTTGTTGTTTAGTCATTCAGACAAGCACCAGGATATGAGTTCATTGTTTCCAGCTGGGTGTGGTGGCACATTCTTATAATCCCAGTACTTGGGAGGTGGAGACAGGAAGATCACAGGTTCAAGACCACCCAAGACTCATCAACCTGTCTAGACCCTGTTTCAAAATCTGGGGTGGCTTGGAGGTAGAGTGCCCCCAAAACACAACACTCTGACCTCTGGGTAGACATGGCTTTACTACAGGAGAGCCATATCTATTTTTAAGCAGCCTGGCTAGGCAGGAAGATGTGTTAATGCTTTGCTCATTGTGAGGAAATTGTATAGTATAAGCAGTATATGCCTGTAGGACCCCACCCCATAGTGAGACCTTCCTTGGCTAAAATGACGTCAGGCTGCTCTAGTGGCCTTTCTGCAATTGGGATTGTGCTTGTTTTAAGTAACTAGCAGTCTTAAACCCAGACAAGCTAGCTGATCTCAAATTGAGATCATTTAATCAGTGTTTCCCTTGGTTATAGGATCGGTCTTGATTTGGTCAATGGTAAACCTCGAGACAACAAGCAAGCAGGGGTGTTCGAACCAACCGTAGTTAAAGTGAAGAGCTTGAAATTTGCAACAGAAGCTGCAATTACCATTCTTCGAATTGATGACCTTATCAAACTACACCCAGAAAGTAAAGAAGATAAACATGGGAATTACGAAGACGCTGTTCACTCAGGAGCCCTTGATAACTGATTTGATTTCCCTTTTATTTATAACAATGTTAGATACAGTGTCTGGTACCTTGAGTATTACACATTAAAGTACAACAAGCTGTCTGCTTTGCTTCTTGTGCGGTTTCCATCCCTCTCTTTGGTCCTCGGATTTCACATGATTCACAAGCACGCCATCGGGCAGTTATGCTCTCTGCACACACATCGCTATTCCCATCCCGCCTCCCACACACAGGGCTGCCACGCCTCGCCTCCCACCAATTCTCTCCAGTGTGTGTAGCAGGGTCACAAGAATTCTGCAGCCAGATGCTCCCAGAGGATGGCCCAAGG
The DNA here is from genome assembly GCF_963383645.1 of Muscardinus avellanarius. Taxonomy (NCBI): domain Eukaryota; kingdom Metazoa; phylum Chordata; class Mammalia; order Rodentia; family Gliridae; genus Muscardinus; species Muscardinus avellanarius. The sequence goes on along the minus strand of NC_137794.1, from coordinate 110,711,130 downwards.
CAATCGCCCCTCCTTGAATGTTGACCTAAAAGGGAAGAAAAGATTTTCTTAGAGCATTTATTCTTTGGATAGAGGTTAGAGTCTCAAATTTGTCTCTTAATGTTAAGACCTTTTTAAGCTTTTTTTTTTCTTTTTCTTTTTTTTTTTTTTTTTTTTTTTTGGTAGTACTGGGGATAAAACCCTTCTACATCCGGGCTACATTCCCAGACCTATTTTATATTTTATTTGGAAGCAAGTGAGGCTGGCTTCGAACCTGCGCGATCCTATCTCTGCCTCCCAAGCACAGGGATTATTACAAGTGTGCGTCACCATGCCCGGCCCCTTTTAAGCTTTTATCACAACTGCTTAGGAATTAATACCTTTATGACATGCACTGCTGCTTGTGTGTGTGTGTGTGTGTGTGTGTGTGTGTGTGTGTGGTACTGGAGATGAAACTCAAGGGTACTGCACCTCTGAGCTAAGCTCCCAGCCCTATACTTAGTCCTTTTAATTTTTTGAAATGGTCTCACTGAGTTGCAAAGGGACTTGCTAAGTAGCTTAGGCTGTCTGCGAACCATGATCCTCTGGTCTCAGCCTCCTGAATGCTGGGACTACCAGGCCTGGCCTCTTGTTTTTTAAAAATAATTTGAAGGCCTAAAACACTGCGTTTCTGAATTAAACTAATGTACAAGACGTTTATCGCCTCTCAAGGCAATAAATGAGCTGAGTCCTGGTACTCCTCCATTAATGACCAAACTTGAGAAATACTTCAACTTTTAAGCACAGTAGCAAGCTAAAGATGACCATAGTTACCTTTTCTGGGTTCAGTCCAAGTTCCTTAGCTATTGCAGCAGAGACAGCAGCGAAAGCTTCATTGATTTCAAATGCATCGACATCCCCTAGGGACCAGCCTGCTTTTGCAACCTAAAGGAAGGATGAGTAGGAGAAAGGTGGGTAGGAAGGCTGAAGTTAAACCATTTGTTGTTGATAGACAAACTGCAGGAAATATATATATATATACACACATACATACATACTGGAGATTTAGCCCAGAGGCACTAACTACAAAGCCAGACCTCCAGTCCAACCCAATTTTGTTCCTTTTTTTTGTGGTACTGGGGATGGAACCCAGGGGCTTTTTTCTACCTTCAGGCTATACTCCGGACCTATTTCATATTTTACTTGGAAACGGGGTGTCACTAAGTTGCTGAGAGCCTCAGTAAATAGCTGAGGCTGGCTTTGAACCTGTGCAATACTCCTGTCTCAGCCTCCCAAGCATGGGGTTTATACCACGTCCAGCTAACAAGACCCTATTTTGAAATAGAAATAAAATTAGCAAGGGGTGTAGCTTGGGGGTAGAACTGTCTACCTCCAATCCTGAGTTCAATCCCCAGGACCAAAAGGAAAAGGGGGACAGGGGCAGATGAATGCAGAGCCTGGGAAGGCAGATAGGGCTGAGGCTCCTGCAGCGACTGTCTGGGAGAGGGCAAGGTGTGATCAGAATGCCAGGAAGAAAAATGCAGGGGGATGGCCACATTACAAATAGTGGCTATGCATCTTCCAAATTCTGATTTTAAAAAAAATGAGAAAGCCAGGCGTGGTGGCACATGCTTATAATCCCTGCACTTGGGAGGCTGAGACAGGAGGATCGCACAGGTTCAAAGCCAGCCTCAGCTACTTACTGAGGCTCTCAGCAACTTAGTGATACCCTGTTTCCAAATATAAAGTAGGTCTAAGAGTGTAGCTCAGAGGTAGGAAGCCCCTGGGTTTCACCCCCACCCCCCCAGTACCACAAATAAAAGAAAAATTGCAGCGGCTGCCTCTGAGCCAACAATCCTGTCTCAGCCTCCTAACTACTAGTATTATAGTTATGCACTTCCTACACCCAGCTTAAAGGACCTTAAAAGCCGGATTGTTCCTAGGTGAGCCCAGTGATAAAACTGCTTCTGTGACATTAATTATATCTAAAAGATTCATGATGTGCTTTCAAAATCCTACTAGTAACTACAAAGTGTCCTAAATATTGGCTGGCTGGGCATAGTGGTCCATACCTGTAATCTCAGTACTCGGGAGGCTGACACAGGAGGATCACAGGTTCAAAGTCAGTCTCAGCAACCTAGGGAGACCATGTTTCATAAAAAGGCTTGGGGTGTAGCTTGGAGGTAGGATGCCCCTTGGTTCAATCCCTAGTACCACAAAAGAAGTTCTAAGCTGTTCATGATTAAGACTAGAAATATTTCTAGGGAAGAGAACTCATGGTTCGCAGAAGGGAATGAAATGAAACCTGATAGGAAAAGCTGAAAGCAATCACGCGATCTTGGCATTTGTGTTTGGAAAGCTACTGCGCTGGTCTTCCCAGCAGTCCCACCAACAGCAAAGGCCTACGAAGTTATACTCACAGCTTGCTCTATGGCTGGAATCGGCCCTGTTCCCATAATGGAAGGATCCACACCAACTTGTGACCAGGAAACTATCTGCGCTAATGGTGGAAGCCCACGCTGGTCGGCTTCGGACTTCTTCATCAGAACCACAGCTGCTGCACCATCATTTATCCCTGTAAGATGTATGTGACTTAATTTCCACAATGCTTCTTAACTTTAGTTACACGTGGCTACCATCTCTGCCATCCAAAGACACCAGTTAGGTTATTCTGACATCTTCTCAAGGCCATTTGCCGCAATTCATCAGAATTCCACTTTAGTCAGAAATGGTATTATTTGGCCAGCAACAGTGACACATTCCCAACTAACTACTCAGGCTGAACAGAATCACAAGTTCAAGGCAAGTCTGGGCAATTAGTAAGACTTTGTCTCAAAAAAGGCTACTCGGCAGTGGAAAACTCCTAGGCTCAGTTACTGGGAAAAGAAGGAAATTTGGAGTGTGATTCAACTGACCGTAGAACATGACAATTAAAAGATGGAAAGGTAGCCAGGCGTGGTGGCGCACGCTTGTCATCCCAGCATTCAGGAGGCGGAGACCGGAGGATCAGGGTTTGCGGCCAGCCTCAGCTACTTACTGAGGCCCTTCGCAACTTAGTGAGACCTTGTTTCAAATTAAAAAATAAAAAATAGGGCACAGGGTGTGGCTGAGAGGTAGAATACCACTGGGTTCCATCCCAGACTCACACAACACACACACAAAAAAAGAACCATTTTGAGCCAGGTGTGGTACACATACCTGTAATCCTACTACTTGGGAGGCTGAGACAGGAGGATTGCTGCAGGTTCGAGATCAGCAATTTAGTTAGGCCCTCTGTGACTTAGTGAGATCCTGTTTAAAAAATAAAGAATAAAATAGGGCTGGGGGAGCCAGGTGTGGTGGCGCACGCTTGTAATCCCAGCGCTTGGGAGGCTGAAACAGGAGGACTGCACAGGTTCAAAGCCAGCCTCAGCGACTTAGTGAGGCTCTCAGCAACTGAGTGAGACCCTGTTTCCAAATAAAATATAAAATGGATCTGGGAGTATAGCCCAGAGATAGAAAACCCCTGGGTTCCACCCCCAGTACCACCAAAAAATAAATCCATAAATAAAAAATAGGGCTGGGGGTTTAGCTCAGGTAAATATCCCTGGATTTAAGCCCTAGTACCTTAAATAAAAAATAAGAACCATTTTGTATATAAAGAGGTGTTCAGGTAGTCATGGACCTTGCAGAAGATGGTATCCCCCAAACGCCTTTCAGAAATCAAACCTGAAGCATTAGCGGGGGTGACGGTTCCTGTCCCATCAGTAAGGAAGTACGGCTTCAATTTGGACATGACTTCAAGGTTACTGCCATGGCGTGGAAACTCATCTGCTTTAACTTCAGTAAGACCTGAAAAGAGGAAAAGTCAAAATTAGTACAGAATGGCAGTGAGTGTGTCGGGAATAAAGACTGGATGGATGGATGGATGGGTGTGTGTGTGTGTGTGTGTGTGTGTGTGTGTGTGTGTGTAAATGGCAGTGAGTGTGCTGGGAATGAAGAATGGATGGATGGATAGGTAGAATGGTGGATACATGGATGGATGGGACGTGTGTGTGTGTGTGTGTGTGTGTGTGTGTGTGTGTGTGAAAGAGAGAGAGAGAGAGAGAGAGAGAGTGTGTGTGTGTGTGTGTGTGTGTGTGTGTATAACTGAAGACTGAACCCAGGGACATTCTATCTCTGAGCTCCAGCCCTATTTTTTATTTGTTTTTGGGGGGCATTGGGGATTGAACTCAAGGGCATTCTACTTCCGAGCTATACCCCCAGTCTTATTTTGGCTTTTTATTTTGAAATAGGGTCTTGCTAGGTTAAGAGTCTTATTAGTTGCTAAGACTGTCCTTGAACCTATGATCCTCCTACCTCAGCCTCCCAAGTACTGGTATTACAGGCATGCACCATCATGCCTGTTACTTTTGCAATTTGAAACAGGGTCTCACTAAATTGCAGAGGTTTCACTAAGTTGCAAAGTCTGGCTGTGCACCCATAATTCTCTGTCTCAGCCTCCCAAGTACTGGTATTACAAGTGTGGGCCGCCATGCCTGGCTGGAATGATGGATTTCTCAGAAACAAGAAGATTCCTGTTTGGCAGAAAGGTTATTGACATATACCCACTGTCATTCCAATAGGAGGAAAGCTATATTAAAAGACATTCCAAAGACATTCTGAATGTTTTCCAAACCCATAACACTTCTTGATAAAAGTAGTTCCAGCATGTCCAAAGGCATGGCGGTATGGGCCAAGGCAGCTGGCTGGCTGCACCAGGGAGTCTCAGGCCTGGACATGAGATGTCAGTGATCAATAAGGGAAGTTGAGTCCATATTCTATATTAGGTAATGGCAAGTAGGCCAGAGAGACACACTCTAGAAAGGTGAACGTGAGGTGTATACGCAAGCAACAGGAAATAAAGAGCATCACATCTGAGGTTTAGTTTAGCGTGTAACCACGATCTGATGGCTGCCGGCTTCCCACCTTACTATGTCCCATAAACAGAGCATCGCCCCTGCCCAACATCTAGACATACATGGCCAGGTTATGTCCCTGCAACCCACAAACCCTAAGATAAAATTTATAAACATTCCTGTATGTTATTCTGGTGTGTGTGTGTGGTTACTGGGAATTGCACGCAGGGACATTCTACCTCTGAGCCACACCCCCAGCCCTATTTATTTTGAAGCAGGGTCTTTCTGGGTTGCCAACTGCTAAACCGAAAGCCACCATGCTGCTGGCTCGGCCTCCCAAGCACTGGGATTATAGGCGTGTGCACTGCGCCCAGCTTCCTCTGTATTAATCTCATCTATATGAATGCATCCTTAGGCCAATTAGGACTTATATACCCACCTTTTCTAGAAGACACAAAAACTGGGACAATCTCTTTGTCAAAATGGCCGGCTTTCTGGGCACTCTCTGTCCTGTTCTGGGACAGAACCGCAGCTTTGTCCTGATCTTCTCTGCTCACTTGCCATTTTTTGGCTACATTTTCAGCTGGGGAGAAAAAGAGTTAAAACCAGTCTTTTCATGAGTTGCCTTTGGTAGTGCAAGTTGTCCACACTTACACCAGTGCTGTCCACACACACCTGCAGGCTCGCTGGAGGGCTGGGAGCAGCCTCTGAGTGGGCCCCACCCACCCCCACGGATCTGAACATGCTGTGGTGACACTTAGGGGCCATTGCCTTCTTCCTCTTTGAGAATCTCCTGAATCAGAGTCAGTTTATATTTTACCCTACTTTTTTTTTTTTTTGCAGTACTGGGGATGGAACCCAGAGACAATCTACCTCTGAGCTACACCCCTGGCCCTACTTTTTTATTCTTTACTTTGTTTTGTTTTTGTTTGTTTTGGGGTGGTACTTGGGTGGAACCCAGAGGCTTTCTACTTCCGGGTTATACTCCCAGACCTTTTTTTATATATTTTTTGGAAACAGGGTCTCACTAGGTTGCTGAGAGCCTCACTAAGTAGCTGAGGCTGGCTTCGAACCCGTGCGATCCTCCTGTCTCAGCCTCCCAAGTGCAGGGATTACAAGCATGCCCACCACGCCCGGCTTTATTCTTTGTTTTGAAACAGGGTCTCACTAGGTTACAAAGGCCTCACTAAGCAGCTGAGGCTGGCCACAAACTGCAATCCTCCTGCCTCGGCCTCACAAATGCTGCGCCGCCATGTCCAGCCCCCATTTGTGTTAACATTCTCTTTCTGAGCCATCTGACAAAAAGCTGGAGATACAATGTCCCTTCACCCCTAAATTTCAGTATACACTTCCCAGAACAAGGCTATTTTTTTACACAAACACAGTTACAAAAAATCAGGAAGCTTAACATCAATACAATGCTACCTAATTCTTGGTCTCTATTCAAATTTCCCAAATAAAATCTTTTGTTTTTTTGTGTGTGGTACTGACGGTGGAACCCAGGGGCTTTTCTACCTCCAAGCTATACTCCCAGACCTATTTTTTATTTTATTTTATTTGGAAACAGGGTCTCACTAAGTTGCTGAGAGCCTCACTAAGTAGCTGAGGCTGGCTTCGAACCTGTGCGATCCTCTGTTCTCAGCGTCCCAAGCACTGGGATTACAAGCATGTGCCACCACACCCGGCTCCAAGTAAAGTCTTAATAGTAAGTTATTTTATTTTATTGTTCTATCCAGGATCCTAGGCAGGAGCGTGTGCTGCATTATTCATTTTTGGGTTTTTTTGCGGTACTGGAGATGAAACCCAGGGGCATTCTACCTCCAAACTATACCCCCTGCCCTTTTTTTTATTCTTTATTTTGAAACAGGGTCTCACTGCGTTGCAAAGGGCCTCACTAAGTAGTTGAGGCTGTCTGCGAACCGAAATCCTCCTGTCTCGGCCTCCCAAGCACAAGTGTGCACCATCATGCCTGGCTTGTGTCATGGTGTGTTTTGTTAGTACTAGAGAATGAACCAGGGGCATTCCACCTCCAAGCTAAACCCCAAGCTTTATTTTTTTTTTTGGTTAATTAATTTATTTACCTATTTTATTTTGCAGTACTGGGGATGAACCACATCTGGCTAAAATGACTAAGTTTAATAATCACAAGGCTCTGGGTTCAATACCCAGCACCAACATGAATCAAAACCAAACCAAAAACATCAAGCTTAACAAACACAAAGACCAGGAATGGTGGCACACAACTGTAATCCCAGTACTGGGAGGCTGTGACAGGAGGATCCCAGGTTCAATGACACCTACAACTGCGACCAGCTTTCAGGCATGGGGCCCAAAGGAGATGTGGGCCACTTGGCCAGCTCCACAAACGTCTGAACACCATGCGATTCCCAGGGCCCTGGACGCCGTTCCACACCTCAGCTTTCCTGGCCACGGGAGAGGTCCAGTGGCCTGGCCACCCACCTGGAGCCTGAGAAACTGAGACGCACTGGTAGCACACACTTTTCTTCAACCATCCCCAAGCCTGTGTTTGTTCAGCCACATCGGTCTTACCTGTAATACCCATGTGATACTTGTGAAACGCGTCTGTGAGGCCGTCACAGAGTATGCTGTCGGCGAGCGGCGTCTCCCCAATCCTTACTCCCGTTCTCAAGTGAGCCAAGTGAGGAGCCTAAAAAACAAGAGCGAGACAGTGGCACCCACCTGAGCCCAGCTGCGCGGAGGCTGAGGAAGGAGGCTCACAGGTGCAAGGCCACACTGGGCAAACTAGAGGCAGAATGACCCTAGATTCAATCCCCAGTGTAGAAAAACAGGAGCAGCTCCTGTAAAGGCTTGAGTAATGCTAATAGTGTCCTACTTTGATGAGAGATATAATGAAAATAATCAGGTTGCCTAATTAATAGGAGAGACTTATGAGTGTCCTTAACTTCTAACAACTCAATAGCAGCTACAATACAACGGAAAAAGTAAAGGCTTGGAGTCAAAAGAGCGTATTTAACAGGGCATAGTGACACATGTCCGAGAGTCTTAGCACCTAGGAGGCTGAGGCAGGAGGACTGCTTGAGCTCAGGAATTCCAGACCAGCTTGGGCAACACGACAACACCCACTCTTATTAACAAAAAAAAGAAAGAAAGAAAGAAAGTCAGGTGGGGTGGCACACACACTTGTAATCCCAGTACTTGGGAGGCTGAGATTAGAGGATCATGGGTTTGCAGGCAGTCTCAGCTACTCAGTGAGGCCCTCCACAACTTGAAGAGATCCTATCTCAAAATAAAGAATAAAGCTGGGCGTGGTGGTGCACGCTTGTAATCCCAGCATTTGGGAGGCTGAGACTTGAGGATCACAGTTTGCAGACAGCCTCAGCTACTTAGTGAGGCCCTCTGCAACTCAGTGAGACCCTGTTTCAAAACAAAGAATAAAAAATTGGGCAGGGGGTATAGCTTGTAGGTTCCATCCCCAGACTGGTAAAAAAAAAAAAAAGAGAGAGACCCTGTTTCCAAATGAAAAATATAAAAAGGGCTTCCAGAAACCCCAGTACTACCACCACCAAAAAAATAAATAAATAAAATAAAATAAAGAATAAAAACTAGAGCTGAAGGTGTAGCTTGGAGGTAGAATCCCCCTAGGTTCAGTTCCCAGTACCACAAAAAAAAAAAAAAAAAAAAAAAAATCTGTGCTTAAATGTTGGCTCTGCACATCACTTTTTTTTTTTTTAATAACCTGAAAACTAGAAATAATAGCATCACTTTCATGTGGGTTTTTGTGACCACATGTACAAAAGTTCTGGGAAGAGTACTCTGCAAACTTTCGAATGGTCCCGTCAAAACCACTGGCCATTTTTGCCACCTTCAGCCTCCATCCTCCCGAGCCTCCATAGTGGCTGACCTGGACTGGCCTCTGACCAGCGGGTTCCTAGGTCAGACCCTGAGACGCCCGAGTAGAAGGCAAGGGACATACTTTCGACTTTTACCACTGTGCAATTTGAGGGACGGAACATGGTAAAACAAACCCCACCTGCGAGTCTACTGCAGGAGAGCACCACCGAGTGCTCCCCTTTCCATATTCCATACCAAAAGGTCAACAAGTCTGCTTGCTGGGTCTTCCTTGTCAGGTGCAGGAAGGTAAGCAGTAACATTTGATTCTGACTTTTCTTCACAATGGCAAGAATTTTAAAACCAAGGGTATCAACCAGCTCATACTAGAAGTGTTAATTCAGAAAATACCTTATGCTTCAGTAACAGCCATTCAGATAAAACATACTCTGTTCCAGTCACACTGGTTGAGAGGCTTCATTGCCTAAGTGACCGTAGCCCTGACACTTAGCTCACTTGGCTAGCAGGGACACGAGTGCACGGTGTGAGGTAGGGGAGAGGCAGCTCTTCACAGGCTAGCAGGGACACGAGTGCACGGTGTGAGGTAGGGGAGAGGCAGCTCTTCACAGGCTAGCAGGGACACGAGTGCACGGTGTGAGGTAGGGGAGAGGCAGCTCTTCACAGGCTAGCAGGGACACGAGTGCACGGTGTGAGGTAGGGGAGAGGCAGCTCTTCACAGGCTAGCAGGGACACGAGTGCACGGTGTGAGGTAGGGGAGAGGCAGCTCTTCACAGGCTAGCAGGGACACGAGTGCACGGTGTGAGGTAGGGGAGAGGCAGCTCTTCACAGGCTAGCAGGGACACGAGTGCACGGTGTGAGGTAGGGGAGAGGCAGCTCTTCACAGGCTAGCAGGGACACGAGTGCACGGTGTGAGGTAGGGGAGAGGCAGCTCTTCACAGGCTAGCAGGGACACGAGTGCACGGTGTGAGGTAGGGGAGAGGCAGCTCTTCACAGGCTAGCAGGGACACGAGTGCACGGTGTGAGGTAGGGGAGAGGCAGCTCTTCACAGGCTAGCAGGGACACGAGTGCACGGTGTGAGGTAGGGGAGAGGCAGCTCTTCACAGGCTAGCAGGGACACGAGTGCACGGTGTGAGGTAGGGGAGAGGCAGCTCTTCACAGGCTAGCAGGGACACGAGTGCACGATTTGAGGTAGGGAGAGGCAGCTCTTCACAGGCTTACTTTGCTCATACTTTCCATGCCTCCTGCAACCACAATGCTGGAGTCGCCGATCCCTATGGACTGGGCTGCGAGGCACACGGCTTTCAGGCCTGACCCACACACCATTTGGCAGCTCCAGGCTGGAACGGAGTACGGAATCCCAGCCCCCACACTGGCCTGTCGAGCTGGATTCTGCCCACAGCCTGCAAGAAGGGAGAGAACCCTCTCAGCAATCAGGGAAAAGGATGAAGTATCAGGGTGCAAGACCATGCAAACCTGCCAGTGAGGGCATCGGCCACTCTGAGCCTGTGGGCCTGCTGCGTCCTCACCAAAGGCACAAAGGCCTGCGTGGACTCTCCACCTCTCAGTCTAGACCTTGAATATACACCACCTGAGCCGCTCTCTAGGTATCTCACAGATACAGGCTTTCTCCTCCATAAAGAAAACATTTTTTTCACAAAGAAATTCTTTTGTTCTCTTGTGTATGGTACTAGGGATAGAACATAGAAGCATTGTACCTCTGAACTATGGCTACAGCCCTATTTTTTAGTCTTTTTATTTGTGAAACTGGACCTCACTGAGTTGTGAAAGGTCTCATTAAAGTAGCTATGGCTGTCCATGAACAGTGATCCTCCCGTCTCACTCTCCTGAATGCTGGGATTATAAGAGCATGCCACCACACCTGGCTCACAAAGAAATTCTTTATACATTGAGAACTTTGAGCCGGATGTGGTGACGCATGCTTGTACTCCCTGCGCTTGGCAGTCTGAGACAGGAGGATCACATGGGTTCGAAGCCAGCCTCAGCTGCTTAGTGAGGCTCTCAGCAACTTAGACCCTGTTTCAAATAAAATATAAACTCAGCCATTAAAAAAAAACTAAATTACATCATCTTCGGGGAAATGGATGGAACTGGAGGACATTATGCTAAATGAGATTAGTCAGTCACAAAAAATAAGAAATCAGATGCTTTCCCTCATATGTGAAGCTAAGGAGAAATGGGTCATAGGAGGAACTCTAGATAAAAAAGGAAATCCTATAGAGGAGCAAACAAGACAACCTAAATGAGGGGATGGGAGGGGGAAGAAGGAAATTCTCTAAAACACACAATGAACTTAAACATATCAAAGTCAACCACTAAGCCAGGCATGGGAAGGAGGGATGGGGAGGGAACTGGGTAGGGGCTAAATGGGTGATGTGTACATATATGTCCACACAAGTTTTTTTTTAACCCCAATATGATGTATGAATATAATGCATCAATAAAAAATTTTTTTAATTAAAAAAAATTTAAAAATCACAGATTCTTAAAAAAAAACAACAAATAAAACAAAATATAACATAAGGCTGGGAGTATAGCCCGGAGGTAGAAATCCTCTGGGTTCCACCCCCAGTACCACCCCAAAAATAAAAAAATTATAAAAAAGAGAGAACTTTGAGATCTTCATCTTTTGATATAGCTTAGCTTTTCCTCATGAAGGGAAAGAAATTTAAAACCAAGGTTATCAATCAGCTAAAGTTACACAAGCTTATTAATATAAGTCAAAAGTTAGGCATTATTAATATTTCTAACTAAGGCCATTTGCTCTCATGATTGTGGTTTAAGATACCTGGGAAGTAAAGGAGTTACTTAAACCCTCTAGTAGAAAAGTTCTTTCCCTATTATTAATCACACCATTGTCAGTGGTAATGTAAGTTATAGAAAAAATCAGGACTGATATCTCTAGAATTCAACTGTGGGGACTTCCTTCAGTTGGGAAGAAATATCATCACTTAAACAGCAGAGAAACAGACGAAGTTGACAGTTTCAAAACTCTCAGTCAAGGCCGGGCGTGGTGGCGCACGCTTGTAATCCCTGCGCTTGGGAGGCAGAGACAGGAGGATCGCGCAGGTTCGAAGCCAGCTGCACGTACTGGCTTAGGAGACCCTGTTTCCAAATAAAAATGTAAAAATAGGTCTGGGAGTGTAGCCCGGAGATAGAAGGGCTTCCAGGAACCCCAGTACCACCAAAAAAAAAAAAAAAAAAAAAAAAAAACTCTCAGTCAGCTGGGCGTGGTGGCGCACGCTTGTGATCCCAGCATTCAGGAGGCTGAGACAGGAGGATCAGGGTTCGTGGACAGCCTCGGCTAACTTAGTGAGGCCCTTTGCAACTCGGTGAGACCCTGTTTTAAAATAAAGAATAAAAAATAGGGCTGGGGGGTGTAGCTTGGAGGTAGAATGCCCCTGGGTTCCATCCCCAGACCCGCAAAAAAAAAAAAAAAAAAGCATCAAAATAGTCTCTGGATTGAATTCATAAGATACCAGTTAATAGAGACATTAATATTGCATAATGCTTCTGCTTTTTTAAGCTATAATGATTTACATATGCATTTAAGTAAATAACTCTTATAAAAATTATGTGTATTTTCTATACTCTCATCCTCAAAGCATTTAAGGTTAAAAAATGAAGATAGGAGTGGTGGCGCACACTTGTCATCCCAGCATTCGGGAGGCTGAGACAGGAGGATCACGATTCACGCCAGCCTCAGCTACTTGGTGAGGCCCTTTGTAACTCAGTGAGACCCTGTTTCAAATAAAGAATAAAAAATAGCGCTGGGGGTGTAGCTCAGAGATAGAATGTCCCTGGGTTCCATCCCCAGTACTGCAAAAAAAAAAAAAAAGAAAGAAAGAAATGAGTGCTGAGCGTCGCAGTGCTGGCATCTGAGAAGCTGCGCTCCGCGAGTGCCGTGGACAGCGCTCATCCCTCACTGCTAAGAGCGCGCCCGGCGTGTGGGAGGCGCTCCGTACATCTGTCACCGGACTGTGGAGGGCACCTGGCTGCAGGAGAATGACAGACCTGTGTCAAGTGCTAGCTCCATTTCACACCAGGACCCTGGAAGTTACTTACCGCCCAAAGTCTCTTTACTCATTTGTGAGAGGAAGGTAATAGGACCCAACAGACTTACGGGGAGGATGAAGAGAGGAGGAAAGGCAGAGCTTAGCAGAGTGCTTCTACAGGCCCTGTGCCTAGCCGGGCGCGGTGGCGCACGCTTGTTAATTCCCACGCTTGGGAGGCTGAGACAGGAGGATCACAGGTTCGAAGCCAGCCTCAGCAGCTTAATGAGGCTCTCAGCAACTTAGTGAGACCCTGTTTCCACATAAAATATAAAACAGGTCTGGGACTGTAGCCCGGAGGTAGAAGGCCCCTGGGTTTCACCCCAGTACCACAAAAATAAATAAATAAACAAATAAAATAAAAAATAAAGGCCCTGTACTTAAAAGGTCTTCAATAAACACTGCTATTTTAGTCCGGAATAGTGGCACACACTTGTAATCCTAGAACTTGGGAGGCTGAGACAAAAGGATCCGGGTTTTCAGCCAGCCTTAGCTACTTAATGAGGACACTCCCCAACTTAGTGAGACCCTGTTCAAAATAAAAAAATAAAGCCAGGTGGAGCACGCTTGAAATCCCAGCATTCGGGAGGCTGAGACAAGGAGGATTGAGGTTCATGGACAGCCTCAGCTACTTAGTGAGGCCCTTTGCAACTCAGTGAGACCCTGTTTCAAAATAAAGAATAAAAGATAGGGGTGGGGGTGTAGCTCGGAGGTAGAATGACCATGGGTTCCATCCCCAGTACTGCAGAAAAAAATAAAAAAAATAAAAATCAGGCCAGGGGTGTAGCTTCAAGGTAGAATGCCCTGGGTTTAATCCCCAGCACCATAGGGGAAAAAAAAAAGAAAGATAGCTACTTTTACCATGATTATGTAAGAGATACTAGAGAAGTCGGTTAAACGTGGAAAGAAAGACCAGAAAAACCAGCAATGGATGCCCTATGGCAAAGGAAAAGGTCTGAGTCATGGATCTTGGAATGCAGAACCCGCAAGGGGCAAGAATACGCGAGGCTGCAGGTACCAACCCACAGCTTACTTTACAGCCTTGGGGAGTCACGAGAAAGTGGTATGGGTCATACAAGACTTTAAGGCACAGAAGGGCAAGTAAAAAGAATTTGGAAGAGAAACTGCAAAACTACAAAAAGAATATGGGTTGACTGTCTTATTCTGAAATCTGAAATTTGAAATGTTCTAGTAGATAAAACTTTTTAAGTGCTGACATGATACCATAGTGGAATATTATACACCTGACCTCATGTGACACTCGGAAGTCAAAACACAGGTATAGCTGGGCGTGGTGGTACAGGACTACTTGGGGAGGCTGAAAACGGGAGGATCGCAGGATCAAGGCCAGCCTCAGCTACTTAGTGAGACCCTCCGCAACTCAGTGAGACCCTGCTTCAAAATATAGAAGCCAGGCATGGTGCTCATGCTTGTAATCCCAGTACTTGGGAAGCTGAGACAGGATGATCGCAGATTCATGGTCAGCCTCAGCTACTTAGTGAGGCCCTCTGCAACTTGGTGAAACCCTGTTTCAACATAAAGAAGACAAAATAGGGCTGGGGGTATAACTCAGAGATAGAATGCCCCAGGGTTCAATCCCCAGAACTGCAAAAAATAAAAAAGAAAAATAAAAAATAGGGCTGGGGGTATAGCTCAGAGGTAGAATGCCCCTGGGTTCCATCCCCAGTACCACACACACACACACACACACACACACACACACACACACACACACAAAAACAACTATGCATATAAGATGTTTTTGTGTTTGTGGGTCTGGGGATGGGACCCAGGAGCATTCAACCTCTGAGCTACGACCCCTGCCCTATTTTTTATTCTTTATTTTGAAACTGGGCTTCAATGAGTTTCAGAGAGCCTCACTAAGTAGCTGAGGCTGTCCGCGAGCCACGATCCTCCGGTCTCAGCCTCCCGGATGCTGGGATTACAAGCGTGCGCCACCACACCTGGCATATAAGGTGTTTACAAAACAAATAAATTTCATGTTCAGATGTGTGTCCCAGCCCCAAGCCATCTCATTATATATATGCAAATATTCCAAAATCTGAAACAATTCTGGTCTCAAGCATTTCGCATAAGGGATGTTCAGACTATACACAGATAAGTGGGCCAGGTCTCAGGGTAAAGACAGAAGTGAGGTCTGAGTATTACCAATTATCATAATAATTAACTAGAATTAATTCTAGTGAGTGAGCATGAAACTAGCTTTTCTGTTTGTTTTAGTGCCAGGGAGTGACCATGGTCATGTACTATACTACTGAGCTATACTCCAGCCACAAATCCAGTTATTAGTAACTAATTAGGAATGGTCAGTGATCACTAGTCTAGAAATCCACCAAGGGCCAGAAAATGGAGGCATTCTCAGGATTCTACCTTCCTCCAGGGAGTAATAACCCCCCACTCCCGCACCCCCTGTCACTGAGGAGCAACCTAGCTTCCGAGCTGAGAAAGGAGCCCCCAGAGTGCAAGGACTTTACCTGTGTGGTTGGGGCCATCCCTCCAGCACCTCCCAGAATCAGGCACAAAGGAAAAATTAACTACATTTTCACTCTCTGTGTAACATTTAGTATGGAGTATGGAGGACCATGCATTCTCTTACGCATCAGGCCGGCCCTGCTTCTACAGGTACTGTGGGTCAGTGGTTTAGGATCATTCAGAAAATGCATTTAAGGAAGCTGAATGCTACGCTAGGTGAAGTTACTGACAGGGCTGGGAAGAAGGATGACAGAAGGAATCCTAGCAGAGGGATTCTGAGCAAATGTAGAGGGGTGTGTGTGTGTGTGTGTGTGTGTGTGTGTGTGTGTCACACACACAGACGACGGGCTGTTTCTAATAAACCTGACCTCTCCTGGGGTGACTAGGGAGTTACCTGCTGCCAAAACATGTCCAAATATGACCTCGGACACCTCTTCTGGAGCCACAGCGGCCCTTTTCAGGACTTCTTTGATGACAGTAGAGCCCAGGTCGTGGACAGGCACAGTGGATAAGGCACCATTGAAAGAGCCTACAACAGAATAGTGAGCGGACATCTGCACCCCGCGGGCGCTGGGGAAACCCACCCCGCGATGTGGGGCTCCCGCACCCCGAGCCCGGGAGATGGGCGCTTCGGAAAGACCACCGCGGGGTGAGTGCGGCTCCACGCTTCCCAAACGAAGGCGCCCGGCGCTCTGGCGGGCCAACGACTTGGAGGCACGAAAGACATGGAAGCAAGGACTTCTAGCCATAGTGCGTCCAGCCCGACCCCAGCCCAGGGCCGGGATCAGACCACTAGCGGCCCGGCCCCTGCCACCGCAAGCTGACGGATGGCGCCTCCCGGAGCTGGCCAATCAGCGGCCTCACGAGAGGACGCTTCCCCATCCCAGCCAATGGGAGATCCTGGTAGCGAGGTGGCTCTACCGCCGGGAGCCAATCCGAGGCGGGGGGCGGAGGGGCGCGCCAGGCCGGGGGCAGGGCCGCGGGCGAGCTGGGCATGCGCGAGGCGCGGCTCCCGCGGCCCCGGGGGTCCGGGCCGGGCCGCCCCCGCTCGCCCCTCTCCCTCGCCTCGCAGGTCCTCCCCTCCGCTCGCCTGCCCAAGGGGGCCGGCCGTTCGGACCCCGCTCCTGCCCGCCAACCACTCACCGATGGCGGTGCGCGCCGCCGAGACGATGACCACGGGGTCCGGACCTGCACTCATGCCGCCACCTGCGCCTCTGCGCCGCCGTCGGTCCAGCGCTGCCGGCGAGTGAGGTAAAGCCCTCCCCGGCGGCTGAGGCCGCGGCGGGGGCGGGGCCTGAGCGCGCCCCGCCCTTCACCCCACTGCGCAGGCGCCGGGCCGCCCCGGGGAGGCGGGGCTGGGCTCCCGGGCCTGGGGCCGAGAGGGGGGCGGCGGCTCCCGGGGCCGCCTGCCATCAGGGTCCTGCGCCGCGAGTCTGAGAGCCCCGATGCGCGGAGGGGAGGGCGGAGCGCTCCTGGAGCGCGGGGCCGAGGGCTCTTTAGCGTGGGGAGGGGTCCCCAGACCAGAGGCCAGGGTGTTCGCGGGACCGGGCGAGGTCGGAGGGTCCCGGAGCAGGAGGGGGCGTTCCTGCAGCGAGTGAGGGGACGGTGCCTCGGGACGCGGTCTGGGGGTCCCAGGACGAGGGCGGGGTGGGGAGTCTGGCCAAGCGTTTCTGGGACGAGATGCCGGGATTCCGGGGCCGGAGACTGGAGTCTCCGCAGAAATGAGTGTGTCCCGGGCCAGGGGCTGAGTCCCGGGCGTGGAGCGAGGGCGCGGGAGACGGAACTGCGAGCCTTGCCTGCACGCAGGCGCACCCACGCCTCACATCTTTATCTGGACCCTCCAATGAAAGGCTTTGTTTTGTTTTTACCATACCATGGAGATTTTCAAGACAATCAGGAGTGGAGTTGACCAGAGAGTATTTCCCATTCAGCCCAGTACTGGTGAGAATCTTGGGTGGGAAAGCTGCCCACGCACTGCAAGCCTGAGGACAATTCCCATGTGTCCTCCGGTGGAGGGTCCTCAAAAGTTCCTCCACACTTTGCCTGGGCGTCGGTGATCCTTCCTTCACTTCAGGCCCTAATTGGGTCTTTCCTAGGAGAGGCCCCAGCCCCAAGGCTCAGCGTTGCCTTCCCCGTGTAGGGCAAGCACCATGGCCTCTTCCGGAAGGTCTGTCCCCTCCAGCTGTTCCAAGGAGCAGGCGTGCCCTCCAAGTTAGAAAGCCTTTGGTTGACAGAGTGCACACTGAAAGGAGGCATGTATTAAGTGAGGTCAGAATCTTTCTGAGTTTTTCTTTTTTCTTTTTTTAAATTTATTTTGTTGTTGTTGTTGTTGTTGTTGTTGTTGTTGTTGTTGTTGTTGTTGCCGGTCTGGGGATGGAACCCAGAGGCATTTGACCTCCGAGCTACACCCCCTGCCCTATTTTTTAATTCTTTATTTTGAAACAGGGTCTCACTGAGTTGCGAAGGGCCTCACTAAGTAGCTGAGGCTGTCCAGGAACCGCGATCCTCCAGTCTCAGCCTCCCGAATGCTAGGATTACAAGCGTGCGCCACCGTGCCCAGCTTTCCTTTTTCTTTTTTTTTTTTCTTTTTTTTTTTTTTTTTTTGTGGTACTGGGGATGGAACCTAGGGGCATTCTACCTCCGAGCTACACCTCCAGCCCTATTTTTTATTCTTTCATTTGAAACAGGGTCCCATTGAGTTGCAGAGGGCCTCACTAAGTAGCTGAGGCTGTCCACGTACTGTGATCCTGTCTCAGCCTCCCAAATGCTGACACCATAAGCGAGCACCACCATCTTTCTGAGTTTAATTCCCTCAGGGCCTGGGGCTGACTCCTTTTGCAGTCCCAGCTGTTCCCTGTAGACACACCTCTATGGGCCAGCTGCAGGGCTCCCACCTTTGTGAAAAGAACCATCCTGCTTCCTTGCACACCTTGCTGGCTGCCGGAGAACTCTATCAGGAAGACATCTGCTCGGCCAGGAAGGGAAGTCTTTCTAGGCAAGCATCTCTGTTGGCTGGGAAGCTGTAGAAAAGCAAGAGAAGTTGCCAAAAGGTTGTGGGGACAAAACTGTTGACAACCAGCTTGGAGAATCCTCATGAACTTTAAAGTCACCTGAAAAAAATCATTAGTGCTTGGGAACCGAAAGTAAGACTACTTTGCAGAGATGTGGACGGCCAAATAATCCAGAGATGACTGGAGTGTGCAAAAAGAAGGAGAAAAAGGAATGGTGTTCCCTTGGGGACTGATTTTTAGGATCTGGACTGGTGATGGGATCGGGTCCTCCTTGCTTAGAACCCAGCAGCGCACTATCTAAGTCTTTTTGTCGTCTGGAACGTTCTCACTTTCCATGGCTTCAGCTTTATTCCAGGACATCTTCCTCTTGCTCCGGCCATTCTTGGTCTCCTTTGTGAACTTACCGTACCCCTTGATATATTCCCCATCCTTCCTGCTTTGCACCGGCTTCCTGGGTAATACCAGTCAAAACCGTGGCTCAGTTACCATTTATATGTTGACAACTCTGAAAAGTGTTATGATTTGGATATAGAGTGACCCCTGGGAAAGCTCTTTTATTAACAGTGCAGAAATGGTTACAGGCTAGCTGGCATGGTGGTGCACATTTGTAATCCCAGCATTCATGAGGATGAGATAGGAGGATTGAGGTTTGAGGACAGCCTCAGCTACTTGGTGAGAGCCTCTGCAACTCAGTGAGACACTATTTCAAAATAAATGTACCAAGCCGGGCGTGGTGGCAGTTTGTAATCCCCACGCTTGGGAGGCGGAGACAGGAGGATCGCGCAGGTTCGAAGCCAGCCTTGCTGGTTTAGGAGACCCTGCTTCCAAATTTAAAAAATATAAAAAATAGGTCTGGGAGTGTAGCCCAGGGGTAGAAGGGTTTCCAGGAACCCCAGTACCACCAAAAAATAATAATAATAAGTAAATAGCTGGGCGTGGTGGCGCATGCTTGTAATCCCTGCGCTTGGGAGACAGAGATAGGAGGATTGCGCAGGTTCGAAGCCAGCCGCGCACGCTGGTTTAGGCGAACCTGTTTCCAAATAGAAATATAAAAATAGGTTTGGAAGTGTATCCCGGAGGTAGAAGGGCTTCCAGGAACCCCAGTACCACCAAAAAAATAAAAATAAAAAAAAAATGAAATCTCATTGAAGTTGAGCGTGGTGGCGCATGCTTGTAATCCCCGCGCTTGGGAGGCTGAGACGGGAGGATCCAGCAGGTTCGAAGCCAGCCTCAGTCACTTAGTTAGTGAGGCTCTCAGCAACTTAGTGAGACCCTGTAGGTAGAAAGCTCCTGAGTTCCACTCCAAGTACCACCAAAAAAAAAAAAAAAAAAAAATCTCAGTGAAAGCTGGGTGTGGTGGTGCACACCTATAACCCTAGTATTTGTGAGGCTGAGACTGGAGAATCACAAGACAGCCTCAGCAAAGAGACTCTCATCAACTTAGTGAGATTCTGTTTCAAAAGTTAAAAAAAGCTGGGTGTAGTGGCACATGTTTGTAATCCCAGCATTTGGGAGACTGAGACAGGAGGATTGCGGTTCGCAGACAGCCTCAGCTACTATTTAGTGAATCCCTTTGCAACTCAGTAAGACCCTATTTCAAAATAAAGAATAAAAAGTAGGGCTGGGGGTGTAGTTTGGAAGTAGAATGCCGCTGGGTTCCATTCCTAGTACCACAGGAAATAAAAAAAATTTAAAAAATACACCGGTGGTGGTGATACATGCTTATAATCCTAGCAATTGGGAAGCTGAGACAGGAGAATCTCAGTTCGCAGACAGCCTCAGCTACTTAGTGAGGCCCTCTGCAAGTCAGTGAGACCCTGTTTCAAAATAAAGAATAAAAAATAGGGCTGGGGGGTAGCTCAAAGGTAGAATGCCCCTGGATTTTATCCCCAGTAACACACGCACGAACGTGCACGCACGCGCGCGCGCGCACACACACACACACTTGGAGGCATTGATTGGAAGTAGACTGCCCTGAGACTCAATCCCTAGTTCAAAAGAAAAAAAAAAGTAGACATTCACCGACTACAGAGAACAAACTACTACTCAGAAGAAATGGGGAACATCCGAGAGATAAGCTGTCAGAAAGACTAACCTTCCCAAGCTTTGCAAAAGGGTCTTGGAAATTGGAATGGTCAACTATATCAAATAGAAGCGAGGCCAAGTCCATGTAATGCACATTTCTACATGTATGCTCCTATGTAAGTTCCCAGCAATAGCACTCACGACTTTATGTGAAGATTTGGCAACTCCAATGGGAAACTTGTGAAATAGCTTTATTCCTCTTGTCCAGAAATTGGTATTACCTTCACAGGCCAAACTTATTTTTGGAGTGCTGTGAATAACCTGGGATGCAAGCATGTTAGACCAGCACTTACCACTGAACTAGTCCCCTTAGCCCACAAATTACTTCCAAAAGACTATACTTGACCTTGCATTAGCCTGGGTTAACCTTTAGCTATCTACTTAAAAAAAAATTCTGTATAATTGCATTTCTTAATTACTGTGTTATCATGTCACGTGATTGCTTCCTGCACTTAAGATTGTGGCCCAGCAGCCATGAAGACTGCTTGTGAGTTGTCCCCCAGTTTAAATACATTTCTTCTTATTCTAGAAGGCGTAAGGAGGCAGAGTAAGTTACCCAGGGAGCTTTAGTAGCAGAACCCTAAAGGACAGCTCCAAACACTTACCAACCTCTTAGCTAAAGCTTCTGTCCCTTCTCTTTCAACAGAAATTATCCAAACAATAAAAATGTCTATTTGGAGTGTTTGACACAGGGAGATGACCTGTCATCAGCACTGGAACTTCACCCTGAGGTAACGAGAGTGGTTCCGTTTCTGAGCAGTCACTGTATGAGGCTCTCGCCGTGGATGAGAGCATCGTGCCCTCACCCAGTCCCTACATGGAAGCCCTAATCCCCACTGTGATGGTTCCTGGAGGGAAGGAGGTGATGAGGACCAAGCTCTGGCATGAGAAATAGGGGAGGATCTCCAGCAGCCAGGAGGGCACTCACCGGGAACCAAAGAGCCAACAATCAGGCTCTTCTCAGATTTCCTAGCTCCAGAGCTGTGAGAAATAAATGTCTGTCCTTGAAGCCATCCAGTCTATTGTATTTGTGTTATGGCCTTCTAAGCTAAGACAGAACTGTTAGAGGCATATGTGTGCACTCACAAAATGTTCAATAAGGGACAGAAATTGAGCCAGAGAGGTTATGTAGTCTGTCCAAGTCATGTCAAAAGTGGTAATAATGCCAAGATTCACACCCACTAGCTTCTCAAGCCTCTCAACCCGTCAGTCACCTCTCATCACCAGAGCGGCAGACGAATCATCTCAGTCCAAAAATCTGGAGTACTGACAGTTACCCATCAAGGCAGATTCAACAGAACATGTGAAAACTGGTAACATCACACAAGCCTATTTTTATTATAAAATTACATTACTCATTGACAAAATAACTTCCATAGCAGGCATGATGGGGCACACCTGTAATCCCAGTACTTGGGAGGCAGAACTAGGAGGGAACAATGTTCAAGGACAGTCCTAGGAACTTAACAAGACCCTATTAAAAAAAAAAAAAACAGGGCTGGGGAATAGCTAGGAGGTAGAGTGCCCCTGGGTTCAATCCCCAGCACTAAGTTAAAAAAAAAAAAAGGGAAAAAATACTTCTATTGCATACCAATGTTACGTAAAAAACAGGATAGAAAAATTCCATTTTTACAAAAAATTGGACTGAACCAGGGGAGGGGGTGCATGCTTGTAATCCCAGTACATGGGAGTCTGGAACAGGAGAATCACAGATTTGAGGACAGCCTCAGCAACTAATGAGATTCTCACCAACCTAGCAACTCATTTACAAATTAAAATAAAACAGGACTAGAAGTGTTGCCAAAAAAAAAAAAAGGACACATTAAAAGAATATCCATAGCAAAGCCAAAGGCCACAGTATTTAACAGAAATACTACTTTAGTACACATCAAAATGTTTAGTAGATTTTAATTTGTAAATTTTCTTGAAAAAACTGCAGAAAAGGTTAACCAAAAAAGACATGTAAGCCAGGTGTGGTGGTACATGCCTGTCATCCCAATACTTGGGAGGCTAAAACTAGAGGATCACATGTTCAAGGCCAGCCTCCAAAACTTAGCAAGGCTCTTTTCAAAATAAAAGGGTGGGAATGTAGCTCAGAAGCAGAATGCCCTTTCAGTCCCCAGTACGGCCAGGCAGTGGCACTTGCTTATAATCCCAGCTACTCCCTGAGGCTGAAGAGGATCAAAAGTTGAAGGACACCTTGGCAACTTCTGTCTCAAGAATTAAAAAAATATAGCTGGGGATGCAGCTTAGTGCTAGTGGTTGCCTACCAAGCACGAAGCCCTGAACTCAGTCCCAGCACTGGGGCCAGGGCAATTTTTGCTTTGTATTTTCTTCAGCGCTAGGGCACATCAGGCAAATGGTCTACACTGAGCCACATCCCCAGTGCCAGTACTTGTGAGTGTTGGGGTGGGTGACTGGGGATGAACCCCCTGAGCCATACTCCCAGCCCTTTTGAAGCCAGGTCTAAGTTCCTGACACTTTACTTTCAAGTAAGTTCTACTTCAGTGCCAAGTGTTATTAAAACTCCACTTCTGAGGTTCTGTCATTATGTTTAGCCTGTAATCCCAGTTCTTAGGACTGAGGGATCCAGATCAGCCTCAGCAACTTAGCAAAACCCTGTTTCAAAAATAAAATTTTGACAAAGGGCTGGGCTGTAACTTGGGAGGTTGAATGCCCCTCCCTGGCTTCAATCCCCAGTAACTAACAAACACACACATATATAATTTTGCTTTTAGCACAAGTAATGTAACAACTATATGAAAATCTACAGATTCTAAAGACATTCAATGCCATGGACGTTAATCCTTAATTATATGGAGGGAAGATTTAACTGAGTCTTTTATCCTAAAAACATTTTCTCCTACATCCTATTTCACCTATGGGCTTACCAATGTAACACATGCAGACATATTAGTACAAATCAGTTATACTGGCCAATGTTGCCGGGCACAGTGGCACATGCTTGTGATCCCAGTACTTGGGAGGCTAAGACGGGAGGATCAGATTCATGGCTAGCCTCAGCAATTTATGAGGCCTTCTGCAACTTAGTGAGACCCTGTTTTAAAATAAAGAATAAAAGCCGGGCGTGGTGGTACACGGCTGTAATCCCAGGATTTGGGAGGCTGAGACAAGGAGGATCATGGTTCCCGGACAGCCTCAGCTACTTAGGCCCTTGGCAACTTAGTGAGACTGTTTAAAAATAAACAATAGGGCAGGGGGTGTAGCTTGGAGGTAGAATGCCCCTGGGTCCAGTCCATACTACCACAAAAAGAAAAAGAAGTTTTTTTCACGTTTGTGGTAAATCGAAGGATGATTAGAAATTCAGCAAATCAATAGAAATGACAAATGCTAAATATAGCCAAAATAAAACAAAAAATACAAATGAAAGAATTACAATAAAAATCTTTATTTAGGTTTGGTCAGTACAGGTAAGATATACTGGAGCCACAGAGCAATATGCATTAACAGGATACAACAGTTCATAAAAACTGAGTAACTATGCACACAAATATCATAAACATTCAGTCACCTAAAGAGGAAATGCACAGATGTATGGTGGAAAAAACTGTATCTAACACTGAAACTACTATAGGATCCCAGCAACGAGTCCAACCTTTAGTGATAAAAACTACTGTACTGGGCAAACTTGGCGGCCGTAAGCCCATCTACTCTAACAGGTGCGAATGGTGCTCGGGTACGCGACAGCATGGTAAGAATGCCCTTACACCGCACAGGCTCTCGAGACACAGATTTATACAGACATCATTGTGTTATGCTTTAAGGAAAATTTCCATTTACAACTTCACATTAACTCATATAAAAATAACTTGACCCTACACAAAATGTCCTTTTAGCAACATTCAAAATAATTAACTATTACAATTTAAAAGTGGCAGAGGTACTGAAGCAGAGAAGAAATAAGAGGGAGAAAGAGAGGGAAAGAAGAAAAATGAACCAAACAAAACAAAAACACACCCACAAAAAGGCAAATTGTGACCAAAGTATGCATTAATTTCTGGACAGTATCCTCCCCCAAATTAAATGACACTGTATAAAAATTCGCTGGAAAAACATTACAAAACGGAACCCTGCACATTTACACTTGAGTCCAAGCCATTCTGAACGTGGCGGGAACCCACAGTTCGGTTACCTTTCCCACTCACTGCTTTCTCCTCTTGAGGGTCATGATTGGAGTCTGTGTCATTTGAGTGGTGTGTGAGAGAGTTTTCACTGCCCGTGGGAGAGTCTACACTTTCATACCCCGCACTGAGTTGATTTACGTAACTACTACCTCCTCTGCCAGTTCTCTCCTCTGAGCTGTTGGAGGCCTTATTACCATTCCCTGGAGAAGAAGGAAAGTCATCCTCGGCTGCGTTCCCCTCCCTGTGAAATCCAGACCCAGACGTCCGCGGACGGGAGGAGCTGCCGTTACTTGGTCCGTTCGCCAGCCGACTGCAGTCTTTACTCGTGGCCTCTGCCTGTTCTCCAGGTTCAGAAGATGTAGTCCTGCTGGTACCTGGGGCTGAAGCTTGAGACTGCTGCTGCTGGTACTGAGCCAACTGCTGGCGCGTCTCCTTCAGCTGCTGCTGAAGAACTAGAATGGTACTCTGCATACCTTCTACTTCTTCATCAAGTTGAATGATGAAGTCATTCAGTTCTGCGCAAAGGAGAGTCAAACCTACTTTAATATCTCTTTCAGCATACTGAAAAATACTTCTTACGTGCCTGCCACAAAGCCAGGCAATCAGTAAACACTTAGGAAGTGAAGAACCACATTATCATGTTTTACACCTGGGGTTTTAAGTAGCCATTCAGGAATGAGTATGTTTGGAGGAAAGTTGGATACTTCAAGTAATAAATTTAAAGTAACCAAGTTAAAATTGATTCAACTCATTCTGACTAGAGCTCAAAAAATCAGATCCATGTTAGCCAATCCCGATCCCCTCACCTGCTTGGCTAGGTCTTGGCTCCCAGCAGGCCCGACCCCCAGCAGAGTACAGTCCTTAACTGTAACCCTCCAAAGACACCTATGCACTAAGGACCGTTAGCCACAGGTAAGAACAAAAGCACATAAAATAACATTGGAAGCCTGATAAAATTCACATATCCATTAAATTTTAAAAAGGCTGTGAGAAATGAAAAGTCCTTTGTTCACTATATAAAATAAAACCTCATACTGTAATAGGAGTTAATAGGCACAATCACTTTGTTTTGGTGGTATGGGGGTGGAACCCAGAGGCTTTCTACCTCTGGGCTATACTCCCAGACCCTTTTATATATATATATATATATATATATATATATATATATATATATTTAGAAACAGGGTCTCACTAAGTTGCTGAAAGCCTCACTAAGTAGCTGAGGCTGGCTTCGAACCCGAGTGATCCTCCTGTCTCAGCCTCCCAAGGGCGGGGATTACAAGCGCAAGCCACCATGCCCAGCAATAGGCACAATCACTTTGAAAAGATAGGTTTAAAGATACTATCTGATAACTAATTTTCTCTGTAACTAACCATCAGATATACTAATTATCAGTTAAATTTTCAGTCTGGTTATGTTCTTTACTATTAATCCTCTTCACAAACAGAAGAAATAGCATGAATGTAGCTACACTTGTCCAAAAAAGGATGGAGGGTACCAAGTCTGGTTTGTCTTAGCAAACATAAATGTCTTCATTCACTAAAAATAGGACCTTAATAGGTATAATCAATTATATTTAGACTACTGGAAATTGCCAAGTATTTCTAAGATTTACACTTAAGGGAAATGATTAAACATATACCGTTTAAATACCAAATACATTTTTTATCTTAAACACCCTTTCCCTAAAAACAAGAAAATCTAAAATTAGCCAGGTGTGGTTGACACACACCTATTGGGAGGCTGAGACAGAAGGATCTTGGGAGCCGGGCATGGTGGTGCATGCTTGTAATCCCAGCATTCGGGAGGCTGAGAACAGAGGATCGTGGTTCACGGACAGCCTCAGCTGCTTAGTGAGGCCCTCTGCAACTCAGTGAGACCCGGTTTCAAAAGAGAGAATAAAAAATAGGGCAGGGGCTGTAGCTCGGAGGTTGAATGCCCCTGGGTTCCATCCCCAGACCCGCCAAAAAAAAAAAAAAAAAAAAGAAGGATCGAAGGATCTTGGGTCTGAGGCCAGCCCCAGCAACTTAACAAGATTCTTAGCAACCTCGTGGAACCCAGTTTCAAAATAAAAAGGACTAGGGGTATAGCATGGAGATACAATGCCTATGTTCAAGTACCACCCCCCCACCAAAATCCCAAAATTAAATGGCTTTGTTTGCTGACCCAACTGGAAATGTTTTAATCATAATTTTATGTAACCAGGCAAAGAATAGCATGAGAGAATAGCATGTACAGAATCTAACCTGTAATATTTATGCCTGGCAGTTTTTTTAAAGCCAGTGCAAAGTTAAGTAAACTTTGTAAAGAACCCCTTACCATCCTGACTGCTTTTAAGCTCCTCACTATATTTCTTCTGTAAAGCCAACTCTGCTTCAAGCTGTGCAATACGGCCCTGGGACAGCTGCCTTCCAAGCTCTTGGTTCTCCTGGATAAGCATTCGACACTTCGCCATTAACTTTTTGCCTGTTTGACTGCAAAGAAAGAGCCAATCATCACAAAATGAAGACAAAACTCCCATAAGCTTCTTGCTTTCAATTATTACAGCAACAGATGTGACCCATACAGAACATGACTGTGTCACAGCAGATTCTGCCTTTCAATTACCAGCTCTTTGCTGGAATAGGTCCATCTTCTACATCTCAGTATTTTGCCAACATAGCAACAAAAATTAACCACAAACAAAAAGTGCCCAAATAGCCGCTTTTTGTTTCTTTTACATCAATTATCTCTTTACAATCAGAAAACAATCATTTGAAATAAAACAGACAATTAACACACACCTTAGGTATACTAGTTAATACAACACTAAAGTAATTAGCTTTATCAAACAGAAAAGTTCTTGAAAAGGCACATGCAATATCACAAATGTTTTATAAAGATCTTCTCTAAAATACCTAAAACCAATGAGAATATATTTATTTGTGCTAGAAAAATATAAATAGTAAGGACTTCTTACTAGGTACTTTCTGATACATCCAGCATTACATCTAAGATTTTTTTCCATTAAAGGAGGGACTTTCAGTATTATTTTTAAGCCTTAAAACTCTTTCTGGGATAGGTATGTAGCTCAGTGAGAAAGGACTTCTCTAGCATGCACAAGACCCTGGATTTGATCCACAACAAAAACAAAAAATTTTCAAGCTGGGCATGGTGGTCCATGCTTATAATCCCAGTACTTGGGAGGCTGAGACAGGAGGATTGCAAGTTCCCAGCCAGCCTCAGCTACTTACTGAGGCCCTCTGCAACTTAGCAAGACCCTGTTTCAAATGCTTCAAAAACCTTAAAGAATAAGCTGGGCATGGGGGCGCATGCTTGTAATCTCAGCATTTGGGAGGCTGAGACAGGAGGATTACAGTTCACCAACAGTCTCAGCTACTACCGAGTAAGGTCCTTTGCAACTCGCTGAGACCCTGTTTCAAAGTAAAGAATTTAAAAAATAGGGCTGGAGGTGTCGCTTGGAGGTAGAACACCCCCTGGGTTCCTCCCCCAGTACCACACACACAAAAAAAATTTTTTCCAGCTGGGCATGATGGTCTGTGTCTGTAATCACAGCACATGGGAAGCTGAGACAGGACGATCATGGGTTTGTGGTCAGCTCTAGAAACTTAGACCATTTCCAAATGAAAAATAGGGTTGAGAGTGTCCCTGGGTTCAACCCTGAATACCACAAAAAATAAAATTCTATAAACTTATTACTCAATTCTTTAACTTCTTCATGTCATACATTTTTTTCTTTTACTTTTTATTTTTGGTCATACTGCGGATGGAACCCAGGGGCATTCTACCTCCAAGCTTCCTCCCAGCCCTATTTTTGGTCTTTTTATTTTTGAAACAGAGTCTCACTGAGTTGCAAAGGGCCTAGCTAAGTAGCTGAGACTGTCTGTAAACCTCGATCCTCTGGTGTCAGCTTCCCAAATGCTGGGATTACAAGCATGTGCCACCACACCTGGCTTATTCGTTACTTTGAAACAAGGTCTCACTGATTTGCAAAGGACCTAAGTAGCTGAGGCTGTCTGCGAACTGCACTAAGTAGCTGAGGCTGTCCCCGAACCCCGATCTTCTGTATCAACCACCCAAATGTTGGGATTCCAAGCGAGCACCACCATGCCCGGCTTTTATTCTTTATTTTGAAACAGGGTCTCACTAAGTAGCTGAGGATGATCGCAAACTTTCGATCCTCCTCTCAGCCTCCCAAACACTAGGGTTATAAGCATGTACCACCACACCCAGCTCATGGGTCTACTTTTAAGTTGCCAAACTGCCATGTTAATATTTTTAAAGTGCTGATTTGGTTTACATTTTACTGATATTATTAAAGATGATCCATGTATCACAAAGATCAAGGGCTGTTTATCATAAATAATACAAACAGACGGGCGTGGTGGCGCATGCTTGTAATCCCAGCGCTCGGGAGGCTGAGAAAGGAGGATTGCACAGGTTTGAAGCCAGCCTCAGCTACTTAGTGGAGGCTCTCAGCAACTTAGTGAGACCGTCTCCAAATAAAATATAAAATAGGTCTGGTAGTATAACCCAGAGGTAGAAGAGCCTCTGGGTTCCACCCTCAGTACCAGAAAAAAGAAATGCAAACATAGAAATATTTACCAAGTTCATTTCTAAATGGCATTGCCATATACTATTGAACCTACTAGGTATATATACAATTGCAAACATATAACCAAAAAACCTAATAAATTTCTTAATAAAATTTTATTGCTTTCCTTTAGCCTTAGTAAAAACAGTAAAAGTTATCACTTTTAAAGGTATCTGATTTAAATAAAACTGTAATGTTAACTTTGAGACATGCGTGGGAATTTTGACACTCATCACTGTGTTAAGTCCAGAATGTCTTCACTGGTTAAAAGCTTTTTTTGTGTGTGGTACTGGGCACTGAGCCCAGGGGCGTTCTACCTCTGAGGTACACCCCAGCATTATTTTTTTATTCTTTAGGGCCTCCCTAAGTAGATGAGGCTGGCCACCAACCTGCATCCTCCTGTCTCAGCCTCCCAGGTACTGGATTAAAAACATTTATCACCACACCTGGCACATTTTTTAATTCTAATTTTTCCTTCTAGTGGAGTGTGCACTCACCTGATAAATTACTTAAGAGTGCATCCAATCCTGTCAAGCCTTGGAACTTTTGAAATGGGAACACATTATAGGTAATTCTCATTCTTTCAATAGTGTTACAAAGTTCTTTTACCTACCTATACCTTATGTTCTAACTTAAAAAACAATAAAAAATGTTTCTTATAAAAAAGGTCAAAGATTCCCAAGTTAATATATGCTAAGAGTTTATTCCTTTATATGGCAACTCGATTAGCAGGTGCTCTTCATTGCTACTGTAGTTCTAGATTTCCCCCATTTCCCATTAGCATCTTAGACTTTAGTTCCACTAAACAAGCACTCAGAAATTTCAGCACAGAAAAAAGAGACACCATTAACAAAGATAGTGGAAGCTGGCATAGCGCTGTAGGTCTGTAATTCCCATATTTGGAAGGCTGAGATATGAGTA
This sequence comes from Muscardinus avellanarius, assembly GCF_963383645.1. NCBI lineage: Eukaryota > Metazoa > Chordata > Mammalia > Rodentia > Gliridae > Muscardinus > Muscardinus avellanarius. Next base: position 110,681,144 of record NC_137794.1, on the reverse strand, counting down.
TCGCAGGTTCGAGGACAGCCTCACCAAGTAATGACACTCTTTATCAACCTAATGGGACTGTGTTTCCAAATAATAAAATCAGGCTGGGTGTATAGTTTGAAGGTAGAATGCCTCTGAGTTCAATCCCCAGTACCACCACCACCATTAATAATAATAATGATGATGATAATGGAATTTATTCTCCTTGACTACTAATGTTCAACAGCTGTTTCTTGGATAGCATAGTGTTTGTGTCTTCCAACTAACCTGAAAATCCTTTTACATAAATTTAATAAAGATTTGGAAAAATAGACAACTGCAAAATACATTATTAATTTGTGACCCAACTTAAGCCCATATTAAAAGTTAAAAAAATTGCTATTGCAATAAAGAGGTTTGCTGGGCACTGGCACACACCTATAATCCCAGCTACTCTGGAGGTTGAAGTGAGAGGATCGCAAGTCTGAGGCCAGTGTGTGCAAATGTATGAGACCCTATCTCAAGATAAAGAGCTGGGGATACAGTTCAGTGGTAAAATATCTCTGGATTTAATCAAGCAACACACACACACACACACACACACACACACACACACACACACACGGGATACAGTTCAGTGGTAAAATATCTCTGGATTTAATCAAGCAACACACACACACACACACACACACACACACACACACACGGGATACAGTTCAGTAGTAAAATACCTCTGGATTTAATCAAGCAACACACACACACACACACACACACACACACACACACGCGCGCGCGCGTTTTGTATAAAAAGTCCAACCAGGCATGGTAGTGCATATCAGCATTTGGGAAGCAAGGAGATAGGAGAATTTGCAGGTTCAAGGCCAGCTTCAGCAATTTATCAATACACTCAGCAATTTATTGAGACCCTGTTTCAAAATAAAAATAAAAATAAAAAGGGCTGGCCAAGCGTGGTGGCCCATGCTTGAAATCCCAGCATTTCAGGAAGCTGAGACCGAAGGATCAAGGTGTACAGATAGCCTCAGCTATGTAGGCCCTTTGCAACTCAGTGAGACGCTGTTTCAAAATAAAGAATAAAAAAATAAGGCTGGGGTAGAATGCCCAGAGGTTCCATTCCTAATACCACAAAAAAAGGAGGGGGCAGGCATGGTAGCTTGGAGGTAGACTGTCACTCAACATTGAGGCAGGAGCAATGGCACAGCCTCGCAACCCTAGTACTTGGGAGACTGAGATGGGGATCACAGCCTCAGCAACTTAGTAAGACTGTTACAAAATAAAAATAGAGCTGGGAGTATACCTCAGCCTTAGAATGTCCCTGGGTTTACTCCCTAGGGTCCCGCGCGCGCGCGCGCACACACACACACACACACACACACACACACACACACACACACACACACACAGTCTATAGCCGGGCATGGTGGTGCACACTTGTAACCCCAGCATTTGGGAGGCTGAGACAGGAGGATCATGGTTTACGGCCAGCCTCAGCTACTACTTAGAGGCCCTTTGCAACTCAGTGAGACCCTGTTTCAAAAAAAAGAAGAAAAAATAAGGCTGGAGGTGTAGCTCGGAGATAGAATGCCCCTGGGCTCCACTCCAGTATCGCAAAAAAAGTCTGTAATTTTACATCTCTCTATTCTCTCATGTAATATTCATGTTTTTCTCATCACATCACAAAAAACAGATGAGGGAGGTGTGTACTCGGTGGTAGAAGGTGTACTTCGCATCTTATCGTGTGTGAGGTAGATTCCATCCTCAGCACCTGTCTCCCAAAGAGGGTGGGGGCAATGGGAATGTAGCTCAGTGCTAGAGCACTTGCCTAGTATGCTTGAGGCCCTGATTAGATCTCTTGTACCACTAAAGAGATAGAATGCTAACAAAAAATCTGAGAATTTAATCACAAGTAAATGATTTAAAAAAACGAATGAAGCCAGGCACAGTGGCGCATGCTTGTAATCCTAGCATTTGGGAGGCTGAGACAGGACCCAGCCTCAGCTACTTAAACGAGGCCCTCCACAACTTACTGAGACCGTTTCAAAATAAAGAATAAAAACAGGGCAGGGAGTGTAGCTCAGAGGTCGAATACCCCTGGGGTTCCATCTCCAGACCCACAAAAAACAAAATCAAATTAAAAAAATGAATGAAAACCAAGGGTCACTTCTTCCATTTTCATGTTTCTGGAATAATTTTCTTTCTCTCTCTCCTCTCTGTCTTTCATGATACTGGGGATGGAATCCAGGGGCATTCTGTCTCCAAGCTTCACCCCCAGCTGTGTGTGTGTGTGTGTGTCTGGGGATGGAATCCAGGGGCATTCTATCTCCAAGCTTCACCCCCAGCCGTGTGTGTGTGTGTATGGGTCTGGGGATGGAATCCAGGAGCATTCTATCTCCAAGCTACACCCCCAGCCCTATTTGTGTGTGTGTGTGTGTGTGTGTGTGTGTGTGTGTGTGTGTGTCTGGGGATAGAATCCAGGGACATATGACCTCCGAGCTACATACACCCCCTGCCCTATTTTTTATTCTTTATTTTGAAACAGGGTCACACTAAGTTGATGAGGGCCTCACTAAGTAGCTGAGGCTGTCTGAGAACCACAATCCTGTCTCTGCCTCCCAAATGCTGGGATTCCAAGCGTATGTCACCATGCCCGGCTGTAGAATAATTTTCTTAAATTACAAAAGTCCAATTTCTAATACCAAATAACCCACAAATAAACTCATCATATATTTATAGTACCTGATGTACTTTGACTTGTAGCCTGATTTTGCATAACAAAAATCCAATTAGAGGTGATTAAAATAAATTGATTCATTAATAAAATAGCAACACTATATAACCATTAAAAATACAGTAATATGCTGGGCGTGGTGGCACACACCTGTAATCCTGGTACTTGGGAGGCCAAGACAGGAAGATCACAGGTTCAAGATCAGCCTCGGCAACTTAGTGAGACTCGCAGTAATGTAGCAAGACCCTGTTTCAAACCAAAGAAGGGCTGGGGACATAGCTCAGTTAGAATGCCTCTGGATTCAATCCCCAGTAACTAACTAACACACAACAACCCAGTAATCTAGGTATGCTAAAAATTCCCAAGAGATTAAAGAAGGGAAAAGTCACAAACACAACACACACACACACACACACACTCTCTCTCCCTCCCCCCCCCTCCAGTAAGTATGCTAAAAATGTCAGAGATAAAAGGAAAAACAGTAGAAAATCACCTGTATAGACAGAATCCCATTTGTTTAAAACCAATATACACAAAATGACTGTATATGCAAACAGATTATGTTGGTGATCCCCAAGAAACAGCAGTGGTTACTGCCTCTTGGAAGCAAAGTGTAGAGGGGTGAGGTCATACCCAGGAGAGAGACTAATCCTTCATTTCTACTTTTTTCTGGTATTTCAATTTTATACATGAGCGTGTATTATCTCACTAATTAAAAGCTTAAAGTAAGAAGCATAAAAGCTCACACAGACCTCGGAGTGACTATTATCTACATGGCAAAGAAAGACACCAACTAAATCTGAATACCTGCTCATAATTTGTGTGTGTGTGTGTGTGGCTTGGAGGTGGAACCCAGGGACCTTCTGCCTCCAAGCTACACTCCATCCCTAATTTTTTTTTTTTTTTTTGGTGGTACTGGGGATGGAACCCAGGGCCTTCTACTTCCAGGCTACACTCCCAGACCTATTTTATATTTTTTATTTGGAAACAGAGTCTCTTAAGCCAGCTGGCTTCGAACCTGCGCAATCCTCCTGTCTCAGTCTCTCAAGTGTGTGCCACCACGCCCGGCTCCTATTTCATTTTCTATTTTGAAACAGGGTCTCATTAAGTTGCTGAGGCTGACTTCAAACTGCAATCCTCCCATCTCAGCCTCCATAGTATTGGGATTATAGGCGTGCACCACCATGCCCAGCTCTAATGGTACATTTTATTAATTGCTTTTTGACCTATTAAAAATATATTTAGGTCATGTCTACTGTAATCTTAATAGGTATAAAATAAACACAAAAGACTTAGTGTGGGCACAAGAAAGCTAATTGCAAACAGATTTGGTTACTTACCCTCCAAACCCCACAGTGTGAATTTTTAAAGATTTCTTGCTGAAAAGTCACACAAATCACTTTTCAACCCACCCTCTGCCCCACAATCAATTCCCTAAAGCACAAACATACAAGATACTTACAATTGGTTTGAATGATAAACAGAGAATTTAAGTCACCCTTGTTAAAACTGCACTTAAACGTTGGGACAAGCTGGAACATTATCTTCCGCTCATCTCAGACTCCATTATCACCAAGCGAAAATTCAAATTGGTGACTTAGAGAATGATCTGACGAAAAAATCCACCTCCAGGATTGGATGGAAGCATGAAGGAAACAATGCCTCATTTACCTAGATGATCAAATGCGTTTTCTAGAAAGGACTGCTATACCTTTTTTCAATTCACAGAATGCCTCACTCAGGCCAGCCCACAGTTCCAATACATTATGTCCCCAGTCTTCTGGCAGGTATCCTGTGAGGCTGTCCCACATCAATTTCTACTGCAATACCCTAGGACAAAGTGTCAAGTATCGAGTCTCCTTGTCTTTTTATGATACCAGCTGGAATAAAGTAGGTCTTTAAAAAATGAAACAGCCTTTTCCTTCACTTTGAAGAGCACAGCAACAATTTTCCCAAAATGAATCTGCTCTCCACGGCCCCCCCAAATTAAGAGTACAACAAAATCATCATAGTATTCCTTGACTTAAAAAAAACCAACTATTTCAAGGCACATATAATTTAATATCAAGAGTGTAATACAAAAGACCCAAATACAATGAAGGAACACATTCCCCCATTAACACCAACGACAATACTCTTTTAACATGTGCCTGCTGAATGGGATGGGGGTTCATAAAGTTCACTACTGGAGGAAAAAAGCAATCTCATCACAGCCAGTGTCCTTGTACAATCTAGTTGTGAAATGAATGTTTATAATGCTTCAACAGTTTAAACCTGAAGTTTGATACCACACCTTCATGTTTGTACAGTCCTGTTATGATTATCTACAATTTTTGCAACCATTCAAAGAACAAACCATTCATTAAAACCACGTTGAGTTGAGGCTCCATCAGATAAAACAGAGCCCTATATAAATGGTTAAATATATATACTACTTGTACTGACATCTATTATTTGATCTTTTTTCATGACTAATAAAAAAGTTGGTTTTTAGCGAATAAATCCTTTTAAGGTAAAATTCACCTCATTTGAGTTTTGACCCAGAAGTTCAACAACAATCATGAAGTCCACAGTCTTATTGGCAAAACTGATATACAGTGTCTCTAAGTCATTATGCTCAAGGTTAAGAGCGATGCATATTCCATTTTTACATTTTACTGAAATTTTACATGTTCAATTCGTGATTTTTAAATTGCTAGGTTTCAATCCTCCAAACTGTCTGAAGACACAGTGTGCCACAGACTAAAGACTTCTGTTTCTCCCTCTATTTTCTTCAAACAGAAACATTTCTCAAGTGTCTACGTGTTCTAGAAGGGGAATTTTTCGGAGGTGGCCTCTTCTTCGGAATAGTCCGACGACATCAGGCCTCTGAAGCAAGGGGGAGGGGAAGAGAAAAAAGCTGAAATACAAGGTTCATCTGGTAAGTTTTACATTAATCATTACGAGCTGGACAGTGTAAGAATGTGGCTTTTTTGGCTCAAAAAGTCTGAGTCTTGGTGTGGAAACGAGTACTTGGCTGTCCCACCACAGCTCTCTCGTAGTGGGACTGTCAGGGAAGTCTTGACTGGGGAGTATGATTTGTTTACCTATCAGGCGTAAACTTCCAGGCACTCAGTTCATTTTGGGCTTGCTCCAGTTTGTCTTTAGTCTGTTCCAGTTCACCTTTCATCTTTAGAAAAAACAAGTTGATCGCTGGGTCCACCATCGTTGATCTCAGTTGGGCGACACTCGGCTGCTGCACTTGCTTGAGATACTGGATCTGGGTCTGTGCAAAGCGAAACAAACAATGACTGCCAATCAAAGGGGACTCTAAGATGAGAGGGAAACGCCCTGTCATGAACTTGATTGATTAGGGTACTTAATAAGCCCCATAGCCTATGTCCCCATCTTTTTTGTGGTACTAGGGATTGAACCCAAAGGCATCCTACCTACTTTTTTTTTAAACTGGGTCTCACTAGGTGCTGAGAACCTCACTGAGTTGCCAAGGCCGTCCCTGAACCAGTGGTCCTCCTATCTCAGCTTCCCAAGCGCTCCTATTACGGACATGTGCCATCTAACCCAGCTTCCTATCCCCTTGATCTAAAGTCTCTTCATGAGAGTAAAAATATAGACCTGTGGCAGAGTAAGAACAAGACTCTGGGATCAATCTCCCAGCACAAAAAAACCTCAAGAAAAAGAACAAATTAAAAATTGCTTATTTAAGATACTAATATAAAATTATGGCCATCTGACTGCATCTCTACCTTTAGGACTTCAAAATAAAGCAGTTACATCTCTACAGACAGAACAGCACAAAAACAATCAAGCCCACATATTTACTAAAGATGCTGACACTAACTGGAAAAAAGCAGTGTTTAAAAATTAATTACAATAGCCGGGCGTGGTGGCGCACGCTTGTAATCCCAGCATTCGGGAGGCTGAGACCTGGAGGATCGCGGTTCGCAGACAGCCTCAGCTACTTAGTGAGGCCCTCTGCAACTCAGTGAGACCCGGTTTCAAAATAAAGAATAAAAAATAGGGCAGGGGGTGTAGCTCGGAGGTCAAATGCCCCTGGGTTCCATCCCCAGACCCGCAAAAAAAATAAAATAAAATAAAATAAAATAAAAATTAATTACAAGCCGGGCGTGGTGGCGCATGCTTGTAATCCCCGCGCTTAGGAGGCAGAGACAGGAGGATCGTGCAGGTTCGAAGCCAGCCTCAGCTACTTACTGAGGCTCTTAGCAACTTAGTGAGACCCTGTTTCCAAATAAAATATAAAATAGGTCTGGGAGTATAGCCCGGAGGTAGAAAGCCTCTGGGTTCCACCCCAAGTACCACCAAAAAAATTTAAAAAATTAAAAAATAAAAATAAAAATAAAAATATGCAATACTTAACAGCCACACAGGCTGGCATTACACTTTTGTAAGACCAAACTTCTATATCAGATCAAGCCAAAATATATTCTTTTTTACTTTCCCTCTGATCTGGGAAGGTAACTGATCTAGTACAAACTGCTTATTTTTCAGAGATTAAAGATATCAATTGTTAAAAAAATATGGTTAGGTTAATACCAGAACTTATCTAAATTCTAATTCTCAAGTCTCCTAGCTCCCAGTCTAGAGCTTCTTCCACCACATGAAAACTCCTATACTTACATCTGAAACCTTCAATTTGGACTTCAGTTGTACTACTTACTAGCACACTAAAAATACATTTCTAAAATATGAAATACAGTTATTACCACTGATTCATCACTTTCTTCACACTCAAAGGAGAACTGGTTCAATATCCTGCTCCATGTTAAGGCTTAAATAGGATGAAAGTTAAAATTTCCTATCAAAACTTTAATATACGGCACAAATATACTAAGTGCATTAAAAATATATTTACGATTTCATTGTGCAAACAAAAATAACATTTAACTTAGTGGAGATCCCCCCCCATGGTGTTACTGGGAATAGATTCCAGGGGACTTCTACCTCTGGGATATACCCCTAGCCCTATTTAATTTTTTAAAAATAGGGTCTATAGCAGGCATGGTGGTACACACTTGCAATCCCAGCATTTGGGAGGCTAAGACAGGAGGATACTGGGATCATGGACAGCCTCAGCTACTCAGTGAGGTCCTTCGCAACTGAGATTCTATTTCAAAATAAAAAATTGAGCCGGGCGTGGTGGCTCACGATTGTAATCCCTGCGTTTGGGAGGCTGAGACAGGAGGATTGCACGGGTTCGAAGCCAGCCTCAGCTACTTAGTGAGGCTTTCAGCAACTTAGTGAGACCCTGTTTCCAAATAAAAATATATATTAAAAAAAAAAAGGTCTGGGAGTGTATGCAGCCCAGAGGTAGAAAGCCTCTGGGTTCCACCCCCAGTGCCACCACAAAATAAAAAATTGGTCTGAAGGTGTAGTTCGAAGTTAGAATGCCCCAGGGTACAATATCTAACACCACATTAAAAAAAGAAAAGAAAAAGGAAAAATAATATAGGGTCTCACACTAAGTTGCTAAGAGCCTCACTAATTTGCTTAGGTTGGCCACAAACCTGCAACCTTCCTGTCTCAGCCTCCCAAGTACTGGGATTATAGGTGTGTGCCACCATGCCCTGCCTGAAATAACCTAAAACCCAAGTTACAAGATGAAAGAGGGCCAGGCGTTGTGGTGCATGCATGTAATTCTAAAAATTATTACACACTAAAAAGAAAGAAATGGCTAGGACGGTCAAAGACAGCATAGAACTAAACCTAAATTACCAAGACAGACAAATGTTACTAGATTTCAGATATATGTAGATATATCAAATAGCATAAATGAAAGCTCTAACAATTAAAAAGACAGAAGCACAGATGCTAGGATAAAGTTCTTTGCAGAGGGTGCAGAGTAGAAGATAAACTACTGGTCAGCTTGCTTAGACAATGGAAGCGAAGCAACCAAGAACAAATGCCAAGCTGACTGTGCCCTTAGACACTATGCTACTTGAAGAAGTGTCTCAATCAATATTCCAATTCTCACAGCATGGGAATTTCAGAAACGCCTTCTTGGCCACAAAAGATTTAAAATCCAATGATGAGGGCTGGTGGCGCACACTTGTAATCCCCGCGCTTAGGAGGCAGAGACAGGAGGATCGCACTGGTTCGAAGCCAGCCGCGCTGGCTTAAGACACCCTGTTTCCAAATAAAAAAATATAATAGGTCTGGGAGTGTAGCCCAGAGGTAGATGGGTTTCCAGGAACCCCAGTTTCACCAAAATATAAAAATAAAAATAAAAAAAAATCTAATGATGAGAAATGATTAAAGTTTTACATTAAGCACAATTACAGCTCAATGTATATAACCTTAACAAAATATGCACTTACTTTTACCATTACTATTAAACATTAAAAACTAACACATCAAAGTTGGGCTAAAATCCAACTCCTCAACTTGAATACTTACAGTGCACTCCTGCATCTCTTGCTCCTTGGTTGCGAGTCGCATTACAAGGATGTTTTCTCTGCGTGCAGACTCCTGCTGCTGTTGCTTTAGTTTTTCTTCAGACTCCCTTAAGCCAGTCACATCGTTTGCTGATTAGAAGGAAAAAAAAAAGCCAACACATTATGAATATAATTTCAAGATCAAACTGAATTCATCAGACCATTTTAATGACTTAACTAGGATCATAAAATTCATCACATCTTTAGTTTGTGATCTTATTTTTATTTTCTCGTGTGTGTGTGTGTAAATGGGGATTGAACCCAGGGGCATTCTACCTCCGAGCTATACCTCAGCCCCATTTTGTTTTCATTTTTTAAAAAATAAAGATCCTGCCAGGTGTAGTGGCGCAGGCTTGCAATCCCCGCGCTTTGGAGGTGGAGACAGGAGGATCGCGCAGGTTCGAAGCCAGCCTCTCTGGCTTAAGAGACCCTCTTTTCAAATAAAAATAAAGATCCTTATTTCATGTAATACTAATATACCCATAATTAGTATAAATTAAACACATTTTTAGTCCATTTTTTCAAGTAATTAATACTACCAATGCCTTCTGTGGATATGAGAGTTCTTTACTCATTTGAATATTTGCCTACATGCCTGTGGGAAGCTTCTGTACCCTTTTTTGGGTAGGAATGCCAGTTTTGCTGAATTCTTCCCAGCAGTCTTCAAACATGTGATCTTCCTATCTGAGCCTTCCAGGTACTGGGATTAAAGGTGTGGGCCTCCATGCCTGGCTCAATCCAATTTTTCCAACAAGGATGTTTGGTCCTGATCATGAAAGCTCCTATTTAGGAGGTAACTGTGCTAAAGTGTTCCACAACTACCTAATGTTAGACTGAATTATGTGTTTATAATATGATCTGTTGCCACAGGAATACAGGAAACTACATTATCTGCATTTGTTTCTAGTTACAGTATTAACAACAACCCCCATTACTATTTTCTGATCCATTCAATACAAAAATACTGCATGAATAAGTAATACTCTCAGAATGTTCATATTTCTGAATGATACAGTCATGTAATTATTAAAATATCTGGGTATTAGGTCTTCTGGATTTGGAAAACAATGGTTTTATACTTACAAATAGTATGCTATCTTAACTCAGCAAAAAGTGATTAAAATGGTTTAAAATTATTAACTATGTTATTACTTTTAGCAGATTTTTAAAAATCTGTTAAGTATCTGGGCGTGGTGGCGCACGCTAGTACTCCCTGCGCTTGGGAGGCTGAGAAAGGAGGATCGCACAGGTTTGAAGCCAGCCTCAGCTACTTAGTGAGGCTCTCAGCAACTTAGTGAGACCCTATTTCCAAATAAAATATAAAATAGGTCTGGGAGGATAGCCTGGAGGCAGAAAGCCTCTGGGTTCCACCCCCAGTACCACACACACAAAAAAAAACCTGTTAAGTATATACCTCTATCTTAATGTTACAATTTAAGTTCTCATAAATCTATTACTAGTTATGTCAATAAATCTGCCTTCTAAACTAATACTTCATGCTTCAATTCAAATCAGTATATTGGAAGTCAGGTCCATATCAAGTATGCTTCAGGTAGGTCTGAGTATCATAATGTACACTCACTGAACCCTGCACTGAATGTTACTAACATTCGTCATGCTATTGTTTCATCACTACTGTGTCTTCCCAGTGACTGTCAACTCCCCACAAGAGAGCATGCTTTACTCATTGTACTTTCTAGCACGTAACACAGTGCCTGGACAAAGTTAATGTATTAAAATACTTGAGTAATTTGCTTTACTAAACCAATTACCCTGTATTTGTTACAACAATCTAAAAGGAGATCACACATTGTTTACAAGCCAAAACTCAAGGAGACTTACAGTTAAGGTCTGTGTACTTGCCCTCCAAAGCTTGAACATAGGCTTCATACTGTTTCCATCTAGTACAAAATTAAATTCATGTATTAGTTGCTTGATTGAAATTGCTTTAGTTAAATAAATAAAAATTGTCAATTTAAATAATACTGAGAATTCTGAATGATTTTTAATTGAGGTAATTATAAATCTAGTTTAGCCAATAATAAAGTAGTCTAAAGTAGTCACCTTATTATTCTTTCTCTAATTACAGGAGACAGGTAAAAGAGGCAGTGAACAGAGAACTCCCTCAGCTGTGCTCCTCTGCGTGAGAACACACCCAAGATTCAGTTTGGTATCACGGATTACAGAAGTTGAATAAAATCCTAAGCCTGGTTTCAGATATGCTACCCATCTAAAACAAGAAAATACCTGGTGTCTCTCTCAAAGTATTTTTTCTTATCTGATATATAATATTTGGACACATTTATGAGCACAGTGTTATTACTGTGGTGTGTTGTATATGTATATATGTAAAAATCAAGACAGGGTAATTAACACTTCTATCTCTTCAAACATTTATCATTTTTTGTGTTGGGAATCTTCAAACCGCTCCTACTTCTTCATAAAATAATGTGAATATTTACTGACCAGAAAGGGAAAAGACCTCATGGGTGGTGGCGCACACTTGTAATCCCAGCATGTGGGAGGCTGAGACTAGAGGCTCATAGTTTGCGGACAGCCTCAGCTACTTAGTGAGGCCCTATGCAACTTAGTGAGACCCTGTTTCAAAATAAAGAATAAAAAAAGAGGGCAGGGGGTGTAGCTCAGAGGTCAAATGCCCCTGGGTTCCATCCCCATAACTGCAAAAAAAGAAAAAAGAAAAAAAAAAAAGGAAAAGAATTTTGTATTTTTCAAGTCTATTTTTGCCTGTTATGGTGGTGGCACATGCTTGTAAATCCCAAGAGGATCAACCTCAGTAAGTAGTGAGACTCTCATCAACCTAGCAAGACCCCATTTAAAAATAAAATAGGACTGGGGGTGTGGTTCAGAGGTAGAAAGCCCCTGGGTTTTAATCGCCAGGACCACAAAAAAGCCTAATTTTCCTTCTCTCTTTCCTACCCTCCCTCCCTTCCTTTTTTTTTTTTTTTTATGTAGTACTGGGAATCGAACCCAGGGCATTCTGCCTATGGAGCTATACCTCCAGCCCTCTTTTCCATTTTGATATATGGTGTCACTAAGTTGCAGAGTGCCTCAACTACATTGATAAGGCGGACCTCAAACCTGCAATCCTGTCTCAGCCTCCCAACTACTGGCATTAACAGGCTTGTGCCACCATACCCAGCGTCAAGACTATTTTTTTTCCAGTACTAGGGATAGAACCCAGGGGCATTCAATCTCTGAGGGTCACACACCCCAGTCCTATTTTTTATTCTTTATTTTGAAACAGGGTCTCACTGAGTTGCAAAGGGCCTCACCAAGTAGCTGAGGCTGTCTGTGAACCGTGATCACCTGTCTCAGCCCCCCAAATGCTGGAATTAAAAGCATGTGTCACCATGCCCGGCACTTTCTTTTTTCTGCAGTACTGGGGATGGAAGCCAGGGGCATTCTACCTCCAAGCTACACCCCCAACCCTATTTTTTATTCTTTAAGGCTGGTCTTGAAACACGATCCTCTGGTCTCAGCCTCCCAAGTACTGGGATGATTACAAGTGTGCACTACCAGGCCCACCTATGCGCGCATGCACGTGTGTGTGTGTGTGTGTGTGTGTGTGTGTGTGTGTGTGTGTGTGTTTCCAGGGGTGAAACCCAGGGGCTTTTCTACTATCTCCAGGCTATACTCCCAGACCTATTTTAAACTTTATTTAGAAACAGGGTCTCACTAAGTAGCTGAGGCTGGCTTCGAACCCATCCAATCCTCCTGTCTCAGCCTCCCAAATGTTGGGATTGCAAGCCTGCGCCACCACACCTGGATTTCTTCTTAACTGGGAATTGAACCTGGGGCTACATCCCAGGTCTGTTTTGTAATTTCTTGAAACTGGGTTTCACTAGGTTGCTGAGGTCTCACTAAGTTGCAAAGGCTGTCTTCAAACCTGCCATCCTGTCTTAGCCTCCCATGCTGGGATTACAGGCATGTACCACTGGGCCTGGCTTGAAAGTATGTTTAAAATCCTGTGTTGGCGGGGGTAGTGGTACATGCTTGTGATCCCAGTCCTTGGGAGGCTGACAGAAATGAGATGGAGCCTCAGCAATTTAGTGAGACCCTGATCAATTTAATAAGACCCTGTTTCAAAATTAAAAAATAAAAGGATTAGGAGTATAGCTCAGGGGTAGAATGCCCCAGGGTTCAGTCCACAGTACAAAAAAAAAACCCACCCGAAAATATATCTAATCAGCAGGAACAACCTGCATAAATACCACATGCTATCAGGGTATAAAGGGGAAGTTTCTTCTTCCTTGTTATATTTCCTCTGCCCTCAAAATACAGATTATTAGCTGTTCTTGGCAATCACGGCAGATAATTATATCCACTTTCCCAGTCTCCCCTCCCATACTGGGCTGGACCCAAGACCTCCTCAATGAGGTACTATTACTGAACTACATCCCATCCCAAAGCTGTCAGCCTGTTTCAGCAGTTCCTAATGGAGACTATCCTGCCCTCAATGTCTGCTCAATAACAGCCATGATATATAGCTGCTTTCCCAATTACAGCTAATTAAGATTTTAGAAAGCCACTTTATAATGCTTAACATCAGACATGCTACAAGATTAGTAATATTATAATGAGCAAAACAGTACTTACTTTCTAACACCAAGTTGATCTAAACAAAGTCACCTTATTTTTATACCCCCTATAATTTAGAACTCATAGTATACCAAATGTTTGGGAATGCATAAAGGTGTTTTGTGGAAACAGTGGCACACAACTGTAATTGTGTGGAGGCTACTTGGGAGCCTGAAGCAGGATTGCAAATCTGAGACCAGCCTGGGCAGTTTAGCAAGACCTTAACTCAAATTAAAATCTAAAAGGGTCGGGCGGCTGTGGTGGTACAAGCTTGTAATCCCAACATTTGGGAGGCTGAGACAGAAGGATCATGGTTCACAACAGCCTCAGCTACTTAGTGAGGTACTTTGCAATTCAGTGAGACCCTGTTTTAAAATAAAAAAAATAACCAGGCATGGTGGTACATGCTTGTAATCCCAGCATTTGGGAGGCTGAGACAGAAGGATCCAGGTTCATGGCCAGCCTCAGCGACTACTTAGCAAAGCCCTTTGCAACTCAGTGAGACCCTGTTTCAAAATAAAGAATACAAAATAGGGCTAGGGATGTAGCTCAGAGGTAGAATGCCCCAGGGCTCCATCCCCTATACCCCCCCCCCCACAGGAACCCAGGTAAGCCAGTCATGGTGGCATACACTTGTAATCCTAGCTCTTGGGAGGCTGAGACAGGAGGACCGCACAGGTTCGAAGCCAGCCTCAGCTACTTAGTGAGGCTCTCAGCAACTTAGTGAGACCCTATTTCCAAATAAAATATAAAATAGGTCTGGGAGTGTAGCCCGGAAGTAGAAAGCCACTGGGTTCCACCCCCAGTACCACCAAAAAAAAAAAAAAAAAAGCCAGATATGGTGGAGGAGGCTTGAAATCCCAGTACTTGGGAAGCTGAGACAAGAGGGTCACAGGTTGGAGGACAGAAAAACCTAAAGCTCAAGCAAGAACATCTATATTAAGAAGACAGAAAGCATTAGTTGGAAGGCTGAAACAGGAGTAGGATCACAGGTTCAAAGCCAGCCTCAGCAACTTAAGCAAGTCCCTCAGGTAACTTACTGAACTAAGAACCTGTTTCAAAAATAATTTAAAGAATTAAATAGAGCTAGGTGTGCTGCTTGTGATAAAATGCCCCAAGGCTGAATCAGCAGTTCACAAAAAGGAAACAAAATATAGGCTAAATAGTAGTTAATTTAAAACCACCAAGGGAAATAGAATATGGTGGTACATGCCTAAAATCCTAATTGGGGGGAAAGGGACTGAGCAAAGATCACAGATTTGAGGAGTCTCAGCAACATAGTGAGACTCTGTTTCTTAAAAAAAAAAAAAAAAAAAAAGAATTAAAGATAAAAATATTCACCTAAAATGAGAGATCCCTGAGGTTATAAAGGACACGAGTTAGAAACTTTAATGGTTACTTAGTATAAAGGTTCCTGAGCCCTGGCTTGGTGGCACTTGGCAATCCCAGCACTTGGGAGGCTGAGACAGGAGGTTTAGACAGCTTCAGCTACTCAGCGAGGGCCGGGGAGCTGGAAGGTAGAATGCCCGCGGGCTCCATCTCCAGTACTGTGGGTGGGGAGGGAACTGATCATGACTATTTTTAAGATCATTCAAATTTTCTTTCTTTTCCTTTGAATTTGCTTCTTTTTTCTTTTATGGGGGGTACTGGGGATGGGACCCAGAGCATTCTACCTGTGAGCTATACCCCCAGCCCCATTTTTTATTCTTTATTTGGAAACAGGGTCTCACTGAGTTGCGAAGGGCCTCACTAAGTAGCTGAGGCTGTCCACAAACCTCGATCTTCCTGTCTCAGCCTCCCAAATGCTGGGATTACAAGCATGCATCACCTCGCCCGGCTTTGCTTACTTCTTTATCACACAGGTTCGAAGCCAGCCTCAGCTATAAGGTGAGGCTCTCAGCAACTTAGTGAGACCCAGTTTCTAAATAAAATATAGCCGGGCGTGGTGGCGCACGCTTGTAATCCCCGCGCTCGGGAGGCAGAGACAGGAGGATCGCGCTGGCTCGGAGCCAGCCTCGCTGGCTTAAGAGACCCTGTTTCCACATAAAGTTAAAAAAATAGGTCTGGGAGTGTAGCCCGTGGGAGTGTATCCCAGAGGTAGAAGGGCTTCCAGGAACCCCAGTACCACCACCACCAAAAAATAAAAATAAAAATAAAATAAAATAGGTCTGGGAGTGTACCCTGAAGGTAGAAAAGCCTCTGGGTTCTACCCCCCAGTACCACATACAAAAAAGTTATCAAGTCAGAAACTTATATCCACAGTAATAATACACACAGAAAGAATATACTGAAGTTGTAAAATATAATATATCCATTTTTCAGGTGAGCATGGTAGCACCTACTGTAATCCCAGTGCTTGGGAGGCTGAGATAGGCAGATTCAGTCAACCTCAGCAACAAAAGGAGGACCCTGAAAAATTGTGAGACCCTATTTCAAAATAAAAAGTAAAGCCGGGCGTGGTGGCGCGCACTTATAATCCCAGCATTCGGGAGGCTGAGACCAGAGGATGGCGGTTCGCGGACACCCTCAGCTACTTAGTGAGGCCTCTGCAATGCAGTGAGACACAGTTTCAAAATAAAGAATAGCCAGGTGTGGTGGTGTACCCTTGTAATCCCCATGCTTGGGAGGCTAAAACAGGAGGATTGCACAGGGTCGAACCCAGCCTCAGGTACTTAGTGAGGCTCTCAGCAACTTAGTGAGACCCTGTTTCCAAATAAAATAGAAAATAGGTCTGGAAGTATAGCCCAGAGGTAGAAAGCCCCTGGATTCCACCCCCAGTACCATCAAAACTAAATAAAAAATAAAAAATAGTGCAGGGGGTATAGCTTGGAGGTCGAATGCCCCTGGGTTCCACCCCCAGGCCCCCAAATAAATAAATAAATAATAAAATAAAAAGTAAAATAGGAGCCCGGTGTCGTGGAGCATGTTTGTAATCCCTGTGCTTGGGAGATGGAGACAGGTGAATCACGCATGTTTGAAGCCAGCCTCTCTGGCTTAAGAGACCCTGTTTCCAAAGAAAAGTATAAAATAGGTCTGGGAGAATAGCCCAGAGGTAGAAGAGTTTCCAGGAACCCCAGTACCATCAAAAAACAAACAAACAAACAAAAAAAAAAAAAAAAAAAAAAACAGGTAAAATAGGGCTAGGGTGTAACTCAGAGGTAGAATAGCATTGGGCTCATTCCTTAGTAGTAGTAACTGAGGCTGGCTTCAAACCTGTGCGATCTTCCTGTCACCACACCTGGCCATAATAGTAGTACTACTACTAAATTATAATTCATTTTCTTTTTTTTGCGGGTCTGGGGATGGAACCCAGGGACATTTGACCTCTGAGCTAAACCCTCTGCCCTGTTTTTTATTCTTTTTTTGGTGTTACTAGGGGTGGAACCCAGCGGCTTCTACCTCCAGGCTACATTCCCAGATCTATTTTATACTTTATTTAGAAACAGGGTCTCACTAAGTTGCTGAGGCTGGCTTTGAACCTGTGCAATCCTCCTGTCTTAGCCTCCCAAGCGCGGGGATTACAAGCGTGTGCCACCACGCCCGGCTATCTTTATTTTGAAACAGGGTCTCACTAAGTTGCTGAGAGCCTCACTAAGTAGCTGAGGCTGTCTGAGAACCGCGATCCTCCGGTCTCAGCCTCCCAAATGCTGGGATTACAACCATCCGCCACCACGCCCGGCTAATAATTCATTTTCTGATTCATTAACTATAATACTGTACTTGATAATTTGCTTTGGGACCTTTTTTTTTTTTTTGGCGGAACTAGGTATTGAAACCAGGGGCATTCTACCTCCAAGTGATAACCCAAGCCCTATTATTTTTTTTAATCTTTGTTTTGAAACAGGGTCTCACTAGGTTTGCTGAGAACCTCACTAAATTGCTACGGCTGTCCTTGAACCTGTGATCCTCCTGTCTGAGCCTTCCCAAGTATAGGATTCCAAGTGTACACCACCACACCTGGCCTTAGAATTAACTTTTTCAAATATTATACATAAAAAACTACACCAAAATAAGTTGATTTATCAAACTGAATATGCTCTGAAAGAATTATCTTACCATACAGCAAGTTATTTTATTTTATTGGTACTGGGGATGGAACCCAGAGGCTTTCTACCTCTGGGCTGCACTCCTAAACCTATTTTATATTTTATTTGGAAAAAGGGTCTCACTAGCTTCTGAGAGCCTCACTAAATACCTGAGACTGGCTTCGATCCTCCTGTCTCCGCCTCCCAAGTACTGGGATTACAAGCGTGCACCACCGCGCCTGGCTGGCTTCCTTACAGCAAGTTAAACATAAAGAGGGGTGTGTGTGTGTGTCTCCTGTCTCCGCCTCCCAAGACACTATGATTACAGGTGTGCACTGCCACATCTGGCTCGTTCTGTTAGTCTAGACGTTATCCAAGTTAATGGTGTATTCCTTTAAAGTGTTGTACTCCCTCAGAGCTTATGTATGGAAGAAGCCACAGGAAGTACAAAAAGTACTTTTAAATGACTTGAACATGTTAGCATTAAAACAAAAACAAATTTGTATAAACACTATAGCTACAATCAGTGCTCTATAAAGACTTTTACATATTTGATAAAAGAAAATTTTACCTTAAAATTAATTCATCTCGTGCCATAACTTTGAAGTCTGTTTCACTAAGTCGAACCTGTAAAAAGAATTGAAAAACGTATTAAGTGCTCTTCCTGAAGATAGGCTGCTCCGAAAAGGAACTGTCTTAAGAGCCACAAAACAACTCTCAGGTCTGCGACTTAAATGTCTCAGTACTTACTATCATGCCTTTTTTAGTACTGGGGATGGAACCCAGGGCCATTGTATCTCTGAGCAACACCCCCAGCCCTATATATTTTTTTTAATTCTTTATTACTTGAAACAGGGTCTCACTGAGTTGCAGTGGGCCTAAGTAGCTGAGGGCTGTCCGCTAACTGCGATCCTCTCGACTGTCTCTCAAATGCTGGGATTACAAGCGTGCACCACCACACCCAGCTTTTTAAAAATTTTTTATTATTGCATTGCAGTCATATAAAACTATCATTCTTTCTAAAGTACTAATTTATTGGAAAGAAGTTTAAAAGGGTGAACTTTCTTTTGTGAGCCTGGGGAGGGAACCCAGAGGCATTCTACCTCCAAGCTACATCCCTTGCCCTATTTTTTATTCTTTATTTGGAAACAAGTTCTCAGTTGTGGAGAGCCTAAGTACCTGAGCTATACTCGAACTGCAATCCTCTGGTCTCAGCCTCCCAAATGCTGGGATTACAAGCTGGGACTACAAGCGTGTGCCACCATGCCCGGCTAAGGATGAACTATTTGGAATCCTAATAATGGGTATCATCAGGAGAAGAATGTAAATTAGAATTCCAATGTAGTATCATTCCACATGTACTAGAATAGCTAAAAATAAATAGTACTGATTCAGAGAAACAACTTTCATACATTGCTGTTGAGAAAATCAGGCGGCACCACCACTCTGAAAAATAGTCGATTCCCTTTTTTATCCTGTAGTACTAGGATCGAACTCAGGGCCTTGTTCATGGTAGGTGAGTTGGTAGCTAAGTGTTCTACCACTGAGCTACATCCTCAAACCTTTAGAAATTTTGAGCTGGATGTGGTGGGGCATGCTTGTTATTGCAGTACTTGGGAGGCTGAGACAGGAGGTTTGCAGGGTTTTGGAGAGCCTCAGCTACTACTTAATGAGGCCCTTTGCAACTCAGTGAGACCCTGTTTCAAAATAAAGAATACAAAATAGGCCTGGAGTGTAGCTCAGAGAAAGAATGCCCCTGGGTTCAATCCCCAGTAAAACAAACACACACAAACACACACACACACACACACACACACACACACACACACACACACTTTTTATTTTGAGACAGGGTCTTGCTAAACTACCCAGGCTGGCCTCAATCTTGTGATCCTCCTGCCTCAGCCTCCCAAGCACCTGGAATTATAAGCACATGTCACCATACCTGGCTTGGTGATTCCGTTTTAAACTAAAAAATAAAAAAGTAGAACTATACATAGATGTGCCATATGACTTAGCAGTTGCACTCTTAAGAATATATCCCAAAGAAATTAAAAATTTTTATAGTAGCTTTATTTAGGCTAGGGTATAGCTCGGTTGATAGAATGCCTCTGGGTTCCATCCCTAGTACTGCAAAAAAAAAAAAAAAAAAAAAAAAGAAAGAAAGAAAGAAAGAAAGAAAGAAAGGAAAAAAGGGATGGAGATCTAGCTCAGAGGCAGAATGTCCCTGGTTCAATACCACACACTAAATAAATACATATTTAAGAAAAAAAGAAAGTATAGAAACTCGCAAAGTAATCTTTTAAACATGTGCGCGTACACACACGTACACGCAGACAGAGTAAGAACTAGAAATACTCATCTAGAGCCAGGCATAATGGCGCAGGCTTGTGATCCCAGTACTTGGGAGGCCAAGACAGGAGGATCGCAGTTCAAAGCCAGCCTGAGTAAACTTTGTGCAGCTTTCAGCAATTTAGCGAGAACCTGTTTCCAAATTAAAAAATAAAACAGATCTGAGGGTATAGCTCAGAGGTAAAAGGCCCCTGGGTTCCATCCCCAATACCACCCCACACACAAAAGAAATATTCATCTAATAAAGGCTATGAGTAGACCATGGGAATATTATGACAAATGTTTCCCAAAAGCTGAAAATATTCTAAATATAGAATGCACACAAGATAATAGCTAACACATAATCTATCCTTAAGGTTGTTATAAAGGCAAGGGGTATAAAATAAGCACACAATAGAGAATAGTCTTTAAAGCTGTGTTATTAATAAAGAAATGCTTAAAAATGATGAAAAAAACCATACCTTTTTTGGGAGAGGTTCTTCGTTGGTCATCTTGGATCCTAAAAGAAGGGTTGAGGAAAAGAGGTTCAATTAGTTTTGTTCCATTAAAGTGTGTGTGTGGGGGGAAACTTGGTTGTTTCAAATCAATTAATTATAAAATTGATTATGGTTAAATCACTAGGAAGTCACTACATGTTTTTTGTTTTGCTTTGTAATACTGAGGATTGAACCCAGGAACATTCTACCTACAAGCTACACCCCTCATCCCTATTTTTTATTCTTTATTTGGAAACAAGGTTTCACTAAGCTGCAGAGGGCCTTACTAAGTAGCTGAGACTGTCCACAAACCCAGGATCTTCCGTCTCAGATTACAAGTGTGTGCCACCATGCCCAGCACTAGGTGTTTTTAATTTAGAGGTCTTTTGTGTGGGGGTGAGATACAGGGAATAGAACCTATACATGTCATACCTGAGTTACAGCCTTATTTATTTTGGTACTGGGGATCGAACCCAGGGACAGTCACTCTCCAAGCTATACCCCCCCCTCCAGCCTCTTTTTTAAATTTTGAAACAGGGTCTAAGTTACTGATGCTTGTAATCATCCTACCTCGGCCTCCCATGTACCAGTGCTGCCAGGTCCCACTACTAGGTATCCTTTTTTTTTTTTTTTTTGCGGTACTGGGGATGGAACCCAGGAGCATTCTACCTCTGAGCTTTTTTTATTCTTTATTCTGAAACAGGGTCTGAGTTGTGGAGGGCCTCACTAAGTAGCTGAGGCTGTGTGCGAACCACGATCCTCCTGTCTCAGCCTCCCGAATGCTGGGATGACAAGCGTGCCCACTGCGCCTGGCAAAGGTGCGATCTTTTAAATACATCTTAGTTGCATCTGATAGAATTACTCACTCCCTAATATCAAATATAATCAAGAGATAACTTAATTGTTATTATAATAGCATATTTCATAAGTGTTTCCTTAAATTTTAAAATATTTTAGTTTTACTTGCCCACATTTATAAATTCTAAATTACTAAAATTTGACAAAAGCCGGGCGTGGTGGCGCACGCTTGTAATCCCCGCGCTTGGGAGGTGGAGACAGGAGGATCGCGCAGGTTCGAGGCCAGCCGTGCTGGCGTAAGAGACCCTGTTTCAAAAATATAAAATAGGTCTGGGAGTGTAGCCCGAAGGTAGAAGGGCTTCCAGGAACCCCAGTACCACAATAAATGAATAAAATTTGACAAAAGAATGTTAAACGGAGTTTTAAAAGGTATTTCGCAGCAGGAGATGGCGGTGCATGCCTTTCATCCCAGTACCTGGGAGGCTGAGACAAGAGGGTCACAGGTTCAGAGAGCCCCGGAAATGCAGCAACTCTCAGGAACCTAGCAAGACCTTGTTTCAAAACAAATATAAAAGGACTGGGGTGTCACCGAGGTAGAACGTCTCTGGGTTAGATCCCCTGTACCACCCCCCCTACACACAACTTCATGTAAGCTAACTCCATGGGAAGAATCCACCTGGTGCAAGGCGCTGGCACAATGAAGGGTGCAGGGACTTCCAAGGTCTGTAGTCAACAGGCAAAACCCTGACATATCACTGACCTATGAGCTGATCATATACTATTTGTTTTGACTTTTGTATTTTGCTTTGTTTAGAAATAGAGCCTGTTTCCCAAGCTGGTTTCAAAATCCCAGACTTAGGTGAGCCTCCCACCTGCAGGGACATGCCACCTTGCCTGGCTCTAGAATCTGCTTTGTTGATCAAGTTTAAGTCATGCCTCTCTTTTTTAGTGGTGGTATTAGATTAAACTTGGGGGCATTCTACCTCTGCGCTATACCCCTAGTCCTATTTTATTTTGAAATATGGTCACAGTAAGTTGCTATGGCTGGCTTCAAACCTGTGAGCCTCCAGTCTCAGCCTCCCAGGTACTGCAATTACAAGCATGTGCCATCATGCCTGGCTCATATTTCTATAATATGGCCAGTATGTATTTTTCTATTTTTTTCTTTGTTGGTAGTAAAGGGGATAAAACCCAGCAGCATTTTACCACTGAGATAAATCCCAGCCCTTTTTTGAGACAAGGTGCCCCTAAATTGCAGAGGCTGGTCTCAAACTTAAGATCTTCCTACCTCAGCCTCCTGAGTAGCTAGAATTACATATGGCTTTTTTCTTTAAACTAGTCACTCCCCACTTTACAACCCGTGTTGCCCAGTTTATAATCTCTGCTGTACCTACTGAAAGCTGCTTAGTGACTATTCTAATCTGATGGCAGTTATTCCAATCTTTTGAAAACCCCTCCCCATGACTATCTCCACAGAGGCCTAACCATATTTTTGCACAGTTATAATGTCCCTTTATTTACTCCATTAGACTAGTCTTAGAACACAGATTATCAAGTCTGGCATTTCCTTGAAATTTCTTATTTATTCAAAGATAGATAACAGTAACAAAACAATAATCTTTTCCACTTGAAAAAACACCTACAAGCCAATTTAAGACAGAACTGCACACATTTAACATATCCACACATCGGCATTCTGGCTAAGTCCTTCTAAAGGCTTCCCATCAGTCTGGGCAACTTAGCAAGATCCTGTTTAAAAAAAAAAAAGGTCGGGCTTGGTGCACGTAATCCCAGCAGTCGGGAGGTGGAGACTAGAGATCTCAGCTACTTAGTGAGGCCCTTTGCAACTCAGGGAGACCCTGTTTCACAAAATATAAAGACTAAAAAATAGGGCTGGGAGTGCAGCTTGGAGGAAGAATGCCCCTGGGTTCCATCCCCAATACCACACACACACACACACACACACACACACACATAATAATAATAATAATAATAATAATAATAATAATAATAAAAATTCCAGCCAGGTGTGGTGGCACACTCTTGTAATACCCGCGCTTGGGAGACAGAGACAGGAGGATCCCGCAGGTTTGAAGCCAACAGGACTGGCTTAAGACACCCTGTTTCCAAATTAAAAAAAAAAAAAAAGTATAAAATAGGTCTGGGAGTGTAGCCGGGAGGTAGAAAGAAGGCTTTCCAGAAACCCCAGTACCAAAAAAAAAAAAAAAAAAAAAAAAAAAAATCCAACAAACTTTACACTTCTACAACCCCATACTTGCCCAGAGTTTACTTGTTCATTCTTTGTTTTGTTTTGCTTTGCAGTACTGAGGACTGAACTCGAGGCATTCTACCTCCAAGCTACACCCTCAGCCCTTTATTCTTTATTTTGTAATAGGGCCTAAGTAGGCTGGGGCTGGTGGCGAACCTGCAATCCTCCTATCTCCGCCTCCCAAGTACAGGGATTACAAGCATGAGCCACCACACCCAGCTTATTGTGCCACTTTTGAAGACAAATGTTAGTCCTTAGCATGATGACTGGCACAAAACAGGCATTTAATTATTGGTTTCCTTCTCCCCATTTAAAAAAAAAAAAAAAGACTCAGGCTTTGTTGAAAACCCCAAAGGGATAATTCACAGGAGAGCATTCAAAAGTTCTTGTCTCTAAGTTTCACCAAAGAATTCTTGGTCATCTCCAATTTTCAGAATTATTAAATAGCAATCATTTAAACGTCTAGTACTAGCTTAAGTTCTTTTCTCTTTTTAGAAAGTTTGATGTTGCTGGGCGTGGCAACACATGCTTGTAATCCTCGCAGATAGCCTCAGCTACTTAATGAGGCTCTTTGCAACTCAGTGAGACCCTGTTTCAAAATAAAGAATAAGGCTGGGAGTGGTGGCGCTGGGAGTGGTGGCACAGGCTCGTCATCCCCGTGCTTGGGAGGCTGAGACAGGAGGATCGCACGGGTTCGAAGCCAGCCTCAGCTACTAAGTGAGGCTTTCAGCAACTTAGTGAGACCCTGTTTCCAAATAAAATAGAAAAAAGGTCTGGGAGTATAGCCCAGAGGTAAAAAGCCTCTGGGTTCCACCCCCAGTACCACAAAAAGAAAAAAAAAGTATGATATGGGACAGATTTTAATTAAATGATGCTCAGGAGGTACTGTGTGTGTGTGTGTGTGTGTGTGTGTGTTTTGCTGGGGATTGAACACAGGAGCCTTCTACCCGAGCTACATCCCACTCCTTTATTTGAAAATGGGGTCTTGCTAAATTGCCAGGGCTGGTTTCAACCTGCAATCGCCCCCTGCAATCCTCCTGCCGCTGCCTCCCAAATACTAGGATTACAGACATGAACCACCACACACTCCCAAGTTTTCTTTAGAAAAATAATCTCTACATTTGCAGTATAAGTCAGGGATAAATACAGGTTTAAGTAAACGTGCTTTATAAGTCAATTCTCAAGAGTTATATACATTACTCTATGTATAAGGTATTCAGCTTGGGAAAATGAAAGCCTCATTAGCATTTACAAATAAAATCTTCCCTTAGCAGGCATATATGGGGGTGAACCCAGAGGCATGCTAACTCTCAACTACTTCCCAGCCCCAGCCCCATTTTATTTTTTACTTGGAATCAGGGTCTAAGTTACTGAGAGCCTCAATAAATTGCTGAGGTTGGCTTCAAACCTGTGATCCTCCTGTCTCAGTATCCCAAATACAGGAATTACAGGCATGCACTGCTAGGCCTGGCATAAAACCTACATTAACTTTAGCTGATGAAAAGCAAATCTTTCCTTGAGCATCCATGATTTACTACATAGCTTAAATTCAGTTTGAATTAGAATAGTTTTTAGAATAGTTTTTAAAATTTAATATATCTACAACATTCAACAAGTCAAAGGAGAACCTAATTTTTATTTTTTTTGGTGGCACTGGGGTTCCTGGAAGCCCTTCTACCTCCGAGCTACACTCACAGACCTATCTTACTTTTGGAAACAGGGTCTCTTAAAGACAGCATGGCTGGCTTCGAACCTGCGCGATCCTCCTGTCTCCGCCTCCCAAGCAGGGATTACAAGCGTGCGCCACCACGCCCAGCGGAGAACCTAATTTTTAATTTTCACATTTACATTGCATGAATATACTGCAAAATTTATTATTCCCTAGGGCATTTTTTTTTACCCCAACCAACAAACATAACAACCATTAAAAGACAACTCTAAACACACACAAAAAAAAGATATTCCAGGTTTAAGATCTATTCTCTTATCAGAAGTAGAAGACTGAATTCCACTTAGTAAAAAATCCTGAATCTTTTTTTGGTGGTATTAAGGACTGAACCCAGGACTGTTCCATCTCTAAGCCCTATTATTATTATTTTTTAATTTTTCTCTGAGCCTTATTATTATTATTATTATTATTATTATTATTATTATTATTATTTTGCAGGTCTGAGGATGGAACCCAGGGGCATTCTATCTCCAAGCAACACCCCCAGCCCTATTTCTTATTCTTTATTTTGACCCAGGGTTTCACTGAGTTGCAAAGGGCCTAATTAACTAAGGCGACTGTGACCCTCCTGTCTCAGCCTCCCGAATGCTGGGATTACAAGGCTGCGCCACCACGCCCAGCTCTTTTTTTTTTTTTTTTAAACACAGGGTTGCTGAAACTGGCCTCAAATATGTGATCCTTCTATCTTAGCCTCCCATGTACTAAAATTACAGGCATGCTCCAACAAGTCCAGCTTGAATTCTGAATCCTGAGGGGGGAAAAACATAAATTCAGTGTTTATGAGTAGAGCTTACTTAAAAATTACAATGTTGTGAAGCAGAGAGGTGTTGGGGATTGAACACAGTGATGTTCTACCTCTGAGCTACACTTCCAGGACTATTTTATTTTTTATTTTGAAACAGAGTCTCACTAAATTGCAGAGAGCACTGAGGCTGGTGGGGAACCTGTGATCCTCCTGTCTTAGCCTCCCCAGTACTGAGATAATAAGTGTGCAGCCACCACACCTGGCTTAATTACCACTTTTCAAAGTCAGTCCCCATATTCTAGGATGAAAATAACTGAGAATCATTAGGTGATTTGCTCAGATTAAAACAACTGTTTAGCCTGGCTGGTGGCCCATGCTTGTAATCCCAGCATTTGGGAGGCTGAGACCGCAGGATCTCAGTTCAAGGACAGCCTCAGCTACTTAGTGAGGGAGACCCTTTGCGACTCAGTGAGACCCGGTTCCAAAAAGCTGTTAATAAATTGGGAGATTAGGGCCCTAAGTTCAGCGCCTCTCGATGGCTGGTAACCAAATGAAGATCGAAAATTCTCCCACTTCCCCCCATCTTCAGAAATGATTATGCTTAGCTGAGGTAAAGAACAAATACGTAAAGAAAAGCAAGAGAAAAAACTCAAACACTTGGCTGATTTGGCTACCTTTTAGCAGGCTTTTAAAATGACTAAATTTAGCCAGGCGTGGTAGCGCACACTTGTAATCCCCGCGCTTAGGAGGCTGAGACATGAGGCTCACGGTTCTTGGACAGCCTCAGCTACTTAGTGAGGCCCTCTGCAACTCAGTGAGACCCGGTTTCCAAACAAAGAAAAATAGGGCAGGGGTGTACCTCAGAGGTCGGATGCCCCTGGGTTACATTCCCAGACTCGCAAAAAAAAAAAAAAAAAAAAAAGGTCTGGGAGTGTAGCCGGAGAAGGGTTTCATCCCCAGTACCACACACACACACAAAAAAAAGGGGACTAAATTTAAAAGTATGTAGTTTTCAGTTGTTTATGTAGATAATTCAAAGATTCTCTCGATGCCTTCACACACAGTAACAGCTTAGGAGGTGGAGTTAGTTTTGGCTGTCTAGGTGCCTAGCATCCCAGACCCCATCAGTTTCCTGGATCTTAGCATTGTGATCTGTAAGTTAGGCAACTCAATACTCTGTACAGAGGCAAATACCAGCCAACGCAACCTCAGTAAGAAAGCACGTCCCTCACTGAAACAAACCATGGCTGTGTGTGAGCAGCCTGAGCCTGCTCGATGGGG
Source organism: Muscardinus avellanarius (assembly GCF_963383645.1). Taxonomy (NCBI): domain Eukaryota; kingdom Metazoa; phylum Chordata; class Mammalia; order Rodentia; family Gliridae; genus Muscardinus; species Muscardinus avellanarius. The sequence goes on along the minus strand of NC_137794.1, from coordinate 110,653,717 downwards.
CTCTGGTCAGTACTGGGGTGCCCGCACACCGCCACAGCCGGCTTTTCCTGGCTCTTCTATCAGTCCTGTGTGCAATCTTCTGCAAGTCACGTAACTCTGGGCGAAAGGTTCCAAATCAACAAGATCGAGCTACCAATTTTCCTCACAAATTGCTGCACATACCAATGTTTTGTACCATAAAAATGCTGTGCACAGAAGTGCTCTTCAAATAAAATATGAACAGAAACCTTAGTGAGCATTTAGCAACTATGACAGTAAATCACACCGACTACCTCCTCAAAGGTGGAGAACATCTACTTTACAGCACTGAATTCTACTCTGCTCCAACACCCTAACATCATATCCCATGGGTTATGCTATTATGGAAAAGCTGAAAAGTTTTATCAAAGCTTAGTAACCACAAGAAGTATTAACAACTTAAAGGCAGAAAAATGGGAAATGGCCGGGCGTGGTGGCGCACGCTTGTCATCCCCGCACTTGGGAGGCAGAGACAGGAGGATCACGCAGGTTCGGAGCCAGCCGCGCTGGCGTAAGAGACCCTGTTTCCAAATAAAAAAATATAAAAATAGGTCTGGGAGTGTAGCCCGGAGGTAGAAGGGCTTCCAGAAACCCCAGTACCAAAAAAAAAAAAAAGAAAAGAAAAGAAAAGAAAAAATGGGAAATGATTTTAAAATAAAAAACAAGATTAAAACCAAAATGCTGTATTGTTTTGCTAAAGGACCCAGCAAAGTAAACTTCTGAAGATCAAGATACAAATAATGCAATGACATTATACCATAATTATCAGGATGGCTAAGTAAATATTTTCAAGGGGACTCTACACTATACACATACAAGACACAAGAGTTCTATTATATATCTGTAACTACCAAACATATATTGAGATAACTCATTCCCACAAAGGATTGCTTCAGTTCACCCTTTACAAATACAAAATGTTAGTTTGCCTTGCCACTCCTACAAGCATGTTAAAATCCTGATTCTCTTAGCTACCTGCCTAAAATACTGAAAATCTAAAAGCCCTGTTAGACACGCAACTACCCAAACCCTTACGAGGCCACCTTGTGGACTGACTGCACTTTCTCCATTTTGCCTAACGATTCTACATAAACAAAATGTAACCATCTAAAAAGGTTTTTCCCTTTTTATTTTCTTAGGTACTGAAGATTGAATCCAAAGGCATTCTACCACTAGCTACACCATCATCCCTCTTTTATAATTATAAATCTTTTTTTTTCTTTTGGTACTGGGCACTGGACCCAGGATGTTCTACTTCCGGAGCTACAGCCCAGTCCCATTTCACTTGAAAACAGAATCCCACTACACTGGGAAGACACTTGCAGTCCAATGGTCTCAGCTTCCCAAGCACTGGGATCCGAGGTGTGGGCCACCCCACTCAGCGCCCACACGGTTCTCTCCTTCCAACACACACAGTTTTAATCGGGGTTTTAAATGTCTTACCTGTTTAGCTTATCACAGAAAACCCAGTGAACAAATATTTAGAATTTTTTAAAAAGCGGGTAGAGTTTGTGACTTGCATTTATTTCCAAACAATATAATAAACTAAATGGAAAGCTAGATAAGAGGAACACACATAACTCACGTCTCTAACATTGTGTGTGTGTGTGTGTGTGTGTGTGTTTTACTGGGGATTGAACCCAAGGATATTCTACCTCCAAGCTACACCCCAAGCTCCATTTTACTCGTTTTGAAACAGGGTCTCGCTACTTGTTGAGGCTGTCCTCGAACCCGTGATCCTCCCGTCTCAATCTCCCAAGTACTGGGATCACAAGTGTGCACCACCATACCCCGTTTTCTTGGAAGTATTTATCGGGCAAACAATGGGTTTTTACTTAACAAGATTTTCATAGTCCTTTGGAATCAAGCAAATTAACTTTCTTCCTTGAAACCAATACAAGAACCTGGGCTTTTCCACTACGTCCACTGGCTTAATGAAAAACAACCTAGAAATCCACCTAACAACAGTCCCAAAGATCCAAGATGAAACTTGCAGCTCCCCCCAAAATTCCACGAAGCTGTCAAAAATACGAATGCCCCCCTTCCCAATGCATGCACTCATTTAAAGATGGAAGTCCCGGGAGCCCGCGGGTGCAGACGCCGCCTGCGTGACGGCGGGCGGGCGCGGGTCCGCGGGCGGTGGGCGGGGGCGCGGGCGGCGGCAACGGCCCGGGCGGCGGCCCGCGCAGGCTGCACGCCCCCCCGCGGCCCGGCCGGCCTCCCCGCCGCCGCCCGCCGCACCTACCTCTCCAGGCCGCGGCCGCGCGGCGCCGCGGGTCCCAGGCCGAGGCCGCGCTCCTCCCGCCGCAGCCCCGGCGCTCCCCTTTATTTGCGGGTCTCGCTGCCACAAAATGGCGCTGAGGGAGGAAACCCGGCCCGCCGCCGCCGCCGGCCCCGCCCCGCCCCGCCCCGCCGCGCCCCGCCGCGCCCCGCCGCCCACTCACCCGGCCCGCGCCGCCCAGGGCCGCCGCGCTCGATCGGGCTCCGGGCGCGCAGCTGCACCGCGCCGGCCGGCCTTCCCGAGCTGCGCGCGCCGCCGCCGGGCTCCGCCGCTCCTGGGGGCGGGGCGGGGTCGGAGGTCAGCCGCGGGGCCTGACGGGACGGCGGCGCGCGGAGGGATCTGCGCGGGCGGCGCGGGGCCCGCCGATGCTTCCGCGCCGCGCAGGTGCGGCGGCCCGGGAAGGCGAGCCGGCCTGTGCTCCGCGCGGGGAGGCGCGGACCTCGGCGCCCAGGCCTTTCGTGAGCCCCGGGAAACGAGCGGTGTGAGCCGGGCCCCGAGCGAGGCGCGGCCGCCGGGCCGAGCGAGTGGGACTCGCAGCCCGACGCCGTGTTGAACACTGCCAGCGGGCCGGACAGTCGGGTGGTTTGGTTTGGTTTGCGGGTCCGGGGATGGAGCCCAGGGCCTCTCGACTGCCCAGCGACACCCCAGCCCTGGTTTCTATTCTTGATTTTGAAACAGGGGCTCACTGAGTTGCACAGGGCCTCGCTAAGTAGCTGGCGCTGTCCGCGAACCCAGGTCCTCCGGTGTCAGCCTCCCGAATGCGGGGATTGCGACGCTCGCCCGGCTTGTGTTTTGGTGGCGGTGCTGGGGATTGAGTCTAGGAACATTCTCCCTCTGAGTTACCTACAGCCAGCTCTTTTTAAATTTATTTTGAAGCAGGGTCTCCCTGAGATACTCTACATGGACTTCTCTTCAAGAGCCTCAAGTACTGGAATTGGCCTGGGCCCCTAGCCTTGCTCTGTTTTTTTACTTTGAAACCGTCTCTAAGCGCCGGCCTGGAACAGGCTATCCTGTCCTTAAGCCTCACAAGTACTGGGGCTTGAGCCCCCGCCGTGTGTGTGTGTGTGTGTGTGTGTGTGTGTGTGTGTGTGTGTGTGTGTGTGATATTCTTACCAGTGTTCTGCTTAGCCGGCTTTACTACGTTTATCCCCAAAGAAAGCACCCTCCAGTGAAATGGTATATAAAGATAAAATTAAAGTACACCCCAAATGGCCAAAGGGATCATGGCATACTCTCAGTCTGGAGAAATTACTTGCAATTTATATCCCAGAAACTATTGAAAACAAAAGAAAGAGATGAAGAGTCAAAGGGGAAATGAGGACGGACATAGAGATGACAGGAGCAGGCAATGCCCTTGAACACTGCCGCTTGTTTCCTGGTGAGAATGGGAAATTGCAGGCTCTCTAGAGGATCAAGATCACATGGACATTTCCCCTTATACCTTGCAGTTCCGCTAACCCTAATCGTCTTCGGAAGATATACATGTCCGCAGATGGCACCAACAAATACACGGTGTTGCAGGGTTTTTTTTTTTTTTTTTTTTTTTTTTTGTGGTACTGGGGTTCCTGGAAGCCCTTCTACCTCCGGGCTACACTCCCAGACCTATTTTATGCTTTTTTTATATTTGGAAACAGGGTCTCTTAAGCCAGCAAGGCTGGCTTCAAACCTGCGCGATCCTCCTGTCTCTACCTCCCAAGCGCAGGGATTACAAGCGTGCGCCACCAGCCAGCCTGGCTACTCAGGGGCTTTTCTACCTCCCTGCTACACTCTCAGACCTATTTTTATACTTTACTTGGAAACAGAGTCTCACTAAGTTGCTGAGAGCCTCCCTAAGTAGCTGAGGCAGGCTTCAAATCTGTGCGATCTTCCTGTCTCAGCCTCCCAAGCGCTGGGATTACATATGTGCACCACCATGCCCGGCTTGCAGTGTATTTGTTAATGGATAACCCAAATGTCCATTAGCAGGGAGCTCTTTGGATATGGTACATCCATGCCATCGAATACAGTCCGCCATGAAAAAGAATGATAAAATAGTTGTGTTGCTTTGGAATATGTCCCTGGTTATATTGAGTGAATAAAGCAAGATAAAATAGTTATTTGTGGAAAGTGGGGACGTAGAAATAGAAGTAAGACTCCATGGGGGTGTGGGGGGGGGGTTGAACCCAGAGGCTTCTACCTCTGAGCTACACCCCAGCCTTTTTTATTGCTGTTGTAGCACTGGGGATTGAACCTAGGGGCCTAGGTCCTACCTCTAAGCTACACCTCCAGCCCTGTTTTGTTATTTATTTTGAAACAGGGTCTCTCTAGGTTGATGAGAGTCTCACTACTTGCTGTGACTGTCCTGGAACCTGCGATCCTCCTGTCTCCGCCTCCCAAGTACTGGGATGACAGACATGTGACACCATGTTCTGCTCCTTTTTATTTTTGGAAACAGGGTCTCAGTAGGTTGTTAAGAGTCTTGCTACCTTGCTGAGGGTGGCCTCCAATCTGCAATCCTGTCTTAGTCTCCCAAGAACTACAGGCATGAACCACCATGTCTGGCTGAAGCAAGCCTTCTTTGACTGAGAACCTACTAAATTTTACATAACTAAAAGGCGATTGAAAAAGCCAACAAAGCCAGGTGCAGTGGGTGAACCCCTGTAATCCCAGAATGTGAGAAGGAAAGACAGGAGGATAGCAGGTTCCAGGCCAGGCAACTTAGCTAGACCCTGCCTTAAAATAAAAAATAGAGAGCTGGGTGTGGTGGTGCACGCTTACAATCCTAGTACTTAAAAGGCTGAGACAGGAGGATCACAGGTTCGAAGCCAGCCTCAGCAGCTTAGTGAGGCTCTCAGCAACTTAGACCCTGTTTCCAAATAAAATATAAAATAGGTCTGGACGTGTAGTATGGGGGTAGAAGGCCCTTGGGTTCCATCCCCAGTACCACAAAAATAAAAAATAAAATAAAAAATAGAAAGGATTAAAGGGGTAGCTCTGAGTAGAATGTCCCTGGGTACAATCCCCAGTATATAAAAAAAGAAGATTTAAAAAAAGAAACAGCTGGGCATGGTGGCTGCACACTTGTAATCCCCACATGTTGGGAGGCTGAGACAGGAGGATCACACAAGTTCAAAGTCAGCCTCAGAGCCGGGCGTGGTGGCACACGCTTGTAATCCCCACGCTTGGGAAGCAGAGACAGGAGGATCACGCAGGTTCGAAGCCAGCCACGAGCGCTGGCTTAGGAGACCCTGTTTCCAAATAAAACTGTAAAAATAGGTCTGGGAGTGTAGCCCGGAGGTAGAAGGGCTTCCAGGAACCCCAGTACCAAAAACAAAAAAAAAAAGCCTCAGCTACTTAGTGAGGTTCTCAGAAACTTAGTGAGACCCTGTTTCCAAATAAAATATAAAATAGGTCTGGGAGTATAGCCCAGAGGTAGAAAAGCCCCTGGGTTCCACCCCCAGTACCACCAAAAAAAAAAAAAAAAAAAAAAAAAAGAAAGAAAGAAACCCCCAAGAAGAAGAAGGGTTAAAAAAAAAAAGAAAGAAAGAAGCGGGCGTGGTGCCTTAAGCCGCAGGCTGAGACAGGAGGATCGTGCAGGTTCGAAGCCAGCCTCAGCTACTTAGTGAGGCTCTCAGCAACTTAGTGAGACCCTGTTTCCAAATAAAATAGAAAATAGGTCTGGGAGTATAGCCAGGAGGTAGAAAAGCCCCTGGGTTTCACCCCCAGTACCACCAGGAAAAAAAAAGAAACCCCAAAGTTGAAAGTAAATTGAAACATAAACCCAAGTCAAACTGGTAGGGTAACTCAGATATACAGAGGAAATAAGGAAAGAAATTCCCCCAGCGCAAGCATCCTGCACAGGTCCTCCTGTAGAGCTCAGGCACATAGCCTGAGGGTGAGAAAGTACACCTTGACCTTCAGGTCCACTCTGATCTATAATTAGTGGTTTGAAGCTATGTACGTTTTAGGACAACACCAGTATTTTAATGTTACTAAGACTTTCAGTGTAAGAGAAAATTATAAAGAGCAAAGGAGGGGGCTGCAGCGGCCATGCTTGTAATCCCAGTATTCCTGAGGCTGAGACAGGAGGATTGCAGATTCGAGGACAGCCTCAGCAATTGAAAAAATAAAATAGGGCTGGGGGGTATAGCTCACAGATAGAATGCCATTAGGTTCAGTCCCCAGTACCACAAAAACATTTTTTAGAGCTGGACGTGGTGTCGCACGCTTGTAATCCCCGCGCTTGGGAGGCTGAGACAGGAGGATCTCACAGGTTCGGAGTCAGCCTCAGCTACTTAGTGAGGCTTTCAGCAACTTAGTGAGACTCTGTTTCCAAATAAAATATAAAATAGGTCTGGGAGTATAGCCTGGAGGTAGAAAGCCCCTGGTTTCTACCCCCAGTACCACCAAAAATAAATAAATAATTTAAAATTTTTTTTAATTAAAAAAAAGTTCAGAGGGAAAAACTGTAATGTTAAATTTAAAATATCAATTGAGCCAGGTGTGGTGGTGCATGCTTTTAATCCCAGCATTCGAGAGGCTGAGACAGGAGGATCGCAGTTTGCGGACAGCCTCCACCTCCCAAACGTGGGGATTACAAGCATGCGCCACCACGCCCAGCCAAAAGTAAATTTTAAAGTCATAGGAGCCAGCTTGAAGGATGCATCCGTTACAGACAAAATTTGAAGAAATTTTAGCAGATATTTATATATTTATAATGGGCAAGTTATTACACATATTGAACAAATAAAACTCTATGTGTCTAACCAAGTGTGGCGGTACATGCCTGGTATCTCAGCTACTCAGGAAGTTGAGGCAGATGGATGGAAAGTTTGAGGCCACCTCGGCAACTTACCCAGACCCTTCCTCAAAATAGAAAGAGCCGGCGTGGTGGCGCACTCTTCTAATTCCAGTACTTGGGAGGCTGAGACTGGAGGATCGCCAGGTTCTCGGCCAGCCTCAGCTACTTAGTGAGGCCCTCCACAACTTAATGAGACCCTGTTTCAAAATGAAGAGCTAAAAACAGAAAGGGGAGCCGGGCGTGGTGGCGCACACTTGCAATCCCAGCATTCGAGAGGCTGAGACAGAAGGGTCGCGGTTCCTGGCCAGCCTCAGCTACTTAGTGAGGCCCTTTGCAACTCAGTGAGACCCAGTTTCAAAATAAAGAAGAAAAAGTAGGGCTGGAGTATAGCCCTACACTTGGTTAAAAAAAAAAAAAAAAAGTAGTTCGGAGATAAAATGATTCTTGGTTCCATCCCCAGTACTGCAAAAAAAAAAGTGTCCGCCACCATGCCTGGTTCAAAACCAAACTTTCTAGCTTACTTTCTTTTTTTTTTTTTTTTGGTGGTACTGGGGTTCCTGGAAGCCCTTCTACCTCCGGGCTACACTCCCAGACCTATTTTTACATTTTTATTTGGAAACAGGGTCTCCTAAGCCAGCGCGCGCGGCTGGCTTCGAACCTGCGCGATCCTCCTGTCTCTGCCTCCCAAGCGCGGGGATGACAAGCGTGCGCCACCACGCCCGGCTTACTTTCTTTTTTCTAGTTGCTATGGCTTGGATGTGGTTTTTATTTATTTATTTTTATTTTTTTCTGTGTTGTTTTGTTTCTCATACTTCCTTCTTGCTTCTTCACAGGCTGGGTGGAAGAGCCGTGATGCTGGGCCCAGAGCTGCCACCGTGGAGTGCTGAGGCGTGTCCCTGGGAAACCCAAGCAGGCTGCTCAGGTCCTGAGTCAAGGAGGGAAAGTCCTGGCTCCTGAATGATGGCATTGAAGTCCGTCTCAGGGATTGCAAGTTGTTGGGCTTCCCATTGAGTAATACAAATGTCCTTACAGGCAAACCACTGCCCATCAAGATTCCTGCTACCCTCAGCCAAACATTCTAACTTACCCAAGTAGAAAGGAAAGGCATTTGGAAAAAAAAAAAAAGTAAACCACTGTTTACTTCCAGGAAACTAAATTTTTTATTTATTTATTTATTTTTTTTTTGAGTGTGGGTCTAGGGGTGGAACCCAGGGGCATTCGACCTCTGAGCTACACTCCCTGCCCTATTTTTATTTATTTATTTATTTTTTTGGAGGTACTGGGGGTAGAACCCAGAGGCTTTTCTACCTCAGGCCTATATTCCCAGACCTATTTTATACTTTATTTGAAAACAGGGTCTCACTAATTTACAGAGGGCCTCACTAAGTAGCTGAGGTGGGTTTCTTGAACCTGTGCAATCCTCCTGTCTCAGCCTCCTAAGCGCTAGGATTACAAACATGCGCCACCGCGCCCAGCGTATTCTTTATTTTGAAACAGGGTCTTACTAAGTTGCAGAGGGCCTCACCAAGTAGTTGAGTCTGTCCACTAACCACAATCCTCCAGTCTCAGTCTCCCAAATGCAGGGATTACAAGTGTGCTCTACTACGCCTGGCTCTAAACTTTTTATTTTTTAGTACTGGGAGTTGAACCCAGGTTCATTCTACCTCTGAGAAAGCCCACTCCCCTGATCTCTCAGCTCTATATTATTTTATTTTCTAAGTTTGGAAACAGGGTCTTGCTAAGTTGCTGAGCGCCTCACTAAGTTGCTGAGGCTGGATTTGAACCTGCGATCCTCTGTCTCAGCCTCCGAAGTACCGAGATTACAAGAGTAAGCTACTGCACTCAGCTAAAACCAAATCTTTCTAAGACATAGATTTAGCTACATTAAAATGTTAGGGTCTTGAAGAATTTTTTTTTTTTTTTTTTTTTTTTGGTGGTACTGGGATTCCTGGAAGCCCTTCTGCCTCCGGGTTACATTCCCAGACCTATTTTTATACTTTTTTAAAATTTGGAAACAGGGTCTCCTAAGCCAGCGTGGTTGGCTTCGAACCTGCGCAATCCTCCTGTCTCCGCCTCCCAAGTGCGAGGATTACAAGTGTGTGCCACCACGCCCAGGTTGAAGATTTTTTTTTTTTTTTTTATACTGGTGTGGAACCCAGGGGCTTTCTATCTCAGGGCTATATTCCCAGACCTATTTTACGTTTGATTTGGAATCAGGGTCTCACTAAGTTGCTGAGAGCCTCCTTAAGTAGCTGAGGCTGGCTTTGAACCTGTGTGATCCTCCTGTCTCAGCCTCCCAAGCGCGGGGATTACAGGCTTGCGCCACCACATCCAGCTTGAAGAATCTTATTTTCAGAATTTTTCAAAACACTGTTCAATTTGCCTCTGATGCTTGCTAATTCTGTTTAATGGTGTGGGCACAACAGATACGATCTTGTTTGGTTGAACACTCAGTGAAATCTCATCTGATTTTTTTAAAAAAGTCAGTTCTGTGTTCCTCACGAGTCAGTGAGTCACAGCTTAGGAAATAGTTCATCCAAAAAATACGTGCCTCTGACAAGTTACAGACCTCTGCAGAGAGGACCAGGGAGTGTACAAGGCTCTCTCCCACGGACCCCTGCCGCGGGCGCTTGGCAGAAATGTTGGACTCAGCTGGGCGTGGCGATCCCAGTACAGGAGAGGCTGAGACAGGAGGATCCAGGTTCCCAGGCGCCTCAGCTAGGCCCTCTGCAACTTAGTGAGACTCTTTTCCTAATAAAGAATAAAAAAGAGGGCTGGGGATGTAGCTCGGAGGTAGAAGGCCCCTGGGCTCCATCCCTAGTACCGCAACACACACACATACACAGAAAGAGAGGGAGGAAGAGAGGGATGGAGACAAAGACAGAGACAGAGAGAGAGAAAGGAAGTAAGGAAGAGAAAGACAGAAATAGCCCGTCTCCATACGGCAAGACCTTTCTAAGTGCATTTCTGAGAGGTGCCCACTCCGGTACAAGTGGAGTGGACACACCTGTCCATGTTCAACCGAAAGTCCTGGGGGTGATGTACGAAACACATACGAGAAGGCGGAGAGAGGAGTCAGACTGGCCAAGGACTCCTGGACCCAGGACGGCGGGGGTGTCTCCCGGGGTTTCCCTCTTGCCTCAGTATCCCAGAAGCCTGTGATCTGGGAGCATCAACTAGCACAGACCAAACACATCCTGGTTCCCAGGAAAAGCCTGCCCTCTTTACTCTAAGGACCAGGGAAGGAGCTGCCTGCTGCTCCAATCTAGTCAGATGTAGAGAAAACCCCGTGATCCCCCCGCCGCCCCATGCCAGCGAGGGTTAACCAGTGAGCTGTGGGGTAGGAAATCTGGAGAGAAGACGATAGATTCTCAAACAGCCTGGGCAGATGGATTTAATATTTTTTTTATTATTTTTATTACTGGGGATAGAACCCAGGGACATTCTACCTCCAAGCTACACCTTCAGTCTTTTTTTTTTTTTTTCAGTACTGGGGTTTGCACTCAGGGGCATTCCTACTGAACTACACCCCCAGCCCTATTTTTAAATTCTTTATTTTGAAACAAGGTCTCACTAAGTTGCTGCGGTTCTCACTAGGTGGTTGAGGCTGGCCTTGAACCTGCAATCCTTCTGTCTTGGCCTGCCAAGTACTGGGCTACTGGGATTACAAGCATGTCCCACAATGCAGGCTGGGATTCAGTTGTTTTTTAGTACACCTTTCCAAATCAAGCACAAAACAGGAAGTGCTTATTGTACAGTCCCTGGGGAAGCGCGCCACCTGGTGATGAAATAAAAGCAGGACAGCCAAGCGCTGAGCTGGGGTCTGGCCAGGGCCAAGGCGAGGCGGGATCTTAGATTAGACACCTGTGTGTGTGGGGGGGAAGGGTCTAGTGAAGCTCAGATGAAATGTGCTCTTTGGTTTAGAGCAAAGCCAGGCTCAAGCTCCTCAGGAGGAAAAAGTCAGTGAGAGACACATCATCCGGGGCGGCCGGGGAAATCCGAGGTCACAGAGAGGGCGATGATGTCACCAGACACCAAGGGAAGAAAGGCTGTATTAGCCCATTCCACACAAGGGACAACTGAGGTGCGGTGAAACTGGAGGACAGCACAGAGAAGAGGAAAAGCCCCACGGGCGCCATGGTGCCTGCCTGTGATCCCAGTACTGGGGAGGCTGAGACAAGAGAATCCCAGCTTCAAGACCAGCCTCAGCAGCGCAGCAAGACCCTCAGCAGCTTAGTGAGACCCTGTTTCAAAATAAATAAATAGACAAATAAGGGCTGGGAGGGTAGCTAAGAGGTAGAATGTCACTGGGTTTAATCCCTAGTAACACACACACACACACACACACACACACACACACACACACACACACACGGCTGGGATTGTAACTCAGAGGAAGTGTTCAATCCTCAGTACCAAAAATAAATAAATAAATAAATAATAAAATGAGCTGGGGTTAGAATGTTCCTGGGTTCAATCCCTAGTACAAACAGAGAGAGAGAGAGAGAGAGAGAGAGAGAGAGAGAGAGAGAAGAGAGAGAGAGAGAGAGACAGACAGACAGACAGACAGACAGACAGGAGAGAAACAGAGGGATAGAGAGAGACAAAGAGAGAGGTAGAGGCCCGACTTGGATGAAGACGAGCTGATTCTAGAGCCCACTCCTGAACACACAGGCGTGTTCCGGGGAAGCCACTGTTTTGAGAGGCCCAGCGTCTGAGCCCAGGTCAAGGAGATGGGGATCCAGCCCCAGGCGACCAGCCAGGACCAGGGAGTGCTTGGGTGCCTGAGACACCGTCAACAGGACCGGAGCAGAAGGGCAGGATAAAGGGCCCAGGTAGGCAGGCTGGTTCTACATAGGAACCTTGTCAGAAAGTGGAGAGAAGGCAGTGGATATTTAATAAGCCTTTTAAGGATAAACCAGGGCTTGGCTTTGCCTTATTTTTGTAAAACTCACTGTGGCGTCAGCCTTGACTTTTGGAACGCCTGAGCCAGGTGGTCACAGTGATGTCACTGGCCGTCCGGATCTTGCGCCAAATGTTGTGTAATTGGCAGTGATGGTGCAGCAGTTCCTTCCTTTCTTTTGCTTTTTATCAGGCACACCGATCATTTTCAAGATTGCCCTCATCATTTAGCATTTGGCCTAATCTTGCTCTCTTTTACTGGCTTTATTTATTTTCGGTACTGGGAATTGAACCCAGGGACGTTACACCGCCAAGCTACACCTCTAGCCTTATTTTATTTATTTATTTATTATTTTTTGCGGGTCTGGGGATAGAACCCAGGGGCTTCTACACCCGATCTATACCCCCTGCCCTATTTTTTATTCTTTATTTTATTTTATTTTATTTTATTTTGGTGGTACTGGGGTCCCTGGAAGTCATTCTACCTCCGGGCTACACTCCCAGACCTATTTTTATATATTTTTCATTTGGAAACAGGGTCTCTCAAGCCAGCGCGGCTGGCTTCGAACCTGCGCGATCCTCCTGTCTCCGTCTTTCAAGCGTGGGGATTACAAGCGTGCGCCACCTCTCCTGGCTTGTTCTTTATCTTGAAACAAGATCTCACTAAGCTGCAGAGGGCCTCACTAAGTGGCCGAGGCTAGTCATGAACCTGCGATCCTCTGGTCTCAGCCTCCCAAGTACCGAGATTACAAATGTGTGCCACCACGCCCGGCTGCTTTTTTTACATTTGGAAACAGGGTTTCACCAAGTTGTTGAGACCCTCATGAAGTTGAGGAGACTGGCTTTGAACCTACAATCCTCCCATCTTAGCCTCCTAAGTAATGGGATTATAAGCATGCACCACCAGGCCTGGTTTAGCCAGCTTTAAAAATCACTGATTTTTGAGCTGGGCGTGGTGGCGCACGCTTGTAATCCCAGCGTTTGGGAGGCTGAGACCTGAAGGATCACGGTTCGTGGACAGCCTCAGCCACCTAGTGAGGCCCTCTGCAACTCAGTGAGACCTGGTTTCAAAATAAAGAATAAAAAATAGGGCAGGGGGTGTAGCTCAGAGGTCAAATGCCCCTGGGTTCCATCCCCAGACCTGCAAAAGAGAAAAAAAATCACTGATTTTGGACATTGTGCAGCAGAGCAATGTATTCTTAATCTCCCACTAGCTTTATTGTAGATAACATTCCTGATGTATGGGTTATGATGATAATGTTTGCACAAGTTGCTTTTTGGGGACTTGAAGGCTGTTTTTGTCAAACGACATACTCTCTTTGTGTGTGTGTGTGTGTGTGTGTGTGTGTGTGTGTGTGTGATACTGGGGATGGAACCTCTGAGCTACACCCCAGCCCTATTTTTTAATTCTTTATTTTGAACCAGGGTCTCACTGAGTTGCAAAGGGCCTCACTAAGTAGCTGAGGCTGTCCTTGAACCACAATCCTCCTGTCTCAGCTTCCCAAACGCTGGGATTACAAGCATGCACCACCATTCCTGTCTGAGAGTCGTTCTTAGAACTGTGCCCATGAATCCAGTGTCACTCCATGTCTAGATTTTGGCAGTATGATGACTGACAGATTGTCTACCTCTTATTTAGAATGCGATGGCCATTCATTTTCCTGTCACAATGGGGGAGTCTTAATTTTTTAAGGAAAGCACGACATCGCATAGTTCTTATGGAGGGAACTTCTGGAGTGACCTGCTAGATTCTAACTATGAGACGGCCCTCCCCTTCAACCTCTTGGCTTCTGCCTTGGTTTCCAAGGTGACCGGCAGATCTGATCTCTCCACAGCCTAGGTGGGGAGGGTCAGTCAGGTGGGCCAGTCCAAGGCAACTCCAGGAGGCCAGGTCTTCATGAGGCTGAGAAGCAGACGTAAGCAAGGGACAGATGGGCCAAGGTCAGAACAGACAAGAGGCTCAGGCTTCAGGTCCAAAAGCCATGCCTGGGGTCGTGTGCAAGAGAAGAGACAGGAGGCCCGTCGGTGCCACAGGGGACGGGAGTTAGTTGGGAAGCTGCACAGGGGCGGGCGAGGGGGACTTTCAGAACTTGGGCAATGTACAAACAAGGTTGATATCCATTTGGGAGAATGTGAGATGCATTCTGCGTGCATTCATCTCCAGACCACAGATTTGGTGGGAACACCACTGGTGATTACACTTACACAGTGTTGTCGAAGAGTCTTACTAGCTGGTCGTGGTGATGCACACCTGTAATCTCAGTACTTGAGAGTTTGAGACAGGAGGATCACAGGTTCAAGGACAGCCTCACTAAGTAGTGAGACTCATCAACCTAGCGAGACCACCTCAAAATAGTAATAAAATAGGGAGTTTATCTCAGAGGTAGAATGCCTCTGGGGTTTAATCCTTAGCAATGCCCCCCCAAAGTGTCTTCTTATCCTACTCTGCACAAAATTATTTTTGAGCCATTTACAAACTTCACTGGTTTCTTTAGGCAAATAGGCTTTAGTTCATTAAAAGTTTCACCAACTGGAAAGTTGGGTGTGATGGTGCACGCTTGTAATCCCAGCATTTGGGAGGCTGAGACAAGAGGATTGCGGTTCATGGACAGCCTCAGCTACTTAGTGAGGCCCTCTGCAACTCAGTGAGGCCCTGTTTCAAAATAAAGAATAAAAAAATAGGGCTGGGGGTGTAGTTCAGAGGTAGAATGCTTCTGGGGTTCACCCTCAGTATCTCTCACACACACACACACACACACACAAAAGTTTCACCAGCTGGGAAGAATATTGCTGTACGACAAGCATTTCCCCAGAATTTGTTCTCTATCCTTGTTATACAGCACCCCCGCCCCACCAATGAGAATTAGGTTTTTGGAATTTCAGCTGTCAGGGGTTCAACATACAGAAGGAGAATCTTTCAGGATTGTGGTTGTCAGGATTTTACACTTTAGGTTACCTGCAAATCTTTAGGGGCTTCATACTTTAGGGGCTTTATGCTTTTGGAATGTTTATTTTTCAGGATTTAAACATTCAGGGTTCTGGTGTTTGAGACTTTTTTTTTTTTTTTTTTTTTTGCGGGTCTGGGGATGGAACGCAGAGGCATTCGACCTCCGAGCTATACCCCCTGCCCAATTTTTTATTCTTTATTTTGAAACAGGGTCTCACTGAGTTGCGGAGGGCCTCACTAAGTAGCTGAGGCTGTCTGTAAACCGCGATCCTCCGGTTTCAGCCTCCCAAATGCTGGGATTACAAGTGTGCGCCACCACGCCCGGCTTTGAGACTGTCTCTTGCTATAGGCATTTTTACTTGGATTCATACCTATGCAAGAGCTGTGACACAAAAGAAAAAAGCCAAAAGAGGAAAGCAAACCGAGAAGGTAGCTAAGATCATCTTACTAACAAGCAGAGTTTATGTCTAAGCACGTGGAAAGAATGCCCGACAGCAGGATTTCTAGCAGAACCTGTACTTTTCCAGTTCACTGCTGTTTCCCTGTAGTGATAGAACTCCACAGATTTCACACTGACACTGCGTTTCCCAGACTCCTCACTGGCTAAGTGCTGCTCTCTGCCTAACGTGTGATCAGTGAGTCGGCTGTGAGCAGAATTTGTGGGGCGAATTCACCACAAAGGGTCTTTGAGAGAGAGAGAGAGAGAGAGCTGGGGCCAACCCTTATCCTTCCCTCTTCCTGGAAGGGAGATAAATTGGCTGGTGCTCTAGAAGCCATAATAGGTCACGAGAGCTCCGAGGACAGAGGCGCTGGCATCCTGAGGATGTCACAGCACCGTCATCCCAGCCCTCAACCGCGGACCTCAGATACTGCAAGCACCAGTGCGCACGCGGCTCTGTGTGTCAGACACTGCAGCTGGACCTCTGCTACCGGGTGGATGCAGTTACTAGCTGGCTCCAGAGGCTTTCATCCCGACCCACAGTGGTCACCTTCTCCAACCGAGACGCAGGTCTGGGCCGTGGTGGGTCTCAGAATGGCTGTGGAGCGGTCTGAGATAGGACCCAGGGAAAGGCATATTAGTGGCGTCCTGTGTCGCAGAGGAAATCCTAAACTGACTGGAGGAATTGGGGATAACACAACCACACCCACTATAACTCTGGGCCATCTGAATTGGGTCTCCATTTGGACGCTACCTAAGGGGCTGGCGCAGCCTGTTTATTAGGTGTGGCAGCAGAGATAGAGATAAACTACTTTTTTTGCGGGTTTGGGGATGGAACCCAGGGGCATTCTGCCTCTGAGCTACACCCCCAGCCCTATTTTGTATTCTTTATTTTGAAACAGGGTCTCACTGAGTTGCAAAGGGCCCACTAAGTAGTAGCTGAGGCTGGCTGCGAACTGCAATCCTCCTGTCGCAGCTTCCTGAATGCTGGGATGACAAGCGTGTGCCACCATGCCTGGTGATAAACTTATTTTTATCTCCTGTAACCTAATCTCCCTGCTCTCAATCCTAGATCCTCCTACACTTGGGCTATTCCTCTGGAAAGATATAGCTGGTGATATTTATTTATTAATTTATTTTGTGGGTCTGGGAATGGAACCCAGGGGCATTCTACCTATAAGCCATACTCCCAGCCCTGTTTTTATTCTTTATTTTTTATTTTTTATTTTTTTTTTTGCGGGTCTGGGGATGGAACGCAGGGGCATATGACCTCCAAGCTACACCCCCTGCCCTATTTTTTATTCTTTATTTTGAAACCAGGTCTCACTGAGTTGCAGAGGGCCTCACTAAGTAGCTAAGGCTGTCCGCGAACTGCGATCCTCCAGGTCTCAGCCTCCCGAATGCTGGGATTACAAGCGTGCGCCACCACCCCCAGCTCTGTTTTTATTCTTTATTTTGAAACAGGGTCTAAGTTGCGGAGGGCATTACTAAGTAGCTGAGGCTGGCCGCAAACCGTGATCCTCCAGTCTCAGCCTCCGGAATGCTGGGAGTACAAGCGTGCGCCGCATGCCCGGTTTGTTTATTTTTATACTGAAGAACTGAACCCAGAGGTAGTCTGACACCAAGCTACGCCTCTAGATCTTTTTTTAGTATTGGAAACAGGGTCTCCCTAGGTTGATGCAGGCAAACCTTATTGAGCCTGCGATCCTGCTGTCTCCGCCTCTCAAGCAGCAGGACTATAGGCCCCGCCACCACCCCTGGCTGGCTGGTGACAGGACGTTGGAAAGACTGCGCTTCCCTGCTCCCGGGTCTTCTCCCCCATCTTGGCATTTGTCGCTCGTTCAAAAGGCTTTGTCCTAGAAGTCCCTTTAAGTCTCAAAGTAGCATTCTGTATACAAACAACACAGCCACCTAAGCAGTCTGAGTAAATTGTTCCTTTATTGGGACATTTTGCTCTCACTAGATAAAGCTCTTTCTTTATAGAAACGAATCCATTACTGAATTCTGTTGTTTCACCCTTCAAAATGCTTAGCCGGGCAAAGTGGCATGTATGCCTGTAATCCCAGTACTTGAGAGGCTGAGACAGGAGGATAGCAGGTTTGAGGCCAGCCTCAGCAATTTAACAAGACACTCGGCAACCTAGTGAGATCCTGTTTCAAAACAAACAAAAAAGGGCTGAAGGTGTAGCTGAGGTAGAATGCCCCTAGGCGCAATCCCTAGCAACATTCACATTACATACACAGGGCTTTTTTTTTTTTTTTTCCTAGTCCCCATTGTTATATCCTAAAAATAGCTGTGGTACCTCTTGCTGGGACTAATGCAACAGCCTAACTAGCCTGCCCCTCACATCACTACTTTCAGGGCTCCTGCAACACGTGTCTCAACTTCCTGTGACCAACCATATCAAACCCACGCTCTCCTCTGGGGTTTAAAGATATCCATAGCCAGGCGTGGTGGCGCATGCTTGTAATCCTAGTACTTGGGAGGCTGTGACAGAACGATCATGGGTTTGTGGCCAGCCTCAGCTACTTAGTGAGGCCCGTTGCAACTCAGTGAGACCCTGTTCCAAAATAAAGAATAAAAAATAGGGCCGGGGGTGTAGCTTGGAGGTAGAATGCTCCTGGGTTCCATCCCCAGTACAGGAAAAAAAAAAAAAAAAAAAGTCTGGGGTGTAGCTTGGAGGTAGAATGCCCCTGGGTTCAATCCTCAGTACTCAGTACCACCCCCACAAACACACTTAAAAAGAAAAAGAAAAAGAAAACAATATCCATAACCATTTGAAAATTTTCCTTTCACCCCAACACAGGCTGAGACACATTCTATTGCCACCTGTAAACAAACCCCAGCCCTTCCTGGCAGTTCCTCTTGGCCTGAATGAGAAGTCTTATCATTCTTGGGAAGGTTGAAAAGGGGGTGAAAGAAAACAAACTCTGCTCAGCACCTGCTCTCCACTCCTTTGACTCATTTTACTTCTCAAGCCGGTCCTGCCTCAGCCTCCCTGGTGCCGGGCACAGGCCGCACCCCCACCCCTGGCTTTGCTTCCTTTGATCGTCTTCTGTTTCTGTCATTGACCCTAGTTATGTCAACGGCAGGGAAACATTTTCCTAACTTATGTATAGGGAGAACTCATACAATTCAGGGTTGATTTTTATATAGTTGAGGGATTTTTTTGAGAAAACATCTGATACAGCTTATTGGACTACAAGACAGCATAGGAAAGATTTTTCTGTGGTCCTCTTCTTCTGAATTCACAGAAGTCACTCTGAACAAGTACACAAAATTTGACTATCAGGGGACTGATTAGTAGTCAGGAAAGTATGAACTTTGGGTTCCGATCCTGACTCTTTAACTTATTAACTGTAGAACCAGGACAAGCTTCTGAATCCCAATGAGATCTCACGGGCTACCTGGGGTCAGCAATTCCAATCTCAGCCTGCCTGGTCTGGTAGCACACTCCTGTAAGCCTGAGACGGGAGGATCACAGATTGGAGGCCGGATTCAGAAACTTAGAACCTTAGTAACTTAGTGAGGCCCTGTTTCCAAATAAAAAAATAAGAGAGGGCTGGGAGTGCAGCTCAGAGGCAGAGTGCTCCTGGGTTCAATCGTCTGTAAAGCAAAACAAAAACACAAACAACCCCTCAAACAAAAAACCCAATCCTAATTTTAGGGGTAAAGATTAATGTATGCGAAACCTGCAGGACAGTATTGGTGGACAGTCCAGAGCAGCGCTCCTGTTTACACAGCCGGGAGGGGTAAAGTCGCCTGACCTCGGGCCTGGAGGAGGCTCCAAGGCCGGCTGACTCGCAAAGCAAGGTCGCTGGGGACGGGACAGGGGGCTACACACGAGGGCACCGGACCCACACCCTCCGCCGCGGGTCGGCGGTGACAGCGGCGAGGCCGGGTCTTTCCCTCGCTGGCTGGCAGGGACAGCGAACACAGCATGGTCTGCAGCAGCCTAGATACCACCCGGGAGCCCCAGCGCCGTGGGAAGAGACGCGCAGGCGCAGCAGCGGGGCGGGGCGTGGCCGGCGTGGGGCGTGACGGGGCGTGGGGGGCGTGGCCGGCATCGGGGGCGTGGCCGGCGTCCGGGCGTCGGACGCGGGGCGGGCCTCGGGCCGTACCAACTCCGCACGGAAGGGGGGGATCGGGTAAGTGTGTGCCGCCGTCCCTCTGTGCCCTGGCCGAGGCTGGGGCGCGGGCGGGACAGGCAGGCCCCGTGTCCCCCTCTCGGATGGGCGCGGCGGGCGCGGGGCGGGCCGGGCCGGGCTGTCCTTGCGCGGCGGGGACGCGGCGGCTCAGACCCTCGCTTCGCTCCGAGGATCGCCCGGGGCACCTGTTCCGCGACCATGTTGTGCCGGGCGGCGTGCAGGTGAGGCCGGGCGCGCGGGCGGGCGGGCGGGCGGGCCGGGGGCCTGCGGCGGCAGGTGGCCCGGCGACCCCGGCGCGGGCGGGAGGGAGGCGGGCGGCCTGGGCCGCAGTGACCCGGCGCCCTCTGCCTTGCAGCGCGGGCGCGAGGCTGGCCCCGGCCCTGGGCGCCCTGGGCGCCCGGCAGAAGCACAGCCTCCCGGACCTCCCCTACGACTACGGCGCCCTGGAGCCGCACATCAGCGCCCAGATCATGCAGCTGCACCACAGCAAGCACCACGCCACCTACGTGAACAACCTGAACGCCACCGAGGAGAAGTACCAGGAGGCGCTGGCCAAGGGTGGGTGCGCGGCCCCCGCAGATACCCCTCTCCCGCGTTTGTGCGGGCTCCGAGTTCCCAGGCACGAGAGCCCCCTTCTTAAAACTGTGATCCATCATTTTGGAGAAGAGTGCCTGGATTGGTTTTGTTTAAACTTCCCTGTCTCAGAAAGCGTAGGGTCCCACGAAGGAACCTGTCACTGATTTTTACTATTGTAAGGCCATTTTTGTTGTCCATATGGCTTGCATTAATAACTGCAAAGGTTAATTAATGTAAAATTAAGGCTTTAGACGCCGGCCGCGCGTCTAAAGCCTTAAAGGAAGCTTTAACAGGTAACTCACGTTTGCATATTAATACTTAGAATTTGTGTGTTCTCGTTATGTAACGTGTTTTCAGAAATATTTGGTTTCTCGGGTAAGTTTGCCAGCTATTTGCAGGAGGGCTCAGAGCCTGACCACTGGTAGCCTAGACAAGTGCCCTTGGGTGTCAGGGAAATTGCTGCTAGCAACCCCGGTTGTGTGCACCTGGGCCTCACGTGACAGAGGACCACCTCTCCGCCTCCTTTTTAAATAGCACTGTTGCATTGAGTTAACCTTCGCTGGCTGTGGTCCCAGACAGTGGGGCACCGACTGCCTGGTGAGGAACTGTGGTTATCATCATCATTTTGGAATGGAGAGTCCATCCTGGAACTTCGAGACTCCATGTATCTTTTTTTTTTTTTTTTTTTGCGGGTCTGGGGATGGAACCCAGGGGCATTTGACCTCCGAGCCACACTCCCTGCCCTATTTTTATTCTTTATTTTGAAACCGGGTCTCACTGAGTTGCAGGAGGGCCTCACTAAGTAGCTGAGGCTGTCTGTAAACCGCGATCCTCCGGTTTCAGCCTCCCAGATGCTGGGATCACAAGCCTGTGCCACCACGCCCGGCTGACTCCATGTATCTTGAGTGGCCCCTGGACTATGAAACTTGATTTAGATTGTATAGGAAAGGAAGAGGCAGGAGGAATGATCATTACCAAAAAGTACGTGCCCAGCTCTGGAACAGGTTAGAACCCTTTAGACTTGATACTTTTCTTGATTTAATTTAGGAATCAGATTTAACAAGAAAAATAGCTATTTTGTGGGAAACTGAATATTTATAATTCAATTAGAATATGAAAGGCAGCTATTTTGCTTCAAAGTGCCAAGTTGAAGCTGGACATGATTGTGCATGCTTGTAATCCCAGTACTTGGGAGGCTGAGACAGGAAGATCGCAGGTTCAAGGCCAGCCTCACCTACTAAGTGAGGCCCTCCGCAGCTTAGTGAGACCATTTCAAAATAAAGAATAAAAAATAGCCAGGTGTGGTGGCGCACGCTTGTAATTCCCGCGCTTGGGAGGCTGAGACAGGAGGATTGTGCAGGTTCGAACCCAGCCTCGCTGGCTTAAGAGACCCTGTTTCCAAATAAAAATATAAAATAGGTCTGGGAGTGTATCCCGGAGGTAGAAGGGTTTCCAGGAACCCCAGTACAACCAAAAAGAAAAATAGGGTTAGGTGTGTAGCTGGGAGGTAGAATGTCCCTGGGGTCAATCCCCATTCCCCTCCTTCCTCCAAAATGCTGAATTAACAAAACTTGTCATGTGGACTTTTTGTGTTTGTGCCTTTGGGAATACTGAGGTGTGTGTGTGTGTGTGTGTGTGTGTGTGTGTGTGTGTGGTGCTGGGTTCCTGGAAACCCTTCTACCTCCGGGCTACACTCCCAGACACCTAATTTTTATATTTTATTTGGAAACAAGGTCTCTTAAGCCAGCTGGCTGGCTTCGAACCTGTGCGATCCTCCTGTCTCCTCCTCCCAAGCGCAGGGATTACAAGCATGCGCCCTGTTGGAATACTGAGTTTTAATGTCTGTACAAAATAGTAAGCTGGGCACAGTGGTGCACACTTCTAACCCCAGTGCTTGGGAGGCTGAGATAGGAAAATTGCAGGTTCGCTGCCAGCCGTAGTTAGTGAGCCCCTGTTTCAAAATTAAAAAATAGGGCTGGGGATGTAGGTCAGAGGTAGAATGCCCTGGGTTTAATCCCCAGTACCACAAAAACAAAACAAAAAAACCCCAAGATAGTATATTGTCCTTTTTCTATTAGTAGTTTGTACAAGGAATAGAGTCATATTTACAGAATGTCTGTATTGGATAAGCTACAGAGTAAAGAAATTTTTTTTTATTATTGAAACAAGATCTCACTAAGTTGCTGAGGCTGTCCAAGAACCTGTCATCCTCCTGTCTCAGCCTCCCAAATACTGGCATTACAAGCTTGCGGCTGGGGTGTAGCTCAGAGATAGAATGCCTCTGGGTTCTATTCCCAATGCCAAAAAATAAAAAAAAAAGTGTATGTTTTTATTGAATCTCAGGCCTGTGAAATTTGTTGAGTAATTTTTAGACAGTGGCGTCTTGTTGACGAGGGGCATCTAGTGGAGAGATGTAGTAATTCAGCCTGATTGTGTTTGCGGTAAATGGATGAACAAAAAGGAGGAAGTTAGCACATTCTGGAAGATTTACTTGCAATAATCAGATGAATACGGGAAAATGCCTGTGATTTAGGAAATAACAAATGCTCAAAGGCTGTGGTAATGGAGCTGGGGAATGCCCCGTTGTGAAAGTCTCTCCTGCAAGGCAGCATCTGACACCCGAGACCTTTCTCTTCAGCGCCTTAAAACAGCTGAAATTCCGCCCTTTCATCGTGAATTATAGCTTTACTGACTAGCGAGAGCCTCTGAAACAAAGCTCTGTATCACACTGCAGCATTATATTGTTGAGAAACTAAAAACTGCATGCAGAGCTTTCTTTCTTTTTTCTTTTCTTTTTTTTGGCAGTACCAGGGGCATTCTACCTCCGAGCTACACCCCCAGCCCTATTTTTTAGTCTTTTTAAAAAATTTTTGAAACAGGAAACAGGGTCTCACTGAGTTGTGAAGGCCCTCACTAAGTAGTTGAGGCTGGCCATGAACCCACATTCTCCTATCACAGCCTCCCAAATGCTGGGATTACGAGCATGCACCACCACACCTGGCACCACCACACCTGGCTCTTATTCTTTATTTTGAAACAGGGTCTCACTAAGCTGCATAGGGTCTCACTAAGTAGCTGAGGCTGGCCGAGAACCCAGATCCTCCTGTTTTAGCCTCCCAACTACTGGGATTACAAGTGTGTGCTACTATGCCTGGTTTAAAATTATATTTTTGAAATTATTGAAAGCTAAATTTCAGCAGGGCATGGTAGTGCATGTCTATAATCTCAGTATTTGGGAGGCTGACACAGGAGGATTGTAGGCTTGAGATCAGCCTCAGCAACCTAGCAAGATTCTTTCTTTTTTTTTTTTTTTGTGGTACTGGGGATGGAACCCAGGGGCATTTGACTTCCAAGCTGTACCCCCAGCTCTATTTTTTATTTTTATTTTGAAACAGGATCTCACTGAGTTGCAGAGGACCTCACTAAGTAGCTGAGACTGGCCTCAAACTGCAGTCCTCCTCTCAGCCTCCCAAATGCTGAGATTACAAGCGTGTACCACCACACCCGGCTGGAGCAAGATCCTCTTTCTTTCAAAATAAAAAACTAAAAGGGCTGGCAGTGTAGCTTAGGGGTAGAATGCCTCTGTGTTCAACTCCTCATGCCAAAAAAAAAAAAAAAAAAAATTATGTTTGAAAGCCTGGGAATAAATAATACATGTAAAATAACATCATTTCAGTACATATAACTAACAAATACTTTTTTTTTTTTTTTCTTGTGGTACTAAGTAGCTGAGGCTGGCTTTGAACCTATACGGTCCTCCTGTCTCAGCCTCTCAAGTGCTGGGATTACAAGCGGGCACTACCATGCCTGGCTTCACATACTTTCAACCAAAAGTTTTTAACTTTTTTTGGTAATGGGATTGAACCCAGTGACGTTCTACTTCCAAGTTACACTCCCAGCCCTCTTTATTTTTTATTTTTATTTTATTTTATTTATTTATTTATTTTTGGTGGTACTGGGGTTCCTGGAAACCCTTCTACCTTCGAGCTACACTCCCAGACCTATTTTTTTTTTTTTAATATTTTTTATTTGGAAACAGGGTCTCTTAAGCCAGCGTGGCTGGCTTCAAACCTGCGCGATCTTCCTGTCTCCGCCTCCCAAGTGCAGGGATCACAAGCGTGCGCCACTACACCCGGCCCTTTTTATTTTTTAGTTTGAAATGGTCTCATTATGTTGCGGAAGCTGACCTCCAAAGTTTTATTTTCCTATCTCAACTTCCCAAGTACTGAAATTATAAGTGTGTGCCACTGTACCTACTAAGTTCTTTTATTTTATTTACACACACACACACACACACATATATATATATATATATATATATATATATATATATATATATATATATATTTTTTTTTTTTTTTTTTTTTTGGTGGTACCTGGGGATGGAACTCTTCTACCTCTGGGCTACACTCCCAGACCCATTTTATATTTTTTATTTGGAAACAGGGTCTCTTAAGCCAGTGAGGCTGGCTTTGAATCTGCGCGATCCTCCTGTCTTCACCTCCCAAGCAGGGGATTACATACATGCGCCACCACGCCCGGCATCTTTTATTATATTTGAAGGAAAAACTCTCAAATGAAACCAAAGAATGTTAAACTTTAAAGTCTTTTTAAGGACAGATTTTTAAGCACTCCCTTTTATTTTTTTGCGGTGTGGGGAATGGAACCCAGGGGCACCTCTAAGTATAACACCAGCTCTATTTTATTCTTTTTCTTTTTCTTTTTTTCTTTTGTATTTTGTGTATGTGTATATATAATTGTGGTACTGAGGATGGAAACCAGGGGCATTTTATTTCCGAGCTATACCACCAGCCCTATTTTTTATTTTTTATTTTTTATTTTTTTGTGGTACTGGGGGTGGAACCCAGGGGCTTTTCTACCTCCGGGCTATAATCCCGGGCCTATTTTATATTTTTTTTATTTGGAAACAGGGTCTCACTAAGTTGCTGAGAGCCTCACTAAGTAGCTGAGGCTGGCTTCGAACCTGTGCAGTCCTCCTGTCTCAGCCTCCCAAATGGTGGGATTATAAGCGTGCGCACCAGGCCCAGCTTATTCTTTATTTTGAAACAGGGTCTCACTGAGTTGCAAAGGGCCTCACTAAATAGCTGAGGCTGTCCGCAAACCGCCTGTCTCAGCCTCCCAAATGCTTGGATTATAAGCATATACCACCTTGCCTGGCTCTCTTTTTATTTTGATACAGGATCTCACTAAATTACTGAGGGCCTCACTAAGTTGCTGAGGCTGCCTCGAACCTCTGATCCTCATGTTTCAGCCTTCCAAGTACTAAGATTATAAGTGTGTGTTAGCACATCTGGCTAAGCCCCCAATAGTTCTATTAAGATTTAAAAATGGTTAAGAAAACTTTGAGATTTTTTAATTTCACTTTTTGTGGTATTGAGGATTTAACCCAGGGCATTGTACTGCTAGGCAAGCATCAAGCTACACCCCCAGCCTTTTTTATTTTATTTTTATTTATTTATTTTTATTTATTTATTTATGTTTTTGTGGGTCTGGGGATGGAACCCAGGGGCATTTGACCTTGGAGCCACACCCCCTGCCCTATATTTTATTCTTTATTTTTAAACAGGGTCTCACTGAGTTTGAAAGGACCTCACTACGTTTATTTTATTTTGAGATAGGATCTTGCTTAGTTACCCAGACTGGTCTCAAACTTGAGATCTTCTTGCCTCAGCCTCCTGAGTAGCTGGGATTACAGGCTTGTGCCACTCCCTCCCTTTAACATGTTGAGTTTAAGCCGGGCGTGGTGGCACACGCTTGTAATCCCTGCACTTGGGAGGCCGAGACAGGAGAATCGCGCAGGTTCAAAGCCAGCCTCAGCTACTTAGTGAGGCTCTCAGCAACTTAGTGAGACCCCGTTTCCAAATAAATAAAATATAAAATAGGTCTGGGAGTGTAGCCCGGAGGTAGAAAGCTCCTGGATTCCATCCTTAGTACCACACACACAAAAAAATGATGTTGAGCTTATTAAATTATCTCTCAGTAAAAATATTTCTTTCTGAGCTAGTCATGGTGGCATACATTTGTAATCCTAGTCCTTGGGAGGCTGAGACAGGAGGATCGCAGGTTCATGGCCACCCTCAGCTACTTCTTGAGGCCCTCTGCAACTTTGCGAGACCTGTTTCAAAGTAAAGAATAAAAAACAGGGCAGGGAGTGTAGCTCAGTGGTAGAATGCCAGTGGGTTCCATCCGTAGTACCACATAAATAAATAAATAAATAAATAAATAAATAAATAAATATCCAACCATGGTGGCACACACTTGTAATCCTAGCACTTGGGAGGTTGAGACCGGAGGATCACGGTTTGTGGACTGCCTCAGCTACTTGGTGAGGCCCTCCACAACTGAGTGAGACCCTGTTTCAAAATAAAGAATATAAAATAGGGCAGGAGGACACCACGCGTGGTGGCGCAGGCTTGTAATCCCAGCATTCGGGAGGCTGAGACTGCAGAATCGTGGTTTGTGGACAGCTTCAGCTACTTAGTGAGGCCCTTTGCAACTTTAGTGAGACCCTGTTTCAAAAATAAAGAATAAAAAAATAGGGCTGGGGGTGTAGCTTGGAGGTAGAATGCCCCTGGGTTCCATCCCCAGACCTGCAAAATAAATAAATAAAAAGTTAAAAAATAGGGCTGGGGTGTGGACCAGAGGTAGAATGCCCCGGCACAGTCCCCAGTGCCCCTTGTCTCCAACGATGTCCGTCCTGAGGGACAGGGCGGGCATTCACTGGGCTGGGGAGGCCATAGGAGGAGCCCGTGGGTTCATGAACACGTTGAGTTTTGTGTTAATGTCACTTTGAAATGCTTTCCAGAGATTAGTTGTCTGTCTTAAAGACAAGAGTTGAAAGTTTGCCTTGTTGTTGCCCCACTGAACTGTCCACCTGAGCATTCTATTGCTGTTTTTTTCTTTCTTTTCTTTGGCATTTTATTTGCTGAAATCTTTCCCATCCAAGAGAATGCTGAGCCTTTGGGAGCCGGGAGTGAACTTTCTCCGGCTTTCCAAAGCCTGCCGGGCTTCTTACCAGTTCCGCATGTGGTTGATCGAACTGAAAATCCACTGGGACGGAGAATTTGGGAAGGTCTTTTTTTTTTTGGTAGAATCCAAAACTGCTGAATTTTAGGACCAATAGAAATACTGGTATCATTACCTAATGTATTAAAACAACATTAAAATGTTAAAGAAGTTGTTAAGGAATAAGAGGTTTTAAAAACTGTCTGCACTTTAACCTTTCAGGAGACGTTACCGCTCAGGTAGCTCTTCAGCCCGCCCTGAAATTCAATGGTGGCGGCCACATCAATCACGCCATTTTCTGGACAAACCTGAGCCCTAATGGTGGCGGAGAGCCCAAAGGTTGGTATAAGTTGGTGCAATTTTCTATTGTGTGCACAGCAGGGAAGATTGTTGATTTTCTTATTATTTTTAGGAGTGCTGGGATTAAATCCAGGGTCTCATGCATTCTAAAACCCACCCTGCATTCCCAGTGATTATTGATTTGCTCACTACTTTAATTCTCCCTGAGGTATCATAGTGGCGTATTTTTTTATAGCAAGGGGTAAACCAGTGTTATAAATTTCAAAGAAAAAGAGTAGGAGCCAGGCGTGGTGGCGCACGCTTGTAATATTCGGGAGGTTGAGACAGGAGGATTGTGGTTTGTGGACAGCCTTGGCTACTTAGTGAGGCCCTCCCCAACTTAGACCCTGTTTTAAAATAAAGAATAAAAAAATAGGGCAGGGGGTGTAGCTCGGAGGTAGAATTCCCCTGGGTTCCATCCCCAGACCCACACACAAAAAAAGAGGAATGGAGATGCATTCAGATAATTACATCATCAGATTTTATACACACACATGCACGTGTACAAAATACCACATATAGCACCCCTTCGTGGTTTAAATACTAGTAAAAGAGAAGAATAAACTTTTAGAAAAGATGAACTTTCCACTTACTAGCACTGGGACCTCTGGGATAAAATACATAACTGTATTTGCTTGATCTCTATGATGCAGGGCAACGAAGGAGCTGTTTTCATAATTACATGCCAAGGCTAAAGTGCCTTTGGGTATTGTTAGTCTTCCCGATAGAAGCCGCTTGGCATAGACTCTGTTTTCTAGCTTTTCTAGACTGCAGGTACAGCTGGGGCGTAGCCCAGTGGTAGAGTATTTGCTTAGCATTAGCAAATGCGTCCCTGGGTTCAGTCCCCAGTATTGAAAACAAACAGCAACAAAAAGCAACACTGCAAATAAGGAGGCGTAAAGACGCAGGCGGTCTTGTTTCCGTGACTCCCTGAGCCTCGGGAGGAGCAGGTGATTTGAATTGCCCTCACCCCAGGGAATCTGTGGGGCAAAATGGAGGTGTCCGCCTTGTTTCTGGGCGTATTGCACAGACCCTTCGATTCTGTGTTTAGTTATTTTTATACAAGGCAGCCCATCTTATGCTTTGGAAATAAGCAGTTTTCTTTGGGACGATATTGAACAGGGAAATAAGCCTGGGGAACTGGGCAGTTTATTCCGAGTTAAGTCTTTGGACCGTGGTGTCATACTTTTGAGGCGTTGTCGTTAGCGGAATGTTAGGTCTAGTCAGCCAGTGTGTTGGTATTGTAAAAAATAAAATAATAAAATGCGGCGGGTCCCATCGTCACACAGCAGGAGTCTGATATAATGATATGCATGCCTTTATTCGTGGAGAGTCAACCGCCAGTCCCCGCGGGCCCGCGGGGGCTCGTGGGGGAGAGCGCGCCTTCCTGTCTCTGTCTGTGTGTCTCTATCTGGGCTTCTGTGTCCCTGAGGTGGCAGAGTCTACCTTAAATCGAGGGGAGTGGTCTCACTTCTGTGAATCACAAAGCTCCGCCTCCTAGCTTCCGGCCCCACCCCCTGCGGGGCAGGAGGCTCAAACCTTTCAGGCATCTCCACCGTTTTGTATTTATCTGTAACACTTGATTCCATTTGTGCTCATAAAAGATGACTACTTTCAAGTCAATAGAATAAGAAAAGTGAGCATTTTTTTTTGTGTGTGTGTGGTTTTTTTTTTTTTTTTTTTTTTGCTAGTCTGGGGATGAAACCCAGGGGCATTTGACCTCCGAGCTACACCCTTTGCCCTATTTTATATTCTTTATTTTTAAACAGGGTCTCACTGAATTGCAAAGGCCTTCACTAAGTAGCTGAGGCTGTCCACCAACCACGATCCTCCTGTCTCAGCCTCCCGAATGCTGGGATTACAAGCTTGCACCACCATGGCCGGGTTTTTAAAAGTGAGCGTTTTGACGCAGTTGATTTAATTGATCAGTCAGTCTAGAATTAATTTAACACTGCTACTGAATAAAAACATTATAGTTAATTTTCTCTTATTTTCAGTGCTAGGGATGAGATCCCTTGTACGTGCTAGACAAGCGTTCTGTCACTGAGCCACACCCTCAGCCCAGTTATTGCTCTTAAAAGTGTTCAGCTTTCGGTGATGGTGGTACTGGTGTGTGCCACCATGCCAGGCTGAAAAATCATACTTAAAAACAATATAAGCTGGGCATGGTGGAGCTTGCCTGTAATCCCAATACTTGGGAGTTTGAGACAGGAGGATTGCAAGTTTGCGGACTGCCTCAGCAATTTAGACCCTGTTTCAAAATAAAAAATAAAATAGGGCAGAAGGTATAGCTCAGAGGTAGAATGCCCCTGGGTTTAATCCCCAGTACCACAAAAATAAATAAATACAAACAGTATAATCAAATACTTGGGAGGCCAAGACAGGAGGATTGCAGTAGCTTAGCGAAACCCTATTTCAAAATAAACAATATAAAAGTAGGGCTGGAGGTATACCTCAGAGGTAGAAAGCCTCTGGGTTCAATCCTCAGTACTTATTATGAGTGTACAAAGAAATTCTAGATAGGAAGATCCGGGTTGCCTTGGAGGAGACTAACTAAATAATAGCTATAACTTTTATTCTTAAGTGTATATATATATATAGAGTAAGTAGCGTAGAAATCAAAGTAAAAATTTCTATGGTGGGAGGGAATTAAAAGGAAACCAGCTGGAAACCTTTCTTTCCTGGTGAATATAGCACAGTGAGTGAGGAGTTCCCCAGCTCACTGCATGGGAATTAGAATGAAACCTCACCCTGGTGTCAGGGTAGGAGGAGCCGGTGTCTCGGCTCACAGTGTGTGGGGCTCCTGGGTGTGTTATCCAGTTGTTTCTTGGGCCATATGACAATGTTTTAATAGATATAATGTAATATTTTATAATAATTGTTGAACTCTGTTTTTTTTCAAGGGGAGTTGCTGGAAGCCATCAAACGTGACTTTGGTTCCTTTGACAAGTTTAAGGAGAAGCTGACAGCTGTGTCTGTTGGCGTCCAAGGCTCAGGTTGGGGTTGGCTTGGGTTCAATAAGGAGCAGGGGCGCCTACAGATTGCTGCCTGTTCTAATCAGGATCCATTGCAAGGAACAACAGGTTAGATATAAAAATTGTTACTCAATTTATTTGGGAGATATGGTGTATTGCATTTGATTAGAAATGCGTAAAACTAGTGGTGTTTAAACTTACTGTAAACATATTTTAACAGTTTAATACCCAGAGTCTGTGTAAGTAAAAATTACTAAAGAGTCCTTGATATTTTAAAAATAAGCACATGTAATTATTTTTTTTGTGTGTGTGTGGTACTGGAGATTGGATCCAAGGATACTCTACTTCTGAGCTACACTCCCAGCCCTATTTTTTATTTTTTATTTTGAAACAAGGTCTCACTAAGATGTGGAGAGCCTCACTAAGTAGCTGAGGCTGTCTGCAGACCTGCAATCCTCCTGTCTCAGCCTCCCAAGACCTGGGTTTACAAACGTGTGTGCCACCACACCCTAAGCATATGTAATTTTGTAGCTACATTCACAAATTGTTTTAAGCATAAACCCTTCTTCATTTTACAGACTAGTAATGCTACTTTACATAATTGTGTGCACAAAAATAAAAGACTAAGGTTAGATAAATACCAAGAGGGCGGAAAAGAAATAAAGGCTGAGCCTGACTTCAGAATCGTGCTGTCTTCCTTTCTGAGCACTGTGGCTAAACGGGGCTGGAACTCAGTATTCCGGACTTTGGCCTTTCTGGGGTCTTTGGTATGTGAATATACTTGGCTCAGAAACTCCAGGCTGGGCTCAGCAAATCCCTTTGTTCCAATGAGCCTAGTTGAATTAGAAGCCCATTATAAAATGTCACTGAAGAGTGTAGAAAGTGGAGTCCTAGCCACCAGCGGTTGCTAGGACTCTCGTCTCTGCCGTAATGGACTTAACGTGGGACCGTGATGTCAGCCAGGCTGGTTTCCTGTCGCTCTTTCCACCTGCCAGGTCATGACACTTGGCTACGTACTGGACATACTGACTTTTCAGAATATAAACAGTTCCTTTGGGAAAGTAAGATCCCACAAAAATTTGTAAAAGCTGCAGAAGATTCGTGAGCACTCAGTGCTGCAGTCAGGTGGATCCAAGGTGCCCGCCTGCAAGGCTGCGGTTTCTCTCAATCCGAGCCACACCCTGCCTTGCTTAGAGAGCCCTTGGAACGAAGCGTGGCCTTTAATGTTGGGAGAAGTCGGTCACACTTGTACTTTATTCACTAGTGATAAACTATCAGTGACATACTGCTGGAGAATTGTTTTCTTAGGAGAGTTTGAGTTCTACAAATGAATGTTTTATAGATAAAACTAAGTTCTTTATACTGTTGAATTTTGGAAAGTAGTCTGTTTAGTCCTCTTGAGCTCTCTGTAACTTACTCCTTGTCCTTCTCTCTTATCTGTTTACTCTCTCAGGTTAAAACCAGCCTGGGAGCAGAGCAGGTTCTCATTGCCTCCTCTCTTAGGACGTAGCACCCTTATGGTGCTTACTGTGGGTGAATCTGTTAGTGTTTAAGGACAGCTATTAAAATACTATAGTTAGCCAGGCGTGGTGGTGCACTCTTGTAATCCCAGCGTTTGGGAGGCTGGACAGGAGGATTGCACAAGCCAGCCTTAGCTAAATAGTGAGAGAGACCCTGTTTCCAAATAAAGTATAAAATAGGTTTGGTAATATAGCCCAGAGGTAGAAAAGCCCCTGGGTTCCACCCCCAGTCCTCAAAAAACAAAACAAAACAAAAAAACTATAGTTAATTGACTTCCTGGGTCTATCTTAATAGTTGTTGTTATCATTATTATTATTTACGGTACTGGGGATGGAACCCAGGGACATTCCACCTCTGAGCCACACCTTCAGCCCTATTTTTTAGTCTATTTATTTTCTTGAAACAGAGTCTTACTGAGTTGCGAAGGGCCTTGCTAAGTAGCCTGAGGCTGTCTGCGAATTGTGATCCTCCCATCTCAGCCTCCCAAATGCAGGGATTACAAGCGTGCTCCACCATGCCCAGCCATCCGAATTTTTTTTTACTGTTTATCACATTTTTCTTCCAAAGTGAAATTTAAAATCTTTTTATAGGAATATTCATTTTTATGCAATTTTTCTATTAGATAAGAAATGGGTGAAATTGTTATAAAGGGTAATTTTGTATGCATAGAATAGTAAGAATTTAAATTGAGAAGCTGCAGTATTTTAGATTGAAATTTAACGTTTTTCCTTTCTTTCTTGATAGGCCTTATTCCGCTGCTGGGAATCGATGTTTGGGAGCACGCTTATTACCTTCAGTACAAAAACGTCAGACCTGATTATCTAAAAGCTATTTGGAATGTAATCAACTGGGAGAATGTAACTGAACGATACGTGGCATGCAAAAAGTAAAATTATGTTGAGTATGTTTAGCTCTTTATGACTACTTTTGTAGTAGTGTAGAGTGCTGCGATTTGCTGATAAGCTGCTCTGTTGTAGCATTTATTGATGTTGCTTATTCACACATTTGATAAAAAATAACAATGTTGTGAATAATTTTTTATTTTAAAATTTTATTAGTCAACTTGAGGGTCATAAGTATTTGGTGATTTAATGTTAAACATTTTCTTCAGAGAGCTCAAATTGCTAGGAGTTTATAATTGTCATCATAAAACCATCAGAACTCGCCATCCCGACCTACATTTTGAGGCCTGTGGCAAAGCCTTTGTAACCCTGTTCTGTTTCAGTTATAGGAAATGCATTCCTTTGCTCCGGTTGTAACAGTGAAATAGAAAACTGAGTATTTCCTTTTTCTGTTGCGAATTATTCTTTTTGTCAGTAATCCTGTGTCTAGTGTGTCTTCTGGTCCTGTGTATACGTGTTAACACCATTTTGTCACTTAAAAACACGTAACTTGATTGTTCCTTGAGAACTGCTTCATTACAAGGAGATACTTAGGCCTCTGGATTTTCTGTAGGCAGAAAATAGAAGAACTTTAATATGAAATTTTGTTCTCATACATAGAAATAGGCGTTTGTAGAAGTGCTCGAGATGGACACATCAGGGCCGAGTCTGCAGCCTGCGTGCCTCTCCTTTGCGCCCACGGGCCCGGGGCAGGTGCCGCCTTCCCACGCAGCGGCACGCTGGTCTCGAGGCACGCTGGTCCCGGCATGAGGTCAGCAGTGTCCCCTCAGGAACATTGTTTTCAAAGGCATGTTTTTGATGTATTTTGTTGTTTGTGAGATATATATACATATATATATACACACACATATAAGAAATATTATTTGTTGTTTTAAGGAATTTATAGCCACTATAGAAGCTTTGTATTGTTTTCTAGTACAGGGGAAACTACCTATAGTCAGTGGTAGAGCATTTCAGATATGTCCCTCTGGGTTTTGCACATAGAGCTGTTTACGATTTGAATGCAGCAGGGATCGTTTTTGTATTTGGCTTAGCATTGTCTTGTAATTTTACATGTTTCATCTTTCTAATTATCCTTAATAGCTATATAAATTTTATCAATTGGACATTCCCTAATTTATTTTGCAGTTTTACTACTGAATTTTTCATTTGCTTCTAATGGTTACTTACAAATAATACTACAATGAGCAACCCTGTGTGTAGAGAGTGTACCTCCTATTGGAATATATTTTTTCTTTTTTTCCTTGTAGAACTGGGGTTTGAATCCAGGGGTACTCTACCACTGAGCTATTCCTCCATACTTTTTTTTTTGAAGCAGGATCTCCCTAAATTGCTGAGATTGGCCTCAAACCTGTGATCTTCCTGTCTCAGGCCTCCCAAGTACTGGGATTACAGGCATGCACCATGGTGCCCAATTAGGAATATTTTCTTTATATAGGTTTTCTTCTTAAACCTATATAAATCCAAGTTCATTTAAATTTTTTTTCTCAACTTTTTTTTCATGGAAAAATGGAGTAACTTAGCAGTTTCAATATTGAAGACTGAAGTTTTAAAAAATACTTAAATTCAAGGTACTATTCTTTTAGAATTAAGGACAGTAAGCTTTCTGAATTCGACACTGTTCATGAGGTTGCCGATAACTTGTCTTTGATAACTGTCCTTGTGTATGCATTTGCACCTCTGGATCGATAGGCTTTGGAGACTGACTGCCGTCCTTCCTGGACCACGCTGACGACTTGCACGGTGTGCAGATGAGAGTCACAAGGTGGCTCTGGTCAGGAGGCAGTGAACTCTGCAGACCTTCTAGGAAAGTGGGACCTTTTGAAGGATGGGCTTTCGATACAAGTCGTTTGCTAGATCAGGGTTTGTCTTGAACTAATGCAGATTTGCAAACTCTGTTGACACATAAAACTTTGACTCCTACTAAGCTTTCAGATTTCAAAAAAAAAAAAAATTCAATGTTGAAATTTCTGCGGGGCTCTATTTTTGCTTTGGCTTTTTGTTGACCATGAGAGTGAGGAAGCACACTATTCAAAAAAAACTCACTGACTTTGTGTCTCCTCCCTGCTGGACAGATTTAAATTTAAGAGACCAAGAGAATTTACAAACTACTGGCTTTAATCATCCAGCTGAAAATGATGCTGAGATTTTTTTTTGCCTTATTTTCCATAATACAAAAGAAAGAGAAACAAGTAAAACTGCAGTTTTCTCCTTGGTCCAAGGAGGGCGTTTGTGACCCGGATCAGCACTGCCTGCTG
Source organism: Muscardinus avellanarius (assembly GCF_963383645.1). Taxonomy (NCBI): domain Eukaryota; kingdom Metazoa; phylum Chordata; class Mammalia; order Rodentia; family Gliridae; genus Muscardinus; species Muscardinus avellanarius. The sequence continues at coordinate 110,618,605 of NC_137794.1, read as the reverse complement.
TAGTCATAGCTGTATTGAAAAATGTCCTCTTGATTAGTGCTGGGGAAATAAGGAAGCAAGACAAATACTTTTTTTTTTTTTTTAGCACTACCTGTCGCTTGAACTGCTGTATAATAATTAAACTTTGATGTTGAGAAGTTGCTTTATTGCACTCCTTAAATCCATAGTCTTAAAATTAGATTTGAATTTCTGTTGCACCTTTAAAAAAGTAACATGAGAACCATAAAATTAAGATTGCTGCATATTGTGAATCATATCTAAAATGAGGTACAACTAAGTTTTATTTTCTGGTTTAATTTCAAGAAAAGACTTTGGGGAAAGTTGTTAAGAAAATGTTTCATAAATTACTATTTCTCCTTTTCCGTCCTACCTTACTGCTCCCAGCAAACCATTGTCTATCTTCTAAGATACGCAGAAAACCTAGTTCAAGGTGAAGGTTCTATAAGTTCCTGGATAATTTTCATTAAATTACTCATTAAAAAAAACATTTATTTTTTATATTGTAGGTGTGAAGTTTTTTGATATTAATAAAGATCTGTCAGCCATCAAAAGATATTATGTATGTGTGTCAAAAACAGTAATCCTGGCTGGGCGTGGTGGCGCACGCTTGTAATCCCCGCGCTTGGGAGGCAGAGACAGGAGGATCGCGCAGGTTCGAAGCCAGCCGCGGCGCTGGCTTAGGAGACCCTGTTTCCAAATAAAAATGTAAAAATAGGTCTGGGAGGTAGAAGGGCTTCCAGGAACCCCAGTACCACCAAAAAACAAACAAACAAACAAACAAACAAACAAAAAACAAACAATAATCCTATAATGCTCTTAATCATTTTTACTGCTTTTCTTTGAGAAAGGAATAGTAACTGAGAGATAGTTGAAATTTTACTCTTAAAATCCAGAAGGCATATGAACTATTTCTAGTCATATCTGTGTAGCATCATTTAATTACATAAAAGCATGTGTAGTAAGCAGTGCTAGTGATGTAGGGAAAGCCGGTGTTTCACCTACTCTCTCACACCACTCAACACGTGTTTTCTGGTGCTGGGGAGCAAGCCTTGTGCAAGCCAAGCAAGAGCTCGTGACAGAGCTGCGACCCCGGCCAGCAGCATAACTCTGGCACCAGATTTTCTAGTGGACGCCAGCTGGGTGTCCTGTGCTCCGGTTTAGAGGCAGATCCCACAGGCTGGGGCTGTCTCACAAGGCTGCCCCTGCTTCAGATGCCAGTTACAAGTACCTGTACTTGGGGTTCCTGTGATCCCCTCTTTGGATTTTTTTTTTTTTTTGGTGGTACTGGGGTTCCTGGAAGCCCTTCTACCTCCGGGCTACACTCCCAGACCTATTTTATATTTTTGAAACAGGGTCTCTTACGCCAGCGCGGCTGGCTTTGAACCTGCGCGATCCTCCTGTCTCCGCCTCCCAAGCGCGGGGATTACAAGCGTGCGCCACCACGCCCAGCCCCTCTTTGGATTTGATTAGTTTGCTAGGGTGGCTTGCAGAACTCGGGTATGCTATATGTGTGTGTGTGTGTGTGTGTGTGTGTGTGTGTGTGTGTGTGTGTGTGTGTATTTTAAGGGATAAGATGCCAAAACAAAATCCCAAAAACCAAGAGGCTTCCTTCAATAATAGGTATTTATTTTGTCTTGTATTTTTTCTTTTGGTGTGGTACTGGGGATTGAACGCAGTAGTGTTCTACTTCTGAGCTATACCCCTAGTTCTTTTTATTTTGTATAAACAGGAGCTTGCTAAGTGTCTGGGGGTCTTACTAAGTTGCTGAGCCTGGCCTTAAACCTACGATTTTCCTATCTTAGACTTCCTAGTACTGTGATAACAGGTGTGTGCCCCCACGCCCGACTCTGCTGGGGGTTTATGTCTGAGATTCACTTGCTGCCTGACTCAGTTCCTGGTGAAGGCTTTGTTATGACCTCGGTAACCTTAATCACCTCCCAGAGCCCCCTCCTCCAGTGCAGTCTCACTGAGGATGGGTTAGGGTTTCAAGGCATGAACGGGAAAGGGCGGGGATCCAGTTCATTCAGTTGCAGTATCTTGCATTAAGCCTTTTCAGGGTGGGGCAGTACTTCAGTATCCCAAGCCGGGTACTGAGGGACGAATCAAAATGCTAGTAAAAGACCAATTTCTAATGATTTAAGAAACTGGCAAAAGTTTTCAGCACTGTACATCTTTGACATTAAGCCAGCTGTGTACAACCATCTCATAAACCCAGATGCTTGGTATTTCATCTCTGAGGGTTTGCATCTAGAGAATTTTTTGGGAAGGGGGCTACTGGGGATCGAACCCAGGGGCATTCTACCTCTGAGCTACATCCCCAGCCCTTTTTTTTATTATTATTTATTTATTTATTTTTGGTGGTACTGGGGATGTAACATAGGGGCCTTCTACCTCCGGGCTACACTCCCATAATATATATATATATATATATATTTTTTTTTTTTATTTTTTTTTTGCGGGTCTGGGGATGAAACCCAGGGGCATTTGACCTCCGAGCTACACCCCCTGCCCTACTTTTTATTCTTTATTTTGAAACTGGCTCTCACTCAGTTGCAGAGGGTCTCACTAAGTAGCTGAGGCTGTCCGTGAACTGTGATGCTCCTGTCTCAGCCTCCCGAATGCTGGGATTACAAGCGTGCGCCACCATACCTGGCTCCCTATTTTATATTTTTATTTGGAAACAGGGTCTCTTAAGCCAGCTGAGGCTGGCTTCGAACCTGCATGATCCTCCTGTCTCAGCCTCCCAAGTGCGGGGATTACAAGTGTGCACCACCATGCCTGGCTTTATTCTTTATTTTGAAACGGGCTAAGTAGCTGAGTCTGGCCGTGAACTGCGATCCTCCTGTCTTAGCCTCCCAAATGCTGGGATTCCAAGAGTGTGCCATCACGCCCGGCTCCATCTAGAAAATTTTAACAGAAGTTGCAGTCTTGAGGTTTTCATTCTGTGCACAAGCTTGTTTTTCTTTAACTGAACATAAGATTTCTTGCATCTTCCTGATTATAGAGATGGGAAGTAGATGGAATTGTGTGTGTGTGTGTGTGTGTGTGTGTGTGTGTGTGTGTGTGTGTGTGTGTTTAACTGCAGATTGAACTCAGGGGCTAAAATTCTGCTTCTGAGCAGCACTTTTTAAATTTTTATATGGAAATAGGGGTCTCAGTAGGTTGCTGAGGCTGTCCTCGAACCTGTGAGCCTCCTGTCTCCACCTCCAAGTATTGGGATTACAGTGTGCGCCACTACGACTTGGGTTTTGTTTTATTGGAGACTTGTAAGGAGTTCCCCTCGCAGTTTTCAAAAGTCAAAATTGAGCCCTGTGTGAAGGTTTCCCCAGAATGTCATGTTGGGATCACACGCTGCAGCGTTTTCAGGTCGGCGTCTCACTTAGTTCTGTGCATCTAAGGTTCCTTCTTGGTTCTTCATAATTCTGGATAATACTCCACTGTCTGGATGTACATACCACAACTTTTATCTATTTATTTATTTAATTAATTAATTATTTATTTATTTATTTTGTGGGTCTGGGGATGGAACCCAGGGGCATTCGACCTCTGAGCTGTACCCCCTGCCCTATTTTTTATTTTTTATTTTGAAACAGGGCCTCACTAAGTAGCTGAGGCTGGTTGCGAACCATGATCCTCCGGTCTCAGCCTCCCGAATGCTGGGATTACAAGCATGCGCCACCACACCTCACATACCACAACTTATTTATCCAACATATATTGAAGGACATACTGTATTTTTCCAGGGTTTGGCAATATTGAATAAAGCTACCATACCCATGTGCAGATTTTTTTTGGTATATATATATATGTTTTTAATATACTTGGAGCAAATTAAGGAACATGATTACTGGTTATTATGTTTAATTCTGTAGAAATGGGGTTTTTATTTTATTTTTTTGCAGTACCAGGGATGGAACCCAGGGGCATTCTACCTCCGAGCTATACCCCCTGCCCTATTTTTTTATTCTTTATTTTGAAACAGGGTCTCACTGAGTTGCAGAGGGCCTCACTAAATAGCTGAGGCTGTCCGCGAACCACGATCCTCTGGTCTCGGCCTCCCAAATGCTGGTATTACAAGTGTGTGCCACCATGCCCGGCTAGAAATGAGATTTTTAAAAGTTGACATTTAACATAGTTAAATGTTTTTCTCATGGTTTGGGGTGAGTACTTACCTAGCTTGCTCAAGGCTCAGGGCTTCATCCCTGGTACTGAAAAAGAAAGTTCACCCAGGGAGACTGACCAGTGGCCAGGGCCTTTGGCGTACTTGGCATGTTGGCCCTACTCGGGGAGTCAGGCCAGGAGGGCGAGCGCAGTGCTGAGTTTGGCCTCCACCCTGGCACAGAGCCGAGCCTGTTCTCAGAAGGGGGTGTGTTCCCTTCTGGGGCCCTCCCGGTTGCCCCGGGGGTTAGCTTAGGTCCTGCTGTCTTCTCTCCTTGAGTCCTGACCGTTACCCTGTCCTTAGGGTGGTTCCCCCTTACTCCAGAAGACTCGTCTCTCCAAGGCTGCTGGGGTTGAGGTGGGGAATGGAAAAGTCATTTTTAAATTGTCCTCTAAATGTGCCCTTTTACTCCTACTCGAGTGGTTGGGGATTTGGCTCAGTGGCAGAGCGCTTGCCTAGCACGCGCAAAGCTCTGGGTTCAATCATCGGCCCCATAAAAAAAAACAATTGAAAAAAGTATAAAAAATATACAAAATCAAAGTAGAAAAAAAAAATCCAAGGAAACATAAACTCCCTACTTGAGGATGCCCTGAGGTGCACCTGGAAACCAAAGCGCCCTCTGTTGTGTTCTAGCTCTGATTTAATTCTTTGGTGTGCCTCAAGGTGAGAGGACCTCCATTTCTCTTATTCTATCACATCCTCTAAAGGTCAATGTCCAGGAAACCTGGACAGTGTCCCTGTCCATAGGAAACCTCAGGATTTCTTTTCCGCCTGCTAACACAAACATATGTGGCCTATGACCACTAGGTGGCAGTGTTTCTACACTTTTTCGTGGGGCCAGGCCTCCAACAGGATTTATGCTGAGGCCGGGTGGGGGTTCAGGCTGTTGGAAAAGTATTAAAGAGGCCCCTGAGACACCTTGCTCAGGACTTTTTAGTTTGTTCATTGGCAACTGATGACCCCTTACATTTGTATTCTTAGGCTGTTTTTAAATAATAATCTCAAACTTACATAAAACTTGCAACGACCGTACAAGAACCTTAGTTCTTCCATGATCATTTGGTAATAAGTCACCGAGTGTGGGGCTCCGGCATCTGCATAGGTCACAGCCCACAGGCCTAGGAAGTGGGCCTGGCCTCTGGGGTCCAACAACCCAGCCTCAAACCCACTTGCAACCTGCCTTGGAAGCAGAAGGACCGACGTGCTAAGGCCCTATGCACAGAGTGCTGCTGGGAAACTCTCTGTTTTTCTGATATATCTGATAGGACGTTTAGCTTAGGAGCATAGGAAAGGCCCCTTGAATGTGCCTGAGGTGAGTTACTATGATACACCTAATTGAATTCACTGTTATCAGTTATCTTCCTTACCCATCTAGATAGAAACCACCCCTTCAGCCGGGGGAGGCTCACGTTTATAATCCCAGCACTTGGGAGGCTGAGACAGGAGGATTGCCATTCAAGACCACCCTCAGCTACTTAGGCCCTTCGCAACTCTGTGAGCTCCTGTTTCAAAATAAAGAATAAAACATAGGGCTGGGGGTGTAGCTCAGAACTAGAATGCCCCTGGGTTCCAGTCCCAGTACCACAAAACAACAACAAAACAAACAAAAAACACCCCAAAAACCAAACCGCCCCTTCAGGCCAGAGCTCATGGTTCATGTTCTCCCAGTCCTTTCTGGCTTCTGGCGTCTCCCCAGATCCTCACTTGGTCCTCAGGTGTGAACAGGACCCCGAGGCGTGGAGGAGCCCCGGGCGGTGCCAGCCATGATGTAGCGTGGTTTTTTGCTTCCTCCAGTTCTGGCCCTGGTGTCTCCCCACAAGGTGCTCACACTGTATACCTTTAATTCTTAATTCTTAATCCTGTTTCCTTGATTGTCTCACTAATCCTGATCTGGAGGAAAGCCTTTCGGTTCCTGGGAAAGTCCACTGCCAAGTTTGGGGATGATGGTGCCTATTTTTGGCCCGCACTCCTCTTGGTTCTGGGCCTGTTAGCTGGTAACGTAACCATCTGCTTCTCAGCCACACTCGAGGTGGAGGGGCTGGGCTGCCGCAGGCTGGAAGCCGGGCCCTGAGGTTTATCACCCGGCCTCACGTGGGAGGGAGCACGCACAGAACGGCTCTTTCATGGACTGTTTTCTTCTCACGTTTTAGCCAGGCATTTTTCTTAGTTTATAAGGCATGCATGTTTAATTGTGGGAAGTGGAACAGAAACTCCTGCCCCATAGGCTGATGACAGGCTGTGTTACCGTCAGCGAGGAGTTGCTATCCAAGATCATCAGGAAGCATCACAACAGTCTCCTCCAAAGCCCCTCTGCCACGTTAGAGCTGTCACGTCTGGGTTTGGAGCACCCCCAAACCTCACGTTAGGCAGCGCGGGGTTTACAAGGGAAAAGCCACAAACAAGCGGCCTAAGGACTACACCAAAGCAAGCAGCAGTGGTACCGAAGCAAGAGCTTGCTGTTAGCCGAATGCTTCAACCTAGTTACAAATGGCAGGGGGAGAATGGGTGCAGAACAGCAAGGCTGGTACTTACAAAACCAGTCACTCATTATTTACACTAGGATGTTTCTGGCAGGGTGGCCACTCCACAGTGTTCTCTTCTGAGCCCCTCCACTCCCAGGGTCGCAGCCTAGAGGCAGCGAGGGCCATCTGGGTCTCCATCTCCACCACCTCGCCTCACTCCAGCCCCAAGGCTGCTGCCACCAGCTCAGCTCCTGCTGGACAGAGGACCTGGGAGGCCAGCAGAGGAGGCCAGAAGCATGTGGAGCAGCTGCACTCTGAAACTGCCCCTGCCCCAGGCCCAGGGCAGTCCTGCTGCAGGGACCCCTGGTGGACAGGTGAGGAATTACAGGGCGGGCTCCAGGACCTCAGCAATTGTTCTCCAAAGGTTTCTTTGTGCGGCCCCCCCCCCCCATTCTGCTGCTCCCTGCTCCCTCCCTGTGTCCTAACCCCAGGCCCCGGTGGCCTTTCTCATCCTGAGACCTTGCTCATTAAGGCGCTGGACTTGCTGTCCCATTTAACCTTTCAACACCATGGCCACCATGAAATGCACATCTTCCCACCCAAAGGGTTGAGTTGAGAATTTTTATTAAGTTTTTTCTTTAATGATCACCTTTTAGGGGCACCATTTTTATAAGATTCATGAGAAACACAAATGAAGAAGCATCTCACTTTTATTATACAGTTCACATGAAACAATTTATTAAGAATTATATTGGGAAAAGGCTTGTTTCTTGGGGAAAGTTTGATTTCTCCCAGGTGGGGCCTCTCTTTGGGGATCATTGTGGATAATGCTGGGCAGCTGGCAGCTGGAGCACCTCGTCCTACAGCTGAGTCCTCTCTGGGCGAAGTCCTGATCCTGGGTGCTGGTTCATCCACCTGGCGTCCCTGGAGCGACTTTATTCCTGAAGAGTCTGGGGCGCCTCTGCCCCCCTCCCTCCAGAGCAACTCTGTTTTTGAAGTCTGGGCTGCCTCTGGCCCCCTGTCTCTGGAGCCACTCTGTTGGCTCCAGGGGCCAGGACACAGCAGCAGCAGGCTTGGACGAAGCGGGTCACAGTCCTGGTGATCCGCCTCTAGCCCTGGGAGTGGGGGGCTGTGCTGGGAGCAGGGGGCCTCCTGGGCGGGCAGCTGAGGGCAGTGGTGGGCAGGCTGCCCTCTGGCCTTCACTGTGCATTCTTGGAGGCTGGGGGCTGGGGGCCGCGCAGGTCGGGCTGGCTGGCTGTCCTCTTGGGCGGTAATGGGAAGGCTGAGGAATCTGCTGGGGACGGAGGCAGCGCCACACACCAAGCCTTGGGCCCAGCCCAGACAGTGCCCTGTGGCGCCCATGATGGAGGATCATAAGGTAGGGTCCCATTGCAGCGTTGAAAGTCCTTTTCACCACGGCCAGCCAGGTGTCTCACGGGTCACAGTCAAGGCAGCCATGAGTCCAGGACTGCAAAGTTGGGCGTTTGGGGAGCAGGTCCCTGGGGGGAAATGAGTACTCCTTACCCGATTGGAGCCATGGGTGTTACAGGAATTCGTCCATGGTGGCCCTCAACCTGGGGTTTTCGGCCAGCAGGTGGACGATGAGGTTTCGTGACCAGCCGGTCACGTGAGCAGGCAGGTGGTACTCGCTCCACATTGTCTGATCCCACAGCTTCTCTGGGATGTTGCACCATTCAAATGGGCCGCAGCCTGTAAGCACAAAGCAGAGGACTGCCCCCAGGCTCCAGAGGTCTGCCCCCTCGTCGTATCCTTCATGCTGGTAGACCTCTGGGGCACAGTAGCCCCTCGTGCAGCAGAAGTTGAACAGCTCATCCCTGGGCCTGAAGTGGCAGCTCAGCCCAAGTCTATGACCTTGGCGTTTGTTCGCCAGTCCAGGAGGATGTCGTACGGCTTCAGGTCCCTGTGCAGGGTGTGTCTCTGGTGCAAGTAACTCACCATATCTACAACCTGCCATACCCAATGCTTGCACGTAGCTGTCTCAGCCTCCCCAGTGCTGGGATTACAAGCATGCGCCCCCACACCTGGCTCTGTCCCAGGGACTCCTGGCCAGAGGCTCAGAGTGGGGGGAACTTTGGCTGACTTTTTTAACAATGTTACTTCATAAAGAAAAGGTCTGAGCCAGGCATGGTCAGCCACGCTTGTAATTCTAGTACTTGGGAGCTCAAGACAGGAGGATCACAAGATAGAGGCCAGCCTTGTGAAGTTAGCAAGACCCCTAGCAATTTGGTGAGATCCTGTTTCAAAAGAAAAAAAATGTTTTGGGGTGGGAGGGGGATGTACCTGGGAGGTAGAATGCCCTGGGTTCAGTTCCCAGTACCAAAAACAAAAACAAAAGCCGGGCATGGTGGCGCACGCTTGTAATCCCCACGATTGGGAGGCTGAGACAGGAGGATCACACAGGTTCAAAACCAGCCTCAGCTACTTAGTGAGGCTCTCAGCAACTTAGTGAGACCCTGTTTCCAAATAAAATATAAAATAGGTCTGGGAGTATAGCCCGGAGGTAGAAAGCCCCTGGATTCCATCCCCAGTACCACCACCAAAAAAAAAAAACAAACAAACAACAAAAAAAAAAAACAGAAAACACACAAAAAAATCAATCCCGAAACAACAAAAATCTCAAAACCAGAAAACCAGAAAACCAAAGCCCAAGACAACAAAATAGTATATTTTTAAAAAAGCAAGAAAAGGTGTGGTCTTCTTGAGAAAAACAGGGACTAATGCCAAAAAGTGACTTGTAAGTGGGCAGAAAGATGCCCAGGACAGGTAGATGTCTGAGTAGTGAGAGCACAGATCTGGCTTTACTGAAGCCATATTTAGGTTCCATCTTTGCTACTTATTACTTTGGCTACAATTTCTCTGGCTGTCTGATGTCTCTCCTGCGATTTGGAGGGTAATAATGCCAACGACCCTGCGTTGCTGAGACCAGCCAAAAAGCTCCACAAGAATGACGAGCCACTGTAAGTCACACAACGTTAGCATGAGCGACACCGTGCCATGTCTACGTCTCGGCATTTGTGTAGGCGGTGTGTGTTTTTGTCTCTGTGTGTTGACGGCTTCCTTGTACACACAAACACTGATTTGATAGCCAAGCATAAAAACGTTAAAGGTGCCACGGGAATGCTAGCATACTCTAGATGAATGCATTTTTTCAGACTCGGACTCCCTAAATAGAGTGACTTTGACATACAACTGTCCTTTGGAAGCATGAAAAATGCCAAACAGATCTTCTCTGACCTCCCGCTGCCCCGTGCAGGGCCCCGGGCCACTCCAGAATCTGCGTTGACAATATTCTAACATGTTCCGCTGATGTGCCAAAACCTGTCGAAACCCCAGGCTACTGGGGTTTAACCAGGCAGCTGGCAGCTGGGGCTGTCATCAAACCTCCCTCTCTCCTCCTCTCTCCATTGCCTTCTCTTCCTGTGTCTCCACACACCCCCACAACACAAGAAAACCAAGACTGCAAAGCTCTGGGTCCTGGTGTGAACTTGGAGTGGCTTCCCCTTGCCTGTCCTCTGGGTAGCCAGGCTTGATTTCTTGTCTGCATAGCTGTCAGCCAGTTATTTGCTGATTCGCTGCCGTGAGCACTCCATTTTGCTGCAAAGCCTTCCCCACTGCATACATGGACTCTCACGTGCGTGCGTGCGTGCGTGCGTGTGTGTGTTCTGAGCTATACCCCCAGCCCTACATAATTTTTTATTTTGAAACAGAGTCATGCTAATTTGCTGAGGCTGGCCTCGAACCTGCCAACTTCCTATATTAGCCTCTCCAGTACTGGGACCAGCAGCTCAACAATTTGTAATTCTGAGTGGGCATTCAAGGCCCTTTTTATTCCTGTTTAAGCTTACCTCTCCAGATTTCTGTCCTACACATCAGGGCAAATTGAGCTATTTACTTTCTCTCAGAATACTGCCTACCTACCTCTGTGACTTGCTAGTGGTACTCTTCAGGGTAGAGGCTTTTCTCTGACATTAGTAACTTTCAAAAGCTTACTAATTTCTCAAAGCCAGGAACAAATTTCTGTCTTCAAGGGGAATTCATCCTGGAATCTCGTAGCCTAGATAAACCTCACTTTTCTGTGTTCTCAAAGAATTTTCCAAGTGACTTTTTTCATAGTCCTTATAATTCTAACACAAAGCTTGCCGTGGCGGGCTCTTGGAAATGTTTGTTGAGATGGAAGCAAGTTATTTTTGTGCATGAGTAACTAGTCCCTGAGGTTCAGAGACTGTGGTCTTGCTTGCCTTTGGGGACTTTTCTTTACATCAGTGCTCAATCATTGTGTAGAATTAAATGAAAGTGGATTCTTCATATATTTTATTCCTTCTGGAATTTGCTTTATGTAACCTTCAAATATTTATAATTTTCAACGATTTCTAAAAAGTTGTATAATTCCTGATGTGTATATAGGTGTTGAATAGATGGCTTATTTTATTTCAGGCCAGGATTACTTTTATTTTAAGGTGACCATGGCATTTGCCACCGCTTGGTGGCAGTGTATCCCATTACAAGGCTTAGCTTAAGCGAATACTAGTCCCAGATAAGCACTAAGATTACAAACCAGAGGTTATGAAGTGACAGTGACATCCCACATCTAGATTCTGTTAGTGACAGAAATTGTCGTGTAGTACCATATGCCTAAATATTTACTAAATTAATCTCTTCAGTGGTATGTCAGTCTCCTCCTGTGGAACATGTCGTAATTGTCTTCTTTTTATTTTGGGGGCACTGGGGATAGAACCCAGGGGCATTCAACCTCCAAGCTACACCCCCTGCCCTATTTTTTTATTCTTTATTTTGAAATAGGGTCTCACTAAGTTGCAAAGGGCCTCACTAAGTAGCTGAGGCTGTCCAAGAACCATGATCTGCCTGTCTCAGCCTCCCAAGTGCTGGTATCTTTTTCTTGTGAATGAAGAATTGAGATGTAAGAGCTGGGTGTGGTGGTGCAGGTGTGTAATCCCAGTACAGGGGAGGCTGAGAAGGAGGTTCACAGGTTTGAGGCCAGCCTCAGCTACTTAGGGAGGGTCTCCACAACTTAGCGAGACCCTGTTTCAAAATAAAGAATAAAAAATAGGATTGGGGTGTAGCTCAGAGGTAAAATGCCCCCTGGGTTCAATAGCCAGTACCCCAAAAATAAAAACAAAGAAAAAGATAATACAATATGTTTCACAGGAGGAAACTGACATACCACTGAGAGATTAATTTAGTAAATATTTAGGCATATGGTACTACACGACAATTTACGTCACTAACAAAAGAGAAGAAGAAGGAGGAGAAGGAGGAGAAGGAGGAGAGGGAGGAGGAAGAGGGGGAGAACAAGAGAGAAAGAAATAGGGCTGTAAGATCTTATAAGAAAAAGCTAGAAAATTAACCACTACCAGCATTTTATTAAGCATGTTTTAAATGTTTAAGATAAGCTGTTCACAGATGACTAGATAGGTTTGATGTCTATCTGTGGGGGAGGAGGTGGTCAGCATAAAATGTTCTACTTCTTGAAAATATTGCAAATATTATTCAGGAAGGGGGGGAGCATTCTGGATACATCTACTCCCCCCTCCCCCCGCCAAGAAACAAAAATCTAGGAAACGTCAGCCCTGGGGTTGTCATCTGCAGGGTAGTTGGTAGCACATGGGAGAAATAACAGATTTCAGGCGGGCCTGGTGGATTCAGATTTGAGGTCAGTCTCTGTGTTGAGCGAGACCCTGCTTCAAAACTGAAAATAAAAAGGCCATGTGTGTGTAGCTTGGAGGTAGAAGGCCCCTGGGTTCAGTCCCAGTGCCATGCACACACACGAGGAGATTTTGGAAGGTGGGTCTGGAAAGCGTTGCACGTTTTGTGTGCCATGTGCTCCTCTGAGTGTGCGCTCTCAGCCGTGTACCTAAGGCTGGAGCAGGAGGCAGGGGCTGTGTCTGCTTTTGAAGGCGTGTTGGATACACGGCCAGGAGCGAGACCAGAGACACGGAGAATCAACAAGACTCCATGGGTGAGGAGCTGGGTCTCTGGGGACTTGTCCCTGGGCAGAGGACACGTTTTGGGGGTGTCCTCCTCCATGCATGACCCTCGCTAGGGCAGGGGGAGGCAGATCTCTTCGCCAACACAAGGTCTGAGCTGAATGAAGCTGGTGGGAAGTCTGGAAGCAGTAGGACCCTGGAGAGACCGTCACTGCTGGGGCCACCCAGGGCTGTCTGCTCTGCTCAGGTGACTCAAGGAAAATCGGGAGAGAGCACGACTGGACGGTCGTGTGCAGGTTCAGCGAGAAATGAGACTCGAGGGTCCAAGGGCAAGAGCCGTTGAAGCCTTTATTAGCTGGCCAGCGGCGGTGCCCTCAGTCTAGGAAACTGAGGGACATATACAGGGGAGGAAGGAGAGAGAGAAAAAGAAACGACACGCAGGTGGCCTTGAGATGAGCCAGAGCAGCCATCTTACAGAAGCAGAGCGGCCGGTTATCTCTATCTTATTTGGCGAGAGCTTAATGTCCCAACCTTGAGCAGCACAATTTACTTTTATGCGGTGGGAAAGAAAGGGAGGCGCGGTAAGTGAAGCCGTGTAGAACAGCTGACAGACAGGAGCAAAATGGAGTTACCTTGGCTGTTACATTTGGTACAGGCACAGAGTTTGTGGAATAATCTTAAACGTAGCCAATTAACACAGAGTATTACAGACATGTGATAACTTGGAGAATCTTGGATGCATGAAATACTCTGGGCGGCCTTGCTGAGAATGAAGGTTTAATAAAGTTTCACATTTTCTAATGTTAGCATTTGCTGTCATATATCTTATCCTTTTTTTGGGGGTGTGTGTGGTACTGGGGTTCCTGGAAGCCCTTGTACCTCCGGCTACACTCCTAGACCTATTTTATACTTTTTTATTTTTGGAAACAGGGTGTCTTAAGCCAGCGCGGCTGGCTTTGAACCTGCGTGATCCTCCTGTCTCCGCCTCCCAAGCGTGGGGATTGCAAACATGTGCCACCACGCCCGGCCTATCTTATCCTTTTACACTATTTATTTATTTATTTATTTATTTATTTATTTTTATTTTTGTGGTCCTGGGGATGGAACTCAGGGCATTCTACCTCCAAGCTACACCCCCAACTCTATTTTTTTTCCTTTATTTTGAAACAGGGTCTCACAGAGTTGCAGAGGGCCTCACTAAGTAGCTGAGGCTAGCCTTGAACCGTGATCCTCCTGTCTCAGTCTCCTAAATGCTGGGATTACAAGCTTGTACCTCCATGCCCTGCTTTACACTAATTATTCATGATTTGTAACTTATTCATAATTAGGAGGACATTTTCTTGTAGAGGAGGATAGGTAAACCCATTACAATAGACTTATCCACTGCTGGGATTACAACCCTCATGACTCAACTCTATCAACCCTGAATACTAGTAAATGGGTTCTTCAGGGGACATCTTATTCTTAGATTCATTTTTTTTTTTCAGTACTAAGGGAAGAACCCAGGGGCATTCTACCTTTGAGCTACACTCCCAGCCCTATTTTTAATTCTTTATTTTGAAACAGGGTCTCACTGAGTTGCAAAGGGCCTCACTAAGTAGCTGAGGCTGTCTATGAACCGTGATCCTCCTGTCTTAGTCTCCCAAATGCTGGGGTTACAGCATGTGCTACCACACATGGCTAGGTTGACATTCTTTTTTTTTTTTTTTTTTTTTTTTTTTTTGCGGTACTAGGGGTAGAACCCAGGGGCATTCTATCTCTGAGCTATACCCCCAACCCTATTTTTTTATCCTTTACTTTGAAACAGGGTCTCACTGAGTTGTGGAGGGCCTCACTAAGTAGCTGAGGCTGGCTGTGAACCGCTATCCTCCTGTCTCAGCCTCCCAAATGCTGAGATTACAAGCGTGCACAACCATGCCCAGCTTAGGTTGGCATTCTTGAGATGCAAGTTTCTATGCAGTTTGAGAGAGCATGTTTTGGGACAGTGCCAAGAGTCTTGCTTTTTAAAAATTTTGTTTGGAGCTGATGTTTACCATATTGTTATGTTCTAGACTATTCATTAGCTTATCTGAAACTTACTGGTTTTTATTTAGATTATAATAAAAAGGTTAATTATCTGGATTTTGTCTTTCATGATTGTTATGAGGCCAACATTGGTTACAATGACAAGTTACTTTTCCCCTTGAGTTTACACAAACATTTTTTAAGCATTATGTGAGTTCTTCAAAAATAAAGCATAAATTTACTACTGCCAGAGAATGTATGTATCTTAAATCTAAGTTTTCACACTCTAACATCTAATTTGTTTCAAAATATGATTGTGAAATTAAAGTGGAATCTATATCTTGAAAATGTAGAAGCTTGAATATTTAGTTGGCCTTTATAAGAAGTATAGGGCCAGGTGTGGTGGCTCACGCTTGTAATCCCAGCATTCAGGAGGCAGAGACTGGAGGATTGCCATTCTTGGACAGCCTCAGCTACTTAGGAGGCCCTTCACAACTCAGTGAGACCCTGTTTCAAATACAAAAAAAAAAAAAAAAAATTAAAAGTAGGGCTGGGGATTTTGCTAGGAGGTACAATACCCCTGGGTTCCATCCCCGGTACTACAAAAAAGGGACTTCAAATTCAATTTTTTTTTCTAGTTCCATTATATGGAGTTATAAACACTGTATAAAATATATTTGATTTCATTAGCAAGACATGAAAGCATGGAAATTTAATTTTAAAATTTAATTCTGATTTTGATAAAGGGCAACATTTTATTGAAATTAGATCACAGATTGAAAAATTTAACATGTGAAATTTTATTTCATATTCTAAGTCCATGACTATTTGAAGATATCCATTATTACTTGATTATTTTTAGCTTTCAACCAGATGTTTGGCATCATGTAGATCTGGCCACAGTGTAGCCTAGATTATGGCATGTTTACTCTTATGGAATGTTTGTCAGTATGACATCCTTGGGGTCATGCCTGTTACTAGTTTTGCTTGCTGTTTTCATTAGGGTCTGGTTGCTTACTTTAGAATAATTTTAACTAGGGGAGAAATCATTTTTTGTGTGTGTTGGAGGAATAATGTATTTGTGTGTGTGTGTGTGTGTGTGTGTGTGTGTGCATGTACTTTCAGTAATGCAGTATTTATTGCATACATTACTATTTAATTTGTTGAAGGTTTGTAGAGTACACACACACACAAAAGGTCATGTTTGAATTCCAATTTTCATTTTCCCAGCTGTTTACATTGGTATAGAGATAGGCACTCACACTCAGTTGGATATTTAGTAACAAGCCTGTTGAGCCATCAGATTGAAGGTTGGTCTAAGTTGATAGTAGGTCAGTTGGGATACTTTAAAAGAAAAGAAGACGGAGAAGGAACAGAATAATAATAATCCCAACTTAGATCAGCTTCACTAACAAGAAAACCAAATGGCTCATGTACTAGAAGTCCAGGGATGCGACAGCCTCCAAGGCCCGTTGATCCTGTGGCTTGGTGTGGTCTTTGAGGATCCCAATGTCTTCATCTCCCTGTTTTGACACCTGCAATATCAGTTTTACCCAAAGGCTGGTTTCCTGAGCAGTCCTGGTTTTACTGCAAGTCAGTCAAGGCTTCGTGCTCCTGTGTTCACATCCAGTAGAAGAGAGAGGCTTTGTGTCTTGTGTTTCTCTGAAGAGCTGCATCTAAGTTTGTTTTCTGTTGCTATGATGAAGTCCTTGGGTGATTTTTTTTTTTTTGGTCGTACTGGGGGTAGAACCCAGAGGCGTTCTACCTCCAGGCTATACTCCCAGACCTGTTTTATATTTTATTTGGAAATAGGGTCTCACTTAGTTGCTGAAAGCCTCACTAAGCTGAGGCTGGCTTCGAACCCATGCAATCCTCCTGTCTCAGCCTCCCAAGCGCGGGGATTACAAGCGTGCACCACCATGCCTGGCTGTCCTTGGGTGATTTATAAAGAACAGAGGTTTATTTTGGTTCAAGATCCTGGAGGCTGGGAAGTTAAGAACATGGTGCCAGCATCTGCTCAGCTTTGCCTGAGGGTGTTGACCTGCTTCCTGTCATGGTGGAAGTTGGATAGCATGAGCGAAAGGGAAAAAAGGACCCACACTTCTGCAGTAGTTAACCCAGCCCCTTGAGAAAGACATTCATTCATTCATGGGGGCTCCATCCCATGACTCAGACACCTTCCAGGAGGTCCCTCCTCCTAACTGATACACTTTAACACTGACACCCTGGGGACCAAGCTTCAACAAGGGTTCTGGTAGTGATGAATCATGTTCCATCCACAGCAAGCAGAAACCCAGACCCAGACTTCTCCATTGCATGACTTGAATTGAGACACATACCTGGTTCTGATCCAGTTTGTTTTAGGCCTAGGCTCCTAAAGCAATCTCTGCTAACAGGGTCATCCTACAATTACATAGTGTCGACCATTTAGCACCCATCCCTGGAGCTGGTTTCAATCCCTCAAGTCATGCCACTGAAATACAGTAGGGAGCTGTCTCAGTCAACATTCTTATTGCTGTAATCTAAAACAAAGGACCACACACAACTTAGAGGAAAGAAGATTTATTTGTTCACAATTTTTGGAGATTTCAGAGGTTCAGTCCATGTCAGGTTGGGTCTGTGGAGCTCAGGGCATAGTAGGAGAGAGAAAGAAAGAGAGAGGGAGAAAGAGAAAGTGTGTGTGTATGTGTGTGTAAGAGAGAGAGAGAGAGAGAGAGAGAGAGAGAGAGAGAGAGAGAGAGAGAGAACGTGTGCCAGGGTTCTGCTTTCATATCACAGAGGCTTGCAGCAAGAGAAAAAGAAGAGGAAGAGGGATCTTATATAATACTCAAGGGCACAATCCAGGACTCTGTCCTCAGCAACCAAGCCCCACCTCCAACATGGCTTCCCTGCTCTCCATAAGGTCTCAGGAGACATTCTAAGTCCAAACCATCACAGGAGCCAAAGACAGCGTTTTCTACAGAATGGGGAAAGAAAGAAAAGATAGAATTCTACTCTGGCAAAAGGTAAAACACAATCTGGGACTCAGGCTTCCTTTTCTTTTCTTTTTTAAATTTTTTATTGGTGAATTATATTCATACATAATATTGGAGTAAAAAACCTGTGTGGACGTACATGTACATCACCCAGTTAGCCCCTACCCCATCCCCACCCCATTCCCTCCCCGTCCCTCCTTCCCATGCTTGGCTTAGTGGTTGGCTTCGATATGTTTAAGTACATTGTGTGTTTTAGAGAATTCCCCCCCCCCATCCCCTCATTTAGGTTGTCTTGTTTGCTCCTCTGTAGGATTTCCTTTTTCATCTAGAGTCCCTCCTATGATCAGGCTTTCTTCTCTGAAGGTGAGACAAGGATTGGGCAGATAATGGAAAGTCTTATCACACGGGCTGGATTTCAGCTTTTTGGATGGGAGAACTGGAGTGTGAAGTGAGGAATTTTGTCCCAAGAAATGTTGGGGAAAGAAGATAGTGAGTCATAGAACATCTAAGCTAGGAAGACTGGAAAAGTCAGGTTCTTTATTTTAGAAAACCAAGGATGACAAGAGTCAGCAAGAAAACTTCCCGCTAGGGTTTGGATCTGAAATGTCCTCCAGTCTCATGGGTCCCCACGGCAGCAAGGTGAAGAGGTGGGGCTTTTGGGAAGTAACTGCATCATGTGGACGAGGACTTGACCAGGGTGTTAATCCACTGGTAGCTGAATGCACCACTAGAAGGCAGGACCTAATTGGAAGAAGTAGATCACTGGGAGTGGGTGCTGGAAGGGTTGATCTTCTGCCTCCCCCCGCCTTCCCTTTCTCTCTCCCTCTGCCTTCATTGGGGCTGTCGGCTGAGCGGTTTTCCTCTGCCACACTCTTCCACCACTCAGAGCAGGGAGCTGGAGGACCATGGACTTAAACCTCTGAAAGTCAAAATACATCTTTCCACCAGGTGTGGTGGTGCATGCTTGTAATCCCAGTACTTGGGAGGCTGAGATAGAAGGTTGAAGGCTCAGTGGCAGCCTCAGCAAGTAGCGAGATTCTCATCAACCTACTAAGATCTTGTTTCAAAATAAAACTAAAAATAAAAGGGATGGGGTAAATCTCAGAGGTAGAATGCCCCTGGACTCAATCCCCAGCACCAATAAAACAAAACAAACACACAAACAAAGAACAGTGGCTCTTCCTGTCTTTCTGTTGAGCTCTGGAATGGATTCTAGAGTGGGGCTGAAGGTGTAGGTGGGTTTTTGCAGCCCCATCTGTAAAGTGGGGAGACAGACTGAAGCTTGGCTGTGCAAGGACTGTGCAGCGTAGCGGAGGACCTTCATATTCACTACATGTATTTACAATTCATCATTTCTTCTTGAATCTACTGTGGTTTTCTTGGGTCCTTATTTTATTGAGTGTTTTTCTTTTTTTTTTTTCTGCGGTACTGGAAATGGAACCCAGGGACATTCTACTTCTGAGCTACACCCTCAGCCCTATTTTTTTTTTTTTGGTGGTACTGGGGATCCTGGAAACCCTTCTACCTCTGGGCTACACTTCCAGACCTATTTTATATATTTTTAAAATTTGGAAACAGGGTCTCTTAAGCCAGTGCAGCTGGCTTCCAACCTGCGCGATTCTCCTGGCTCCGCCTCCCAAGCGCGGGGATTACAAGCACGTGCCACCACGCCCGGCCTATTTTTTACTCTTTATTTTGAAACAGGGTCTCACTGAGTTGCAAAGGGACTCACTAAGTAGCTGAGGTTGTCTGCGAACTGTGATCCTCCTGTCTCAGCTTCCCAAATGCTGGGATCACAAGCGTGCACCACCACACCAGGCTTACTGAGTGTTTTCTGTTGAACTAAAATCCTTTTCTCCTTCCTTCCTTCCTTCTTCCCTTCCTCCCTTCCTCCCTCCCTCCCTCTCTTCCTTCCTTTATTCTTCCTATACTGATTTGAGAATTATACATTTTGTTTAAATATGTATATTAAATTAAATTTATTATTTATTATTTTCCAGTACTGGGGATTGAATCCAGGGGCAATTTACTACTATTTACTTTGAGTCAGGGTCTAAGTTGCCCAGGCTGGCCTTAAACTTTTGCTCCTCCTGCCTCTGCCTTCTGAGTTGCTGTGATTATAGGGATGTTCCACCAGCCCTGGGATTATAGGCATGTACCATTGGACCTGGATATATATTAGTGGTAATACACACACACACACACACACACACACACACACACACACACACATTCTAATTTTGAGTTTTTGTAACAAAGCCTAAAGTTGGTAAGTATCTTAGCTGGATGTGGTGGTGCACACCTGTAGTCCCAGTTCTTGGGAGGCTGAGACAGGAGGATCACAGGTCCATTGCCAGCCTCAGAAACTTAGTAAAGCTCTTGATCATCTAGGGAGATCCTAAAAAATAAAATTGAGCTGGGGAGGTAATTCAGAGGTAGAATATCCCTAGATTCAATTCCCAGTATCACACACAAAACAAAACAACTTTATCCTGTTCCTGAACGAAACCATCTCAGGACGCTGTAACTCCCCCTTTGAATTCACGTATCACATTCCATGTTCTTATTACCTATTATTTTAGTCTCTACTTGTTTGTAATCTCAAAAGGAGGCATTGGTTTTATTTTATTTATGTTTTTGTGGTGCTGGCTGTCAGACTCCCAGGCCCTGTGAATACAAACTCTGACCACTAAGCATCCCCTCGACCTGTTTTCATCGAGTATGTTCGTGTTCAGGTTCTCCGAGTGTTCTGTGCTTGTTTCTGGCTCCTTGCTCCGGGCGCTTTCTGCTTGCTCAGGTAATGGCATCATCGCTCCCAGGCCAGCTTGGAGCGCTTGGTACCTCTCGGCTCTCTTCCTCACCAGGACTGTGGCGCTGACGGCTTGCCCGAGACTGTCTTCCTTTGCCTCCTCATCCTCATTTACAAATGGCTGGGGGCCTCCTCCCGCCCGTCCCTGGTGCCAGGCACCTTCTCTCTTTCCTGGCACCTCCGACTGGGGTTTCTATGTGTTGGAAGGGGGGGCAGCGTGAGGGATCTCCCCTGGAGTTCAGCCCAGAGCCTTCTGGATAGGAGCGAGCACTGGGGGCTGAGTGACAGCACACTGGTGTCAAAGGCGAGGGAAGCAGGAGACAAGACGAGAAAGGAGGAGGCTGCCGGCTTGGGAGAGCCGGGGGCGCTGGGCGGTAGAATTTGGCCCAATCCCCACGTGAATGAGTGTGCTCGTTAAGTTTCTGTCACTATAACCAAACACCAGAGTCAATCAACTTATAAAGACAAGAGGCTTCTTTTGGCTTCTGGTGTGGAGGTTCCAGGCTATGATGGGTCAGCCCCTTGCTTTGGGCCTGTGGGGAGGTGACATGCCAGTCCGGGTGGGCGGCAGAGCAAAACCATTGACCTCCCGGCCAGAGTCACCAGAGGGGAAGAGGAAGGGGAAGAGGAAAAGGAAGAGGAAGGGGAAGAGGACGGGGAAAAGGAAGGGGGCCGGGTCTCACAGCCCCCTTCAAAGACACTATTAATCCAGTCAGCTAGATTATAAAACACCTGAGATTGCGTGACTTCAGGTGTGTTGAGATGATTGGCATGTGCAGCAGCAGGTTGAGGGGAAGTCCCGCCTTGAGGGGCCAGGCAGCAGGAAGGAGGAAGCCGCGGGAAGGCAGGCGCAGTTCTTCCCCAGCGAAGGTGTGTCTGCTCTCACCTGGGACCTCCGACAGCAGCCCTTTGGCTCTCCGAGCTGGATTCTCACAAGTGTTTCTCCAGGAGTTTCCTGGTCTTCCTGTGGTGGACAGGACTGTATCACTGGGCTCCTATTCTGAAGCCCCAGCCCTTGGCCCCTCGAGCAGCTGCTGGTCTCTGGGTGCAGGCTGCACTGGGTCTGCACCACTTCTGAGTGTAAGCTGATTTGATAAATTCCCCCCCCCCCCACGTCTTTTTGTGGTACTAGGGATTGAATCCAGGGGCATTCTACTTCTGAGCTACATCCCTGGCCCTATTTCATTATTATTTTATTTGGAAACAGAGTCTCACCAGATTGATGAGAGTCTCACTACTTGCTGAGGCTGTCCTCCAAGCTGTGATGCTCCGATCTTAGCCTCCCAAGTACTAGGATCACAGGCTTGTGCCACCACACCTGGCTGATAAATCCCTTTTTATAAAATACATATCCTGTGAGTCCTGTTACTCTAGAGAACCTGGACTAATATAGAACCTCCACCTCCCTCCCATAGACCTCCCACCAGCCTCTGCCTCTCAAGGGATCTACCACCTCCCAACAGAACCAGCTGGGAACCGAGCCTGTGGTCTGCGGCCTGTAGGGGCCACTAAAGACCCAAAGCACGGGCCTGCCTTAGCCCAGGGCCCACGTGGGAGAGCTGAAGGACCCGAGTCATTTCTCTTTGGAAGGGCAGAGTCACAACCAATCCATTCATTTGAAATCCAGTCAATTGAAAGGGAAGGGTCCCATTTTGACTGCACTTATGATTATTTCCTTTTTTCCTTTTTTTTTGGTGGTACTGGGGGTGGAACCCAGGGGCTTTTCTACCTCTGGGCTATGCTCCCAGACCTATTTTATACTTTATTTGGAAACAGGGTCTCACTCTCACTAAGTTGCTGAGATCCTCACTAAGTAGCTGAGGCTGGCTTCAAACCCGTGTGATCCTTCTGTCTCAGCCTCCCAAGTGCAGGGATTACAAGCGTGCGCCACCACACCCGGCTCATTTATGATTATTTTAAACTGATCTATTTCTCCTCTTTCTGGAAAGAAAAAAATGGAAATTTGATAGAAATTAAACATGGACAAAAACACAAAGAAATTCTATTGCTAAGGTTGTGTGCTGAGGAACAAGTGCAGTAGGCCTGAACTCAGCGGCATTAGCCCTGTCACTTCCAGTGAGTGACTTAACTTCTCTGTGCTTGTCTGCAAAACATTAAAATAAGGCCCGAGCCACGGGGCCGCTGTGGGATTTGCTGAGCACATGAGTGTGAGGCGCCTGGAGTCAGTGGCTGTCATGCAGCAAGTACCGTGGGAGAGGTCACGATTCCCACGGGGCACTGCCCGGATGTCAATGGTAAGAACACTGAAAACCAACCTACCGAGGGTCCCAATAGCGTGCCAGGTAATCCTGTTTTAACACGTGGAAGCAGAATGAAAAATGCCCTCCCTCTTGACAGCTAGGAGGAAGCATCTGAGAGCAGCCAGAGGAGAGTTAGTTGAGAGCAGGGGGTCAGTTATCTGTGAACAATGGCCCAACCGAAGGTGCCTTTGTAGACACCTGGCTTGGCGGCAGGATGTGGTGAACGAAGTGAGGAAGCGAGCGGGATGGGCTATTCTGGGCAGAGCCGCTCGTGGGGCTTGCGCCAGCCCAGGAACCTAACTACTGGAGGAGGCCCAAGCCACGTTTGGACGTGGGAACTCACCGGGTACGCGGCGCCGAGGAGCCCCAAACACTGCGTTCTCCATTTCCTCTGGCTCTCCCTGGGCCCCCGTTGAAAAGCCCATTCAGACTTTCTTTTTGTTACACTTCCAAAGCCCGTCTGTTGGAGAAAGTTGGGAGGAGCACGGCAATCTTGGGTTGGAGTCTGGAAAAAAAGAGGCATACGGAAAGTTTGCAACAGGACCCAAACGTCTGCTGGCTGCGGGCGGGTGGCTCGTGTTTGTAGGGAGAGGCCCGAATATTCCAGCGGGCCCAGAGACTGCAGGAAGACTTCTCTGCAAAAGAGCACCGAGAATAACTGAGCACGGGAACGAATCTGCCAGCTGACGGCAGCCTCTCCGGGCTGAGAGGAGTGTGTGTGTGTGTGTGTGTGTGTGTGTGTGTGTGTGTGTGTGTGTGTTGTGGGTCAGAACTGCCGCCAGGGCTGCCCGGGGCATACCTGCGAGCTCCAGGCTGGCCGAGGAAGGACCGTGGCTCTTTATGCAGCTCTGAGCAGTCCGTCCTCATTCCTCTGGGTAGAAATTTCAGTTACTGCGCCCCAAGCCAGGGACTGTGAAACGTCGTAGTCATTTGAAGATGACACAAACAAAACCCGGAGCATCTCGATCCAGGCCTCCTGTGGTCTCCCGTGCTCACTGACAAACCTCTTCTGCTTTCCTCTTTCCATTCTGTGGGAAAGCCATCGAGGGTCGCTTCCATGAGCCACAGGGGGATCTAGGCAAATGGGGAAGGAGCAGGAAGCTGGCGTGGGGATGGCAGTCGAGGTCGGCCTGTGGGAGGCCTGTCAGATGGCATGGCTGTCCTGGTGTCTGTCCTGGTGTCGGATCAAATGGCGCTGATCAGGACCTTTTTTTTCAGTACTGGGGATGGAACCCAGGAGCATTGTACCTCCGAGCTGCACCCCCAGCCCTATTTGTTAGTCTTTTTATTTTTGAAACAGGGCCTCACTGAGTTGGAAGGGCCTCGCTAAGTAGCTGAGGCTGTCTATGAACTGCGATCCTCAGTTCTCAGCCTCCCGAATGCTGGGTACAAGCGTGCGTGATCATGCCTGGCTTCTCAGGATTTTTTCCTGACCTCCCTTTCTAGAATAAAGTCTCCCTGCAAGGGGACCTTAATCAGAATTAAGAATGGAGTCAATGGTTCCCGCAATGATCTGTTTACCTATCACCTGCCTTACTCGATGAACACAAAACTCAGGAGCCAAGTGACTGTTACCTAATACCTGACATTCAAGAGCGCGCGCGTGCGCGCGCATGTGTGTGTGGTACTGGGGATTACAATCAGGGCTTTCTCCAGTCTTATTTTATGCTTTTAAATTTTGAAACAGGGTCTCACTAAGTTGCCGAGTTGGCCTCAAACATGTAATCCTCTTGTCTCAGCCTCCCAAGTACTGGGTTTATAGTGTACCATTACAACTGGCCTGTTGTTTTTGTGGGGGGTTCCTGGGGGTTGAACCTAAAGGCATTCTAAGCATTCTACCTCTGAGATTCACCCCCAGCCCTGCTTTTTTTTTTTTTTTTTGATAATGAAAGGGTGTCGTTAAGTTATAGATGGCCATGCTGAGGCTGGCCATGAATCTGCAATCCTCTTGTATCAGCCTCTCATGTACTGGATTTACAGGCATGCACCATCATGCCTGGCCTGTGTTTTTTTTTTCCTCCATAATGGGGATGGAGCCCAGGGGCATTCTATCTCTGAGGTACACCCCCAGCCCCCCCTTTTTTGTGGTACTGGGGGTGGAACCCAGGGATATTCTACCTCCAAGCGACACCCTCAGCTATATATATATATTATATATATATATAATATATATATATGTTTATATTTTATTTGTGGTACTGGGAATGTGTACCTCTGAACTACACCTCCAGCCCTATTTTTTAGTCATTTTAGTGTTTGAAACAGTGTCTCACTGAGTTGCGAAGGGCCTCACTAAGTAGCTGAGGCTGTCTTCGAACCACGGTCCTCCTGTCTCAGCCTCCCGAATGCTGGGATTACAAGCGTGCGCCACCACACCCGGCTCAGATGTAGGACTATCACTGGAGGGTTTTCTCCTTTGACAGTGTTGTGGTTTGGGTTTAGACTATCCCTCTGGATCTCATGGCGACCAGCCAGCCCTGTTGGAGGTGGGGCCTGGTTGCTGGATTCAGGCTGTTCCTTTTTTAATGTTGTTAATATTGTAAAAGCTGGAAGTATCATGCGTGTCCATCACCCTTCTGCCTTTTAGCTTCGTTAGGATGAATGCCACTCTAAGGAAAAAGATTTAGGAGAAAAATCTATCACAAAGAGAAAAGAGATTTAGAAGAGCCGCAGAGTCAGAGGCTCCAGAAAGCCAAGACCTGAAGTCTGCGCCGTCTTCCTGCCTGGCCGGTGTTCTTCATGGTCTCTGTCATCTGTTTTGAAGGTTCTTCAGAGTTCTCAGCAGGTGCCGTAGCAAACGCCCCGGCAGGCTGGTGGGGAGCTTGACAGTGTGATGATAGATTGCTTTGTGAGCCTTGAATGGAAAAGCTTGCACCGCCATTCTGGTTGGTGGGCGAAGGCCGGGTGAAGGAGGACCTCCGTGCACGCTCGAGACTGCTGTTTTATGCATCAGGAGATCACATATCTGTGCTTCCAATTCAGACATCTTGTTTTATCTTATGCATTTATTGTTTTTCCATTTTTATCCCCTCAGTACGTGTTAAAGGCTTGCAGGAGAAAAACGTTTCTCTGGAAAAAGAGACTCAAGCAAATGTAAAAGAAATCTCACTGGATGTCCTATCGTTTGTGTCCCCAGAGTTGCTGTGTTGAGAACTTGAGCCCTGAAGAGGCACCTGATGGAGGTTCTGGGGTCATGAGGGCTTTCCTCCCCCTCTTCCTCCTCCTTCTGTGGTACTGGGATGGAAGCCAGGGGCATTCTACCTCTGAGCTAAACCCCAGCCCGATTTTTTATTCTTATTTTGCAACAGAGTCTCACTAAGTTGAGGAGGTCTCACTAAGTAGTTGAGGCTGGCCGTGAACCTGCCATCCTCCTGTCTCAGCCTTCTAAATACTGGGATTACAAGTGTGCGCCAACACGCCTGGCTAGGGCTAAGTTTTATTTTTTTATTTTTTATTTTTTATTTTTTTGTGGTATTGGGGTTCCTGGAAACCCTTCTACCTCTGGGCTACTTTCCCAGACCTATTTTATATTATTTTTATTTGGAAACAGGGTCTCTTAAGCCAGCGAGGCTGGCTTCGAACCTGCGCAATCCTCCTGTCTCTGCCTTCCAAGTGCGATTACAAGCGTGCGCCACCACGCCCGGCCTTAGGGCTAAGTTTTAAAGAGCAATTTAAATTTAAAGATTATTTTATTTATTTTTTTGGTGGTACTGGGGGTGGAACCCAGGGGCTTTCTATCTCTGGGGTATACTCCCAGACCTATTTTATATTTTATTTGAAAACAAGGTCTCACTAAGCAGCTGAGGCTGGCTTTGAACCTGTATGATTCTTCTGCCTCAGCCTCCCAAGCGCGGGGATTACAAGCATGCGCCACCTCGCTGTTTTTGGATATTTTAAAGAGGAAGTAATGCCTGATTGTCTGTGTCAGAAATCCAAGAGGTGGGCAGCTATGTTTCTTCTATCCCCTGTTTCTGAGTTCTGAGTCACTATGTCTTTTGGTGGTACTGAGGACTGAATCCTGGGGCATTCCACTTCTGAGCTACATCCTCAGCCCTTTTTTTTTTTTGGTGGTACTGGGGTTCCTGGAATCCCTTCTACCTCCGGGATACACTTCCAGACCTATTTTTACATTTTTTAAAAAAATTTGGAATCAGGGTCTCATAAGCCAGCGCATCTGGCTGGCTTCGAACCTGCATGATCCTCCCGTCTCTGCCTCCCAAGCGTGGGGATTACAAGCGTGCTCCACCACGCCCGGCACCTTTTGTTTTGTTTTGAAACAGGGTCTTGCTAGGTTCCTGACAGGCCTGCTGAGGTGCTGAGGCTGGCCTCGAACCTGTTATCCTTTTGTCTCAGCCTCCCGAGTACTGGGATCACATGCGTGTACCGCCAGGCCTGACTAAGTCTTTGATTTTTAGAGCCAGCATCCATGGGCAAGATCGCTCCTTCAAAGCTAAGCTATTTTCCACAATTTAAGATTCTAGCCACCCAACCAATGAATCCAACTCCAGAAGGAAAGACGACTCCTCAAACCTTAGATCTAACCAAAAACCTGTCACAGTAACTCAGGTCTCCATCTGGATCAAAGTCAGTTTGCACTTTCTCCTAGTTCCTCCCACTCTGAATAGATCAAGTGAAAACCCACATTGAGCAACTCTTCAGTTTCTTATCTTTGAAATATTCACTACCTTCTCCAGTTCTTTATTATTATAAATTCTTTTTTTTTTTTTTTTTTTTTTTTTTTTTTTTTTTTAATTTTATTTTATTGGTGCACTGTATTCATACATCATAGTGGGATACAAACTTTTGTAGACATACATGCACACATCGCCCAGTCAGCCCCCACCCGATCCCCATCCCATTCTCTCCCCATCCCTCCCTCCCATGCTTGGCTTAGTGGTTGACATCTAGTATTATAGCAATTTATCCAAAATTAAAAATGATAATCTCACATAACAGTTTCATTTGTCTGATACCAAGCTTTTGATGACTTAAAGATAACATTTCAATATTTCTTTTTGCTTTCTTTCTTACCAGAGAATATTTTTTTCTTTTTTTTAGGTGAAACTATCATATATTTATTTTTCAGAAAAAAATCTATCCTGATATGGAATATGGACTCTAGATACCCAAAACAATCTCGAAGCAAAAACAAAGCTAGAAGATGTATATTTTCTGATTTCAAACCATATAAAGCTACAATAATTGAAACAGTGTAGTACTGTTCTAAAGGCAGATATATAGACCATTGGAGTTAAATACAAGCCTAGAGCTAACTTCTTCCCTATATTGTCAAGTTATTTTTGACAAGGTTTCCACGAAGATTTGGTGGTGGAAATAATAATCTTTTAACTAAATATTGTTGAAAAATAATAATTACATGGAAAAGAATAAAATTGGACCCTTACCTAATCCCACATACAAGTATTAACTCAAACTAGATAAAAGACCTAAATATAAATCTTGACTATAAACTTTTAGGAGAAAATCTGGGTCATAAAACCTCACAACATTGAAATTGGCAGTGATTTCTTGGATATGATTTCAATGGCACAGGCAACAGAAGAATATACAAACTCCCTAAAAAATAAAAGAAAATATTGTATATCCAAAGACAATGTAAACAGAGTTAAAAGTTACTAATAGAATTGGATAAAATATTTCCAAATGCTATATCTGAAGGTATATTAATATTCCAACTAGAAATCCTAAAAATTAACAACAATAAAGGCAAACAATACAATTTAGAGATAGGTAAAAGACTAACATAAATAATGAATCTCTACAGATAACCAATCTTAGTTGTCTGTTGGATGGAAACTCTTGTTTCTCTGGTTCTGGTGAGTGTTACCTATTTCTTCTTTGTAGTTAATCTCTTTGAGTATTTTCTCTAGCGCTGGTTTTGAAGACATAAATTCCTTCAGTTTCTGTTTGTCATGGAAGCTTCTTATTTCTCCATCTAATTTGATAGAAAGTTTTGCTGGATAGGAAATTTTTGGCTGGAAGTTGTTTTCTTTCAGAGTTTGGAATATGTTACTCCAAGCCCTTCTGGCTCTCATGACTTGGTTTGGGAAGTCTGGAGTGATTCTAATTGGCTTGCCTCTGAATGTCACTTGGCCCTTTGTTTTTGTTGCCTTTAAGATTCTCTGCTTGGCTTCCACATTGGTCATTTTGACAATTATATGGCGTGGGGATCCTCTTCTCGGATCCTGTCTAAAGGGAGTTCTATAAGTTTCCTGGATCTGTGTATCAACCTCTTGCTCTATATTTGGAAAATTTTCTGCTATTACTTCCTTGAAGAGATTGTTGATCCCTTTGGTATCACTTTCTTTTCCCTCCTCTATTCCAATTATTCTTAGGTTAGCTCTCTTAAGATGGGCCCATATTTCTTCAATGTCAGATTCCTGCTGTTGGATATCTTTTTCTAGATTAGAAACTATGCATTCATTTTTGGATTGCTCATCTTCTAAGAGCGAGATTCTGTTCTCCATGTGGTCTAATCGGTTGTTTGTGCTTTGAATTGAGGCCTTTACTTCATTAATTGCATCCTTTATCTCTTTTTGGCTCTCTCTGAGTTCCTTTCGAAGCACCTCTATTATTTCTACAGTTATTTTCCTGATTTGATCTTCTAGAAATCTCTGATTTTCTGTTTTATCAGGTTCTGATGTTGTGGGGTTGTGCACATTCATTACTTCAGTGTTATTCCTCTTTCCCATGATTTCGGAGGTTTGTGCCTTCTCTGGGTTCTTCCCTTGGGTCACTATGGCTTCACTTAAGGTGCTCTGGATCTCGAGTCTGTATTATCTCAGACCCTACTACTCCTTTACTGGGTTGTATCACAGAGTCTCCGACCCAGGGAGTCGATAGAGGCTGCTTTAAACTATGGGGGGTGCCAGGTTGCACGCTCTCCTATGGTGTGATATCTCTGCCACCACCACTCCCTCACTGGGTCAAGTCCCAGGAGGCACAATACTGGGATTTCTCCTCTGTGGCCCGCAATTTGACTCACTGTTCTTGAGTACGTAGATGTAGCTGTACTGGACTTGGTGAATTCACTGCTGCTGCCGCCGCCGGTGGCAATATGGCGCCTCTGCCACGCCCTCGGCCATGAGGCTGGCGTATTTTTTCTTCTCTGGTTTTGATTTCCACGCTGAATCCCTGCAGCGTGTGCTGAGCTCAGCCACTGGGAGCTTTAAATGCTGTCTGCGCCGAAAGATCCCGCCTGGCTGTTCCGCAGCGGCTCACCTGGCTTGCTGTAGCCGTCCGCTGAGTTCGCCGCTGCCGCCGGCAGTATGGCGCTGCTGCCGCGTCCTCGGGTGCGTGTGTCTCCTCTGTGGCCCTGAGCTCTGTTCTCAGTTCGCTTTCTCTCTGGAGCCTGGTGGTTTTTTTGTTTTTCTGGTGATGGTGTTTTCTGGCTATGAAAGGCGCTCTTTTTGTGGTAATGGAGATTGGTTGTTAGCGGGACTCTTAAGCCCCGCTTTTCTCGGTCGCCATCTTCCCGGAAGTCCTGCCTTTCTATTATAAATTCTTATAGAGGTCACTGTAGCAGAGTACTGGGGAAGGGCCCAGAGTGTGGGAGGTAGCTAATTTCCCACCCATCTGCGTTCTCAGCAAGAGCTATTTCAACCCCTACCATGAGCAGTTCCTTAACCAGCAAACATCCCACTTGACAGAACTGTCAGGGACAGAACCCTCTGCACAGTGCTTCTCAGACGCCACACGCTTCTTAAAGGCTAACTCTGTTTGTCTCCAAAGATGACTGGCCGGGCGTGGTGGCACATGCTTGTCATCCCAGCATTTGGGAGGCTAAGACAGGAGGACCGCGGTTTGTGGAAAGCTCAGTTACTTAGTGAGGCCTTTGCAACTCAGTGAGACCCTGTTTCAAAATAAAGAAATAGAGCCAGGCGTGGTGGCACACGCTTGTCATCCCGGCATTCAGGAGGCTGAGAGAGGAGGATCATAGTTTGTGGACAGCCTCAGCTTCTTAGTGAGGCTTTTTGTAACTCAGTGATACCCTGTTTTAAAATAAAGAATAAGCCGGGCATGGTGGTGCACACTTGTAAGCTCTGTGCTTGGGAGGCGGAGACAGGAGGATCACACAGATTCGAAGCCAGCCTTGCTGGCTTAAGAGACCCTGTTTCCAAATAAAAATATAAAATAGGTCTGGGAGTATAGCCCGGAGGTAGAAGGGTTTCAGGAAGCCCAGTACCACCACCACCACAACAACAAAAAAGAATAAAAAATGGAGCCAGGTGTGGTGGTGAAAAATCCCTGCTGAGGTATTTATTTGGAAACAGGGTCTCACTAGGTTGCTGAGAGCCTCACTCAGTAGCTGAGGCTGGCTTCAAACCTGCGCGATCCTCCTGTCTCTGCCTCCCAAGCGCGGGGATTACAAACGTGTACCACCACGCCCAGCTCCCTTTCTTTCTTTCTTTCTTTCTTTCTTTCTTTCTTTCTTTCTTCCTTCCTTTCTTTCTTTCTTTTTTCTTCTTTCTTTCTTTTGCAGTACTGGGGATTGAACCCAGGGCATTCTACCTCTGAGCTACACTCCTAGCCTTATTTTATTCTTTATTTTGAAACAGACTTTCACTAAGTTGCTGAGGCTGGCCTTGAACCCATGATCCTCCTGTCTCAGATTTCCAAATACTGGGACTACGCGCATGTGCCACCACACCCGGATCCAGTAAACTTACTAGGTACCCGGCATTGAGCTAAGCACTATCCTCTTACAAATGTCCTTGCATACTAGTTATTCTTTTTATTTTTTTGTGTGTGGTACAGGGGTTCCTGGAAACCCTTCTACCTCAGGGCTACACTCCCAGACCTATTTTTATATTTTTATTTGGAAACAGGGTCTCTTCAGCCAGCGTGGCTGGCTTCGAACCTGCGCGATCCTCCTGTCTCCGCCTCCCAAGCGCGGGGATGACAAGCGTGCGCCACCACGCCCGGCTGTCTAGTTATTCTTTTGAATAGATTTATTCTTAAGTACTTAACTGTTGTTGATACTTTCATAAGGGGATGCCGGTTTTCATTATATTTTAATATTTTTTGTTAGTATATGGGGAAAACATTTGCATTTTTCTCACGTGATCATTTCTATTATGGTTCATGTATAAAATGTCCCCTGAAAGAGTTCATGTATCGGTGTTCAGAGTTGACATAATTAGATCACGAGGGCTCAGTCTCATCAGTGGACCAGTGGATCTTGGGTGGTCACGTGGGCAGGTGGGTGTGGCTGTAGGAGGCGGGTCCCTGGGAGGGTGGCCCTGGGGTCTGTGCTGTGTCTTGGAATCCCCTTCTGTTCTCTTGCGTGGCCTCTGTGGTGTAGAGCGGAGCTCTGGGGCTCTCTCTGCCTCCTCCTGTGATTCTCCAGCTCTGACGCTGTCACCTGGCCTAAATGGACCATGCAACCCTTGAATCTCCAGAACTGTGAGCAGATAACTCTTCCTTTCTCTCAGTTGTGTGGTCAGTTTTTCTGTCACAGCGGTGAGAATGCTGACTGAAACACTGAAAATTTTGATTAATTCTATGTTTTTTCGTTTTGTTTTTGTGGTACTGAGGGTGGAACTCAGGGGTCTCTTACCTTCAGACTGTATTCTCAGCCTTATTTTTTTTAAATTTGGAGATAGGGTCTTGCTAAGTTGCTGAGAGCCTCACTAAGTTGCTGAGGCTGCCTCTGAACCTGCGATCCTTCTGTCTCAGCTTCCCAAGAACTGGGATTATAGGCATGTGCTACCATGCCTAGCTAATTCTATTTTTTTTTTTTTTTTTTGCGGGTCTAGGGATGGAACTCAGGGACATTTGACCTCTGAGCTACACCCCTTGCCCTATTTTTATTCTTTATTTTGAAACTGGGTCTTACTGATTTGCAGAGGGTGTCACTATGTAGTTGAGGCTGTCCGCGAACCGCGATCCTCCAGTCTGTCTTCTGAATGCTGGGATTACAAGTGTGCACCACCATGCCTGACTCTAATTCTAATTTTTCAATCTCAATTTATGCTTTGTGGTATAGGGCTGTGTCACTTGCAGATTTTTCGCCTTATATACAATTATTTATCCAAATAAAATTTATAATAATTTTGTAATTCAGTAATGATTTATTATTCAAAGTATAATATGTCCTAAAATTTACTTTATTTCCATTAGATCTAATTTGTTACATTTTTTAATTTTTTGTGGTACTGGGGATGGATGGAACCCAGGGGCTTTCTACCTCCAAGCTATTCTCCTAGAGTTATTTTATATTTTATTTGGAAACAGGGTCTCACTAAGTTGCTGAGAACCTCACTAAGTAGCTGAGGCCGGCTTCAAACCTGTGTCATCCTCCTGTCTCAGCCTCCCAAGTACTGGGATTACAAGTGTGCACCACCACGCCCATCTAATTTGATACATTTGACTAGTAGATAATTTACTAAATTATTAGCAAATTATGTAGTAAATTATCTAATAGTAGTAAAATATATTAGGATGAAGTATGATCTTTGTGGATGGCTTCAATTGAATATAACTCAGAATTGTTTTTTGTCAGAGAAGTATAGGTTCCAGCTACTTCTTTTTTTTTTTTTTTTTTTTTTGGTGGTACTGGGGTTCCTAGAAACCCTTCTACTTCCAGGCTCCACTCCCAGACATATTTTATATTTTTATTTGGAAACAGGGTCTCTTAAACCAGTGAGGCTGGCTTCGAACCAGCGTGATCCTCCTGTCTCCGCCTCCCAAGTGCAGGGATTAAAAGCGTGCGCCACCACGCCCGGCTAGGTTCCAGCTACTTCTGAAAGTTATATTTATATAACAACCAAGCTGAAAAAGCCTACAACAGTTTTTCACTGAAAATCTGATTAGGTGACATATATAAACTTTTCAGCTTTATTTTTCAGTCCTCAAGTAGATATTATGAAATGTTTAATCTTCATGTTAGAGATCTGTTATATATGTTGGTTCTTGGGAGAAGAGTGGAAAAAGACTGGGTCCTGGAAGGGCCAATGGGCGTCTCTGGGCCAAGTCCTTCTGGCGGGAGGAAGCTGTCATCCCAAGAGATGCTGGCGCCGGAGGGGAGTCCTGGCTTTACAAATGGCTAACAGTGTGGAAGGTGCTATTATTTAGTGTTAATGATAAACTCCAAGCATTTTAAACACAAGGACCCGGTTGTGATAAATATTTTTAGTACTCTTTAATTTTGTTGTGGTGGTGATACTAGAGATTGAACCAAAAGCATTCTACCCCCAAACTACACCTCCAGCATGATTTTATCTTTTGAAACAGATTGTCACTAAATTGCTGAGGATGGTCTTAAACCTACAATCCTCTTGTCTCAGCCTCCCAAGTACTGGGATTGGAGGCGAGGGCCACCACACCTGGTACATTTTTAATACTCCTTATCTGAGTGCCTGTTATCTAGTAATTTCCTCGCAGCTGTCAATCCACCTTCAGTGCCTGCTCCATGACGATGGAGAGGGGCCTGTAAGCATCCCCCTCTGCTCTCACATGCTGCCAAGCTCCGTCAGTAGAGGGTGCTAGACCAACAGCAAAGAAGGATGGGGATTGCTTCTTGGTTCCTATGTGATTGTTTTGTTTTGTTTTGTTTTTTCCAGTACTGGGGATTGAGCCCAGGGGCTCAGTCTGCTTCTGAGCTATACCCCAGTCCTATTTTTTATTCTTTATCTTTTATTTATTTTTATTTTTATTTATTATTTATTCTCACTAAGTTGCGGAGAGCCTCACTAAGTAGCTGAGGCTAGCTGCGAACCCACAATCCTCCTGACTCAGCCTCCCAAGTACTGGGGTTACAGGCGTGTGCCACCACACCCCTGCCCTTGGATATTCTCTAGAGGACTCTTTGTTTCTATATGTTAACTCCTTGTTATTGTTTTATTGTTAATAATTCATATCAAGCTCTCTGTATTAAAATGTGTGTGTGTGTGTGTGTGTGTGTGTGTGTGTGTGTGTGTGTGTGTGTTTTATGGTACTAGGGATAGAACCCAGGGGCATTCTACCTCTGAGATACACCCCCAGCCCTATTTTTTCATTCTTTATTTTGAAACAGGGTCTCTCTGAGTTGCAGAGGGCCTCACTAAGTAGCTGAGGCTGTCTGCAAACCGCGATCCTCCTGTCTCAGCCTCCCAAATGCTGGGATTACAAGCGTGTGCCACCATGCCTGGCTTCCTAGGTTTTTTTTTTTGTCTACTAATTAGACCAACACTGATAATGGTTGATAGTACTAATTCATAAAAATTTTGAATTTGTTCCCTTGTATATTTTACTGCCTTTCCATGTGAAGCCCGTAGTAAAGAGCGTTCAGGAGCCTGGGAAGAGAATGGAGATCTGTGGTCCTCATCCTGAGATGCTGTGGGTTGCACGTGGGGTGGACTGTTTTCCAGCACCTGTGACCCAGACTCTGAAGATTTGTATACCTGACAAAATCTCTGGGAGAATGTCTAAGAACTGATGATGGAACACTAGCCCTGCATCTGAGCAATAGAAACCCTGGGAAAAACAGCTTGAATTTTCTGTCATTCAGAGGGATAGGAACTCAGAGTTGGAATTAAGCAATCAAAGAAAGATAAATAGGACATTTGTACTTCATCCTACTTGCATATTTTATGTTGCACTGAGAACAAATTTGAAGAAAAAAACTGATACCGATAGGAATTTAGTGGTGTTCCTATATAAGGTTTATCACTTACAGAACATTCATATGCATTTAAAAATGGTGGTACACATAGCACTGTTTTTATTTCATCTATGGGCATGAGGACTTCCAGCCCGAAGGTAGTGCTCCACAGCGCTCTGGTCCTAGGCGCAGTTCCGACAGCTCGGAGTGGCCACTGTGATTACAAGGATGGAAACAATCCTGATATCAAGTGCTCATTACTACATAATATGGGGTTGATGTCATCTTTTGAAACTTTTAAGGAGAGATGCTGCAATCTGGCTTTCATTTGCAAAGTCTCCATTCCCACTCTGCGCTTTTCTTTATTCATATTTTGAGATAAACATTTCGTTGCTCTTATTTTTGCACTGAAACATGACTGTTCTGGAGAGAAGATGCTGCTGTCGAGGACCCACGTGGCCGGGCCAAGGGTCACACGGAAGAAGTGGCTGCCTGCTGCCACTGGCTGGGGGAGGCCGGAGGACAGGAGGACCCGGAGCTCTTTTCTGCCGGGCTTTGTATCATTCCTCTTCTTCATTCTTATTTCCCTGATGCTCCTGTTTCTCTTCTACTAGGGGGAGCTCTGACATGCTCCCAGATTTGTTTTTCTCTTTTTCTATCCCTTATATTTATTTTGTATTGGCGGTTGAGCCCACAGGCATTCTATTTCCGAGCTACATCCCCACCCAGTCCTATTTTATTTTATTTTCAAACAGGATCTTGCTAAGTTGCTGAGGGACCTCACTAAGTTGCTGATACTGCCCTTGAACCTGCAATCCATCTGTCTCAGCCTCTTAAGTACTGGGATTGCAGGCATGGACCACTGTTCCTGGCTTATCCCTCATATTTTAAAATTAATATGCTAATGTTTATAAAGACATGATGGATATTTAACAGCTATAATGAATATTTATTTATAGAGACATATGAAGTACTATGTAGTGTTTTCTGACATCCCACACTTGTCCTTATTTGGCTTCAGAGCTCGGGTGGAATGCCAATCCAGAGAATTGAAATATCAATAGGAAAGAAGGAAATAAAGTAACAGCACCAGCTGTAGAAGCATTTCATTCAGCAAAACAGAAATAAAAAATTATTATTCTAGTTTTAACATGATAAAATCCAATCATAATACTGCAATTTCTCTATTTCCTGTGCTTGATTCCCCCCGCCTCCCGAACCATTCAGGACATTCAGCTTTGCCAATTCGGCCCCTGGACTGACTCACCTCTTCCCTCATGGACTGAGGGATAGGCTGAACTGGAGAAGGAACTTTATTACAGTATTGGAAAGAACTTATTGACCAACTTCACTTTCAGACCCATAATAAAAATAAAAAAGCCAGGTCTTCATAGATGTGAAGGTGATTCGGCGTCTTGACAGCTCTTCTGGGTGTAGTGGGAAAGCCACTCACATAGAGGGCTAGATGATATTCACCTCCACCCCATCCGAGAGTCTGAGGCTGTCTGGCTTCTCCACATCAGGTGTGCTGAGGAAGTGTACGATCATTACGTCCGGACAAAAGATAGGAAACCAGTGATTTTATAAAATGAGAGAACAAAGACAAGATGGAGCTTTTGTATTGGGATATTCTCTCCCCCTTGGGCTTTCACCAAAACCAGTGTCCTTAGTGCCAAATTCTTAACAATCCCGGGCAATGACTTGAGAAGGCAAGCGATTGATCATGACATCCCTGTGCTCCTAGTAGCAGGTGCTGGGGCACCCTGTCTGCTCCAGATGAACTCCACTCACGCAGGGTGGGTTCAGGAGCCATCAAGGAACCTGGTGTGTGGGCGCAGACCTGTAATCTAAGTGCTTTGGCAGCTGAGACAGGAGGATTGTGGGTTCAAGGCCAGCATCAACAACTTACTGAGGCTCTCAGTAACCTAGTGAGACCCCGTTTCAGAATAAAAAAGAAATAAAATCAGATTGGGGGTGCAGCTTTGAGGTAGAACGCCCACGGGTTCAATCCCCAGCAACACACACACACACACACACACACACACACACACACACACATCCGGCCATGGTGGTGCATGCTTGTAATCCCTGCGCTTGGGAGGTTGAGACAGGAGGATCACATAGGTTCGAAGCCACCCTTAGCTACTTAGTGAGGCTCTCAGCAACTTAGTGAGACCCTGTTTCCAAATAAAATATAAAATATGTCTGGGAGTATAGCCCAGAGGTAGAAAGCTCCTGGGTTCCACCCCCAGTACCACCAAACACACACACGCACTAGTTAAGGATGCCATCTCTCCTCATTCATTTTTCAGGGTAATAAGAACATGAACACACATAGAAATCAGTGATGGCTGAGGCCTGCGTGAGGGCCCTAGGGGACCCCTCTGCCCTCAGCCTTCGCCCCGGCTGCTGTTACCCTGGCGACGGTTCCTGTCAGCGCCCCTGTGCTCTGGTCTTTGCTGGGCTCTCATGTATCCCCCACACACTTCATGTGCTTGTTGTTGTTGTTCTGTGTATAGTAAAAGTCTGTTAAAGTTGAACAGAAAATGTTTGCAGAAGGAAGTGGTATTGGGTCATATTGAGAAGGTTGAAAAGAACATTACTGGTATTGGTTATACTGAGAATATTGAAAAGAAACCTATATATAAAGTAAAAAGGCAAAATGAGGAATATTGATTTTGTTTCTAAAGAAAAGTCATATAAGCCAAGCCTGGTGGTGCATACCTATAATCCCAGTATTTGGGAAGCTGAGACAGGAAGATCACAGGTTCAAGGACAACCTCAGCAAGTAGTGAGTCTCCTATCAACTTAGCAAGACCCTGCTTCAAAATAAAATAGGCTCAGAAGTACAGTGCCCCTGGGTTCAATCCCTAGTATAAAAAATTTCTTCTAGAGCTGGGCATGGTGGCGCACGCTTCTAATCCCAGTGCTTGGGAGGCTGAGACAGGAGGATCGCACAGGTTCAAAGCCAGCCTCAGCTATTTAGTGAGGCTGTCAGTAACTTAGTGAAACCCTGTTTCCAAAAACATATTAAATGGGCCTGGGAGTATAGCCCAGAAGTAGAAAGGCCACTGGGTTCCACCCCCAGTACCATAAAAAAATTTCTTTTGATAAAAATATAACTCTAAAGTGAACATGAAGACAGATGGCTTCAGAGCTGCTCTTATTGAAGCCTGGCTTGGGGCTGAGTTTTCTCCTCTGGCTGTTCCTTCTTGATTCAGCCCATGAATACTTCCAAGGAATAGCCAGGTCCCTGCAGGAAAGTTGGAATACTGTTCATCTGTAGGGCTGACTCTTTGGGATCTTCCATGGCTCACACTAATTTTACACTCTTGAATCTGGTGTTGGTCCCTGGAATTCCCTGCTATGATATATCTAAAGAAACATTCCAGTTGATCAGAAGACAGTAATGGCTTCCAGGAAGATGGCGACGGAGAAAAGCAGTGTTTACGAGTCCTGCTAACACTTGATCTCTACTGACACAAAATCAGTGCTTTTCATGGCCAGAAAACAGCAGAGAAATGAAAAATGTAAACACAACGGACAGAGAAAAAGAAGACTAGAAGAACAACTAGAAACCAGAAAAGAACAGTCCGCATTGCGGAGCCTCACCGACGCCATCATGCCTTACAGCACCAGGCTCCCGAGAGGAAAGGTAAACAAGGAGCTGAAGTGAGCAGCTGTGGATCATTCGGGTATAATTCAGCAGTTCTTTCAGCGCAAAGAACGTCTAAAACTCCCAGTGGCCAAGCTCATCATGCCTTCCAGGGACTCAGAATGGAGCTCAAAACCAGAAAAGAGATACGTCAGCCTCATGGCCAAGGGCATGGCAGTGACGCCATATTGCCAGCAGTGGTGGCGAGTTCTCCACGACCGCGATAGCTCCAGATCAGCGCTCACAATAGCTGTAAGTGAAATTGCGGCCCCTACAGGAGAAATCCTAGCACTGTACCCCCAGGGACTTGTGCAGCTTTGATAATCTCCCTGGGTCTGAGATTTAGCAGTCCAACCCAGTGAAGGAGTAGTGGTGTCAGAGAGACCACACCCTAGTCGCAGCTCCCCGTGGGAAAAAGCCCAGCCCAGCACCCCCACGGTCTCGCGCAGCCTTGATTAACTCTCTGGGTCTGAGACTTTACGATATAACCCAGTAAGGGAGTAATGGCAACTGAGATTACAACAAACTCGAGATCCAGAGCACCCTAAGTGAAGTCGTGGTGACCTGGGATAGAACCCAGAGAAGGCACAAACTTCTGAAATCATGGGAAAGAGGAACAACAATAGAGCAATGAATGCCCACAACCCCATAATATCAGAACCTGATAACACAGAAATTCAGAGATCTCCAGAAGATCAAATCAGGAATATAACTGTAGAAATAATACAGGACTTTCAAAAAGAATTTAGAGTCTAAAAGAAATAAAGGATGTAATCATTGAGGTAAAGGCATCAATTCAAACGATAAGCAATCAATTAGACCACATGGAGAATAGAATCTCACTCCTAGAAAATGATCACTCCAAAAATGAACGCATAGTTTATAATTTAGAAGAAAAAATTGGACAGCAGGAATTTGACATTGAAGAAATATGGGCCCATCTTAAGAGAGCTAACCTAAGAATAATCGGAATAGAGGAGGGAAAAGAAGGTGAAACCAAAGGGATCAATAATCTCTTCAAAGAAATAATAGCAGAAAAATTTCTAAACAGAGCAAGAGGTTGATACACAGGTCCAGGAAACTTATAGAACTTCCTTTAGACAGGACCAGAGAAAAGGTTCCCCATGCCACAATTGTCAGAATGACCAGTGTAGAAGCCAGCAGAGAATCTTAAAGGCAACAAAATCAAAAGACCAAGTGACATTCAGAGGCAAACGAATTAGAATCACTCCAGACTTCCCAAACCAAGTCATGAAAGCCAGAAGGGCCTGGAGTAACATATTCCAAACTCTGAAAGAAAACAACTTGCAGCCAAAAATTTCCTACCCAGCAAAACTATCTATCAAATTAGATGGGGAAATAAGAAGCTTCCATGGCAAACAGAAACTGAAGGACTTTATTTCTTCAAAACCAGCACTAGAGAAAATACTCAGAGATTAACTACAAAGAAGTAGGTAATACACACCAGAACCAGAGAAACAAGATTTTCCATCTAGCAGACAACTAAGCAAAGAAGAATACACAGTATGTCAAACAGAAATAAAATCTTAACATGTTAGTAATTAAAAGTTATCTCTCAATAATCACACTGAATGTAAATGGCCTCAATTCCCCAATAAAAAGACATAAAGTGGAAAAATGGATTTAAAACCAGAATCCATCTATTGCTGCTTACAAGAAACACACTTTACAAGTAAAGATAGTAACAAACTCAAGGTAAAAGGCTGGAGCAAAGTAATTCATGTTAAGTAGCCATCCTAACAAATGTGAAGTAGTATTTCACTATAGTTTTTATTTGTATTTCCTTAATGATTAGTTATATTGTGATAATAATGAGTGATATTCATGTGTTTATTGGTCATATAAAAATCTTTGGAGATTCATTATCTATTTTAGTCTTTTACCTATTTCTACATTGTATTATTTGTTTTTATTGTTGCTAATTTTTAGGATTTCTATTTGGAATATTAATATACCTTCAGATATAGCATTTGGAAATATTTTAACCCATTATATCAGTAACTTTTAATTCTGTTTACATTGTCTTTGGATGTACAATATTTTTCTATTTTTTATGAAGTTTGTTTGTTTATTCTTTTGTTGCCTGTGCCTTTGGAATCATATCCAAGAAATCACTGCCAATTTCAATGTTGCAAAATTTTATGACCCTGGTTTTCTTCTAAAAGCTTATAGTCTTAAGATTTACATTTAGGTCTTTTATCTATTTTGAGTTAATATTTGTATATGGTATTAGGTAAGGGCCCAATTTTATTCTTTTTCATGTAATTATTATTTTTCAACAATATTTAGTGAAAAGATTATTATTTCCTTCACCAAATGTTCTTGGAAACCTTGTCAAAAATAACTTGACCATATATGGAAGAAAAACCCCCAAACATATCAAAGTTAATCAGGAAACCAAGCATGCGAAGGAAGGAGGTGGGGGGAAGGGTTAGGAATTCGGTAGGGGCTGATTGGGTGATGTGTGCGTGTATATCTCCACAAGTTTTTTTTTTTAATCCCATTAAGATGTATTACTACAATGCACCAATAAAAATTTACTTAACAACAACAACAACAACAACAACAACAACAACAACAACAACAACAAACAACAGGACAGTAATGTGCCATTGGCTTAGGAAAGGCTCAACCAAGGAGGGTGTTCAGCGTAAGCCACCCCTCAAAGCCAACACACGGAGAAATATGAAGTTTGACTCAAACTGGCCTTTCTGTTCCTGTGAAGAACACGAGGGGCAGAAGGACACCGGCAGCGCTGAGATGTGGTGTGAGAGCAGCTGTCTGCGCCTCCTGCTCCAACGGGCTCACTGCGCCGGGGCTGGACGGGAGGTAGCGCATACTTTCCGATTTTGGTAAAAGTCTGCGTCGGGCCAGAGGACAATTGGAAGCTGACCTCAGAGGGCTTGTTTGGAAGGCTGGCTCTTGTCACTGATGTGAGCCATAGGGAGCGTCACCAGGCCAGCCATTCACAGTGCCAAGCTCCGTTTCCATAGCTTCGAATTCATTCCCAAATAATTGCAAACACATGCTAAAATATGCATTTTTTTAAGGCATAAAAGTTCCCTGTGAATTACTTTCTGTCCCATTTTGATTTAAAATGCTGGGTCCAAAAAGATTTTCATAGGTCAGTATACAAGTGTTTAAAACAAATATTTTAAGAATAAAAGTTGTGAAGCATGAACAGAGAGCCCAATTATAGTTCTGAGAACGGACGTAGGGGAGGGACCTAGAGGAAATGGATGAAAGCAACATTTCTCAGGGCAAAGTCACGATTTTTTGTCGTTGCTGTTTATAATTTAGTGTGAATGTTTGATGCCCTTGCTCCTTGGAAATAATTCTTACACCTAGATATTATGTTTCTATCACCCAAGACAGAGGGGAAAAGTGCCCATATTTATCCTACACGAGTTTTTATCTGCAGCAGAGGTCATACCGCCAAATGCCCCGGGGGACCAAG
Source organism: Muscardinus avellanarius (assembly GCF_963383645.1). Classification (NCBI taxonomy): domain Eukaryota; kingdom Metazoa; phylum Chordata; class Mammalia; order Rodentia; family Gliridae; genus Muscardinus; species Muscardinus avellanarius. Next base: position 110,576,232 of record NC_137794.1, on the reverse strand, counting down.
ATGCAAGGGTGTAAACGGAGCCAATGGGCGGAGATGGTCACGTGGACCGCAAGTGTCCGTTCAAAGAAAGAAGCTGGGCATGGTGGCGCACGCTTGTAATCCCAGCATTTGGGAGGCTGAGACCGGAGGGTAGGAGTTCACGGACAGCATCAGCTGAGACCCTGTTTCAAATAAAGAATAAAAAATTGAAGCCGGGCGTGGTGGCGCACGCTTGTAATCACAGCATTCGGGAGGCTGAGATCTGGAGGATTGCGGTTCGCGGACAGCCTCAGATACTTAGTGAGGCCCTCTGCAACTCAGTGAGACCTGGTTTCAAAATAAAAAATAAAAAATAGGGCAGGGGCTGTAGCTCGGAGGTCAAATGCCCCTGGGTTCCATCCCAAGACCCGCAAAAAAAAAAAAAAAAAAAAAAAAAAAAAAAAAAAATTGAGCTGGGGGTAGAAAATAGTAGCTCGGGCGTAGAATGCCCCTGGGTTCCATCCCTAGTACCACAAAAAACAAAACAAAACAAAACAAAAACAAAAAACAAAGAAAGTCATAATTTGGAAAGACCAGCTCAGTGTTGCCAGGGATTCTGATTTTTCAATATAAGCTGCAAATTGGTGTTCACTATAAAATCTCCTGATTTTGAAAGTTTGGAAGTGAAAGGTGTAAATACCGCACGTGGAGTGAATACCTGACCTCAGGCCTGGCTGGGACATTATGTTTGGGACACTCTGTTCCATTCCACAAGGTGTGATGGTGGTCTGAAAAGCTGGGTAGTCACAGAGCTCTACTGGTCTTGCAAAAGAATGGGATGAGTACTCACTGAGCGGCATGGAGCTGGGCATGATGGCGCGTGCCTGTAGACCCAGGACTTGGGAGGCTGACACAGGAGGATTGCAGGCTTGAGGCTAGCCTCAGCAACTTAGTAAGACCCTATTCTAAAATATAAAATAGGGCTATGTGTATAGCTCTGAGGTAGAAGACCCTGGGTTCAATCCCTAGCGTGTGCGCGCGCACACACACACACACACACACACACACACACTCACACACTCTGGGGTGGAGGAAGGTTGGGAAGTGGGGTCAGTGCCATTTCTATCTCCCCTAGGTTACGTGCCACAGACATGTAACTTCACCGGACTGTGAGGACTTGCGACGTCTCCTGCGCCGCTGTATCCCATGAAGCTGCTCCAGTGAAGGTCAGTGTCGACTTGACTTTCAGGATCAGAGTCTTAAAGAAAAAAAAAAAAGAGCCTTGAGACTTCTAATTCTGTTCAAACAGGAGTGAAATCACTGAAAAAGATACCAACACCGGTCAAAAGAAAGCTCTAATGGTTACATTAAAACCAGGCAGAGTAGATTTGTAGGTTTTATTTATTTATTTTTATTTATTTATTTTTTGCGGTACTGGGATGGAACCCAGGGGCATTCTACCTCCGAACTACACCTCCAGCCCTATTTTTTATTCTTTATCTTGAAACAGGGTCTCACTGAGTTGCGGAGGGCCTCACTAAGTAGTAGCTGAGGCTGTCTGCAAAGCGCGATCCTCCTGTCTCAGCCTCCCGAATACTGGGATTATCAGCCACCACGGTTGGCTCATTTGTAGGTGTTTAAACAGGAAGGACTTCTCAGAGGCAGCCTGCTGTCCACATGCCAGGAGTAAGAGGCCACTCTCACCTCTAGGCTGCCCAGGGTGAGCGCCCTGTGCTCAGGACTAGTGCACAGGACCATGGAAGCGGCAGAGAGGGGTGCTAACTGGGAGTGACTTTCCTCAAGTGACCATCGCTTCTCTTTCGGCAGGATCCGTGTCCTGCACACCCTGGGTTTGCCGTCCTGTTCACCTGGAGGCCGACCTTCCCAGACAACAGGAGGAGCCACGGATTTAGAACTCTGCAAATGAGCTGTGCGTGTGCCGAGGAGGGAGAGGCTGCGTCCATCACGGCGCCCCCAGCACACGGAAGCAGATCAGAGCTGGGCTTAGGGTGTGTGATCTATGCACGGAGGAGAGCTCATACATTTCTTTTTCTTTCTTTTTTTTGTAATAGGAATTAAACCCAGGGACGCTCTACCTCTGAGCTACACCCCTAGCCCTACTCTATTATTTATTTTGGTACAGGGTCTTAGAAGTTGCTGTGGGCCTTGCTAAATTGCCAAGGCTGGCTTTGAACCTGCAATCCCCTGTCTCAGTTTCCCAAGTAGTGGGATTACAGATGTGCGGCATCATACTGGCAAAATGATACGTTTCAATGATACATCATCCCATGAAAACAGGGTGGGACACAATGTACTTAAACATATCAAAGTCAACCACTAAGCCGAGCGAGGGAAGGAGGGACGGGGAGGGAATGGGGTGGGAATTGGGTAGGAGTTAAATCGGCAATGTGTACATGTTTGTACACACAAGTTTTTTTTTTTTTACCCCAATATGATGTTTGAATATAATGCACCAATAAAAAAATTTAAAAGGAAAAAAATAAATAATGTGGAAAGAGGTCTGTGGAGCAGTGGATGGGGATAGGGAAAGAGAGCAACAGGGAAGATGGAAGAAGGAAACAGTTCAAATAATGCTTTGGCAAAATGTGAAGGTATTACTACCAGTTTTACTAACACCTGTGGGAGGCAGAGGGAAATACGCCAAGAGCCAAGCGCATTTATGTTTTTATCACATTGATCTCCACTATGACAGACAATTGCAATGCGCTAATAAAATATTAAAAAAAAAGAAAACAGGTGGGAGCCCCATGATGTTAAGGGGCGAATCGTAACTTTACTCGTTTTACTTCCTGGCACACAGTTTAGGCATCTGAATTAGTGGTAACTTCCGCAGCCTTCAAGTTCTCCCAGTAGGACTTAGTATGTATTCAACACAGGGACAGCCACTTGTCCCTGTTCTTCATGTCTTTGGGATGTTTTCCAGACCAGCAATCATGGCAGGGAGTCCAGGAGTCACAGGGCAGCTGGAGATGGTGACCAGGTCAGGGCGAGAGATCTCTTCAGAGAGGCGCGAGCCCCGGAGCCCTGCTGCAGCAGGCAAGACCATGACCTGGCACTGTAGCGTCCTTATCCTGTTCTTCATGGGATCCTGGGTGGGGGGAGCTTGGCCTGAGAGTGAGATAAGATTAGGGCACTGGAGCTGGGGCTGGTGGCACAGGCCTGTAATCCCTGTGCTTGGGAGGCTGAGACAGGAGGATTGCAGGTTGGAGGTCAGCCTCTCATTTTAGTGAAGCCCTCTGCAACTTAGTGAACCCTGTTTCAAAATAAAGTAGGGCTGAGGGCATAGTGTAGAGGTAGAAGACCTCTGGGTTTAATTCGCAGTGTGACCCCCCCTCCACACATACGCTGGGGCAGGGGCTGGAGTGTTTTCCACAAGCAGTTTCCTAGCCCAAAACAGACGTGCTGGGGTGTGCTGCCCAACAGCAGAAAGTGGAAAAAAATAAAACCCAAACATTAAGGGAGCCTCCTTTGTGGCATCCCGCTTGGCCTGTCAGTGCACAGGCGCTTCTCCCAGGCCTTGCAGGCAGCCTTGGTCCACACTTGTGGGCGGAGGTCAGCACTGTCCCAGGTGCTTGGCTGGCGCTGGGTGCTACCCGGCTCCTGTTTCGTCTCCTTTCTCGGGAGCCGCTGGCGGCTGCGTGAAGGAGCTGTGGTGTTTTGGCAACTCTGCTGGAGAAACCTCCTGTAACTCGTCCATGGGAGCTGAAGGGGTGGAGCGACTTCCCGGTGGTGTTTGAAGATGGGAACCTTGCACCCACCTCTGGCCAGGGTGAGCAGGGGCTGAGGCTTGGAATCGTGTTCAGAGGGGAGAAGAGAGAAAGAAAGGATGGGGGAGGGAGGAAAAGAAGAAGGGAGGGAGATGGAAGGGAGAGAGGGATTTGCAATTCACCATATCTCCTCCCTGCTTCCTAATTTTTTTTTTTTTTTTTGCAGTACCAGGGGTGGAACCCAGGGGCGTTGTAGCTCCAAGCTACACCCCAGCCCTATTTTTTATTATAAAACAGGGTCTCACTGAGTTGCAGAGGGCCTCACTAAGCAGCTGGGGCTGTCCGTGAACCAGGATCCTCCTGTCTCAGCCTCCCAAATGCTGGGGTGACAAGCGCGCGCCCCCACGTCCGGCTCCCCCTTTCTAATTTGTAACCTAAATGCCTTTTCAGACACTGTGAATTATGGAAGAGTAGTGACTTCAGACCTTAGACACGGTCTGTCTGGTTTGACGTCGTTCTTTTACAGAGGTGTTTGGTCTGGGCCCGGACTCTCCCATCTGCTGACTCATGGTCCTCAGTGCGCAGCGGGGTTCAGAGTGGGGCTTTTAGGCGATGATTGCATCACGAGGACTCTGACCTCATGAGTGGATTATTCCATTTGGTGGGTCAATCTGTTGAGAGCTCAGTGGACGGCATGGAGGTGGGCTGTAGTTGGAAGAAGTAGGCCACCGGGGGTGTGTCTCAGAAGGGCCGATCTTCTCCCCAGCGCCTCCCCCACTCCGCTTTCCGTGAAGGAAGGATCTTTCTTCTACCACTCCCTTCCTCCACGGTGCCTGGCCTTATCTCAGACCCAAAGCAATAGCATCGGCCGACCACGGCCTCAAGCCTCCGCAACTGTGCGTCAGAACGAATCTTTCCTCCGCTAGTCGTTCTGGTCTGTTATTTTGGTCGCCCCTTGTTCTTTTCTTGTTCCTTCCTTTTGGAATGGGAATGCTTATCTTTGCCTGTCCCACCATTGTATTTTGGAAGTATGTAACTTTATTTTTGATTTTACAGGGGCTCATAATTAAGTTTGCCTTGGGCTTTTGTGCAGTGCTGGGACTGTTTACACTTTGGGGACTCCTGGAGAGGGGCTGAATGTATATTAGATTGTGAGCTAGACAGGAGCCTTTGGGGCTGGGGCAGAATGCTGTGCTTTGGAGTTGGACTGTCCCCCAAAGGCCCATGTGTGGAAGTTTGGCTCCCAGGGTGACACTGTTTGGGAGATGGTAGAATCTTTAGAAGGCGGGCGCTATTGGGAGGGAATTAGGTCTTTGGGGCGCCCTTGAAGGTGATATTGGGACCCTGGGCCCTCTGGTCTCTTGTTTCCGACCACCATGGGGTGAATAGTTCAACCACCACGTGCTCCCTGCCATGGTGTGTGGTGTCCCCACAAGTCCAAAGGCTGAAGGACCAAAGTACAATAGGTTGAAGTCATCAACTCAAATATACCTCTCCTCTTTTAAAATGGGTTCTCAGATATTCATTACAGGAATATCTGTAATGTATCAACACAGTCCCCAGCTGAGAAACAGTTGATTCTGTTTCTGATTTCTGTTGACAGAAGAATAAGCCACACGTCTCCTTGAGCGATTGAGGCCTTGATGCGTGAGGCTTGTCGGCAGACATGGGGATCGCCTAGCTCTTTCTCCCTGGGCTAGTGCACTGCGCCGAGCCCACTTGGTCCCCTTAGAAGGTGTGTTTCTTCCTAGCAGGCTCCTTGCTCTCCCACAGGAAGACTAATGGGCTCCTCTGTGTTCTCTAGCACCGCTGACATGCCAGGGCACAGCTGACTCCTCCTGAACCGGGGGCACACCCACCTGGTACTGCTGAAGGATTAGAGGGCAGTTCCTCAGACTAGTTCAGAAAGTGGTGGTGGTAATGTCCCTTTGCGTGGGGGCTGATAGAGAAGAGTCTGAGATGTTCGAAACTTGGTCACAGGCTGAGGATGAAGAGAGGAAGTAATAAGAAGAGTTGTTTTTATTAAATCATATGTATTTTATTAAAGCGTTATCATTTTATATTTATTTTTATGAGTTCTGATCAACCAGAACTATTTTGGTATAAAATATATAGTAAGATACTCAAAATATTTTACTCCAATATTTTTTATATTGGTGCATTGCAATCATACAACATTATGAGGGACAGGATGGTAGAGGCAGGAGTATTTATTTATTTATTTTTTGGTGGTACTGGGGGTGGAACCCAGAGTACCGCCTCCGGGCTATACTCCCAGACCTTTTTTTAAAAATATTTTATTTGGAAACAGGGTCTCACTAAGTTGCTGAAAGCCTCACTAAGTAGCTGAAAGCCTCACTAAGTAGCTGAGGCTGGCTTCGAACCCATGCGATCCACCTGTCTCAGCCTCCCAAGCGTGGGGATTACAAGCGTGCGCCACCACGCCCGGAGAGGAGTATTTATTTATTTATTTAATTTTATTTTTGTGGTACTAGGAATGGAACCCAGGGACATTCTGCCTTGGAGCTACACTTCCAGCCCTATTTTTTATTCTTTACTTTGGAACAGGGTCTCACTGAATTGCAAAGAGCCTCATTAAGTAGCTGAAGCTGGCCGTGAACTGCGACATTCCTGTCTCATCTTCTCAAATGCTGGGATTACAAGCATGTGCCACCTCGGCCAGCTAAGAGTTTTAATTTTAACTAAGAGCTTTGGACTAAACCAAAAGGAGAAAGATAAATAGAGAGAGAAAGAGAGAGAGAGAGAGAGAGAGAGAGAGAGAGAGAGAGAGAGAGAGAGAGAGAAGGCTCTGTGCTCCTTTCCTGTGTGTTGAAATTCTGACTCTAGAACCCCAAAGATCAGCCGTCAAGGTGCCACTGCACACTGGATGCAAAACCAGCCAACCGGCCAACCGAGCAGCAGCAAGTACTGCGTGGTCCATGTGCCAGTGCCAAGGCTTGTCTGCTTTGTGATGTCTCACCCCACCTTATCTCTAGCTAATGTATGTTCAGTGTAAGCGATTTGCATCTTTCTCCCTCGAACTTTCATTAGAGATACTATTTATTTGATCCAGTGAACATTTTTCCAACTGCTATCTAGTGAGGCTGCTAGTGGCTTTGGGAATTAGTCTCAGGATGGGTCCTTTGGGTAGTGCCAAGACATCCTGCTGCCTCGGCATCTATGTGTTGAGAACCCCACTCCACATAGTAAAAATCGGCAAAAACGCCCCGAGAAGGAGGTATCGTCTCTGGCTAAAGTACCCCCCACTTTTAGATACCCTTCACTATTATTTCTTTTAACTTTCTACACGAATTGCTCCAGTGATGTGAAATTAGAAATATAAAAAGAAACTGAGTCCGTGGAAATAAACTCTCTAATAATTTGTCTAAACGTCCTTGGCTCTGCTCATCAATAATGAGAAACTGGCCAGAATTCAGGTACTGTGATAAGCACCCCAGCTGCAGCAATCACAAATGGCCTCCGACCTTCATCACTATCTATCACTCCGGCAAAAGTAGCTCAGTTCAAAATAATTATTCACCCTTGAAATCCTGCCTAGAGACAGAGAAAAACTTTGTGTGTGACCTTAAAGAAACAACTTAGCTGCCCGAATACAATAGACCCAAAGAAAAAGACTGTTAACTTTTACCTCAGTGTGAGCACTCCAGGAGACAGAAAAAATGGCCGCATAGTTAGAAATGAATATGACAAAATAAAGGACAGACATTCTAAATATATATATGTATGAAGGAAAAGAAATACCGTAAGAGTAAGAAAAGTATTTTTGCATGAAAAAGAGCTTATCATAAGAAAGTCCCAACTGGGAAAGAAAGGAATTAGAAAGTTAGAAGCAGGTTGCAGAGAGTTTGTGACAGGGAAGTGGATTCTTTTAATAGGCTTGTTGTTTAAAGAAGAGTGCTCAGCAGTTAAGGAAATACATCTGACAATTAGAACTAAGAACCTTGTGGTGTTGTTGGTGGTATTTTGTCTGCCAAACTGTGTTGTGAGTATGCTTAAGCTTTCAGATTTAAAAGATAAGATGCCAACACCTGAAAAAACTCCATCACATCCACCTGAATCACCACATCTCCCCACACTTGCTATATGAACTGAGCCCAAAAGATGGAAAGTTCCAGGAAAAGTTCCCGAGAAGCTCCAAGCCTTGACTATCCTGGGAGGCTGCCACCTGGAGCTGCTTATCTGCAAGACCTTGGAGAGAAACAGAAGTTAATTCTTCGAGGGCCAACAGCCAGCTAAAAGACCGCCCCCGTTTCTCTTAACTTTACTGGTGAAGTGTATAAATTTCTTGGGTTTTTGTAATAAAGTGTCATTGGCTCAAGAAGCCTTTGTCCACCCCAGGTTCTTTTCCAAAGCGTCATAACTAAAAACTTAAGGAATTCATAGAGGGGAAAAGAACCGCTGCAGATAAGGATTTGCAGAACGCCGCCTGCCTTTTGACCCATCTTTCTGAGGCCCCCGACCGCTAGTGGACTTGCCCCCCACAGGACTGAACCTGCCGGTAACAGGGTAGTATCTGTAGCCACTCAGTAAACCTGCTTATTTCAGAGATCTCATGGTCTCTGAAAGTTTGACTTGACAACACTCCATGGGTGGGGAGATGACTATGGAGATCGGGCCCACATGCGGTACTAGCAGGCTCCTCCATGACTAGGACCTGTGCAGTCCCCCATGCCACCTGCTCAGAAGGGCCTTGCACTGGCTCTGGGGTTGTTATCTTGAAATGTGTAATGATTAGTTAAGAATTTGCGCTTTGTATTTGAAGGCTGATGTGAGGATGGTTCCTGTGCCAGAGCCTCCTACCACCTTTCTGATGCTGCCCGCAGTTGCCTGCACCCTGCCCAGCTTTCCTTCTGCACCTGCTCCCTCTGCCTGAGACTCTGTCCCCGGTGGTGGGGAGGCCTGTGATACCCTGTCACCTTGCACCTTTGGTGCAGAAGGACTGTATGGAGCACCTGCCCTGCGCTGGTAGCATCGTGTTTAGTGGTGAGCAACTTCAGGGCCTCTTGTCTGTTCCTGGTCCAGGTACCAGGCCCCTCCAGGAGCTGAGGTTGCGTTTTCTAAAGGCACTCATTCCCCAGGTGTTGGGGCACATGATCTTCCCAGCCCCCATTGCGTCTCCACATTTTCATTTTGCATCAATTTCTGAAAAGTCTGCAGCCAGTCCTGCATGTGAACCTGTGGCTAGTCAGCTGCAGGAAAGGGGGAGGTAGGCATTGGTTGAACCCGTTGTACTCATTAATTTTTCCATTGATTGGCTCTGGTATCAAACGATGAAGCTTTTAAGAAACTTTATCAATATTGTTCAGACTTCTTGCCTTTCTCCACCTCATTTTTCTGCCCTGCAATATCTTCTCCTGACCTCTCTGATTTCCCAACTTTTAGTTTAAGGTCATGTTAAGACTCATCTTTCTCTCTTACAAGACCTCTTGCCCTACTGTGGACTACACTGCTGATTCCCTGCATGGAACTCAGTGCTATATCTTTTCTAGTATTATGTGAAAATTAAAGATTTCTTATTGTTCCTCCAGTGTTAGCTGTTGGACATTGCTTAGTTTTTCATGAATTTGTTTTGTTTACATTACTGTGTTCTTGGCTTAGTCTCCAGGTACACTAGATGCAGGCAAAAATATGTGTCAGTTGACACACTGGATGTGTCATGGGAATTTTTGGAAAATAAGGAAAGAATCAAGGTCAAACTTCCGTTAGAAGTTAATGATTAGTTGAATCAAGTGTCCACTTTAAGTGATTTTGGAAATAAGTAACAACATTAGAAACTGGTAGCTAAAAAATGGAATCTTTCAGTCAAAAGAGTGATTTGTACAGTTTGCTCATTTGATCTGACCCGTTTTTAGCAGTCACTGGGTGTTGGAGCTCCTAAGGACTGAATTTAATTCTCAGTGTGATACGAGCATGCTTCTCCTTCTAGGTTCACAAACCATTTGGACCCTAGGTCGTGGAGGCGAGTGAAGTCCGGGGGTCCAGCCATTGCTTAGCGTTTGGGAGTGAGCCCTGCTGGTGGAAACATGTCCAGCATCCCGCTTTCCTCTGCTCCAGTGTCTGCTGATGTGGCTGATTTCCAGGTCTCCTGAGCAACTGTGGCTCCCATCACCGGAGGGGCCCACATGCTGTGAACTGCCCAGAACTTGAAGCGGTTCTCCTCACTAACAATGCTCCTTTTTTTTGTTACCTTCCACTGACTGAGGATGGACCTGAGGGCCCTTTGCTCTTCTTTTGGGAGAATTTTCTCAGATTCTGCTTTTACAAGCAAGGACTAATTCACAGTCTTTGTTTTGCCTGGAAGCGGTTCCCTACATTGTTATTTTTCTTACTTGGGCAGAAATGATGGATGGGTAGGTGCTTTCCTCCAAGACTTCCGGAGGAGTTTAAAAACAGGTTTGGGGTTGTCTGAAAGGTTTCTATTCTTTCTGAAAATACAGAATCCCTTGCCAGAAAACAAAGCAAGACTGTTTGATTAGTCATCCAACAATGAAAGAAGAAAGCCTCCCACTTCTCAAATGCTTCCCTTCCAAGCACTTCAGTGGCCGGGACTGAGTCACGGAATGAATTAGAAGCAGTACTAATCATGGGTCATTTTAGTCTCTGGACAAGATTTCAGGAGGGAGATTTCCTGCTACCCACTCCTGCCTGGTTCCCTGCCACACCTACTGCTCTAATGCAGACCTCTGGTCCTATCGAGAGTGACCCGGATGCCTCTCCCCTTCCTTTAGACAACTGCCTGCCCTGCAGCTGTCAGTTGGGATCTCACCACCCGTAGCTCAGAAATGTGGGCTCTGAGCTTCCAAAGCGCTCCTGGGAACTGCAGCTCCCGCATGGTTAAGGATGGCTGCCCCCTCAAGGCCCACTTTCTGCCAGAGGCCACTTCCTGTTGAGAACCGGAAGAGATGGAGAAGTTGGTTAACAAGGTCTGCTCTGACCAGCCACCGTCTCGTGCATATACAGTCTCATTTCGTATTGTAAATGTCCCTTTGAGGCAAAGTTGATTGTTTTTATTATACATAAGGAGAAACAGTATCAGAAAGGTTAAGAAACTTGCTGAAGATTGTATTCACTAGCAAGGTGGGCCCGGATTCATTCTTGTAGATGAATCATGAACCACATGAGAGTTAGCCAACCAACCAGTTTCAGATGAAATTGTAGCAGGTACATTATATGAAAAGAAATGGGGTCCATTTCCCATTTCCACATGACCACATACATCTCTGTTAATGGCTGGAAACAAATCTCTGTTCACATAGGATTCCAAATCTGCTTCAGGAATTTTTTTTTTTTTTTCGGTATTGGGGATGGAACCCAGGGGCATTCTACCTCAGAGCTACTATTTTTTTATTCTTTATTCTGAAACAGGGTCTCACTGAGTTGCAAAGGTCCTCACTAAGTAGCTGTGGCTGTCTTCGAACCACCAGCCTCCTGTCTCAGCCTCCCAAATGCTGGGGTTACAAGTGTGTGTCACCACGCCCAGCTTCCGCTTCAGGAATTTTTAAAACATGGAAATAGCAGTTTTCAGCTATAGAATATAAATTCAGCATTTGGAAGATGGACATCCTATTCGGCCTGCCATAAAGCTCCATTGGAAAAACAAATATTCAAATTCTCACCCTAATCTCTGGCTTTTATTTCATGGGAAAGAGCCCCCCAATACGAATAATAGGTGTATATTGTTGGTGAGTTAGTCTCTCTCTCTCTCTCTCTCTCTCTCTCTCTCTCTCTCTCTCTCTCTCTCGGACTCAGGGGCATTCTACTTCTGAACCACACCCTCCTCCTATTTTATTTGGAAACAGGGAATTGCTAATTTGCTGCGTGTTGGTCTCCAGCCTGCAATCCTCCTGTTTTAGCCTCCCAAAGGGAGGATTACTGGGATTATAGGCATGGGCCACCACGCCCAGCTACCTAGTTTCTTATTTATATATGATAGCTAATATTTATATAGTCTATACCAGGTACTGCCCTAAGCTTTAAAAATAACCATTTATTTAAATAGCACAACAGTCCTATGAGATGGGCACCATTATTATTTTCATTTATATGCAAGAAAATTGAGGCCCAGAGAGGGTAAGGAACACGCTCAAGGACACACGGCTGGTTAGCGGCAGAGCCGACACGTGTGCGCAGAAGTCTAGCTCTCGAATGTACTTCCTCCCAGCTCGGTCAGATGGTGAAATGGCTGGGTTGTAATAGGTGTTCCAATGTGCCGAGGTTAAATTCAAGTTCCCCCTTACCTGGAAATGATAGTTTATTGAGAACTATTTGCCAGACTCTATGGTAACCTTTTCAGATATGTTTAATATTCATAAGACTCCAGGTGTTTCTGATTACAAAGCCCGTAATTTTAACCACCACCCTATACTGTAGAGCTGTGGCAAAGAGTCTCTTTGTTTTGAGTCCCATAGTTATCTGTAAATCTATTATTTCTACATGGGTTGGCCAAATGTCTGTCTTAGATAATGTTTATAATAAAAAATAGTGCACAATACGAACAAGTCTCAACAGCCGAGATAGGATAACTCTATTTGCTTTGAGCCTTTAAAAACCTATAGCTGGAGGGATTCTAGACATATTTGAGAGAAAAAAACACCTTCCTTGTTGAATGACTTTGCATTCTTTTCTCAGAATGAGAAAAGTCCATCTTATTTCCTTTTGCTAAAGTTATCAGAAAGTGCATAGTGAATTTCAACAGTTACTTAAAGTAACAATATATAATTTTTAAGTAACAATATTTACTTAGGTTTTTGGTGTATTTTTTCTCCTTTCCCATGTTTTTCATTTCTGTCTTCATGACATTGTCGCATATATTTCATGACACTGAGTTGCTTTTTTTTTTCTTTTCTTAATTAGTTCAGTACTGAGGATTGAATCCAGGGGCATCCTACCTTCGAGTTACACCCCCAGACCTAACTTTTAAACTTTTTATTTTGAGACAGGGTCTTGCTAAATTGCTGAGGCTGGCCTGGAACCTGCGATCCTCCTGTCTTAGCCTCTCAGGTACTGGGATTACAGGCGTGCAACATCGTGCCTGGTGAGTTGCATGTATTTAAAAATTGAGATGGTCCACTTTACTGCCTTGGAAGCTGCGGTGAGGAAGAGCTGCCCCTGCTTGCAGACAAGTGGGTGTTGGGCAGCTCCAAGCCTGGAGCCCCAAGCCCTCTCTCCCAGGAACTCCCACGACAAGCCAGTGCTGCTTCTGATTTTGATGAACTGAAATTTGACTTAATCCCTACTGAAAACAACTAGGAGAAAATAATTTGCTGTTGCACAACCAAGTGGGGAAACAAACTCTGCTGGAACCATGTGTACCTTCTATTCCCCATGTCCTCCAGGGCCCAGAATCCTGTAGCTGGAGGAAAGGGAGGTTGTTTACTGTTTATAGCTCGTGCTCTGTCCAATTCTGGAAGCTCTCTCCCTTGAGTAGTCCAGCATGTCGTACTTACAGGTGTGGACACTGAGGTAACGCAGTCCAGATTAAAACCAACTCCAAGCCAGGCGTGCAGTCCTAGTGCTTCAGAGGCTGAGACAGGAGGATTATGGGTTTGAGGACAGTCTCAGCAATTTAGGGGGGCTTTCCACAACTTAGATCCTGTTTAAAAAAAATAGGACTTGAGGTGTAGCTCAAAGGTAGAATGCCGCTGGGTTTACTCCCCAGTACCACAAACAACAACAACAGCAAACAGCCCTACCACATCATTGCCCTGGGAGAGGTGATTGACCTTCATAAGTCACACATTCTCATCAGTAAATTATACTCGTAAAAACCTACACTCTAAGCACATTGTAAAGATTAACCACGATTATGTTTGTAAATCAATAACACAGCAAATGGGTAGAAAAATGTTCATTAGTAAAAATAGTTGTTAGTATTTTATTGCAGTATTATTATGTAGGAAGCAAAGACTTTATCACTCTAATTTCCACAGCCCCCGATTCCAGAGGGACACCTGATATAACTTTCAGCCCTCATTTGACACTTAAAATTACTTGGCCATAAAGGAATTCTCCAAGAAATGGTATCATCAATAACATAAATCTGCCTAAAATAAGGCCAAATTGGAGAACAATAACTAAAAACATAACCAAATTCATATGTTTTAATTTTTTAATTAAATACTCTAAATAATTCATAAATCTAAGAAAATATCATAATATGGAATTATTATTTTTTTTGTATCAGGGATTGAACCTAGGGGCATTCCACCTCTGAGCTCCACCTCCAGTTCTTCTACTTTTTATTGTGAAATGAAGTCTTGCTAAATTGCTAAGGCTGTCCTTGAACCTGTGATCCTTCTGTCTTAGCCTCAGAATACTGGGGTTACAGGCGTGCACCACTGCACCTGGCCCTGCGAGGTTTTTGTCGGCTCTTCTGTTGTTTTTGATACTTCTCTGGGATCCCCAGACCTTTTTATTTTTTATTTTGAAACAGAGCCTTACTAAGTTGCTGAGGTGAGGGTCTTGCTAAATTTCTGAGGCTGGTTTTGAACCTAATATGCCCCTGCCTTAGCCTCCCGAGTGCTGGGATTAAAGGCATGTAGTACCATGCCCAGCCTGGAATCTAAGCATTTAAATCTTACTACCAATAAAGCACTATAAAAACTGTTTGGTATATAGAAATCAATATCTAGAGAAAAATTTTTGGCCTTAAATGCACATTTTAAAAAGTTTAATATGTGAGCCAGGCGTGGTGGTGCACACTTGTAATTCCAGTACTCGGGAGGCTGAGACAGGAGGATCGCAGGTTTGTGGTCAGCCTCAGCTAGTTAGTGAAACCCTCCATAACCTTATGAGACTCTGTTTCAAAATAAAAAATAAAATATAGGGGTGGGGATATCTAAAAGGTAGAATGCCCCTGGGTTCAATCCCTAGTAATGCAAAAAAAAAAAGTTTAATATATCAGTTAACTGAGTTTCAGCTTAAGAAAGAAAAGAGCAATAGAGTCAAACCAAAGAAGAGGATAGAAATAGTAAAAATGATCTGGGGATGATGGAACACATTTGTAATCCCAGTACTTGGAGGCTGAGACAGGAGGATCGCAGGTTCATGGCCAGCCTCAGTAATTTAGTGAGGCCCTCCGCAACTTCGTGAAACCCTGTTTAAAGATAATAAGATAAAAATAGTAAAAATAAGAACAGGAAAAATAACATCGTTAAAAACCACAAGAGAGTATTACAAAGCTAAACGTGAGATTCTCAATTTTTCTCACGTAGAGGAAGGAGTTGTCAGAATTGACCTCAAAGAGGGGGTTTGAAGGTCACACACACAAACTCTCTGTAAATTGCACACGACTACTTATGACACCTCTGCCTCCATGTTTATTTTGTTTCCTCAACACTTTTTTTTTGTACTGGAGATTGAACCCAGGAGTGTTTTACCCTCAGTCATCCCCTTTTTATTTTGAAACAGGGTCTCACAAGGTTACTGTTCCTGAGACTGGTCTCAAACCTACGCTCCTCCTGCCTCAGTCTCCCAAGTCCTGGGATTACAGATGTGTGCCACCATGCCCAGCTGTTCAGCACTGTTTTGCTAATTGTCTAGTCTCTGCTCCCCGGCTTGCCAGGCAGTTGGATACAATGCTTTCTTTCAACCACTCTCTCCAGGGGTTGTGGACATTGACCCAATAATGACCCAGATCAGAGTATGCTGTGTAGGAGGTGTGCACTGTGCAGGGAGAGGTAAGATAGGGTGTAACTACTCATGGATGTTGGGAAGCTTCTGCTTGAAAATGAGGTCCAGGCAGAGATCAGGAGGCGTCATGGGGGAGGAGTGCTCAAACCAAGAGAAGAGGGGGCACGTGCAAAGCTCAGAAGAAAGGCTAGCATAGCTGAAACCCAGCTGGGTGTGGTGTGGAGGAAAAGGGGGCTACAGACGCAGGAAGGAGCCAGAATGGCTCTTCTAAGCCAGGCTTGGATTCTTGCTTTTACAGAGCAGTGGGAGCCGGGTATGGTGGTAAACGCCTGGAATCCCAGTACTTGGGATGCTGAGACAGGAGGATTGCAGGATGGATGCCAGCCCCAGAAATTTAGAATCTGTTTTTTTTTTTTTTTTTTTTTTTTTGTGGTGATGCTGGGGTTCCTGGAAACCCTTCTACCTCCAGGCCACACTCCCAGACCTATTTTATATTTTTATTTGGAAACAGGGTCTCATATTCCAGCGAGGCTGGCTTCAAACCTGTGTGATCCTCCTGTCTCCGCCTCCCAAGCGCAGGGATTACAAGCGTGCGCCACCACGCCCAGTGAGAATCTGTTTTAAAATAAAACAATAACATAGGATTGGGGTTGTAGCTCAGAGGTAAAATGCTTTTGCATACAATCCCCAGTAACACACACACACACACACACACACACACACACACACACACAGTGGAAAACCGTTACGGCATCATAATCGAGGGGACGTAAATGTTAGGAAGAGATGAGATGGGATGAGTGAGAAGGCACTGACTCTTAGAAGGTCAGTGCGTGGCTCGGGTGAGACATGAGATGCTGGTGACGTGAATTAAAATGATAGCGGTGGAGATGGGGAGAGGTGGGTGGATTTTACAGATCTTTCAAAGGCAATCTAAATGCATACCTGAGAAGTCAGGGATGTGGATTAACAGATCCCGTTGGCTCCCACGGGAAAGGATGATTTGAGGTGATAAGTCCCTGGGGCACGTCTTTGGAAGTGGACCTACTGGCTTATTTACCAGAGAAGGGTGCTGAAATGCTGTCCTTTTTATATCTAAAGTCAAAAGACAGCGTGGCTGCTGATCCGCCGGCCCCGATGAAGCCCACTGCGCTGGCCTGGCTCCTCCAGCCGGGTGTGTCCCGCTCTGCAGTGGAAGCTGGCTGTTCTGACTGCTGCTGCGCTTGGGCTAAGTCCCCTTTGTTTTTAAAAATAGTGATGCAATCAACCCAGGGGCCCATTGAACATTATTAAACTTTTAGTAAGTCCCATAAATAATACCCCACTTGTTGAAACATTTACTATTTAGGATTTTCATTAGATGACTTCGTTAAATGCAAGACCTATCTCAAAGTTGACATCACAAAACACATGTGTTTTGTCAAAAGCCCACATCTGAGTCATTGTGTATTAATTTTGAGGGCTGGGTAATTAGCACAGTTTGGGTTACAGGCACATTATGTCTTTAGGAATGGGGCTTTTGGGGAAGATGTGTCCCATGTTCACCAAATATGACTCTTTTGTTAGCAATTAAGTTGGACTATTCTTTCTGGGCTCTCCTGCAGTTAGGAAAGGCTACATGAATGAATTATGTCCAATGTAAGATTAATGGGACAAATGTGGATAGTATCTCGGACCGGCACAAAAAACTACCAAATAGCCTTGCTTTATCTTCATGTCTGTTGACTAAATGTTGACTCCTCTGGAAGATGTCAAAGGTTCTGCCAGATTTGGCCCCTGAATGACCACATGGAGCGCAGCCCAGTGCTACCTGGATTTTCTGTGAGAAATAACCTTCCATGATGTCAAGCCCCTGATGGCTGGGTCTTGTCTGTCATACGGAGTCAGCTACAACATCCACTAATCTATTTTTTTTTTAATTTATTTATTTTTATTGGTGCACTGTATTCATACATCATAGTAGGATACATACTTTTGTAGACATACATGCACATTTTTCCCAGTCAGCCCCCACCCAATCCCCACCCCATTCTCTCCCTATCCCTCCCTCCCATGCTTGGCTTAGTAGTTGACATCTAGTATTATGGCAATTTATCTAAAATTAAAAATGATAATCTCACATAACAGTTTCATTTGTCTGATACCAAGCTTTTGATGACTTAAAGATAATATTTCAATATTTCTTTTTGCTTTCTTTCTTACCAGAGAATATTTTTTTCTATTTTTTAGGTGAAACTATCATATATTTATATATTTATTTTTCAGAAAAAAATCTATCCTAATATGGAATATGGACTCTAGGTACCCAAAACGATCTTGAAAAAGAACAAAGCTAGAAGATATATATTTTCTGATTTCAAACCATATAAAGCTACAATAATTGAAACAGTGTAGTACTATTCTAAAGGCAGATATATAAACCATTGGAGTTAAATAAAAGCCTAGAGCTAAATTCTTCCCTATATTGTCAAGTTATTTTTGACAAGGTTTCCACGAACATTTGGTGGTGGAAATATTAATCTTTTAACTAAATATTGTTAAAAATAATAATTACATGGAAAAGAATAAAATTGGACCCTTACCTAATCCCATATACAAATATTAACTCAAAATAGATAATAGACCTAAATATAAATCTTAAGACTATAAACTTTTAGGAGAGAATCTGGGTCATTAAACCTCACAACATTGAAATTGGCAGTGATTTCTTGGTTATGATTTCAAAGGCACAGGCAACAGAGGAATATACAAACTCCCTAAAAAAAAATTGTATATCCAAAGACAATGTAAACAGAGTTAACAGTTACTAATAGAATGGGATAAAATATTTCCAAATGCTATATCTGAAGGTATATTAATATTCCAACTAGGAATCCTAGAAATTAACAACAATAAAGGCAAACAATACCCTTTAGAGATAGGTAAAAGACTAACATAAATAATGAATCTCCACAGATAACCAATCTTAGTTGTTTGTTGGATGGAAAATCTTGTTTCTCTAGTTCTGGAGTGTGTTACCTATTTCTTCTTTGTAGTTAATCTCTTTGAGTATTTTCTCTAGTGCTGGTTTTGAAGACATAAATTCCTTCAGTTTCTGTTTGTCATGGAAGCTTCTTATTTCTCCTTCTATTTTGATAGAAAGTTTTGCTGGGTAGGAAATTTTTGGCTGGAAGTTGTTTTCTTTCAGAGTTTGGAATATGTTACTCCAAGCCCTTCTGGCTCTCATGACTTGGTTTGGGAAGTCTGGAGTGATTCTAATTGGTTTGCCTCTGAATGTCACTTGGCCCTTTGCTTTTGTTGCCTTTAAGATTCTCTGCTTGGCTTCCACATTGGTCATTTTGACAATTATGTGGCGTGGGGATCCTCTTCTCCGATCCTGTCTAAAGGGAGTTCTATAAGTTTCCTGGACCTGTGTATCAACCTCTTGCTCTATGTCTGGAAAATTTTCTGCTATTACTTCCTTGAAGAGATTGTTGATCCCTTTGGTTTCACTTTCTTTTCCCTCCTCTATTCCAATTATTCTTAGGTTAGCTCTCTTAAAATGGGCCCATATTTCTTCAATATCAGATTCCTGCTGTTGGATATTTTTTTCTAGATTAGAAACTATGTGTTCAGTTTTGGATTGCTCATCTTCTAAGAGCGAGATTCTGTTCTCCATGTGTTCTAATCGGTTGTTTGTGCTTTGAATTGAGGCCTTTACTTCATTAATTGCATCCTTTATCTCTTTTTGGCTCTCTCTGAGTTCTTTTCGAAGCACCTCTATTATTTCTACAGTTATTTTCCTGATTTGATCTTCTAGAAATCTCTGATTTTCAGTTTTATCAGGTTCTGATGTTGTGGGGTTGTGGGCATTTATTGCTCCAGTATTATTCCTCTTTCCCATGATTTCGGATGTTTGTGCCTTCTCTGGGTTCTTCCCTTGGGTCACTATGACTTCACTTAAGGTGTTCTGGATCTCGAGTCAGTAGTATCTCAGACCCCACTACTCCTTTACTGGGTTGTATCGCAGAGTCTCCGACCCAGAGAGTCGATAGAGGCTGCTTTAGACTGTGGGGGGTGCCAGGTTGCACGTTCTCCTATGGTGTGATATCTCTGCCACCGCCCCTCCCCCACTGGGTCAAGTCCCAGGGAGTACAGTACTGGGATTTCTCCTCTGTGGCCCGCAATTTGACTCACTGTTCTTGAGTACGCAGATGTTGCTGTACTGGACTCGGTGAATTCGGTGCTGCTGCCGCCGGTGGCAATATGGCGCCGCTGCTACGCCCTCGACTGTGGAGCTGGTGTTTTTCTTCTTGGTTTTGGTTTCCACTCTGAATCCCTGCAGCGTGTGCTGAGCTCGGCCACTGGGAACTTTAGATGCTCTCTGCGCGGAGAAATCCTGCCTGGCTGTTTCGCAGTGGCTCACCTCGGCTTGCTGTAGCCGTCCCGTAAATTCGCCGGCAGTATGGCGCTGCTGCCGCCGCGTCTGCCGCGTCCTCGGGCGATAGGCCGGTTATCTCCTCTGTGGCTCTGTTCTCAGTCCGCTTTCTCTCTGGAGCCTGGTGATTTTTTGTTTCACTGGTGATGGTGTTTTCTGGCTATGAAAGGCGCTGATTTTGTGGTAATGGAGGTTTGTTGTTAGCGGGGCTTTTAAGCCCCGCTTTTCTCGGTCGCCATCTTCCCGGAAGTCTTCCTCCACTAATCTATTAATCTAGCTGAGTTCAGTTGAGCCAGACAGTCATGCTTGGAGAATTCCTTTAAAGATCGTTTGTCATCTATTTGATGGCCATTTGTACTTTTTGTTTTCTGAAGTGTCTATTTTTTTTAATTGGGTTTTTTTCACTGTTAAGTGTTTTGAGTTCTTTATGTATTCTAAATATTCTTTATCAGAGGAGTAGCTGGCAAAGATTTTCTCCCATTCTGTAGGCTCTCTCTTCAGACTCTCGATTGTTTTCTTTGCTGTGCAAAAGCTCTTTAGTTTGAGGTCATCCCATTTATTGATACTCAGTTTATTTTCTGAGCTTTGGGGGGGCCTTATTGAAGAAATCTCTACCAGCACTTACATTTTGGAAAGTTGGTTCTATGTTTTCTTCTAATAATTGCAGTTTCTGGTCTAATTTCTAGGTCTTCGATATATCTTGAGTTGACTCTTGTGCAAGGTGAGATAGGGTTCTAATTTCATTTTTCTATATATTGATATCCAATTTTACCAACACCATTTGTTGTTAAAATAATGTTATGTTCAAACATGAAAGTATCACTACCAATAAGATAAGTATTGGGGCAAATATTAAGGAGTGCAAATGCTGGGCTGGTGTAAGAGTCTGTGTAGTTGTGCAAGAAGCTGCTGCATTGTCTTCCAAAGCAGCTGCTCCACTGTGTGCGCGCTCCCGCAGGGGTGAGCGCTCCTGCCGCTGCACGCCCTCTCCAGCATGCGGTGCTGGCCGTGTTGGACTTTCATCGCTCTGGCACGCATGGAGTGGCGCCCTTTCCTACCTTCAGTTCCTTACTGGTGTGTGGTGTGGAACATCTTTGCATGTACTTGTGAGAGGCATGTGATCTGCAGATCTTCTTTGGTGAGGAATCTGTTTAGATTTTTGTCCCACTGCTTAATCAGGTTGTTCAGTGTTTTCTCATCGTTGACTCTGGAGAGAGAGAGAGAAAGGGAGAGAGAGAGAGGGAGAGAGAGAGAGAGTGTGTTTTGTTGTGGGGTGTGTGTGTGCACGTGCACGCACTGTACATTGAACCCAGGGCCTCACCCATAGCAGATAAATATCATACAGCTACATTGCTAGCCTTTTGTTTCTTGGTATATTTGGGATAAAAATCCTTTTATAGATGTATTACTTGCAACTATTTTCTCCCGGTCCAATACTTGTCTTTCTCATTCTCTTGCAAGCCCACCTTTTGAAAAGAGTCAGCCGGTTCTGAGTGCCTTGGATGTAAGAAAGCACATGCCCAAGCACTTCCTGGTAAAATTACAGGCCCTAAGGATAAAGAGAACTCTTTATTTATTTATTTAAATTGAAAAGTAAAACAGTATTTATTTTTCACCTATAGCATGTTGTTTTGAAATATGCATAGCTTCTGGAATGGCTTAATTGAGCTAATTACCATATGCGTTATTTCACATTCGTATCTTCTGGTGGTGAGAAGAGAAAAATCTTAAACATTGCAGGATTAGGGGAGTCACCCCTGACTTCACATCTGAAGCAGAGATCAGTCTTCCTGAAACAGTCTTTTCCTTGGCTCTCATGCTCTATCCCTCTCCTGGTTTTCTTTCAGTATCCTCCCTTCAGCGTGGTTTGAAAACATTTTAAGACAAATTTTTATGTTAAAAATTCATATATCCGCTGACCTGGAAATTGGCCTTCTAGGAATCGAATCCATAGACATAAACACAGCAAGGTGCAGTGACATATGTGAGAGCCAGAATGTCTAGGAAATCAGGAGCTAAACTGAGGGGTTACTAGTGTATGCGCAGAGTCTCCGTGTTGTTTGAGTTTATGGTCTAGTGTCACATATATTATGCATATAAACAGATGCCAAACATAGACACAGCTGTTAAAGATTTTCCCTCTCATTCCAAACAGATTCTATATCTTTTCTATATTAAATTATGTATAAGTTTGTCTGAAGTTTTTTTTGACATAGGGCTTTGCTCAGTTGAACAGGCTGGCCTCAAACTTAATTCTTCTGCTTCAGCCTCCTGAGTCGCAGGGATGATAGATATGTGCATTGTGCCTGGCTAGAAAGGTTGGAAAAGCAAGAGAGACCAAAAGAGTCCGTGCACATTTTACATTCTGCTTTGTTATATGAAGCAGGCAGCGTTATTTATGCTTCATCATTTATGTTTTATACATGATGTTTATATTCATTTTTAGCTAAAATATTTTAAAATAAGATGTTTTAAATGACTCATGGGGAACTGTCTCAAAATATTTATTCTCAACTCAAACAGTGACTGTGGTATCACACAATGATTAATATATAGATGCCATGATAGCGTTGTGGTTATGTTAAACCAAAACAATCACAACAACTCTTGGTGGTTTTTAAGTATAGACTGAAGAATTTGAATGAAATGAGGGTGTCTGCGCTTTGCTTCGTGTGCCTGGGGAGGGGTGCAGTGGGGAGGGCCTGTGGGATAAGATTTCCATGTGTTGAAAGTTCTTGAAGTTGGGTGATGATTGCATGAAGAAGTTGTTGTATTATTATAAATGCCATTGGAATTATAGACTATTATTCTATTGAAATGATATATGGAATGACTATATTATTAAAATTATATACTACTATATACTGAAGTTTAAAACTAGAAACTTGCAGTGCCCATGATCAGTGCTAAGCTCCTTGGCTCCAAGCCCAACGGGCTTCCCCTGGCGTGACTTCCAGCTTGCTGCTTGGGATGGTCTGGCAGGGATGTGTTGCTGGAAGCTCAGACCCCTACTTCCCCTTGTGCTCCCCATTTCTCTATCCTTAAACCAAGGCGTGAGTGGAACCTCTGTGCCCTTACCCCATAGGTAATCTGCAGGAGCTGAGGCGGGGGTCAGGCATATTTCTGGCCGAGACCTTTCTTGCTGTGTCCTGTCAAACAACACAGGCACCTCCAGCCGAGCTTCCTTCTCAAGGAAAAGACTTCAGAGTGGGATGAGTGGCCAGGAGGGTCAGCTTTGTCTTCACGGGAGGGTCATTAGGCGGGAAGAAAGGGCGTAAAGCCACATCTTGAGATGGGGGCGTCCCACCGCTGCCTTGCGTGACTGCTGTGAGGCTCCTTGTCGGAGGCTGCAGATGCTCTGCTTTTCCTGCCTTTTGTCTATTTGTTTTTGAAGTCCACACCCAGACTGATCACAAGGGTCACTTTTTAAAATCCTTTAGGGATTTAAATCCTACTGAAGGGATTCTGTTAGGATGCTGATGATAACAGAAAACTCGAACGACTTCAGCAGTAAGATGCGTCCCCTGACATGACAAGGGCTCTGGTGCGTCGTCCCTCACCTCTCAGATGCCAGTGGGCGACACCTCTGAGCCTTCGTTTCCTCCTCTGTGAAATGGAGATGATGCTATACAGGGTTAGTGTATGAGTTAATGTTATAATGTTTATACGATTCTCAGCCCAGTGCGTGGCCCAGAGCGCACAGCGAGGGTGGTCACCATGCTCTTCCAGTGTTCACTGGCCCCGTCACTGGCTGCGGCCACTCTTCCCAGGTCTGTTGGCGTGTTCTGAAGATCAGTTTTCTAAACGACAGTCTTGGAAGCTCTTGTGATGGTGGAAACTCCTTTCAGGCTTACTGAAACACCAGCCAGGTGGCTGTGAGGTATAGCGTCTGTTATCCTAGGAGGCAGAATTTACCAGAATCACAATCTTAGTGGGTGTCTTAAATTTAAGGCCTCAAAACCCAGCTCTTGGTTTCTTCTCTGCTCCTGACCCACCCTTTTTGCTATAAGAGGACGCCCAGGTGGGCGGTGGGCGGGGCTCAGACACCTGGCGATTTTGCAGGATACTCTTTTCTTTGTCAGGCCTGAACCTGTCCACAACCACACTCTCGCCAGCACTCCGGGAATTTCAGACCCTGTCCTTTTTTCTCAGTTTTAAGAACATCCTTAGAACTGAAGCGCCCTGTCAAGTTTCCATGAACTGCCTCTGGGGACCCACAAAGCTCACAGCAAAGCTGCAGCCTCGGCGGGCTTTAGTGTGAGCCGCCTGGTGTGGGGCTGGCTGTCTCTGCGCAGCTCACCGGCACAGGTGTTGGGAAGCAGCCATCTAGAGAAGCCTTGGCGCTTCAGTACTGGCTTGTGCTCCTTATATAGGGGCTGAGGCGAAGGCATATAGCGGGTCCCCAGGGCTAGCAGAGCAGACCGCAGCTCTGATGAAATCCTGATCATCTTAGTAAAGCAGGACCGGAATCCCAGCCTGTCTTGAGTCTCAGAAACACCATCTGCCGTGGAAGCACCGATTTCCAGTGTTTTGAGAAGTGGAAAATGTCACTTGTGTGACTTGCCATTCCTGCCTCCACCTTACAGTCACTCAAGAGTGCCTTTTGACTTGGTAATACTGCAGAGAGTGAATGCAACCCTGCTGAATTTGTTTTAAATTCAACACATCTTTTTTTTGGAACTTTGTGATCCTTTCTTCCTCTCTCTGTTTCTCTCTGTCTCTGTTTCTCTCTCTCTCTCTCTCTCTCTCTCTCTCTCTCTCTCTCTCTCTCTCTCTCTCTCTCTCTCTCTCTCTCTCCTTTCATGCCAGAGGCTGAACCCCCAGGAAGTTCTACCTCCAAGCTGCACCCTCAGCCCAATTTAATTTTTATTTTGAAACAGAATCTTGCTAGATCGCTAAGTTCCTGATTCTGGCCTTGAATCCTCTATCTTCCTGTCTCAGTCTCTCCAGCACAGGCATGCGCCACCACACCCAGCAAGGCTCTGCTGGTTCCTTCAGCTGAGTCCTCCTCCTTTGAAGATAAGGGGGACCACTCCGAGGTAGGGATGACTCCAGCTCTGTTTTGTAGCCAACTGTTCCCAGGCAGCCACCTGGAGTCGGCCTGCATCTCCAGGCTCTGGCGTGCTGTGGAGAAAGGGAGACCTGGGGAGAGGCAGTTTCGTGGTTCTTGAACTCCTCCAGGAGAATAATTTTTTCCCTTCTTGTAAGTATTCTTGAGCTGTTGACTGGTAATTGTTTTCTTGCATTTCTCAGCCCTCAACCAGACAGCTTGCTCCAGACGTGCAGGGCTACCCATTTCTTTGGGTTTCAAGTGACTAGAATTCAACTTCACACAGCTTAAGTGAGAATTGGGGCTTCTGGACTCTTAAGTGGGAAAGGCAGGTCTGTGAAAAGAAACCTATTGCTGGCAAAGGTCATTCCTACTCTACATCTTTCACCTTGACTCCTCTCTTTATTGGGTTCATTCTCTCTCTCTCTCTCTCTCTCTCTCGTATTGGGCATTGAACCCAGGAATATTTTACTTCTGAGCTACAGCACCAGCTCTTTTTTATTTTTTATTTTAAAACAAGGCCTCTTTAAGTTGTTGAAGCTGGCCTCAAACTTGTGATCCTCCTGCCTCAGCATCCCAAGTACTGGGATTACAGGCGTGCTCCACCACAGCTGGCTGTTTTTATTTTCTCCTATTGCAGGCGGGTTCCTCTAAGTGGCAGGTGATGGGGTGAATGGGCCGTGAATGTGCCGTGGAGCACGCATCTGCAGATCTGGTTGTCCCAGCTGTTGTGTGAGAGCTTGGCTGGCCTTTGCCCTTGGTTCCTGGAGGAAGTCTCTGAACTCTTGACATCTCCTGAGTGGTAGAAATGTGCTTGTTATTTATCATGGGCTGCCTGGACCACACCTGAGCTTATACAAAGAGGTGACTCATGGTGGGTCTCTAGATAGTTTCAAGGTGGGCGTGGGCTAAGCAGGAAG
Organism: Muscardinus avellanarius; assembly: GCF_963383645.1. NCBI lineage: Eukaryota > Metazoa > Chordata > Mammalia > Rodentia > Gliridae > Muscardinus > Muscardinus avellanarius. Next base: position 110,550,507 of record NC_137794.1, on the reverse strand, counting down.
GAAAGGGCAACCGCTGGAGGGCTGGGGCTGCGAGCCAGGCGGCATCAGCCAGACCTCCAAGGGGGAGGGTTGGAGGCTGAGTTCTGCCATGTGGCCAGTGACTCAGTCTACGGTACCTACATAACAAAATCCCAATAAAAATGTTGGCAGCCATGCAGCAGCATGCTGGGAAGGGGTGCATTCTGAGGCTCTGGGAGTTTTGCCTTTGAAACTCTCTTTTTTTGTGGTACTGGGATGAAACCCAGGAGCATTCTACCTTCGAGCTACACCCCCAGCTTTATTTTTTATTCTTTATTTTTTTTGATTATTTGTTTGTTTGTTTGTTTGTTTTGGTGGTACTGGGGTTCCTGGAAGCCCTTCTACCTCCGGGCTACACTCCCAGACCTATTTTATATTTTTATTTGGAAACAGGGTCTCTTAAGTCAGTGCGGCTGGCTTTGAATCTGCGTGATCCTCCTGTCTCCACCTCCCAAGTGCAGGGATTACAAGCGTGCACCACTAGGCCTGGCTCTTTATTTTTTTGAAACAGGGTCTCACTGAGTTGCGAAGGGCCTCACTAAGTAGCTGAGGCTGTCCCTGAATTGTGATTCTCCGGTCTCAGCCTCCCAAATGCTGGGATTATAAGCGTGTGCTACCATGTTTAGCTTGAAACCCTCGGGGCCGTCACCCTGGGTAAGTCCCCTGTGGTAAGTCCTTATTTGGCTTTTTATGCTATAATAAAACTATAATCCTAGATAGTGTGTTTTCCTGAGTTCCTTTTTTCTTTTTTTTGGCGATACTAGGGATGGAACCCAGGGGCATTCTACCTCCGAGCGACAACCCCCCCCCCCCCGACATATTTTTTTTTCTTTTATTTTGAAACGGTGTCCCGCTGAGTTGCAGAGGGTGTTACTAAGTAGCTGAGGCTGACCTTGAACTGTGATCCTCCTGTCTCAGCCTCCCAAATGCTGGGATTACAAATGTGTGCCACCACACCTGGCTCTTTTCCTGAGTTCTGTAAGCTGTTCTAGGGAATTATCAAACCCCAGTGGGTTGGGATATCTCTGAATGTAAAGTAGTTGGTGGGTGGCCAGGGGACCTCCGAATTGTATCTAATGCTTTAAGCAAGGGCAGTGTGGGAGGACTGTGCCCTTCACCTGTGAAATCTGACCTACCTGGGGTAGTGTCAGAAGAGTATTGCCCCACTTGGCAAAGGAAGGGCTTTTTCTCTTAACACCCAAATAGGACATTCCAAGCTAAGACTTTTGACAGATAGGCCAGTTCTACCACCATTGAGACTGGAACTTGCTGGTGTAGGGAGGGGCAGCTCTGCAAAGGACTGGGATGCTGTTTGGGAGGAGATGCTGTGTGACAGGTCTTTGTCTCCTAGGACACAGACCCATATGCTTGTCTGACCTACCCCAGCATGTCACAGACAGTTCATACCCACCCACCATCCACTTGCTCATGTACATATGGCGGCCTTCCTGCAGTTAGGTGGACATGACCCCCTCTGGACAATGGACTGTGGGCAGAATCAGTGTGGCCTGATTTCAGGCTAAGACAGTGCAGATCCTGGAATCCTTTCCCATCTCTCTCCTTTCCTTGCTGCCTTTCCTTAGCAGCTACATGTTCAAATGGCCCAGCACAAGATGGCGGCAAGGCCACCCGTAGGAGCGGGTCTTTACTGTGTCACAACCAAGGAGGTGTGGGGATTGTAGTAGGCCTGTAATGGCTCCTGAAAGACATTGGGTTCTTAGCTCTGGAGCCTGTAAATGTGACCTGATTTGGAAAAAGGGCTTTTACAGGTGTCGATAAACTAAGAATCTTGAGGAGATTGTGCTGGGTTTTCTGAGTGAGCCTAAGTGAGCCCTAAAGAAGAGAGGGAGATTAGATACATACAGGAAGAGACTTGAGCATGGAGGCAGGAATTGGAGTGGCCAGTGGCCAAGGAAATTGGTCCTCATGGCTCGGGTGGCCAGACATCTGAAATCATTATGGCTGGGCCATGCGTCTGTGGGGCACAGGTCCTCTGAAGTCCAAGGGGAGGGTCGTTGCTTGTCTCTTCTGGCTTCTGGTGGCTCCTAGCCTTCCCTGACTTGTGGCAGCACCACCCTGACCTCTGCCTCTATCTTTATAGGGGCTTCTTCTGTCCTCACCCATCCTTCCCTCCTCCCCTCTCCTCTCCTCTCCTCTCCTCTCCTCTCCTCTCCTCTCCTCTCCTCTCCTCTCCTCTCCTCTCCTATTCTCTCCTCTCACTTCTCTCTCTCTCTCTCTCTCTCTCTCTCTCTCTCTCTCCCTCCCTCCCTCCCTCCCTCTCCCTCTCCCTCTCCCTCTCCCTCTCCCTCTCCCTCTCTCCCTCTCTCTGTGCTGGGGACCCATCCCAGGGCCTCTGCATGCTAGGCAAGCACTCTCTGCACCCCTAAGCCCTCTTCTTATGAGGATACATCACTGGATTTAGGGCCTGCCCAGGTAATCAATGTTTATCTCCTGAAATTGGTACATGTACGCCCATGTTCAGAGCAGCACAATTCACAGTAGCCCAATTATGGAACCAGCCTAGAGTCCTATCAGCAGATAAATGAGCAAAGGAAACGGAATTTTATTCAGCCATAAAGAAGAACAAAATTACGTCATTTTTCAGGAAAGTGAACGGCACTAGAGAATATTATGCTAAGTGGGATCGGTCCATCGCAGGAAGTCAAGGGTCATATGTTTCCTCTCATATGAGGATGCCAGAGACACGTAGGAAACAAAAGGGCCTTCAGGTAAATGAGTGGAGAGACCAGGGAACAGTGGGAGGGGTGGGAAGGGACGGGGAGGGGAAAGGAGGCTGGGGAGGGAACAGCTCCAGCGATGCTGTGTCCATATTGAAGGCGTCACTAGCAATCCCACCAGCGTGCGTGGGGTGGAGAGTGGGGTAGGATGGGAGGGAAACGCACCAGGTACTGTGGGCATGGTTGTTTACACCACTTTGAACCTCACTACAATGTCTAATCTCAATGCACCAATAAAAGCACATTAAAATTAGTTACATCTGCAGGGTGTAATTACAACTTTTTTTTAGATTGTTGGCATTTTATTTTATTTTATTTTAATTTTTTATTGGTGCATTATATTCATACATCCTATTGGGGTAAAAAACTTATGTGTACAGACATGTACTCATCGCTGATTTAACCCCTACCCAATTCCCACACCATTCCCTCCCCGTCCCTCCCTCTTGCTTGGCTTAGTGGTGGACTTCGATATGTTTAAGTACATTGTGTGTTTTAGAGATTCTCCTCTTCCACCCTCCTTTCTTCTCCTTTAGGTTGTCTTGTTTGCTCCTCTATAGGATTTCCTTTTTAATCTAGAGTTCCTCCTATGACACATTTCTCCCTAACTCTCACATATTAGGGAAAGCATCTGCTTTGTTATTTTTTGTGACTGACTAATCTCACTTAGCATAATGTTCTCCAGTTCCATCCATTTCCCTGAAAATGATGTAATTGAGTTTTTTTTAAATGGCTGAGTAAAATTCCATTGTGTACATATCCCACAGTTTTGTAATCCATTCATCTGTTGATGGACATCTTGGCTGGTTCCATAGTTTGGCTATGGTGAATTGTGCAGCTATGAACATAGATACACATGCATTAGTTTGGTAGTTTGGTTTCTTTTCTTTTGGGTAGATACCCAGAAGTGGTATTGCTGGATCAAATGGTAGATTTGTTCCCATTCTTCTGAGGATTCTCCATACTGTTTTCCAAAGTGGTTGCACTAATTTGCAATCTCACCAACAATGTCTTAGAGTTCCCACTTCTCCACATCCTCGCCAGCATCTGTTGTTGTTTGTGTTTTGAATGATGGCCATTCTAGTTGGAGTTAGGTGAAATCTCAGGGTAGTTTTGATTTGCATCTCTCTGATTGCCAGTGATGTTGAGCATTTTTTCATGCATTTATTGGCCATTTGAATTTCTTCTTTTGGGAAGTGTCTATTTAGTTTATTTGCCCATTTTGTTATTGGATGCTTTGTTTTCTTAGTGTTGAGTTTCTTGAGTTCTCTGTATATTCTAGATATTAGTCCTCTATCGGTGGTGTAGGTGGCAAAAATCTTCTCCCATTCTGTTGGCTCTCGATTGAGGTTCTTGATAGTTTCCTTTGCTGAACAGAAACTCTTCAGTTTCATGCAATCCCATGTATTGATTCTCCTTTTAATTTGTTGTGCCTTTGGGGTCTTGTTGAGGAAATGTTTATCTGTGCCTATGTGTTGTAGTGTTGGACCTATGCCATCTTCAAGGAGATTCAAAGTCTCTGGTTTAATTTCCAAGTCTTTGATCCATCGTGAGTTGACTTTTGTACAGGGTGAAAAAGTGGGGTTAATTTCCAATTTTCTGCATATGGTTAACCAGTTTTGCCAACACCATTTGTTGAAGAGGCTATCTTTTTTCCAGTGTATGTTTTTGGCCCCTTTGTCAAAAATCAATGGGCTGAAAGTGTGTGGACTTGTTTCTGGGTCTTCTATTCTGCTCCATTGGTTCATGTATCTGTTTTATTGCCAGTACCATGCTGCCATGCTGTTTTTTATTACAATGGCTTTGCAGTATAGTTTAAAGTCAGGTATTGTGATTCCTCCTGCATGGTTTTTGTTGCTGAGAACTACCTTGGCTATTCTGGGCTTTTTGTTATTCCAGATAAATTTAAGGACTGATTTTCTATGTCTGTGAGGAATGATCTTGGTAGTTTAATGAGCATTGCATTAAATTTGTAGATCACTTTTAGAAGGATGGTCATTTTAATGATATTTATTCTGCCAATCCATGAATATGGAAGATCCTTCCATATTCTAAGATCTTCTTCGATTTCTTTTTTAAGTGCTTTATAATTTTCTTTGTAGAGATCTTTTACCTCCTTGGTCAAGTTTATTCCTAGGTATTTTATTTTTTTGTGGGAGATCCTGAGTGGAAGTGATTTCTGAATTTCTTTTTCAGTGGATTTATGGTTGGCGTACAGGAAAGCTTCTGATTTTTTTAGATTGATTTTGTATCCAGATACTTTGCTGAATTTGTTGATCAGTTCTATAAGCCTTTTGGTTGAGTTTGTTGGGTTTTCTAAATATAGTATCATGTCATCTGCAAATAGTGAACGCTTGAGTTCTTCTTTTCCTATTTGTACTCCTTTGATTTCCTTTTCTTTCCTTATTGCTCTGGCTAGAGTCTCTAGTACTATATTAAAGAGAAGTGGTGATAGTGGACATCCTTGTCTCGTTCCTGTTTTTAGAGGGAATTCTTGAAGTTTTCCCCCATTTAATATGATGTTGGCAGCAGGCTTATTGTAGATTGCCTTAATAATGTTGAGATATGTTTCTTCTATTCCAGTTCTCTGCAGTGTTTTTTTTTTATCATAAATGGATGTTGAATTTTATCAAATGCTTTTTCAGCATCTATTGAAATGATCATATGATTTTTGTCCTTGATTCTGTTTATATGATGAATTACATGGATTGATTTTCATATGTTGAACCAGCCTTGCATCCCTGGGATGAACCCTACCTGGTCATGGTGTATGATTTTCTTGATGTGGTTTTGAATGCGTGTTGCTAGTATATTGTTTAATAGTTTTGCATTCAAGTTCATCAGAGATATAGGTCTGTAGTTTTCCTTCCTTGAACTGTCTTTATTCAGTTTGGGTATTAGTGTGATGTTGGCTTCATAGAATGCATTTGGGAGAGTCCTGGTTTTTTCTATTTCGTGAAATAGTTTGAGGAATATTGGGGTTAGCTCTTCTATAAAGGTTTTATAGAATTTACTTGGGAAGCCATCTGGTCCTGGGCTTTTCTTTGCTGGTAAGCTCTTTATTGCTGTTTCAGTCTCTTTGATTGTTATTGGTTGGTTTAAGTGTTCTATATCTTCTTGACTCAGTTTAGGAAGGTTGTATTTATCTAGGAAGTTGTCGATTTCCTCCAGATTTTCCATTTTGTTGGAGTATAGTTTTTCAAAGTAGTTTCTGATAATCCTCTGGATTTCTACACTGTCACTAATAATTTCTCCTTTTTCATCCCTTATCTTCATAATTTGAGTTGATTCTCTTTTTTTTTAGTTAGGTTGGCTAGTGGTTTATCTATCTTGTTAATTTTTTTCAAGAAACCAGCTTTTGGTTTTGTTGATTTTCTGTATTTTTTTATTCTCTATTTTGTTAATTTCTGCTCTAATTTTAATAATTTCCTGTCTTCTACTGGCTTTGGGGTTCAATTGTTCCTGCTTTTCAAGGGCTTTGAGGTGTGTTGTTAGGTTATTTATTTGAAGATTTTCTGTTTTTCTTATGTGAGCACTCAGTGCTATAAATTTTTCTCTTAATATTGCCTTCAAAGTGTCCCAGAGGTTTTGATATGTTGTATCTTTATTTTCATTTGTTTCTAGAAATTTCTTGATTTCACCTCTTACATCTTCTATGACCCATTCTTCATTCAGTAGTGTGGTGTTCAGTCTCCACATGTTTATGTTGTTTCTCTGGGTTTTCTTATAGTTGATTTCTAGTTTCATTCCATTATGGTCTGAAATGACACAGGGAAGTATGTAACATTTTTTAAATTTGCTAGTGCTCATTTTGTGTCCCAGGATGTGATCTATTTTGGAGAAGGTTCTGTGAGCAGCTGAGAAAAATGTAAATTCCCTGTAGTTGGGTGAAATATTCTATATGTGTCCAACAGGTCCATTTGGTTAATGCTGTTCTTTAGTTCTGAAGCATCTTTACTGACCCTTTGTCTGGAAGATCAGTCTAGTGTTGTGAGAGGTGTGTTGAAGTCTCCCAGTATTATTGTATTGGGATTTATGTGTGACTTCATGAATCAAACAAAGAGTTTGATTTATGAAAGTAGCTGCACCTATGTTTGGGGCATAGATGTTGATTATTGTTATTTTCTCTTGCTGGATTATTCCTTTTACCAGTAAAATATGACCTTCTTTGTCTCTTCTAATAAGTTCGGGTTTGAAGTCTAACTTGTCTGATATTATAGTTGCTACTCCTGCTTGTCTTCGAGTTCCATTAGCATGGATTACCTTGCTCCAGACCTTTTCCTTGAGTTTGTTCCTATCTTTACTTGTAAGGTGTGTTTCTTGTAAGCAGCAGATGGATGGATTCTGTTTTTTAATCCATTTTGCCACTTTATGTCTTTTTATTGGGGAGTTGAGGTCGTTTACATTCAGTGTGATTATAGAGAAATAATTTTTAATTCCTAACATGTTAAGATTTTATTTCTGTTTGAGATACTGTTTATTCTTCTTTGCTTAGTTGTCTGCTGGATGAGAAATCTTGTTTCTTTGGTTCTGGCGTGTATTACCTATTTCTTCTTTGCAGTTAATCTCCTTGAGTATTTTCTCTAGAGCTGGTTTTAAAGACATAAATTCCTTCTGTTTGTTATGGAAGCTTCTTATTTCCCCATCTGGCCTCATAGAAGGAATTTGGGAGAGTTCCATCTCTTTCAATTTCCCGGAACAAGTTATGAAGTATTGGTATTAGTTGTTCACTGAAGGTTTTGTAGAATTCATCTGGAAACCCATCTGGGCCTGGGCTTTTCTTTGGTGGAAGAATTTTTATTGCCGTTTTTATTTCTTTGGTTGTTATTGGTTGGTTTAGGCTTGCTATGTCCTCTTGGTTGAGTGTAGGAAGGTTAACTGTGCTTAGAAATCTATCAATTTCTTCCATGTTTTCAAGTCTATTGGAGTATAAATTTTTAGAGTAGTTTCTGATAATCTTTTGAATTTCTTCACTATCTGTGGTGATATCTCCTTTTTCATTTCTAATTTTGATAATTTGAGTTGATTCTCTTTTTCTTTTGGTTAGGTTGGCCAGGGGTTTATCAATTCTATTAATCTTTTCAAAGAACCAACTTTTCCTTTTATTGATTCTTGAATTGTTTTTTTTTTTTGTTCTCTATTTCATTTGTTTCTGCTCTAATTTTAATGATTTCTTGCCTTCTGCTGGTTTGGGGAATAGACTGTTGCAGAATTTCTAGGTCCTTGAGTTGTGTCATTAGGTTCTTTACTTGGTGGTTCTCTGTCCTTCTTATGTGGGCACTCAGTGCAATAAACTTTCCTCTTAATACTGCCTTCATGGTGTCCCATAGATTTTGATAGGTTGTGTCTCTGTTTTCATTTGTTTCCATAAATTTCTTTATTTCTTCCCTAATTTCTCCTCTTACCCATTCATCATTCAGTAGTGTATCATTCAATCTCCATGTATTTGAATAATTTCTTTTGAGTTTCCTGTTGTTGATTTCTACTTTTATTCCATTGTGGTCTGAAAAGATGCAAGGAATTATATTACATCTTTTGAATTTGCTGGCCCTTTCTTTGTGTCCCAGGATGTGGTCTATTTTGGAAAAGGTTCCATGGCTGCTGAGAAGAATGTGTATTCTGTAGTTCCTGGCTGAAATATTCTGAAAATGTCTATTAGGTCCATTTGGTTTATGGCTTTCTTTAGTTCTAAAGAGTCTTTACTCATCTTTTGCCTTGAAGATCGATCTAGTGGTGTGAGAGGCATATTAAAGTCTCCCAGAATTATTGTATTTGGGTCTATTTGGGATCTGATGTTCAGAAGGGTTTGTTTTACAAATGTGGTTGCATCCACGTTTGGGGCATAAATATTTACTATCATTATATCTTTTTGGTGTATTGTTCCTTTTAATAAAAGGAAGTGCCCTGATTTGTCTCTTCTGATGTGTTTTAGTTTAAAGTCTGTTTTGTTGGATATCAGGGTTGCATCCTTTATCTCTTTTAGACTCTCTCTGAATTCCTTTCAAAAGTTCTCTATTATTTCTACAGTTATTTTCCTGATTTGATCTTCTAGAGATCTCTGAATTTCTGTGTTATCCGGTTCTGATGTTGTGGGGTTGTGGGCATTCATTGCTCCATTGTTATTCCTCTTTCCCATGATTTCAGAAGTTTGTGCCTTCTCTGGGTTCTTCCCTGGGTCACTACGATTTCACTTAAGGTGCTCTGGATCTTGAGTCTGTGGTATCTCAGTCACCACTACTCCTTTACTGGGTTGTATAGGAAAGTCTCAGACCCAGGGAGTCAATCGAGGCTGCTTTAGACCATGGGGGTGCCAGGCTGGACGTTCTCCCATGGGGTGCTGCAACTATGGTGTGATATCTCTGTTGCTGCCACTCCCCCACTGGGTTGGACTGCAAAAATCTCTGACCCAGGGAGACTCTCTGTGTAAGTCCCTGGGAGTGCAGTACTGGGATTTCTCCTCTAGGGGCTGCAATTTGACTCATAGTTCTTGAGTGCGATGATGGAGCTGTAGTGGACTCGGTGAACTCGCTGCTGCCGCCACTGGCAATATGGTGCTGCTGCTACACCCTTGGCCGTGAGGCTGGTGTATTTCTCCTCTGGTTTTGAGCTCTGCTCTGTGTCCCTGCAGGGTGTGCTGCGCCCGGCCCCTGGAGCTTTAGACGCTCCTTGTGCTGAGAAAGCTGCTGAATTCTCGGCTGTTCTGCAGCTGCTCACCTCAGCTCTCTGTCCGCCCCTCCTCTCTGGAACCTGGTGGCTTGTTGAGTGCGCTGATCTGGAGCCATCCGGTGAATTCGCCGCTGTCACCGGCAGTATGGTGCTGCTGTTATGTCCTCGGCCGTGAGGCTGGCGTATCTCCTCTCTGGTTTTGAGCTCAGTTCTGAGTCCCCCTCCTCTCTGCCTGGTGCTGCGAGGGAAGATGGCGCCAGCGCGGCTCCGCACCACAGCTCTGGCCGCAGCACTGCAGGCTGGTTTCTTTTCTGGTGTCTGGTTGTTCTTCCAGCCCTCTTTTTCTCTGTCCCTTGTATTTACAGTTTTTATTTCTCTGCTGTTGGTGTTTTCTGGCTATGAAAGGCGCTGTGGTAATAGAGATCGATTGTTAGCTGGACTCGTAAACGCTGCTTTTCTCTGTCGCCATCTTCCCGGAAGTCCAATTACAACTTTTTTACAACTAAGATCATATTCACAGGTTATGCGTGGATACCTCTTTGTGGGACCATCAGCAACCCACTGCAGATACTGTGCCTTTGATAGCAAGCTTGGGATGGGCAATTTCTCCAAAATGAAGTTGGATCCAGAAGCAGTTTTCTGTGTGGGCGTGGCTCAGCCACTGCTGTGTCTGCAGGTGCTTCCAAGATCAGGAGCTTTTGGCAACCTGATACCCGAAGTGTCCAGGTACCATCAAAACTCACCTGTCTTACCAAGAGCCAGGAAACCCTCTGCTCGAGCAAGAAAAGGTGATCCACAAACACCAAGATGCTGCTGCAGTCGAAACTGTCCCAGAAGGATTTTCCTGGGCAAAGCATCTTTGTGGAAATAAGATGGTTGTGGAGCATGGTTTGCAAGGGGTAGCAGTGATAGCTTTAGAAGTTTTTACAGTCAGGGTAAAATTGAAGAGGAAGGATGCAAACAAACCACATTTTTTTTAGCCAGGTGTGGTGGCGCACACTTGTAATCCCAGCATTTGGGAGGCTGAAATCGGAGGATCGCGGTTCACGGACAGCCTCAGCGATTTAGTGAGGCCCTTTGCAACTCAGTGAGACCCTGTTTCAAAAAATAAAAAGAATAAAAATAGGGCAGGGGGTGTAGCTCGTAGGTTGAATGCCCCTGGATTCCATCCCCAGACCCACACACACAAAAATTTTTTTGAGGCATGGTTCAGACCTTTCTATCTGCCAGGTAGAGATCAGCTGTTCATGCAGCCAGGCCCCGGGCAGCAAGCCGCCTCCCCAACTCTGCATAGACCCCTGCAATTTGTGAGTGGGTCAGATCATGTATGCTTCCTCCGCACACTCCTGACTTGTGACAGCTGCTATGAACCACACATCTCAGTGTATTTGTTCTCTGTTCTGCCCAGTAAGTTGTGAGACATCTGAGGAGGGATGCTAGCCTTGTTTATGTATCCTTAAACCAACACCATTATCTGTGTACTAGAAATACTACACATACACAAACACACACACACACACACACACACACACACACACACTTTGGGGTGGATCCCTGAGGACAATGATTTTTTGCATTTTGACTCGTAGGAGAATCTCTCAAAATAATGACCATGGATGCTTCTCCTGTGCTCTGGGCAAGTCCCTGTGGCCAGGGCTGGGTCCTCATCTCTCCCCTCCTCTGACTGGCTCGTTTAGGTTGCCCCTGAGCATTGCCTGGTTCTCTGGTCTGAGCCGTCTCATTGCTGGTGACTTGGACACTGGCCTGTCCACGGCGGGGGCTGGTGCTCACGGCCCCTGCTGGTTGCACGACCCACTGGGTCAGCGGAGGGTTTCGCTCTGCTCCCATTGTTTGCATTGTTTTGCTTCCCTCTTTCTCCCCTCAACTTTACCCTGACTCTAGAAACCTCTACGGCTGACACTGCCCCCTCTTGAAAGCCATTTCTCATCCTTCTTTTACTTCCATCACTATGCTTTTTTTTCCCAGCACAAGAACACTCTGCGTTGTGTTTATAGTTAGGGCAATCATGAATTTACAGTCCTTCCAACATCTGTTTCATCTCAGCGCCAGTATCTGTTGAGCGTCTTTCCCCCTCAGCAGGGGTCTCCCTGATTCTCGCTCTGAGAGTGATTTTCAGTCATGTCCTGAACACTTTGAGGATCAGGCTGTGCAATTCCTGATCTTCCCACTCTCCTCTCCTTGCAGGCAGTCGTCCTGTTGAAGTGCAGCATGCAGCTCCACACTGGATGCTCCGCTCATTGCCTGGCTCTGCCGATCCCAGGGGTGGGCAGGGAAAGAGGAAGAGCATTATACAATAAGGAATCAGAGCTCTGGTTGTGCCTGGCTCCTGGGAGAGAGACTGTAAATATTTGGAAATTCTTGAGTGAAAGGAGTGTCTTTGTTTTCCATGAGCTCCTAGAATCATACCCTAGTTTATCCTAAGCGATCAGATGGCTCAGATGGTGCCTGAACATGAGAAAGAGCAACTGTGCGGCTAGACAGTGGGGCGTTGAGCCAGCTCACTCGCCGGGAGGCAGGGGAGATGGAGATTAGTTGAATCTTGTAGCCAGTGAATCAGTCACTCTTGCCTATGTGGTGGAATCCCAATACGAGCTCTGGATATGGAGGCGCAGTGGAGTTTCCTGGTTGGTGAACACCTTGGTGACGCTTGCTCTATCTCACCATGTGGTGTCTCTGTTGTGTTCTGGTTCAGCCAGAAGGCCCCTGGCGCCCCCCCAGCCATGCTCTGGGACTTCCTAGGTTAACCTCTAGTCTATAAATTACCCATTCTGTGTCATTCAGTTACAACAGCAGAAAATGGACCAAGACAACAATATGATAGCCAGAGGGCGGAAACAATAAAAATATCTGACAAGAAGGGGCTTTTATTTGCTGATAAAAATTAAGTTATGTAAATATACAGATTACTAAGTGGCCATTACAAGTCAGTGGTGAAAATTATTTAATGATGAGAAAATATCAAGAGTATGATCTTATGTAAGAATTTCCCCTCACACTCTGTAGTATGACCTTCCTAAGACTCTCCCTTTCACTCACCTGTCTTTCCTTGCCAGAACGAGCCACGGGACGGAGGAGTCTGTGCCTCAGCACTGGTCCCTGCGCCCTCCTCTAAGTCACTCCATCCCAACTTCAGAGAGGCCGCTAGTGCCTTGGTCCCCTCGCCATCATCTTAAGAAACTATTCATGACCTTCATGTGATAGCGAATTAATTCTCCGATTGTCTTAATAGAGAGTAAAAGAATTTTGATTATCTGTTCATTCTTTGATGCACTAGAAGAATGGAATGCAAATTACTTTCTATATCTCATGGGGAATTTAAGAAATGCAATCCTCTTTGTCTTTGTTGATAAAGTAACTTATGTTTTGGGTACAGAATGAATAAGACTCTCAATGTAATAGGCTACTACTATTCATTGTGTCAAGAATACAGGGAGAGGTTTGGGGCAAGGAGCAGTTTATTTTGGCAAAAACAAAATAGACATTATCCTGGAATGAAATGGGAGTGGGGCGGGGGTAGCTCCTTGGGAAGACGAAAGTCTCCACAAAGGAGTGGACTCATGCTATGGTGGGACGTGAATTCTGAGTCTCGTTTAAAAACTACTGTGCCCCAAGAGTGTCACCGAAGAGCTGAGGTGCCATATGGAGAGGGTGAGCAGACCTCTTAGAGAAAAATCTTGTGGCGTAAAGGAGCCCTCCACCTCGGATCCTCTTGCACTTGTGTGGATTTCCAGCTCTAGGGTATTTTCAGCAAGAAGTCCTCTCATAGAAATCACTGGTGAAAGGAGACCACAGGTCAGATATGCTCCCAGACTGGTCCAGAGGCACCGTCCATGAACAGCTGGGAGGGGGTGATAGAAGGGACCGACATAGGTTGTTGAGCTCCTGCACAATGCTGTTCCTGGCTCCTTAGTGAGGCTTTGCAACTCAGTGAGACCCCGTTTAAAAATAAAGAATAAAAAATAAGGCTGGGGGTGTAGCTCAGAGGTAGAATGCGCCTGGGTTCAATCACCAGTGCCATATACATAATAAAAATTCATATGGAATCACACACACACACACACACACACACACACCACAAAACAAAAAACACAAGCGCCATAAAACTAAAATAACTAATATGCTGTGGTACTGACATAAAAACAGACATGTAGACCAATAGAACAGAATAGAGAACCCAGATATTCATCCATATTCACACAGCCAGATGATTTTTGACAAAGGTATCAAGAACATACAGCTGTGAATAGGCAACCTCTTCAATAAATGGTGCTGGCAAGACTGGATGTGCATAGCAGAAGACCGAGAGTAGACCCTTTCTTCTCACTGCGCATGAGTATCAACTAAAACGGGCCGGCGGCCTACATGTTAACACTATGACGCAACACAGTACAGCAAAGGGGAAACATGTCCAGACATTGGCATAGGTAATGATTTTTTTCTTTTAAGATTGGACCCCAAAGGCACAGGCAACAAAAACAAAATAGACAAATGGGGTGACGTCAAATGAAGACGCTTCTGCACAGCCCAGGGAACCATCAACAGAATGAGGAGACTGCCTACAGAATGGGAGAAAATATTTACAAGCTGTGTATCTGGCAAGGAATTGATATCCAGCAATACATACTGAGCTAAGAAAGCTGAAATCCCCAGACAGACAGATTAGTTAAAACGTGCTAAATAACTAAATAGACACTTCTCAGTAGAAGACACCCACGTGGTCAAAAACAATATGATTAACCCGGGCGTGGTGGCACACGCTTGTAATCCCTGCGCTTGGGAGGCTGAGACAGGAGGACTGCAGAGGTTCCAAGCCAGCCTCAGCTACTTAGGCTCTTGGCAACTTAGTGAAACCCTGTTTTCAAATAAAATATTTAAAAAATAGGTCTAGGAATGTAGCCCGGAGCTTTGGGTTCCACCTCCAGTACCACCAAAAAAAAAAAAAAAAAAAAAAAAGAATATGATAAAAAGCTTAGTCTCCTTAATCAGAAAAAAACCTTCTCAACCTAGTTTGAATAGCCACCACCAAAACAGTAAAAAAAAAAAAAGCACACAAACAACAATAACCACAATGCTGGTGAGGATGTGGAGAAAAGGGAACTTGCCTATACTATTGGTGGGAATGTGAATTAGTACAACCATATGGAAAACAGTCTGAAGGGTCCTCAAAAAGCTAAAAATAGAACTACCTTAAGACCCAGCCATGCCTCGACTGGTGCCTATCCAGAGGTGAAATTGTTACCAAGTGGAAGCTTGTACTCCCATGTTTATTGAAGCAACATGCACAATAGCCAAAACGTGGAATCCATCCAGATGCCCATCAGTGGATGAACTGAAGAAGAAAATGTGGCATCTTCACACAACGAAGTACTATTCAGCCGTGAAAAAGAACCAGATCCTGCCATTTGCAGCAACACAGATGGAACTGGAGGCCAGCTTGTTGAGCAAAAGAAGCCAGACGCAGAAGCACAACTTTTCCTTCTCCCTCCCTCTCTGCGCTCTCTCCAGCCTCCAGAGGGAAGGGAGAAGGGACAGTGACTCAGTTTCTCTAATGATTATTGGATCATTAAGGCGATCCATTTATTCTTAACTCAGTGTTGGCAAGTTATATTTTTCTAGGACTTTGATAATTTTATCCATGTTATACGTTTTCTGAAGTTATTTCTACTATTCTCTTATGTTTTTAGACATTGATAACATTAGAAGCAATGTTCCTAACTGTTTTTGACTTCTCTATTCTTTATCAAATCTTCTTCAGGAGTTTGTCATTTTATTAGTTTTCCCCCCAAAAGTGTTTTCTTTGTTCCCCCTATTGTCTTCTTATCTTTATTGCCTCCTTTCTTCCAGCTTAATTTATCTTGCAGTTCTTCTAACCTCTGGAGATGTATGCTTACAGCATCTCCCTTTCTTCTTTACTAATCTAAATGCTTACGGCTAATCATTTCCCCCTCAGTTCTACTTTAGCTGTATCCTGGAGCTTTTGATATGAAGTCCTTCCATCATTATTCATTTAGGGAATTCTCAATCTCCATTTGACTGCTTTGATCCATAAATTATTTAGAGATGTTCTTTAGTTCCAAGTATTCCGTGAGTTAGTATCTTTGTTGTTTTCATTAACAATGTTAAAAATTGTTATGTGTAATATTCACTCCTTTAAATGTGTTGAGACTTGCTTTATGGCACAGTGTATGGTAGGCGTTTATAAATATTTGGAGTAGCTATTGGATGCGGTGTTCTACCTGCCCGTTATGCTGAGCTCTCTACTTCTTTTGTTTTCAAATCTTTTATATCTTTATCAATTTTTTTGGTGGTACTGGGGGTGGAACCCAGAGGCTTTCTATCTCTGGGCTATACTCCCAGACCTATTTTATATTTTATTTGGAAACAGAGTCTCACTAAGCTGCTGAGAGCCTCACTAAGTAGCTGAGGCTGGCTTCGAACCTGTGAGATCCTCCTGTCTCAGCCTCCTAAGTACTAGGATTATAGGTCTGGCTTTTATTGATCCTTTTGAATGCTTGGACTCCCAGTTTCTGAGAGTATTATGTAAAAATATCCTGCAATGGGTAAATTTATCTATTTTTCTATTCTCTTTCAACTTTTTCTTTCCATATCTTGAGGCCTTGGGATTAAATGCAGAATAGTTTAGAATTATTTAAACTTGTTCATTGTGTCGATGGTGACTTTAAACGTAACTGGAACAACTCTTTCCTTCCTGTTCATAGTTCTTACCCAAGTACCATGGAGCTGGAAGTATTATTGTGTCAATTAAAGCACGTGGTTCTAGAAATCCCAAAATACAGCGTTTCACCAGCAGAGACAACATTAGTTCACATTTGCCGCCAGCAACATGTGCAGTTAATTCACGGATATTTTCCACCGGCAGGCTGGGGAAGGGTGGCAGCTTGGATGGGAGTCACAGATGCACTGACAGTAAAATTATTCCTGTTTTGGAAAATTAATTTTTACAGGAGGAAGGAAGGAGGACAGATTCTGAACAGGAAGTCTTCCCAGACTGAGGAGACGGGTAGGATAATCAGGCTAAGAAGATGCTGGGAAGACAGCCCCGGTTCTCGGTGGTGCTCGATGGTCGAGCTGGCGTGTGGCGTGCTGGCCTGTGCTTCTGTGTTTCTCTCAGCTCCCAGCTCTGAAGCCCTCACACCACACCTCCCCCGCTCGTCCTTAGCCGCTGTCCTTGCCTCCAGCCTAGTGGAGAAAAGAAAGTGTTGGGTGAAAGCATTCCTGTGTTTCTGCCTCCCTCAGAAGCTGGTCCTTCTCTTCTTCCAGCCTCTGGATCTTTCCTGGCTTGCTAATAAATAAGTTAAGCATCTCTCATCAAAACACAAAACCTCTCTGTGTTATAAATTGTTATGGTTTGAATTTAAAATGTTCCTCAAAACTCACATGTTAGGCTGTTCAGCCAGGTCTGGAGTTGGGGCATAGCTGGGTCCCTGGGGCATGGCCTGGGGGATGGTATACCCCTGGTCCCCTCTGCCTCTCCCTCTCTCTGCTACCTGGACACCATGAGCTGAAAGCTGCTTTTTCTTCTCCACAGTGCCCTGAAGCGCTGTCATGGCGGGTTCCTGCCTTGGAGCTGGCTGCCCATGGACTGACCTCTGGAACTGTGAGCCCCAGATGAACCTTTCTCTCTCTAAATTGTGCTTGTTAGGCATTTTGATCACAGCAATGCAAAAGCTAACTGCAATAGAAAGGAACACAAAGTTCACTGCAGAAACTATGGAAAGAAACACACAAAGAAGAAAAAGATCTGTATATAAACCTATCACCCGAAGATGATCACCTTTAACGTTTTCATATATTGATTTTTGGACTTTGCTTTGTATATGCGTGTTCTCTCCTATTTGTCATTAACCCTTTTTCCATCATCCCCAAATTAGGAAAATAACATAGACCTAATTTCTAATTTGCCTTGTCTTCCTATTAGAACTCCTTTCTCTGCTGGTACTGTTCTTCTGTCTCTGCACAGTCCTCTTTCCCTCATAAACATCAGGAATCCACATTGCCTTTCTGCACCTCTGCCTTTTTTTTCCCCGGTACTGGAGTTGGAACCCAGAGGCATCCTACCTTCAAATGACACCCCTAGCCCTATTATTTATTATTTATTTTGAAACAGGGTATCACTTGCTGGAGCCAGCCGGCAAAAGTACGGGTTCCGAAGAGAGGCGTGAGGATGAAGAATTCAACTCTTAAGAATTTGATTCCAAGAATTTTTAAAATTCTAATGTAGGGGGTGGGGGCCGCCAGCCTACTATCTCTACTGGCCGACTCCTGCTCCTGGGTCAATATCTCTACTGGTCGATGACTACTCCTGGGTCAATATTCTCTATTGGGCTGACTATGGGTTTATTTCCATAGAGGTATTAATACAGTTATAGGTCAATCAATATCCTCGTGCTATTACCACCAGAATACAATAAAGACCAATACAAAGCACATACATTACAGGTAGGTTAATCAGTACCCTCATGCCATCACCACCTGATCTTCTCCTAGACCTTTTACTTTGAACTTTCCATAACCCCAACCAAACCTTGTTGCCTCTGGGTGAAGGACAGTCAGCCGAATCAGAAACATTCTTTTAGGGGAAAACCTTAATGGCTCCCCATACTCACTGAGTTGCAGAGGGCCTCACTAAGTGGCTGAGGCTGTCCGCGAATCACGATCCTCCTGGCTCATCCTTCCAAATGCTGGGATTACAAGTGTGCACCATCACGTCCAGCTACCTCTGCTTTTTCCTTCAGTCCTCAGATGCTTGAGGACAATGCCACGCTCCTGAGCCTCTGCTCCTCCACGCCAGTGGGACTGGCACCTGCAGATCCGGCAGCTGTCGCTCTTCCTCACCCACTAGGACTTGTGGGGACAGTTGTTGCTCCTGGTTGAAGCCTCCTGAAGACTCTCCTGTCCTTTAATTTTCATGAAATTTCATCCTCCTCTCCTTTTTCTTGTTCCTCCTTCGAATACATCTTGGTTTTCCTGGGATAGTCTTACTAATTAAGTGCTAGGGGTCTTCATGGATCTATCCTCTGTCTTTTTCTAATTCTCTAGTCTCTGGATAATCACATCTCTGTCAGTGATGCTATCTGAAGTTCAGACCTTTCTCACACCCACTTAGCTGGAGGTCTCACTGGTGCCTCAAACAACACAAGCGGAATAGAACTCAATACCACATCTGGGAGGGCTGGATGGGCTGGCCTGGGAATGGCGGATATTATTCTGCCCACAGTCATTCAGCTAGAACGCAGTCACACTGTAGAACACAGGGGGCACCTAAGAGCAGGGGAGGCTGGCCGTGTTCCCAGAAGAAGGAGAAACAGCGGGCGACCCCCTGGCCAGTCTCCCTGAGAGCTCCCCATGAGGGGGCTTCATGACAACACCACCGAGAGGGACTTCTGAAGGTCTGTGGATAAACAAGCAGGGAAAGCAAGAGAGGCCTGAGAGCGTCTTCCAGGGACGTCTGGGATGGATCTCATAGTCAGGAGATTGTGCCAAGAGAAGAAAACAGGGCAGATATTAAAAGCAGCACATCAAACGTGATTTGCTTATCCACGAAGCTGTCCAAGATGAGCTCAGGGCGAGAGCATGAGGTCAGTGAGGCCCCTCTCCAGGGCGTCCAGATGGGGCTCTTCCCTGCGCGGAGCCTTTCTGCATCCCGCAGGACACCCGGGCGGCTCGGGGCCTGCTCGGGGCATACTTTCCTTTATCTTTTCAGCTGCGAGTTTGAAAATGTCTTAGGGTTTTCTATTTTTGGTCATTTTCAAAGATAGTGGAAGTATTTCAGTTCCGTTTTTTCCCCTCTAGATCCCTCTCTTTAATCTTCTCTATCTCCCGGCTTCTCATATTTTCCTGCCAAGTGTCTTCTATTAAGCGTGGTCTTGGTGGTGGAGGAGCCGGGCACGGACCCAGCCTGGTGCGTCTGTAGGCTCCTCTCCCCGGAGTCATTAGTCATCTGGTGACTAGAGGTTGTGGGACTGGTCCCATTGGACAAACTGATGGCTCCAGTTAGGAGAGAGATTCTTACAATATCTTTGCGTGTTTCTTTACTTGCCAAGCAGATTAAAATGACCCATCCTTGCCAGGCATGATGGTGCATGACTGCAATCTCAGTACTTGGGAGGCTGAGATAAGAGGATCGCTGGTTCACAGCCAGCTTCAGCAACTTAGCAAGGCCCTCTGCAACTTGGTGGGACCCTGTTTGAAAAAAATAGGTCTGGTAGTGTAGTTCAGAGGTAGAGGCCCTTGGGTTCAATCCCCAGCATAAATAAATAAATAAATAAATAAATAGTCATTCTTATAATCCTACTTCAAGAACCGGGCGTGGTGGCACATGCTTGTAATCCCAGCAAGAATATACGAGGCTGAGGTAGGAGGATCACACAGGTTCAAAGCCAGCTCCAGCTACTTAGTGAGGCTCTCAGCTACTTAGTGAGACCCTGTTTCCAAATAAAGTATAAAAATAGGTCTGGGAATATATCCCAGAGGTAGAAAAGCCCCTGGGTTCCACCCAGAGTACCACACACAAAAAAATAATTCTACTTCAACAAAGTTTGTGTGTGTGTGTGTGTGTGTGTGTGTGTGTGTGTTGGGGTGTTTGATACTGGGGATTGAACCCAGGAACATTCTACTTCTGAGCTACACTCCCCAGTCTTATTTTATTTTTAACTTTGAAACAGGGAGGGTCTTTTTAGGCTGATGAGAATCTCACTACTTGCTGAGGCTGTCCTCAAACCTGTGATCCTCCTGTCTCAGCCTTACAAGTATGCACCACCACCCTGGCTAACAGCGATGTATAGGGAGAGATATTATTGAACTACTTATCAGATTTTTTTTTACTGGATATTGAACCCAGGGGCATTCTACCTCTGAGCTACATCACCAGCCCTTTAAAAAATTTGAAATAAGGCCGTTTGTGGTGGCACACACTTGTAATCCCCACGCTTGGGAGGCGGAGACAGGAAGATCACAAAGGTTCAAAGCCAGCCACGCTGGCTTAAGAGACCCTGTTTCCAAATTTTTAAAAAAAGTATAAAATAGGTCTGGGAGTGTAGCCCAGAAGTAGAAGGGCTTCCAGGAACCCCAGTACCACCAAAAAATTTTTTTGAAATAAAGTCTCACTAAGTTGCTGAGGCTGGTCTTGAACCTGTGATCCTCCTGTATCAGCTTCCTAAGTACTGAGATTACAGCCATGCATCACCAGGCCTGATTTACTTATCAGATTTTTACAAACGTGAAATAATAATCTTGAATGCCTGCCTGCCTGCCTCATGTTTTGAACTAGAGACTGAACCCAGGAGCATTCCACCTTTGGGCTACACACCCAGCCCTATTTTATTTTATTTTAAACAGATTCTTGATAAGTTTCTCAGGGTCTTGCTAAACTGCTGAGACTGGCCAAGAGAGAACTTGTGATCCTCCTGTCTCAGCCTCTCAAGTACGGGGATTATATGCGTGCGCCACCACACCAGGGTTACTAATTTGTCGTTAATAATCTCTCTCTTCCTTTCCTTTCTCCTGCTAACGTCTCCGGACACTGTGCCCGCTTCTCTTCAGTTCTGGGAGAGGTACCACTCAAGAAGCAATTCAGAGCATCGCCCCTTGAGCCAGGCCATCAGCAAATCCCAGCTTTGCCACCTGTAAGCGGCGCGACCTTGACGTGTCCCTTAACATTTTCCTACCTCAGTTTCTCCATCTAGAAAATGAGGAAAGTGATAGAACCTACTCGGATGGTGAGTGTGAAAGAGAGGTGAATCGATTCTTACAAAGTCCTTGGCAGGGCCTAGTATGTTTTCAGCTTTTATTATCCTTATTATCGCCACCCCCCTTTTTTTGGTGGTACTGGGGTTCCTGGAAGCCCTTCTACCTCCGGGCTACACTCCCAGACCTATTTTTATATTTTTCTTTGGAAACAGGGTCTCTTAAGCCAGTGCAGCTGGCTTCGAACCTGTGCGATCCTCATGTTTCCGCCTCCCAAGCGCGGGGATTACAAGCGTGCGCCACCAGGCCCAGCTATTATCAGCCCTTTTTGAATTTAGTTTAGAGAGCCAAGGTCCATCTGGCTGTGGTGTTACACACTTGTAATCCCAGTACTTGGGAGGCTGAGACAGGAGGGTCCCAGGTTCAAGGCCAGCCTCAGCAACTTAGTGAGGCCCTTAGCAACTTAGAGAGAGATCCTGTTTCAAAATACAAAATAAAAAAGGGCTGGGAATGTATCTTGGAGGTAGAACGTCTTTGTATTCAATACCTAGTCCCACAAAAAATAGATTAAAAGAAAGGAAGAAGGAAGGAAAGGAAAAAGAAAGAAAAAGTCAAGACCAGTGCTGAACCCATTGATTTTCCAGTTAACAACCTTAAGTGGTTCTCTGCGCCAGCAAACAAGTAAAACCTGAATGTCATTCAGGGCTCGCATGACCTGGCCACAGCCTCCCTTCCAGCACTTTCTCTCTCTCATCTCAACCATAGGCTTGTTCTCCAGACATGGTGCCTCCCTCCTGCCCCCGCACCTGAGCACTCATGTCCTCTCTCCTTGGAATTTCATCCTGCAAGGTGGAAACTGTATTTGTGGACCCTACTCTCTGCTCATCCCGGGCACATATGACTCAATCAATGGCCGGTGACTTGTCCACATGTGGCCCAGAGCTTGAGGCCATCAGGGCTTGCAGTCTTCCAGAGGATCCCATGGTTCATCTCTGTTTTAAAACCTCTGCTCCTACAATTATCTAGTTGAGCACAAGTGATGTGCAGTCTCAGGCACAGACCTGAGTAAATATGACTCTTGTCCTCAAGGGTCTTGTGGTTTGGAAGAGAACCAGTCATGTGGACATTTGTCACAGACAGCAATGCGCTTAGAAGATGCCAGTGTGCCTGTCCCTGGGGCCGTGGGGAAGTGAACGCCAGGCTTTGCCTAGGAGCCCAGGCAGGTCCTTGAGGAAGGTTAGTGCCTGAGTGGAGACTTGCAGGTCGAGCAAGGCTTTAATGGCAGAATAAACGGCCAAGTTGGTGCTTATTCAATGCGTGACTGTCTGGCTCAGATTTGGCACGGGAAAGATTAGTAATTTTTTTTTTTTTTGGTGCTAGGGATTGAACCCAAGGGCATTCTACCTCCAGGCTACACCTCCCAGCCCTTTTTAATTTGTATTTGGAAACAAGGTCTCGCTAAGTTGCTGAGGCTGATCTCAAATCTATGATTCTCCTGTGTCAGCCTCCCAAGTACTGGGATTGTAGGCGTGTGCCACCACCTGGCTAGATTAGTGATTTTAAGAAGGAGAAACTGGAGAAGGAAAAGTATACCCACAGCCTTTCGGCCCACTTGTTCCAGAGGATTCCCTCCACCTGGGCCAGCTTCCCCACCCACCCTGGGGCCTGCTGTTCCCAGGCTCTGTCCCAGGGGACCTTGCGCGTCTCCCCCTGAACATCCCCTCAGGTCCTCTCTGCTCTCAGCCTCCTTTCTCCCTGCCTCCCTTGCATAGACATTTCTCTTCCTTCCCTTTGTCCTCAACATCCTTCCTGGACCTTCACCCGCCCAATCCCGATGCTCACGATTCCTTTCCCGACTGCCCCGACTCACCGCACAGCCCGGCCCTGTGACAACCATTTCAGCCACGTGTCAGCCACTGAGTGTCCCTAGACCAAATAGTCTGTTTTAAATGTGTAAGCGAATCAGTGTGGCGCGTCATCTTTGGGAGCCCCTAAATATTTAATGTAAGCAACATAGTCTGAGGAAGACTAAACACGAACATTAAATGAACAGCCCGGATTCTGTCAATAGTGACACATTTGGAAATATAAAGTCTGCGTGCATGTGTGGATTAAACTGCATAAGCGTTGTGGTTGGGGGGAGCACGCGTGGACTATTTAGGAGGAACTTGCCAAATGCTATGCTTTCTGGAGATACTGTTTACATGTGCGTGTGTTTATGTTTTCCTCAGAACTATGCAATTTGGTCTTGTGCCTGTTGAGCTCATGATGAACGAGGGTAGAGATGGATGTTACTGCACAGCTGACAGAATGATATATTACACTAAAGGTTCTTTGCATACACAGTATATTCTCCTACCTTATCCTATGGTTTTGGAGATTCAAATTAAACTAGGTGGGCCGTCGCCAAGTTCCTAAAGCAGGTTCTTAAGGGATTCCAGCTGAATTGAAATGATTTTCCCCGCAATTTCGCTTACTTGCTAATGATGCCATGCTGATTTAAACAGACACCGCTGGGGTCTATTTGAACAGGCCCTTGAGGCCCACGGGCGGGGCTCCCTCCTCACTGCCGGTTCCATTACTTCCCTCTCCCTGGTCCTGCTCCTCTTGCCCCCACCTCGGCCTCCTGTGGGTGGCTGAGTACTCAGGGGACAGTTCCAACGAGGGTCTCTTGGTTCCAGCCACGGAATATCCATGCTCCTGTCTATTCATTGTTATTGGACTTGTTAGTCGTCATATTTTTCAGTGCGTTTATTCTAAGTCTTTTCTGATCCCAACTTTTGATCTTTGTCCCCACTTTCTTGTGCTCAGAAAATGTCCTTGGTCCCCACTTGACCGAGAAAACCGACAGGAGTGTCTGAATGCTCCATCTCTGGCTCCTCTCGCTGGCTCTGCATCCCATGCTTTTCAAAGGAAGAGCCTGGCCTGGGGGTAGCAGCTCCACTTGCTGTATCCTCCCTCACGCCCCAGGGAGCCCTTCAGCATCCCGCCACCTGCTCTCCTAAGGGTGGTCCTGCCACGCTGGCCCCTAAGAGCTCTCCTCCCAACCTCGCTGAGCTTCGAGCGTAGGTAATTGGCCTTTCCTCCCCACCCTGCCTTCCTTTGGGACCCACCACAGCCATTTATCTCTATGAATCTCATTAGAGGTAATATTCTCTTTCTTTCCTTGCTGTTTATGTATGTCTTTTCCTCAGTCTCTCATGACTTTAGTCTGTTATGCTCTCACAAAAAATTTCCATCATCAGATGGTAATCTCCTTAGCTCAGAGGCAGTAATTCATCTTGTTTCAAGGAGCAAGAGAACAGGCACATGCACAGGGAATCTCCAGAGCCAAGGTGGCCATGGGGACCTGCGGCCTGGGGCCAGCCCAGCGAAGCACAGCTGGTGTTCAGAGGTTCCCTTCTTGTCAATTCCACCCCATCATCTTTTGTAGTTCCATCTTGCCCTACCCCCAGCGCTCCTGCTTCCCTTTACCCCTTATCACTTGCCATACACTTAATTGCAAGTAAGATTGCTTTCAAAGAATGGTCTCCCAATAGTTTATAAGCGTGCAACTGAGATTGGGTCAAGGGTCTTGGGGATACGAGAGCCCTAAAGTTGATTCATGAAGTCCAGCCAATGGATCTGAATGACTGTAAGAGGGAGGCCTCGCAGCAAGAGCCGTCAGATGTTTCTGGCATGGGGAGGTGGGTAGGAGACAGCCAGCCGCCTGGCCTCCTGCAGTCGCCGGTCTGCTGGGCAGCTTGGCTCTATGTAGGAGATGGATGGTTGTTGCGGGCTGACCTAGACCTTGCGGTCAGGCCACCAGACGTTCAGAGGCCAGCTGAGAGTCCAAGAAGGCGGTGCTGGGGCGGGTAGTAAGGATTGTCTTCTGCTGGAAGTTTGGGCTCTGGTACTGCTCCAGACTTGGCCACATAAGCGCAGCTGGCTGGCTGTGATCGCATCCCAAGTGCGGCAGCGGCGGCACTCTCTGCGGGAGGCAGCGGCGGGATCATCTCTGCAGGCTTTGACATGGCTTTCTCTCTTTTGGTCCATCTGAAGCAGGAGCTGCTGGCAGATATCATATGTTGGTAAATATCAGGACAAGGAGTACACAGCTCGATAGCAAGAACAGATTTATTTGGAGATAAGTTTGGGAGGAGGCACCTGACCAGGAGAGAGAGTGCACAAGAGTCGGGGGCCCCGGTCTTACAGACTAGGGGCTTTTTATGAGGCATTAGGAGGGAGGGATCGTTACACAGTCATGGTCTTGGTGGGGGGCTGGACAGGTAGTTTTATGGGCGGGGGGCCAGGGGGATGGTTAGGGGCACTTTCCCACCATTGCTGGAGGTCTTCGTTTTCCACCTCCTCCAGCCAGGCCTCACAGCCAGACCTCACAGAGCCGTAGGAGCTCTGCCTCCCCGTCTTGCTGTATTTAGCGTAATATCAGACATTCACATGCGTACCACTGCTGGGGATTTTCCCAAAGGAATCAAAGTCAGAATATTATGGAAATACATGCCTGCCCATATTTACAGCAGCACAATTCATAAGAGCCAAATTATGGGGCCAGCCCAGGTATCCATCGACAGACGAATGGATTATGAAACCATGGTATATACGTACAGTGGAATTTTGCTCAGCCATAGAGAAGAACAAAATCATGTCATTTGCAGGAAAACAGAACTGGAGAATGTTATGCTAAGTGAGATTAGCTAGTCTTAGAACGTGAACAGTTGAACGTTTTCTCTCCTGTGTGGAAATCAGAGAGATATTAGATCCCCAAAGAGACTTCAGATGGGAGTGGGGGCGCACACTTGTAGCATTTGGGAGGCTGAGACAGGAGGATCTGGGTTTGTGGCCAGCCTCAGCTACTTAGTGAGGCCCTTTGCAACTCAGTGAGACCCTGTTTCAAAATAAAAAATAAAAAATAGGGCTGGAGGTATAGCTTGGAGGTAGAATGTCCCTGGGTTCCATCCTTGGTACCAAAGGGGGAAAAAAAAAAAGAGGCTTCAGATCAGGGAGGAGAGACCCCTGCGGAGCAGTGGAGGGGGTTGAGGGAGGAATGAGGGGAGGAGCTTGATGAAGGCAACAGTTCACGTAGCACTAGGTACATACACAGCTTTGTCAATTCCATTCCCAGTGACCTGTGCAGGGAAAGGGAGCGAGGGGGCTGGGATCTGGAGGAAAACACACCAAGCGTTGTGTGCTTGTGCCTACCACTCCATAGCTCATTATGATGGATAATTACAATGCACCTAAAAGTATGTTAAAAAAGAAATTCACATGCATGTTGTGAAGACACATTAGCTTTATATAAGGGAAAAATAAATGAGGCTGTGGGAAAGGGGAGGTCTAAGCGAGAGGGAAGGGGAAGTCAACTAAGGATTCCGAGCCACCGAAGAGCTGCATCGTGTGTCCACAAATCACCAAGTGGAGGGCTGCAGCTGGATGGTGCGGAGGGGCCTCTGTCCTCGCCATGGCAAGGCCCACAGGCTGCACTGGCAGAGACCCTGTAGAAGCCCACCAACATGGCAAGTGGGGGCCTCAAGCGAGCTCGAGGAACAGTAATGCAAACAGTACTTTATTGCAGCAGTGTCTCCATCCCAACGCAAGACGTTATAGGGCGCGTGGTTCCCAGGGCAGAAGATCAGAGAGAGCTAAGAATGTCACGGCGGTGAGAGTGATGGGCTGCTTGACTGATTTCGACTGCTGAGCAGATGCTCTCTCTGGCTGAAATGTGTCCCTGGGACTTTGTGGGATTCACAAGGCCGCGACCCCATCTGAGCTGGTCACCCCAGGGACACGCCTGGCCCTCCATGCAGACGTGCTGGGATCACAGAAGGGCTTGTGTGTTCTGCTTTGGACACGTCTCACATTTGCCCCAAGGAGACCCTGATGTACACTGGTTGCAGCAGCAGACTTAGAGTCAGCAATGTTCCAGAGTTGACTACTGCTAACGCTCTGGTTGTCTACCACCTGCCTTGCTTCCGTCCAGACATGCAAATGAAGATAGCAGTTAACTAAGGGCTCCTCATCCACTTGTCTGCTCAAAATCAAGCCACTCTCATCAAACCTCCTTCCATAAAACTGTACAGAGTATTAGCTCACGAATGCAGCACTTTTTCTGCAGGTCACAGAGCAGGGCAATGCTGGAGCTCTGTACTGAACTGACGATAGAGGCATTTTCTGCCTCTCCTTTAGGCTGTCCCACCATGACGTACCGCATCGCCTTGGCCAAGCAACTGGGCCAAGCAACCAGGAATGGAAACTTCTGAGACCGTGACCCAAAGTCTTTCCTCCTTTCAGATAGATTCTCTCAGGTATTTTGCCAGAGTGACAGAAATCAGCTAACACATTTTTCATGAACTATGACACTCCTTCCAAGCATGGTTTTTCATCCAAGAATTCAGCAAACTTACTGTTTTTTTTTTTAAATTTCACTCACTTAGGACTGAATTCTTAAGCTTTGCTTTGTGAAGAGCAGTACCAGTCACTGGATGAGAACCCTAGTAAGAAAACTGATTTAGCAAATTTATCTCCAGAGCAGAAGCAAAATATCTTCAGCTCAGCTACAGGAAGCTTCATAGGTAAGCTGTTTCCCTGTATCTGGGACCGAGTGGTGTGGACCTGAGATCACTCACAGGTGTCCCTGCCCGCATCTTTGCTGCAGAGAGTGGGGGGCAGGAGGCCCTGCAGAGGTGGGGCCCAGAGGAATCTCCAGCACGAGAGGTCCCAAGCTCTTAGGCTCCAATGAACGCTTTGGAAGAGGTTCTGTTGAGTATTCAAAGGATTGGGGGTGGGGTGGGGGGGGAAGAAGATAGAAAGAAAAGGATTTTTGTGCCAAGCTATGGAAATACTGAGTAAAATGTAATCTAAGTCAGATGGCTCTCTTTGGAAAGTGAATCAGCTCATCCGGTGCTTGAGCATGTGCAGTTTTAGCTGAATAAAGAACACCATCAAGTCCACCTTCAGAATAGCTCTGTGGCTCTTAGAAAAGGACACACTGAGTGAACTGCATCCAGGGTGCGAGGCGACGTGGACACTGACTTGTGGAGAGTGCACCTGGGTCCTCATACAGGAGAATCGCTTACCTTTCCCGGTGTCTGCTCTCTCGTGTATTGGGGGGGGGCGGTCTTGGACCGTTCCATTTCCATTACTTTTCTGGGCCTCAGAGGTGAAGCCTGCCGGTGAGTCATAAGAGCAGGTATGGTTGCTCACCTCATGCCAGGAAGTATGCTCAGAGATTGACATGCGTCTTCTCATTAACACTTTGAAAACACTACTGTGATATACGTAAAACAATTTTCCTAGTTTTAGAGGAGGAAGTTGAGTCGTGAAGAGGTTAAGACACTTGCTGTGCTGGCTTCTGGACTTACCTCTCTGAAGAACCCTGAGTGGGCAGGAGGAGGGAGGGGAGCTGTGCTTCTCTGATGTATGGAGAGGGGCTGGAGGGCCGGGGTGCAGCTCAGTGGTAGAGTGCTTGCCTGGCATAGTATCCCCAGCACCATGATGACAAACGTAGATGAAGTTGGAGACCAGCGTAGGCTCCATCTAGTCCGGGCCAGGTGGGTTGCCAATTGCAGGGACCTTCTCACATATGTGAATTTTTTTTTTCACATTTAAATACCAGACTTGTGGATTTGGGGGAAGAAGAAAGGCTTTGGGGAGAGCCACTGAGGAATTCTCTAGGGCTCATTAACTATGACTCAAGGAAACCCTGCTAGGAATGTCAGTAGCCCAGCTCTGTAGAAAACTGGCCGGGAAATCACTGAGTCTTAAGATTTAATTAAAAGGGCATTTTATACCCAGCTCTTCTGGTACTTTAATTCATCTGAAACTATGGCCCAGCTGTAGGAGGCCGGATTCTGAGACTGCGGAGAACCAGGGCTCTCTGGAGCTCCCCAGGGAAGGCTGACCAGCAGGGTCCCAGGGCTTCAACCAGAAATCCTTTGGGACCAAAGCCTCCCCAGCGACATGGGTCTAGACACAGCTGCCATCCTGAGGTGGGTGGTGCCTCTCAGGGAGGTGTCTGGGAAAATCAACTTGGATTCATGTGGAGCATCGAGACCGTGGGTAACTAAAGTCCAGACTAAAGTCTCTTTTTCCCTGGCATAAACATGTGGGCGTGCAGGCCTTGGTATCTCTGGATTCGATTTCACTGTCCTCACTAAATGATGGAAGACTTAGCCACTTGGAAATGCATCCAAGGGAAGAATGTTAATTACAGTCTAATCTTTATTTTTCACTCTTAGATTATTCTGTGAGTGGACTATCTAGGCTTCTCTTCCTTTCTCTGTTTTCTTTTTTTCTTTCTTTCTTTTTTTTTTTTGGTGGTACTGGGGTTCCTGGAAGCCCTCCTTCCTCCGGGCTACACTCCCAGACCTATTTTATATATATATATTTTTTCAATTCAGAAAAAATTTTATTTACAAGTGCATTATTTAGCTAGTTTCAAAGAAAGTCTAGTAAACTAGCCTAACCACTAGAGGTTCAAAAATGATTACAATAGATTATAGCTACAAAACTGAATACCAATCTTTTAAAAAATCAGCAAACAAAAATAAAATGCCTTTACATATTCACTTACATAGCTTAAAGATCAGTAAATAGTCTGTCTTCTGCCAAAGTGAAAACTGAGCCTACACCATGGATTAAGCCTAAGTTTCTCAGATTCTTCACCTGATCCTGAATAGGACCTTCTCTTTTAATAACTTATTGGTTTTATGATATAAAATCTGATGAGATGAATACAAATATATTTACCATCAACAAATTCATTAGTTTTTACAAAGTTTTAGCCTTTTGGAAAAACAGAATATATGATAAAATGACTTCTGAAAGTTTTTTATTTTGCCTAATTAAGCTGATAATAGTCACTTCAAAGTTTAGTACAATACCAGTCATATCATACTGCAAGATTTCCTATGATCCTAGCATATCAATACCATTCTCAATTCAAAAGATTTAAAGATGTACTTATATCCATTTTATATAAAAAACGCATCTCATTTCCTACCAAATAATTTTATAGACCTTATTTTTTATAATCATTCTTATCCTTGTTTTGGAAGTCTTCAAAAATTGTATCTAAGAATTGTTTTAGTTTAGGATTATAGTTGTTATTTAGCTAACACATTTAAAATTCTGATGAGCATTCTGAAAAGAGCCACGATTAGTGCAAAAGAGACATTAAGTCATTCTTTCCCAGTATAAATAGAACTAAGGTTACTAAATGCTGGATTTATGCAAATATATAATTTTCTACTTTGCTTTCTAGAAGACAACAGGTATAAAAATAGTTTAACATTATGTTTAATGAGGTTTATAGCACATGTATTATAAGCTTTAGTTGACTGCAAAAATATTTTAGCTACATTTAGGGAAAAAATAAACTTACTGCGAATATAACTGCTTATGTCTAAAGGCCAGATGCAAGAATACAGATTATTTTCCTTATAAGTGGAATATATGCCATAAAAATGTATGGCAGTCACTTTGTAGGAATGAATACCTTTTAAAAATACTGGTTAATCTCTGAGGAATTATTTAAATTCCCTCCATCTGATAAGGCTTTGGTATTGGTGATTTCTATCAATTCCATCATTTATCTTTCTTCTTTCCCCCTCTTTCTTCTTTACTTCCTCCATCTGCTCATCCTTCTCTTTTCTCACGTTTGCACTTGATGTTCCTTCTGGATTTTCCTTCTGAGAAGGATCAACTATCTGATACTCTTCAAGGAGCGTTTGTCCTGTTTGTTTTGCAGTTTTCTTCACCATTGCTTTAATACCAATGTTGTCGATATTATAGGCAGCCACACCGACATTGATGGCAGAATCCACTGCATGGTGTGTAGCTTCTCCTGCATTATGCCCATATTTGTATCTAACAGTCTGTACAGTTTCTGCTGAAACATTGTTAACAATGCATTTAGCAGCACATTCTAATCCCTGCCAGACAGTTGAGAATCCTTGAACACTACTTGCTGCAACAACCATTGCACCATCCAGAGTAGATTTCCCATCTTTGTCTCTTTTAAGAGATTCTGGAACAAGTTTGCTTCCATGTTTCTTGACATGTGGAGCTAGTTCTTTTCCAACACAGTTTGCTACAGTGCAAACTCCATCAACCAGGAATTGACTGACTTTCGCTGCTCCTCCTGTAGCTTGCTTCGCTATGTAAAGGCCTTTGGTGACAGCTGGACTAACTTCCACTGGTTTTTCTTCGGGTTGAATCCATTCTCTGAGTTTAGAAGCACCTTTCTGGATTGCTTTGCCAGTAAATTCAGCACCTTTGACTAAACCCCAACTCACCCAGGAAGCACCTGACAAAATATTTTGAGCCACTTTCTCACTCCATTCAGGTAATTCTTTTGCTTTTTCTTCTGAAACTGGTTCACAGGGTACAATGTGACTCAGATTAATTTCTTCATTTGAAGTATCCTTAGTCTTTTTTCCACGCTTTCCTTTAAGACGCACATCCTTGTTGCCTTGATCTAATGAAGGACCCAACTGGCTCACATCAGTGCCAGAAGCTCCCTTCACCTGGTCAGAGGGTTGTCTTCCAGGGATCTGGAATTCATTTTCTCCTTCTGCCCTGTTCCAGTTGGCCTGGAGCCGAAGGTCAGACATTTGTCTTAACAGATCCTCAAAGAGTTCTCTATCATCTTCAGGCAGCTCAGAGGACAAGACAACCCCCACAAAGCATCCTGCTACTTGTAACATTGTATCAGGAAACATGTAGGCTCCCACAGTACATTTTAGAACAGGAGATCTGTCAGGAACCAGAGGGTACAACCAATCACAAACCTGAAGAAACCCAGGAGGACGGTTTAGAACCGTATCAAGAGAATTATCCAAGAATCTCACAATTCGAAGGTACCCAGGATATGAAGGTGCACTAACCTCCCCTGCAGGATTTACAAAAAAAATCTGTACTCCATTTGGTATCAAAATCAACTCATCTGCATCTAGCCCTACGGTTTCAAGAGGAGGCGGCTGTGAATGATTCCTGTAGAAATCTTCTCCCACTGATGAGACCTCTCCAGAGTCTGTCCCATAGGATACAGTGTAGTGGCCCTCGGCAGCCTGAGGAGTATATGCTGGAGGAGCTTCTGATGGGCTTGAAGAGGGTGAGGACTGAGAAGAAGATGTAGCAACCAACCCTGCACTTGCAGCTAAAGAGTTTCCATCTACTTCAGCACACTGAGGAGGTGAATTGACAGACTGAGGTTCTGGTGACTTTTCCTGCATGTCTTTTGGTGGAAATTCTGGATATAACTTTGGTACTTCCTGAAGATCATTCCGTAGAGACGTGGCAAGACCTTTCTCAAGAATTTCTAACCTAGTGCGTACATTCTGTAGTGTTTCTTTCATATTCTGTTGCATCTGTCTAGCAGATTCCTACTCAGGGCCTGTGTGTTCAGGCTCTGTTGCTACAATACTGATTCCCCTGAGTAGGTGTCCTATTCCTTGTTTATAGTTGTTCTTTGCTTCTTCCTTCTGACCTAATTCATCTGTATTCAATCCTTTATTTACAAATAAAAAGGCCTTCTTGTATGCTTCCCTGATAATTGTAATTTCAGTAGGTTCTCCATTTTGTGGCTCTTGTTCCATTTCTGTGCCTCCAGCCCGCGCCGGCGCCGCCGCCCGCTCCGCGCTCGCAGGCCCGAGCTGCCCCGCGCCCCGCGCGCGCTCACAAAGCCCTATTTTATATTTTTGGAACCGATCTGAGGAAGTAACCGCTGAGCTAAAGCCGACCCAGCCCTATTTTATATTTTTGAAACAGGGTCTCTTACGCCAGCACGGCTGGCTTCGAACCTGCGCGATCCTCCTGTCTCCGCCTCCCAAGCGCGGGGATTACAAGCGTGCGCCACCACACCTGGCCTCCTTTCTCTGTTTTTTTATATTGTTTCTTTCCTATGCTTTTTGCATTTTCGATATTGCATGTATTTGATAGTGGAGAGGAAGAGAGTGGGGAGGCCCCACCACGTCATCCTGGTCTGCTGTGGGGAGGAGAAGAGTGGCAGGGCTGGAGGAGGGAACTCCAGTGAGGAGTCCAGGGGAAGATGGCCACGCCCATGGGTCAGCTGTGGGGAGGGGCTTGGCCAATCCAGAGGGAGCAGGGATCCTGGGAAGTGGTCAGAGGAAGCAAGCAGAGAAAGGTGGGGGCATCAAGTAGCAGTTTTGTTCCCCGTTAGCCCCGCTGGTTAAGGGGAGTGCACACAGACTTCACCCTATTTTTAATGCAAGCAGGAAGGTGGAATGGAGAAAGCATGGCCTGAACGACCCTAGAGAGGTGGCGGTTGGCCCTGGTCCTGTCAAATCTGTGCATACCCGGGTACAGTAGCTAATCCCTTTGACAGAGACTCCATTTTTGTCATCTGTAAAATAAGGCTGTTGAATTGGATGGGCCTTGTGATTTCTTTCAGCTCTGAATTAGAATAATGGTCACAAACACAAAAATCAATGCTGCATTTGTTAATAGGAAGTCCTTCACTAGGGGCCCATGTATATTCTGGGAGTGAAAAGCTCTGGAGGAGTTTAGCTTCCTCCTCCTCCTCCTCCTCCTCCTCCTCCTCCTCCTCCTCCTCCTCCTCTTCCTCCTCCTCCTTCCCCTCCTCCTTCTCTTCTTTTCTTCGTGGTACTGGGGATGGAACCCAGGGGCAGTCTACCTCCGAGCTACACCCCCAGTCCTTTTTTTTTTTTTTTTTAGGTCTGGGGATGGAACCCAGGGGCACTTGACCTCCAAGCTACACCCCTTGCCCTATTTATTATTCTTTATTTTGAAACACGGTCTCACTAAGTTACAGAGTGCCTCACTAAGTAGCTGAGGCTGTCCGTGAACCACAGTCCTCCAGTCTCAGCCTCCTGAATGCTGGGATTACAAGTGTGTGCCACCATGCCTGGCTCACCCCAGCCCTATTTTTTATTCTTTATTTTGAAACAGTCTCACTGAGTTGCAAAGAGCTTCATTAAGTAGCTGAGGCTGTCTGTGAACCATGATTCTCCTGTCTCAGTCTCCTGAATACTGGGATTACAAGTGTATACCACCATGCTTGGCTTCTCCTCCTCCTCCTCCTCCTCCTCCTCCTCCTCCTCCTCCTCCTCCTCCTCCTCCTCCTCCTCTTTCTGCTCCTCTCCTTCTCTTTCTCCTCTTTCCCTCTCGTCCTCCTTCTCCTCTTCCTCCTCCTCATGTTCTCCTCTCCTCCTCCTCCTCCTGCTCCTGCTCCTCCTCCTTCTTCCTGGGGTTTGAACCCAGGGGCATTCTACCTCCAGGTTACACCCCCAAACCTATATTATTTTTTAGTTTGAAAGTAAGTGTCACCAAGGAGCTTGGGTTGTCTTTCAACCTGAGATCCTCTCTTAAATACTGGGTTTACAAGCATGGGCTACCACTTAGAGAAGCCTTTCATAGCTCCAAGAGTGATGTGGCTGTTCAGCAGATGTCCATGATGCAGTAGAGGTGCGGGAGAAGGTGGGCAGTGACATTGTCTTATAGGGACAGCCACCGGCCCAGATGCTTCTGTCTAAATATCTCGATGATATTATTCTGTCTAAAATATCTGGACGATAGTTACATGGATGTTTGCCGTATTACTCCTACTTCTCTGTGTGTCTGAAATACTCTACGACAAAGCCATTTTTAGTTACTTATTTAAGCAGAAAATACAGGGGAAAGCAGCAGTGTGATTAAACAGCTGAGAGCACTTTGTAATCTGCCAGGGAAGCTGTTTTCCAGTCTCAGGATAGCAGTAGCACTGCCTTGCTCACTCCAAATAGACTCCCTCTTCCTTTGCTCCTTTCTTTCTTTTAGCCATAGCCCAGGAAGGTCAGGAGCCAGCAAGGGAAATGCTCTGCCACTGCCCCGAGCCCTTTTTCTACAGCTTGGGTTGGGGTGACCTACACTGTGCGTCCACCTTTCACTTCATAGATCACCATGGTCCTCAGCTTCTCAGGAGGGAAGGAGGTGGAGGGGAATGCACACAGGGGAGACAGAGTGCTGGGCCCCTGGTGCTTCCTAAGGACCTGCTTTTCCAGAACACAAATTTCCTGCAGACCCAATCGCATGATGACAGCAAGTGTTCCAAGTCACACATGGAAATGGCCTTTATGAGTGGTGTGCGTCTCTTGGAGGCCTTGGGTCTGGCAGGGAGGTTGCTCTAGACAGTGGAGTAGACTCCAGCTCTAGCTTATCTTTGAGCATCTCCTTATGGAACTTGGCAACAGTCCTGAAAACTGAAGAATTTGGATGAAAAAGAGAAACGGTGACTTCAGCTGTTGAGACTAGCCACGGTTGTTCCTGCTCATAGACCTCCCAGTTTTAAATAAATCAATTTCTTGACATGTTGGCCTATTTTACACATATAATGGGTTTCATAGCGACGTTCACCGAAGTCAGCCTGACTTTTTTCCCCCATTTTTTTTTAAGCAAAGAAGGCACATGTTAGAAATGTTTTCTTTTCTCCCTCTTAATTACTGGTATTTGAGAAAGTTGGATGTCTAGAAAGTGAGCCAGCTTTTTGAAAGTGAAGAATTGAGGCTATGTTGACATAATAATAGGAAGTAAGGACTTCACATAGCAAAACTTTATTTAATGTTTTCACTTATAAAATGTTTCCCTACATTATCTACATTATCACTTCAATTCCTTTGAATTGTTTTCATGGTAGCTAAACTTTGAGTTCTCTGTTCTGAGCTTTATTTTTTTGTCCTTAGTGAAACGTTTCATTTTTATAAATGAAATTAAGCTTTCCAGCCTGATCCTGAAAATTGGCACGCTGTTCTCTTAAGGAACTTCAGAGAGAAAAAAAGAAAAACAAACAAAAGCAAAGTTAAGAACAAAAGAACTTTATCTTTCCCAAATTAGATAAAGTGCTTCCCTTGCTGCCTTAATTTATTTTATGGGTGTAGAGTAAAATGAATCAAATTGTGTTTTTAGGTAACTATTAAATTTAATAATCTTTAACATATTTTCTGGAGATATATACTCCTTTAGACTAAAATGGAAAGATGGGCTTTGGAATGAAATGAATATGAATTTTGATGCTAACTCTTTGATCTTGGGCAAGTTTCTATCCACTTACATCCTCAGTTTTCTCATTCTTAAAATGAAAATATTGGTATGAACCTTTCTGATGGGCCTTAAGAACTGAATTAGAAGGCATACGTAAAATGGACTACGTGCAGATAGTAAATGCTCAATAAAATACCACCACTTCCTTGACACACTGTGCCCCACAACCACATCCTCTGAAGACGCTGCTGCTCAGAGGAGGGTCGAGTGGCTCGTGGGCTACAGGGATGGAGACTGCGGGAGGGACGGGGAGGAGGCACAGCCTGGCCGGCTGGTGTGGAGGGGAGCTCCAAATGCCCCAGGGGAAGAGCAAGTCTCAGATGGCCTCTAAAGGGGAAGATGGGGAAAGGCAGGGAAGGCAGCGGGAGAGCAGAGAGGCACCGTCTTGGTAGGGGGGGAATGGGAGCCACCGGGCCCCACCCAGGCTGGCCCATCCCGGCAGGAACCCTGAGCCTGCATGGAAACTCCAGGAAGGGGGATGAAGAATGTGTCTGCCATGTTCCCATGGGCTTCTCTCTTGGAGAGGTAAGGGGGGGATGCCCCACATCGATTTTTTTTTTAAGAGTATTCATTTTTCTAGACAGATTGGTGGAAAACCTACATTTCTGACTGGGTCTTTGGGTTATTGGTAGCAAATAAGCCATTACAGGTTTAAAGGGTGGAATCTGAAGGGAAATACACCAAGACCTGTGTGCATGTATGTGTATCGCTCAGAACCTCACTGTGATATATAATGACAACGCACCAATAAAAGTATTTAAAAAATGAAGATGAATAAGGGAAGTGCAAAAAAAAATAGAGAGATGGCTCCCAGCAAGGGCTTCTACGAGCTGTTTTACGTTTGATGGGACAACAGCAGACCTGGGAAATTTCTACCCTTTGTTGAAGAAAGCTGCACCCTTGAGTGGAGCCTTTCAAACGATGAGCATTTTGTGCCCTGGAGTTGGCTGGTGTGACGTGTAGAAGTTCACGCGGCAGAGTGAACCAGAGGATGCTCTGGTTCTTCTGGGGACAGGAATGCCCACCTGCTGCTGATACAGAGGGACAGGTACCACAGTCGAGCCAGGCATTTGCCTCTCTGGATACTTGGCTGGACTGACTAAAATTTCTATATAAAAATGAATGACCAAAAGGAGGAAACGTGAGCTAACGATCCATTCTCAGAGCCTCCTCTGCGTCTCCCTGTGGTGGTGGTGATAATGCTCCATGGCTCTGGATGCATGTCTGCTGCAAAATTTCATTCTTTCCCTCTTCTACAGCACTAATTTCTCTGTTCCAAGAGCTCAGCCCCTCTACTCCTTTTTAGGTGAGTCAGGATCACAGTTCAGGACAGCCTCAGCTACTTAGGCCCTTTGCAATTCAGGGAGACTCTGTTTCAAAATAAAGAATAAAAAATATGCTGGGGGTGTAGCTTGGAGGCAGAATGCCCCTGGTTTCATCCCCAGTTAAAAAAAAGAAAGAAGGAAAGAAAGAAAGAAAGAAAGAAAGAAAGAAAGAAAGAGTCTTCAGCTGTATCTTTGACATGCCCAGTCACCTACAGTGTTCAGCCTGCTCTTCTGTGTCTCTGGTTTTGCCTCCCTCTCCAGCAGATGAAAAAGACCAGGAGCTGACACTGCACTCTGTCTTTATGCCAGGCTCTGCTTGCTCTCTGAAACAGGGAAGAAGTGATTTGCTACTCATTTTTTTTTTTTTTTGGTAATACTGGGGTTCCTGGAAGCCCTTCTACCTCTGGGCTACACTCCCAGACCTATTTTATACATTTTTATTTTTGGAAACAGGGTCTCTTATGCCAGTGCGGTTGGCTTTGAACCTGCGGGATCCTCCTGTCTCTGCCTCCCAAGCACGGGGATCACAAGCGTGCGCCACCGCGCCTGGCCTATTTGCCACTCATTCTGAATCACAGGCAGGCACCTCTATCTTACAGGCATATCTCCTAATTGCTGGCACATTTTGAAACAGAACCCCAGATTTCATGTGTGTATAGGAATGTGTATTTTTCTAGATGGGGGATTCCAGAGCGTTTCTGAGGAACTCACAGGGTTTATCATGCCCCCCTCCCATCACCAAGCTCAAGTTTCTAGAGATGCTGCTACTGGTAAGAGGGTGGGAGCTGTGGGTATCGGCTTTCTGACAGCTGAGACAGCTCATTTGCTATCTTTACAAACTGTGTCTGAGGCCAATTTCTCCTGCAATCATTTCCTGAACCTATCTTGAACCTCTCCCCAGAGACTATTTTGAATAATATTAGGGAACTTTTAAACAAAGCCATGCTAGTTTAGTAATACCATGTAAGCCAGATAATTCTCTAGGCTTAATTTTTATTTGAATTTGTATTTTTTGAGGATTGAACCCAGGGCCTTGAGTGTGCTATGGCTCTAACACTGAGCCATACACCCCACCCTAAATTTGTAATTTTTGATTACAAAAGCAATACATGTTCATTGTAGATAAGTAGGAAAACATCAAAAACCATAAAAGTAAAAAACGCTTGCTTGTTATTCTATCACCCAGAAATAACCTCCGAGAGAATTTTGTTGTATTGTATTTGTATTAGTTCAAAAACTTACATACATATTGAATTGTTTCAGAATGCACAAAATATAGTGAACCTTTTCTATTTATTTATTTTTTTTAATTTATTTTTATTGGTGCATTGTAATCATACAACACACTGGAATACAAGACTTGAGAGGATATACAAGCACACAGCATCCAATTAGCCCTCATCCAGCCCCCATCCCATTCCCTCCCCCCGCCCCAATCCCATGCTTATTTGGTGATTAACTTTGATGTATTTGTTTACGTACCTCCTGAGTTTTAAAGAGACTCCATCCTTCCCTATTCCATACCCTCTGATTGGTCACCTTAATTGCTTCACTATAGGGCTCTTTCTATAGCTCGACCTCTTCCTGTTGCCCCTTTCCTCCTAGTTATTGCTGCTTAGGGGAAGCATCTGGTTTTTATTTTCTGTGATATTTCTCTGTACATTTTTCCGTTGCTAGTACCAATCCCACTCTTGACGGCCCCAGTAGTGGCCTGGCTACCCGGTGGACTGATCTAGACCTCGCTGGCTCAAGCAGCAGCCTTGCCTTATGGGAGGCCCCGATTCTGGCCTCGCTGGTCCCCACACTGACCTAACCCCTCGGCTGGCTCCGATCCCGGCCTCAATGGCCCCAGCACCAGCCTTGCCTCAAGGCAGGTTCCAATCCCAGCCTCACTGACCCTGGCACCAGCCTAACCCCTCGACAGTCTCCTATCCTGGCCTTGGAGGCCCCAACACCGGCCTTGTCTCACGGTAGGCTCCGATCCCAGCCTTGCTAGCCCCAGCACCGGCCTAACCCTTCAGCAGGCTCTGATCCCGGCCTCGGAGGCTGCAGTAGCGGCCTTGCCTCAAGGCAGGCTCTGATGCCGGCTGCTGGCTCCGATCCCGGCCTCGGAGGCCCCAGCACTGGCCTTGCCTTATGGCAGGCTCCGATTCTGACCTTGCTGACCCTGGCCCCAGCCTACCCCTTGGCAAGCTTCAATCTCAGCCTTGGAGGCCCCAGCACTGGCCTTGTCTCACGGCAGGCTCCGCTCACGGACTTGCTGGCCCTGGCACCGGCCTAACCCCTCGGCAGGCTCCGATCCTGGCCTCGGAGGCCCCGGCACCGGCCTTGCCTCATGGCAGGCTCTGATCCCAGCCTCGCTGGCCCTGGCACTGGCCTACCCTCTCAGCAGGCTCCAATAGGCCTCAGAGGCCTTAGTAGCGGCCATGCCTCACAACAGGCTCCAATCCCGGCCTTGCTTGCCCCAGCACTGGCCTAACCCCTCGGCAGGCTCCTATCCTGGCCTCGGAGGCCCCAGCACCGGCCTTGCCTCATGGTAGGCTCCAATCCTGGCCTCAGAGGCCCCAGCACCAGCCTTGCCTCATGGCAAGCTCCGATCCCAGCCTTGCTGGCCATGGCACCGGCCTAACCTCTCGGCAGGCTCTGATCCCGGCCTCGGAGGCCCCAGTATCGGCCTTGCCTCACGGCAGGCTCCAATTCCAGCTTTGCTGACCCCGTCGCTGGCCTTACCCCTCAGCAGGCTCCAATCCGAGCACCCTCTTCTTCCAGCAGGTTGTCCCACGTTCTCGAGGGTGTGTGGTGGTAGCATTCTGCCTCTGGGGTCATTATTTCAAAGGTTCCAGGTGTAATGGATCAGATCTCTGCCTCCCCTGAGTACTGGACACTGCCATTGCCACTGCCTCCACCATTTCAAATCCTTCCCAGGCTCTTTTTCCACTCTGAATGTTGCCCAGTGTTCCTAAGCATCGCGACGGTAGTATTCGACATTTTGTGTAATATCTCCAAAAAATAAGGTTGGTAGGATCAGATTTCTGCCTCTTCTGAATACAAGTCTCCACTGCCATTGTGGCGACTGCTTTCAACACCGCCTTCCTCCTAGGTCTCCACTAAACTCTCTCCTTACAGGTGATGTCCAGGATTCTTAAGAATGTAGAGAAGAAGCTGTTCTCCTTTGCAGGGAATTTTTCCAAAAGTTCCAGTTCATTTGGATAAGTTTTGTCTGCATCTCCAGTATCCTGGCATCCGCTGCTGCCTTCTTGACCCCTCTCCGATATTTTTATTTTCTTTTTTCTTTTTCTTTTTCTTTTCCTTTTTTTTTTTTAAATAAGAGAAGACAGTATGTGTGATTTGAGGAAGTTGTGGGATCAGGCACTCAGTAGCACTGCAGCCCGGGCCCCGGTTCTTCCAGGGGTCCAGTGTGCCTCGCGCGACCCCTGCTCAGGGCCCAGGGTCCTGCAACCCGGGCCCTGGTTTCTCAGGGGGTCTGGCGTGCCCCGCCTGACCCCCACCCAGGGCCCAGGGCCTTGCGACCCTGGCCCGGTTTCTCTGGAGGTAAGGCATGCCCTGCATGACTCCGCCCTTGGCCCAGAGTCCTGTGACCCAGGCCCCGGTTTTTCTGGGGGTCTGGCATGCTCTGCACGACCCCTGCCCAGGGCCCAGGGCCTTGCAACCCAGACCCCGGTTTCTCTGGGGTTCCAGTGTGCTCCACACGACTCCGCCCGGGGCCCAGAGTCTTGGGACCCTGGCCCGGCTCTTCTGGGGGTCCGGCATGCCCCGCCTTACCCCTGCCCGGGGCCCAGGGCCTTGCGACCCTGGCCCTCCGTTTCTCTGGGGGACTCCGCCCGGGGCCCAGAGTCCTGCGACCCAGGCAAACCTTTTCTATTAAAAAAAACTCTTTCCAGCTGGGCGTGGTGGTGCAGGCTTGTAATCCCCACTCTTGGGAGGTGGAGGCGGGAGGATCACACAGGTTCGAAGCCAGTCACACAGGTTTAAGAGACCCTGTTTCCAAATTTAAAAAAAAGTATAAAAATAGGTCTGGGAGTGTAGCCCAGAGGTAGAAGGGTTTCCAGGAA
Organism: Muscardinus avellanarius; assembly: GCF_963383645.1. Taxonomy (NCBI): domain Eukaryota; kingdom Metazoa; phylum Chordata; class Mammalia; order Rodentia; family Gliridae; genus Muscardinus; species Muscardinus avellanarius. The sequence goes on along the minus strand of NC_137794.1, from coordinate 110,508,906 downwards.
CCCCCATGCCACACAAAAAACCTTTCCCAACATTATTTTAGTAATTGAGCAGTTAAAATAGAATGGATATAACAATATATATATCTTTATATACACACATCTATATATTTAACTAATTACTTGTAGTTAGAATAATATTATTTTCCGGTTTTACATAATTAAACAGACACAAGAATAGCACTGTGGTTGGGTGTGGTGGTGCATGCTTGTCATTTCAGTTCCTGGGTATCTGAGACAGGAGGACTGCAGGTTCAAGGCCAACCTTAGCATTAGCTGAGGGAGAGGCTCTTAACAACTTAGTGGAACCCTGTTTCAGAATAAAAAATGAAATAGGGCTGAGGGTATAGTTCCAAGGTAGAATGCCTGTGGGTTCCATCCCCAGTAACATCCTACCCCCACAAGAATAGTCATAAGCAATTATCATTTGTTAAATGCATATTATTTCTAGTTACTATGCAAAACATATCATTTATTTATTTGATAATTTATTAATAAAATCTGTGATCTAACATTAGTCCATTTATAGATTGGGAAGATCCACAAGGCTTGGAAGGACCCAGAGTCACAGAATCATCAAATAAAGAAGCTGAAATTAGAACTCGGCATATAATAAATCCTACAAAAGGGAATCTTGAGTCAAAGGATGTGAATTTTTTTTTTTTTGTGGGTTTGGGGATGGAACACAGGGGCATTTGACTTCTGAGCTATACCTCCTGCCCTATTTTCTATTCTTTATTTTGAAACAGGGTCTCACTAAGTTGCAAAGGGCCTCACTAAGTAGCTGAGGCTGTCTGCAAACTGCAATCCTCCGGTCTCAGCCTCCCAAATGCTGGGATTATAAGCATGCGGCACCACTCCCGTCTAAAAGATGTGAATTTTTTAAGCCTTTTGAATCATGTAACCAAATTGTTCTCTAAATGTGAATTGACACCAGTAGTGTAACAAATGCCTTCATTTTTTAAGTTTCCAGGAAGAGAGATTCTATCGCATTTCTTAATAGTCTCTCTCAGGTTTTGATAATACTTAAAATCACTAGACTTTTGCTGGGCGTGGTGGCACACGCTTGTAATTCCCGTGCTTGGGAGGCAGAGACAGGAAGATCGCGCTGGTTCAGAGCCAGCCTCGCTGGCTTGAGACCCTGTTTCCAAATAAAAAAATATAAAATAGGTCTGGGAGTGTAGCCCGGAGGTAGAAGGGCTTCCAGGAACCCCGGTACCACCAAAAAAACAAAACAAAAACAAAAACAAAAAAACCCACTGGACTTTTTTCCCATTCCAAAATACTAAGTACTTTTTTATTTTATGTATTTCAGGTTTACAGCATAAATTGTTATACTTAGCTTGAAATACTTTACCACATTAAAGTGGCCTCTCCAGGCAAGCAAATGAACATACTATTATCTTACAGAGTTTCTTTTCTTTTTTTCCCCTTTTCTTTTCTTCCTTTCTCTTTTCTTTTGGTGGTCAATGAACTTAAACTCTACTCTCTTGAGCCGGGCGTCGTGGCACACGCTTGTATCCCAGCATTTGGGAGGCTGAGACCGGAGGATCGCGGTTTGGGGACAGCCTCAGCTACTTAGTGAGACCCTTTGCAACTCAGTGAGACCCGGTTTCAAAATAAAGAATAAAAAGTTGGGCAGGGGGTGTAGCTCAGAGGTCAAATGCCTCCGGGTTCCATCCCCAGACCCACAAAAAACAAAAAAAAAATAACAAAAACAAAAAAAAATTCTACTCTCTTGGCATACTGTCAGAGTACAAATATCATAGTCTTCAGTTGGACATTCGACTTCTGGACTTCTTCAGTCTGTCTAACTGTAACTATATCCTCTGACTTAAGTCTGTCTACCTTCTCCCCATTCCTAGTAACCATAGTTTTATTCTCTGTTTCGATGTACTTGAATTTTTTGGTGGTGCTGGGGGTTAAACCCAGGGTTATTCTACCTCTGAGCTACAGTCCCAGCCCTATTTTATTTTTTATTTTGAAACAGGATCTCACTAAGTTGCCCAGGCTGGCCTTGAACCTGGGATCCTCCTGTCTCAGCTTCTTTGGGCGTATAGGTGTGTACCACCACACCTGGTACACTTGAGTTTTTAAAATGGTTCACATAAAAGTGAGATCCTGTAGTACTTTTCATCTTGTCTCATCCATTTCCCTTAGCACTACTTCCGGGCTTAACTGTGGCATGCTCTCCTTTTTAAAGCTGAGCAACATTCATATATTTCACATTTTCTTAGGCATTCATCATCTGTTGAACATGCAGGCTATTTCCATATCTTGGCTACTTTCAGTGACACTGGAATGGGCGCAAGAGCACAGATCTCCATGAGGTGCTGACCCTACTACATTGGGTGTATATCCAGAAGAGGGATTGCACGGTTGATGGTAGTTCTGTTTCTGGTTTCTTTAGGAACGTCCATTCTGTTTTCCAAGTGGCTACATTATGGAATCTACATTCCCACACCAGACTTTGGTTCATAGATTATCTGAGCTCTATGTGGCTGCTGTATCCTATGGATTCTTTTGAAAAGTGAAGATAAAGATGGTATTTTTTGAATACTGTAAAAATTCCTTGAGATATGTTCATTTAGCCAGGTGTGGTGGTATGTGCCTATAATCCCAGTACTGGGAGGCTGAGTTAGGAGGATCACAGGTTTGAAACGAGCCTCAGTAATTTAGGAGACTCTGTTTCAAAATAAAAAAAGAAAAAGGGCTGGGGGTATAGTTTTAAGGTAAAATGCTCCTGGGTTCAATATCCAATAAAGATATGTTGATTACTGTTACAGTCACACCCACCTTATTGTGCATGTTAAAGGTTAATAACATGTATTGATAGACTTAGTTTGAAGCACCTACCAAAATTACATTCCAAAATGTACAATCCAGGACTTCAAGGGTTTAAAGTGCTCACAGAAGTTCTCAAGCTTTTTGTCCTCCCACTGATCTTTGCTTTGTAGTTTACGGTTTTCATTCCTTCTCACTATTTTCTTTTCCTCACTCTTTTTAGCTTGTAGTTTTAAACATGTGCAGACTTACATTAGATCTAATATTACAGGAATTACAACATGCAAACTGAAGATGAGGGAGACACGGCTTCGTGGCTTTTGAGAGGAGCTGCCTCTTCCTGGCTGCACCTCTCCCTGGCTGCGTTCTCCCGCTGAGCTGTACCTTTTGAATCGTGAGCTTGTGCATATGTGCTGCTATTTTTTAAACCTCATTCCTGGCAACTTTGTCTTTTTTTTTTCCCTCCTTCCAACCATTTGTCGAATTGATTCAGGTCACAACTTTGCACCTCTCTTTTCCAAGAGGTTTGCTCCTGCGCTCTGCAGCATGGACCGAGCGAGATGGGTGGATTCTCTGCTCCTTACTCCAGGTCAGTGACAATGAAATGAAACCATGCTAATTGTGAGGCCGACCCCTGGCAGGCATCCTGGACATGTTCCCTGGGCATTGATCAGGAGCCATGGATAATTCGGTGTTGCATGCCAAAGCCATGGTTATCAGCCAACCGTAGCCCGGCGGAACAAGCCACCCGCAACGCAAAGGCTAATTTTCAAAAGCAGGGAAATGAGTGGAACCAGAGAACATGATACTATGTGAGATCAGCCGGTCACAGAAATGAAGGTCATATGTTTTTCCTTATATATGGAAGCTAGAGAGAAATTGGGATGTGAAAGGGACTCTAGACAGAGGAGGAGAAACCCCAGTGGCGTGGGGGAGGGACTGGGGGAGGGGCAGGTGGCGGGGGAGGGAGGCTCGCTGAAGGAAACACTGCAGCTGACACCACGTACACACAAAATTATCAACACCGGTGTCGATGCTGTGTGTGGAGTCAGGATGAAGCCTGCCAAGTGCGCTGTGCATGGATGGCTTTCTCTCTCCACACTTCATGTGGTCTTACAATGCAGTAATAAGGACAAAAATAGAAATGCAAACAATTGATTCGAGAGTGGAATAAAGGGAGAGGCACATCATTTAAGTAAATTACAAACAAACAAACACTAAAGCACAGGAAGTCGGCCTGGACTGGCAGTCCTCTCCGGGAGGACCAAGAGCTGCTCCATCATGTTGCTCTGTGACGCGGGACATTCAGGTCCTCACTGAGCCTGGGCTGCCTCAATCAATGCAAGGGTAAGAGTCTTCTGCACGGGAAACTCCCTGGTTCCCTGGGAAAGTGGATCCGTCTGTCTCTTTAGCCCCAGCTTCAACCCTGGATGTGCACGGGCTTCTCTGTGTATCCCTCTCCACTCGCCCACAGACTCCAGGGCCTTCTATGAAGAAAACCGAAAGCACCCCTTGCTTCTGTCTGGCCCTGTCTGAGCAGTTTACACTCACTGCCTCTTACTCAGCACCTTGCGAAGAGTTCTAGATCCACAGCCCGCCTTCTACCTGTGGTGGTGCGACTGTCTCAGCCAGGCATCCTGTTGCTCCCCACTCGCCAAGTCCACAGAGTTTCGGGGTCTCACTGGGCTGACGTCTCGGTGGCATTTGGCACGTGGCTCCTTCCTCTCAGTGTCCAGTGCTGTGTTCTCATCATCCTGTCCAACTCTGCTCACTCCATCCTTCCTCTCCTTCCTGAACCTCCCTCCCCTTAGATGCTGGTTAAAGGGTCCTATGTTTTCCCTTATATGTGCAAGGCTCTGACCCCCGCCACTTCTCCTTCAATGACCTTTACTGTCATCATTTTAACCTGCAAGTAAGTGCGAATGGCCATTTCTGTCTGTCTATCATCTATCTATCTATCTATCTATCTACCATCTATCTGTCATCTATCATCTTTCTCTTTCCCCTTCCTTCCTTCCTTCTTTCCTTCCTTCCTCTCTTTCTTTCTTTCTTCTCTATTTTTACAGTATTGGGGATTGAACCAGGGGCATTTTACCTCTGAGCTGTATCCCCATATACTTGCGGGTCTAGGAATGGAACCCAGGGGGATTTAACTTCCGAGCTACATCCCCTGACTTATATTTTTATTCTTTATTTTGAAACAGGGTCTCACTAAGTTGTGGAGAGCCTCACTAAGTAGCTGAGGCTGTCGTCTGTGAACTATGATCCTTCAGTTTCAGCTTCCTAAATACTGGGGTCATAAGCGTGCGCCACCATGCCGGGCTTGTATCGCTATACATTTTTATTTTCTATTTATTTTGTGGCATTAGGATGGAACCCAGGGGCATTCGACTTTGAGCTACACCCCCAGCCCTATTTTATTTTTATTTTGTAATAGGGTCTTACTAGATTGATGAAAGTCTCACTATTTGTTGAGGCTGTCCTTGAACTTGAGATCCACCTATCTCAGCCTCCCAAGTACTGGATTACAAGTGTGCACCATCATGCCTGACTTTGTTTTTTATTTTGAAACAGGGTCTCACTAAGTTGCTGAGGGTCTTGCTAAAGTTGCTAAGACTGGTCTCAAGCCTGCGATTCCTCTGTCTCAGCCTCTTAAGAACTAGGACAAGAGGTGTGCACCACCATACCCAGATCATTTCTGTCTAAATACCTGGCAGCTCCTCATATTTCAGATGTATTATTAACCATCTCTGAGCATCTCTTCTCCCTGGAAGTGTAAATACCAAGATCCTAAGTTGAATTCGTATCTCCTTTCCAACTTGCTTCTGCCTCCAGTATTCTCTACGCCCCGTGACATCATCCTGCACCCACCCAGGACTGGAATCAGGGCGTGTGCCAGATTCTTCTCTGTCTCTCACTTCCATCCTCCAGCTGTGTTCTAAGCCCATCTAGCGAGGCCTCCTAACTTCCCCAGGCCCAGCCACTGCCCTCCAACCCTCCAGGTTCTTGACCTCCCCTCCCAGGGTGCCTTTATTCTTCTGGATTCGTTTCCTGCCTCTGGTCTCTTTCCCTTCAGACCTGTTCTCCATGCTGTTTGTAGAGAGGTCAATCTGGCAAAACCAACCAACCAGCCAATCAACAAACCAATCAACCAACCAACCAATAGACTGACCAACCAACCAGCCAATCAACCAACCAACCAACCAACCAACCAACCAACCAACAAACCAACCAACAAACAAACCAATCAACCAACCAACCAATAGACTGACCAACCAACCAACCAACCAACCAACCAACCAACCAACCAACCAATCAACTAACCAATTGACCAAACACACACACACACACACACACACACACACACACACACACACACACACACACTGGCTTCTTATCCTCTTTGGCAATTGACCTGAAGACTTTGTGGGTTGTATATGTCTTTGAAAAGTTTGAATTAAAAAAAAAGAAAAGTTTGTAAAGAATATATAGACATAGACATATTGAAGATGGCTGTGGGGATTGGAGAGCCTCCTGGGCCCTGGATTAAGACCTGCAAGTCTGTTAGCATGGTAGGTGGAGGCCCTCAAGGTCCAGCCTGCACCTGCTGCTCCAGCCTCATGTCGCCCACTCTTACCCTCCCAAGTCTTGCTCCAGCTCCACCATGCAGTTCCTGAACAATGCATGATGTCAGTCTCATGTATCTAGGGCTGTGGCATGTGCTCTACCTGGATGCACTACTCCCTTCCCCTCCCCTGGCTCCAGCCTTCCTTCTCCAGACTCAGCTCCTCCTGGAAGCCTCCTACCCAGGGAGCCCCTTCTCCCCACTCTACCTCTCATTCTTGCTGAGTTCATAGCATCTTCTCTGAGACTTTGAAACAAATGCATTGGCACGGCTGATGTGTACTTGGGAACCAAATTATGTCTCCTTTGCTCTTACAGTCCTGCATACAATGGAATTATTCTTCCTGTCCTTTTTTTTTTTTTTTTGGTACTGGAGATGGAACCCAGAATCATTCTACCTCCAAGCTACACCCCCAGCCCTATTTTTTACCTCCTTCCTTCCTCCCTTCCTTTCTTCCTTCCTTCCTTCCTTCCTTCCTTTTGTACTGGGGGTGGAACCTCTGGGCTATACTTCCAGTTTTGTATTTTATTTGGAAACATGGTCTCACTAAGTAGCTGAGGCTGGCTTCGAACCTGTGCAATCCTCCTGTCTCAGTCTTCCAAGTACGGGGATTATAAGCATGCACTACCACGCCCAGCTTTATTCTTTATTTTGAAACGGTTTCACTGAGTTGCAAAGCACCTCACTAAGTAACAGAGGCTGGCTGCGAACCATGGTCCTCCTGTCTCAGCCTCCCAAATGCTGGGATTACAAGCGTGCGTCACCCGCCTGGCTCTTCCTGTCCTTTTTAATGAAGGAGCTATGGTGGTTGGAGTAATATCCCTTGGAGCTCTTGGGGCCAAGTAAGAGAAGACTTTAGGCTAGGCAGGGTGGCCCTCGCCTGTAATCCCAGTACTGGGGAAGCTGAGACAGGAGGATTACAGGTTCCAGGCCAGCCTTGGCAACTTAGCAAGGCCCTCAGCAACTTAGTGAGACCCTGTTTCCAAATGAAAAATAAAAAAATAGGGCTGAGAGTCTAAGCTCAGAGGTAGAATGCTGTAAGTTCAATCTCCAGCACCACAAAAGAAAAATAAAATAGCTTTAGCCCTTGAATCTCTCTTCAGCTGACTGCTTACTTTACCATATTATATATGACGAGTCACTGGAGCAGAAAATGGAATGCATCTGTGAATGCTGGGGGATCTGTGCATGCTTGAGGATTTAGTCGCAGGCAACTTCCTAACGCAGGAGAGTTTTTTTTTTTTTTTGGTGGTACTGGGGTTCCTGGAAGCACTTCTACCTCCGGGCTACACTCCCAGACCTATATTTTTTTATATTTTTTATTTGGAAACAGGGTCTCTTAAGCCAGCGCAGATGGCTTCGAACCTGCGTGATCCTCCTGTCTCCACCTCCCAAGAACGAGGATTACAAGCCTGCGCCACCACGCCCAGCAGGAGAGTTTTTGAAAACATTATTCTTAGCAAATGAACAATGAAGCTTAATAAATGATGTGCGATTGTGATTTTTTTCCTCTGGACTCGGTTCTTGTGCTGATCAGGTGAAAGGGGCCGCCACGTGGTCTCTGGGCGCAGGCTGCTGCCCACAGGGGGCGCTGTGGGCTCGGTCAGAGGGTAAACAGCAACAGACACTGCCAAAGACAGCAGATACATTTAGAAATCGACGGGATTCTTTTACGAGAGGATAAAAATAAAAGGCAGCCTGAATATCCAAGGGCGAACATGTTGCAGAAGCAAACAGAGAAACCATTATCAGGAAGGCACAGAAAAATAGGGTGCCCTGATTAAAACTACTGACCAAAGCTGAATTTTTAGAGATTTGGCTCTACTGCGTGCTATACTTAGTACAGCATACCTAGGACATGCGATCAGAGGTTCCCGAGTCTCTTCTCTGGGAAGCAGGGTGATGTCGATCTCGAGGCTGCAGAGGTATTCTCATTCTTTTTGATCCTGAGAAAAGAGTGCGCTTGAAATGTCATCAGCCCTCCGGGCCCAGCACCATCCCCTGCAAATAGAGATGTTGGCCCGAGTGGTCTCAACATGGAAATTCTGTGATTCCCCGGCCTTGTAGACAGAAGGACATAGCCCCAGGCAGTCTGAAAATAAACTATTCAGTGAGATTAAAACAAGACAAGCTAACAAAATCAGCAGTCTTAGTTGACGGCAGTTGGAGCTGGCCTTTAGCTAAATGGGGAAAGAGGCTGCTCTATTTTTATTTGGTCTGCTCTCCACCCTTTTGGTCAGAGCCCCTGGGGCCTGAGGACCCCACCCCAGACACCCCGTGCTCTCCTGTGTGCCCTCTCTGGCTCCCAGGAGCCCACCCTCTGGAGCGGCCCCTCGGGCTCTGTCCTCTGCCCTCCCCTGTCCTCTGAGTTCTTAGGTCTCCTTCTCAGGGCGATGGAGGAGTTTGGAGTGGTTGGTGGCAGGGGCCACCACGCCACAGCAGGTTCAGCTCTCGCTCCAGCAGGAACAGCATAGAGTGGCCCAAGGCAGGCGGATGGGCCGGGGACCTGTGGTGCCCTCAAGTGAATCCCCACCCCGTCATTTCTGCACCGGTAGCGCGCGTGTGTGTGGCAAGATAGTGAGAGGATTCTCCGCCAACCCGAGACGCCCCCAGCGAGGCAGAGGGAAGGCCGCTTCCCGCCCTAGGTGATGGTCTTGTTGTATTGTAACCACAGGGAGAAAGTGGGCCAGGTGTCTGCTATGGTGCTGATAAGGGAAGCCCGATGCTTCTAGAACCCTGCTTCTAATTTGCCGCGCAGACAGTGGACGCTGGAGAGACGGAGTCGCCTGAGTCACACACGTGACCGGCACGTGCCTTGCTCCCAGGAAGGCTGGGGGAGTCTCAGAGATGAGGGCATTTGCTCACGTTTGCGCGGACAGCCTGTGGAGGAGCGAGACCTCAGGCCCCGCTCTGGCTAGCTGCACAGCCCCCCGTTGCCCACTGCCCGATCCCAGAGCACGGCACTCGCAGGGGTGGGCTGCAGGGTCCTCCAACACCCTGTGGACATTCTGCGCGGACGTTCGGCATGCCCACCTCAGGACCTAGCGTCTATGTGTCCCTCTGCGTAGGATATTCACCTCCCGGTCACTGCGTAGGATATTCACCTCCCGGTCATCTGCTGGCCCATCCCCTGCTCTATTCGAAGTCCCTCACCTAGGTGACTCCTCCCCAGACCACTTAAATCACAGCCCTCACCCGCCTGGCTTTGCATCTCTGCAGAGCCCGCACCCCTCCGAATCTCGCTCTTATTCTCTGAATTCTGGAACTGGGGTCAGATTTGGGGAGCATCAGCTTTGGGACCAGAACCCCTGGGTTCACATCTGCCCCCCAACACTTAGCAGCGTGACTTGATCACATTGGTTGGGTGCTCTGTGCCCTGGTTTGCCTTCTGCAGAACATGAGCAGCGGTATCTTCTTCACAGGGGTACTGTGAGGATTAAACAAGATAGGTGCATCACCGGAGCCCAGCTTGCTGCCCCGCTGCCCTGGCATCTCCAAGTGCCCAGCAGAGGCTGGTCCATGGTGGGCGCTCGGGATGGAGGCCAGGGGACAGGCAGTCTGTGGTAGCCCACTTGGGTCCTGGAGAAGATGGTGGCGGGTCCGAGGCCGGGCTCACCTTCCAGCTCCCACACGGGAGCGGATTTGAAGTCAGTCTTTGGCAGCCAGAGCTCAGAACCAGGCCTGGGAAGCAAGCCAAGATGCGTCCTGGTGATTAGAACAGGGGAGAGGATGGACGGAGTTTGTAAATATAACTGCAAACACTTTTGGTAACTAAGCAATTTGGCAATGTTTTCTGCTCTCAAGAGGGAATTTTCCCTTTGAAAACTAAATTAATAGCACACAGCGATGACCTCACTCAGGGCTTTGGGCCCGCATCTCAGAGGGGCCATCTTTCCCCTGGTCCGCAGGGGCCGCGAGGCAGGTTCCGTGTGAACGTCTGACCCCGTCCTCTGCGGTTATTCCCAGTTGGAGCCTCTGGCCTGCCCATACCTGGTGGTCACTGTGTCTGCCCTGGGTCCCCACCCAGGCCTTTCCCCTGCATTTTCAGCAGGGCACGACCTCCCAGCTGGGCCTCACAATTGAATTTATCAGCACACGTGTGCCCGCTTTGCTCACCACCCTGCATCAGGGTTATTTAGAACCAAGAATGGATGGACAGATGTACAGGAAACACCCCGAGGGTGGCACTGAGCAGCCCTGCCCTGGGAGCACAATGCTTTGACCTTGGCCTGTCAGGCCACGGGCTGGTGCCCGGTGTCACCCCTTCCCACCGATGAGGGTGGGGGCCGCTCTTATCCCGCCAAGTGCCTGTTCTAGGAAGCTGTAGCTCCTGACTTGCAATCTTGCCTTTCTCCAGAGAGAAATCACATCCTCATAGGCTTTGTTTCTTCCATTTCTTCTCCAATCATTTTCCTCTCTCTTCCCTTGTCACCCATGGCCATTAATGGACCCCACAGGACTTGAATCACTCACCCCAAGCCTAAATACACAACCTTATGGAACAGAACCAAGTTCAAGCAACAGCCATATTCTATCTACTATCATCTACCTATCTAACCTATCATCTATCTACCTATCATCTGTCATGTGTCTAATCTATCATCTATCTTTCTATCATCATCCATGCATTGATGTACCTATCTTCTATCATCTCTCTCTCTCTCTTTAGGATGAAGAAAACAATGGCGAACTTGTTTCATTCCAGCAAATTTCACTTGAGATCACGTTGGGCAGGGCCGATGTTGGAATATTCATCCTCTCCTCTCCCCATGACTGAGAAATTGATCAATTCCCAGAACGACTCTGTTTATACAAATTGGTGTGGTTTGAGGCCAGGTTCTTTCAGAAACTGCCTCCCATTCTAAGAATTCTAGTGAACACTGAGTCATATTTTATATGGACAGAGCCAGTGTGCTTCTGGGGCAGGCGAGACTCCAGCCTTTTCTCTTTTTTTTTAGTGATTTGTGAGCCCCCAAATTGGTGTAAATACCCTCTGTTTTGTTTTTTCTATTTCTTCTTCAAGCGGTCATTGTCCTGGTTGTTTTCAATGTGATGCTGCTGGTCTTGCTCCTCCCCAAGCCATCACCACCTCCACCACCACCACCACCACCACCACCACCACCACCACCACCACTGCCACCATCACCACCGCCACCGCCACCACCACCACCACCACCTATACCACCACCACCGCCACTGCCACCACCACCATCACCACCACTGCCACCACTACCATCACCACCACCACCATCATCACCGCCACCACCGCCACCGCCACCACCACCACTGCCACCATCACCACCGCCACCGCCACCACTGCCACCATCACCACCGCCACCGCCACCACCACCACCACCTATACCACCACCACTGCCACTGCCACCACCACCATCACCACCACTGCCACCGTCACCACCATCACCACCACCACCACCACCTATACCACCACCATCACCGCCACCGCCACCACCGTCACCACCATCACCACCACCACCACCACCACCACCTATACCACCACCACCGCCACTGCCACCACCACCATCACCACCACTGCCACTCCCACCATCACCGCCACCGCCACTGCCACCGCCACCGCCACCACCACCACCCAATTTCTCTAGTAAGGTCTCCAGAGATTCTGGTGGGCCTGGTCTGGCTTGGCACAAGGACCAGTGTTTGGGAACCTTTGTGCCCATGAGGGTAGAGTTTTGTGTCCCCCTTAGACGTCTCAGCATTTCACCTGGTGTCTGGTTCACAGGAGAGCCAGAGAGTGTGGAAGACGAGATCCAGAGTCACCTGTGTCTTAGGGAGACAACGAGTATGTCATAGGAAGATAAACTAGTTGCAACCATGATCTTTTATGACTGTATAAGTTCCCACTGATTATCAGCAAGGTGGTAATTCTGTTGTACAATGCTTTCTTCAAAGTGCTAAGTTGGGGTTGTGTATGCCACGGGAAGGGGAAGAAAGTAAGGGGTATTCTACAGCTTATTGCATGTTAGAGGAAGGGAGGGTTGGAATTAGCTTATCAATTCAGATTAATTCATTCAACAAACCTTTGCTGCACACTTTTAATGTGTCAGCCTCCACAGGGGCTGGGGACAAGTGGTAGCGGCAGAAGTGCCTCCCACCTACGCAGCGTGTGACGAGGGACTCTAAGGATCACCAGTTTAGCTGGGCATGGTGGCCCACACCTGTAATCCCAGTGTGAGGAAGGACCGGTGGCTGAGATAGGAAGATCATAGGTTCAAGGACAGCCCCAACAACTTAGTAATACTCTCAGCAACCTAGAGAGACACTGTTTCAAAACAAGACAATAAAAAGGACTAGAGTGAAGCTTGGAGGTAAAATCCCTTGAGTTCAATCCTAAGTCACACACACACACACACACACACACACACACACACAGATGAACTACCATTTCTACTCTGGTATACCTCATAAGTAAGACCGGCCCTCCAGAAAGGATATCCCTCCGTACTTGTCAAGTTAATCCTGACACAGATGAGGTAAGGTTGTAGAAAGTATGAAAAAGAGCTCTCAGGAAGAAGCTGTGTGATTCAGAGTTGCTCACAAAATTTTCCTTTAGCATTAATCACCTGAACTTTATGTTTATTTTATTTTTTTGAGGGTCTGGGGATGGAACCCAGGGCCATTTGACCTCCGAGCTACACCCCCTGCCCTATTTTTAATTCTTTATTTTGAAACTGGGTCTCAGTGAGTTGCAGAGGGCCTCACTAAATAGTTGAGGCTGTCCGCGAACCGTGATCCTCCAGTTTCAGCCTCCCAAATGCTGGGATTACAAGCATGTGCCACCACGCCCGGCTGAACTTTATGTTTTTTTTTTTTTTTTTGGTGGTACTGGGGTTCCTGGAAGCCCTTCTTCCTCCGGGCTACACTCCCAGACCTATTTTATATTTTTGAAACAGGGTCTCTTACGGCTTCGAACCTGCGCGATCCTCCTGTCTCCGCCTCCCAAGCGCGGGGATTACAAGCGTGCGCCACCACGCCCGGCATGAACTTTATATTTTTGTGTTATGAAAAACTCACTGTGCCTTAATTAATTAATTAATTAACTTTTGTGGTATTGGGAGTGGAACCCAGGGGCTTTTCTACCTCTGGGTTATACTCCCAGACCTATTTTATACTGTATTTGGAAACAGGGTCTCACTAAGCTGCTGAGAGCCTCACTAAGTAGCTGAGGCTGGCTTTGAACCTGTGCGATCCTCCTGTCTCAGCCTCCCAGGCACTGGGATTACAAGCGTGCGCCACCACGCCCAGCGTGCCTTAAAGTAATGATGTGACCAGGGTCCAGATTTCCTTTTGAACCAGCGTATAGGATGAAAGCCAAGATAAACTCTGAATACTTTCTTACTGGTAAGCAAAGCCAAGCCCCTTATATTTTGATAAATTTTCCAGAATAAAAGTTGTGAGTTCCTGATAGGGAGTTAGTTACTGTGGCGCTGGGGTGCACATTATGATTCAGATGACTAGACTAATGTTCTATGTGATGGTTTGGGTTGGAATACCCATGTCCCCAGCGCAGCAAGTTCAGGGGTGGGTTGGTGCAGGGCGTGGCGTGAAGGTCCTGTTTGCCCCTTGTCCTCTTCTCTTGCTCTCTGCTTCTGGCCGCCATGAGCTGGGAGCAGCTTTTCTCTGCCACTGCGGCTTTTGCCTTGGAGCAGGCCAACCGTGGACTGAACCTTGAAAGCCTCTAAAACCGTGAGCTCAAACATCCCTCTTCTACGCTGTTCTTCTCAGGGAGTTTGGTCCCAGTGATGAACAAGCTAATGAAAACATCCAACAATAAACATAACAAATGCGGGCTCTTGAAATTAAACAGCGAGGAAACACAATCTTCTATAACACCCATGCAAAACAAGCATAACCTGGAGATTAAGGATTATGTTCCAGAAGAGATAATAATGTTTTTAGAATTTTTTTTTTTTGTGGTGGTACTGGGGATGGAACCCAGGGGTCTTCTACCTCTGGGCTACACTCCCAGATCTATTTTATATTTTATTTGGAAACAAGGTCTCTTAAGCCAGCTGAGGCTGGCTTCGAACCTGCGCGATCCTCCTGTCTCGGCCTCCCAAGGGCGGGGAATTACAAGCGTGCGCCACCACTCCCGGCTTATGTTTTTAGAATTTAAAGGACGCCGCAGGAAAATTCTCAGCAAACAAATTTGCTTCCATTCAAGTTAACAAGACCCAGAATGAGAATTTGTCAAACCACTGATGCTTCTATCCTTGAGTATCTTTGAGGTTCCCCGCCCCCCAGCAGAATGCCATGAGAGGGAAAAGAGGTCCAGGATGTAGCCGCACGCTCGGAGCTTGCTGTCCTCAGAATGTCTGTGCCAAGTTCTTCTGTCTGTTGAACTCGCCTCTGCTTTCAATGATCTGCTTAGTCACAGCAGATACGGGAATGCAGCGCCGCTCAGCTCTGTGTCCGCACATCGCGTCCACTGATGTAAAGCTCCTCTGCTTCTTAAGCCCTCAGTGCTTTGCTGGCTACTGCATCCTACTTAATAAACTGTTCACGGATATTTACGCTAAGGTGATAGTGACTTACTGGCTGCATTTATCCCCTCCTGCCTCTTCACAGTACTTCTTCGTCTTCTCTAGAACAGCAAGTCTGACCCATTCTTCAAGGATGTTTCTACTCCTACCTTCTCCCTTGGCTTCCTCAGCTGCAGTTAGAATCGACTTTTCCAGCCATTTAGCTCCCCCCACCGACATGATGGGCTGACTTGACTGTCTCTCCAGCTAGACTGCTCATGGCAAGTGTCCTCCTGTTTGTGTCTGAGGTCTCCAGCACACACGGTTCATGATAGCGGGGAAGTGGCTGGTGAAGATTCACTGGATAAATGAAGTTGCGAATGGTGAGGACATGGATCCTGAGCAAAACATCTGCCGCAGTCTGGGGCTGGGGATAGAGACCAGTGAGAGGACGGCTGGGATGGAGCTTGGTGTGGGCACGAGGGCCTGGCGGGTGTCCTGCCCTGGCCTCACAGAGGAGTGCTCTCCTTGCGTTGTCCCCAAAGGAGTTTTCCTCTTAGTGAGACAATGCAGGTTGCTCCTGTCTGTTCTCTCCATGTTTCCCAGAATGACTCTCACTCCCACCAGCAAGAATTCCGTGAAATTTCACAGAATAATCAAACCTACACTGTAGAATCAGAAATTAGCTATACCAAGCCGGGCGTGGTGGCGCACGCTTGTAATCCCTGTGCTTGGGAGGCAGAGATAGGAGGATCACGCAGGTTCGAAATCAGCTGTGCTGGCTTAAGAGACCCTGTTTCCAAATTAAAAAAAATATATAAAATAGGTCTGAGAGTGTAGCCCAGAGGTAGAAGGGCTTCTAAAAAAAAAAAAGAAATTAGCTATACCAATGGGATAGTTAATTAAATATGGCAGATGAACTGCATGAATTTGACCTCCCACTCCTCCGAAATCCGTCAAAGTGAAAGGTAAAAGCCTCTGAGCCTACACAGAGCAGGCTCACATACAAGGAGTGCTGGGAGGAGGAGACCTCGTGGGGAGGAGTGGCGGCAGAGGTGGGCTGCGGGCTCAGCGAGGGGGGAATTTAGAGGGCAGGAGGAAGCTGTGGTGGGGCGCTGTGGTGGGGGCGCTGCGGTGGGGGCGCTGCGGTGGGGCGGCTGCACTGAGAATGCATGCGATGCAGCGAATGTGAGCCCAGGCGGCCCCTGTGTTCTAAGATAGTGCTCTGAACATTTCATTTCATTTTGTTTTGTTTTCTGTTTTTAAAGAACAAGTATCCAGTGGACTTCAAATATTCCCTGTCTAGTTAACACCAGTTGAGCATCCCTAATCCAAAATCCAACTATTCTAAAATCTGAAACGTTTGGAGCATTGACGTGATGCCAGAGTAGAAAACCCCACACTTGTCCTCATGTGGCAGTCAACACACAGTCATACTATTAATGTTGTATATAATTTTCTTAAGTGTATGTGAAAGGTCTGTATGAAACATGCATAAATTGTTACGGCTGTAATGGCACCGTGGGTTCTTTTCCTCGACTCAAATGTGTATGTTGAATTGGGAAATTAAAAGTAATAGACAGCCGGGCGTGGTGGCGCACGCTTGTAATCCCTGCGCTTGGGAGGCGGAGACAGGAGGATCGAGCAGGTTCAAAGCCAGCTGCGCTGGATTAAGAGACCCTGTTTCCAAATAAAAATATAAAAGATAGGTCTGGGAGTGTAGCCCGGAGGTAGAAGGGCTTCCAGGAACCCCAGTACAAAAAAAAAAAAAAAGTAATAGACATCTTGGCTGCAGCTTCAACCAATCTTTATTACAAAGTCAGTATAAATAGAAAGGGAAGAGAAGAAAAGCAGGGTGCTGGAGAGCCTGAAAATGGAACTCCATTCCTCTCTTTAACGCCGGCCCTTAAATACAGGTTTTCTTATTGGTATATTCTTATCAGCATCACCAAGGCAACAGGCTAGCAACTTATTTCTTAGGCAAGTGGTTCTTCTTGTCTGTGGGGAGTGTACTTACTAAGACAAGGGGTCAATAATCTACCTTTCTTTTACCTCTGTTGTCCCAAAGAATAGAAGGGTAACAGAGGCACACACACAGTGTAGCTGTGTGTAATCTCTACGGGCAAGGCATAAGGCTTTGCTATGTTTATGGCTCTGAAATGTACCAGGCAGAGTCGCTGAGATCTTAGAGTTTTTAATTGTCTCTACATACTTTTAAGGCTAAACCCGTTAATTGTCTTTACATTAGGACAAGGTGCAGAGAGAGGGGAGGTGGAGCTCTGAAGTGTAACAGGCAAAGCTGCCGCCTCTCCCTGCCTGAGCGCCTGCACAGCACCCAGAATCTGGCTGCTTTTATCCGGATATTTTATTGGAGTTCGATACTGGAGCAATTTTTCAATACCAGCACATACATTTTAGTTTAGACCTGGGCCTCATTCCCAAGATGTCTGTGTGTGTTTTGAAAGCCCAAACACTTCTAGTCCCAAGCATTTTAGGTATGGGATACTCAACTGTGAAGCCCTGATAGGCTGTCTAGTTAAGAGAACACTACACTGGCAGCTGGCATTGCTGCACTGAGGGTTTCAGAGTCCTCACACGAGTTAGTCTTCCCAGCATCACTTCCTATGTGGTTTGGTCACCTGACCTTCCAGAGATCACCTGGAGATGGGCAGTAGGTGAGGAAACCGGCTCAGAAAGCTTAACTTTACTGGCTAACCTGGCCCAAGAGCCCCCTCACTGACTTCGCAGGAAGGGTGGTGCAGCTTACCTCTTTCCAGGTTTCCTGCCTCCTTCGTAGCTGCTGGGGGAGGGTTTTTCTTTGGGCAGGTCAATGCTTGACCTAGAGCTGCCTGGCCCCACCCTACCCTGGCTCCATAGGGCAGTAGGACTAAGCAGTGAGCTTCCCCTAAATACTTATTTATCTTCAAAGAATAGCCCTGAGGGGAGGGGTCACCAAGTCAAGCCCTCCGCAGGGAGATGAGCCTGTCATATTGGGGAGGGGGACTGGAGTGGACTGGGCAGCCTCAGTTAGTAGCAGAATTTTCACTAGGTCGGGACTCCTGGGGAAAAAATCCTCTTTCCAAACTTTCTTTCTTGTTTCTCTCAATGTCTGCTTAAGGGTGGCCCCATGGACATGGAGTCTCTTCTTGACTGAATCTCTTCATAATGTTTGGACGGTGAGCCAGGGGTTGGAGGCTCACACCTGTAATCTCAGAATTTGTAAGGCCGAGACAGGAGGGTGGCAGGTTCAAGGCCAGTCACAGCAACATAGTGAGGCTCTGTTTCAAAATAAAAAATAAAATAGGACTGGGGTATTGTGTGGAGGTAGAATGCCCCTGGGTTCAATATCCAGTCTCTCTCTCCCTCCCTCTCTCTCTCTCTCTCCCTCCCTCTCTCTTCTCTTCTCTCTCTGTCTCTCTGTCTCTCTCTCTCTCTCTCTCTCTCTCTCTCTCTCTCTCTCTCTCACACACACACACACACACACACACACATACACACACACACACACACAGCACTGACTCCCTTAACCCCATCTATCTTTCAGGCCCTGTTCCAACAAATCTTACTCATGCATTAGTCCTCACGGCACAGAACTTCATAATGAAGTCCACAGTGAAGAAGAGCTTCACAGTCCTCAGCTCGTGGTGGGGGGCGACAGGGAAAGGGTCTGCTTTGATCTGCCCCTCCCATCAGCCCAAGCCATGCTGAGGATTTCAGGACCACATGCTCCCTGGAGAGCTGATGTCCCTCACCGTGTCTCCTGGCCCGTGATGCTAGGACTCACGCCTGGCTTTGTCCCATCTCAAAGTCAAGGACGCTTCAACTCTACAAAGGGTTGGGAAGAGGTTCCGATGTGTTCAACAACTGATGGGATAGGACGGAGCTCAGTCTGGTTGCTGCGTGGAGGGCCCAAAATAATGAACCCAGGAAAATGCCTTTCTGCATCTAACAAGCAGATTCTAAACAGAGCAGCTGTGCACCCTACTCCCCATTGCCACACACAGGTGCTGTGGAGTTGTGGAACACCGGAGGGGCGGAAGTCCTTTTATTCCAGAGGCAGCCAGGAGGGCTACAAAAGAATCTACCTATTGGTTTCACACTCAGACAGCAATCTTCTCCTTAAGAGAATCTGAAATGCAAACAGGTTTAAAAACACACTCTTAGCTGGCATGGTGGTGCATGCCTGTAAACCAAGTACTTGGGAGGCTGACAGGAGGGTCATGGGTTTGAGGCCAGCCTCAGCAACTTACCAGGACTCTGTTCCAAAATAAAAAGAAAATAGGGCTGGGGGATGTGACTCAGAAATAGAATGCCTTTGGGCTTAATTCCCAGTAATACACAATACACACACACACACACACACACACACACACACACACCACCATCACCACCACCACCACCACCCCACCATCATCATCACCACCACTACCACCATCAAAAACCTAGTCTTTCATATCTTTGTATTTAAGAAAATAGGAAAGTTAAATTTTATGTGTCATCTTGGTGCCAGGCATTCGGCCAAACACCAGCCAGCCAGGGCGTTGCTAGGAAGGGATTTGGGATGTGATTAAAACCTACACTCATCTGACTTTGAGGAGAGGAAGGGGCATTCCATGAGGTGGGCGGGCCTCACTCTGGCAGCTGAAAGCCTTAAAAGCAAAAACTGAGATTTGCAGTGAAGAAAGAATTTTGACTCAAGATAGTAACATGAAAAACTCCGCCTGGGTTTTCAGGCTGCCAGACTGCCCTACAAATCTGAGACTGAGGTCTGCAACGTCAACCCTTACCTGGGTTTCCAGCCCGCCGGCCAGCCCTGCACACTTGAGGCTTGCCAGCCCCGGCAACCGCATGAGCCAATTCCTTAAAATAAACCCTCGAACATCAATATCCTCCTGGTCCTGTTCCTCTGAGGAGCCCCGACTGGGGCATTTGGGGAAACACAGGAGGGAAGGCAGGAGAGGGGATGTTAGGGGGAGTGCTGTGGGGACTCTGAGAAGGTCCTGCCCATACCTGGGGCTCAGGAGCCACCGCAGGGTGTCTTGTCTGGTGAACACACCGCTGTTCCACACATTTGTCTGCCGGACGCAGACGTCAGCCTGTCTAAAGGGCTCTGCCCGGGGAACAGTGGACAAATGGAAATGTCCTTTTTGGTTTAGCGTTTGGATGGGGCGATTCATGTTCTAAGAAAAAAATGAATTTGAATCGCAGGCTCCAGACACGGTGATGAAAATTGCAGCTGCTCAATATGTCTGGGTGGTGTAAACGCGCTAAACGCATTATCTCCTGTAATTTAAAGCGAAAAGATTATACTTTTCAAGGTACTTTCAGGTTTCCAGAAAAACTGAGTAGAACACAGAGTTCCCCTATACCAATCTCCCCATTTCTGCCTACGATTAACATCATGTATTAGCACACTATGGCTGTTATCATCGACCAGCTAAGAGTGATGCATGATTATTAACTAAAGCCCAGAGCTTACATCTGACTTTACTCCTTGTGTTATACAGTTCAGTGGGTTTTTTTTTTGTTTGGTTTAGTTTTGTGGTACTGGGGATTGAACCCAGGGGGATTCTACCTCTGAGCAACACCCCCGGCCTATTTTATTTTTTATTTTGAAACAGAGTCTCACTAAGTTGCTGAGGCTGGCCTCAATCCTGAAGTCCTCCTGTCTCAGCCTCTCAAGTACTGGAATTACAGCTGTGCACCACCACACCACACCTGGCTTTCAGTGGGTTTTGACAAATGAATTATCAGAACAATTTCCCTAGTTTAAAAATTCTCTGTGCTCTATTTGTTCATCCCTGCCCTTTACTCATTTAATTTCCAAAGCAATATCACCAGCTGGAATTTTATAGGCATTGTTACAATGGAGAACTCCAATTCCTCCTTTTCCTCCTTTGTGACTGGACAATAGCATACTTCTCTCACAGCGCCTCCACCCGGCTTTGGAGAGTTTGTTCACACAAAGGCCTTAATGAACAGCGATTACGTGGCTACACTTGGGACCTACTGCAAATTCCAAATTAACAAATGTTTTCTGTTTGTTCAGCCAGAATAAGATTCCCTTTCCTGGGACACTGCTTGGTTTTACCTCCTGGCTCGGGAGAAGAGGGGCCAGAGTTCTGAAAAACAGCAGAAGACTTAAGATTGACAAGAATGATTAAAGAAAGGCGAGATGGAGCAGAGGATGCCCCAAGGAGAGGAGCGCCCAGACTCCGAGCAGCTTGAGCGGGTCTGCAGCGGGCACGGTGCCTGGCCCTGGTGGTGGTGGAGCTGGGCAGAGGGCGTGCGCTCCAAGACCCCAAGGTCCCGCTGCTGTGTGTCAGGGAGAAGGTGGCCCCTGTAGCTCTTGTCACATCTGGCCCCATTGTCCTAAGTAATGTCCTGTCCTACATGGAGAGGCTGTGATGGGCCCTGCCAGCCTGTCTAGCTGGCACCTGTCTAGAATCCTCAGTGGCTCCCTGCTTCCCTATTCTAACCTGAAGAAGCCGCCTCTTCTGGGCATGGTCACCGTGGCAACCCTGAGGGACCAGCCCTACAGCTTCATGGAGCCCCCTCCACCTTTGTGGTTCCCCCAGGGCCCGCCTCAGAGGCCTCAGGGGGAGCCGGGCAGTATGGATGGCAGACACCAGGGTGGCTGCAAGTCCCATGAGGGCAGCTCTGGCTTTTCGCTGTCCACATAGTGTGTCCAGCATGGTGCAGAGACCCTGGCCAGGAAGATGTAGGAGCTTCTGTGGATATGCGCCTTCTCCTCTGCCCCTCTTTGAGGTTAGGATTCGTGCTCCCGGGTTGGGGTGTCTGGGCATTTGTGCCATGAGCATGTGCCCAGGCCACCTGGTGCCTGCCTGGCTGGGACTCTTTCTGCAAGGGGCAGGGTGTCCTGGAGGAGCCCGTCATGGTGGGGACAGGTGCCCTTCGCTTCTTCTTGGCCCAGCCCGCTGGGTGGGGCCTCTGCGGTGTTTGGGGATGAGGTCATGGTCACAGAGGCTGCGGGCACAGCCTGGCCGCCTGGCCAGACTCAGGGGGTGGAGCGGGAGCTCAGGTTGGCTCAGTGACCATCCCCGGAGACGGTGTTTTCCTGAAGGAAAAAGCATCAGTCGAGTGAGCCGGGTCTCCTGACATCTCTAACAGGCCGCCTGACGAGGAACCTTGGCTCCCCGCCCTCCAGAAACCTGGGCCAAGCAGGCCCAAAGAGGCGACTCTGGACTGCCCAGGCCGCCTTGTTATTGCTGGAACAGGTGCTGCCGCCAGGGCGCTGCCCAGGGCAGACCCCAGCGCCCCGGCTCCTTCTCTCTGTCCCTCTCACATCCTGCCACCAGCATCCCGGCACGGGAGTGGGTACCACCATTGGAGGCTGGAAGTCTTTGAAGTCTGCTCATTCCTGGGCATAGTGGCCCATGCCTGTAAACCCCAGAACTTGGGAGGATGAGACAAAGAAATTGCAGGTTCAAGACCAGTCTCAGCAACTTAGGGAGATCTTGTTTCAAAGTAAAAACATAAAAGGGCTGGGGATGTAGCTCTGTGGTAGAATCCTCCCTAGATTTTTTTCCCCCAGTCCCACAAAAATAAAAACAGAATAAAACTGCCAGACTGTTGGCACATGCTTGCAGTAATCCCAGTACTTGGGAGGCTGAGACAAGAGGATCACAGGTTTGTGGCCAGCCTCAGCTACTTAGGTCCTTTGTAACTTAGTGAGATCCTGTTTCCAAAAGAGAATAAAAAAATAGGGCTGGAGGTAGAGTTCAGAGGTAGAATTCCTCTGAGTTCAATCCCCAGTTCCTCCCAAAATAAATAAATAAAAATAAAAAGGGCTTGGAGTGTAGCTAAGTGGTAGAACTGCCCTGGGCTCAATCCCAGCAACACCAAAACTGACTAACTAAATAAATAAATAGAAAGAATTCTTCTCATTGGCTCACTTCTCCCTTGCAGGGCTCTGGACTGGGTGGTGGAGGTGGAGGCGCTCATGCCCAGGCCTTAACATGGAAAGGAATTGCATCTCAGCTCTGCGTGCATCTTGGCGGGACACACCAGAGGACTCTGGGTTGGAGGATTCCCCGCCAGAACATGGTTCCCCTCCCCTCGAGGTGTTCTTTGCCCCAGCCCTCCTGGAGCTTGGTGGCCAGGTCCTATTCCCGTGGCTCAGAGCCAGGCTCTCGGCAGCCTCCAGCCAGGGCTTGTGCACACCCCTTGGTTGCAAGCGTGCACGGCGCAGGGCCTGCGGAGGCAGGCGAGGCGCGCAGCTCTCACCCTACAGTTGGTTCTGGGTGGGCCTGGGGTCTGTGCTCACTGAGGGCCAGCGAGGAGAACAAGATGGGCTGGTGACCACCACCGGGGCGTCCCCCGGGACGGGCGGTTGTGCTGACCAGGGCTCGGCGCGTGCCAGCCCCAGTGGCCAAGGACCGGCCCTCAGCCCACCCAGCCCGTTCCCCTGGGTGCTGGAGGGCTGGCAGGGGTGGAAAGGAACCAGGGAGGCTGGCCCCACTGGACACTGGCTGAGGACGAGGTAGAGGACAGGGAAGTGATAGTCCAGAGCTGAGGGTGGAGGGTCTTAAGTTGGGCACCTGTGAGACCCTGCGTCAAAATAAAGAGAAAAAGCGCTAGGGCTGTGGCTCTGAGGTAAAGTGCTGCTGGGATAACACCTCGCCTCTTCCCAGTGAGAGGGGGGGAGGGGAAGGGAGGAGAGGAGAGAGAGAGATGAGAGAAAGGAGAGGGGGGAGAGAAGAGAGAAAGAAGAGAGAGGCCTTCTAAGCAGGCCAGCGTCTGCAGGCGTGCCCAGGGCGGGTGGGCACGGGCCAGAGGACAGCCTGGTCCACAGCCGCTCTGGCGTGGCTTGCAGAGCTCGGACACCGCAGAGGGTGTTGGGTTCTGCAAGTTCAGGGACCTCCCACCCGCCGGCCTCCAGCTGACAGTGAGTCATTCCTGGAGCCCGGGAGGAAAGCTGGCCTCAAGGAGGGTGCAGGGTGCACTCTACGAGGCAGGACGGGCGGAGGTTCAGGCTGGGGCATTTCTTCACGTTGGCCTGACAGTGTTTGGAACTCCAGGATTCGATGTGCCTCGACCCTGCCGCCTGTTTCTTTCTGAGAAGGGGATGCCCTTGAGTCGTAGCTCTCAACACGGTGCCAGTTCCCTTCTTATACACGTCCGTCTGGTGAGAACCTCAACCCTCCTGGACCTCCATAGGTTAACCGTCTCCTGTGCTCTAGGGACTGACCACGTCTCCGGCCTCTCTGAGCCCTTATTTTCAGCACCATGACCGCCACCGTCTACATGCTCGTTGGGTTTTTGTTCATCTTTCATATGGCTGCCGAGCACTGGGGGTGTGTAGAGGGTGAACTAACGTCACGCGAGCTGATGCTTGTCTTATTATCAGGTGTAATATGTTAAGTGCCAACTTCTGCGACCAGAGCCTCCGGACACCAGCAGGAACCGGCGCCCCTCTTGGTGGATCCCGGCATTCTCCTCCCAGTGCCAGCTCTGGAGCCACAAATGACACGCTTTGTGGTTTTGTTGAGAGACTGTCACCTACATATGAATCATTAAGATGTGAACTCTCAAAAGGTTCAGAAGCAAATATTCAGCAAGTGGGTGGGTTTTGGTACCAGCCGTAGGGAGGTCGGAAAGCAACCACGGCACGGGATCTAAGAAATGAGAGAAAGGGTAGAGCCGTCCAGGCAGCCCTCAGCAGGACGCTTACAGTTTCCCTGATCAACCCAACCCCGGGCAGGGCGGTCAGCTGCCTGGCGCGGCTCTTGGAGGGCTTCGCTGGCATCCGGCTCGCCGCTGAGCGTGTTTGACTTGGAAACGCTTCCAGCTCCAACGGCTTTTGTAGTTGGTGGTTTTGTGCCGTAGAAAGAAGTTCAGCAAAGTAAAGTATACGGAGTCAGTGCAGCTGAGGGCGAGGGGAGTCGGCGTCGTTTTGGTGCAGTGAGGACTGAAATAGGAGAATTCGCAGAGGAGGCAACCGAGCTCTCTGGGCAGCAGGGTGTGAGGTCGGGTGCCAGGAAGTGAGCGGGGCCGCATGGACCTGATGTGGCCACCGGGTGGTTCAAGTTCAGGGCGTAGAAGACCCCATCCCACCAAGGCCAGAGAAGGCTCCAACCCACACTCAGGTTCTGCCTGTATTCTTAGTGGACTTTTTTTTTTTTTTTTTGCAATCCAGGGGCACTCTACTACTGAACTTATACTCCCAGCCTCCCCCTCCTTTTTTTTATTTTGAAAGAGTCTCTGTTAAGTTGCTGAGGGCTTGCTAAATTGCTGAAGCCGGCCTTTAACCTGTGACCCTCCTGTCTCAGCCTCCCAGGTACTGGGTTTATGGGACGGTGCCACTGTAACCGCAACCCTTTCTGTGGTTTTTGACGTACTCTTTCATTCCTTCCCCGTCCCCTTGACGTGTGCTCACCATGCATTAGTGGGAGGCTAATGCATACCTTGTTTTCCTGTGAACCACTGTAAGACTTGGTTTCTCTTTTACAAAATAGCCTCCTCTAGGGGTGAAGGGGAAGTGGGGGTGGGAGGGGACACCAAGCACAGTCTGAATGTATGCCATTTTCAATATGATCCACATTAAAAAATAGCCTCCTCTAGCATGTAGTTCTCAACTTTTCCCCTTTTTTGTCTGGAAGTGGGGAACTTAAAAGCCTTTTTTTATATTTTGGGGTTTTTATGGGTTTCCTGAAGTCTTAAGCACTTTGAGTAAACACTGAAGATTGCACCTCTCTCTGCCCAACTTTTAAAGATGAAAAAGATTTTCCTCCCAATTATTGTGTTCATTTTCCTAATATTCTGGGCCATCTGAAGAGCAGATGTAAATCCATTTTTCATTTAAGGTTATCTAAACAGGCCCAGAGCTGTTCAGAGAATCAGAGCCGAACCATGTGTTTGGGAAAGTGCTGACTACTAAGAGCTATGTAAAGATGGCCTCAAGCTAAGGTAGGGAAGAACTGAGGAGTTGCTGTGGTCTTGCTGGGTGTGTGGAGATGTGGGAGTAGACATCAGAGATGTACTAGTTTGTCCCAGGATCTGATGTTCTAGAGTATTTTTTTTTTAATCTCTGAGACTTTATCCTTATCTGTCCACAAATTCTTTCAACCAATCACGTGCAGCACTTGAGTGCTCCCAGCCATCACTGGCTTTGGTCACCCACCAGTAAGAGTTTGACATAGTTTTCTGGGTGTGGTGGCACATGCTTGTGATCCCAATATTTAGGAGACTGAGACAGAAGGATCACAAGTTCCCAGCCAGCCTCAGCAACTTAGTGAGGCCCTGTTTAAAAAAAAATAGGGCTGGGGTTAGAGCTCAGAAGTAGAACATCCTTGGGTCCAATCCCCAGTAATACACACCCACACGCACACACACACACACACACACACACACACACACACACACAGAATTTGACATACATAGCTGGTATTTGGAGGATCTGGTAGTTCGAGGGTTTTTATTTAAGCTAGAGAAGACACTCTAACTTTGGGGGCTGCAGCACTACTAAAGAGTGTGGTTCCATTGTGAGAAGATTCTTGAATTTTAGACAAAGTCAAAAGAAGGCCATTCTCTAAAAGTCACTGAGAAGAGCCAACATAACGAATGAGCTTGGGCATCTGCAGAGGCTCCCACCAGCCTGCCACCAACAGAGACTCGGGAAACGCCCAGGACTGCCATGGCTTCAAGAAGGGTCAAGAACAGGGACCCAAACAGGTGTTTGGCCACCGCACAGGTGATGGTTCCGTAACTTATCTATCAGAAAATGATGTTGCTTGTGGTGATTTAACTGCAGTGGCTCAAGAGTGGAGATTCATGCTGATTCAATGGCATATGGGCCAGAGGGGGAAGCCTGAGGATTTTCTGCTATTGTTGCTCTTGGTTTTGTTTTTACTTTTTATTTTGAAATGATTTTAGGGTTACAGAAAGTCTCAAGAATAAAAAAGAATTTTGATATGCACTTTTCCATACTTCCTCAAATGTTAATATCTTGCTGCATTTGCCTGTCCTCTTCTCTCTCTCCCTCTCTCTATATGTATACACACACACAAACATACATATACATATGCATACACACACACGTGTGTGTGTGTGTGTGTGTGTGTGTGTGTGTGTGTGTATTGTTTTACCATAACAAACAGGTAGCTTTGTTGTTTCGTTTAGATTTTTTTTTGGTTGGTATTAGGGATTGAACTCAGGGCATTCTACCTTCCAGCTATATCCTCAGCCCAATTTTTTTTTTTTTTTGAAATAAGGTCTCACTAAGTTGCTGAGGCTGGCCTAGAACCCGTGGTCCTCCTGTCTCATCTGGATTATAGGGGAGTGCCACCATATCTGGCTTAAACTTTTTATTCACAGGGGGAGCAGGCATGTAGTAGGCAGTTGGATGTTGGGAAATACACTGATGGGAATTATGGAGACGGAAATGATGACCATCGAAATCTATGGTTTTCTCTCATTATTTCCTTCTCCTTGGCCATCGACTTTAGGATTTCTCAGCTAAAGCACATTTGCATCCATTGGAAATGAGACCCTATGGCAGCTTCTGAGGGCTCCTGGCGCCTTTGGAGATGTCTAAAAATGGAGGAATGTAGAGATTTCTTTTTGAGGTTTAGTAAACTCAGTTTTGTTGGACTTGAGCCCTTTGAAGTTTTCTGAAATCTCAAGGGTGCTTACAGATGCTTTTCTGGAAGAGAGGCTCAAGTTCAGGGCGTAGAAGACCCCATCCCACCAAGGCGTGTGAGGAACCAAGGAATGGGCGTGCTCAGTCAGGGTCCCCTCTGAAAGGGCAGGACCAGTCCTGGGTGTAGAAACACAAAAATAAAGGCAAAGT
The DNA here is from genome assembly GCF_963383645.1 of Muscardinus avellanarius. Lineage (NCBI taxonomy): Eukaryota > Metazoa > Chordata > Mammalia > Rodentia > Gliridae > Muscardinus > Muscardinus avellanarius. The sequence goes on along the minus strand of NC_137794.1, from coordinate 110,481,191 downwards.
AGAGAAATGATGGGTTTTCAAACATATTTCTATATTGAGCATAGAACTTACTTTTAGCTAGACACTGTAAGCCTCACCAAAGCATACATGGGTAACACAACTATTATGGTTTAAACGTGAGAAATCATCTTTCCAAGTGGTGTTCACTCTTTGCTGTGCTTTGGAGATTCTCCCAGTTACTGTCGGCATGACAGATCGCTTGCTTAATATTGGTTCTCAAAGTCTCTCATGGTTTAAGGAAATTGGACTCTTTTTTAGCAAAGGAAGTTCAGTCATTAGAATTTATGTAGGGAAAGAACCGCTTTTGTTTTTTTTTTAAGCTGGAAAATGTGTAAAACATGAGAGTGGATTCAACAACAATTTAGAAGAGGGATTGGGTTTAGGACATGGGTACATAGAGAACACCGAGGAGAGAAAGGGACAGGGAGACTGAGGGGTGGCTCAGGGGCCACTGATGGGGGATGAAGCTGAAGAAAGGCATGGAGGTGCAGGAGAGGGGGATGCACTTGGCTGGAAAAAAAAACCCCATAGTTTTTTGCTAGATTTCTATCCACTATTTTGCCAACCATTTCATTCAGCTCTCTGGGTTACCAATGACACAGCACACCAAAGTGGTACAGTACTTACTCCCTGATTCTTCACAGCAATGATGTAAAGAGGAAGAATTGTTTGAAATCGCCAAGAGATTTTTTTTAAAAATTTGCAGCAGTGGGTGAAGTCATTCAGACAAATAATTTCGCTGAAAATAACCACTAAAATTTAAATGACAGCAAAAAAATTCCTCAAAAGTAACACAAAGGTAATGAGATAATGAAGCATTTCTGGGCTGAAATGTAGAAGATGGAAGCCCAGAGAAGGGTCTTGGCATCTGAGACTTCTTTTGATCGAGGGAAATAGAAAATCTGAAATACATAGCTAAGAGCATAATTAGGACTTGTTTAGTCTTGTAAGATGGGGGAGAACTGAGATGGGAACCCAGAGCCCATCAAGATAAACTTCTCCCTGTTTTTTCCTGACAGTCAGCTATACTCTGGAGATAAATGTGGAATGGAAGTAAAATGGCTTTTCCATGGACTAGGGCCCAGTTCTCAGCCATCTAGATCATCAAGGACATCTCAAGTTTGGAAATTAGAATGAATGATCATAAATTTGGTGACCCCAAGGATCTGCCATATGCAAATAAAACTTAAATCTGGAGAGAAGTAACATCATCTGAGGCTTCAGAAATATTTCTACAGTGGAGGACATTATGCTAAGTGAGATTAGTCAGTCACAAAAAATAAGAAATCAGATGCTTTCCCTAATATGTGAAAACTAAGGAGAAATGGGTCATAGGAAGAACTCTAGGTGAAAAGGAAATCCTATAGAGGAGCAAACAAGGCAACCTAAGTGAGGGGATGGGAGGGGGAAAGAAGGAAAATCTCTAAAACACACAATGTACCTAAACATATCGAAGCCAACCACTAAGCCAAGCAAGGAAGGGAGGGACGGGGAGGGAATGGGGTGGGAATTGGGGAGGGGTTAAATCGGTGATGTGTACATGTATGTACACACAAGTTTTTTACCCCAATATGATGTATGAATATAATGCACCAATTAAAAATTTAAAAAATTTCTACAGGGTTGGGGATATGGCTCAGTGAGAGAGTGCTTGCCAGGCATGTGTAGCACTCTGGGTTCAATCTCTAGTTCCAGAAAAAAAATTTCTAGAAATAATTTTCAAAGACACACCTAACTACACAGCAAAGCTAAACAAAACAAAATTAGGCATATGAATGTGTATACTCACCTGAGAAAAAAAACCAGTGGGAACAAAAAACAACAAACACGTGCCAGGCGTGGTGGTGCACGCTTGTAACCCCAGCATTTGGGAGGCTGAGACAGGAGAATCACGGTTCGTAAACAGCCTCAGCTACTTACTGAGGCCTTTGCAACTCAGTGAGACCCTATTTCAAAATAAATAATTAAAAAAATAGAGCTGGGGTATAGCTCGGAGATAGAAGGCTCCTGGCTTCCATCCCAAGTACTACAAAATATATAAATAAATGCACCAGCTGGAGTGCAGAATGCCGGCAGGGGGCGCAGGACCAGAGTCTGCAGCCTCCAGGAGGGTCCAGCTCAGGGAGGCGGAACTGAGGGATGTGAGGGCTTTATCCTGAGAGCCAAGGGGAGTCACCTGCAGAGGGAGGAGGAGCCGCCCTCAGGTACTTGCCTGGGTTGTACTGTGGAGAGAACTGGGTGATGGGTGAGGTGGGAAGGGGATCTGGATGGGGGAGCCGGTGGAGAGGCAGGTGCAGCCACCTGGGCAGGAAGGAGGAGGCCTGAGCAGGCGGATTGTGGGGATGCTGGCACCAGCGGGCAGGGGCAGCTGAAGGTGGCAGCTGAGAATAGAGGGCAAAGCTCTGGGAAGTCCCAGTATTTAAGCAGTGCGAGCTAACGAGAGCTACTGACAAATTCGCAAATGGCAGATGAGACACCTGCGAAGGAAGGCATTCCGAGAGCAGGAGCGTTGTAGTGTGATGTTTTATACACCATGTATTTGGTATTATGGATGTTACTGGAGACTTGAAGAAGACTTAGGAAGAGCCAGGTTCCGGCGGGACGTAGAGAGAGAACCACTGGTTGGATGGTTGGGGGAGGTGAGCTGGGGAGAAAGGGCGGAGCACAGCAAGAGAAGGCAGTGCGTGTGCAGCTTTTTTTTTTTTTTGTGGTACTGGGGGTGGAACTCAGAGGCTTTCAACCTCTGGGCTACACTCCCAGACCTATTTCATATTTTTTTATTTGGAAACAGGGTCTCTTAACCTGCGCGATCCTGCAGTCTCTGCCTCCCAAGCATGGGGATTACAAGCGTGCGCCACCACGCTCAGCCTCCCAGACCTATTTTATATTTTATTTGGAAACAGGGTCTCACTAAGTTGCTGAGAGCCTCACTCAGTAGCTGAGGCTGGCTTCGAACCTGTGCAATCCTCCTGTCTCAGCCTCCCAAGTGCTGGGATTACAAGCATGCGCCACTGCGCCTGGCTAGAGTATGCACCGATTTTTATTTATTTATTTTGGAGGTACTAGGGATTGAACCCAAGGACATTCTCTTCCAAGCCACACCCCAAGCCACACCCCAATCCGATTTTTTGCTCTTGTATTATACAGTGACTTGCTATAACAGTGACTTGCTAAGTTTAGGAGGGCCAGCCTTGAGCCCGCAGATCTTCCTGTCTCAGCCTCCCAGGAACTGGGATTACAGGTATGGGTCACCACGCTGGCTAACACAGATGGTTTTGTTTTAAAAAGACAGACGCAGCTCCACACTCTTTGATTCTCGCATCTTCCACCTGAAAAATTAAAATCAGTGACTCAGATTATATGACTAAGATTTTCCACCTCTGTCGAGCGAGGTCACTCCATTTCTCCCGTGTATTACATGTTAACAGGGAAATGGTTCTGGCCTGGCCTCCCGAGTTCTTTGTTTATATTTCTGGTTACTTTATTCATCACATAAGAAGATAAGGAAAAAATGTTTTCAAGAATTGCAAGAGGCAAATAGATGGATTTAAAGAAATATTGGGGTTGTTTTTGCCAAGGAAGTGTAAGAAATGTTTAAATCAGAAATGGCTAGTTTACATGTTGGACTGGTATGTCTAAATCCCAGGGTATTTCCCCCCTGTAACATATTATAATGGAGAGATGCCCAAACAGATGTTTCCTGTTAGACGGACTCAGTTCCAAAGGCTTCTTCACATGCTGTGCACAGACAAATAATCCCTGAGGAGCTACGGGGCCAATAATCTTCATTTTTGTTATTGCATATGAAAATATTTTAGGCTGCTTACGTTAGATTAATTTTGTTGTTGAACGGCATTATTATTAACATTGGATCTTATCACCTTTTCCATGCACGTTATAATAATTCCGTCACCTTATTTTACCTCTTGTGGCTGGGAAACCCCACTCATCCCTTTTGTGGCCATCAAATCGCTTATTTAAAAATCTCCAGGGTCTCTGAGAATCTCTCCTCCTCAATTATATCACATCCAACTGGCTGGCGGAGGCCCTGAAAAAAGATGCTCAAATGGTCCAAACTTGTGTTTGGGCGCACCTACTTACCAGAGTCTTAACGTTTTCCTCTTGGATGGGTGTTTCAGAAACCAAATATTTAGAGTGGAAACGGTGCAAATATTTTACCCACAGTGAGACCTGGGAAAAGCACCGTGTCGTTAGACTCTATCAATATTGCTTTAGGTCTTAACACTGTTATGTCTCAAAAGTCATTCCGAAGTCAGACCTTGCTATGAATAATGACTTGGAAAATAAAACCTCCCTCCCTTGGGATTCAAACACTGATTGGTGGGATTGGGGGAGCATGGGCACCGGCTCTGTGAGCAGGGACGAGGTACGGCCCCAGGAGGCTAGCGTCCACTTCCTGAGGCGGCCAGCGGGGTGTCCAGCATGCTCCATAGCGAAGCCTTCCCCGTGGCCCTCGAGGGTCTTTTGGTTGCTAGCTCCCTCAGCCTCCTCCTCGTGGGTGCAGGCGGGGAGGGGCTGCAGGCTTTTCCAGGTCTGCTGAGGGTGCTTCTCACTTGAACATGTACCTGTATAACATGGGAGTTAAGTCAAGAAATTGGAGTTTCTTATTCTCAAACATAGGGATTTCTGCCAAGCATGGGGGTGCATGCCTGTAATCCCTCAGCAACATAATGAGGCCCTGTTTCAAAATAAAAATAAAATTAAGCCCACTTTAAAGAAGAAGAAAAAGAGAGGGAGCTGGTAAGATCGTTGACATGAGGAGGAAAGATAAACTCTCCGAGTCTGCGAGGGTGGGCTTGAGTTGGCCAGGGGTACACCTCGGAGTAGAACCCCCCTGAGTTCAAGCCCCGTGAACCAAATAAACTTTTCCCCTCTCAGTTGTTCTTGTCAGGTATTTTGGTCACAGCGAGCAAAGCTGAGTAGCACATCTCCTGGCTGGTAGTCTCCTGTCTCCAGATGTCCACTCTGCCCCCACAGCTGCCCACCTCAGGGGAGGGAGCTGTCAGTTAGTCAGATTGCAAGGGGGACCTTGCGTAAATCACCTGGAATATATATCTTTGCTTTCATAGGGGGTGAAGGAATGAACTCAAAGAGCAAATATAAATTGAGAAAAAGTCAACTGGCACATTCTCACATCACTAATATTCAAATCGCACCAACTTCCTCTACATACACACTCTGCTTGTGCGTGAGAGAGTCCAGGACCCAGTGGCTGCTGCCTGAGGATGGCCCTGTGTGCAGACAGGAGGGTGCTGGTCTTAGGAGACCAGGTGGGGATGCACTTTGGCACTGATATGAGCTGCCATTTAGAGGCCAGAGCCAGTGCTGTTCTTACGCCATCCCTCAAGGGTCTCCTGAGACTGGGATCTCAAAGCCTTTTAGTAAAAGCAAAAGCATCTTCACTGTCAAGAGCTCTGGACATTCCCAGTGGCAAGGTACAGGCCTCTGCGGGGCAGGTCCTTCACGGAGGGGGAGCATCACTGTGTCTCAAGAAAGCCACTGCCAGCCAGGCTCAGTGTCAGTTTACCTTGCTTGTTTATGGAGAAATGAGAGAACCATATGATAAAAACTCACTTTAAACAGGAAGAAAAAGAGGGCAGGCCGAGATCATTGACATAAGGAGGGAAGATAAATCACCCAAGTACGTGCCTGGGCAAGCTTGAGTTGGCAACGGACCTGCTGGTAGTGGCCTAATAGGGTACAAGCCATCTAAATGCTCTCTGACACACTTAAAGAGCTGTGCAAACACTGTTTTCTCATTTTGGTTAGTGATAGAGCAGTCACTTAAAATACTACATCACAGAGAGTAGGCATCAGTGGAACCAGGGAAGTTGAAACTTCTTCCTGGTGTCTCTGACTGCAGAAAGCTATCAAGACATTGATGGTCTAGAGGAGAGGACCTAACAATAATAAAAAGGTTCCAGCTGGGCGTGGTGGTGCATTCTTGTAATCCCCGCGCTTGGGAGGTGGAGACAGGAGGATCGTGCAGATTCAAAGCCAGCCTTGCTGGCTTAAGAGACCCTGTTTCCAAATAAAAAATATAAAATAGGTCTGGGAGTGTAGCCCAGAGGTAGAAGGGTTCCATCCCCAGTACCACCACCACCACCACCAAAAAAAAAAAAAAAAAAAAAAAAAAGACAGGTAGACAGGTTCCCAGAAAGCTCGTGATGTTTCTCTGAACTTGTAGGAAAACTCTTACTTTGGACTTGATTTGGAAGAGCTAGGTTTCCAAAAATATAAAAGCAAGAGGAAGCGCTCCTACCCCTTCATCCACAGGTTAGATGCTCCACAGAGCTGTCTAACTCAAAGGCTCCTGAGATTTGGGGTTCCCTTGCCAATAGATATCACTGGGCGGTAGCTCACCTGTGGGGAGCTCATATCTCACAGGTGGCCATTGCTATTTCCTAAGCTCCTCACCTGTTGAGAAGCAAGAACCTTTTATGCACCCACCACCAGGTACACAGGCAGCCACTGGAGCCTCTGGCCCTGGCCAGAATCCCTGAGTTGCTGGCCCCTTTTTCTTTCCACTGACCGCAAAAGCCCACCAGCTCTGCATCCCTTCCCTACAGTTCTTGATCCAGGCGAGGTGTCCCCTGCTACGGCGGGCTACTGGGCACTGATGCCAATGGCACCTCTTTGGGGAGAGTGAAGAACAAAACTCCATCTCTTCTCAAAGCAGGCTTTATTTTAAAATTTGCATCTAGCTTGGCGTGGTGGTGCACACACGTCATCCCAGTATTCAGGAGGCTGAGATAGGAGGATCACTGGCTCCAGGTCAGCATCTTAGCAAGACTTTCAGCCACCTAGCCAGACCCTGCTTCAGAATAAAAAAAATCAACAGGCTTGGGAGTGTGGCTCAGAAGCAAAATGCCCCTGGGTTTAATCCCCAGTACACAAAAATAAAATGCCACCAGATAGAATTCACGGGAGCGGTCATGCAGCGCCTGGGCTGCCGAGTGGACCTGTCCCTCCACTTGGGGGGTCTGAGCAGCCAGGTGCAGCTCCGTTTTCCTAAGGACAGAGTCAGAAAGTCGGAGAAGGATCTCCATTCATCTCTCTGTCCCATTCCCTTTCCCAGCATCAGGTTCCTGAAAGGTTTAACACTTCTTTTTTTAAAATTTTTTATTGGTGCATTGTAGTCATACATCTTAATGGACTAAAAGGTGGTGGAGACAATCACACACACATCACCCAATTAGCCCTTACCAAATTCCCGCCCCACGCCCTCCCCCTCCCTCCTTCCCATTCTTGGCTTAGTGATTGACTTTGATATGTTAAGTACATCATGTACATTAGAGAGTTGCCCTCTCCCCCCCCCCCCCGCTTCCCATCCCCTCAGTTAGGTCTTCTTATTTATTCATCTTAACACTTCTGAACCAAAACTGTGGTAGAGGAAGAAGACAGGTTTAAGCAGGAAGGATCAGTGGACCCACTCCCCGCTCCCCTGAGGACCTGAGTCCCACGCGCCCTGGTGGAAGTGAGGCTTCCTTGCTGGAGCTTCCCGTCAACTCCATCTGCCTCCTCTGTCTCCTTTAAGCCTCACTCCTCACTTTGCCATTGCCTCTGGTTCTAGATTTTTCTGGATCAAATCAGTCGAGCTGGGGTCCTGTGGTTCCTCAAATGCCCATTGATGAGTTAGAGTTGGCAGAGGTTGGCATGAGATTTGAAAAGTGGGGGTGAAGTGGTGGTCATTACTCTGACGTCGCTGAATTCACTGGCAGTGTGGCGGTTCTTTGGGGGTACGGAGCTCTCTGCAGCTCCCAGGTGGGCTAGCTCTCCTCCACCCTGTGTCCAGCCTGTCTTCCCATCTGCTGACCAGCAGGAGTTCCAAGCCAGCACTGGACTGTGTGTGCACGGAGGTGGGGAGCTACTGAGACACAGGTTTTTGGTCAGCTTCTCCATCACTGTGACTAAAATATCTGCTAGGAACAACTTAGATAGGACAGATGTATGGGCTCAGGGTTGCAGAGGTCGCAGTCCATCGGGCTGCTCTGTAGTGTAAATGGTGGAGGCCGTGCCAGGCTGTGCAGAGGAGGGTGCTCTCACGTCATGGAGGCCAGAAACAGAGCAAGAGAGGCGAGGGGCAGATATAATTTCCAAGGCCATACCCCAAGGACCTGAGTCCTCCAGCCACACCCTACACCCAAATAAATGCACTCAAATTAATTTTTTTATTTAGTGCATTTTAATTTTACATTACATTAGGGTACAGGGTATCCAAAAATACATGCACACAACTCTTGGTGCCCTCCCCACCAGGCCCCCCCCCCAGTACCCTCTCCTCATGTGTCTTTGAGATTGGAATTATTAATTTTGTATGCATTCACAGTATTGTTTTAACTATTGCATTCTTTATGGCTTGTCTCTGACCCCTTCCTGAATCCCCTCAGTCACTCCCCTGAGTCTCGGCTCGTCTATCTGATCTATCCAACAGTGCCCTTGTAGAGGTGTCAGGGAAACCTTAGGTTGTGATTTGGTATAGAATGCCCCCTGGAAAAGCTCATTTATTGGCAATGCAAAAGTATTCAGAGGTGAAATAATTAAATCACAAATGCTCTTCCCGTGTGCCTCTCCCAGATCCCCCAGGCCCAGCAAGCCACTGCTTAGCTTGCCCTCCGCCCTGTTCAGCTGCTGTGTGCGCACCACGCAGCGCACTGCTCAGGAAGTTGCCTCCTTCTCTCCCTGGACTCTGCACCACTTACGGGAGGAAGCATGTATCTTCATCTCCCACACCGGCACACAGTCTAACCGGGGCTCATCACCCCCTGAGGGGTGCAGCACCCCGACCAGAGCCTCCCAGTGCCATGGAGCTTGTGGGCAAATGAGTATTCTCACTGGTCCAAAGTGACCCCCACAGTTCTCATTCGTGTTCTGTTCACCCGACTTCCTGATTTAGTTTTCAGGAAGAATGGGTGAAGACACGCTCTGCATGACTGTTTCCATTGACATCTCCAATCTGGGGTCTTCGCGCCCATCACTGCTTGGTCAACGCTCCGTTTTGGATCCACTCTTCTTCCCAGGCAATGGGATTGTCAGTTTTCTTCTCTTGTGCATGGAATGTGCCTGGTGCACAGTGGTGCCTGACAAGCAGCAGCCATTATGGCTCTGAGGATGACCTTTGGCTTTCTTGGCTGACCCTTGAACCTCAGCCTTCCTGATGGCACCAGAGGTTCCCAGAGGATGCTCTTGGCAGAGGTACTATCCAGAGAGTCTGATGGACCAAGACCCGGCTGTTGCACTGTGGTCCATCCCTGTGCTTGTGCCTGGCTTTGTTTCCACAGGAGCCCCAGGGACTGGGTGTCACTGAAGGACTCTAAATGACTTTTTCAAACAGTCCTTAGACACTTCCAACCAAATTCCCCTCACTTGGGGTCAGGCGTGCACCATGGCCTGGGGTTCTGCCAGCTCTCTCCCTAGTTCTTGCCCCATAATCCTCTTCTTGCAAGTTCAGTCTTGGCATAGAAGACCTTGACTGACATCCACCTGATTCTGGGCCTGGCCCCTTTCACTCCTCCCTGTGCCCTGGGAGTTTTGTGTCTGCTCTGGACAAGACACACTTGTTAGACTCACATCGTCTCTTCTACCTAATGGAACTTGGGTCCTTTTTTTCTGCAAAGATGGTGCACCACCTTGTCTTCTGAGAACGCCAATGTTAGCCCGGTGATGTTGGGCCAAACCTGCATCCATTTCTCTCTCTGCTTTCCTTCTTTCCATCTTTCTACCTTATATTTTATTTGTCCTTCTCTCACCCCTTTCCTCTTCCTTCCTTCCCCACTGTGCTCCAGTGTAATTTAAGTTGCATAACACCCAGTTTAAAACATACTAAAAACAGGTGATAACAACTTTTCCGTTAAACCAAGAGGTTTGAACACAGCCTGTCTTTTCTCCCTCCTAAAGCCCACAGAAAGGGGAGGAAGTGAATAATATGCCATGAACTCTCAAGAATGAAAAGAAAAAGGGAAGGTTTCTGTAGCTAGAAGTTAATACTTTGGAAACTGGAACGAAAAACGAAGAAAATAAATGGCTTACATCCCAGAAATGACTGCTATCTAGGCCTCTAAGTGGAAAATGGGGGGAAGAGGAAAGCTTTTCTTGTCACAGATCCTGGAAAAACTCAGAAATTAGAACATTAGCTGGGGAGGCAGGTAGAGCTGGAGACAGGACGATTGATAGGAAGTCTTAAAATGGAGAATCCGGGCCCCAGATCTTTTCTTTCTGAGAAAACCGAGTGATCATGGTTTTCTCATTCTGGAAGGTGGGAGACTTACTTTTTTTGGGTATGTTGGACAGGCTCTGAATTTAGGGACATGGAGCTTAGTTGAGGGGTATGGGGACGAAATTGCGCTGAAAGCAAACACAAAGGACAAAGCAGAAATCAGCATCGTGAATGTTAGAGCCCCGGCGCCTCTGGGACTCAGAACTGACAGTGGGGCCTCCACACCCCAGGCAGGGGGCTCAAGCCTTCATCTGTGAGGATGCTGGTCCCAAATGAAAACACTGTGTCCGTACACTCCGCTCTTACTGTAGTGACTTGTACTCTCTTTTTAGGGTCTCATTCACACATAGAAACAGATAGCCAAGCATAGCCACACATTTACATAAGACCTTTGAGCAAGGGACAGAGAATCAAACAGAAGGATGGACAACACAAAAAACAGACAACGTGTGCATAGCATAAAAAATTCAAAAATAAATGTAACAAATGGTGTCAGAGAAACAGGAGAAGATGCCATGATGCACAGCGCGGGGCGTGGAGTGACCTTTCTGTAAGGGCTGAGGTCTGGGCGGGCTGGCGGGTCCTCCCTGTGCCCCTGCCCTGGAGCTCCAGCCCGTTCAGCATCGCTCTGCTTTGGCACCCACATTTTATACGGTAATTGATTTTCTCAAGAAAAATTCTAAGTATTAGTCATAATTTCCTTCTCACAGGGGATAAGTGAAGTAATTCATTTTCAGAAAAAAAAAAGACCTTTGACATTATGAACTGTGTTAAATTCTATTGAAAACATGGACTCCTTCTGGATGTTCTCCTTTGGGATAAAGAAGAAAAGAGTTAAGTTACAAATTCCACTTTTCTCTAAAATTGAAAGATTTACTTGACAACCGTGTGTGCAAACTGGTCTGATGTCTGGAGAAGCGGAGAACTGTGATTTTCATTCATCTTCTAAAAACAGAAAACAAAAAAACCAAAACCGACCCAGCACGACAAATTGTGTGTGCACACCTTCCAAAGAGTCTTCCCTGCAGCCACGGAGCGCGTCTGGAGCCTGCCTCTGGCTCGATGGACGGGTGGGCGCTCGAGGTCTTGAGAGCTGGTCAGCTCTCTGCCTTCCATATGCTCATCACCGCCCTTGGCGGGACAGAAGTGACCGGCATTAGTGAAATCGGAGGGAAGGCCACTAGCTGAGTTTGAAAATCCAGAATCTAGATGCCCTAGAGAAGACAAAGTACATCTCTTATGATTAATTGCTTTGTAAAAGCTAATGATGGGGCCATCGTGCATTAGATTATTTCAGAATAAAAACAGTTTTCTGTGTTTCTTTAAAGTCATCCCACTTCACATGGTTTATATGGAATGTTTTCAAGATTTGCATTACTCCTGCATATGTGTGTGTGTGTGTGTGTGTGTGTGTGTGTGTGCATGTGTGCGTGCGTGTGTGTGTGTGTGTGTGTGTGTGTGTGTGTGTGTGTGTTAGTTACTGGAAATGGAACCTAGAGGAATTCTACCTCTGAGCTATACCCCCAGACCTTTTTATTTGGAAACATAGTCTTACTGAGTTGCTGAGGCAGACCTTGAACCTGCAGTCTTCCCATCTCAGCCTCCCAAGTACTAGAATTACAGGTGTGTTCCACCATGCCTGGCTATCTGCAGTACTCTTAATTGCTACAGCAATGGTCCTGGAACTAAGTCATTAATAGTACTAACTAAAATTGTGTATTGTACGGATAGAAAACGAGCAAGTTCTGTTCGTTATTTATAACATGCATATAATCAGAGACCACCTTTCTGCCTTGTCTGAGCCATGCCATCTGCAGATCCCGGATCTGGCATTGCTGGGTTAATATGGTAGGGAAAGGTTATGGTGCCTTTAGAAAATCAGCCTGTTGTTTTGTTCTCCTGTTGAAGTGATGTTCACTTAGCAATTATGTGCTCTGTTGAAGATTTTACAGCCTCTGTGGTTGCCGAGATCTGAATGGAAATGCCTGCACATGAATAAGAAGTGAAACTGGCTGTGATCCACGTCTTTAAGACACATGCTTCCATGGAACAAGACATTTTGAGATTTTTTTTAAGGAGCAAACTTAAAAATGGTAGTCAGCCAGACTTCTGTGGGGCTAAATTAAAAAAGAAGGTTCATTTTAGAAGTGTTGCTTTCAATTTCACTTATTAGAAGGCTACTGTGACAGTGGAATTTGTCAACTTGTCAATCAATTATTCAGCATTCAAGTTTTGCATGAGCTGGTAAGACATTTCCAAGTTTATCCTGCTTAGTATTGCTTTGTTTCTTGAATCTGAGATTGATGGCTTTCATCAATTTTGAAAACGTCTCTGCCAATAAATCTTCTTATATTACTGTGGCTTCATCTTTTTTTCTGTTTTGCTTTTAGAACTCCAGTCTCATGTATGGTGTGTTAGATATTTTCACCAAGTCCCATATAATTTGTGCTGTTTACTCTAGTTTTCCATCACTTTTTCTTTCTGATTCAGCTTGGATATTTTCTCCTAAGTTACCTTCTAATCCATTGATCCTCTCTCCTTCCAGTTCTAATCTGCCATTAAAATCACCCATTGACTTAATTTTACATATGATATTTCAGTTCTAGGATATCCATTTGATTTTAAAAATATGTTCCACTTATATGGTGAAAATTTCCCTCTTGGTCTAGACTTTTCATCAGAGTTGTTATAAATTTCACCTCTGATGAGTATAATATCTACATCGCCTGTGAATATCTTTCTACAATATTTTTTTCTCTTGGGCTTTAGTTATTTGATCTTTTTCATATGCTATTTTTTTATTGAATGCTATGCATAGTATATGAAAAATTACAGAGACTCTGGGTAATGTTTTCTTCCTCCAGAGAGATATTATTTTTGCGACTGGTCAGCAGTTACAGGAGCAGGAAGCCACCCAAGTCCAGTCTGGAATGGGACCGATTGGAAGCTGGTTTCTGTCTGAGAAGTTTGGTCAACTTGTGGTTCACCTGTGTCCCACCACGTCGTGCTCACGTGTCTCATCTGAAAGCTTGGGCGGCTCGATGTCTAGTTCATCTCCACGGCCCGTGCGGTTGCTGAGAGTCCTGCGGAACTTCTCAGGCTGTCGTGTCTTAGGTGCTGACGGCAGATCCGTGAACAATTTGAGGGAGGATATGGCAACGATTAAGCTCATTTCTCTGGTCATCCCTCTTGCTGGGGTCCTGGACCCTCAGCTTTTAGGTTCCCCGGGTGACCCTGGATTCCAGTCTTGAGCTCTGCAGTTGTGGGAGACAGCCATACACTCTGCTGGCCCTCTGTTCTCCTAGCTGTAAATTTCTCCTTGTATTTTCAGACTTTGGGCCAGCATTGTTTATAGACTGGCAAATTCTTCAAAGGGAACATGGTGCAGAATGTCAGGCCCATCGGCACATTTCCCTCTTTACTTTCTCTTGAGGATCTTAGTGCCTCGGGTCCTGTCTGTCCCATTAGCTCCCCAATGCCTTCAAGTGGGTGTGTTTTCTAGTTTCCAATGTATTGTATTTTATTTAGCCTTCTAGTCACACCTGGTGGGATTGGTCTGTTACAATTTAGCTCATTATAACCAGAATCAGATTTTTTTTTTTTTTTTGGCGGGTCTGGGGCTGGAACCCAGGGGCATTCAACCACCAAGCTATACCCTCTGCCCTATTTTTTTATTCTTTATTTTGAAACAGGGTCTCACTAAGTTATGGAGGGCCTCACTAAGTAGCTGAGGCTGTCTGCAAACAGCGATCCTCCGGTCTCAGCCTCCCAAATGCTGGGATTATAAGAGTGTGCCACCACGCCCAGCTAGAATCAGACATCTTGCCGATTCAGCCTGCCTGCCTTCCTTCCTTCCTGCCTGCCTTCCCTCCTTCCTTCCTTCTTCTTTCCTTTATAGTATGTGTTTTCTATAAGCCTCTACTCCCTTTTTGGCTATAAAATGATAAAGTGTCTATTAATATCTACCATCTACTTCAGCCAGTAAACACATAGAACAACAAAACGGTAAGATCATAATGAATTAGATACGTGGCATGCAAGGGAGCCGTGGCGGGCAGGGGCTAAGTGAAGACACTCAGCGTCTCATGGAGGAGCAGATACTGAAGATGCATCTTGCAGGATTATTGATATCACTGGTTGAAGGGTCTTTAAATAAGACCCATCACATTGGGTGTTAGGATTTCAACACATGCGTTTTTAGGGGAACACAATGATTCAAAGTATAATAGCATCTGCGTCTGCGGCTGGTTCCTTTTCTGAATTCTTCAGACTAGAAAGTCTTAAGTCATCTTTCTCTTGCCTTCATTCTCTCAAGTTGTTTTACCAAGATTTCTTTATATAAGGGCTTTGGTCTTTTCCTCTTGGGCTCGTCGCCGTTCATGCATATAAAGCTATCTTTCTCTGACCTTTCTCTGATTCCTCCTCCCGTTCTTTCAAAATTCATTCACATTCTTTCAGATTAATTGTATCAAAGCAGGGCTTCATCATGTCATTCTTGGTCCCCAAATATTTATTGTCTCCTTACTAACTCTCATAAAAGTCGAATCTTTTGTGGATGTTGAGAAATCATCATAATATGGTTCATGCTCTTTATCTAAACTTATTTTCTGTTGTTGTTCAGCCTGACTTTCCATGGTTGGAAGGAACAAACTGGATATTTACACAAACATTGGATGAGCTAAATAAACACTAAGAGGCAAAGTACTTCTTAAAATTTTGGTGGTGCTCGGGGTGGAACCCAGAGGATTTTCTACCTCCGGGCTATACTCCCAGACCTATTTTATATTTGATTTGGAAACAGGGTCTCACTAAGTTGCCGAGAGCCTCACTAAGTAGCTGAGGCTGGCTTCGAACCCATGCGATCCTCCTGTCTCAGCCTCCCGAGCACAGGGATTACAAGCATGCGCCACCACGCCTGGTGAGAAAAAGTACTTTCTAAAAAAAAAAAAAAAATTCTCAACAGCCAGGCATGGTGGCACAGCCTGTAATCGCTGTACTTGGGAGGCTGAGACAGGAGGATCATAGGTTGCAGGCCAGCCTTGGCAACTTAGTGAGACCCTGTTTCAAAACAAAACAATAAAAAGAGCTGGGAATGTAGCTTGGAGATAGAATGCCCCATGAGTTCAATCTCCAGCACCACAAATAAAATAAAATAAATACACAATTTTACTGTGCCTCTTTCCTCTCCATTTGCCCTAGTTAAAGCCCTAATAAAGGCTTCTCAACAGTCTACACTTCCTTGTCTAATGTGGGAGCGTCTGGTGTTTTCCTGTACTTTGCACTGGTAGCTTGCTTTTGTGGTTTGGTATGGTGAGACAGTATTTGGTGAACAGAGGCAGGGCATTGGTAAGGGAACAGATTTAGGTCTCACACTTCTTATTTCTGAGAGTGTCTGTACAAGTATGTACCTAGGATTGTCAGATCCCAAAGTATAGGTGTTTTCCTCTGTAAGACCCTAAGAAGAAATACATGTATATTTGAAGAGAAACATCATATCTCTCTCTCGTCATTTTTCTTTCTCTCTCTGCTCCTGGAGATTGAACTCAGGGTCATTCTACCTCAGAGCTCCAACCCAGCCTAATTTTATTCTTTATTTTGCAACAGGGTCTCACTAAGTTGCCGAGGGGCTCATTAAGTTGCCAAGGCTGGCCTCAAGCCTGCAATTTTCCTGTCTCAGCCTTTCAAGTACTAGGTCCGGGCGTGCTCCACCACACCCTGCTCATCCCTCTCTTGAATGTCCTGACTATTGTGGATCCTAATGGCTCACAATATGTTTCTGGGATCGAGCGGAATTGGGAGGAGGTTGAAACGTGTTCAGATTTCCGCGTCTGCCAGGCAGATTCCTCCTTATCTCCCGCCAGTGTCCTGCGCAGATCCACTGCAGAGATGACCGTGCCAGCCCCTCCGGCACTCCGGTGCCCCTCACAGCTCATCTGATCCTGCCCCTGAAGGCCAAGGCTGCTCCAGCTTGTCTATGAAATCTTCCCTCAATATCTCAGACCCTGCTCGAAACTTCCTTTTCATTTACCTGAGTTCGTACCTCAGGGCTCAGTGTTCAGATTGTCTCCAAAGACGGACACTGTGCTTCCCATTAGAGCCTTTCACCGAGTACTCCTAGGGCTCACCCATTCTGAGCGCGTGGTAGGACTTCACATCACTGTCCACTTGGAGTGAGGTGTGGCCTTGTGATTCGCTTTGGCTCACGATGGGCGTGGATTGACATGGATGCTAGAGACCATAGGACTGGTCCTACGCTTGTCCTTCCTGGGGTACTGTGAGACCAAGTGGAGATGCCATGCCAGCCTTTGCCACTGAGTGATGGTGGTGCGTGCAGCCCTGCTGGTCTGTGTTAGCTGTGGACCGTGAACAAGTAGTAAGGCTTCCTTTCACAATATGCTGTGGTGGAGCTTTTGTTTGGGGGGCTTTTGTTACTGCAGCTCAACACATACCCTGTCCTGACTGACTTGGGTTGCTCCCCACACCTCACAGTGCAGGAACTTAAATATCTATACTTTGAAATGGATTGGTAGGGGGTCTAAAAACTAACCTTTACTTTTATTGTAAGATTCAGTTCTATTAGCCAACAAAATTTTCTTTGGAAGTGCCGGAGTCACTGACGGATAATCAGTCTGCATGCTCTGGAATGACAAGTCCCTATAAACCTCCTTATTCTGAAAGAGATCCTTTGAGGAAATCATTGCTCCCATAGACTCCTTCACATGTTTCTAACAATGAATGTCGGGAGTCTTAGTTAAAGGCAAGATCTGTGCAGGGAGAGTTCTGTCTAGGCCATTCCTTTGTAAATTTCCATCAACCGAGATCACAGGAGAAAGAGGCACAAATATTTGTATAGGTGGTTTAGAAGACACAGGCTGCTGGCTCATGAGCTGCGATGTTTCTCTGCACTCAGACACATTCTTGGCTCCTACTGTCGTGGCACCCCTCCAGGACTTAACTCCCAGTTGATGGGCTATCCCTGGAAGCCAGATGCTCCAGCAAGTCCAGAGTCTCCAGGGGGCCGCGCTCGGCGCTTCCTGCGGGGGTTGCAACAGCCTTGTCATTTGCAGACACTGGGACTTGCTGGCGAGTTGGTAGCTGAACAGCTTACTTGCTGTCTTGGGAGGGCTGGGTAAGGCCTCTCGTCCGGGTGAAGTTCCAGGTCCCCTGGTCACGATTAACGCCCTCGGCTTTCTGACATGCTTCATGGTCGAGTCCCTCTCTCAGGAGCTACTGGGTGAGTGCTGAGGCTGCTACACCCATCATAGTGACAAAAACACTGCGGCCAACAAGGTGTCACAAGAACATGTTACTGTGAGGAGCCCTCCGAACGCTGGGAGCACTCCTCTTCCAACGCCATTTGGATCTGCGCATCCTCATCGCCACAGCTGTGATCAAGAATTCAGACTCACCGAGCCCAGAACGCTCACACAGCTTCCCAGACAGGCTTCCCTACGCCACTGGGCTCCTTCCTCTTCTCTTTCCAGGGGCTCAGAGGAACTGTGCTAGGTACAACTTCCTTGGTTGCAAGTAATGACAACCTGACCTAGACAGGCGGGACATTCAAAATATAGGGACAGGAAAATGACTGGGTCTCAGGATTGACTGGAATCCAGAGATTAGAATTAGTGCTCTCTCTCTTCTCTCCTCTCCTCAGTCCTCTCTCCTCTCTCCTCCTCCTCCTCCTCCTCCTCCTCCTCCTCCTCCTCCTCCTCCTTCCTTTGTCTCTGTCTGTCTCTCTGTCTCTGTCTCTCCCTCCCACTCTCTCTCAGTGGGCCATGCAGGTCTGTAATCCCAGTGCTTAGGAGGCTGAGATAGGAGGATCACAGATTTGAGGCCAGCCACAGCAACTTGGTAAGACCCTCAGTAATTTAGTAAGATTTTTGTTTAAAAGAAAAAATAAAGCCAGATATGATGGCACATGCCTGTAATCCCAGTACTTGGGAGGCTGAGACAGGAAGATCTCAGGTTGGAGGTCAGCCCCAGCAAGTAGTGAGACTCCCAGCTACGAAGCAAAACCCTCTTTCAAAATAAAAATAAAATAGGGCTGGGGGTATAGCTTGGAGGTAGAATGCCTCTGGGTTCAATCCTCAGTACCATAAAATAAAATAAAATAAAATAAAATGGCAAGGGGTGAAGCTCGGAGGTAGAATGCCTCTGGGTTCAATCCCTAGTATCACAAATAAAATAAAATAAAATAAAAGGGGGGTATAGCTTGGAGGTAGAATGCCTCTGGGTTCAATCCTCAGTTACTTCCTTCCCCCACCAAAAGAGAAAAAAATGATGTCCCTTCCTCTTGCCTGCTCAGCCCTCAGCACAGCCTGTGCTCAGCACACAAGGCCGGGAGCCCACATCACGGCACCACGAGCAGCTGGCAACTGGATGGCACCTGACAGCTGTGGCACCAGGAGGGGCCAGGGCAGGAAAACATCCCTGCTGGGGGAACTCACATTTTTGGAGGTGGGTGGCAGGAAACACTTCGCAGAAGAACGGGGCTTGGGTCTGACATGCACGTGGTTGGTGCCTGTGGCTCACAGCAGCAGCAAGACTTCTCCTTCAGCACCAGTGTCTTCCACACCTGCCCTGTGCGAGTCGCCACCTGTCAGTCTGTTTGTGCTATAAAAGCATATCGCAGCCTGAGGAATTCATAAAGAACAGAAGTTTATTTCCTCTGGAGGCTGAGATGTCCAAGATCAAGATGCGAGCGTCTGGCCAGGGCTGTTTTGATGCACATGGCGGGAGGGGGAAGGGCAAGGTGGCGGGGGGGGGGAAGCAGGGGAGGGGATGGACTCCTGCTTGGCTAACACGCCCACTCCCGCAGTGCCAGTGTGGATCCGTTCATGGGTGCAGAGTCCTCGGGGTGTACGCAGCTCGTATGAGGGCCCTGTCTCCAATATACTGGGGATTATGTTTCCAACAACTGCCTACAGAGGACACAGTTCTGTCACAGCCCCGGCCCTCACACGCCTTGTCTATTTCAGTCTGCAGATTTAGAGTGTCTTTGCCACCTTAGAATACCCCAGTTTTTAGAAAGTGGCATTCCTTTTCTCTTGTGAAAGTCGCCTGCCTGCACTTCCACCTTTTAATACCTGTGTGTACAGAGATGTAAATGGTGGCTGCGGCCTTCCCTTTCTGGAGGTCGTGGTAAAGTGATTGGAGCCCTGGCCCTCATGGGTTTGGAATCCCACGGCTTCCCAAGCTTGTTGTGAGTCCTCGAGGGGCTCAGGCTCCTCGCACACAATCTCCTGTGTGGAGTTGATTTTGGCATAAAAACGACCTCCTTCATGTTCTAACACACCAAACAAAATCAACAAATAACCACATGCCCGCGGTACTGGAGGTCTAGTAGACGTCACCAGCGCGTTCCCCGGGGAGACACAGGCCCCGGCTGCCTCACAGCAGCAGACACAGGGTGAAGGGGAAGAAGCCCTTCTGCCGGCCAGGCCCACTGCTCTGCCAGCCACCCTCCGCCAGCGACCCTCGCCTGTCAGGCGCAGTCCTCCTCCTGCTGGGATTCTCAATTCCTCCCCATCCTGTCCTCTTCATTCATGTCTCCCACTCCCTGAGGCAAAACCGAGAGCCCGCCTCTCTTAAAGGTCTACCAGCTGTCCTCAGCGTGGAGCCAGCATTTGGGCAGGAAGGTGGATTTCAGGCACCTCCGCAGAGGCGGCCATCCATGCACCTGGCCCACGGGGACTACTTTCTGCTCAGGTGTCCACACCTGCCCCAGCATACTGTGACCAGGAAGCAGAGCCTGTCTGCTATATAGAACACAGAGCCCAGGGCACTAGTGCTGGTGTGGAGGGCGGTGTGGGCCGCATTCCTGAGACAGGGCTACTTCCTGGCAGGGCTGTAGCTTCCTCTCTGACAGTGGGCGAAGCCCCCAGGTGACTCAGAACAGTGGGCATGTCAGGGAGCAGCACATGGCCCCGAGTAGTAATGGGTGTTTCTTTCCCTACACTAGCCATGAGAGCTGGTCCTGATACATGATTTCTGCCATGATGGCTTGAATTGAGCTAACTGTATAGCTTTGAGTAAGGGACATGAGGACTGGTAGGGGAGGAATCCCAGGATGGGCCGGATACACAGCCAGGAGAGCATTCCAGCGTAGTGAATGAACTGTGGGACCAGCGCCTTAGGAGAGCTTCTGGTGTAAGCAAAGGAGGCCACGCTTCTGGTGAAAGCACTTTGGAAAGGAGTGGAAGAGACGGGAAGTATGGACGAAACTGGCAGGCTGATCAAGGGCCGAAGGGCCACACAGGAAGGGCTGGTCAGAGACGCCTGAGGGCAGCCCAGGTGTCCCTGTCTACAACAACGTGTCGCATGGTGGCCAAGCCAGGTTCTCCCCAAATCAGAAGGGAGGGAGCTAGACGGGAGCCCAGCCAGGCTCCAGATCCTGCTGCCCCGAGGCTCTCCAGATTTCTAGAGGGAAAAGAGAAGCTCAGCTAGAGGGCAGAGGACAAACAAAAGCAGAGTCAGGGGGCAGGCCAAGAGGGCGGCCTTTGGAGGAGCTTCTAAACACCATGGGTTTCTGAACACAAAACACCAGGTTTCATTCAGCACAGCCTCTCCAGCGCTCAGGGCAGTGCTGGACACGGTCAATGCTTAATGAAAAATTTGTTGAAGAAACACATAAATGCACTCCAAGACTCAGTCCAAGATGCATCCTATAAAAGGGGGCTGTTGTCAAACGTGTTTAGGTCAGGCTCCAACAATGTGTTTCTCCTTGGGAGACGCTCACAGCACATCAGTGAGTTGAAAGGGCTGAGAAATTCTGAAGGGAAGAAACTTGTTTAATTTTCCTTAGTCCAGTTTTTTTTTTTGGCCATAGTTATTTGGTTAGACTGACTCTCCACCCATCCCCCACCCCTTGCCAGCTCTTCCTCAGGTTCCCGTGACACCCACTAAGACAAGGAAGAGCACAGCTTCCTGGAAGGGACAGAGCAAGTGCCCAGAAGATGCTAAGATGCACACAGGGGGCTGTGAGCCCACGGCTCTGCAGAGGGTAGACGCTGATGGGGTATGCTGGGCGGGCCTAAAGAGGCGAGCGTGGGCCCAGGGAGAAGAGATGTTCCCATTCCTTTGGAGGGTTTCCCCAGGGAAGTGACAGATTTCCTACTGGGGGAACATTGTGGGGAAGTCATCCTAGCAGACTGAGGGTTCTGCTTATTCAAGAGTGGGCATAGTGGTGCACTACGTGTAATCCCAGTATTCGGGGGGCTGACGCAGGGGGTTCAGGCTTGAGGCTACCACTGTTGCCTCCTGCGTGGGCCACGATGTGGAAGGCCTGCCTGCCCTCGAGCTGTGATGGAGCCTTGACTATCTTTCAGAAAGTGATTCAGTAATAACGACACAGCCCTACTTCAAGCCCTGTGTTCTCTAAGCATGTTCTCTCGTTCCCCCAAATACTTTCAAAGCGTCTTTCCTTGCCGTGAGGCAGGCTTTGATCACTGACACCCTCTAACTGACACTTCATTTGGGGCCCATTCACATGGCCACATTTGTATAGATCACACAAAAGTGGCTCACTCAGGATGAGCCATTGTGACCCACACAGAGGGGCTATCAGCTGTCAATTATCTATCATCTCTCTATCTTATATCTATTAGATCATCTAATTTTTTTTTAACTTGGGATTGAATGCAGGAGCATTCTACCACTGAGGTACATCCCTGGCCCTTTTTATTTATTTTTCTTGGTACTGGGGATTAAACCCAGAGCATCCTACCTATGAGCTATACCCCAGCCCTATATTTTTTATAATAATGTCTAGGAAGACACGAAACACCTGGGTCAGAGACACAGGACTTAGTCACTCGCAGCAAGAGCAGTGGCCAAAATCTCAGCTTAAAAATACCTGCTCTGTGCCCCCTATCTCCACATAGCGAAGCAAAGAGAGCCATATGGCCCTTGCATGTATGGTGGCTTGGAGAATCGGAGGCTTTTGTGATGGACAGTAAGCACAACTGCCCTTCTCTCCAAAAGGTGATTGCTTTCCACCTTCTGGACTAGGGTGCACACAGAAGGCTATCTCCCAATGCTTTGATGGTTCCTCCTTCTCTAAATCTTAAAAATAAGAGCAGTTGAGAAACCTAAAGTCCTACAAGGGAGCTGGCTCCTCGAGGTTAAGGCCTGAGACATCATCGCTGCCAGGCATCCTTCCCTCCTCCCTCCCTCCGAGCCAGGCTCAGCTGGCGAAGGCAAACCTGAGATGGGCTGAGTCCTGGGCACCAGCTGTAGATTCATTTACCTAAAGCTGGGGTTGGTGACTTAGGGCCCAGAGGCCACATCTAGCTTGCGGTCTGCCTTTTTATATCTCTGGAGCTGGGCGTGAATTTATTTTTTTACTTTTTTTACATTTATCAATTTATTTTTTTACTTTTATATGAATGTTTTAAATTTAAAAGGTTATTAAAGAATCAAAGGAGAATATAAAACAGAGACACTTCATGAAGCTTGAAGTATTTACTCTCTCCCTTTTTACAGGAAAAGTTTCCTTTTCTGGAAGGAATTGAATCGTATTTAAGGAAAGGCAATTATATTAAAAAAATAGTGGCTATCCCGTCCCCAGAACAGATGGGCGCTGGAGGTCCAGAAGGACACGCTCCCTTTTTATTCCTTGAGGACTTAGTCCTGTTTCCCTCCCCGGTAGCACCGTGTTCCTCAGATCATAGAGGGCACAGAGCTCTCAGCTTCTGCAGATGTGAGCATGTACTACATAGAGATATACTGTCATGCGAATTACATGAGAAAAAGCGAGTAAGAGAACGACAACTACACTTCCAAGCGTACTATGTGATTTAAGCATTGACGGGGCCTCAGCGGGTTCCACTCCCAGTTGAGCGTAGCTAGAGCGTCCATTAGGATTTCGAGCATGTTCTCAGGTCTGGGGAATGAAGCAGAGTGCCAGGAAAATCAGGCTGAAGCGTCTGTGTATGCACAGAGCAGGCCGGACGGCGCTGCGGCAGATGTCCTGTGTCCTGGAGCGTGTGAGCTCTGCTACCCTCTCCTCTCCTGGAGTCCTCAGATTTCCGTGGTATCTGATTGTTTTAAACGTTCTCCATTAATGTAAAGATCAAAGATTTTTGTTCATTTACTTCCTGCACATTTGAAACATGCTTGCAAAAAATACTGAGTTGGGCGTGGTGGTACACAACTGTAATCCCAGTACTTGGGAGGCTGAGACAGGAGGATCTCAGGTTCAAAGCCAGTCTCGGCAGCTTAATGCGACTCTCAGCAATGTATAGAGACCCTGTTTTCAAATAAAAAATAAAATAAATAAAATAGTGTTGGGAGTGTAGCTTGGAGGTAGAATGCCCCTAGGTTCATTCCTCAGCACCTAATAATAATAATTTAAATATACGCCGGGCGTGGTGACGCACACTTGTCATCCCCGTGCTTGGGAGGCGGAGACAGGAGGATCGCGCAGGTTTGAAGCCAGCCGCGCTGGCTTAAGAGACCCGGTTTCCAAATAAAAAAAGTATAAAAATAGGTCTGGGAGTGTAGCCCGGAGGTAGAAGGGCTTCCAGGAACCCTAGTACCACACACACACACACACACACACACACACACACAATCACTCTTGACTTTTGAATGACTGCGAGAGGCTTTCTTTTCTGGGCTCTCTTTGGGGTGGACTCCAGCCCTCTTGTCTGAGCCTCGTGACGTGCAGTAGTTTAGCAATGGAGAACTTGTCTTAGGTTCCGGTGGATGCAAATTGATACTTTGATTGTGACTTCATGGCTCAGGGGAGAGACCCAAACATTTTCTTTTTCAAAAGCTCTCTAGACTAATCTCACGTGTACTGACTGGTATTTATCAGAGGCTCACAGCAATACCACTTTCTTTCAGGCAGCATTGAATAGATACAATTTTGTGTTTTATCTAAAAACCTTCAAAGACCTTTAGGTAGCCCTTAACCTAAAGAAACTTTCACGATGTCCATCAGTTGGAAGTTCCTTTTTAAAAAGCATAGACCTATTTTACCATATTCACAAGACCTACATATGTTAATTAAAAATCTATATAATGCCCTGGGTGTTTAATTAAGAGGAATAAAAAGAGAACAATTCACAATAAAAAACACAGGTTCTACTGTTCAGCAAGCAAGTGCTTGTGCGCAACCATCTAAGAAGATTTGTTAGCACTTACACCACCATCATATCGAACACAGCCACTAGAAGCACACACTGCTCAGGAGAGCCGAAACATCACCAGCCGCTGCACACGTCATCAATTTTGAAGTAATGAACAATGCTTGGTAAAATTTTGAGCACATAAAGTACAAGTGTCCCTTTGATGTCTCCATCTTGGAAAATTCAGTGTATCACTAAAATACTTTTCTGTTGTATGTGAAAGGGAATTGGGTTCCACGCTCAGAAAATTATGAAATTTTTTTCACCTACACAACTTTTCTTGTGGGACATTGAAAAGTCTCATAATTTGTCTCCTACATTGCGGGGTCTCTAGTATCCATACCTCCACCCTCTACACGCCGTCGCACCAATCTCTATGACTATCAAAAAAGCAGTTCTTACAAATTTCCAAAATGCTCCCAGAAGGTGGGAATCCCTTCACTGAGAACAAAACTATTAGCTAGACTTTCAACAGTAACTTAGAAATGACATTTCTCCAAAGTAAATCCTCTTGGAGAAGAGTTGTTCCAGCAGCCAGATATTTATATTTTTAAATGTGTGTGCAGCAGCAAGTTCACTGTAAAGTTAAACATTCTAAAGGGGGTCAGCCCTCCCCTGGGCTCACGAGAGGCTGTCCATACACCATGACACAGTAAGAGGAGGCTGGAGAGACTGTCCTGCTTTGAAGTGTCGCTGACTCAGTTATGAAAACCAAAGCTGATGTCTGATGTGCGCGTGATAGGATCCAATAACTCAGAGATGGCTCTTCTGCACTGGGCCTGGTGGTGGCACACCTATATCTCAGTACTTGGGAGACTGAGATAGGAGGATTGCGGGTTTGAGGCCAGCCTTAGAAATTCAGTGAGGCTTTCAGAACTTAGTGAGGCCCTGTTTCCAAATAAGAAATAAAATAATCAGGTTGGGGGTGTATCTTGGAGGTAGAATGCTCTGGGCTCACTCTCTAGTAACACACACTCACACACACACACACACACACACACACACACACATGCACACACACACACACACACGAAAAAAAGTGGATCTTCCAGAAAATATACTAGAGTGGTTTTTGGAAGTTGTGATGGAAACTGTAACTGGCTAAGCCAGAGTGAGCTAATGGTCTTCAGTATCTGCTCAGACAGACTCCTCTGGAGCCTGCATACGTTGGGATGTTCTTAGACTTCTTATTGAACCAAATGTTCCCACTTCTTTCATTCTCTTGCCAACTGAGAAAATTGCTGCTTTGGGGGATGAAAAGCTTCCTGATTGCTCGGAAGCTGTGATGGTGGTTTGGAGTTAGTGAATCGTGAATGGTGACAATTGGGTTCCACAAAAATCCATAGTCCACAACAATGCCAGGCACCACTGGTAGGGTTGAGAGAAAACTTTATTTTCCCAATCTGAACACTCTCTGTTTTAAAGATATAAATAATGCCTCCTTCCCTTCCTAAACGGATGGTTTCAAGGAACCTTGATATTATGACACCTACTCATTGATTTCTTTCTTATATGTTTGTTGACGCATTATAATTATACAGCACAGTGAGAATAACGCCGGGCACGGTGGGCACGCTTGTCATCCCTGCGTTGGGAGGCAGAGACAGGAGGATCGCACAGGTTTGAAGCCAACCTCGCTGGCTTAAGAGACCCTGTTTCCAAATAAAAATATAAAATAGGTCTGGGAGTGTATCCCAGAGGTAGAAGGGTTTCTAGGAACCCCAGCACCCCCCCAAAAAAAAAAAGTGACATATTAGCTGGGTATGGCGGCACATGCCTGTAACATGCCTGTAATCCCAGCTCTTGGGAGGCTGAAACAGAAGGATCACAGGATCAAGGCCAGTCTCAGCAGCTTAGTGAGACTGTTTCAAAATAAGAAATGAAATTGGGCTGGGAGTATAGCTTCAGAGTAGAATTTTCCTGGGTCATCCCAAGTATTAAAAACAAAACAAGCCGGGCGTGGTGGCACACGCTTGTAATCCTACGCTTGGGAGGCGGAGACAGGAGGATTGCGCAGGTTCGATGCCAGCCGCGCTGGTTTAAGAGACCCTGTTTCCAAATAAAAAAGTATAAAAATAGGTCTGGGAGTGTAGCCCGGAGAAGGGTTTCCAGGAACCCCGGCACCACCAACAAAACAAAACAAAACAAAACAAACAAAAAAGAAAACAAAAAAACAAGTGATGCATTAATACATGCACACCTCACATGTATATTTCCCTCTCTATCTCATCCACTCCTTTCTTCTTCCTCCCCATACATGTTAGTGGGATTGGTAGTGATACCTCCATGTATGGACACACCATTATTTAAAATATTTCCTTCCTCCAGCCTCTTTTTTCCTTCTCCTGCCTTCTTCCCTGTTATGTTTTGGATTAGAATGTCCCCCAAGACCTCACATAGTCAAAGCAGCCATGCTGGAGGCAGGGAGTGATTTCTGAGAAGAGGCCCCTGAGGGTGTGGTCTTGGGGATTATATATGTTTTTGTTTTTAGCTCCTGCCCTCTCTCTTGCTTCTGGCCTCTGTGACGTGAGAGCAGAGTGCATTCTCTCCTCTCCTCTCCTCTCCTCTCCTCTCCTCTCCTCTCCTCTCCTCTCCTCTCCTCTCCTCCGCTCCCTTCCCCTTCTCTGTCTGTCTGTCTGTCTGTCTGTCTGTCTGTCTCTCTCTCTCTCTCTCTCTCTGCCTCTGACACTACCAAGCCAGCTTAAGCTCCACAGATTTCAGCTGGCCTAATATGGACAGAACCACTGAAATCTCCAGAACTGTGAGCAATTCTCCTTCCTCTAAGTTGTCACCGTGTTTTCTGGGTCATCAGCTATGAGAATGCTGATGGAAACACTCCCCTAAGCCCTTCCACTATTCTACTGATCGCTCCTTTCATTTCTCTGAAGCCTTTAGTCATCTGTTTCTTTAAATTCCATTGTTTCTAAGGAGAGTTCTCCTCTAATTCTTGTTGCTCCCACACATCCTGGTGAGGGTTGGTGGCAGCGCTCCTGTCCTGTGAGAGCCAGCAGGTAAGTCCCACCAGCTCCTTTGGCACGGCTGTCGGCCGAGCAGAGCAGCGCTTCCCATGCCTCACTTGCTCCATTCCGGTGCTTTGTCTGGCTCCAACAAATGGCTTCATGGGAAGTTCTAGTCTGGGTTACAATAGCTTTTTAGATTGCCGCTGACTGATTGATTATTCAGAGCCAAAATTAGAGGAAATACATCAGGATAATTTTTATCGTGTCAGAATGTAATAGTATCTCAGGGTCTATTTTTGCTAAAAGCACCAACTTTTTACTTGGGCCTGCAGCTATCTGATGGGCAACTAAAACCAGGATAAAGCCTTGGCATCTCTGTTCATTTTGTATCTGTCTCCTTTCTACCTTACACTTTGGGTCATATTCTTGCTAATTAATCATTTAAGGAGTGTTCATCTAAAACTGGGAGTCCTCTGCTTCGAGGCAAAAGACACCAAGATAAGAGTAACCAAGATGATTTTGAGACTTGCAGGGACATCATAGCCAACACATTCTCACCCTCCAGCTTTTACAATGTCCAGTTCCAGACTCCCAGAGCAATGCCTAGAAGTCCCCTGTCATTGCCCCGAACCTGAAGGAGCACTAGTCATCGTCCTGACTAACTCTATCTTGCCTCTCTGACTTGTCCTTTCTTCGAGTCATTCTATCTTAAAATCTCCTTGGATTTACTTATTTATTTATGTATTTATGTATTTATTTATTGTGGTACTAGGGGTAGAACCCGGGGGCTTTCTATCTCTGGGCTATACTCCCAGAACTATTTTCTATTTTATTTGGAAACAGGGTCTCACTGAGTTGCTGAGAGCCTCACTAAGTATCTGAGGCTGGCTTTGAACTTGTGCGATCCTCCTGTCTCAGCCTCCGAAGCACTGGGATTATAAGAGTGCACCACCACGCTCGGCTAAAATCTCCTTGGATTTAGAAACAGCAGGTCTGATTGACAACATTCTGTGACAAGAGGTGATACTCCCCTCCTACCGCCCCAGGCAGCAAAAACTGTCTTATCCTGGAAAAGGCTCCACGTGGCCATCCTGAGCTCATGGCCAACCAGAGTGACCGAGGTTTTCTCCTCTTTGTGGGTTCTTGGTCTCCTGAAATTCAAAGAATGAAGTCTACAGATAATAGAAGGTGGCCATGGGGAATGAATGTTTAAGCCAAGAGAAGACAGAAAATGTAAAAGCTCCTCCTCCCACCCACGGGAGAGGGATCCCTGAAAGACAGGTGCCATTGGGGTTCTCGGGAGGCGCACTTTCGTGCCATATGTGGCCCCCAACTTGCTCCCTGGTGAGTGGTGAGTAGTTTGGGTTTTGATCCTGGGGACTCAATGTCTATGGTCCAGTTTCAATCCCTAATCGAACCTCTATCTTGCAGGCTGGTGGGATCCTAATCTCCTGGTCCTACTTGTCGTTTCCTCCATGCTCCCCCTTTGACCACTCTTGGGATTTGTTTTTACCTGTTGTTTTGAGTTTGTCCCTTGGAAGGGGCTGGAATTTCCTTGCGTGGTTATTGTTACTGTTGTGTCTTATTAGCCTTCCCTGTGTATAAGAACAGATTCTTTATATACATGGTTTCTTTCAGCCATTTCTGTTCCTAGGTCCTCTATCCTGTCTCAGTACTTCTGGTCCTGACTTTTTTCCCTTCCTCTATAAATCTCCATAGCACTGTTAGCTCCCAGAAGACAGGGCTGAGGACACCTGGTCTGTCCCTCTGGTCCTTCCCAATAGCTATACTGAATACATTTTCCTACTTCAGCACCCATTTGACTTTTAGGGTGAGTGGCTGGACATGGTTAATTGCCCCCCCCCCCGCCCCCAGTCAAACCTCCTCTGGCCTAGCACTCCATTACCATGAACCACAAATATTTAAAAAATATTTAACAAATATAGTTGGTAAATGCAATTGCTGGTATAAAAAATGTGCTAGTTTAGCCACCACATCATTAGAGGAAAAATTGGGGCTGAAATTCTTGATTTCAGGAAACAATATAAATTGAAAAAAAATGGTGGTTTATCTCACTGGAAAGATGGAGGACCTGAGCGCTGAAAGGCAAGTGTCAAGATCTTGTTTCTTCTTTTTTTTTTTTTTTTGCTGACTGAGAACCCTACTAACTTACCATTCGGAGCCTCTGCAAACTGTGGCTTAAAGTAACTACTGTAATCCCAGAATTTGAGAGGCTGAGACAGGAGGATTGCAGGTTTGAGGCCAGGCTGAGCAATTTAGCAAGATGCTGTTTCAAAATAAAAAAAATTGAAAAGGGCTGGAGATTTAGGTCAGAGGTAGAATAATCCTGGATTCAGTTCTGTGTGTGTGTGGGGGGGGCAAAGTGGTGTTTTGTATGAAGCTAAATGTAAGAAAGAAAGAGAGATATATGGTTAAAAACCAAAGCAATAATATTGTCAACAGTAAGAAATAATAATTGAGAAATGGATTTGTTATATCCTATTTGTGGTTTACTAAGCAAAATGTTTATTTAGTGAGGATAGTGTGTCCTAATATTCACAGCCCCAAACAAGACTATTTATTTATTTATTTATTTATTTATTATTTATTTTGTGGTACTGGGCATTCAATCTTTTAGCAGGAGGCTGCCGAGAGTCTTCCTATGTTTCTTTCTCTCTTTTTTTTTTTTTGTGGTACTGGGGTTCCTGGAAGCCCTTCTACCTCCGGGCTACACTCCCAGACCTATTTTTACATTTTTATTTGGAAACAGGGTCTCCTAAGCCAGAGCGCGTGGCTGGCTTCGAACCTGCGCGATCCTTCTGTCTCTGCCTCCCAAGCGCGGGGATGACGAGCGTGCCCACCACGCCCGGCGAGTCTTCCTATGTTTCTGAGGCTGTTACTAAACCCGTGATCCTCCTGTCTCAGCCTCCCAAGTACCGGGATTACAGGTATGCATCACCATACCAGGCCAAACATGACAATTTAAAATCTTGCAAATATTTTTATTTATCACAAGTTTTCCATAGCACATTGTACAGTTAGATTACCCTTGCAGGGTTTTTATTTTTTATTTCTTGCAGTACTGGGTATGGAACCCAGGGGCATTCTACCTCTGAGCTACACTCCCAGTACTATTTCTTTTTTCTTTTCTTTTCTTTATTTATTTTTTTTTTTTTTTGCAATACTGGGGATGGAACCCAAGGGCATTCTACCTCCTAGCTATACCCCAACCCCCATTTTTTATTCTTTATTTTGAAACAGGGTCTCACTGAGTTGCAAAGGGCCTCACTAAGTAGTAGCTGGGGCTGTCCATGAACCGCGATCCTCTGGTCTCAGCCTCCGAGTGCTGGGATTACAAGTGTGAGCTACCGGCCTGGCTCCCTTCAGGGTTTAGTGCTTTTCTTTTTGGCAAGGAGGCAGCTGCTAGGGAGCAAATCCAGGGAGGCCTTGTTCATGCTTTGCAAGTGCTCCACAACTGAAGCTCATCCCCAGCCCTGTTAACACTCTTGACTGTGTCAGAAACACAGTGGAACCTAATGAGTTTTTTGGACTAGAGTTTGCTCTTTCGGGGCTAGTGATATGTGATATGCTCTCTCTTGTGATGGGGAGATAACTGAGACTCTGCAGTGTCCTGTGTCACCAGTGTTTTGGGATACTGTGCTTCGTGCTTTTCACCCCGCCATGTCCACGGGATGCTCATTTGTATGTATGTGAGACAGTCAAGCCTTCATTATGAAATAGGATTTGCGTTATATGATTTCGCCCAACAGTAGTAAGTGTTCTGTACAAGTTTAAAGTTGTGTAAGCTATAAATGTCCAGTAGGTTGGGTGTGGTCAATGCATTTTTAAATTTATGATATTTTCAATTCATGGTAGGTTTCCCGGGACACAGTTCATTGTAAGTCAAGGAGCACTATGAAGGAAACATCCCTTTTGAGTATCTACGAGTGCTCATCAAGCAACACGTATATCCACAGTAGTTTGTACACAACTTTAGGAGAGTCACAGACCTCTGGGCTCCACGCAAAGATCGCGTGAGGGTCGTGGACCTAAAGAGAAATCCCAGGATGCCGCCCACTAAGATATCATGAGGTTCTCAATTTTGATTTCGTCACCAGAATCTGATTTTATTTTAACTGACATGTACGACAAATTGCTTGTTAAAAGAGAGCAGAGATCATGGAAAAAATAAATCAGTTCTCGAAGTATGCATTGTCTGTGTTTGTTCTCTGAATGCTTGGTGAGGGAAGGGGGAGATTGCAGAGAGGTGTTTACGATATTGGCATTAGTAATGAGCTGTGGTTTTGAACATTCCCCCAGAGCAGCTCACTTTGCCCTGTGCCTTAGAACGATCTCTGCCCATGGCAACGTAGCTGTAGAGGAGGGGAGGGGAGGGGTCAGGGACCAGTCTGAGCCATTAAATAGTGGGGTTCTGGGCACACTTCTTCGTGTTTTTGTTGTTGCTGGGTAATTGCTCTTAAACTAAGTCAGGTCATAGAAACCTGCTTGTTGCTCAGAAAGAGACTGTGAGGTTCCCCTGACACTTACTCCCCAGAAGGGTCATATGTAATCATCATTCATAACTTTTACCAGACTCGTGCTTATCTGAGATTGGCCGTGTGTGTGTGTGTGTGGGGGGACTTGTTGGGGTTGAACTAAAGGATTTCTAGGCTGGAGAGGGAAGTTAGGGTGCTTTGTGGAAGGGGTGTCTGCCAGTGATCCTGGGCAAAGACACTTTATCTCTCTGTTGTCATTGTAAAATTAAACCCACAGTTCAACCATTTAGTGGTGCTATTCCAGTCAATAAATATTTATTGGTAGCTGCTATTTGCCAGGAATGTTCCAGGCACTTGGAACAAATCAGTAAACAAAAATCAGTGTTCCCCTGAAGGCAGGGGTATGGGATTGGGATTGTTCATGGGGGTGGGCATGGGAAGGAGACAGGAAAGGTTTGATCAGGAGCGGTGACAAGCTTTCTAAGCAGAGGACACCCGAGAGGTGACCCTGCATCCGGCTTCAGGTGGCTGCAATGAACCAGGCCCTTTGGAGGACGAGTAGGGACACCAGCATGGCGGGGGCTGCAGAGGCGAATGGGGGTAGGAAGAACCTGAGGCCAGAGGCTGGATGTGCGGTGCATCTAGCTCTGTGGATACCCGGCTTAACTCCGTCCACCCTGGACAATGACCTGCGCTCTCCACATTGAGGCGCCTACAAAATGCCCATGGTAGGGGACTTTGAGTAGCCCCACATCAGCTACCAAGGAGGAAAGATGCAGGTCTCTCTTCCATGGACCCTGGCGGCAGGCACGGCTCCACAGGATTGCGACGGCCTCAGTGGCCCCCACCCCAGGTCCAGAGCCCCTTCCCTCTCTCTGCTTCCGTGGAGTCCTGTTCTTCCACACAAGGGGTGACGGTCTCCTGCTCACCTCAACATCCTTTCTCTTTACCACCGCCAACACTGGCCAGCATCACGGAGAGCATGGCGCTCTCTGGGGTGTCCCTGCGTCCCCATCCACAGGGGTCTGGAGTCCAGGCCTCTCTGTCTGCATCAGGCCTCTCCAGGAGGCCCAGCTCCCTCCTGGGGGCGACTGACCCTAGTGGCAGAGATCAACTGACACTGTCGCTGCAGGGCGGACTGTGGAGGCAGCAACACAGCCTCACCGGGCTGCTGAAACGTAAACACCCCACGGAATCCATTCACAGCTGACCTCAGCGTACGTGGGCCCAAGTCTCCTCAGCGTGCACCTGGGGATCATCATGGCACCTCTGACCTCTGTCCCGGCACTTGTGTAAGAAGTAAATGAGAGCGCACATATGAAGCAAGTAGCCTAGTATTTGGCACATAATAGTTTCTTGATTGGAGGTGTGTGTGTGTGTGTGTGTGTGTGTGTGTGTGTGTGTGTCTGAAAAATGAACCCAGGGGCATTTTACCTCTGAGCTACAACCAAAATCCTTTTTAATTTTTCTTTTTTATTTTGAAACAGGGTCACACTAAGTTTCTAAGGATCTTGCTAAGTTGCTGAGGCTGGCCTCAAAGCTGCAAGCCTTCTGTGTCAGCCTCCCAAATACTGGGATTAGAGGCATGTGCCACCATGCTTGTTTTGAGAAATATATATTTAAGACCTAAATTTTCTGGAATGGCCCTGATCTGAAATATTTTTCTCATGGGAAATGGGTGTGAAGTATAAATTGGTACAAGTCTCTATAAATTTTTTGTGTGACTTATATCTTGAGGTTTTAAAAGTTTCTCTTCCTACGCAATATTTCTGCTTCCTGACCACACTATGGAAAATTTTGAAAATAAGAACACAGATACATATAAGAATGTTCATCACAATATTGGGCATGTGTGCACGTGTGTGTGTGCACGTGTGTGTGCGCTACTGGGGGTTGAACCCAGGGACATTTTACCTCGGAACTACATCATCAGACCTACCTTATTTTTTGTTTTGAAATAGGTTCTCACTAAATCACTGGGGGTCTCACTAAGTTGTTAAAGCTGGTTTCAAACCTGCAATCCTCCTATCTCAGCTTTTCAAGCACTAGGATTACAGGTGTGTGCCACAACACCTAGCCATCATAGTATTTTTTTGGTACTGGGGGTGAAACCCATGGGCATTCTACCTCCAAGTACACCTCCAGCCTTATTTTATATTCTTTATTTTGAAACAGCATCTCACTGAGTTGCAAAGGGCCTCGCTAAGTAGCTGAGGCTGGCCACGAACCGAAATCTTCCTGTCTCAGTCTCCCTAATGCTGGAATTACAAGCGTGCACCACCACGCCCGGTTAGTATTTTTTTTTTTTTATGTGTGGTACTGGTGTTCCTGGAAACCCTTTGACCTCTGGGATACACTCCCATACACCTATTTTTTACATTTTTATTTGGAAACAGGGTCTCTTAAGCCAGCGAGGCTGGCTTTGAACCTGTGCGATCCTCCTGTCTCTGCCTTCCAAGCGTGGGAATTACAAGTGTGTGCCACCACGCCCTGCCCCGCTAGCATTTTTAATAATTGAAAAAAAAAAAAAAACCCAAAAACCTGATGGCAATTTGAATGCGCAGTGATATGTATAGTGGGTAAAAATGTGGTATAAGGCAAAATGGAATATTATGCAGCTATTAAAATAAGGCTTGACGGAGGATCGGGGAAGGAGACAGACCAAATAATATCATGGACATATGAACGTATCACTATGAATCTCACAAGCGTGTATGGAGGGGAGGAGGCAGAGGAGGGAAAGAAGCTGACCAGTGATGTCGAGTGTAAATATGAGTGTATAACTATGAGTCTCACTATGATGTGTAATTACAGTGTGCCGATAAAAATTTAATTAAAAAGAGTTTGCTTAGCTGGGTGTGGCAGTATGTGCCTGTGTTCCCACTCCTTGAGAGACTGAGACAGGAGAAGTACAGGTTCAAGACTAGCCTCAGTAACTTAGTGAGACGCTCACCAACATAGGGACACCCTGTTTCAAAACAAAAACCCTAGGCCGGGCGTGGTGGCGCACACTTGTAATCCCCGCGCTTGGGAGGCAAAGACAGGAGGATCGCGCAGGTTCGAAGCCAGCTGCGTGCTCTGGCTTAGGAGACCCTGTTTCCAAATAAAAATGTAAAAATAGGTCTGGGAGTGTAGCCCGGAGGTAGAAGGGCTTCCAGGAACCCCAATACCACCAAAACAAAACAAAACAAAACAAAACAAAAAAACCCCTAAGGTCTGGGGCTAGAGCTTGGAGGCAAAATGCCTGTGGGTTCAATCTTTGGGAACACACACACACACACACACACACACACACACACACAATAGTAAGGTTTACAAGGAATCTTCAGTAATATGGGGAAGTTCTTGTGAGGTGTCTCTAATAGAAAAATTCAGGATGCAAAATTATATATGTAGTGTGATACTCGACAAATATGATCATCTGTTAGAAACGAAAACTAAAAAAATGGGTCAAATATTAGCAGTGGTGATTTCTGGGTGGTGAGACTGCAGATGTTTTTGGCTTAATCTTTGACCTTTCTTAAGTCTCTAAAATGGATATGAATTCCTTCTTCACACAGAAAAAGAAGCAATACACTTTATTTCCAAATAGTGTGGCAAGTACGACATACTTATCAGACCATGTTGCTGGAATTTTATTTGGAAAATATGGTTACAGTAAATATGGGTCAACTACTTTCCAAGAGTTTTTAATTGGAAACTTCAAAAATTTCAAAATAAATTATATCCTGGGCTATCTCTGGATATAAAGGGAAAACAAAATTGTAAAAGTAGTCAGAGTCATGCTTTTGATATTCCCGTGGACTACTTGTAACTCCCCCTCTTGGCTCTGAGACGATATTAGGGTGGGGTGTATTTTTTATTTCTTGGTTTCTTTTTGGGAAATTGCAGAGGCCTAGAAGTTCCCAGGGGTGAGGGACAAGTGATTATCCGCAGAGGAAAGAGCTTTCGTCGGCTTTCCTGCTCTGTCAGTATGACAGCGGGACACACGATGCCAATGGCCTCCATCTGGAATTGGCAGTCGTGGTGGGTGTAACTGAAAAAGGCAACCACATTTCAAATAGTGTCCTTTATGTTCAGAAAGCCTCAAACAGAGAGATTCCCAAGGTAAAGGTGGCATCGTACAGCCCTTCTCAAATTTAATGGGCACAAGGATCACCTAAGGATGTTGTTCAAGTGTAGGTTTTCCTTTGGTTCCTGTGAGTGAGGCCCAGCATTCTACCCTGCCGTCCAGCTGCTGGGTGAGGCCTTCACTCTGTGTGGCAAGGGTGCAGGACTCCAAAAAGGCTTTGTAGGACCAGCTATGGAACCAGCCAAGATGTCCATCAACAGATGAATGGGTTACAAAACTATGGGGTGTGTACACAATAGAATTTTACTCATCCATAAAGAAAAAAACCCCACAATTATGTCAGTTACAGGGAAATGGACAGAACTGGAGAAAATTGTGCAAAGTGAGATTAGTCAGTCACAAAAAATAAGAAATTGAATGCTCTCCCTAATATGAGGAAGCTAGGGAGAAAATGGGTCATAGGAGAAACTCTTGACAAAGAAGGAGATACTATAGGTGAGCAAATAAGGCACCTAACTGAGGAGGATGGGAGGAGGGAAGAGGAAAATTCTCCAATATACATGATGGACATTCACAAACAAATCAAAGTCAATCACTAAGCCAAACATGAGGAGGAGGGGGGAGGGGATGGGGTGGGAACTGGGCAAGGGCTAATTGGGAGATGTGTGCGTGTGTGCCTCCACCATCTTGTACCCCATTAAGATGCATGACTACAGTGCACCAATAAAAATAAAATAAAACAAAAATAACAAAAAGGCTTTGTGGGGCCCTAGGGAGAGAGCTGGGGTGCTGCCTACCACCTCACTGGAGTGCCGCGGAGCGCTGTAGGCTGCAGTGATGGGCCGGGGCTCCTAATGCTCACTGTGGAGTGGAATCACAAGGGGACACGCCTGAGCCGCTAGCTCTGCTTCAATCCTGTGGCCCTGGGTGTCCTGCAGGAGTGAGCTCTGCCTGGACAGCAGTCCTAAAAGGATCCACAAGGAGGCACATCATGAACTGAGTTTTTAAGCAAGGAATCCACACCAAGAGACAGGAAAAGAAGGTGTGCTTCTTGTAGGTGAGATGTGTGGAGTGAGCAAAGACACAGGGAGGGAATAAGGACAGGCGTAGAAGATGGCGTTGGTGTTGGTTGATTGACGAATGACAACAGAGTCAACATGGCAGCCGGGGAGGCCGGGAGGAGAGAGATGTCTCCACTCCTGTCATCCGTCCACCAGCATCTTGCTTTATTGAGGGTGAATAACCAAAACATTATGAGAAATTATTAATCCCAGGAAATAGCAAAGCCATCATGGGGTGAGCGAGGGAATAACACCAAGGTAGTCACAGATGGGTCAGGGAAGGAGAGGGCGAACAAGGCAAGTGTCGGGGTCTTTGCTTATCAGTCAGGGTCCCTGGTTATTGGTCCCATTTGGTCCTTGACAACTTGCCCACCTGCAAACAATTCCCACTTGGGGAAGGCAGTTTGTGCCCTTCCCAAGCTGGACCGAGGTGACCTCAAAGCAGATGACTAACAATGCTCTCAACAGACAGGGAGCAGATCAGAATGGCAGGAGGGTGTGGGGCTAAAGGATGTTGACTATCTGGAGAGGGCTGGATAAGGACAGGAGTGGGAGTCCAGTCACAGGCTCTGGTCACAGGCTCACAGTGCAGTGGCAGGACTCAGAGATCACATGGGGACAGGGGGAGGGGAAAAAAGGGACAGGAGACAGTTGGAAAGGATGACAGAGCGAGCCGATGCCTTGCCAGTTCTGGGGAGTGTGAGGGGCTCCAAGATGTCTCACTGGGTTGCCATTTACAGACCCGGGGGGCCTTCAACAGAAAACAGGCACGTTGCGGGGGTCAGGGAGCTGGATTTGGTGATGAGGTATCGAGGAGCCTAGTTTTAGTGTTGATTTTAAAGAGATGCCAGGGAAAGAGAACCGGGCCTGAACTCAGATCACTCAGGAAAGAGGGTGCTATCAAGGGTCACCTCACCTATGCATGCGTGTCTGTGTCTGTGTATCATTCATTCATTCATTCATTCATTCATCATCTCCTTATTGGAATCTCTGCTCAGTGCTAGGTATCACAATGCCACTGAGAAAAGAGACAAGACACCTACTGTCCCCAAGAAACCTCCTGCCCAAGCTTCCACCTTTCCTCGTGAGCAGCTCGACTGTCCCCAGCATCCCCACTCCTGGCCGCCTCAGCTTCACTCTGTAGGTATCAGCTGCCGACACCAGACGTAGAATCACATATTTCAGCTTTGCTGAGAAGCAAAGCCCATGGAAGGGAATGTGGAATTATATCTTCTGATCATCCTGACACTTGCTTCTTTTAAATTTAAAACAGATAGAAAGGCCATTTGCCAGGGCAGAAAAGCTAGCTCTTCAGACAGTGATCACATATGAGCTGGACTTCCCAGCCGGCGCTGCCTGAGGGTCTAACCTCGCCGGCAGTCATCTGACAGGACACGCTGTCTTTGGGACTGGCCCAAAGCCTCCCCCCTCGGGCAGGTGTGACTCTAGGCACCTCCGGGGGAAGCGGGCTTGGGAGCTACCGAATCTAATGGGTGGATTCATCTGTGAAACTTTCTGTGTCCACACTCTCATCCTTGACTCTGCCTGTTTTGCACATGGATCATCTTTCATGCATCTGGTCAATAGTTTATTCCCAAGAAGGTGAAGTCATTGTTGGCCAGAGAGCTCCAGCCCTTGGAGTTTGGTCTTTAACTCCTGCCTGAGCAGTTGGTGTCTGGATTTCTCGTGTCCTCAGTGGCCCCGGGCTCTCCTCCCAGCAGGCGAGTGCTAGGAGACGGGGCTGTGATAGACCTGGGATAGGAGGAAGTCTCTTCCAGAACTTTCTGTGGTGGCTTCATGATTTACAAACATGACCTTCAGTTGCTTTGCATGTTGGTAGAGCCTTTTCCTGCTTCTTTTATTTCTCCTGCCCCGCTCTCCCCCTAGGATTAGCTTCTGTGCCTGGGAAGGGGCTGTGTACTTTCCATTATTACTAGGATGATCTGTTGAAGAATATTCTGGTCTGCATCCTCACCGCCACAATCTAAAGACCTGAACATGTAACTTAGAGGAATGGAGACTGATTTTCTTACAATTTTGGGTTCAGTCCGTGTGAGGCTGGGGACCGCAGATCTCAGGGCATGGCGGAGGGAGCAGGAGAGAGGGAGAGTTCATGGGCTCGCTCCTCACATCTTGGAGGCCAGAAGCAGAGAAGTGCAGGGGGAGGAGGAAGCACATATAATCCCAAGGCTGCACCTCCAGGGATCCCCCAGCTCTATCCACACCCGGAAGAATTACAATGGGTTTATGTACTGCTGGGATTACAACCCTTGTGACTCAACGATAGCAGCCCAGAATATTAATAAATGAACTCCTGAGGGGGCATTTTATACCCAACCATAACAAAGAGCTTTTGGAAGAGAGAAGGAAATACAGATTTTGGCAGAAAAAAATAAACATTCCTCCATGACCCAAAAAAGTAGAAATCCTATTATACCTTAAAGATCTGAACATTATTAATAACTACGATTTATTGACTATCCATAGCATATCTGACATTTAAGTACATTTTCAAATTTATTTAGAGATAAGTCAGAATATGGGTTCCAGGCCAGCTTTAGCAATTTATGAGGCCCTCAGCAACTTAGACCCTGTTTTAAAAGGGCTGGGGGTGTAGCTCAGAAGTACAATGCCCCCAGGATCGATTCTTATTATCATCCCACAAACATACTTAGGGATGACTTGGTGGGAAGCAGGAGACTCTTACGCACATGAGCTTGAGAAAAGAGCTCACCAGAGTGTCTCCCGGAGCGCCCTGCAAGAAAGTGAATTTTCCCTGGGAGAATGCATGACGACCGTCTCCACGTCTCCATTCCTGGCTCTGGTGGAGGCCACGAGGCCCCTCTGCTGGGCTCTTTTTCTAC
The DNA here is from genome assembly GCF_963383645.1 of Muscardinus avellanarius. Lineage (NCBI taxonomy): Eukaryota > Metazoa > Chordata > Mammalia > Rodentia > Gliridae > Muscardinus > Muscardinus avellanarius. The sequence continues at coordinate 110,441,369 of NC_137794.1, read as the reverse complement.
GTACCTGCTCCATAGACTATTTTGTTGTGGCTGACTTGGTCTCCATGTGGCTCTGCTACTGGCCTTGACTCTCATGACCCAAAACTCCAGGGCTCAAGCCTGTAACTTCAATCTCTGGCTCATCATCTCAAGAGAGAATCAGAGAGCGGCTCAGTCTGTGAGTGAGGCCGTCAGGATCAGGCGCTACCTCTGGTCCCATAGCTGTTTGAGAACATGGAGATGCAACTACTTGGTATGTTCACGGCCAAATGATCCCACACTGCGACTGGGCAGTGGACAATCCCAAGTAAGGAGATGTGGCTGGCAGGGTACTCCAGAACACATCACTACTGATTTTATTATGTGGGCATTATGATTTCCATTTTACATATGAGTGTGGAGGCTGAAGTTTTGCTTACTGCCACCCTAGTAACAGGGGAAGAACTGAAATTAGAATGTAGGTCAGTTTCTTTTATCTATTGCAGCATTACAAGGTAGCCCAGAACTTGGTGGCTTAGAATGAAAGCCATTCTGATTGCCTGTGACTGGGGTTGGAGGAGCTGGCTGCACCAGGCTCAGCTAGGATGCTTGTCTATGCTCCACTGCATCCTGCCTGGGTTCCCTTGGGGGGCTCTAGATTTTTCTAGTAAGTCTACGATGGCCCCATTCATATGTCTGCCTTCGGCTGGGCCTCTCTCTGCTCAAGGTTTTCCATGCCCCAAGCCTCTCTTGGTTCACGGACCACTTTTGTCTGGCTTCCTCCTTCTTCCTGTGCTTTCTCCATCAGGATAGGGGACACCTTCATATGACCTCTCAGGTCTCCCAGAGGGTGAAATGAAAACTCCAGGCTGACCAAAGCCTCGCTTTTGAAACACAGTGATGGCATTTCTACTTCTCTTGGTCAAAGGACCATCCCAGACTTCAGGAGAAGGACCAGGGGCTCTACCAATGCGTAGACAAAAGTTGCAGTTCAAAAGGACTTCAAGCCAGATGTTTTGCTGCAAGCCTATAATCCCAGTGTTTAGGAGACTGAGACAGAGGAGGCCAGCCTCAGCAACTTAGTGAGATGCTGTTTCAAAATAAGAAATAAAATAGGGATGGATATATAGCTCAGAGGTAGAATGGTGCTGGGTTCAATCCCCAGAACCCTGTGAAAACAGAAAATAAAACTTAAATTAGGTGGTTTTAAAATATATTTTTTGTGATATTGGGGATTGAACCCAGGGGCATACTACCTCCAACCTTCAGCCCTATTTTTATTCTTTATTTTTAAACAGGGTCTCACTAAGTTGCAGAGAGCCTCACTAAGTAGCTGAGGCTGGCCGCGAACCTGCGATCCTCTTGTCTCAGCCTCCCAAGTATTTGGATGACAAGCGTGCACCACCACGCCCAGATAAAATATATAATTTTTTAAAGGTAAAGTGGTTTTTAGAAGAGAGAGAGAAAAAAACACCTTCTCTAGGTCATAAGATTAAAATTGAGCCAGAAATGGAGGAGAGGGGGAGCCAGCAGCAACAAGCAGTTCTCTTTGTCATGGCACATGCCCAGAACCCAAACACAAGAAAACCCAGAAGTAATCAATCCTCCCTGCTTTGATGGGGTGAGTCCCTGCTGACCCTAACTGCAGCCACTGATGACAGCCAGGAGACACTGACATACACACATCTCAGTAAGGAGGGGCTCAGGACTGTCTTCATCCCTCCAGACCTGGTCTGAGGCCAGGGAGCAAGAAACGGGTCTTCCTGCAGCCATCACCTTCAACGCTGGCCACGGGTTCCAGCTGTAACCCTGTTCTGATGCTGCTAAGAGCTTGCCCGTGAGCACTCTCTGCTCCTTGACCTACCTGCAGTGTACGGTGAACCCCAGGATGCGTGCCCTAGCTTGCTACCTACCCCCCATCCATTACCAAAGCCCTCCCATGGGCCAAGTAGAGAGCTATTCCAGAGACACAGAAGTAAATGCATGCCTCTTTCCCTTAGGAAGCTCACCACCCAGCTGTAAGGACGGAAATATTAATTTATATTTAGAAACCAAAGAATATGCCAGTTGTGGTGACACATACCTGTAATCCCAGTAGCTTAGGAGGCTGAGGCAGAGGATCACAAATTTAAAACCAGCCCTAGAAAATTTAGCCAGACTCTGCTTGGCAACCTTGCAAGACTCTGCTTCAAAATAAAAACAGCTGGGGGTATAGCTCAGAGGTAGAATGCCCCCAGATTTAATCCCCAGTACCAATAAAGAAAGAAAATGTGGAAGCTCGTCATTCATCAAACAGTAGCTTCCAGTTTCTTTTAAAATCGGGGGACTTGCACAGAAGGTGAAAGGTCATGTGTTTTCTCTCTCTTGTGGAAGCTAGGGCATAATTGGGACACAAGAGGGACTTTTATTAGATAAAAGAGAAAGCCCACTGGAGCCAGGGAGGGGGTCTAGTGTGGGCGCCAGAAAGGGAGAATCAACGAAGGAGACACTTCCACGGATGCTATGTACATATGTGAGAATACCAGCGCCAATCTCAATATCCTGAATGGAGAGGGGAAGTGGGGAGGGAGCCGGGGAGCCACCCAGTGCTGTGCGCACGCGAGTCACTATCACTGGGAACTGCACAGTGAGGGGAAACACGAAGACTCTAATGTACCAGTATAAATATTGTAAAACTTGAGGGACTCACGTTTTCCCCATTTATGCGCCTGAATGCACTGTGTTTTCAGAGGGTGCTGGAGGTGGTAGATCACACCCGGAGGTTCAGGAGCTGGGTTCCTTGCAAAGGTGCCCAAGGGGCTGATCTCTTGCTCCAGCCAAAAAAAAAAAAAAATACAATAAATAAATAACATGCAGATTTCCAGATGTGCAGAAACCAGTGGAGGCAAAGATGAGCTAGTACAGCCCCGGGGTAAAGATCTTATCAACACTCAAGGATTTCAGGAAAGGACTCTGTGAGTTGCAAATGGGATGCTTCCAATTAGCAAGTTGGCTTGCCAAATCCTCACAGGTCTAATTATCCAACTTTGAGTGCGCTTGGGGGCAGCGAGGCTGGGAATGAAAGTAGGTGATGGGTGAGTTGTTTTAGAGCTCCCAGTAGAACTCTCCAAGGCTTGCCTGCTACCGACAGAGCAGAAACATTCCTCCCCCCTACTCTGGCCAGGATGGAATATGTCATTTATGGTGGTGAGCGAGGCCCGCGTCTTCTCGTGTGAAGTCCCTGAGAACGTGCGTCTTCTCCAACGTGCCTTGCAGTCTGCCATCTTCTTCCCTTTATTCACTCACCCTCCAGGTTTATCTCCCCCTCCTGTCTGAGGCTAGCCTCAAAATATAAATATTCCTATCAGGGGTATTGGAAGAAGGTATTTTTCCATGCAACCTCAGACCTGTGGCTCCCCTGTCTCTTTCTCAAAGTTCTAGAAGCTGGTGAAGGGCTTCCTCGGTGCCAAGAACTTTAGGCGCAGCTTAGACGACTCTTCTAGGAGATTTTCTAGCACCAAGATCAACAGTGTCTCCTGGGAGCTTCAGGTTACGAGTCGGAATAGTAAGTGGAGATTCATCTAAGTCACACTGCTCCCAGGAGAACATTTCTGGACCCAACCTACCTTCTAATGGGAAAAGGGCTTCTCCAATGACAACTGTGTCCAACCAGATGGCCGAACGGAGCCTGTAAATCTCAGGGAACTAAAACTTGAGGTTTTTTTTTTTTAAACTGCCCCAAAGAGCTCCATTGTCTACTTCTCTAGTTTCTTAACAGTTGTTGTCAGTGATGCACAGACTATAAAGCTGATCTAAGAAGCAGTGAGAGTAACACTCACAGGGGTGAAAACACTTTGTGATATATTTCACAGACACATCGCGCAAACCCAACAGAAAGCAGAAAACCTCCACGCTTGCTCAGATAAAAGGTCCAGCAAATAGAACTTCCACCAGGGCCCTATGCCAGATTGGGGACTTTGTTGTTGTTTTGGGGTGTACTGAGTATTGAATTTAGGCTCATTTTACATCCAAGATACATGAAACAGAGTCTCACTAAGTTGTTGAGGCTGGCCTTGAACTTGTGATTCTCCTATCCCTCCTGAGTACTAGGATTACCCAGCCAGGCTGGGGAATTTGAAGACAAGTCCCTTCTCCAGCCTACCTCGACCTGGAGGGACTAGGAAAGAGCATTTACATTAAACCCTGCTAACTTGGATGGCACGCAGGGCTCCTTCAAGCCCTGCCCAGGAAAGACCATCTGAGGTTTGCTCTCCAATCAGGGAGAAACCATAGGAACCAGAAGAGTTTCCTGTAGGAAATTTCTAGTTAAAATTCTTCATAGCTGGGTGCACGCTTGTAATCCCAACATTCCGGAGACTGGACCGGAGGATCACAGTTCGCGGACAGCCTCAGCTACTTAGTGAGGCCCTCTGCAACTTAGTGAGACCCTGTTTCAAAATAAAGAATAAAAAAAGTAGGGCAGGAGTTATAGCTCAGAGGTCGAATGCTCCTGGGTTCCATCCTCAGACCCTCAAAAAAAAAAAAAAAAAAAAAAAACCTCTTCAGAGTTCTCAGGTAAAGCCTTGTGCTCAGAGGATTTTGTCAGCGCAGGTACTGAGACTCAGCTGGGTGGCACTGGGACCGAGGCACAAAGCCTGGTGCCCTGGATATGATACTACTACTACTACTACTACTACTACTACTACTACTACTACTAAATTTCCATCTGCCTCCTCTGGCTATAGGACTTTCTCATCTTTTCCCACCCAAGGCAACCTGGTATCTCTGATCCCAAAGTGAGGAGATAGAAAGGAAATAGGCAGATAGGGAAAAGGCCTTGGTAGAAAAAAGTTAATTTCCTGAGTTTCCTGAGGGGCAACGAATATCTGAAATTCCAAAGGCTCAGAGATAAGGACCAGAGCTTCACAAAGCCATCAGTTTACTAATCAACAAACCTAGGAGCCTCTACCAGAGCAAGTCTAGTACTCCTGAAAGGAGATTCTTCAAAGGACTTGCAAATACTCTATGCAAATTCTGAGAGCTGCTTCCCAGAATTCCCTGAATCCAAAGTCACCCTAATCAAAAAGAGGACTTGCAAACGTCAGGCAAAGGCCCTAGTCAGCCAGCAGATTGGGTTTTTCCCTCTCGGGACCCTCTCCCCTTTTGGGGAGCTGTTCTCTCTCTTGCACGTGGTGCTAGCCCTGAGAGAAGGCAGAGTGCAACTGATGGCACGTGGCCCGGGTTGCTCTCGGGTAGTGACCTGAAGGCCTCTGCTGGACATCAAGGCTGACCAGGGCCCCTAGGGGTGACCTGCTCCTCTTTTCTAGCAGATCGCTTGGACTCTGGGAGAAAGTAGTTTGCAACTGATGGCACTTGGCTCGGGCGACACTCGGGTAGTGACCTAAAGGCAGCTACTGGATATAAGAGCCCCAACAGCCCAAGTGGTGTTCTGCCTCTTTTCCTATTTCCTTCTGGCTGATCGCGTGGACTCTGGAAGAAGGCCGCCTGCAATTGAAGGCATTAGGCTTGGGCTACTCTCAAGTAATGTCCTGAAGGCACCAGCTGGACATCAGAGACCTGACAGCCCCTTTGGGGTGTTCAGCCATCTTCCTTATTCCCTGCTGCTTCCAATAAACCTTTTACTCCCCTTCCTGAGGTCTGTGGGTGTCATTCTTCGCTCACCGTAGACAAGAACCCTGTAAGGAAATGCCGAGTTTCTTCTCAAGAAACTCCGTTTCATCTTTGATGAAACACCAAGTTTCTTCTCAGGAAACCCCCGTTTCATCTTGGGGGGCTCAGAAGAAACCCCCATTTCAAAAGGAGATTCTTTCTTCAGATTGGACCCCTGACAATGTTTAGGCTTGATCTTGAATGATTCTTTTTCCATTGAAGGCCAGGGAGCGGCTTTCCCTTGACTCCAGAGGGGCTGACTGCTCTGGCCGTGGGACACGGTGGAGGGGATGTTTCACCTCCTCCAGGGCGGGGCATAAAAAGTCTTGTCTACCAAAGCATTTATTCTTTTCTTTTAATTTTAAATTTTAAAATTATTTTATCAGTGCATTGCAATTATACATCATAGTGAGATCCGTTGTGTAAAATATACGTGCACACAGCCCTTGGTATATTTCCCTTCACATCCCACCCTGCCCTCCTCCCATCTCTCCTCATCCCTACGAGTGAGATTGGCAGTGATATCTTCACATACAGCCATGGTATTTTTAAAATTTTGTTTTGTTTTGTTTTGCAGTACCGGGGCTAGAACCTAGTGGCATTCTACCTCCGAGCTATATTCCCAGCCCTATATTTTATTTTTTATTTTTGAAACAGGGCCTCATTAAGTTGCAGAGGGCCTCACTGAGTGGCTGAGTCTGGCCATGAACCTGCAATCCTCCTATCTCAGCCTGCCAAGTACTGGGATTACAACATGCACCACCATGCCCAGTTCAGCCATGGTATTATTTGAACGGTTTCCTTCTTCAGCTCTCCCTCTTCCTCTCCCTAACTCCCTTGCCCAAACCCCTTCCCCTACTGTACAGGTGTCTCTCCACATTGTTTAAAGTCTCTTGTGGAACACTCACTCTTGGGCCTCTGAAGTGGGCCTGCTATGGGGCCTCCATGCTAGAAGGAAGCCCAAGCCACACCCTAAGACCACATGTAGACACCCTGGTAGAAAGCCCCAGCCCTAATCTCCTGTTGTCTCAGCCCAAGCACCAGGCTTGTGAGTGAAGAGGGCTTAGATATCACCAGCCTGGCTGCGGGAGTGACCCACAGACGTTCTACTGCCAGACTTTATGAAGCAGAGGCTCCACCCCGAGTGTGCCCCATTTACATCTCTCTCCCAAGATTCATTAAGTATAATGAATTATTGTTATTTTAGGCCTCCAGATTTCAGGATAGCAACCACTAGACTCTAAACAGCACTAGGTAACCGGAGAATAGTTTAAGGTACTTCTCTCATCCCAGTCCTCCAAGAGAGAACCCACGGGCTTCTGAGTTCAGCCAACAAAAGGGAACTGGACACGGTGGTCGTGAGCTGCTGAAAAGGGCTGAAAGCCCAGTCCCGGGCTCGAGGCACTGGAGTTAGACACCCATCCACAACCAGGGCTCCTCCGCCAGACTAGCAAAGAGAAGTTGCGTGGGGGGATCATGCCCAGCCACGAGGTGGGCGGCAAAGGAAGATGCTTCCAGAACACCCAGGCCACACAGGCACAGGGCGCGTCATGCCACAGCCTGAAGACGTGGGCTCCAAGGGGACACAACTCACCTAGAATGTAAGTAAATGATCTGTGTCCCTGGAATTGACATCCCCGCCCCTGGCAAGTGCCACAGAGAGACCAGGTCTTATGTCTAGAGTCCTAGAGAAACTTTTCCCCCTTTGAGCCAAGGTGACTTCGAAACTAGCATTTTCCCAAACTTTGTATTTCTAGTGACATACATACACACCTCACTTGGTGAGCTTCACCCCGTACACCCCCTCTACTCTCTCCCCTTCCCCACACATGACAAAGAGACTGACACTGGCAATTTCACATATGTACATAACGCCAAAGCAATTGTCTCCTTCATTAAGTCTCCCTTTCCCTCCCCTCACCCCCTCCATCACTCCCCTGGAGTTTCTCCTCCATTATCTACGGTCCCTCTTGAATCCTGATTACTCCTTACCTTAAACATATGAGAAAACATATGGCCCTTCGCTTTCTGTGCTTAGCTCATCTCACTTGATATAAACTTCTCAGAGCAGCAGAAGCTGTTTTTCCACAGAGGCACGAGCCCCAGGGACGGGGGCAGGAGCTGTGTTCCCTCGTCCACAGAATATCGCCCCCAGCCTGCCCACTGATGGTGTAGGACAGCTAACATTCACATCTACGAAGCCCTGGTTCTTGGGTGTTTTCTGTGAATGGGTTGCCCAGAATAGGATTTTTCCAGATTCGTAGGCTCCAATGGAATGCTCTGTAGGTTGGCCTCAGAGCAAGAATGTTCAATCTCTGGAAAAGAAGGAATCATAATCCTTTGATAATATTTTCCTAACATCCACTAAGCACCCCGAGGAACTTTTCAGAGCATAATAAACGGTGTGTTCTCACTTATAGGAAACGTTTTACAGTTCAGAGCAATAGAGTTTCCCTTCTTAGCTTCGGGTTTCTTATCTGTGAAATCAAGATGTAAGAGTTAACAGCTCTTGAGGCTGTTTGAGAATGAAAATAAATGGCCCACCTAGGGCACCGAGGAGACTGCTGGCAGGTTGCTTGCTTGGCCTGGGGGCCCAGAGGGGCGCAAGCTCTGGACGTTTTCATTTCTCCTTGGCCCACCTCGGTTCTCTGCCTCCATTACTGCTGTGTGCTGTACTTTCTGGACCTAACAGTCATGCTTGGGCTAAAATTAGCTTTTACGTAGTCTCAAAAGGCGACTGCTTTCAAGTCATCCTCTGGGTCCTGGGTCCCCGACCCCAGGCAGTGCCCTGCAGGCTCCCCTTCCCCTCCCACCCGCCCTGGGGCACGGGGGCGGCCCCTCCCATCAGGCTCATCTGGGCTTTGAAGTTGAGACCCAGACACCCCTCCACAGGCCATGGCCTTTGAATTATCTTTCTAGGGGAGATGACTGGCCACACAGAGTCATCTATTTCTTGCCAATATATTTTTTAAATGTGTTTCTGGCCAGAGTTAAGGTGAAGGTCTTGGAAAAGAACTTTCTCTGTGTCTGGATGAGCTCATGCGTTCTGTCCTTACATCTGTGAGATGCCAACAAGGACAAGCTTAGATAAGAAATGAATCAGTGCATCCTGTCCCCGGTCCTGTCCCCATCTGGGGCCTTCTCTGCAGCACACCTGCCTGTTGGTTGGTACCACACTGGTTCCCACCATGCTTTGGCTCCCCACTTCTCCCTCTCCACTGAAACACCATCTGAGCAGAGGCTCTTAGGAATCACGTCTACCCGACTATCAACTACCAATACCGATGTCACACTAGCTCCTAGTTTACAACAGGAGTCAGAGCCCGAAATCAAGGGAGGAAATCTCTAACTGGAATTTTGGCCATCAGTGTCCAACTGATGTTGTTAGACTGAAGAGGGGGTGGGGCGAGGAAAGCAGATCTCACCACTAGCGGGACTATTAGGACCTCTTTTCTCATCACACGTGGTGTTGACCACTAACTCTAGTCCTGGGGAAGCTGCTCCAGAATTAGCCAGCCAACACTGACCCGCTGTGTGTCCAGCTGAGATATGGGCAGGCCTGCCCTGTGACCTCTAACCCACTAGCATTTTTTTTTTTTACAGTAAGCCATAGTTGTTTGTTTAACCTCATTCAGTGCTGAATGTTAGGAGAAATAATTTTAAACAGTTGCCATGTTCTGTCTTCAGGTTCTGAAGTGAGGAGTGAGGATTAAAGAATTCAAGCATGGGAGGGCCGCCAGTCACTACCGGTGCCCCGAGTTTATTCTCTCATGGCTGTTTATACAGTTCCTAGCTTTGGGTTACATAGGAATACAAAAAAGGTAAGTACAAAGTAATCTTACCTAAGGAATCTTATCTACAAACAGAACAAATAGCATCAAGCATCCCAAGACTCTTACTTACCTTGAAACCCCCATGACTCCATACCCTTGTTGACTCTGGGCCAAGGACAGTCAAGAGTGCACTTTGGGGTGAAGGTGAGACAAGGTGAAGACCTTAATGGCTCCCCACACTTCAGGACCCTTCCTTCAGGACGGGGTTGTACTGGACCTTCTCTTTCCCCAAAGTACCCACTTGGCAGCTGATCTTTGGACCACAGTTGCTCTTGTTACAGCCCTTTCACTAACATGCTATCGGCAGCGGATGCTTCTGCAAAGCGAGGAATACAGGTGATGGGGGGGGGCATCTCATTTCCGTAAACTTTCCCATGCATGTATGTATTTACAAAAAGAAGGAAAGTCCACAAAAGGAATTTCTCTAACTGAGCTATCGGTTGACCTGGGAGAAATGAAAGGAAATCTTTAAAACAATTGTGCAGACCCACAGTATTTTTTGCCTTCTGATTGCAAATTTATAATAATAAATTTATAATAAACCTCATATTTCTTTTGGCAATGTTTTCCCAATTAAAATCCTGATTCTAATTAGGAAGGGGTCAGTGCCACTTTGTGAAAAAACATAATAATTCTTGACCTTTTAAGAGAGAGAAAGCTTTCTTTTATGTAGATGTTGTCTGTGTTTACGAAATTCTTACTTGAATTTAATAATATTGTCATAGGATGAGGTTAAGAAAGAACTTTTGTAATCTGAAACGGGCTCAATGAACGGACGCTCAGAAATATGGGTAATTAGCAAACTCTCTTCAAGGATATTAAAATTATTGCCTGTGCCCTTAAAAAAATTCTCTCTCTCTCCTCTCTCTCCTCTCTCTCCTCTCTCCTCTCTCTCCTCTCTCTTCTCTTCTCTCTCCTCTCTCTCCTCTCTCTCCTCTCTCTCCTCTCTCTCCTCTCTCTCCTCTCTCTCCTCTCTCTCCTCTCTCTCCTCTCTCCCCTCTCTCCCCTCTCTCCCCTCTCTCCCCTCTCTCCCCTCTCTCCCCTCTCTCCCCTCTCTCCCCTCTCTCCCCTCTCTCCCCTCTCTCCCCTCTCTCCTCTCTCTCTCCTCTCTCCTCTCTCCTCTCTCCTCTCTCCTCTCTCCTCTCTCTCTCTCTCTCTCTCTCTCTCTCTCTCTCTCTCTCTCTCCTTCAGCTTTGTTAATGCCATTAATCTGTTTATAGCCAGCACAAAGAAAAAAAATATGTCAAGACTTACTCCCAATCGGTGGATATTAGTTAATGGGTATAACTTAATGTTTTCTTTTTAAAATCAAACTGTTGTGTTGAGTTTTAACTAAGAACACAGGTTTTCTATAAAATTTAAATCACACAGTAAAGTAATTGTAGAAATACACACTAAAAATTAAAGTAGGTGAAACCATGACCCTCTTCCTTCCACACCTGTTTGCAGCTGGAAGAAATTGTCCCTGTGCCCTCCCTCTCCTCTTATCAGAAACACCCAGCTGAGTCTTGGAGACTGTCCACGTGGGGCTCGCAGCTCAGGACAGGGTTTTGACATTAGTATATATAGTAGATTACATTTGCCAAGGATGATTGATCTTCCAGAATGTTCCAGAACTTTGCTACTCTTCCATCTGGAGATGGAGTATGTACTGCCCCTCGAATGGGCTGGATTTTTGTGACTGTTTTAGGCAACAGAGTGGGGGTGGAAATGACATTATGGGGCTTCAGAGTCTAGAGCACAAAAATGCGAAGCACTTAAACCTTGTCCACCGAGGTTGTTGCCCCCCCACCGTTAGCTGTTGGATGCCCTGAAGCCTCCATGCTGCGGGGGTCTGAGGAGCCCGAGGTCGAGGGATGAGGAGTCCTGTGGCCTCATGGAGAGATGTCCAGCCAGCTCTTAGCACCATCTCTCCTCCCACCCCCATCGCTCCTGCCCCAGGCACCATCTGACTGGGAATCCACAAGGGACCCCAGCCAGTCACCCAGCTGGGCTTACTCACATTCCCAACCCACAGCCCCCCACCCCCGACATAATGGACAGATTGTTGTTTTAGCCCTAAGTTGCAGAGAGATGTGTCATGCTGCAAGAGATAAACATAAAGTTTATGTCATCTTTCGGTGTAGGATGGACAGTGACCTGGTCAGCCTCATCGTGGATGGGGAGGAGGCAGCCTCAAAGGTTCACTGGGGATGCTGGAGCATGGGTACTCATCCTCCCAGCCTCTGGACCAGTGCACACAAGGCTCAGTATACACGGTGGGACCATCTGACCGCAGCAAGCGGAGACAGACGGGAACGAGAGTGACGAAAGGAAGCAGAGCAGAGGGGCCGCGATGGCGTCACTGGGCCCTGCGCCAAGCTGCCCCTGAAGCTGCCCTTTGACCTGCCCATCAGCTGGGAGGGGCACTTACAGCCAAAGACTTTCAGAGTTGCGAGTCACCGTGCAGATCTTAGAATCCAATCCCTTGTTTCATACCTGGATTTTTCCCATTTTATTCCTGATCTGGGACCAACCAGATGTTGGAACACCTTTAAAGATGAGATCTCGCTTCCGCCTGGAGCACCTGCCCATCCACGCAGCTTTTACTGTTGAGCCCAAATCTGTCTCTCTGTCGTTGTTTTCATGTGACAGGGTGGAAAACGTCCTGTGTTATCTCTAAGAGGAATATCTCAGTTTCAGCGAGTTTCTTAGGAAAGAATCATAGCATATTTAAACGTCCAAGACAGAGATATACGGGCTAGAGTGTGTCTAGTCAGCTGATGGACAACAGCATCCATTCAGGGGTCAACCTAAGTCAGCAAGGGACAGGAAGGGCTGTCAGTCCTCAGTCTCCTCTTCTTGGTCAATACTGAAGCCAGTGACTTAGACAGGCAGCTGGGATAGTGTTCACTCTGCCCACGAGGGGCACGAAGGTGGCAGGGACAATTCATATTGCATGAGAAAGCTGGATCCCCAAGTGCTTCGGTGCACTAAACAATGACTGAATCCAGCGAGAAAAAAGTCAAAGGCGACCAGTGTGAAGCTCTGCCTTTTAGTCTTCTCAAAATCAGCCGTGGATTCACGAGGTGCATGAAAAGTGACCGAGTTCAGTAAGGTTTAGAATCTTATTTGTCAGAGACACTGGGTGCAAGACGAGAGGGCCAGGCATCTTTGTGACCTTCGGTCATGTCGACAGAAGCCAGGGGCCAAAGCGAGACTGGGGGTGCCTTCTTTCCTCTTTGCTGCTCAGACTCTGGAGCACAGTGCTCCCTTTATGGATGCCGTGAGCCGGGGGAGTCGAGAGAGCGTGCTTAGAAGCAATCGGGGTACAGCGAGAAAAGTGTAGACCAGTAGATCAGTAGAGAAACGATGAAAAGATCTGACGTTTGCCCGGGAAGGACTTCACATTATCTGGGCTTTTACAAAATCCGATAAAGTCACTGTTTTATCCGTCCAGGGGAGGGGAAGCCGCCTGAAGAAAGACACAGCTGGCGGCCAGGCCGGAGCTTCAGGGCCTGTAGCTCATCTGCCTTAATCTCCAGTTCTTAACCTTTGTGGGATTGGGAGACCCCAAGGAGATGCTGAGGGAAGCCACAGGATGCTTCCCCCGGGAAGGCGTACCTACTTCATAATTTGCAAAATTTCAGGTTAGTGGATTCCTCTAAGGACCAAAGACCCCGGGTTGAGAATCCCAGTCTGTAACAATGGGAGACCAAATAGATTAATCATGCAAATTGTCCTATCGTCAGAAAGTTTACATAGGCCCATTATGTGAGGACATTATATAACAGTCCTGGGGATTAGCCATTTCTCACCCTCTGTTTTCTCCACAGCAGCAAATATGATAAAGCTATTGCTTGATATTGTTAAGAATGAATCTTTTTATCATTTCGCCTTTAGAGAAGGTAAAAATCCTTTAAAGCCTTCTCTATTATTATTAGTAGTAGTATTGGTAGTAGTAGTAGTAGTAATAGTAGTAGGGATTGAGGCCAGGAACATTCTATCTCTAAGCTACATTCCCAGCCCTTTTTATTTCTTTTTTTGAAACAGGGTCTCACTAGGTTGTTGAGAGTCTTGCTAAATTGCTGAGGCTGGCCTTGAACCTGTGATCCTCCTGTCTCAGCCTACAAAAAACAGGGAATACAGGTGTAAGTCACAGCCCCTGGTTCCAGTTTTTTTCATCTTTTAGAAAAGTGCCCTTTTTTTAAAAAAAAAAAAATCTCCTTCTCTTTTTCCTTTTCTTTATCTCTTTCCTCAAGGAAAGAAAGCAAGGGGTTAGGGGTTTGTTTTCCTGTTCCTTCCCAGGCCTCTAAGCCCCTCCCCCTCTGCATCTAGGCCCTCCCACTACACCCATCCTCACCTGGGAATTGCAAAGCTTCTGAGATGCTCAAATCAAAGCTTCTATGCAGTAGCCACAACTTTATCATGACAATGATGTTTGATCCTGTGAGTCTTTTAAAAACAAAATTCTAGCTGGTCACGGTGGCGCATGACTGTAATCCCAGTACTTGGGAGGCTGAGACAAGAGGATCTCAGGTTTTAGGCCAGCATCAGCAACTTAGTGAGACCCTATTCCAAAATAAAATAGGGCTGGGGGTGTAGCTGGGTGGTTGAATGCCCCTAGATTCAATCCCCATACGAGAGGGACGCAGCAGCAGTAGCAAGTCTGAGCTTTGACAGAACTCGCCAAGACTTTAACAGAGACCAGCTTGAACTCAGTTACATGTTTTGTCTCTACCAGCGGATCAGGGATTTCTCCTGCTGTTACCTTCCTGTCTTTCCCAGGACGCGTAAGGCTGGCTGATTTCACCGCCTCTGTCTTGTCCAACTCTTGGCGCCTGCTACCACATGATAAATGATGGTAGCAGACAGCCAGCCCCTAGGTAATTAACTAAGCTTTGGCTAATAATCTTAGGAATTAAGAACTCAGGCTGCAGAACAGCTGCCAAGCAGAAGTTGAATTTGTGTTTCCTCAGCTGGGTGTGTGTCCTGGGGCAGTTCCTAGTACTGGGGGGTCTCCGTTTAGCCATATTAGCCATAAGCAAAGTAAATGGAAATTATAATATATACTGCGGGTTTAGTGAGGGTTAAATGAGATAATTTATGTAAACACTCAGCCCAGTACCTGGCATGCACTCAAAACTGTTACTGTTCCTTATTTATTTATTGGTATTGGAGGTTGAGACCAGGGGCCTTCTACCTCTGAGCCACAACTCCAGCCCTAATTTATTTTTTATTTTGAAACAAGGTCTCATTAAATTGCTGAGGTTTCCTGCTAAATTGCTGAGGCTGGCTGTGATCCTCCCGCCTCAGCCTCTCAAGCACTGGGGTTACAGGCCTATGGCTATTATGGTTATTTTAATGAATGTGAGCTCTCCCTTCATTTTGGGGGTGTCTTAAAAAGTTTCAGCGGGAAGGAGAATTTGCAGGAGCCCCCACTGAGCTTGCAGCTGCCTGTCCAGTCATGGTGGACGCTCCTTGTGAACTTCCCACTAACAACGCAAAGGGAATTCATTTGCGTTCATTTCGAGAAGTACAAACTCATGGAGATTTTCCAAAAATCTGATTCCCGGGAATATCTCCCAAGAAGAAAGGACAGAGTTTAGGCAGTTTATGTCCTGCCAGTGTGTGGAGTTTCTTTACATTCTGTTGACTGGATGAACATGCTGAAATTTGCATGGTTTTTTAAAATCCTGATCGGCCTTCATTTCGTTTATTAATGTCAGGTGCAACCACACTGCCTTAAGCAAATAGACTGCTCTGTCCTTCCAGTCTTCCATCTTAAGCTTAACCCATTCCAGATTCCTGGTTCATTTTCTTGCTGACATGAATGTGCCTGGTTTTGCTGCTGGGCGAGACCTGCGGTAAAAGAAGGTTGGCCAGTGGCTGGCAGGAAGTGGCCCTTCTCTGTGTATGGCTACAGTGTACGGCGTGTACAGAGGTTCCCAGGACCGTAGCAGAGCATCTGAGACTGTCGTTAGTATAAGAGGGGACCTTATAAACATCCGGCAAAGCCTGGGGGTGGGCAGAGTGCTCTCGCGTTTAGGGTTCGTAACCTGTAGAAATACTGTCGTCTCCAGGATGGGCTCAGAGAGAGCCCTGTCTGGCCTGTGGCAACCCTGGCTCCATTCGGAATAAAACCCACATGGAGAAATGTACAGAGGAAACTATTCGGGAGCGGGAACTGGGTGTGTTTCAGACGTTAAGTCTGCAGAGAAAAATTTGTAGACTTTTTTCTTTCTCTCTTTCCTTTTTTTTTTTTTTTTTTTTTAAAAGAAAAACAAGTCCCTGGAAATGAACTTTGTGAGAGATCCTTTATGCAGGAAATCTGCCCAGAAGGGAAAAAAGTAAATAAAAGACACAATAAAAAGCAATTCAAATTGTAATGTTCACCTCTCTATTCTAAGGACAAAAGCTAACACAGCCCTTGGAAAAGAGTTCGTGAGAAATAGTTGAAATAAAGGCAATTGGTGGGCTTAGCAGAGGGAGAAGGATAATTGGTCTTCACGCTGGTAAATGAATTCAGTTTTTCTGTTTTTTCTGTTTGTGTAAGTAACCATTCAGTGCCCCTCTCTCTCTTTCTCTCTCTCTCTCTCTCTCTCCCTCTCTCGTCTCGGTGCTGAGGATTGAACCCAGAGATATTCTACCTGGATCCAAGCTACACCTGCAGACCTTTTTTTTTTTTTTATTTTGAAACAGGGTCTTACTAAGTTGACAAGGCCCTTGCCAAGTTACAGAGACTGGCCTTGAACCTGTGATCCTCCTATCTTAGCCTCCCAAGTACTGTGATGACAGGTGTGCATCGCCACAGTCTTTGTTGCTCCTAAGTAAATAGCATAACAAAAGTGACAAGGTGAAGCGCAGTGCGGGCTGTGCTCTCCCCAGGCTGCCCGCCATCGCTCTCCTGTTCTTTCACTACATAGACGCTCGCTCGCACATTCTAGGAAGGAACAACGTGGCAGAGGCAGAAGCAGTATGGAGAGCTCAGGGATGTCCCAGGCCCGAGTCCTGCGTGGCTGCGGGGTCAGCACCGTCTGTGTGCACAGCGGGCCTGCTGTGCACACTCCAATGGCTGGGCGCTGGCACCAGCCTCACTGGGCCTGAATCTGGGCGTTGCCCTCACTAGGGCAGTGGGGCGGGGCCTTGGGCGAGTTCCTTTACCCTCGGTGCCAATGAGTCCTCGCTGGTCAAATAAACATTCAAGTGGTGCCTCCTTTACAGTGATGTCAAAATCAACCAGTTAAATAGAATCAGCATTTTCAACCTCATTTCACTTTAGTGCCTTCGCTCCCAATCCCAAAAGCCCAGTTAGACATTTTTTTCCCTAATTGCTTCCATCATGAAATTTCAATCCCTCAGATATGTTGCTCTATGCGATACAAGATCCATTCCTATCACTGGGAAGGATGCTTTTGCGCCTGGTGTGGTGGTGCACACTTGTAATCCTAGTGCTTGGGAGATTAAAGCAGGAGTATTGCAGGTTTGAGGTCAGCCTCAGCAACTTAGAGAGACCCTGTTTCAAAATAAAAAGTAAAATAGGGCTAGAGGTATAGCTCAGAGGTAGAACACCCCTGAGTTCAATCCCCAGTTACCCCCCCCACACACACACATGCTTTCGCCACCCTCCTGCCTCTTCAGACTCAGTTATCTCTGACACAACTTTGTCAATACTTAGCATCAGGATTCACTGTCCCAGTTGAGAGAGGGCTCTAAAATGTCACCTTTTTTGCACCAAGCAGAACTTACTGGCCAGAGCCATTTTCTCAGCCCCAGTGGGTCTCAGGAGACTAGGGAATGAGGAGCCATTTGTGGTCTTTGATGGCCTTGTCCCAGATGACATTTGGTAGACCATGAGGGAATCGTCCTCCTGTAGCTGGGCAGTCTGGCCACCTGGCCAGGTGGATCATGCCCGGCATGGTGATCGCTGGTGCCACCCAGCACAGACTAAACGCCACTGCTACAGCTTTCTCCATTCTCCATCCACCCTGGATGTCAGCAAACTCAGTCTTGCATCCCCACCTGCCTCTGGTCACTGTGCTGGGAGGCTGGGCTCTCTCTCTGGGCCAGGTCTTCAAGTGAGTTTATTTTTCCACTTCTGTTTCTTCCACATCCACTTTGCCCACTTTGCTTCTAGTCCAAGCAGGTGAGATACATGAATAAAATAGTAACGATGATGTGAGCGTCCCAGTACTGTGCTGGGAATGAAATGCCCGCCATATTTGTTTGAACATGGGACAGAAATGCCAGTTATCTTAACATATGCCATAACATTGTAAAAGTAGAACTAGCCAATTAACTCAGTCCAAACCAACTGAACAGGTATGTTTGCATGTGTGTGTCTGTGTGTCTGTGACATCACGAATTCAGAATATTTTCACCCTCACTTAGGGTGTGCTGACACCAGATCAGCCATCTGGGATATAGGCTTATAGAAATACAGTTTTCGGACCTGGGCGTGGTGGCGCACGCTTGTAATCCTAGCATTCTGGAGGCTGATATCAGAGGATCATGGTTTGCGGACAACCTCAGCTACTTAGTGAGGCCCTCTGCAACTTAGTGAGACCCCACTTCAAAAAAAAAGAATAAAATATAGGGCAGGAGGTATACCTCAGAGGTCGAATGCCCTTGGATTTTGTCCCCAGACCCACACACACAAAAAAACCCCCCAAAATAGAAATATAATTTTCAGAGTTCCCCACTTCCCTACCACAGCAGAATCTCTGGAGTGACGCCTTTTGCAAGGTGAAGTTTAGAGCCAGTGAGTCCAAGATGGCTATAGCATTTGGTCAACTCATGGACCACACCAACTCAAATTATTTAGTATGGCACACAAAGGAAAACATTCTTTTGCTTTATTAAATAAATACAATTTACAAATATTCTTTTGCACCTTCTGTAAGCATTTTATATCCTTAATGTACTTAAAGTTTCAGAGACAAAGAAAAGAGAAAATTGTGGATTCCTGTTGCCACCTCCAGGAGACATATCCCATTCCATTGGAGGCATCAGACCCAGGATATCTAATCTACTCCAGTTCAGGGTAGCCCAAAATAAAAAAAAACAACAACAACACACACACACACACACACACACACACACACACACACACACCATGACACAGGTGCTAAATGGAACAAGGCTTTACTTGCGCATCAAGAAGAAACAGAGCATGATTAGCTTCAGTGATGGATTGGGCTCTGAATGCCAGAGAGATGGTCTATCTGTATGCTTCTCATGAACAGGTGAAGGATTCCAAACCTTTCCTCATGGATCCTGAAATATGGACACCTAGGGAGGTTCCTGAGGGCCAGTGCTATACCTGCTTACAAAGGAGTCAGACAGAGAAAGGTATTTCCAAACAAAGAGATTTTCCCAGCACAGGCAGGGAGGGCTCCCCTGTGAAGAAGTGTTCCCAGCAGAGGCCACTCTTGTGTGGCTGTGCCTCTGGGAAGACTGCACCTTTGTTAACAAAAATTAAATACAGACGATGATAATGCAGGACTCAGAACTGAGACAAGAGCTCTCAGAGATTTCTGAAATCTCTCCTGGCACCAGCTTCAATGAAGGTGGTTTCTGAGCAAGGCTTGGAAGGATGGTAGGTGGCAATTGAGAAGGAGAGAAAGCCAACAGGAGAGAATTTAAGACATGGGACCACAAACCTGGGCTAAGCCAGTGTGTTTGGATGGGATTTGAGAAAGTCAAGCCGAAGGCTTTGGGAAATAGAGTGGGGATGGATGTGAGCTCCCACTAAGAGTTGAGAAGCAAGGGATGAAGACTGGGAAGGCTGTTTGGATAGTGCCATGGATTGAATTGTGCCCCCCAAAATGAGTTGTTGAAATCCTAGCCTCCAACCTTTTTTGGTGATAGGGTTATTTCAAGATACAATCAAATTAAGTATCAGGCTTGGCTCTAATCCAGTATAACAGGTGACCATATAAGAAGAACACAGACACACACAGAGGGGAGAGGATGTAAACACACACTCAAAGGAGAACATGTGACAAGGGGTTAGAGTGATGTGTCTACAGCCAAGGATGGCTAGCATCTACCAGGAGCCAAGGGAAAGGCATGGACCAGTTTCTCCCCTGCCACCCTTAGAGAGGGCTTGGCACTGCTGGCACCTTGACTTCAGACTCGTGGCTTCTAGAACGGTGAGATAATATATTTCTGTTCTTCCAAGCATCTCAATTTATGGTAATTCATTATGACAGTTCTAGGAAATGAATTCGGATGTGTTGATTAAGTTTATCTCTTTGAAAGGGACTGTTCTCATGCGATGGGTGTGTTGAGGGAGCTGGGGGACACCGTTCTGCGGCTGTAGGAGCAGATGGTGCTCAGATGCTTTGGAGAAATACTCATTGGTAGCTTTTGAGGTGCTGGTGAGCTTGCTTCTGAGGCAAATGTGGTCATGTGTCGTGTCTCTAAGGCTCCGTCCTGCAGAGCCCCGGGAAAGAACACACAAACGCCGGGTCTGTTGATGATGCTTCTTCTTTAATGCTTCCTCCTCAATCCTAATGCATACAGCAGGCAAATATATATCAGTCTCATAACCCCTCCCTCATCACTCCACCAACCCCAAGCTTCCCACAGCTAGGGCATGCACATTTCTAACCCTCTCATAGGTGGGCTGGTGGTAGCACGAGGCACTGCATCACTGATCATCCATAGGGCGCCTGATAGGGCTCACTGCGCAGGCTCAGGGCACCGCCAGCCTCGTGAGCCTCGTGACTTGGCAACATGGCTAGGCGCCATCTTGAGCCACCGCCCCATCCCGGTCTAGCCGAGCGGGCCCCGACAGTCATGACATTGACTGCTCTTTCTCCTGCATGCTTTTGAGAAATTCTATGCGTTGTGGTGTGGGTTCCCTAAAAACTCATTGATTGGAAGGACGTCCTCAGTGCAGCAAGGTTCAGAGGTGGGGTGTGGCAGGAGGGGTGTCACTGGGGGCAGGCCTTGGGGTCTTTGTATGTTCTGGCCCCCTCCTCTTACTCTTTCTTCTTCCAGCTGTCATGACTGAGAGCACCATCCTCTTGCCACAATGTCTACTCTACCTTGGAGCTAGCTAACTATGGACTGACCCTCCAAACTGTGAGGCGAATAAACCTTCCCTACTCTAAGTTGTGCTTGCCACAGCAAGGAAAAGGCTGAATAAAACAGCATGCATGTGCACACCCAACGGAACCTACTGACCAGACTTCCTCCAATAGCGCATGGAGTGCTAAAGACCTAGTCTAATCTCCACTATATATTATTTCTTGTTTACAGTGTTTTCCTATTTACATGGTCTTCCTCAGCCTCTGGGAAGACATAATTAAAAACTCTCCTGGAACAAATTTTTGGAAAAACACATTTTTGAAATATCTATGTTCAATTGAAAACAATAAGACTCATAGTAAAAGGACAGAACTTAGCATTAAGCTTTTATAATTCATCACAAATGGTTGCTCTCTGCAGGGAGCTCAGCATGAGAGCCCAAACTATGAACGTGCTGCAAAGTCATGTGAGCATCGGAACAAGGTGCACAGAACAGTGTAGTTTGGAGGTAGAGTGCCCCTGGTTCAATCCCCAGCACTGCAAAAAAAAAAAAAAAAAAAAAAAAAAAAAAAAAAAAAAAAAAAAAAGACGTTGTCTTTATACATCATCTTGATTTAATAAGACAGTAAAAGATTTTTAGGACTAATAATAGATGTCAACTTCTGAATATCTTTAAACTCAAGTTTCACTCAGGAAACTACAAAATCTGAATCAATTCTAGCTGAAAATGTGTGTCTTTTAGATATGGGGTAGCCCTTTTTGAATGGGTAGGGATGGTGCTGCTGAGGCTTCCTGGCTGTGGAGGTGTGCCAAGGTGTCCACCCAGTTGGGCCACAGTACCCGGATGCTAGCACTAGTGAGGCTGTGCTGTAAACACATTTCTTAGATGTGACTCATATCTCGGTCAGTAGGCTCTGGGTAAAGCAGATGACCTTCCACAATGTGGGCGGCCCTCACCCTACAAGTTAGAGGCCTCAAGAACAGAGGTTGAGGTTCTAGAAGAATTGATTCTGCTTCTAGCTGTAACATGGCAAAACCCTGCCTGAGCTTCCAGCCCCTGTCCTGTGGGATTCAGACTCAAGACAGCTGGATCTCCAGTCTGTCAGCCCACGTTCATACATGCAGCCCCTCAGCCGCAGGAGTTAGCTCCTTACATGGATCCCTCTCTGTTCTTTCTTTCCCTCTCCCTCTCCCTTCCCCTCTCTCATTGTACACACACACACACACACACACACGCACGCACGCACGCACGCATGCACGCACGCACACACACGCACGCACACACAGTGCACACACACACACACGGACTGTTTCTCTGGGAACACCAACTCCTCTAATTAGTGAGTTGCTACAGTTCTCCCATAAACCTCTGTTATATTTCTGATTAATTAATGCACCACTTGTACTTTGTTATGCTATTTTAACTTTGGTTTTGCTCTCTTCTGTATTTATTTATTTATTTACTTATTTATTTATTTTGTGGCACTGAAGATGGAACCCAGAGGCATTCTACCTCTGAGTTACACTCCCAGCCCTATTTTTATTCTTTATTTTGAAACGGGGTCTCACTAAGTTGTAGAGTGTCCTAAGTAGCTGATGCTGGCCACAAACCTGTGATCCTCTGTCTCAGCCTCCCAAGTACTGGGATTACAAGTGTGCACCACCACATCTGGCTCTCTTCTGTCATTTAATAATTTGCTAACAAGTACATTTACCCTGCAAAGTGGAACCCCTTGAGGCAGCCATGGTGGCATTCAGCTTTGTTTCTTTGTCTCTAACCTAGGACCTGATTTAAAGAGCATCATAGGCACCGTTAAGGATGACTGAGAGACTGGGCCAGTATTTGTTGTGGGAAGAAAGGATAATTCAAACGCTGGACAAGGGAGCAGAATGACTTCAAAGTGGCCGCTGCTCGTGTGCTATTCCGTGCCCCGCTGATGCTTCGGCCTTTCCTGGCAAACACCACTATGGCTAGACCTATATTCACCCACACGTATGCACTAGTCCCCGCATTGAGACAGTCACTCCTGGTTAACAAAGCTCACACTTCTTATAAAACTCCAAGCTCAAGGTCTGTTTCATTATCCGTCTTCGGAGCGGAGAGTCACTGTCTGATAGGGAGGCCAGGCATACAGTATGGGTTTCATTCGGTGTCAGCTTAAAATATTTGTAAATGCCTGGAGACAGGAGCGGTGCTCCTCTTGCTCTGTTTTGCACGTTTTAATTAAGAACAAAAGAAGGCAGGTGGCCCCATCCTGGTGCCTGATCTGTGCAGGGCGATTTTCTAGTCCCAACTTGACTGTGTCAGGATTTTTTTGCCCTGGTTTTGAGGCCTTAGGGAAGTTACTGTCTCTGCCTGTTATGTACCCAAATTCCCCCAAATTCTTTAAGAAAACAGACTTTTCTTTCTGGTACAGAAAGTATTGTGAGGTGTGTGTATGTGTGTGTGTGTGTGTGTGTGTGTGTGTGTGTGTGTTTTCTACTAGTTATAGCATTCTTATTTACATCACCCTTTCAGAAGTAGAGCTGAAGTCTTTCTTTTCTTTCCTTTTCTTTTCTTTTTCCTACAGCAAATTTCTCTCAACTAGTGGTCACTATGTTGTATAAGGAAACACCTGACTCCAAGAGGAAAACTGATTCATGTTTGATCCCGCCCCTTTCCTGCCCCCTCTGCGCCCTCAGGGGCAGGCGCCAGCCCCACTGTCTGCTTCTCTGAGTCCCCGGGTCTAACATAGATGCCGCCCTGGACACAGAGTCATGGGACCGGCCAACACCACTTAACCTACAAGAGCATTCTTCACTTTCTTAGGGCCAAGTGGCCCTTTATGGAAATATTTAATCCAACTCTGCTCCATGACTGTGAAAGGTTTTATTTCATTGGCGTTATAATGAATTGTAAAAAAGCCTTGCTAAGCTTAAGAGTTGTATTAAATTTCCTTTGTAGCAATTTCTGCTATAAATCTCTGTTGCTAAGAAACCATGTTTAGAAAAAGCCGTCTTAGAAAATGTGCGTTGGTTAAGTGTTAACCTCACATATCAAAATAGGACTGTTATTTTTTTCAACATATGAGACTCTCTCCCAAATGTCCAGTGGGGCTTTGTGTACATCTCATTAGGTTTCCTGACTTCTTTTTATCACAAAGGCGAATGTCATCTAAACGTTCTGAATTCTGATTCCAAACACATTGTCGCTTCCTCCTGCCCCAGACGATGGAGAGCTGGACGAGGAGGCCTTGTTCAGAGAACAAATGGCACCATTAAGTTCTCATTCCTTGTGGGTTTTTATTTTATAGTAAGTTGAGCAGGAAATAAAAATGAGGGCGGGAGCGGAAGCCTTCTGTTTTACTGCGGGGATCTGCGGGGGTTCCCCGGCAGCAGAACTCAGAAGCAAGTCTCGCCCGTCGGCACGTGTGCCCTGGCACCTTCCGGGTTGGGGTTCCCAGAAGTTGGCTTGTCGTCCCCAACCTGCACTCGTAGGGGTTCTGCTGGAGAAGGCTCACCTTTCCCGGGGATTCGGGGTCAGAATACATCTGCGTGCACCAGGCACCCAGTGGAGGGCAGTGGTGACCGAGGCCCAGTCCCTGTGCCAAGGAATATGAAGACTCGGGGGGCTCAGGGAAGGGGCACCCAACCCCGTGACGTCTGCCAGCCCCTCATAAACAACACAAGCGAGCACGCAAGTAAAACACCCAGAGCTGTCTTTTCCTTTACAGTTCGTTGACCATAGATTCCCAAAGACAGGGATACCAACCCTGGGATGATGGGGGTCAGTAGGCTTGGATGCATGGGGGGTCTTTATAAAACAATGAGGGGGAGTGGAAGCTCCCAGCCATGTGCTGAGTTAGAAATTTTTTTTTTTAAGGGGGTGGTGAAGGGGTTGGTAAGTTTGGAAATCTACGCTTAGACTTTCAAGGCTGCTCTAGCCCTTAACGAGGCCCTTGTAAGGACGGCCGCGGCTTCCGTCATTCCTCCCACACCCGGCTTCCAAACCTCAGGGCCGGCCCACCGCGGCACGTCTGCTTTGGGTTAAATAGGGCATTACAAATCTTTCCCCTAATCTTTCTTGGCCTCTTGCCTTCTTTGCCCATGTACTGCTTGTTCCAACATTTAGGAAACAGCTTGTCCTGTATCAAATATCGCAGTGTATCATGTCTGAAGCCTTCGTTTGGAGCCTCTGGGTGTTGAGCAAGTGGCCCAGGGAAAACCGTGGCAGCCCCGTCCTGCGGTGTGCTGTGCCGGCGCCCTCGAGGGTTTGGTTCACTTTGAACTCTCAGAATGGAATATTAGAATCTGTTTTATCTGATGTGAGGCAAAACGAAGCTCTTTTGACAACACACGATAATTAAGATACAGGAAAAATAGCCTGTAATTTGGAAGGAGAATAATGGGAGGGAATACATTCTTAGGTGTTATTGTTTAGAGGGAGTTAAGATGTTAACCTTCTAATTTACTAATTCCTTCTGTCTCACTGTGGTGATTAAATAAATTAATGTTTGCAAGACACTTAAAACACAAGTTATGTAGCTTTTTACTTCATATCTGTGGTTGTATATACTTTTTTATTGGTGCACTGTAGTCATATATCTTAATGGAGTACAAGACGGTAGAGGTATACATGCACACATCACTCAGCTCTTACCCAATTCCTACTCCATTCTCTCCCTCTTTCCTCCTTCTCATGTTTGGTTTAGTGATTGACCTTATATGTTTGTGAATATACATTAGGAAATTTCCCTCTTCCCCCTCCCATCCCCTCAGTTAGGTCGCCTTATTTGCTCATCTATGGTTTATCCTTCTTTGTCTAGAGTTCCTCCTGTGACCCATTTTTCTCCCTAGCTTCTGCATATTAGGGAAAGTACCTGATTTCTTACTTTTTGTGACTAATCTCACTTAAGCATAACATTCTCCAGTTCCATCCATTTCCCTGTAAATTACATCATTTTGTCCTTCTTTATGGCTGAGTAAAATTCCATTCTGTACATATCCCATAATTTTGTAGTCCATTCATCTGTTGATGGACATCTTGGCTGGTTACACAGTTAGGCAATTGTGAATTGTGCAGCTATGAACATAGATACACATGCATTGGTTTGGTAGTTTGGTTTCCTTTCTTTTGGGTAGATACCTGGCAGTGGTATTGATGGATCTTATGGTAGGTTCATTCCCATCCTTCTGAGAATCTGCCATACTGTTTTCCAAAGGGGTTGCACTAATTAGCAATCCCACTAACAATGTATTAGAGTTCCCACTATCCACATCCTCGCCAGCATCTGTTGTTGTCCCCCTCTGTGCAGGCACGGAGTGTCACTGGCACCTTTCCTGCTGCAAGCCTGGGTCTCTGAGAGCTCAGTCTATGCAGGCAGCTGGTATCAATGGGGCTGGATCTAGTGTTAAGGGCAGGTCTCCCTCCATGCTTTCCACCAATCCTGAGCCCAAGTTTCTCCCTGCAATAGACAGTGGGTGCCACTGGGACCAGACCCAGTGTATATATAGGAGTCCCTTTTCTTCACAGCTGGGGTTTATTTGGTCTGACTTCTCCCCATTCACCATGATTGGGTGGTCTGTGGTGATCTCTGGAGGTCCTACTAGGTCTCTGAGCCCTGGAGACTGTAAGCCTTTTTAGCTGATTAGCCCTAGGGGCTGTTTACCAATTTAAGCCTCTGCTATGTCCAGTAGCAGACTCCACCCCCACCTTCGCCATGGTAAACCTCAAAGTTCCAGACCCTATGAGTCTATTGCTAGCTGCTCGAGTCCCTGCAACTGCACTGGTCAGTCTCCCACGGGGATGGCAGGTTCACTTACGGTATTGCAGAGTACTGCTCTGGATCTCTGCAGGGCGTGTGAGCTTGGCTGCCACTACTGCAAACCATAGCTGGTATCTGCAGGAGTGGAGGGCTTACAATTCTGATGGACTGCAGTTGCTTAGTTTGTTTGAAGTTGTTGGCTTTTTTGCTGGGTGTCTCTGGTAAGGTGCGATGGTGCTGTTGCGGTGCCTGTGGCTGCAGCCATTGGGGATGGACAGGGTCCTTTTCTGCTCTCTGATCTGCTTTCTAGCTTTTTCCCCACTGCCGTTCACTTGTCAGTGCTCTGTTCAGATTTATGCTGTTTTCTTTCTTTTGTCAGAATGTTGTTTTCATGGTGATAGAGATCAAGTGTGAGCAGGACTGGTATGTGCTGCTTTCCTCAGTCGCCACCTTCCCAGAAGTTCCTGTATATGTTTATAATTATGTATTTATTTATATTTATCCTTTTATTGATGTTATTATTAATAGCAACATTACTTTCATCATGTAATCATTAGGAGAAAAATATAAAATGTTTGACTCCCAGCGCTGTAATGGGAAACAGAGGTATTAGAAAACATTAGACCAAAAAGAATCTTAATTTCAAAACAGTAGAGATATATATTTTAAAAACTTAGCAAATATGAGACAAAAGAGCTGGCTTACACCGATAATCCCAGTACTTGGGTGGCTGAGGCAGGAGGATCACAGGTTTGAGTACAGCCTCAGCACTGTAGCAAGACTGTCAGCAACCTAATGAGACACTGTTTCCAAACAAAATCATAAAATAGGGCTGGGGATGTAACTCCAAGGTAGACTCCATAATGCCCCTGGGTTCCATCTTCAGTACCAAAAAAAAAAAAAAAAAAAAAAAAAAAGAAGAAGAAGAAGAAGAAAAAAAAAAGAAAGAAAAGAAAAAGACAAAGCAAAGATACCAGTAGAATAGTGGGAGGGATTTGGAGGGGGTAAGTGAAGAGAAGAAAGGAAAGATTAAAGAAAACAGCTCCCACAATGCTATACAAAGTTATGCATACCAACCTCAATAGTATGTATGGGGAGGGGAGGGTGTCAGGTGGGATCTGGAGAGAAAAACACCAAGTGCAGTGTGCATTGTATGTTTCTATCACTCTGGACCTCATTATGATGTAGTGTACCAATAAAAACATATTTTAAAAGCATAGCAAAAATGAGATAAGCAGAAAGCACAAAGTAGGGAGAAGAATGACTAATGTATCAGTAATTGCAATAAATGTCAATGGACTAAATTTTATAGATAAAACAGAGATAAGCAGATAAGACAACAAAATTACAAAAACATGTACAGTATTTGTTATTTATGAAAAATACAATGAAACTGAAAAACACATGGAAAGATGGAAAAAAGAGGGAAATTATCTGCTAGGTAAATATAAAAGAAAAAAAAAAGCTGGTAGCTATGTTAACATCCCCAAATAGACGTTAAGACAGAAACAATTATTAGCGATAGAAAACATCACTGTATAGAAAGCAAAATTATTCAGAAATAAACATTTTGAACTGCATATATTGGCTAAAAATGGCCTCTAAATGTGCTCAGTTCAAAGAAATAGGCACCTACTATCACGGTTTGAGAATTTAACATATTTCTCTCAGTTATTGGTAGGCCAAGTAGGCAAAAATGAACATAAAAATACAGAAAAATTGAACAAAACAAGCAACTAGTTAAATTTAATGGACACTTATAGAATCAGAAATTAGAGAATATACATTCATTGCTACATTCTATGCATGGAATACTTGCAAAAATTAGACCTCATACTAAGCTGATCTCAATGAATTTAAATAACTGGAATCATATATAATATGTTATTAGATTTATTTGCAATTCAGTTGAAATCAATAACAAAAATACAAGTATAAAAATCTGGACATTGAAGAATTTAAGAAGTATACTTCCAAATAATGTTTAATGTAAGAAACCACATTTAATTTAATGACAATTTAAAATACTGAAAACAGAATGAAAATGAGAATAATATATATTGAAATTCATGGGATACTGCCAAAGCAGCGTTTTGAGATACATTTATGTCTTAAAGCTTATATTAGAAAGAAAGAAACTTGAGCAGCCAACTTAAGATGTTAGAAAAAGAACCCCCAAAGCATAAAAAGAGCTTAAAGAAGCAATGAGCAAGAGTAAATGAGGTAAGAAGTGAAGATACGGTAGAGAGAATCAGCGATGTCAAAATCAAAGGCGGTTCTCTACTGAGATTAGTAAAATAGATAAACGGTTGCTGAGCTTGATAAAGAAAAATATGCAGAAGGCACAAATAAAAATCACTTAGGGGCCACAAATACAGAAAGAGCAGAAAGAAAAAATTTTTTTTGGTAGCACTGGGGATTGAAGCCAGAGGTATTCTACCTCTGAGCTAAATCTCCAGCCCAATTTTATTTATTATTTGGAAACAGGGTCTCACTAAGTTGTGGAGTGCTAGCTAAGTGTCAAGGCTGACTTAAAACCTGCGATCCTCCTGTCTCAGCCTCCCAACTACTAGGATTATAAGTGTGCACAACTCACCCGGCTCAGAGCAGAGAGAGATATTAAAAAAATAAATAATGGTATGGGCAATATTATACAATTAACATAAGAATCTAAATGAAATCATCAAATTCTAGGAAAATAACATCAAGACACACTCAGGGACAAATAGAAAGTTTTGATAATTCTATTATCATTAACGAACTTGAGTCAAAGATTATATGCCTCAGAGAACTAGAGAGGTTTACAAGTGAGTTTTAGTAAACTTTAAAATAATTGTTTATGTAGCATTGGGCAAACCTTTTAGGGAATAAATACACAAAGAAAAGACTCTGCAAAGAAGCCCTTAGACCCTTGAGATTAAAGCCAGATAAGGACTGTATAAAGCAAAGTTTTACGACTATCCCACTCATGACCATGGAGATAAAGGCCCTAAATATATTAGCAAACGAAATATAGCATTGTAACGAAAGAAAAAAATACCCCAAAGTCAAGTTGGGCTTATCTCAGCAATGCAAGGATGGTTTATAAATGCAAATTCTGTAGATGTGATACACTACCTTCTGCATCTCAAAAGGTAATGATAAATATGTTTTGATGATAAAAAGATTTTAGTAAACTAGACAGGGAAGAGAATTTCCTTTATTAGTGATGAATGTCCACCAAAATGATGGTCAATATCTTTCCAGCAGTGAAATGCTAGTGTCGTTAACTTATATGCTTCTTTGCTCTCGTCCTGTGATGCCCTCTGCCCTGCTATGGCACAGCATGAAGGTTCTCACCAAATGCTGACACCTCCATATTAGACTTCTCAGACTTCAGAACTGTGAGAAATACACACTTTTCCTATAAATTGCCTAATCTGTACTATTCCATTAGAGCATCAGAAAATGGACTAACTGTATTGCTTAGTGATGTATATGTAAGCCGCTTTATTTCTATTTTTGCAGTACTGGGGATTGGACTCAGGGCATTCTACCTCTGAGCTAGACCCTCAGCCCTATCTTTTATTCCTTATTTTGACACAGGGTCTCACTAAGTTGCGGAGGACCTTACAAGTTCCTGAGGCTGGCCAAGAACCCGCCATCCTCCCGTCTCAGCTTCCCAAATGTTGGGATTACAAATGTGCATCACCACGCCTGGCAGTAAACCGTTTTTAAAGGAGAAATAAACACAAATTTTAGAATTTTTTTTTATCACAGGTCAACCAATCAGAAGAAAACATGGTTTGGTTCTCAATTGTTCTCAAGTTTAGTGATGAGTTTTCAGATGTTTCTTTTATACTTCTTAAATTTTACAACCTACACAGACACTGAATAAGTTATTTTCTATTAGTGAGATATTATGGTAAATAGTAGGCAAAAGCCAAATCATCCGGTGATTCTTTAATAATATTAAGAGTTTTAGACTATTTTCCACTTGATTCTTATTTCCCATGAGATTCTTCAGCATCTGGACAGTCATGAGTCAGAAAATGAACCAGGTCATTTGGACTTTGTGAAATCTGTTGCCTGGAAAATACCCATCCCACCCCTTTGTCTTGCCCAGATCCTACCAAAGGTCCAACGCTCCTGTTGACTGCATGAGCTATTGTCAGGGATAATTTCTTGTTAAGAGAGATTCACATCATTCCTCCCACCCCCAGAATCACCCCTCCCATTCTTGGAAGGATAATGACGGTCACAAGGTCCGTGGCTTGGAATGGTCCTTGGGTCTCCTTTATACAAGTGTGGGTTTGTCAGGCTTTTCAAAATTCAAACTCCTGGCCAAGGATGGGTGTGGGACCTGACTGACCACTGGGTTGTGTCCTCCCTGACTTTCTCTCTGCCTCCATTTTTATTCATTTAAATGAGTTGGGATCATATTAGCAGACTCTGTGGAGCCACTGGGATTCACACTTAATAAAAGCTGCTAGGAATGTGAACCAGTAATGTCCTCAGAAGCTCCTGGGGATGAATAGTGGAAGACTTCATGGTCCTCATTCCACACCTCCACACCGAGTTTAGGTCAGTTTGGCACCTGTTGTCCAGAGAGCTGGAGCCATAATGATTCATCATAGTCACAAAACTAGGACTGGGATTTTCCCTAGCTGTTGGCCAGAGTAAAAATTAATACTGGTGTGTGTGTCTTTCAAACTATATCAACGGGTCCAGAACTCCTTCAAAGGCTGTTGTTGTGCATGTACACAGGCCAAGTTTCAACTATGAATAACTCAGCAGTTGGCAAATGCTAAAACTCATGACTGAGTTCATGGGACCGACTTAGTTATAAAGATGATTTAATGAAACGTGCTCTTTCTGTTTAAAAGCCATTGAAAACTCAAACAAGGAGAGTGAAGTTCAATGCCCTCAGAGGACATGTTAGTGTCAATGATACAGTTGAAGCATATGGGTCTGACAGGGGCGCCAGGGCCAAAGCCAGATCAGTAGAGAACAGAGCAAGACAGCCAGAGGGGCAGGGCAGTGGTGGTCTGCCAGGGCTGAAGCTGGGTCTTTCTGTCTCTCATGCTGCTGTCTACATTCATATCTCTCCCATTCCTGGACTTTGGGTACATCAGGTAAATGAGCATGTGGTAATAGTAAGCAGCATGGTTTGTGGTCAGCCTCACACATTTCTCTGAGTTCTCTGCTTCTATGACTGGATAAAGTACTTAATCTTTCTATGCTTCAGCTTCCTCGTCTGTAAAATGAGAATAATCTTAGTGCCAGCCTTCTAAAGGGGTGGTTATGAAGATTCATTACTTCTCTTCATGAAAATGGACTTAGTTCAGGGTCTGCACACATTTGCAGTTTAAGATTTGTTAGCTTATCTTTGTAGTTGCTGGCCTATGGAGCAGCTCGGTGCTTCTCTTCCATTAACAGTTGATGTGAAGGCACCTTAGGCAAGATATTTTCTATATGCAGTTGGTTTGAATCAACAGATACGGAACCTGCAGATCTAGAGGGCCAACTCTAGTACCTTTACCAGTGTGTTATACATTTTTATATGTCTTCATTTTACTAATTATAATAGTTTCATTTCCGCTTGGAGAATGCCCTTTAGCATTTTCTTGTAACACCGTTTAGAATTTAATGTAAAGTAGGTCTAGTGAGGATGACTTCCTTCAGGTTTTGTTCATCTGAAAAAGTCTTTACCTGTCCTGACAGATTTCTGGGTAAACTATTATTGGTTGTTAGTTTTTTTTCACTCATTGCATTTAGAATATATTATCATACTCTCTCCTGACCTACAAGGTTTCTGCTGAGAAATCCACTGATAGCCTTATAAGCAGTCTCTTGTATGCAACGAGTCCATCTCTCTCTCTCTCTCTCTCTCTCTCTCTCTCTCTCTCTCTCTCTCTCTCTCTCTTTACTGTGTTTAAACTTTTCTGTCTTTAATTTTTGACAATTTGGTTAGGACATGTCTCAGTAAAGTCATCTTTGTGTTGAATGTGTTTGAGGAACTTTAAATTTTGTATAACTGGATGTCCATATCTCTTTCCATATTTGAGAATTCTTCAGCCATTATCTCTTTAAACAAGCATTCGCCTTAGTCTACTTTCTGTTGCCTTAACAAATACCAGAGTCTAGGTACTTTATAAAGTAAAGACTTTTATTTAGCTCACAGTTTTGAAGGCTGGAAGTCCAAGATCCAGAGGCCTCATCTGTTTGGCTCCTGGTGAGACTCAGAACCGATGACTTAACAGTGACAGTGGTGGGAGTGTGCGAGAGGGATCACATGCAGAGACAGCAAGTTAGAAGAGTCTGGGGGCCAGGCTTGCTCATTTCATATTAGCCCACCTTTATAGGAACTAACCAGGATCTCATGATAACATTAATTCTCTCCAAAGGCAATGCCCCCAATTACTTTCTACTAGGCCCCAACCTTTTAAAGGTCCCACGACCTCTCAACATTGCCACACTGAGGACCAGCTCCTGGCATACGAGCCTTTAGAAAGCACACCCATATCAACCACAGAAGCTTTCTTTCCTCTATCTCTCTTTTGTCCATCCTTAAACTTCTATAATCTGTATATTAAATCTCTTGATGATATCTTATACATTCTGTATATAGCTTCATTTTTTTCATTTTTTCTCTTCTGGTTGGATAATTTCAAATGAGTTCACATATTCTGCTTAATCAAATTGGCTATGGATGGTTTCTGTTGCATTTTTTATTTTATTCACTCAATTAGCCTTTGATTTCTGATTGGCTCTTTATTGAACCTTTAATTTTCTTTACATATTATTTT
Organism: Muscardinus avellanarius; assembly: GCF_963383645.1. Taxonomy (NCBI): domain Eukaryota; kingdom Metazoa; phylum Chordata; class Mammalia; order Rodentia; family Gliridae; genus Muscardinus; species Muscardinus avellanarius. The sequence goes on along the minus strand of NC_137794.1, from coordinate 110,408,381 downwards.
CTTGATATTTTTGATTTTTCATTTGAGTTTTCTTGTAGCTTGCTTAGCTGCCTTAAAATAATGAACACACTCATATGTGTGCTGGGAACCAAACGTAGAACTACTTGCATGGCAGGCAAGCACTCTACTTGAATGCTTCAACCATGTCCCCAACTAAAGGGAATTTTATGTCTACTTTCTTTGGAGTTGTTTACTGAAGAATCAGTGTTCCTAGGTAGTGTCATGTTTCCTTGAGTTCTTTTGTGTTTTTTTTTTTTCCGGGTCTGGGGATGGAACCCAGGGGCATTTGACCTCCGGGCTATACTCCCTGCCCTATTTTTTATTCTTTATTTTGAAACCGGGTCTCACTGAGTTGCAGAGGGCCTCACTAAGTAGCTGAGGTGGTCTGCGAACTGCGATCCTCTGGTCTCAGCCTCCCGAGTGCTGGGATTACAGGCCTGCACCACCACACCCGGCTGAGTTTTTGTGTTTCTTGAAGTCTTTTGTTTCTGTCTTTTCTAACTGACTTTTCAATTTTTACGATTGGCTTTGGGAAGAAAACACTTCTCCCAGATATTTTTCTATGGATATATGGGCTCCACACTTCTTATTCCCTTTGTTGGGGAAGCATTGTTTTAAAGACTGTCTGCTTTCTCTCAATCCTGCAAAGCCAGACTGGGTGCCGTGAAGCTTCATTTGTCGTCCCAGGTTGGCACACTGAAATGCCGAAGTGTGCCCGCTCCAGATCCTGCAGGGTCAGGCCGGCTCATAAGCCATCTGCAAAAGCCACTTTGCAAAGTAAGCCAAAAAGCCTGCCTGCAAGCTTTTTGGAGTGCCTTACCAACAGATCCCTCTCCTAACTGAGCCATGGATATCCCTCTCACTCCATATGCCTCAACGACTCCCGCCACGATGTGCAACCCATGAATAGTGAGTGCAAGTTTTTGCAAGTAAAAGTCAGTGAAAACAGGTAAGTCAGAACAGCTTCAAAGTCCTTGCCCAAGGCACAGTGACGGGGGCTAATGGCACTTGTTGGTGTTCGGTCTCTACCGCCCTGAGCCCACATTGACCCAGATCAACCCTGAGCAGCAGCCGAGCCTTAGCTTCCGGCCTTCCCCTAGGGAACAAAAAGAGCTACAGGAACTTTTGAGAGACAGAAAGAAAGATAGACAGACAGAAGCTAAGTTGGTGGCCTTAAGGGCAGATGTCCTTGGCGTCTTTACTTGTTAATTGTGCAGTTAAACACCATCTTGATGTTTAGCAAAGATGAGCCTTGCTTGGGGTCCCATGGCCTGTTTGTGCCCTCAGTCCTCTGGCTCATGCTGGGCTCCTCCACAGCACGGGCATCTTCGGAGGACAATTCCTGGAAGAATACAAGACGAAAGCATCATTTACATTGAGGAAGCATTCATAGGGGTGGGGCACTTTGCCAAGATGGGGGGTGCTTTGAAATATGGGTGAGTATATTGAGGTTTATGGTGATAGTTTATTGAGCACGTACTACCCACTAGGTGCTTGCTGGGTATCTTATGTTTTATCTCATTTTGCACAGAAATTCTACAAGGTAGGAACTCAAAGTGATTCTCATTCAATGGCTGAAAAAATAGGCTCATCAAGATTAAGTATCTTCTTGTTGAGTACAAGACATGAGCTCAGAAGCACATGGCCCTGCGGGGCGATTTCCATTTGGGATGCCCATGCTGATGGGGCAGCACAGCTCTGTGACTGTGTCAGCCTGTGTCTTAGCTCTCCAAAGCCCAGGGCTCTTAGATGTGCAGTGAAGGGTTTCTACTCAGACTGAGGATCTGACTGATTTTAAAGTATTTGTCCAGCAACAGGGTTGATGCTCCATCTTGCCACTGGGAATGAACATCGCAGAAATTGTTATCTGAGCCCAGAGCAGGCATGATGGTGCTAAATATTAGAAATCAATGAATGTTGATTTGAGCTTTCTTCCTCCACTGAGTTTTTATGTTTTTGAGCTTTTTTTCTCACCAAGTTTTTATGTTTTCTGGGTCTCACAACACATAGTAGGTGCTTAATGAGTACATAAATGAGTAGACTGGTTTGATCATCAGACATCATCCCCATGACTTCACAGAACCTTGACAGGATAAGGAATGATACAGTACAAACCTGAAGCTAGGTGTCTGCGCTTCAAATTACAATATGTTTTGATTTTTTATAAGTCATGATTCTATTTACCGATCTATAAAAATTCCAATGACTGAAATCATAATGATAATGATAACAGCAGCGATGTACTTCTGAAAGCACATTCTCCTTCCTCGAACACTGGTGCTTCTAAGCAGGGCTTTGATCTCACAAGCTCAGCCGCAGCTGAGCACAGTGGCAGGTCTGACTGAGCAGCTTCCAGGAAGGGAGTAGGGAACGTACTGATGCTCATCTGCACATGGTCATGGAGCTAGCCCATCCCACCTCCTATTAAATAACCCAGGATACAGGGCCAAGTATTCCCTGAATTTCTGTTTCAAATGGTGATGGTGGAAGAACCCAGCTGGTGTCTGTCTCTGTTGTGTGGCCAAAAAGAGAGGGAGAGAATCAGAAAGCTATACTTGATAAGGACATCTATGGCAGTCCCATCAGAAGAGTAGGGCTTCATCTCCTTTCCCCTCTACCTTACAAATGCAGTCTCAGTCCCAGCCCTGTGAGTCGGCCTCCTCACTGCATCTACCCTTGGCGAGGACTCATCTATTTCCACAGCCTCCCTGGGCCCTTCCTCCCCACCTTGAATTGCTATTCAACCTCTTATGGCTGCATATCTGTCCAGTATTTCTAAGATAACTGTGACTAGTAGCATCAAGAGCCACCTCTGGAGTTAGTCAGATATAGGTTGGAAAGTCAGCTCAGTCACTATATTAATCAGGATAAGATGAGGTATGCTGCTATGACACACAAGCCCTATCATTAGATGTATCATTAGAGTGGAGGACCAATACAGTAAAGCTGGGGGTGGGGTAGCTCAGAGGTAGGATTCAGTCTTCAGTAACACACACACACACACACACACACACACACACACACACACACACGTGTGCCTAAAAATTAAGAACATATGCATCTCAGTTTTTTACTTATTTGTTCATCCACTGCAAACATTTTTTAAAATGTTCAGTATAGCCGGGCGTGGTGGCGCACGCTTGTAATCCCTGCGCTTGGGAGGCAGAGGCAGGAGGATCGAGGCCAGCCGCGCTGGCTTAAGAGACCCTGTTTCAAAAATACAGAAAATAGGTCTGGGAGTGTAGCCCAGAGGTAGAAGGGCTTCCAGGAACCCCAGTACCACCAAAAAAAAATGTTCAGTATATTATGTCTTCTGTTTATCTCTCACTCACATGATGCAAACTGGGAGACTCTCCTTTTTTAGCTAAATCATCCAGAATAGGACTTATCAGAGTAGAGAAAGTGAGAAATGAAAGCACATACTAGCTTTAGTTGCCTCTAATCAGAAGTGACACACATCACTTCCACACACAGTCTATTGACTAGAGCTAGCCACATGACCCTAACCCTATTACAAGGGAGTTATATACCCAGCCTTTTATTTTTTCTTTTTTTGTTTTTGACACAGGATCTTGCTAGTTTTCTGAGACTCTTTTTAAGTTGCTTAGGCAACTCTTTCTTAAGTTGCTGGTCATGAGCTGGTGATCCTCTGTCTCAGGCTTTCAAGTACTGGGATAACAGGCATGTCTACTATTCCCACCTTTGGGCTATCTTTATTCTTTTTATTTTAACCTACTTTTATTTAAAATGTGTTTCTTACAAACATCAGAGAGTTGGATCCTGTGATTCAGCTTTATAATCTGGCTTGGCAGTCATTGTCTTTTAATTGGCATGGTTGAGTCCTCTTACATTTAGTGCAACTTTCAGTGTGGTTGGTTTTAAGTCCACCACACTGCTTCTCCATTCCCTTTTTGCTGCCTTCCTTTGTTTAAAAATTGTTACTACTAGACCCCTGGATAAACAGGGCCCAGTAAGACGCTGGGTTCTGGGCGGGGGTCACGCGCAGCGCACACCAGCCGGCCCCGGGTCACGGGACTCTGGGCCCCGGGCCGAACTGCGCGTAGCACGCCAGACCCCTGGAGAAACCGGGCCCAGTACCCTGGGACCCGGGCGGGGGTCAGGCGGGGCACGCCAGCCAGGGCCCGGGTCGCGAGACTCTGGGCCCCGGGCCGAAATGCGCATAACACGCCAGACCCCTGGAGAAACCGGGCTCAGTACCCTGGGTTCCAGGCAGGGGTCGCGAGGAGCACGCCAGCTGGGGCCCGGGTTGTGGGACCCTGGGCCCCAGGCGGAGTAGGGCGGATCACTCTGGACCCATGGGGAAACCGACAGGGTTACAGTGCTACTGAGTGCCTGATCCCACTACCTCCTCAAACCACATATACTGTCTTCTCTTATTAAAAAAAAAAAAGGAACAGAAAAAGAAAAAGAAAAATATCAGAGAGGAGGTAAGAAAGTCGTTATGGATGCCAGGACACTGGAGATGCAGACAAAACTTATCTAAATGCACTGGAACTTATGGAAAAATTCGCCGTGAAAGAGGACTGCTATTTCTCTATATTGTTATGAATCTCGGACATCACCTGTAAGGAGAGAGTTTAGCAGAGACCAAGGAGAAATGCGGTGTTGAAAGAGTTCTCCGCAATGGTGGTGGAGACTTGTATTCAGGAGAAGCAGAAACCAGATCCTACCAACTTTATTTTTTTGGAGAAATTACACCAAATGTCGAATGCTACCATCACGCATGCTTAGGAACACTGGACAACATTCAGAGTGGAAAAAAAGCCTGGGAAGGATTTGAAATGGTGGAGGCAGTGGTAATGCCAGTGGCCAGTACTCAGGGGAGGCAGAGATCTGATACATTACACCTGGAACCTTTGAAATAATAACCACAGAGACAGTGATCGGAACCTGCTGAGGGGTTAGGCAGGCGCCGGGGCCAGTGGCCGACATCGGAGCTGCTGTGAGGCAAGGCCACTACTGAGGCCTCCGTGGCCGGGATTGGAGCCTGCCGAGGGGTTAGACCGATGCTGGGGCCAGCGAGGCCAGCATTGGAGCCTGCCATGAGGCAAGGCTGGTGCTGGGGCCTCCGAGGTCGGGTCCGGAACCTGCTGAGGGGTTAGGCCGGTGCTGGGGCCAGCGAGGCCGGCATCGGAGCCTGCCGTGAGGCAAGGCCGGTACTGGGGCCTCCGAGGCCAGGATAAGAGCCTGCCAAGGGGTTAGGCCGGTGCTGGG